>NW_027040763.1:7200000-8652444 GCF_037179485.1 Ochlerotatus camptorhynchus
CCTTACAACAGTTCGTCGAAAGAGCTACTAGGAATACTGAATGAATTGATCGAACGTAAGTAGTACAATATCTTCGAATCGAAGCTGATCGAAAATGTAAACAAGCTGGATAGGGTTCCTCTGTTACAGCAGAAAACAAAATGTGTTATCAAAAAATTTATTTTTCGATTACCTTTTCTAGTGGGATATAAGAATGTTGCGATTGAGCAAATTTACGATCACGACAGTAGCGACAAGAAAGGTGATCCCATCCCAGTTCCTATTGATCTTAAACCGTTGAGTGTAAGTATCCTAATGATTTAGCTTTGACTTCTGTATTCTAGATAGAGCTGGAATTAGGGCGAAACAGCTTTTTTGTAAACAATGACTTCTCTCGATGATTTTTAGGAATGCAAGGCACGCCCACGCAAACCAGGGGCGTAGGGAAAGTCATTGTTATGCCCGAATTCCAGCTCTACCTAGATTGACCAACATTGTAATATTTTGACAGAAAGAACTAGATGGGCGGCTCCGGTTGCTGAACCGGTTGACCATTATCTATACGGAAGGTACCATTACGTTGGTCACAACTCGGTCGGTAAATCTCCGCAGTTACAATGTGGTGGCCGTGATCCCCAGAACGTTGGACGCATTTCAACACGCCTGTCAAACGATGCCATGCGATATCATTTCGTACAATTCGGACACCGTCCGGAACAGGATGGCCAGGAAGTTCTACTTTGTAGCGGTCAATAGAAATATAATGTTTGAAATCAAGTACGCTCCGGCTATAGTTAATTCGAACGATCGGAAAGACATTATCAATCGATCTCACAAGTACCACTCCTACGGGAAGTCGAAGAATGTTATTATCAGCAGTGAAGCGAGGAATCGGTTCCAAGTTCGGGGACCGTATGATATTGCAAATCTGTAAGTGCTTGTGCGGTTTCATGATTAATTAAACTCTCATTGTGTTTTTTGTTTCTCTTTCTGGCATGTAGTGGTCTAATATTTGGATTGAGTGAGGAGCAATCGAAAAATTCGATTCTCGCACTACCAAGAAAGGTGCTCATTAGCGCGGATTCTCGACGGCACGGAAAAGCAGGGTTGGTTGTGAAAATTCGTCAGAAAGCTGTGGACAGCGACGACTATTCAGACACGGAAGTTGAAGAGCCGATCAGCGACAGCGAAGAAGAGGAGGATGATGATGGGGAAGATCAAGATATGGAGCAAGAAGAAGTCCAGGAACCCCCAAAGAAAATTGCGAAAAAATCATGAGTGTTGATTGTGTAAATATGATCTTGATTTTAAAAGCTCAATATTTAGTTTAATTTGAGTATTTTTTCATTGTTTTGTGGAAACAACCAACTTCATTGCAATAATAAAAAATACACTTAAAAATACACTCGAACTTAGTTATTCAATTCAGAGATCCAATTGAAAAAAAAAAAAAGTAGAAGGGTCTGTGCCTAGGGGACGAAGGGAAGCTTGACGTAGGACCGCTAGTGGACGGAACATATGTGAACATTTAGTTCTTTTAATTGATCAATCATCAATTATCTTAACTCTTTCCATTTTTTTATTTGTAAGCGTATCAAATTTGTAGTATTTATTTCAAAGAGAAAGTTGATGAAGAGAATCGAAGAAGCTGTCAACTTGAGTATTTTCGATTCATCTACCCGACTTTAAAAGGTGTATTTTGATTTTTTTGTTATTTATGAATTTTTAAGTTTTGTGCATTTTGGTATTAAAGTGTATTTAATTCACCCCTCACAGGATTTCCTTCCGAATTATATGAATGGAGCGGGGCGGAAAGTATCGTTTGTGCAGTATATGTAAAAAAGGAGGAACTTCGAGAGATTGAACTCGTGAGAGCTAATTTTCTCACAAATTTGATTTTATTGGCTTTCTTGGACTGAATATACACCCAAAGCGAATTATTCCCACTTCTCTCAAATTCTGTATGGATTTTTAACACTTCCTACCAGCGTGTTCTGGAAAATGGTCGGACCAATACTTTCGGGCCAACAGTTCCACACCTTCTATAGAGACCAGGTTGAGCCTTGATAGCTAGCTGCTTGCGGGAACTGATGACCTTGACCAATGTCCAAATAATACTCTTTATCAAATTTTTGGTGGCCCTGAAAAGGACCGTTTTGTAGAGATGGTTGAGTAATTCTGAGCTGGGTGTTCAACACGGATGAGGCTGTCGAGCTGTATGTCGTTTGGAGCGAGGGTGACACGCTTGGCATAGATGACCGACCCGCAGCGACTCACGAAGAGCTACTGATTCCGATCCATAGTATAGCGGTTCAGCTTCTTCCTCCTTTGATGGTTGCTTATGTGGGCTCTGCAGCTCGCTGCTTTCAGGCAGCCTTTTGTTGTTACTGGAGAACAATTTTCAACGCCACACGCCGAAAGCACTGCTACTGCTGCTACTAATTTCGACGACCGAACACCACCACACAGTGGTGTGGTCGTTGGGAGCGTGTAGTTCTGAGTATGACGATGAGTGTGCAAAATATTACGCAATTCCATCCTCCCTATTCGCACGCGCCCGAGGATCGGAGGCGAATGCCACTTCGACTTTTTTTTTTTTTTTTTTTTTTTTTTTTAACTCTTTATTTGTTCCAACTTCAAAATAAATTACATTTCATTTTTAACCTAGGTGCTCCAGTTACTACAGTAACTTACCAGCCTTAATTGTTATGATATATATCTAAGTGTTTTTACATTGTTCCTGTCTTGGCAATTCAGTATTTTAAACAGGTTTTTTAAACCTGCATGTCAGTATAACAATTGATAGCTTAAAACTAAATAACTAAAACTAAATCTTATCTAAGTATAAAGGGAATTAATCGTTGCAATTGAGGATTGTAACGATTTTTGCCGGAAATTATTAATTATTTTGTTGGACATTTGTGCTAAAGTCTCAACATTCGAAATTCTATGTACTTCGGTAGTACTGTACCAGGGAGGCAACTTCAAAATCATCTTCAGAATTTTGTTCTGAATCCTTTGAAGTGCTTTTTTCCTGGTAGTGCAACAACTAGACCATATTGGCACAGCGTAAAGCATGGCCGGTCTAAAAACTTGTTTAAATATTAGAAGTTTATTCGTCAGGCAAAGCTTGGATTTCCTGTTAATAAGAGGATACAAACATTTTATATATTTGTTACATTTGGCTTTAATGCCCTCAATGTGATCTTTAAAAGTTAATTTTTGGTCAAGTATTAATCCAAGATATTTCACTTGGTTTGACCAGGAAATTGGAACTCCGTTCATAGTGACTATGTGACTACTACTAGGTTTCAAAAAGGAAGCTCTGGGCTTATGTGGAAATATTATAAGTTGAGTTTTGGAAGCGTTGGGAGAAATCTTCCATTTTTGTAAATAAGAAGAGAAAATATCTAAACTTTTCTGAAGTCTGCTGCAAATAACACGAAGACTTCTTCCTTTAGCGGAAATGCCTGTGTCATCAGCGAACAAAGATTTGTGGCAACCCTGAGGCAAATCAGGGAGGTCCGAAGTGAAAATGTTATACAATATAGGCCCAAGAATGCTACCCTGAGGAACTCCTGCTCTAACAGGTAGTCGATTAGATTTGGAATTTTGATAATTTACCTGCAGAGTTCTGTCAGTTAAATAATTTTGAACTAATTTCATAATGTAAAGTGGAAAATTAAACTTTTTCAATTTAGCAATCAAACCTTCATGCCAAACACTGTCGAATGCTTTTTCTATGTCTAGAAGAGCAACTCCAGTTGAGTGGCCTTCAGATTTGTTTGAATGAATTAAATTGGTAACTCTCAAGAGTTGATGAGTAGTTGAATGCCCATGGCGAAATCCAAACTGCTCATCTGCAAAAATTGAGTTCGTATTGATGTGAAGCATCATTCTATTCAAAATTATTTTTTCAAAAAGTTTACTTATTGAAGAAAGCAAACTTATTGGACGGTAGCTAGAAGCTTCAGCTGGATTTTTATCCGGCTTCAAAATTGGAACAACTTTTGCATTTTTCCATTTATCAGGAAAGTATGCCAAATGGAAACATCTGTTAAATAATTTTACCAGGAAAGACAAGGTACTCTCTGGGAGTTTTTTGATGAGGATATAGAAAATTCCATCATCACCTGGAGCTTTCATATTTTGAAATTTTTTAGTTATAGACCTTACTTCGTCCAAATCAGTCCCCCAGGAATCATCAAAAATATTTTCCCGAGAGAAAATATTCCGAAAATCCCGAGCAACCTGATTCTCAATAGGACTAGTAAGACCCAAACTGAAATTATGGGAACTCTCGAATTGCTTAGCAAGTTTCTGAGCTTTTTCCAAATTTGTGATCAAAATTTTACCACCTTCTTTAAGCGCTGGAATTGGCTTTTGAGGTTTTTTCAAAATTTTTGTGAGTTTCCAAAAGGGTTTGGAACTCGGGTCTAATTTAGAAACATTATTTTCAAAAGTTTTGTTCCTCAGGGCAGAGAATCGCTTTTTAATTTGTTTTTGCAAATCCCGCCAGATAACTTTCATGGCAGGATCGCGTGTTCTTTGAAATTGTCTCCTACGGACATTTTTAAGACGGATCAAGAGCTGAAGATCATCGTCTATTATAATTGAATCGAATTTAACCTCGCATTTTGGTACTGAGGCAGCTCTTGCTGCAACTATAGAAGTAGTCAGAGATTCAAGAGCATAATTAATTTCATCTTTGGTTTGCAAAGGAATGTTTGGATCGAAGTTATATTCCATAAATGTTCGATACTGCTCCCAATCAGCTCTATGGTAATTGAAAGTAGAGCTGTTGGGATTACAAATTATTTCTTGGGATATTTCAAAAGTTACTGGAAGGTGATCAGAACCGAAGTCAGCATGGGTAACCAATTGGCTACAAAGTTGACATGAATCAGTTAAGACCAAATCAATAGTGGAGGGATTTCTTGCAGAAGAAAAGCATGTTGGGCTGTTTGGATATTGAATTGTGTAATAACCTGCAGAACAATCATCAAACAGAATATTACCATTGGAATTGCTTTGAGCATTATTCCATGAGCGGTGTTTTGCATTAAAATCACCAATAATGAAGAATTTAGACCTATGACGGGTAAGTTTCTGGAGGTCACCCTTGAGAAAATTCTTTTGCTGGCCTACGCATTGGAATGGCAAATAGGCAGCTATAAACGTAAGTTGTCCAAATTTTGTTTCAACAGAAACTCCCAAAGTTTCAAAAACTTTGGTTTCAAATGAAGAAAGAATTTTATGCTTGATTCGTCTATGAATAATGATGGCAACGCCACCACAGGGTCCATCAAGACGATCATTTCTATAAATCAAGTAATTTGCGTCCTTCTTAACCTTATGGTCAGGTTTAAGGAACGTTTCAGTTATAACGGCAATATGCACGTTATGAACTCTCAAAAAATTAAATAGCTCGTCTTCATTATCTTTAAGAGATCGAGCATTCCAATTTAAAATGTTTAATGCTTTAAAATCCATTACTGAATTTTAAAGTCATGACAATATTATTAGCAAATTTTACTCCAGTTTGAATAGCATCAAACATGGAGTTAGATTTAAGCATATCAGAAATCATGTCAATTAATGAATTCTGTAAAAATTCCATTTTAGGGGCAGTAATGCTTCCTAAGTCAAAATTGTCAAAACTTCCGTTAGAACGTTGGTTAGTATTTTGATTTCTACCCGCTGCAATAGCAGCATAGGTAGCTCCATTAACTCGCTGAACATTGTTAGCAGCGAGGGGAGTAGGTACAGATGAAACATTTGAAGCAGGGGTGATATTTGTACCTACGGGTACGAATGTAGAATTTGTTCCTCGCTGACCGTTGTTACCAGCAGAGGAATTTATACCTGGTCGGAAACGTGAAGCGTTTCTTACCTGTCGGTTAGAACGAGATTGTAGGATCGCTTTGCGAGTCTTACATTCCCAAAAATTGGATTTGTGGTTTTCACCACAATTTGAACATTTAAATTTCTTAGGATTCTCCTTCACAGGACAGTCGTCCTTTGCGTGAGAGGAATCACCACAATTCATGCATTTAGCTGGCATGTAGCAATTTTTAGTTCCGTGACCCCATCCCTGGCACTTACGGCACTGAGTGAGGTTTTGGAAATTTCCTCCAGTCTTCCTGAAGTGTTCCCACTTCACTCGGACATGGAGCATAAGGCTAGCTTTTTCTAAGGCCTTAAGGTTGTTTAGTTCACTAGACTTGAAGTGAACTAAATAAAAATCATTAGAAATCCCGTTGCGCGAATCGCCAGGACGGGATTTCATTTTCATTTTGATTACTTGGAGTGGCACAACTCCAAGTAATTTTGCCAGTTCATCTTTGATCTGATCCAGGGATTCACCACTGGGCAGTCCTTTCATGACAACCTTGAACACACGTTCAGTTTTGGTGTCGTAAGTAAAAAATTTGTGCTTCTTCTCAGTAAGATACTTGAGAAGACATTTAAATCCGTCCAAGGTTTCAGCCAATACACGGCATTCACCCCGACGTCCAATTTGTAGTGAAAACTTAACTTTCACGAAATTCAAAAGTTCCATGCGAAGAGCATGGAAATCGGTAGTGGTTATCACAATAGGGGGAATCTTTTCTTTCTTGGCATTAAGCCGGGAAAGTTTACTAGAATTTTTCTTGGATGATGGATCATTCTCATCATCCGTGAGCAAATCAAATTGATTACTCAAATTAATTTCATCAGAAGGGGGGTCAAGAGTTTGCCCCTTTCTTTTGCGTTTAGGCGCCATGGCGGCAGTAAATTTTTATCCAAATCGACTTCCAAGCAGATTACTATAAGAATCTGAAGGATCGAAGAGGAATTTTCCAAATCGATATCCAAGAAGGATTACCTCGGGTAGGGTCCAAACAAGGATCGAAGAGGAATAAGAGGAGTTGAACAAGGTAGAAAATTTTTACAGGTTGAGCACTGAAAAGTGCTGTTTAAATTTGTTGTAGCTTTAGGTAGTAGTAACACTTCCTTAAGCAAAAAGCAAATAGATCCGCACGGCAAGAGAGCACGATGCGGACTGATGCCACTTCGACTTGTTTCGTCTACTTACTACTCTCTGACGACTGTGCATGTAGGTAATTGGTGGATTTGTTAGTTAATTCGACGCTTTTGGACAATGCTGGACATTTACCAGTTTTTCAATAGTTTCTTGTAGAAAATCAACATTCGGAAGCATTGTTATCGATACGTAGCCATATTTCTGATCGATTGGTTGAAATTAAACCAGGGGCAGCTGAGTTATTAACGTTCAAAAACTTTCTTAATTTGTTACATGTTCCATTTTCAGTTTTCACAAAGTGTACCCCTATATAGAAATCAAAGACGTAGTCCTACGTCAAAACATTGTAAATTGACTAGGAATTTCCAAAATTATTGTTGCTCATCATATGCGCATTGCACAGTTTGTTTGTGGCCAAAGCAGCGCTGGGAGGAGGAAGGTAGATCAAAACTCGACCAGTGCTTTGATGTTAGGAATGCATTGGGAACGAGACCAAAAGCAAGATAATTCTAATCAGAAGGCACCATTTGAAGGGACAAAACTGTAAAAAGCCGCATCAGTTGATTGATCCAATTGAGAAACCGTAATAAGCTTGAGGAATGTTGAATTCGACGTCCATTATCTAAATGCTAACTGTTTTTCATATGAGTCTGATATTCCCATATTCCCTTTTCGTTCGAACTGTTTTTTCATGCAAAAAAAAATGTGTTGTATGAAAAATGCGGTTCGATGGAAAACAAGAATATGGGTGAAAATCTGGTAACTAATTTCAAAGCGTGGCTGATCATCGCGAGATGGTTTGGCTGGCGTCGTTCCAGTGACAAAAGGTCACGACGTATGCGATTATAGCATAGAGGTAAGAGGTAGACAGTACTGAGGGTTCCGTATAGCAGTAGTAATTACTTAAATAAATAATTGTGCTAAAACAAGTATTCAAATGAATTTCCGATTTCAAGTATTTTTTTCTGTATTGTTGAAAATTTAAATTTATTTGTTCAATGGTGCTGTCGTAGTTGCAAAATTTCACCTAAGTCCAAATTTCGTGTGATTAAAAAAAAACTTTTAACACTCCGAACACGCCTTCGGTAAAATGTGCAACGGCAAACTTGCAATATTTGATAAATCATAGCTCAGCTATTTATTGACAAATAGAGATGAACTAGCCTTCGGCTAAAAATCTCTTAAATAAAGTTTAAATAAAAATTATTGACAAATTTTATATTTATTGATGCTATTTGAAACTGCATATTTTAAAAATTTATTCGGTATCAATAGATTCAAAATCGATCGATAAATTACTGAGCAATTATTTTTCAAACATTGCCAAATTGCTACCACACATTTTACCGGAGGCATCGTGTTCGGAGTGTTAAAACGTGAGAAACTTAAGATGACCTAAATTGATTGATGACGTTTTAGTAGATTAATTGTATACCTTATTAAATTGATTTTCCTTTTAATTCTACTACTATTGTATCACTTTCAGTATCGCTTAAAAAAAACTATAACAGATACGTATTTCGTTTACTACTTGCAAACTTATTCAGTGTCTAGTCATACACAGCAAAAAAAATGTAATATCGATCAACGTAATTCAAGCTGATGTAATAGCAAAAAGCAGATACAATATTACATCAATGGATGTAATTTTGTTCTCAAAATCGATGTACATCGTACAACGTTGTATTACACAACCGATGGAATGACCTGGTTGCAGCAGTTTGGATGTAATATTCAACAACTTTTTTTCTGTTATGTGGAGCGAATATTTCAAATTTTCCATCAGTCTGTATGGCCGTGGGAATACAAAGAGAAAGTGTATGAAGATAATCTGTCAATGTTACTTAGGACCTAATGGAATAATCAGCTTGAAATGTGTTGTAAATATTAAATATTTAAAATTTTAATCCGCCAAGAGCAACGCAATAAAATATTAACGTGATTTTTCTTCAGTGCACCATCGATAAAGCAGATCGCGTATATTTTTTTATTAAAATGTCATTTTTTCACTACCGGGCCGTAATAAACACAATCGATGAAAACAAAATTGATGGTGTGCGTGATCGTCGAGTCTAGCCTTCCAGGTACAGATGTATTGATGTAAACAAACGTTATGCTTGCTGCTACGCAGGGAAAATAAACGTTGTGATTGGTGGATGCTGCAGGGATTTGCAGTAGTGTTCGTAAGCTCGAGCTTGGAGTGCTCTCTGTTCATATCGTTTTTCGACCGACGGACGGACGACCGAGGCTCGATCGCGGCTCGCTTGCTGGCTGGCCGATGAAAACCAGAATGTGTGTGAAACAAAATGGAGGTGTTTTATAATGGTGCGTAGCTTATCCCGTTTTATCGCACAATAGTGCCAGAAAAACGAACCGAACCCGGTCGAAAATATGTACAATCCATAGCGGAAGCGAATTGCAACAGTTTGGTGGTGTTTTTGGCCGGAAGTGGATATTTTTTGGCCTATTTAAGTGCAGTTGAAAATTGCGGAGAAAATGAGATTTTTTTTTTCCTTTGCCTTCGTTTTAATGCTGCGCTGGGGCTTCGGTCTTTCGGGTGAGGCGGAAGAGCAAGAGGCACTAAAAGAAGAAGATTCGAATAAGAACAAGAAGGTGATGCGCGGCTCCACCGTTCCACGACCGACGACGTTTTAAACGTGAGTGAAGAATGTGAAGAGGCAAAGCGAAAAAAAAAATGATAAAAACGCTCTATAGCAGATTGGCTGATCATATTTTTTTTTCGTGTTATCGGGTTTTAATATTTTTGTGAATAATTTCAAGTGAAGATCAGTCCAATACGGTTTATTTTGTTTTTGTTTTGAAGTCTTGCTTCATATTGCTGATTTTGAATTCGTTTATGTAAATTGTTGCTAATCGTAGGGACAGTGAATTTTGTAATTTCTCGAAGAAGTTGATGGTGTTAGTGAAGGATGTTGGTGGTTAAAAATTCTGATTGGAAGGATCTCAAGAACTATACGGTGAACTGTGAAGACACCGGTCGAAATATGCAGTTATCTAATGGAACATCTATGCAGACGATGGAGTGAGAGTAGAATCGATGAATTGGTTTGGTAAGTGTATTTTTGTTTCTTTAGCAAAAACAAACATTTTATCCCGTTATAAATCATATGGACGTTATTTTTTCCATGACATCCATGTAATTTAAAAAAGGATTTATTTTCCCCTAAGATGTATGTACTGTTATACTGGCATGAAAATGTCAAAACGCTTGATCCACTTACTGTTATGATATTTTAAAGTAAATTAAATAAATTACACTAAACATTAAGTTTTAAACGTTTTTTTGTATGTCCTATTAGTTTTTCCGAGTTTTGTTGTTATGAAGCAGTACACTTAAAAAAATTAACACATATCTAATGGATAAAATCCATGTGAATTTCATATAGCTTTCCTGTGATCACATAGCAGCAAATCCCATCACAAAATCACATGAATATTATGAGAGGCGAGATGGACCAAACTATGGTCTTAGCCGTCTGTAAAGACAACCACAAAGAAAAAAAAAATAAAAGAATATTATGAGGTCGATGAAATTCATATGAAAAATCGTGATGTGATCACATAAATGCTATGTGAAATTCAGATGAATTCCATTAATTTTGATTGCGTTTCCAATGGAAGCTATATGAAAACTATTTTCGGTGTACCTAGGCAATTTGAGAAATTATATAAGATTTTAAATTTGCAGCTCTTGCAAAAGTTGGGTCAGGTAGCCTCATAAATTGGATCAAGTTCAAGCATTAGTTTCAATACAGCATTATTTTCAACATGTATTATCATTCTAAGGCCACAGGTAAGTAAAACAGATTTTGTGATTGCACATCACCCATGTCAAAAAATAGTGAAAACTAAATAGTGAAACGGAATAATCAACATTGGCGACACTACAAGACACGAACGTATGTATGAGTTAAATTATCATTAAATGATTAATCTTTTCCAATACCAACAAATTGAATTATCGAAGTATCAAATTCCATAAAATTATACCATATAAACCATAAAAAGGTTAAATGTTGAATTGTAAATATACAAATTTCCGTAACGTAAGAATATGGTACGCAAGTTTTATTTAAAAGAACATTCACAGTTCAAAAGTGAAGAACTTTTAATTAGAATGAGCCATTTGTTACAAATTCCAGTTGTATGAACTTATTATTTTCCGGAGACGAACCAGCCCAGGGCTGAAAGTCTCCTTAATAAAGATATAAAAAAAACTTGTTATTTTAACAAACCCAGGGCTGGTACCTAAATTCTTCACTTGTAACCTTTTTGTTAATTCTAAAGATAAAGGTGATGATTTAAAAAGGTAGGCTTCTGAAGCGAGAGTTTTGCCGACTCTCAACTTAATAATGCTCTAGGTGCACTTCTACAATTATTAATTGAGAGTTTTCTATGCCAACCAATGCATGAAGTTGTATATTGTGAGGCAAGCACAATGATACTCTATGCCCAATAGACTGATGCAAAATTTGAAATTTTCGCTCCACAGTGCTCAATCGGTTCCAACTCGCCCTAATAAAAATTGTATGGTTAATTTGCTTAACGACGTGTTCTGGGTATCATCCAAACCATTTATGGAATAGTTCAATGATTTGGGTTATCGTTCGTTTATGGTTATTTTTTATTAGGGCGGGTCCTGATTAACTTCCAAAAAATTGAGTTCACTTGGTAATAAACTGACGTGGCACAAACCATTTGAAGTTTATATGGAGATTACTATGGGAAAACCAAACTTGTTGTTCATTGTCTTCTGGCCATTTTCCATACTGCACTGTCAAAAAGTTTTATAATTTATAGAATTATAAATCTTCTCAGTTACAACTTTGCAGATGATTGTTTTTCAGCCAAACAAATTAAATAGTTATTAATTGTTAAAGAGATCTTATGATTTGATCAAGCAGCTGTTTTGTAAGCAACACTGTATTATGTAGTGCGACATAGTAGGCATGATTATTCTACGTGACATAAACACCAATGTTGCCTGCTGAACAGTTCATTGAGCATAATCATAAGAGATTAGTGACTTGAATCATAAATATATTTTCTTCTTTACATTTGATCGAAAAGTGGCCTTCAACAAAGTTGTAGCTGAGAAAACTTATTACAATCATAGCTACCATTTTTAAAAGCAGAGTAAAATTATGAATTTTCAGAGAGTTATGAACAAAAAATTTGGTTTTCCCATAGTGATCTCCATATAAACTTCAATAAGATTTGTGCCAAGCCAATTTTTTAATAAAGTTGTTAAAATTTTGGGAAGGTAATCAGTACCCAATTTGGTTATTAACACTTGAGCACCGTGGAGCGAAAATTTCAAATTTTGCATCAGTCTAATGCCCAGGGAAGTCGAGGAAATCTCCAGCCCGAAAGATTTCCTCGACCGGACCGAGAATCGAACCCGCCGTCTCGAGCTTGGTAATACCGCTTATACCATTTTACTGACTAGGCTCCCTCATGCTATCCGTAATAACAGGAACTTTTAAAAGATGCAATTTTGCTGAACAACTACTTCTTGAAATGAAAGTCTGGGAAAATTAGGTTAATTTACTTAAAAGCCTATGACGTTTTGACGATAGTGTAACTTCTTTTAGCGCAGTTAGTGAAGGTCCAAATCCAAAAAGGAGCTGCAGGCGGTAGTTTTGTTACGATCTGGGAATAGTGATCATTTTGTAAGGTTTTTTGCCCATACATTATTCGTACACCCAACCGAGAAATAATCAAAGATTCCATTACAGATTTGCGTTGCGTTGCATTTGTAACGGAGTATGTAATTCGTAAATTGCATACTGAGAACTGTCATGTACCTACTTTAACGTTCTTATTATGATTGCGTAAGTAAAACTATTTGGTAGTGAATAGCTCTCCAATCAAAGTTCAGAACAGGAGAAGTATGACAATTACCATTGCCCACCACGCCCATCTTCTTCGTTATGGGGAAAGGAAGGATATTGTTGATGTAACATTTACTTAACGGGAGGCCAGCTACTCACCGACGCCCCGATAGATGCTACGGAGGTGGATAGTCGAGTAGAAGATGGGTCAGGATTCGCTTAAGCGACGGTGTGACCATAGTAATTGTTTTGTTTTGGACGAGCTTGGGAGTAAACCCATGATCGTCTACTCAGTAAGCAACAGCAGCCAAGCTCCTCAATTTAAATTTTAGAACCTTATTTGGTGAAGTTTTTATAAACACTGATCGAAATATAATGTGAACATATAAAAAGGAAGGGTCTCACCCGAATGAACTGTAATTAGTCAGCCTTCTCGTGTTTCCTAAGCTGGATGAAAATGCGTCCACATATAGCCATGGTGACGCATAATAAGTTATCACAATTGGTTGACGGGGATGAATATAATGAGCTTGTTTGAATTGCTTTCGTGCTGCGCTTGGAAATAACCACTTTCGGATAAAGTTAAATTTTCAAGTGCAAGATTCTCCCTGCAAATTGCTATTCATTTATGCGATTGTATACAGAGTTAGAATACTACTCAAAATTCCCTAGAATCAAGGAATTCACTTTAGTCATGCCGTGGGATTTTGTTTAAAAACCTCAGACTGCTTCGAATCCTCTCAACAGTTCTCTCCAAACTAAAGTTTAACCAGAAACACCCGATGTGTAATCTATCGTTCACAATCATAAGGGCGTATCTGCGATGATTGATTTTCTTCATCGATTTTCTCTTGTAGTGAAAGGTTGTAATAGTTAACAAAAGCAACATCAAATGCACTGAGAAATGTTAAACAAGCCGAGTTATTAACAGAAGGGAAAATCTATGAAGAGAATCTACCATCGCAGTTAGGCCATTATGATTCTGAACGCTAGATATTATTTAAATTTAGTAGCCTCGCGTAACCCCACATTTTACCTGTGCACCAATTTTGAAACCATACCGTGCCAGCACTATATTTGACGCGTCCCTAATGATGACGCACTCGACTAATTAGTATTTGCAGAAGTAACATTTCAAAAATAATGATTGAATATAGTCGAACATTATTGAGTGCGTCGATTTAAAGGGTGATACGGTCAAAATTTGGTCAAGGGAAAACGCGTGTGAATCGGTGAAATCGTTTATTTAAAAAATCAAATTAAATTTCTTTTTCAAGTTCAATTAGTATAAAATTTAGGAAAAATATTCAGTTAGGCTTCCGCTTTTCCAAATCCGAATTGCCGGGCCTTACGCTTGACCCCTGCCATCAGATTTTGTACAGCCACCTTGTCCACCTTCTTCGCCGCAGAAAGCCAGTTTGCCTTGAACTGCTGCTCGCCCTTAGCAGTTTTTTTGGTCTTCTTTAGGTTCCGCTTGACAATAGCCCAGTATTTCTCAATTGGGCGGAGCTCTGGCGTGTTGGGAGGGTTCTTGTCCTTGGGAACCACCTGCACGTTGTTGGCGGCGTACCACTCCATGGCCTTTTTACCGTAATGGCAAGATGCCAAATCCGGCCAAAACAGTACGGAACAACCGTGTTTCTTCAGGAAAGGCAGCAGACGTTTATTCAAACACTCTTTCACGTAAATTTTTTGGTTGACAGTCCCGGAAGCTATGAAAATGCTACTTTTCAAGCCACAGGTACAGATGGCTTGCCAAACCAGATATTTCTTTGCGAACTTTGACAGTTTCATGTGCTTGAAAACATCTGCTACCTTTCCCCTTCCTTTTGCCGTATAAAACTCCTGTCCCGGAAGCTGCTTGTAGTCGGCTTTGACGTAGGTTTCGTCGTCCATTACCACGCAGTCAAACTTCGTCAGCATCGTCGTGTACAGCCTCCGGGATCGCGCTTTGGCCGTCGTATTTTGTTTATCATCGCGATTTGGAGTCACTACCTTCTTGTAAGTCGATAGTCCGGCTCATTTTTTGGCTCGATGCACGGTTGTAGACGATACACCCAGCTTATTTGCGGCATCTCGGAGAGAGAGGTTAGGGTTTCACTTGAAACTACCGGCAACTCTCTTTGTCGTCTCAGTGGCTTCCGGTTTTCGATTTCCCCCCGATCCAGACTTCCTGGCTGTCGACAAACGTTCCCCAAACACTTTAATTACATTTGTAACGGTTGATTTGGCAACTTTTAGCGATTTTGCCAACTTCGCGTGCGAGTAGCTCGGATTTTCGCGATGCGCGAGCAAAATTTTGATACGCTGCTCTTCTTGCTTGGACGGCATTTTGACAACTGAAGAGTGAATTCCAAAATCAAAATAGGAGCAACATTTTACACACACACACCTTCAAAATGAGGGGTGTTTAGGTTTTTTAAATGCAAAATTGAAAGAAATACGTCAAGTTGATATTGACCAAATTTTGACCGTATCACCCTTTAGAAACCGCTTCGAATATGGTGCCTCCACGGTCCACGGTAATGTATGGTCAAAATGCAGACAATCAGTAAAACTATATGAAATATGCCATAAATTATGTTTTCAAATTTAGTGCACAGGTAAAAATTACGCGATGCCATTGTTTAACTTCCTTGGAACATACTTCTTGGTACCTATACCTTTCAGAGCCGTATGACTAAAACTATTCTAGACTCTAGGAACTCACCTTTGAATCGCCTTGGAATTTTACTCAGAGTTAGCTTGGAACGCTCCTCGGAATTTCCCTCATCATTTCCTAAGAATTCTTCCCAAATTCCATTGAAATTTTTCCTAGAATTCACCTAGGATTTTCCTCGAAACAGTACAAAATAAATTCTAGTGTCCTAACGAACTAATTGTGGTGTTCTCAATTAATCGTTAAGCTTGAACAACTTTTTCCGTTATAGTTGCTTCCATTAATTTGATTGCAATGCATTATCTTGTTTAGACGAATTTTTATTCGATTTGTTGCGATAAGCAGAAGCACCGCATTCAGTGCGTTAACGAGAACGAGAATTTTAGTATTTGATACCCTCGAAACTCGGAAATAATCTTAAGCCTCTCAGCACTTTCATGAAATTATCAGGTTTTGAACACCAATTAAGGTGCTTGTGCCTCGTAGCGTGGGTAGATCACCTTTTCGTGGTACGTTACGGGATGTAAGATCTACCATCGAATGCTAGTCCTGACTGCTTCAAACTAGGGGAACAGGATTTTTCAGTAATCAAAGGAACGCATCTTAGTCCTTGTTACTTTTTATGCCTTGTTGATAGTGACAATACTAGGCTTTGTCCACCGAGGATGAACTTAAAGAGCAAGGAAAAATAATGAGTTAGTTCGTCTTCATCTATGTAATTCCTTACCTTCTATTCGTTGTTCTCTAGTTTGAAGCGGGTAAGACTCTGAGTTCTGATGCATGGTCATTATCGGTGTCATTGTTTAAATTTGTTGCAAAGGAATCCAATTTTGACTGACAAAGGTGCGCGGCTTTGGAGCGTGCCTTTACCCTTCGAAGGGTATAAATAGAATCAATGAGAATGGATTCCTTGCGATGAAGGCAAAAATGACAACTATATCAAAACCGAATACTTCATCATTTCTAGATAGACCTGGAATTAGGGCCTAACAGCTTTTGTAAACAATGACTTCAATCGATGATTTCTAGAAATTCAAGGCTCGCCCACGCAAACCAACCTCCTCATTGGGTAGGGAAAGACTTTCCCTATCCGATGGTTATGTTGGTCTGCGTGTGCGTGCCTTTAGTTCCTAGAAATCATCGATAGAAGTCATTGTTTACAAAAGCTGTTACGCCCTAATTCCAGCTCTATCTAGATTTATTTCTCAATAGTGATGGAGTAATACGACATGCACTAAACTAAGAACACGGAACAGTCAAGTATCTGGGAGTCATTCTTGACAGTAAACTTAACTGGAATTCACATATAGAGCAGGTTGTTAATAAGGCAATAAATGCTCTTTGGATAAGTAGGAAATGGGGCCTAAAACCAAAAATGATGCACTGGATTTATTTGACGTAAGACCCAGAATATCCTACGCATCGGCTCGGCTCAGAAGAAGCTGGGGAGACTGCAAAGACTTGCTACTCTCTCAATAACTGGTGTGATGAACAGCATACCGAGTATGGCACTAGATGCTCTACTTTATCTGCTTCCGTTGCATCAATATATCCAATTAGAAGCTGAAAAGGAGTGCTTTAAGGGTGCAACGAACAAAGTACTTCCTTGAAGGTGATCTTACAGGACACCTTAGTATTTTAAAAATGTTTGATATTGATTCTCTCGTATTAAAAAAAATGAAGACTGGATGGAGAAAAAATATAATTTAGATCGTTTATACAATGCAGCAAAATTTGATCGTAATGTTTGGGAAAGTGGAGGACCAAACATCAGAGCAGATTCAACTGTTTTTATACAGACGGTTCAAGATTGAACAATCGTATGGGAGCAGGGGTAACTGGTCCAGGGATAGATATCTCAATATCTATGGGTTACTGGCCAACCGTGTTCCAAGCAGAAGTTCAAGCAATTCTTAAATGCTCTGATGCTTGCGCAGGAATTATAAACATTCGAATTACTGCATTATGTCTGATAGTCAAGCAACATTAAATGCTTTAAAATCAGCAACATGCAATTCAAAACTCGTATGGGAATGTGCAATGTCACCTCAGAAACAAGTAAACCTATATTGGGTTCCTGGCCACTGTGGAATTGAAGGGAATTAAAAAAGCCGACACGTTAGCCAGGCTAGGATCATCTCAGCAATTCATAGGACCAGAACCATTCTGTGGAGTTTCTGCTTGTTCTCTTAAAATTGAGATCAAGAAATGGAAAAACAAATGAAAGTGGAGACCAATTGGAACAACACTTCCATTGCTAAGGCAGTCGAAACGGTTCATAATTCCGAACAATTAAATAACTAGCAATATTCTTGAATTATCAAAGAAAGATCTCAGTGTCTATACTGGTTTGATAACAGGACATTGTCCATGTAAATATCATTTGAAGTTAATAGGAAAACTTCAAGAGCATATGTGTTGATTCTGTGGCATAGAAAAGGAAGACTCTGCATACCTGCTATGCTCTTGTGCAGAAATCTTTAATAAAAGACGTATTTTTCTGGATAAGGGGCTGGCAGAACCCTTTGATATTTGGAATGCAGGTCCCAGTCAAGTAGTACATTTCATTCGAAATGTAATACCTGGCTGGGAAAATGCTTTTGGTCAGTCTATGTCGGTCGCTTCACAAAATAGTGATACGACATAACTGATAAAGCAATACAAAAACGGGGAATATCACAATAGATCAAAGTAATGGTCGCAGTGATGAATATACCCAACACGGAAAAAAAAAGGAACACGGGATATGATCAAATTAAATTACTGGTCGCAGTGGTTTTATGTCCCGAACAGAAGAAGGTGCTTGTGCTCGTCTGAAGATCGTTAGGCACCTCCAAAGCATACCAAACCTCTCAAAAGTATTTTCAACTGCTGTGATGTTCTCAGGTCCCCTTTAAACCACTTTTAAGATAATCGTAGCTCACTGAACCTACAGATCGGTTCTCCAAGCGTAACAGTTTCTTTTTCTCATTAGCTACCGAATCCTCTCAGAAGTTCAGATTATCTTCAGAGGAGTTAAGTAAACTCCAATGAAACCTTGTCAATTCTAGAGATATTTTATGAAGATCAGTAAACTTCAAATAAATTCATCGAGATTCATAAAAAGGTACCTCAGATAAAATGGAGAAAATTATCGGAAATTTGGGGATCACGGACTCTACGAGGAAACACCTTAATCCATTCTATTGAAAGTTTAATATGAGGGCTCCCCTTAGCTCAGTCGGTAAAAGGCGAAGCTACAAAGCAAGACTATGCTGGAGGTGGCTAGGTTCGATTCCCAGTCCGATCTAGGAATTTTTCGGGTTGGAAAATTACACGACTTCACTGGGGATAAGAGTATGATTCTACTTGTCACACAACTATACTAATGCAAAAATATGGTACAGGCATCGAAAGCTCTCAATTAATAACTGTGAAAGTGCATCTAGAGCACTAAGTTGAGAACACGCAATAAGTTAATAAACGATAAGCAATAAGCTTGAAATGCGAATAAAAGAAGAAGAAGAAGAATTAAGTTTAATATGCTGCAACGAAACAATGAAATTGACATTCCATTTATTAAATTATAACGTTCGCTGTTTTACAGATTTTTAATTGAGCACAGCTTAAGATAAACTGAATTCAAGTCACCTTAAATAAGTTTTAGTAGAAAGTCACTTGTCTGTCATAGTACTGCAACATAAAGATTTGTGATGTCAGGTGCACTTTGATTTCTAAAGTTGTTTTGTCATGCTGGATAAAGCTTCTTTTATCGATCTGTGTGCTGAAGATACCTGGGAATGCCTTTACATAGGCGTGGGGATACAAAGAGAAAGTCTAAGAAGATAATATGTCAATGTTACTTAGGACCTAATGCAATGTTCAGTTTGAATTTATTTATCAGGCAACAACATTTTTAGATAAACATAAAAGTTCACCTGTGTAAGCTATTGATTTGTTTTACAAGCTTATCGAGAGTATCAGAAAGCTAAGTTGTCTGTTTAAAAACAGGGTGTCTACTACCTGAAAAAACCGGGAATTTACAGGGAATTTTATATTTAATTCTCCAATTATCACTTCATTCGTAATTCAAAAGAAGTTTTTCGTTCAGTTTCTCGAAACGTTTCTTGAGGGCCTGAACTGGACAAGCACCTGGTGTAAAATACTTGAAGATGGGCAAAACGAAGCGAATGTGCTGGCGGAAAAAATAATTCGTTGTAATTTTGAACAATTTTGTTTTCTATTTGTTACCACTTTCTCTAAATTGATCGAATCAATAACAATAAAAACACATGTATCTCAGAGAAAATTTTGATGATTGGAGACCTAATAAGAGATTTTAGAGATGAGAAACCATGATTTATTCTATCTCGATCTTCCAAACAGATTTGGACTCAAACATATTATCAAAATGATATTTTGTTTTTGAAAGCATATTGTTATCAAATTTTGAAATATCGTTTTATCGAAATAGTATATATGGGGTTTCCAAAACACAAGTTTCTTACTTGTATTGATCGACGTAATGCATGCTACTGTATGAATAACTAATGTGATTGCAAAAACCAAACACAATATTACACCCATGGATATAATTTCTTTTCGCAAATTATGTGTAGGATAAATGCACCAATAGAGGAGGTACTTTAGTGCAATGTGTTCATATGGTGGCTTTTAGAGTCTCCCTAAGCCGCCATAAAAGTACATTGCACTAACGTACCTCCACTATTGGTGCATTTATTAAACATAAATTGTACAAATTAATATTAAACAACCTATGTGCATCTGCTATGCTGTAATATTCAATAACTTTTTTGCTGCACCGACTTATAAGTACCAACGCCCAAGTTTGAACAATCGAAAATAACATAAATCAATAAGTACATAAAAGGGATTCCAGATGGATAAATAGAAGAAAAAAATAATGTGTATAGGGTTAACTACCCCATTTCCGGCCTATTAAGCACAACCCGCACTTAGTATTTCTTAATCTAGCGCAGTTTAGCACCAAACGGAATGTTATTATTACTGATGGCTTCCAAATTTATTTACCTTTCCGTATGTACCCTAAGAGAGAAACCATTGGTTGAGACATTGTCAAAAGTATAACACTGCTTCTTGACGCCAAACTCGGCCTACGGATTCTAAACTCGGTCTAACGCATTGGAACGCCATTTAAACGCCAATGAATTCACTTCGGCCTATCGGATGAAGATAAAAATTGGTTCGGTGGGAGCGCTTCTTTTGTTTTTGGGAATAATGGGTGCAAATCTTCATATCACGCGTTCTCATTGACTTCGTTCCGTAGTTTATTAACTAAAGTATCGTACCAAACGCATAATTGACTTGTTAACTCTGAAGTCTCGCGTAACATTTGAATAGGGCCTATGATCAAAATGTAAACAAACCGATTTTTGATACCATTCTGTAGCACTGGTAATTAGCTACCAGTCGTATAGGAATGTTCCGCATTATCGATAAAAATCATTAAAAATAACTTGATTTTAAAAACGGCCGATCCACGAAATTTTTCCAATCATTCATGCTAAAACGGCCTAACCTCGGGTCTAACATATATTTTTTTTCGTTCGATGAGGTTTCATTCATAAGCCTAGCGACGTAGAAGGGCCGATGATTGAAAAATTTCAAATCAAAGCTAGGCCCTACTGCTTGAGGCAGGGCCGATGATTTATTTGACGTTAAGAAAAGGCTTAGCAAAGGGCCTACAATTTATGATGACAAGCACAACGGCTTAACAAAAAGGGCCTAACCATTTAAAGATTCACAAAAAGGCTTATTACTGTGATATTAAATTTTTATCGATTTTCATGTATTTTTGAAAACGTTTCGCATGTTTTGGATGTTGTGTACTGAGATATCGTTACTATTGTTATTGTGAACAATATAAATGCCTAAAATACTTCAATTTATTTATATAGGAATTAAATACTGGCGGAAAAATTTACAATTCATTTTCTGGATTATTTACATTTTGGACATAGGCCCTTTTCAAATGTTACGCGAGAAATCATGGATTTATTTGAAGTTTTCTGCGTGATAGGCCCAAAATGAGCGATTAGGCCGAAGTAGTTCTCTACCCTAATTTGTATGCACCAGGAATTTTGTTCATCCGACCTGGAAAAACCTTTAAAACTCATGGAATTTGATTCCTTGGATTGAGTGAACACCCTGAAAAAGTAATCGAAATTTCAGAATGGTATTTTACTAAATCCTACCGCCAGCATATGGGAGAGTCGATCATTTTGTCCCAGATTTGATGCCACTTTGCGATAGAGGTATCATGTAGAAGTCGTATTATTTATGCGTTTTCATGGGATGCAAATATAAATATTAATTAAATTAATATTTGAAACATCAACTTTCGTAATGTTATAGCTCTCTGCAAACATTAATGACGCTGAAATGCGTAGCACAAAGATCTTATTCTTTATGAATACAACAGAATACAACATTGGCTGGCATTTTTGAACAAGACATGCCACATTGTGGCACTCAACGTCTTCAGATTACCCAAAATTGATCCAATCTGACGCAATGTATAGATCAAGTTATGAAAATCGTTGACCCTCCAGCAAACGACGCTCCTCAGTTATCGCCGTTACCTTTATTAGACATCTCGTTCGACTGCGTCTCGAACAAAAAAAAAATCAATGCGAATTACATCCATCGTTCGCCAACCTCCACTCCTTCCACCCTTCATTATCCCCACATAGGGTCAGATAAATCCTATCAACAACGACAACAACTGCGAGAAGCCAGCCATTTCGGAAATGGTAAAAATAATTAATTTTTCGGGTTTCGATTATGGCGGCGCTGCTGGTTGGTTGGTTGGTTGGTTGGATGTGATGAGCTTTACTTTTGTTCTACATCCAGCGGTGTGTCGGTTTGTCGAATCGGATGGATGGAAATAGCGAGAGAGGAGTCTTGTATTTTTTTCTTGCTTCTCTCGCTCCCGGTTGGTAATCACCAATAAAGACTGTCCTCGTCGCTACATTTGTGACTACATATAAGCTGCCGCCTGTACACGTATATCTTCCTAGTATATGCATAATGGCCGATATGATAATTTATTTCATTTGGTTGTGTATTCATTTTTCCTACCGATATCCGGACCGGACCTGATGGGGTCTTCAGTGTTGCCAATTCTCTGACTAAAGTATGCTTGCTAGTGTTTTTTTTTTATTATTTTCGGACATGACATAATGATTATGCCTGAATTAACAAATGTATAGTCATCTATTGAAAAGTTTCATAATATTGAAAGAATAGTTGAATAACTTTAAACTGGCAACACGGTGTAAGCTTCCATGCTAAACCACATCACATCGGCTGCCAGCAGAAGAGACATCAAGTTAGTTCATATCATTTACCTACAGATCGGCGGCGCGATAGACCGACGACGACCGATCGTCCGACAGCAAGAATGAATCGAATCCCGCATGTCGTTCTGTATTTGTTCGATTGTTGTTTGCTCTGGTTGGACACATCGAAAACGATGACGATTGCACCAATACATTAGCATTTTCCGATGACTGCCGCATCCAGGACTGACGGTGGTGTGAGCAGAAGAAAACCTAGAAATTGTGGCAAAAACGCCTTCAGTCAGTCAGAAGTGGTAACAGTAGCTTCCAGTGGTACCACACCATCATTATGTAGAGGTACTGGGACAAAACCCAATCCCCCCAAGTTGCATGTCGGCCCGGTAATCAGTTGGTCGGAAAGAAGAAATGAATGCCTATAACTGAGAAGGAAAAGGTTGGAGAAAACGACAATCTTCTTCGTGTGGATAGAGATGGAAGTTGAGATGCTGCTAGCCCATCTGCATGCACGAGGGGTACCAGAATATTAATTTTTTTTTAACTGAATCGATTGATTGCAATGAGAGTTTGTTGTTTATCTAGTTATGATCCTTGACGAATCAGAGCAAAGCTTTGTATTTTTTTTCTTCCTCTTTTCTATTACATCCCAACTGGAATTTAACGTCTACCCTCAACTTGAGTGTTCTTAGCGCACTTCCACAGTTGTTTATTGAGAGCATTCTTAAGCAAACCCCACACGCATCAATATATTGACGCGAAGGGGAATTATTGACAATAATATTGATGATGTGAATTCAGAAATATTGTCAATCTCGATATATTGACGTCAATATAGCATGTATTGACAATACGATTATTGTCAATAAAAGCAATCGTGTAGGGTTCACTTTAAGCAAACCCCACACGTATCAATATATTGACGCGAAGGGGAATTATTGACGTTAATATTGATGATGTGAATACAGAAAAATTGTCAATACCGATGTATTGACGTCAATATTGAATGTATTGACAATACGATTATTGTCAATAAAAGCAATCGTGTACGGTCCACATTAGCCTGTGCCATTGTTGCATTCGTATATTTTATCGAAAGCGCTATGCTTTATGCCCAGGAATTTCGAGAAATTCCTAGACGGAACCGGGAAACTAACCCGACTAACCCGACCCGACGTGAACTTGTTGGGTAGCTGTACCTGACTGAGCTGAGAGAGGCCTCGCTAGGAGCTGTTTATAAACTACATTACCTAGACCGTTTTTGAGATATTTTGAAACCCCCTCTCCCCGTATAGATAATCTTTCATACAAAATTTGTAATTTAATATCTGGAAATGTATATGGACCGTAGATAATCTCGAGCAAATACCTAGTCAAAACATCGTAACTGCTTTTATAAACAATTACTTCAAACGAATCTGCCAGCTAGCCCACGCAAACTGACACCACCCACCTAGGAATCTTCACCCATCCAGGGAATGTAAGATTCTATTCCAGGTTTGCATAAAAGAGCATACCTACAAAAATATTGTGGCCCCAATAGTGGTTAGAGCACGGTATTACCAAGCTGGAGGTGGCGAGTACGATTTTCGGTTCGGTTTGGGAAATCTTTCGGGTTGCAAATTTTCTCGACTTCCCTGGTAGAGTATCGTTCTGCATGCCACACAATATACTTATTCATGCATTGGTTGCCATATTAAACTCTCAATTAATAACTGGAAGTGCTTCAAAAAATACAACATTTAGAGCAGGTAGAAGAATCACCAAACAAATAAGATTGATAAAAAAATGTATACTTGTCAGGATTTTTTTTAATACTTTTGTAATTTAAATGTTAACTAAAATTTCGAACAAAGTTTGTTGCTCCAAATGCACAGCGGTTAGAGAATCATCTTGTGAAGGTTTTATACGAAAATATTCATTCTGGATAAACTTACTTGTACGCTACTGAAAGTTTTTTCTCCTTATGTATTCTTCGTTTTGGTATTTTTCGCGACATTTTCTGAACAAAATAGGAAATTTGTCGTGTACATTTTAAAGTGATGGCACTTGACGATTGAGTCCAACGTATAACTCATTTTCGCCAGAAAATGCAAATGGGACTGTTATGATACACAGGGCAGTATAGTTCGTTGTAAGAACTGCTTTTACTTTTGTTCCAAGGAACATATACACAGGAGGTAAGAAATCGACGCTTAGATTTTGATGTTAATGCCATTTATTTTGCGTGTATACATTCAATCTAATTTGTTTGCTGATTCTTCGCTCGTTTCACCTTGTACTTGACAGGCACAGTCTTACACACAAATTGTTCATTTGTTAATAACTGTTCACTCAATTGGTGATTATTTTTTTCTTTGAACCAATTGGTAGGATTGGAGTTTACTGAAGACAAGCGAAGAGTAGTTAACTGTCAACATTTTAATTCAAACCAATGAGTTTTTTTTCCCTGAAATTGCAATATGTACAGAAAGCATTGCTCACTTCTTTTCTGGAACGCAAAAGTGATATAAGGTTTACGTATAAATGGAAATCTATTAATTTTTACGCATCTATAGTAGGCTTCCATAATAAAATGTTTATCGTTATTTTGCTTAACAACGTGTTCAGGGTATCACCCAAACCATTCGTGGAATAGATCTATCATTTGGGTTATCGTTCGCGTATGGTTAAACCCAGCTATAGTTAAACCCAGAATTACCTACGCGTTACTTATATGGTGGCCGCAAACCTAGCAACAAACGGCACAAGTCAAACTAAACAAGCTACAAAGGCTTGCTACTACTTCCATAACTAGTGCAATGCGTAGTACTCCCTCTACAGTCTTACGTGCTTTACTCGATCTCCTGCCTCTACATAAATTTATTCAATTGGATGAAGTAAAAAGTGCTCTGAAGCTCAAATGGTCCATGATGTCCTTCGATGGAGATCTTATTGGACATTTGAGTATTCTAAAGGAGTTTCAGATAAGTCCATTAATATTGATGAACGAAGATTGTATGCTTAAGTGAAATTATTTCAACCATTATTTACAAGTTCTCGCGTTGATCGAGGTGCAGGAAGACTGAATATTCGTCCTGGATCATTGTTGTTTATACAGACGGCTCGAAACAAGATAATAATGTAATGTCGGCCTAAATGTCCCTAAGTTGGGCCCATACATAAATTCAGCAATCGACTAAATTTTCAACAGCGACCAAAAATAGCCATTAGTACCGTCACAATGACGAGTTCATTTAGATAAAATTCATAAATAGCAGATTTTTAGCGATGGGGTCAATCTTTGATCCATAGGCCAACATTAGAGTAATTTCCCCTATGCATTTGTTATGATAGTCAAGCGGCGCTGAATGCTTTGAAATCAAAAACTTATGTGTGTGTGTGTCATCTTCAATCCCTCACCCAGCCGGGGGCGTTGGACAAGTAGAACTGCGAATAATTTGATCAAATCTCATGCTCCGTAATGGTGCCCTTTATGTTGTGAAAACTAGTACTTCAAAAAGGGTAACTTTTGAGGCAAGACAGGGTGTCCTCATCAAGTTAAGGGAACAGGATGCACTAGATGTCCACAACAGGTACAGCAAAACATCACATAGACGCCCTTATTCACACTAACTACTCAGGGGGTAGAAGGTCAAGAAGAGCCACCGCCGCCAACTAAAGCTTGAACCGGGTACCTGGGACTCCCACGATATACCCGCGGCAATGGTCAGCAGACGATGCCCTGTGCGTATTTAGTATGTAATATGTTTTATTGGATACACAAAATGTTTGAAGCCATGCGTCATCTAAACCATAATTTGCATCACCACAAATACACTTGTCAACAATCTTCAACTGGAACGTACTCACCAAATCACTTCACCCGGGAGCGCAATTCCTCCTCCAGCGACTCCAACCACACAACAACCTATCAATTTTCTTCGCTTTTCTTTTTCAAGTCACTCCGTGCACAAAAGCAATGCACATTGCAAAACCCTAACAATAGATCAGCGCCGTTCTCATCACCGCGTAAATAAATTGAAATTAAAATTTTTCACTCGCGATGCCACAAATTTCTGGTCCGCACGAATAAGTAATTTTGCTATTCAGGCGAAACATGACAGAAGGGTCTGACTCAAAACGTAAACAATGACTTGGATCGTCGGTTTCTTACGAATGACAACACACCCACTCAAACTAACTAAATCATCTGACAGAGAAATGTTTGTTCTATGAGCTAGTGTAGTCAGATTTCGTGGGTGTGTGGTCATTCAAGAGAAATCGACGTACAAAGTCATTATTTACGTTTCGAGTTAACCCTTCTGATGTGTTTCCCCTATCTATATGCTTTGAAATCAAAAACTTATACGTCAAAACTGGTGTGGGAATGTACTAAACTATTACAGCAACTGTCCTGTCGAAATACGGTTTACCTTAATTGGGTTCCTAGTCATTGTGGAATCGAAGGAAACGAAAAAGCTGATCAATTGGAAAAAAAAATTGGAGCTAAAAAACTGGGCAAAGCAAAGGCACAGTACCACTGGACCAGTACCTTAGATTTTCGGTAATCTTAACGTTTTATAAAGCCATACACGAACATTACTTAAGCTTTCTAAAAAAGATGTGAGTACTGGTTTGATAACAGGACACTGTCCTTATAAACATCACCTTAAAAACATTGGTAAACTTCATGAAGATAAATGTCGCTTTTGTAACTTAAAGAGTGAAAGCTCTGAACATTTGCTGTGTGGCTGTGTTGCACTCAGTGACGTTTCCTTAACCTCAATCTAGCTGTGCACCAACTCTCAAAACAAACAATATTTTTTTATAATATTTTTATATTATCAAAATATTGCTTTCAATGGATATAAATCCAGTAAACTAGAAGATTAAGTGTATTTTTCAACCGATTCGAGTATTGGCATTAAATCTGGTTTTGAAAGTGCACAGGTAAAAAGTGAGGTTACGGGACGCCACTGGTAACACTATTTCATAAACGATGCAGATATCTTCGTAAGGGTCTGATGAGACCTTGAGAAATCTGCACTCATAAAATAAATCACATAACCAGTGGAAAATATCCATGTGAATTTCACATAACTTTCTTGTGATCCCATAATCGGAAATTGCACCACTAAATCACATGAACGTTATGTGTCCAATGAAATCTATATGATTTCTCATATAGAATTTCTAATGCTATGTGATATTCAGGTAAAAATTTTTGTTTTTGGAAAAATACTATGGGTGTTCCTTAGACCTGTTCATTTTAAACGAAATGTTCCAAATGTAACGGGTCAACCGTGATTACTGTTCGTCATGTTAATTTGTACTTCTGTGTAAATTTTCAGCAAAATCGATGATGATTTAGAGGTGCTTCAAGTTAATTTTATGTTTTTAAGGTAATTTACGGCTTACAATATTTGTATCTCGAGACTGAAATAACGAAAACTGCTGTAACAACTTTCATAGCAAAGTTTAATGTGTCATGTATCAACTTTGTAACCAAAGGTTGACTATTCGAAGTGATTTTATTAAAGTTTGACTTAGTTTCATGCTCGAAGATATCTTAAAAAGTGAAGAATTTTAAAGTATTTGTTCTACAAATTTTCCACCCATATGATATAAAATGTGTAGTCTACGGCATAATGTTCCTCATATTGTTCTAGAATTTTCGTTCAAACATAGTTTTCGTGTATATTTCATAGATTGAGAAATAAAAATCAGAAAAGAGGCCGTTTAGCTAAAATGCACAAGACAACAGAGCCAATAAAAGTCAATTAGATTGACAGAACATAGTTGCATTGCTTTTCAATGACGACCGATGACTGTTTCATTGATATATGATTTTTTCATAAATATAAATCCTCAGTAGACGTGTTTTTTTTATCAAAGGCAAGTGTCACTCGAACCATAACAGCAATTTATAAAATAACGAACTTCAATAAAATCACTTCGAATAGTCAACCTTTGGTTACAAAGTTGATACATGACACATTAAACTTTGCTATGAAAGTTGTTACAGCAGTTTTCGTTATTTCAGTCTCGAGATACAAATATTGTAAGCCGTAAATTACCTTAAAAACATAAAATTAACTTGAAGCACCTCTAAATCATCATCGATTTTGCTGAAAATTTGCACAAAAGTTCAAATTAACATGACGAACAGTAATCACGGTTGACCCGTTACATTCCGAACATTTCGTTTAAAATGAACAGGTCTAGTGTTCCTAATAGAAACTAAGTGAAAACTTTTTTCAGTGTAAGCTGCTGCCCCCAATCAGGTAATCACCCCTATTCTGTATTTCGTTTCGAACGAAATTCTCATACAAAAAATATTTTTTTGTATGAGAATTTCGTTCGAAACGAAATACAGAATAGGGGTGAATAAATTTAATAAGAAATGTTTTACCTTGTTGGGATAATTGCTTACAACAGTAGTGGTAGTTACTGAAACATTAGTGGCTTACCACTACGTTATGGCATAAATAAAAATAGGATACACCACAATGGATCAAAGTAAAAGTCGCGGTGGTAACATAGAGGTAACTCTAAGACAAGTAGGTCCTGAAAAAAGGTGCTCCACTTTTTGGCTCAGCTCTGGTACTATCTTCGGTCCCAAGCTAGTCGAATCACCCCTCGAAACATGGGAAAATCCAATAACCCCTCATTTTATCTGTCAAACTTTCATAGCGAATCAAAACAAACATTGTGTAGTAGTAGAATTTCGACTACAATAGGGTACGTTAAACGTTTGCTTGGGACCAATAGGCTAGTCAAGTAGTGAGCCAATTTAAAATCGTTAGTTTCGTAATGATTGTTGGTGGTACTATGTCCCCAACATAGGAAAAACAAAAGGCAGCTATGGAAACGCAATATTAAAACGAATGAATACTCCAAGACATTAGAAAAAAATGCCTATTTATTATGTAGCTACGCCTATTTACTGTCCTGTCATGTTTTTTTTTATACAGAGGAGCGGAGCGACGGGCTAGCGTCTAGAATGAGAGCTTTCAGAAGAACCTTAAAAATCGATTTTTTTTTCCGGTACAACAATTTAACAGTAAATTTTAATGCACTCGAAATTCAACAGTAAGAATCATTGTAATTTCGTAGTTTTAATTAATTTATTTTTTCAAGAACTTTTCCTTATAATATTCACTTCGCCTCTGACTAAAAAGCACTGGCAGGCACCGAACAATCAATATGAAACTAACGATTGAAAATTGGCTCATAACTTGACTAGCCCATTGGTCCGAACTACATCTATAAGCGTATCGCATTAATGTACTAGAATCTGTCAAAGTTTGTGCTTGTTTTGATTCACCTTTGTAAGTTGACAGAGTAAATTAGGTGTTCGTGGATTTTCCTATGTTTCGAGGGGTGCTATGGTAAATCTGAGTAGCTACGCAGTAGAGGAGCATTTTAAATTTTTTCAATGTTACAAAAACCATTTTCTCGTTTATTAAAAGAAATAAAGTCATCTAATTCTTCAAAATAATAAACTTCTGATTATACCAACTCAACTTGGGACCCCTCGCCCCAAAGTAGCACCATCAGAAGCAACTACCTATCAGTGCTCTCATTGCTCTGCATGGTATTTTTTTTCGCCTAACCATTTAGTCGAAGGAATGACAGGGTACATCGCTCCAGCTTGTACCTAGATCTGTCGTGTGGTGTGGTAGTGAAGTGTGTGGATAGCGGCGGGTGGTGGGTTAACGTGAAGGCGGAGGTGGTGGCAGCAGTTTTCGAATGTGATACACTTAACATCGGCCGAGCGCAATGAACACTGACTTCTATGATATCACACCAACATAGGGATGTTCGCTAGTGGTGGTGTGTTTGTCGGCGAATTCTTCGCTCGACGCCGATATCCGATGCAAACATTTCACAACTACAATAGTACTGTTCCACTGTTTCCGAATAGGAGCTGAAGCTGCTGTACCATTGAACCGTAGACACACGAACACTAGTGCGGTACGTTCGTGTGTCGGTGTGTTGGCAGCGCTTTGGTCGGATAATAATTATTGAATTGAAAGTTTTTTTTTCGCCACACTCGTCTCTGAAAGAGGTACAGAGAAACAATGATGTCGGCGTATGTTTTAATTTTAATTGTGAATTGAAAAATTGAACTAACCATTTTGCGACCAAAAGTCGTCTGAAATCGGTTGAAACTATTGCAAAAAGTGAACTTAGTGGATTGTGTACCCGGGAACGATGGAATTTGGTCGATTTGGGCCCGGAATCGATCGGAAAAGTGATGATGAAAATTAATCAATGAGACACCAGTCGAAAGTTCTTCTCATTCGCCATCATTCGGGGTATGTTAATGGTGGAGCAAAAGGCAAAGTATAAGCGAGGAAAAAATCAGTGTTCGTTCGTTCCGAACGTGAAATCGCATTTTATGTAGGTGCAGTTTATAGTGCTTGGTTGGCTGGTTGGTTGGTGGCTACGTTCAAAATTATCATTGATTTTTCACGATTACGGTTTGCCCAGTGATGTGTGCTGATGGTGTTCATTGAAGTTGTATCTTTATGAAAATCGCTTATCAATGTACATTTTTCAAAAATTCGATTACCCCGATTCCTATCACATCAAAACAGACCCGTCAAAATATTTAGTATAAAATACATGAACAAATTTCGCTGTTTCTTTTCTCATGACATTCGCTGTCAGTTTTGTGTAGGTTTTCAGATTTTTTTGTTTTCATACAATTTTGCTTCGCATAAGCTAAGAAGACGATACTCATGATGTACTCAGACGATGTTGGTGGAGAAAAATTCCTTCGTCACTCGACGAGAAAATCGATTGCATGCGGGTGACATTTTTAATTGGAAAAGTGAGTTTTGAGGTTAGAATCATCTAGAATTGTCTCGAGAGCCAACGCGACACGACATGAGCAAGCCGAGAGAGAAAAGTGTGCTTTTGAAAATCATAAACCTTTATATGCGTTCGTCTCTGCTCGCCGTTGGTATAATATGTACGGAAGAATCGAGCAATAAGAATAATAAGTAGCAGAAGGAAACCTACCAGTTTCAAGAGTGCAGAAGGTGGAAGTGAATGATAGCGAGAAAGACGACGAAGAAACCTTTGGAAGGCAAAAGAAAAAAAAAATCACTATAAATGAGTAAACCAGAGACGAAGCGCGGCGGCTATGGGCCCAAAGTGCTTTTCTTAAGTGATTGTGTATAGTGATGAAGTTGAGCTTCTTTACTAGCTGCTCATCTCGATGGAGCTAGAAAACATGCAAAATAAGAAGAAAGAGCAAAGCGCAAGCCCAAATGGCCGAAGAATAACAACAATAACATTAATGAAACGATGAAAACGTGAAAACAGTACCTACTACCACTATTCGCCGATTACGATGGGGAAAAGATGGAACTCCTAAAGAGCCCGTGTGTGTAGTGGGCATAGAAGCCAAATGCAGGAACAAAATTTCGAACGGTGTGTTGTGGAAAAGAAACAGCCAGTAAACAAGAGAAGTGTAGGAAGCAAAGCAGAAGAATACCAAATGTGAACAGACAGAGTAGCACAAAAATAATGGACCGCAATTTTACAATCGTAACATGGAATCATTCGAAACTTGCTCGGAAGCCGCAATACGAAGCGCATGTACTACATATGTACGAAGGGGGCATCATCTAGAGAGCGCACTAGCAATAAGCTATTATTTGGAAGAGATTCCATTTTGTGAAATCAAATGTATGCGATTAGTTGGAGTGATGGCAGATTGACGTGTGAGTTATAGATTTCGATGTTGATGGGAGCGCACTGTTAGCAGTGGACTACATATATGCACGCATGAAAGATCCATATGTGTGTTGGAAGGAGTTCGATTATGATGTGATGTGTCCTAGACGAGAAATAATTGTCACGGTTATATGTGTTGTTTTAAACATGATAAATGTTTCTTTCGATATTGGGTAGATCTTCCAATAATAGTGGTGTTTCTATAGTAACAATATGGAGGGTTTGGTCGGATTAATGGTGAAAAATCCGATATTGTCGCTACAGTTGACAACTGCAATAATCCGCTAGCAAAAATTGATTTTACTCTGATTCTATACGAAGTAGTGCGAATTATAGCGCATCATCGTAGGATTTCAGCGCACTTCTTCCGACACTATGTATAACGTATAGAACAAGAGTAAAATCGATTTTCACTAGTGGATTGTTTCAATTTTCAGCTGTAACGACAATACATTTACAAATAAAGGTAGATTTACACATTTATATCTTCACATTACTCCAAAAAAATTACCGAACACGATTTATTTTCTTAAAGATGTTGACTCCATTGCACTTTAAGTTGCGGTAGTGTCAGGGCTGATTAGGGAGGATCACTTTTTAGTGACTTTGTCACTTTTTTTATGGTGGTCACTAAAAAGTCCCTATTTTCGACAAAAAGTCACTAAAGTCACTTTTTTCGCCATTCTCGCTTGAATTGCAATGTAAAATTCGTTAAAAAAAATAAATAAAAATTGTTACAGTACTACAGTATGCTTAGTTCTTAGTTGGAAGTTCATTAAACTAGCGAACGAAAAAGTACGCAGAAGAAACCAAGACGATACATCATCAAAGCACACTTTTATTTGTGATTTCGTACCTTTGAGGAGTCCAGTTTCAACTGCAAAAGTAAATAATCAGAGAAATCGAGATAACCGGAAAATACCGGAAATGTGTTGTCACCGGGATAAACTCGTGAACTTCGATGCCAAATTGAAATAAAATGTGCTTCTTCCTCTTTTTAAAAAATCTCAAGACCCTTGGAGTGCACTAGATTTTCAGGGTACAGTTACTTTCAAGAACTATTAATTTTAGCATAGATTCTAGAGATATACGAGGGCTATGACTAGAGCTTCAAGTCAATTGTGTGGGATCAGTGTTTTTTTTAAGTTGCTCTGTGAAACATTTCTTGGGTACAAATTGAACTAGGAACTACTTAGAAAGCATTTCCAGATAAAATTAAGGAGAACTCCATGTGAATTTTTAGTAGAACTTAGAGGAGAACTCCAAAACAATTGAGATAAAAAAAGTTATGAGAACTCAGAGGTGAACAGCATGGAATTTTCAAAGAAGAGGAATTCTTTAAAAAGTTTATAATTCAAAGAGAATCTATGGACGAATTTCATGACTTTTTTAGTGTTCTTCAGAGAATTTCTGCACTGTTATAAAGAAAATTCGCGGCACTCCCAGAGAAAAACTCGAATTTATTTTAGAAGAATTCTATAAAGAACTTTATAAGGGGTAATTCTTTTGAAATAAATACTTGAACTCAAATATAATCCTGTTAAGGTCTGTAAAGCTTCTCTGGAACTCTAAATACGGTAAATTGGAATTTACAATTTCAATATAATATTCGTTACAAAAAATATAAGAAACTTATTGTTACTAAAATCAAAAACTTCATCAAAAAGTAGCTTTTGGTTTTATATATAGTTAATCTACTGATTGGTCTAAGTTAAATTTGAATCCAGAGATCATCAAGTTCATGTACCTGATGAGTTTAAATTTTTATTCTTGTCAATGGCCAAACAATTTTAACCCTTGGATCATTTTCGTCAATGTCCTAGAACTCTATTTGTGTAGGTAATTCTAAGTAGAATTCCAAGGCAACCTTGAATAGGATTCAATACAAAATTTAATGAAAATTCATAACAGCTTTTGACGTTAATTCTTAAGGAATTATGAGAAAATTTGAACGAGAAGGAGGATTACAACATGATCATTCTGAGGAGAACTTCAAGATAATACAAAAGAGAAATCTAAGAATATTCTAAGGTCATTTTAGAGAAGATTCTGGGACAAAAGGAATCCGGAGCATATTTCCATGTGAGTTTTCGGAGAATTCATAGAAGGTATACAATTAAATATGAGTATTATTCCTATCGAACCTCAAATGAGTTCGGGTAAAAATTCCAAGAGGGTTCTGACAAATTTTGTGGAGAAATCTAAGAAGAACTGCAAGTCATTTTTTAGGTGAGAATTTCATAATTGTGAGATGAATTCCAAGGAAACGAGCAATATTCAATGGTTATTCTAAAATATGTATATTCAATGAGAATTTCTTAGAAATATCCTAAGAAAATTCTGAGCTAAATTTCAAGTGGATTTCGAGGAGTAATCTAAGGATATTCCGATGTTTTTTTGCAGAGATTTGCAGCATTTCGAAGAATTTTTGGGATTTCCTAGCAGAACTAAAAAATTATTCCCAAGATAGTTCCATGGCAATTACAGGATAATATTAAGTAAATTCTTAGGTGAACTCGAAGAGAATTTTCAGGGGAATTCTACAGGAGAATTCTTCAGGTAATTCCTAGCAAGAATTATTAATAATGTAATGAGCATTGCAAAGTTAATTAAAACTGTTTTCGAAAGATGTTGTAATATTTTGTACGTTTAAGCTCTATGACCCTTTCCTTCCCACGGTAGCACCGGGGATCTATAGGTTTTTGGTCCGTCTTACGATTAGCATTACAGCTTAAATTAGTCAGCATTGATTTAAGTTTCTCTTGTGCTCAATATTCCCCTTTATATATTTATCTCACATGTTTCTAGAAGGTTTACCAAAAAAAATCACGGCAGAACTATGATTTGTAAATTTCCCGCATCTTGCAGTTCTTTTTGTAGAATCATTTATCTGATATCTGTATTGAAAACTTTCTTATTTCCAAAAATTTAAGATTATTTGTAAGCCTGTCAAATGTCAAATGATCCAAAATCTCGTCAGGGATCTTGTGAATTGAAGTTCAAGGATTTTATGAATTCCTGGTATCTTGCACAAACAATTTCGATCACTTATGTCTTATTATATTTTTTAGGTTATAAATTTAAAGGTTGAACACGAAAAAAAAAATACGGACACATTAAAAATGTTGCCATAACATTCATTTGTTGAGATTTTTTTTCAGTAATTCAAAAATTTGATCTGGTAATTTATATCATTTAATATTTTAAAACGCTATCTCGACGTTTCATTCCTCATTTCGGAAATAATTCTATTAATAAGGCAATGTCTTATTATTAGGTAACTAAGCAAACGCGGAGCACCTTGGTGATGCAAGTTTGCAGATCGCATAGAGATCATCATAGTTCATATCTAAAAAGCGTGACCTGTTAGAGAATAGATTTATTCTAGATTTTAATTCAGGAGACCATAAGAATTTCAAATATGGTAAAATATCTCTGTTATTGAAAGTCGTGTTATACAGTGGTGTTAGTTTTTAATCTAGTTGTGCAAGATCTTGCAATGTAAACTTTAGACAAATGCGTACAGATACGAAATCAATGACTACCTGAAAGTTTTCTGATAATGTTTAAGTCACATTTTGGTAACGTTTTAAAATGATGTTAGTCACTTTTTAGTCACTTTTTAAAATTATTTTAGTCACTAATTCACTATTTTTATTGCTTAACAATACTATCAGCCCTGGGTAGTGTTCATATAAAAATTAAATTTAATCATTTGATTTGTGTCCAGTGTGATCCTGGGCACTTGATAAAACCATCATTGGACTTGTTTTTGGATTCTCATGTGATTTGAGGTGTCGCAGGAAATCAGAAACAAGGTTTTTTTTTATATTTTATTTAAGGTGATTTTAGCCACTTCTGTCCTAGTTCATCACCATAGTCATAAACAGGCCACTTCCCCTGGGGTATCCGGAACATGACCGGATGTGGTGTGTTTTGGTCCAAGTCAGAAATTGGCCACTTCTCCCGGTGGTACATGTCAGGATGTGGCTAATTTGGTCCTTGATGCTTAATATGACCACCACTAATTTTTTTTTTGAATTCACATATGGATACGGATCGTGAGATCGGCCTGGATCGTGTTAAACTATATCTCCGGATCAAGTTGAGCGATTCCAAAAAGTATTCAACATCGTTTTATGGGAGCACAATACCTTCCATTTGGTGGTTGTGGCGTCTAATTTGGTTTAGTTGTTGCTGAGAAACATGACCTACTTTATTTCGTCAATAACGCACATTTTCAGATCTCGTCGAGCTGAGTCATTAATATCAACCAACAATGCCGCCAACAAACTAATATAAAGGTCGGAAGCTCTATGTAAACCTTATATTGTAAAAAATACGAATAGTGGTTGTTGATTACTTGGGGTGTCATCAAAATACATGGGAAGTTTAGAGATTGAACTCGCGAGAGAGAAAATTGTATTAGAGACAAAATGGCTTACTCTCTTGGTAGTAAGAATGATGAAAGTTGTACCAGAGCGTAAGTATTTTCTACCTCTTTGTACTTGAACGGGTGAATTCTTGATTATTGGAAATAATTGATTTTCTTTCTTTTCCCATACTAAATTCAAACGACTTACCGAATTGACTACCAAGAAAACAACGCCAATTCTTGGCCAAGTCACTATTCTGACTATCTCCCAAAATTGCACTATGTCTGGAAATCTAGGGGCTCAACCTCCAAATGTTAGCTAAGAGTGTTACAAATAAACTTTTGTATGGCGGCAACTCTGGGAAATGTTGTTTAGAGGTCGCCCCGACGAGATTTTTTTTAGAAAGTCCATTTTTCATAGCTATTATCCAATAAATATTTTTAGTTCTTTAAATTTCAGTAAAATCTCACCTTTTTATATTTTTCGCAGATTCCCAAGGGTCAAAACTATAAGAGAAAATTTGTTAGTTACAATGTTTCAAATTCTCTAAAATGATGTTTTTTGTTGTACATCACTGCATTCAATCATCAAAAGTGGGTATCGAACATAGCGCTATTATCAATCAAATGCAACAGAAATTTCATAAGCAAAAACTTTGCCGAAGACACTTTAATCTCATTTTCAATCGTTAAAAAGTTATTCGTGATTTACTGTGGAAAGAAAAGTTCAGAATTTCAAAACTTGCAGTATGTCCACCAGCAAACCAAACTATCATTGAAATCGATAAATACAAATAGGAGGGTATATTAGCGGAGAGGGATCACACAATTTATTGGTTTCCATTTGATTGCTTTAGCAAGCAGAACCAAAAAATAAAATCATGTCATCAAAAACCAAGCTCAAGTCGGATCTCATCACCGGTATTGCGAGGAAGCATTTGCCCAGAAACCGTTTGCCGTCGGAGTTGGCCGTCATCAGGTACTTTCGATTCAAGCATGAAACCCAACAACTTTCAATCGGAAAAAGCATTCAAGTTGTGGCTACCGAAGCTGCTTGCATATCAATGGTACACTGCTTGAGAAGCTTTTCGGAAACTCAACCGGAACCGGTTTGTCACCTGCTGGCTCCAGAATTCTGCACGGACAGTATCATTTCGTAGCTCTTCATCGATGTGGTTCACGCTTATGTTGAAGAAGTAACTCAACCGCATCCTACACATCTTCAAAGCTGGCAATAGCTCTGATTTTTCTTCTTGAAGGCCTTACTTTGGCGTTGCCATGTCACAACGAGCTTGGCAACCCTCCTAACAACGTTTCGCTTGAACTGGTGCGAAAGTCCGGCTTGATTCCAAATCTCCGCAGCTTCGGTAGCCACAACTTGAATGCTTTGTCCGATTGAAAGTTTCATGCTTGAATCGAAAGTACCTGATGATGTCCAACTCCGACGACAAACGGTTTCTGGACAAATCAGTGCCAACATTTCAAAGGGGCGTAATTGCATTTGTAAACAATGGCTTTAGCCGTCGATTTCTCGCGAATAAAAGCTCATTCATAAAAAAAAATGGAGGGTGAGCCCCCGATTTACAGACATAGTGCAATTTTGGGACACCCTAATCTCCAATGATTTCGATTACGAGCTCCCGGGGTCTAACGGTCACTTGCGTCGACTGAAACGGTATAGGGCAAAATCGCTACGAAGATACTGCCAAAATCGTTCGTACATTACGAAGCAGGAGTTCGATCGCACAAGTAGCGACTATAGGAAATACAACAGATTCCTGAATCAGACGATATGTCTTCCGTATGCAATCATCTCTTCGCAGAAATCCAAAGCGTTTCTGGTCGTTTGTAAACTCAAAAAAGAACGAAGTTGGTTTGCCGTTGTCAGTTCATCTCGGTGAGCAAACCGCTAGCTCTGAACCGGAGAAATGCCGCCTTTTCCCTACTCAACATTTCATAAGTTCGTTCAATGAATCTTCGGCCAAATCACGATTGCTACAAGTGATTCTCCAAGATATGCATTTGAGCTCCGTACGTTTCACATCAATGAACATACCGTCAATCTAGCTCTTCAAAGGTTGGAACTCTCGTTTTCTGCCGGCCCAGACGGCATTCCTGTGTCATCACTATGTTGCTGCTCCAAAGTATTCGAGATCATCATTAATGAGACGGTCTTCAGCTCTTGTAAAAACTACATCTCGATGGCTCAGCATAAATTCTACCCAAAACGGTCAGTTACAACCAATTTTACCAAATTTACACTGATCTCAAGGCTGCATTTGACCGAGTAGACCTCAACATTATTTTGAGCAAGCTTGAGAAACTCGGAGTGTCTGGATCCTTCATCTCATGGTTCAAATCTTACCTTACGAACCATTCGCTTTGCGTTTAGATTGGAGCTTCTCGTTCTGAAGTGTTCATGAACGTTTCCGGCGTTCCCCAAGGAAGTAAACAGGGATCCCTTCTGTTTTCGCTTTTCGTCAACGAGCTTTCGTGCTTACTGCCTCCTGGATGTCGCGGCTATTCTACGCTGACGATGTCAGAATGTATATGGTCATCAATTGCATCGCTGATTGTGAGGCGTTGCAGCTGATTGTGGATCGTATGCAGAATTGGTTCTCCCGTAAGTTGTTGACGCATCAACAAGTGCAATGTGATGCCATTTCACCGCAAACAAAATCCGATCATATTTGATTATTCCATTTCCGGGCAAACGTTAGAGATGATTAGCCAGATCAAAGATTTGGGAGTAACACTCGACTGTGAATTGACTTTCAAACCGCACTACAATGACATCCTGACAGGCAGCTTGGTTTGAGGTTCAAAATATCTGAAGACTTTCGCGATCCACTATGCCTGCGGGCGCTGTATTGTTCGTTAGTACGTTCAATCTTAGAGTATAGTGCTGTCGTCTGGTGCCCGTACCAAGCATGCGGGATAGCTAGATTTTAAAGTGTACAGAGAAAGTTTGTTCGCTACGCGCTTCGTCATCTGCCCTGGCGTGGCACGGTTAATTTGCCTTGTTACATGGATCGCTGTCGCCTGCTTGGAATTGACACCTTGGAACGAAGAAGACGGAAGCGCAAGCTGTGCTTGCTGCTAAGATCATTACTTTCCCATTTCTCCTACTCTGAGTATTGAATATCATTGTGCTTGCCACACAATATACAAAATCGTGCTTTCAAATAATAACTATGGAAGTATATCTAGAACCCTTAGTTGAGAGCTGGCAAAACGCTCGCTACAAAAACGTAAAAAGCCTAGAAGAAGAAGTTCTGTCCTTTTAAGCTGTTCTGACACATTATCGTTAATATTGCGATTTTGCTCAAACAAATATTGGAAAAAAAAGAAATATTAATCAGACGGGTTAGTTCTATGTATTACATTTTGGTATGAGCTTTGTTGGCATTTAAAGGGTGTCCACGATGAAATTGCCACACACAAAATTGATTCGCAAAATTCGAGTTTTCATCCGATTGCCATCAAATTTACAGGGATTGAGAAATAACTATTAAACTTCATTTTACCATTTTACTCGTATTTTATTTACAGTCCATACGCAAATGCCCGCACCTTGGCCTTAACCCCGGCCATAAGATTCTGCACAACCTGTGAATCAATAGTTTTTTGGATGTAAACCCATACTTTATTCAGTTCCTCGACTGTCTTCACTACCTTAGGTCGTTTTAGAAGGTGCTGCTTCATAATCGCCCAGTACTTCTCGATGGGGCGGAGCTCCGGAGTGTTGGGAGGGTTGAACATTTTCGGCACGAAATTGACCTTATTGTCCGCCTACCACTTCAGCACGTCCTTGGAGTAGTGGCATGAGGTCAAATCCGGCCAGAAGATTGTTGGGACGTTGTGGGCCTTCAGGAGAGGAAGCAGCCGCTTCTGGAGGCACTCTTTTATGTACACCTGTCCGTTCATCGTGTCCTGGGTCACGAAAGGTGCACTCCGCTTCCCGCACGTGCAGATGGCTTGCCAAACCAGGAATTTCTTCGCAAATTTGGACATCTTCTGAGTGCGGACATGCTCCGGAACGCTGAACTTATCCTTGGCCGTGAAAAACAGGTTGCCGGGGATCTGTTTGAAGTCGGCTTAGGTGCAGCTTCTTAGCCACATCCCTAACGGAGGCGTTCGGATTTCGGTTGAAGGCCCCAACTACGCGGTTGTGATTTTTGGTGTTGTACGGAATACTTTTTCCTTCACTTCTGGGCTTCCGATCGGTGGTCAACCGTTCCTCGAACCGCTTAATCACTCGCGACACCGTGGAATTCGCGATTCCCAACGTTTTAGCGATGGAACGATGCGAGAGATCCTTCCCTAATAAAAATAACCATAAAAGAGAGCTTAACGACGTGTTCGGGGTATCATCCAAACCATTTGTGGGATAGTTTACCCATCCGGGATACAGTTCGTTTATGGTATTTGTTTATTAGGGTTGTTCTCGTGATGAATGCGCAAGATTTTATCACGCACGAGCTGTTCTTTCGACTCCATTTCCGCGAGTTTTGATCGCAGGACTTTAAAACTTGCAGGATGTAAATAATGCACTATGAACTAAATCCACCCAAATTTTCATTAAATTCTACCCAACGGTTAAAAAGTTAGAGCAATTTCATAGTGTGGCAATTTCATCGTGGACACCCTTTAAAGATTAATTCGACAGTGAGCATGTCATGTATAAGGGCGTATACGCGATGATCGATTCTCTTCATCGATTTTATCTTTTCATTGCTACAGCTAAGCGAAACAATTTTCTAGAATTTGTTCAATGTAGAGTAGTAACAGAGTCAATACAACGGCTATCAAAAGCAACAGCAAACGCACCGAGTTAATTCTAGCGAGTTATTAACAAAAGAGAACATCGACGAAGAGAATCGATCATCGCGTTTACGCCCATATGCATGCTCACTAGACTGATGCAAAATTTGACTTTTTCGCTCCACAGTGCTGAAATGGTTACAAATCGGGTCCTGATTAGCCTCCCAAAGTTACAACTCATTTGGTTAGAAACAGACTTCGCACAAGCCATTTGAAGTTTACATGTAAATTACTATGGGAAATCTCAACTTTTTGTTCATTGCCTTCTAGACTTTTTCCATATTAAGCTGCGAAACATTTCGATAGCCATTCTTATAGAAAATTTTCTCAACTACAACTTTGCTGAAGATCGTTTCTATGTAAAACGAGACTGGAAAAAGTTATTAATTATTTAAAAGATTGGTAAACTTATGACATGATCAAGCAGCTGCTCTGTAGGCAACACTGTATTTTGCAGTGTGACATAGTAGCCATGATTGTTGTGTCCTATTCAACGCCCTAGAAACACCAATGTTGCCTGCTGAGCAGTTGATTGAGCATGATCATAAGACATCAGCGCATTGAACCATTGATAACTTTCGATCCTTGTATTTATTCAAAAAGTGGTCTTCAGCAAAGTTGTAGCTGGAAAAATTTCCTACAAGTACTTATGAAATCTTTTGAAGCAGACCGATATGGTGGATTATTAGATAGACATGAACAAAAATCTTGGTTTTGCCATAGTAATTCCATACAAACTTTAAATGGTTTGTGCCATCTCAGTTTCTCACCAAACGGGTTCAAATTTTGAGAGATTAGTCAGGATCCGATTTGGAATCGTTTAAGTATTGCTGTCAATTTAGGTCAATATATCGATTTCTTCTAAAAGATTATTGAACATTTTAGCATTTTAGGTAGTAACTTTTCCAACAATCTAAACACATCAGAAAACATATAAATAGGACCCGAGATAACCTATAATAGCATATATAATATATAATAGCAGAGTATGGTTGATAACTATTTTTCGTATGTTCCTAATCATAATATTTATCAAGCCGAATAATGAAGTAACATTGATCGATTCTCTTCATCGACTTTCTCTTTCGATAATAACTTGGCTATAAAATCATTTCTTGACGTGTTTGTCGTATTAGATACTAGATAATAGTTTCTTTCATCGCACTGTTTGTTGAAAAGACCTGGACATGTTTCTATATGGTCGTGCGGATGCAAAAATAAAATCTACGAAGACAATCTGTAAGTGTTACTACGGACTTAATCCATTGTTCGGCTCGATATATTCGTTAGTCCTACACTCATAAAATAAATCACATAACCAGTGGAAAATATCCATGTGAATTTCACATAACTTTTATGTGATCCCATAATTGGAAATTGCACCACTAAATCACATGAACGTTATGTGTCCAATGAAATCTATATGATTTCTCATATAGAATTTCTAATGCTATGTGATATTCAGGTAAAAATCATTGTTTTTGTTTTTGGAAAAATATTATGCGCGTTCCTAATAGAAACTAAGTGAAAACTTTTTTCAGTGTACTATAAAATCTCGATTACTTTTTCGAAGGGACGTATAGAGGAAATTTTCCCTTACCTGATAGTGGTGTTAGCATGCGTGTGCGACCTACCAGTTACGCCAAATCGACGATCAAATGCATTGTTTACAAAAGCTGATACGTCCCTTGGTAAAAGTAATCAATAAATATGACATAAGCTCTCCATTTCATCAAACACCTGTCAATAGCGAGGTTCATTATCGGTTAGTACTATTTTCACACAATGATGTTCGTCCATTTAGACCTTCCATGTTGGATCGATCAATCATAGAAGTTGTTCTTTTCAGCACGGTGCAGACTTTCTGCTAGTTGAACTGTGTGTGGATGCAGGTAAAGCATCGAAAACTGTACACGTAGTCGAAAAAAAGTAGACTATAATCTTCAAACGTCGTCGTCGTGTTCACCGTCACTTTAGTTAGAGGTGAGCATAAAACATCGCCACTAGTGGTGGATCCAGTTGACGGCAGGAAGAAGAAGTAGACCATCTGCAATAATAAGAAGCAAAAGAGTGCCATCCATCCAAGCTTGGGTTTCGAGTTAATCTTGAGAGCGTAAAGAGAGTCACAGTCGTTATAAGCCATGGGGCGAGAGCAAGCAAAAGTATCACACACAACAAGAAGACAATTGGGAAAAGAGCGCACTAAAATGCGCGCCCTCCCGCCTCGCTTCTATTCCGTTTTTATGAGTCCTCTTGGCTCTTGCTGCCATGCAGCACAGACCCTGCTCTAAAGGTATAGTCGTCTGTGGTGGCCGAGAGTTTGATTCCATTTTCTCATTTCGTATTTATCGCGTCAAATCTGAAAACGGCCTATCAGGTTTTGTAAACGAAACTTGTATGGCCCTTTTCGCGCAAACCGAATTACACCCACGCAAGCCAAGAACACTATCGCGTAGGGGAGAATTTAGTATATGCGAACTTCAATTCGCGCGATAGGGGTGTTACAAGTTTTGTGTACAGAAGCTGATAGGCCCTTTTTAAATGTTATGCGAGATTTGTGTATTTGGGATGGTAGTTGGTTACACATGTACGCTGTGTAGTTGTAGCAGCAGCAGTTAAAGCACTGCCAACGAAGACGACGTCAACGACTAATCGAAACTTTTACCAGCAGGCAGAGGCGGATCGATGAAGATGGATTTGAGTTTTTCTCTATACAGAGTTGATTTCTACTAAAACAGTTACCGACGACGACTTGCTGGGTAATAAAAATGTCCCACACCACACACCGGTTTTTGCACCGGGGCATGTGTTTGTGTGATATGAGCTTCTTTCCGTGCGGTTGTCTAATATGTTGCAGGACTTCCTGTGTGAAAATTTGAATATAACTTCACGTGTGTCTAATTGGTTCGGTGTGACGGCTTTGGTCGAATAATGGGGTTGTTTGCTCAACTGTACTTTTCTTCTTCCGAGCTGAACCAAACCGAACATGACATCAAACTCAGGCGTTATTACGATTTCCATTTGGCTTTTTTTTTTTCGCTCTTTCATTGTGTACGGTTGTCTCTTGACGTCCATTTTATAGACGCGCACTGTGTGCTGGTTGACTAAACATTTTCAATTTCTCAAACCTCATTTCTCGCGATAGCTCGCATCCGATAGCAGCTATCCAGGTGTGTATGTGTCGCGTGCTGAAATCTTCGCACTCACCACCGAAAACCCCTCGAGGTCGTTGCCATTCTTCTTCTTCGCATTTATTTTACCCTGCTGGCGTTTTTGGGTGAATGTGAAAGAGGCAGCGAAAAACAACATCACTCCCGTATAACAGCAATCAAATGTGTAGGCAGCCATCTTGGCTTTATCTTTACTCTCTACACCTGCTGCTGCTGCTGTTGGTGTCGACTTAAAGTCCACTGACCGAACCGGTGGTCCGCTGACAACCATCTAAATCCCTTTTTTCCCTGCCCACTGTATACTGATGATGTTATTCATGTGTCATCTATCCGACGACCTAGCTCCCGCTCTACCAACCACCACAACGTACCCACTTTTCTAGGCTTCTGAAACGGGGCCGCTCAGCTGATTCTAAATCGATTCTTGCCGCACAGTGTGTAGTGTCGTTGCACGAGACTCGCCTCGACACTACACCAGCGCCATCACCGCCGTCATCATTATTGCCACCCGCACCGCGTGCGCCGCCTTCTCATCGTGCGACGAACGTTGTCCTGTCTGCACGTACCTAGACGTCGCACAATGTAGTGCTGTCACGGCAAGAAGTTCTTGTACAACTTAACTCTGACACAGTTAAAAGGGGCCGTTGCGTCTAAACTGTTATAAACCATGTGGCTCCCTATTACGAACTACAGTTGATTGGCGTTTATGACCAATTTCCCAACATTTATAACCCATTGTGTGCATTGCTCCTCATAGGCAATGTGCGGGTGAGTGGGTGCACGAGCTCTCTCAGCATGGCTCCCAGCAAAGTGTGGTGTCTGTGGCGTTGCTCACACTCTCACCTTCATTCTCCTCCGGTTCCTGCTATTGCATGAAAATATTTCGAAAAAGTGGAAGTTACCGGCTGTTGGTGCTGCGGTGGCGGTGGCGTCGACTACTTCCTTCATACCGTCGTCATCATCACTTCATCATCGCTCGCGTCGTTCACCGCCGGCGAGGACGACGAGCTAGCTAGCTGGCTACATCTCTCGTTCGACTCCCCATACTGAATGTGAGCTTGCTTGTTGTCAGTGAATGTTATAGCTGCCGTTCTCGTGTTTTATACATATATACGTGTTGGCTCTGATGGTGTACATATACATAATGGCTGCCAGGCTGGTCGTCGGTGTACGTCGCACCGTCGACAGCACCACCAGCACATATTTTCAGAAATTTTGTTTTTATTCCGCATCGAAGCCGGTGCCGGGGCATGCCTTTGCAACTGGCTGACTAACTGCTACGGCTGGCTGCGATGGGTTTGGCTTGGTCTCGGTTTGACTGGTTCGTTGGTTGGTTGGATGTACGCCGGAGTGACTAAACACCAGTGACGTCAGACAGATTGTGTCAGGGAATCTCCCGGCATCGACGTCGACCGCCGTCATGTGTTCTGGGCTGTTTTTGTGTGGTGAGTGTTGTGTTTGGTAGGTTTGTTTTTGTTTGGCTGCTTTCGTGACTCTATTACTCTGACGTTTCGATGTGTAGTGTCAGGGAAGTGTAGTCTTTTGTGGGGAAGCGCGCAGCTGATGACGGCGCTCGGTGAGGTTGAAGCAAAGCGTGCAAGGGGTGTTCTACACGGAGTAGGTTTCGTGCAACACTGTGCTTCATGCGTAACTGGTGTTAAGGTCAAGGACGTTTCAGTTCGTTGAACTCGGGGATATTGGATTTTTGAACAACATTTTTAGAAAATACCAATTTTGGAACATTTGGCACATTTGGAAAGTATGGCAAATGAGGTTGGAAAGTGCCGTTCAGGTAGTATGTGGTTTTAGCATTTACACATCACTCACACCATTCACGCTATTTGGGGTGCGCTTTGGATGTTGGTTGGTTGGTTGAGGATGGCGATGACGACGACGACGTCGACGATGGCAATGTAGCTGCTGCTGATGATGATGGTTTTTCGTTCGATATAGCGCAAAGTGAAGCATTGGCATCGTCGCACACTCATACATGCAAGACACCTTTCAAATGAGAAACAGCGCAGAGAGCAGCACTGAGTGTACGAGTGCGAATTAAAATGGAGGAAATGAAAGTTTACGTTCGTGTTTAAAATGTTTTTACTTTTCGTAAGCACTTAGGAGAGGTTTTTTGCCTTGTGCTGACACACAGGGTTGAATGGCAGTTTTTGACCGATGTTGCTCGGTCGCATTGAAACGGGTCGCTCGAATCACCCTGTGTGTGCCCTGACTTGCTTTGCTGCACGGTGATCCATTTTTCTTCTTGCTGTTGTTCTTTGGGTTACGTAAAAACCTCTCTACTGTCGAACTAATGGCCGCTTTTGGTTTAATGGATTCGTGCAATTCTAATCGAACATTCAATGTGGAGAGTCGGAGTCGGAGGTCTAGTACTGGTTGGTTGATTACAATCCGTGCACATAGACGACTGCGACGGCGACGACGGTGCAAATATTGCACACCAATCAGTCATGCCGAACAATTCGGACGGACTTGAAACATGTTTATCGATTTGGCTTTTAGCAATTGTTGTTTCATTCTCGAGTGTGTTTTAGTGTTGCCACATAGCGCTTTTTGCTTCTTCTTCTTCCTGCTCCTCATACTCTCGAGCATTTGGGTTGCTGCTGCTGCTTGCTACCATCAGCAGAGTTGTGCATACACATACCATAGCATTGTGACTGTTAGAGCATACTTTTTTCTTGCTTCTCTCATTTCCTACTGTCAAGTGGCGTATCTTTGATTAGCGGAGTGGATCTGTGAAGGAACTATATCTCAAAGACTTATTTTCGATGGCATAAGCTTCGATCAATCGCGGTGTTAAACAAATTGTCAAGTCAACTAATCTTCCTTCATGCATTGTGACGTAATATTTACGTTGTAATTTAATCATCCATCGTGCAATGTGCTATTTAAGCCGGTTCTCAGAAACTGCGTTTCACTTGTTTCAACTTAACTGCTATTTGAAAGACGCGCATATGTGAATAGTCTCACATCCATACGTAATTGGACACAGTGTTAATCTGAATACATGGGACGACATTTGTAATGTGTGTCAATAGTTGAAACGGATACAATATTGTGGTACACACTTAGAAATTATTATTTTTACATGAGACGTAATCAATCTTATGAAATCTTGCAACGTAAACAAACGGTTGCGTTCCAAAACCGAGACATGCAACTTCACGAAAAACGCGTTTGATTGAATTGAATTTCTCGTTTCTTTTAACTGATTTATTATATCATAGTTATTGAATTGTCGGTCTCTGGACACCAAAATTCGTAGTGTGTACATCCAATCGGGAAATGTAATATTCTTTTACGAATTTGCATGAAAAGTGTACAAAATTTGTAACGTTTCATCGGATGAACAAATTCTGTAATGTGGCCTTCGGAAAGTTTTTTTAAATTATTTTTGTAATTGTTGTTAGCCTTATTTTCGAACTAAATTTGTTTCCTTGCATGCATTGTGGCTAAAAAACAATTCGTGAAGGTTTTACACGAACATATTTACGCTACAGTTCATTGTCATTACTGTCATTAGATTTATTGTAACATGTCCTTTCTTATATTCGATGTTTATGCCATTTGTTTTGTGATTCCTAACATTAGCAATTATATTGAATCCCTGGGGGCACGGACACATCTAAATTTCAATTTTAGATGGTCAGGAAATCTCACGAAATCTCAAAATCTTTTTTCATCTCTTGTATCTAAATCCATCCACGCTCACATCACTCTCCAACTTTTTACAGAATATTCATCAATATTCTTCCTCTCTCCTCTTCACTAAGCGTGCGTGCATCTCACAACTGCAAAGGGAAATTTTTATCCTGCATCTTCGAGCGATAACACTTGTTGTGTGGAACATTATAGCAGTGAATTCAATGTCCCCATGGGGAAAGGCAAATTCAAAATTAGATTCACATTCGAAATCCCTCCTTTCAAGCAACTCAACACAAAACAATGTTTCTTATGCCGCCCGCCCCAATCAGAGAAAAACCGCGAAATCCTGTTACGGGTGGAGCTTATATTTTGTGTCGAGTACGTTTAAAAGTAGGACTTCGGACTTCGAATATCAATCTAAATACATAAATAAGGCTACCGACATTTCTTTCAGTGGCAGGTACTCAATTCTAAAGTCTGTGAAAGGCAAACCGCAAATCGTGTCATCAAAATACATGGTATGTTGAGAGAATGAGCTCGTAAAAGAGAGAATTGTGTGAGAGACAAAGTAGCATATTCTATTGATAGTAAGGTAGTAAGTAAAATGTATGGAAGTGATTGATTTTAAAGTAAATTAACAAAGTACAAGTTACAAAGAAGATATTTAAAATTTGTATGTCACGCGAATTCTTCATCACTGCTTTCAGTTATTGAATATATATATATTTTCTTCTCCCATACTGAATTTCTACGATGAATACCTTGGAAATAGCGGAAAATTATTGATAGAAACCACTTAATTGATAGCTGTTATTGGGCCAATATAAGGGACATATCAAGCTGAACATTGCATTAGGTCCTAAGTAACATTGATCGACTCTCTTCGTCGACTTTCTCTTTCGTTCGTCATCTTAGATGCAAGATAAAAGTTTCTTTTATCGATCTGTGTGCTGAAAATACCTGAGAATGTTATTACATGGCCGTGGGGATACGAAGAGAAAGTCGACGAAGAGAATCTGTCAATGTTACTCAGGACCTAATGCAATGTTCAGCTTGATATATCCTATGTTGTGTGACAAGCTCCATAATACTCTATGAAGAAGTCGAGAAATCTTCCTGGACCGAACTGGGAATGCAAACTGCCTTTGCTTGATACCCTTATTCCTGTTTTCAAAATAATCGGATATGTCAAACAAAACAAATTGCATGACATATCCGATCCGTTCGAAATCATGAATAGGGGTGAATAGCAGCGCCTTAACCGACCTAAAGGAGAGGCCACAATAAAAGTGCTACTGCTGACTTGAATTTTAAATTTCTGTGTATTGAATTTGGTTGCTTTTGTCCAAGTTTTACAAGCGTTAATTTCCCCAACCTGATACCTATTGATGTTAGCTGTGGGCGAACAAGCATTTTCTGCAAATTGACGTTTTAATCATTGTTTACCAAACCTATTTGGCAATTTTACCTCGATATAGGGTGAATAGCCTGTGGGATTATTTTCTTTAAAACTTTGTCTTTTGGGACCATCATTCGATTTTCAATTCGAATCGTAAGGTTGTCGTCATACTTTCGAAAATCTTCATTCTGCAATCCAATAAAACAACCCCCATGCACGGTTCGCTGGAAGGGTTGGGCCGGGGTTGGAACACGGCAGTCAAATTAAAATGGCTATTAGGATTTTTCGGGGTTGCCAGCAGTGAGAGTCCATCCGCAAGTCAGCACAGAGCGCAATGATGAATCAAAGGCGAATCCGAGCTCCTCTGCCCTAATTTCGTAGATTGGTGGCATAACGCCCTCACCCCCATCCTGAAAAGGCCAGGGGAAGCGAGAGGCTATATAGCTTCAATTCTTTGAAATCACAGCGGCATAGAAGTTGAGCAATGTTGATATTCGTTATTTATACTGAGCGATCGAAGAGGCTTGTGATGATGAAGAAGAAGAAAAACTACAGAACCACGACAACCCCTCGTTATCCCTAGATGCCATTTCACCCCTTTTTGGTCGCAATTGGGGTGACGTGTATGCAAGAGTGTCTGTGTATGGTTTTGTTTCAACCATCCTCCGGAAACACCAGAGCTGATAAGGAGACTCCCGGTGCTCCAATTTTCTGGCGTTGGGTTTGTTTGAAGAGGAGAGATGAAAAATCGAATCCTCGGCAATCGAGAGACGCTTTTTTCGGTTTGTGTTCACTGGGTGGGTGGGGACGATGTACAAATGAATTATTGTTTTGTTAATTTTTAAGCATGCGCATCAGTGTCATCCTTTTTCCTGTTCGGTACGGGTGGTAAAGTGGTTTCATCCGAAAAAATAAATAATTTTGGAATGAGAGATACATGCATGCAATTTCGAGGATGAAAAAAAAATCGAATTAGTGTTTGCTTTGGTGTTCTTTTGAATGTAGAAACTTATGCAATGTACGCGTAGCCATTCTTCGTCATAAGTCATTTGAAGTTGAATTTAAGCATCTTCGTGAGATATTCGTTAGATTTAAAGCATTTATGAGGGGCCTCAGATAACCTAGTCCAGTTAAGGTGAATCTGTAAGGATGCCTTATCTTGATGAAAAAATGAAGCTGGAACTCCACGTTTGCTGTAACGCAGTAAACAGCGAGTTGAAGTTTTATCATTGTAAGTTTTGTGGGAGCTAACATTTAAAATTAATCAAAAGAAAAATATTCAAATCGTTATAATTCGAGGAATTTAATAAGTGTAAGGTTTAGATTCACTAAAGTCACTACTATTACATCGCATCAGCACTACCAGTCCTGTGAATATTCTTAATAATTTTCGTAAAGTTGCAATCCTAAGCAATTGCCGTTCCAATTGTGAGCAAAGTCATGACTTCCATTTGATACATAGGCCCTTTTCATATGTTTCTCGGGGAATGTATTAAAAATGCATTCAGAAATATCTAGGAATTCTAAGGATTTTTAAAGGAACTTCCCTTGAAATGTATGTTGCTAAACATTCTAAAATCATCCACCTGGAATTCCCTTTAAATTCCGATTTTTTTTTCAAAATTTGTCAAAGATCCTCATTGGAATTTCCTTACATTTCTCGTCTCAATGTTTTTTCAAAGATCTGAATTTTGAACATTCTTTGAAGACCGGTAGCTTTAGTATCTGCCAAATATCAAACAATCATGTAGCACAATCGTGAGTTCTCTTCTAAGCCCATCAAATAACATTTTTTACAAGTCCGGAATCAATCAATTTCGCAGCTTAGATTTTAGAAAAATTTCCATATCCAATATCATGAAATATTTTCTGTTTTTCTACATTCTTATGAGTCGAAAACTATTCCGGGCTTTCTTAATTTGTTTGTATCAGAGATCACGAATCTCTAAGTCCTAACATTAAAAAAGTCCAATAGCTCTAAAATTTATTCCAGAATCTTAAAACCTTTTTTATAGCTCGAGATTTTAAATCATAAACACATGTCAAATTTTCTATGCCCATGATTTTTTCAAGTGGAAAAAATTTCCTGATTTTAGAATAATGAGATTTTTTTTAGAATACGATCTAGAACAGTTGTTTAGGTTACAGAGCTAAGAAATTTTGTCTAAGAAATTTCTATATCCGAGACATTTTTTCTCTGCTCCTCAAATTTTCTCAAGCTCAAGATTTCTTAATAAATTTCTTTGTTCAATATTTCACATCAAGAAATTATTCCTAATACCAAATTCGCGATCTGAATCTAAATTCAACTTAGTAAAAATTCGAGGCAGAAAAAATTGTACTGTGTGAGGTAATGTAGGTTAGAAATGAACCTATTGATTATTCAATTAATACTGCTTTTACCAAAACAAAGTTTGTGCAATGCTTCAACCTATAATTTTAAATAAGCTTGGAAAATGCTCATGGTGGATGGTGAGTTTATAATATTTTTCAAAGCGGGTGGCAATCAACGAAAAATTTGATCCATATTTTTCCGATCAGTAAATGTATTTTTTTATTGTTTCAAAGTCACTATTTTCGTTATTTTAGTCACTAAACTCCCTACTTGTTCTGCTATTTTAGTTTGCATGCACATATTTCCCATGCTCAGAAAAGTGATTTGTTCCACAGTAACACCGTCTTACAGTATGCCAACGGTTCATAACTATTCTTAGTATCCACACTGCTGGTCGTCGATGTCCAACAAAGCTAATCGAAACTAACGCGTTCACTTTTGTTTTCTTGGATCCATCACAATTAGTTCTAGTTTCTTTATCCTATTGTCTAAAAACCATTCTGATGATAGCGAAAAAGTTAAGTTTGTATTAATAATCGATCGGTCAGTGCCACAGGCGAACAAATTTATGTAATTAAATTGGAAATAGAAGTGGCGATGTGTATCATCTATATAAAGGTTTATTAACCTCATCTCGTTAATCCGTGCTGCTCTCTTTCCCCCATATACAGGCAGAGTGGGGAGTTTTATGTTTGCCAGCGGTTGAGTAGATGCTCTCGTGATTTCGTGCTGTGGATTTGGGCCTGACCTCGCGTTGCTCTAGCGCAGGAGCTTACGAGCTGAATACCTGATGGTATTCTATCTATGTTTTCAAACATGTGAGCCACAGACAAACAGACGAGGCAAATCTTAGCATCCTGCAATCCAGTAGGAATCTATCGGAAACCAAATTATTTACGAGCAAACGTTGGTATCGTAACCATACTATGGTTTGATTACTGTCTGATACTGTTTGTGCTCCAGGCGCGTCCCATCTTCTTCTGAGATGGTGTTGCTTGTGGAGAATTTGTTAGTTTAATAAGCGTCGTTGTTTAGTCAATCACCGCTGTAGGGATGTACTTTTACCATTACCAACGAATGGGTGCTGTCTCTTTTTGTGTCGTTCAAAGAGCAAAACTGATGTGGCCTACACGTAGACTGAAATCAGCGCAATCATGGATGTTGTCGCAGTGTTCCAGCCAGCAGCATTACACAATCCACCGTGAGCAATGAGCGAAGATGAATGTTGTAGCTGTTCCGCGTCCGAGCAAAACAAACGATGCGCTGCTCGTTGGGGCTGCTGCTGACAAACGAACGGTAATTCGCCATGTTTCTTTTCTGTTCTTTTTTTTTTTGGTTTCGTGGTAGGTTTGTCGTCTACGATTATACCAATACCTATGCATATGGTGATTGCATGGAAAGCTTCATTTAATGATGTTTCATTTTGGAATGGGATGGAAGATGTTTTGTGAGCTGGCATCTCTCCATGGCATTTCTGCACTTTTTAAACCATGCAAACCAAAATCCTTCATGTTTGATTTATCGAATCTTTCTAAAAACCAGCAGTTTCTAAAGCATATAAATCTGTAATGAAAAATGCCATGAATACCAGACGCATAATCATCCCTTGCGTTACGTTTATATAAATCAAATTAATTCATAAAATGAGCTAACATGAATCTGTCTCTGATTCATTATGCAAATTTGGCATGGTTTCTATATTAAACTGAAGGTAATGTAAAATTTGTTGTTTGGTGTATAAATGGTAGAACTTTACAATTAGAACCGATTCTTTGAGATAACAGAGAACCGTTAGGGACAACCCGCATACTACATCAGGTTAGAATAAATCGTGTGTCCTTTATGTTCGTGCATTTCCTGTTAATATTATCGAGTACAAAGTTGTTCACAAAAGAGGACCCTGTCGTGTTCCATTCCGTATGGTGAATTCCGAGGGGGGAAACCCTGTACGCTGTATGTTGTATTTTAGCAATCCATAAGCGTATAGCTTTTCCCATTCGGCGTTCATCGTGGCTTCGTCACAGTGAACATAAAGTAATGCACGAAACGCGACGATGAAAATTTGAGCTTCGATTCAACGTTCATAGCAACACCACCTAGATAAGATACGAGATTATCATGATGAAATGAGTATATGAGCTTCGTATAATCTCATTACGCACAAGGGCGTGTCAATCAGTCAGTCAGTCAGTCGATGAATCATCCATCGAAGATCCAGTTCGGCCTAAATTATTTGAGAAATAATACCCGATCAATGATGAACCAACCAATCATAGAACGTGAATTATTTATCGTGCAAATTTCCGGTACTCAGATCCATAGAATTATCGATTCCATCCGCGGCGGCGGCGTTGCGGTGGAGTTGATCCATTCAAATTTCCCATTGAAAGTGCCATCTTCTTTTGTCTGTATAATCAATCGCTTTCTTCTCTAAATCGAGGGACCCAATGCAGGGAGAAAAAAAACCTCAATCTGATTCGATTTTACCTCGCCCTGGTGTTCAAGTTTATCTTCTCTTCAGGAGAGGCGGGGACGGTTCGAGTGTAGTTTGCAATTGAGATGGAAAAGGTTGGACACTGTGGGCTAAGAATTGAGATTGCGTCCTTTTTTCGGTTTGGGTGAAACATTTTCAATTTGTAGTATTCTATTCTTAGATGTTAGCTTTTATATAGGGACCATTGGGCGCAAGAACAAAAATAATATTGTCGTTCAAGCTGCTTGTCGTGACAAATAAACAAACACAAAAACTCTGTACATAGTCTGGCTCAACATCATTCATTTACATTAAAAAAGCGCTTCATGAATGCGTGATAAGACCATAAAATATTTTACTTTTTTGTCACTTCCTATACCTATTACCGTCAGGGGGTGAATCAAGTCCTTGGGTGCTCAATGGCCAACCAATACACTGGAATGTAATGCATCTCAATGCATAATATTAGCGTCCAAGAACTTCCCTCTGTAGCCCGAGTGATGGATTTAGTCTTTTTAATAATAATTAATCATGCATACTTAGTTTCGAAGAGCCTCAACCTAAATGTAAAGAAATCGGGATAATGTTGTTACTAACAATGAAAATCGAGCAGTTACTAGTAAGAAAGGTAAACAAAAGCGTTTCAACACAAAATGGCTCAATATAAGCCCAATTGATCTATAACAACTTGTTATAGATCAATTTAGCTTTAACTAGTAATTGCTCGATTTTGAGCTAAATTTGTATGTATGATAATTATCTACCACTCATTGTAACACGGAAACTAAGTCAGATAGCAGTGGGCGCTCCTTACTGTTTGATTTGATCAAGCTTAATAACTTCTGATTGTCCTCAACATGTCACTGTATGAAGGGCCAAAAACGGTTTTGGTGGATCGATAGGTAATTCACCTATACGCCTCAACGGGATGATAGAGAATCTCCTTCCATGATCATACAATTGGTCAAAAAACGAGCCGTCCGACAGAAGGATACCCCAATTAGTATGGAGATGAGCCCGCCCTTTTCCACGAGATGTTAACAACAGAGTTGACAATTTCACGAGCATTGTTTCGTATATATGAGCAATAATAACAAATTTAAAACGATCTCACCAACTTTCGCTGTTTCTTCACCTTTCTGTCCAATTTTCGTGTCTATTTGTGAACTCGTTGTCCTTCTCTGCATCACTGCTAGTCGCTACTAGTCTCCCATGTCATTTCTGATGTATTCTACGACATTTCGACGTCCATTATCTTTGTATGATGATCTTCAGTTCCTAGTTGCGTCTTATAAAACCGTAACCCAATGCGGAAAATGGACAGTGTCTCCGGGTATCACACTTATCACTCCATTGTCGTATCGCCTGTGCTTCATTTTGCAGCTCTTCTGTCACTTTTACTTTGTTGACTCCATGGTACTGGAAAAGCTATAGATATATACATGCAATGATGTGATATAACCATACAGCGGGATGGCCGTTCACAATGGTTCAACGGATGTGAAATGATGGAACATTTAATTTTAACACGATTTAAAGTATTTCAATGCAACATTACATTTTTTCTCTAACAATTAACACATTTTTCAATAGGTTATCTTAACTAATTTCTGGAAGAATTTACATGTGCTTTATACAATTAGCATCAATATTCCGTCATTCGTATCTTCAAGTGATCCTCGCAAGCGTCACATTTCGTTCAGGCTCTTTGGAACAAAAAGTGATGAAATATGAAACGCACCTTTTAAAGTGAATTCCACATAACAATGTTCATCACTTACTCACACATGAAATCTGCCTCGACCAACCTGGCAGAACGCGCCCTAACCCTCACTGAACCAAAGATCAGGGCTCGATTTTGATCTAAATTTGGCCAGCTGAAACTAGAATTCATATGAATAGCTTTGGAGTGGGTTAACCCTTCCCAGAGGATTTTTCGTTGTTTTTAAATGTAAAAATGTGTTTTTGGAAAAAGTGCTTGAACAGAAGATGTTCCATACAGTAAGTATATAAATAATGAGCACGCAGCAAAAATCACCTGTGCTACCATGGTAAGGAGAGGGTTGGTTAAGTAATTTTCTTTTAACGTAGAGCCCACTAATCGGAACGACATTCTATTTATATTTCAATTTGAACTTCTAGTAACTTTATGAGCATCAGAAGAATGAGATTTTGGTAGCGTTCTTTGCTGTTTGGGGAAGTGTATCAGTTATGGCACTAGTGATCCTCTATTGACCTCAAATTTTAATTAAACTCATAATTCATTTCAAAGGATCTTAGTTTTAATGCTGTTCTGCATGCCTATGTTTGAAAAACTTCATTTATGCCGTATTGCCAATTAGAGCCGTAATTGGCACTCTTCCTCTAATTGAATCCGGGAATTCTTATTCCCGGAGTTCTTTTTTTTGCCGCATTCCTTTATTCGGATTCCTGGATGCTTGAGCTTCGGCAGGTAGAATGCTGACCGGATATGCTATCCTTTTCAGCAAACTAACGGCGTTCAAGTATCCGGAAAAATAATAGTGACGAAAAAGCCATCCGGAAATAAAGATTCCTCAGGGTGACCAGTGAACCGGAAAATCATGAAAAAACTGGGAATTTGAATTTTCATCGAGAAAAACCCATGAATTCCGATGACAAATCGGAAAAAACACACTTCGTCCTCTCTTCGAAAAAAAAAGACACTTATACTGGACTAGATTTTCAGGATACAGTCCCTTTGAAGAATTATTAAAAGAATTTTAGAATTTTATTCCTTAACAAATTTGAACAGATTTTTGAATGAATTCTAGAGATAACACCAAGCTATTTCAGAGAATATTTTCTAGGGAGTATTAGGAAAATTTTTAAGGGAGTTTTTACTAGAACTCCCACGCCAATACGCCTTTTTAATAGAAACTTAGCGATCGATTCAACCTCTAGTGATGAATAAAAGAACGTCAAATAGAGTGTTGTGAGCAAACATTTTTGCCGTGATGTGTATTCTGATGTAAACAAACGGTTTGGTTGACGTTTCCTCTTAAACTCGCCTGGCGCACTCTACATTGGTGGTGCATTAAAAAGGCCTATTGTGTGACTTCAGAGTAAAACATTTAAGTAGCTCTCTGGAAAATTCCACGACGATTGTGAAGAGGATTCGTAAAGAATACCAAAGGAATCGAATGTGGAGGGTTAAGGAATTCTGCAGAGATCATGAAGGAAATTTCGAGGATAAATCCAAGCGCATTTCGAAAATAATTTCTAGAAAACTTCAAGCAATTTTCAGATGAATTTAATGCAGAACTCCAATATGTGTCTGAGCGAAATTTGAATACAATTGCATTTTCGACGGGAGAATTTCTCCTGCCGGATGGTGTTGGCAGGGAAAGGGGATTGCAAGTTTTGCTCACAAAAGCTGATAAGTTCTTTTAAGTTGTTGGTCGAGAATTCTGAGATAAATTGCATGGGAATTCTTCGGAAAATTCAAACGTTTATAAAAACGATGGAAGCGTCAGTTTGAAATTTGAAGAGAATTTAAGTACGAATTTCATGAATTTTTGGAGTGTTCTACAAAGCTATTAAAAAATTAAAAACAGACTCCCTGAGAAGATTTTATAATTATTTTCAAAAAATTCTGAAGACAACTCTGCGAAGGGAAATAATTCTAAAGGAAATGCTTGAGAACAAATACATAAAATCCTATAAAGTTTTGAGCAAATTTTCTAGAAAAATTGTGAGGACTAAGTCACAGAACTAAATTAATGGTCCAGGAAATATGTTGATGTCTTGAGAAATTATCAATTTAACCTAGCGATCTCTTCGGCATTCAGTTGTATGCTTAATTTAAATGTATATTCGTATACCCGGAAAATTTACAATCTTCCAGGAAAAAACGAGGAATTCCTTATCAAGATTTGCTGGTCACCTTGCTCACTGTATTTTAGGCATTTGAGGAACATGTACAACGGCATTTTAATTTAGTTTTGATAGTAACATTAATTGAAAATGTTAAATAACAGTGTTATAATAAATACTTAGCTATATATGTTCATATTAACCTCAGTGCATTACACTGAGGTAATTTTTTGCCTGGATACACCGTGTATATTTTACCTAATGCAGGTTGGAAGATTGAACAGATATTTTTTTATGTTTCGAATTGACAGTGGTGAGTCAATTATGAAATGCCCTAAAATAGGATTTTGATCTAAATTTGGGTCTACTTAGAACAACCCACACATTACCTATCTTTTTCGAGCGGATTTTAACACAAAATGGACTGTTTATACTATAGATGATTATAGATACTATAGATACTTATTTAGATTTCCATACAAACCGTAAAATTTGATAAAGAGCCACTAATTGTTGAAATATTGTTAAAAATCTAACACTGCTTCTTGATTCCAAACTCGGCCTACGAATTCTAAATCCGTCCTAACGCATTTAAACACCATTAGATTCACTTGTGCCTATGGATGAGGATAAAAATGGAATGGGATAATGGATTCGGTCGGAGCGCTTCTTTTGTTTTTGAGGAAAAAGGCTGTACATATTTATCAGGCTGGACAGCGAACCGGGAAAACCGGGAATATCGGGAGAAATCCGGGAAAAAACCCGGGAATTCGACGAGAGAGCCGGGAGAATTTCAGAATAAACTATTAAAACAGAGTGATTCTTTACCAAATGAATGTCTTGTTCTATTAGCTGCATAATTTTCTTCTTTAAGACGGAAATTATTGTTTTCAGAATTTAATCACTCAGCAATATTTCAAATTTATTTTTGTCGTTTCAATTTCAGATGTAGAGTGCAGGGCATTAAAAGAAAATATTGAAGATGCTAGACTTTGAAAACAAATATTTGTGAAAACATAATATGAACTATTCTTTTCCAGGGTTTTAATTTTCCATTATTCAAAATTCTCATAATTTGAATTCCAGAATTAAATTGTAATAATGCTCTGAATTATCATGGAACTATTCTGAAATTAACCAGAAAACACTCCGCATAATAATTACCGTTGAATTCTTTTGCGAATTCCCTTGAAACCCATTTTAAGAATTTGATTGGAATCCTTCGTAGAATTCCCTTAAACCTATTCGGAGACTTTGTTTCTTTTGCAATTCTTTTCAAAATTTTCTTTTAACTCTTTTCAAAGCAGCAGAAATCTTTCGAAATTTTATTTAGGAACCCCTTGGAGTATTTTAAAGATTTTTTTTTTCTAATTATCAGCATTTTTTGCAATTAATTTTGTTGGAATTCTGTGATAAATCTTTCGCACTAGGTTTGAAAATTATTGCCAGAACACTTTTACACACTTAGTTTTTTCTACCGAGCAAATGCAAATCTCGACAAAAAAAGTTTTACTGAAATCTCAGCAAACATTTCATTTGTTTGCTGAGATTCAGCTAAGCATTATCCTAAATTCTGTAATTCTGGAATTCTGCTCAGAACTTCGCCTTCGAAAATTGTGAGGAAAACCTTCTCAATATTTGTTTGAAATCAACACATTGAATTCTTTTAAATTTTTTGAAAAATCCAGTGTTTGTCCGCTAGATTCTAAAGATTGTTCTGTAATTTGTTATAACCCTTAAAATGTTTCTAAGTCTCAGAGCGTGATAATTATAACTCCACGACTCATAAGTATGACAGTATTCTTAAATTTTTTTCAAAATCTCACATTTTAAATATTTGTTTTCCATTTTTTTTTATATCTTTATTAAGGAGACTTTCAGCCCTGGGCTGGTTCGTCTCCTTCTCCAAATCTTGCATCACGAAGATTGTTAATAATCACAAATTTTGAAAAAAAAAAAAGAAAGGTTCTAGTTTTATACTCTACACAAATTTCAAAGCCCCAGAAGCTTAGGAATCTTCTTAAATCACTTTTTTTTTTTATCCTTTCAGTAAATTCCTTTCAGCACGTTCTTAAAAATGCGCCCAATTTCGTTTTTTGTAGAATATTAACAACCGGGAAATTATTAAGATTTGAACCGGGAATTTCAAAATGAAAATTTACTGGCCACCCTACATCTGTCATTTTCCTCACGATCCCCATACAAAGCACCTCAGAATCACGTAGGAATTTTCCCTGAAGTTTTCTTTTTCTCAACTCCTTTTGAAATCTTCTAAAATTACCTAAGAATTTAATTTAGAACTTGCATTCTTCTGCACAAAAATCCCTCCAAATTCAGCTAACAATTTGTATGGATTTCATGTCAGAAAAATTCTGGAATCCAGTTCAAAACTTCTCCATCAAAAGTTATGTGGGAATCCTCCTCAATATTTGTTTGAAATCAACACTTTGAATACTTAAAATTTTACTAAAAAATCCAGATATTGTCGGCAATAATGTTCTGTAATTTGTTATAACCTTAAAAATGCATCCAAGTCTCAGAACATTGACAATTATGACTATCTAGTGATCATACTATCTTTTTTTGTCAATTACTTTATTTGTACAGGCTCAGTCGAATAAACTTTACAGAGCCAAGTTATCATTTGCGTTACACATTATTAATGTCTTAAATCTAAAATTACAGGATTTTAACCGATTACTCGCGGTCTTCGAGGTTAGTGGATGACAATTGTATGGGAGAGGAAGAAAAAAATTTGGAATGTGATTTATGATTAAAAAATGTACTTAATCCTATCAACGTTATAGGGGAAATAGCCCTATTGTTGGCTTATGGATCTAAGATTGGGTCTAAGAATTAGAGAATCAGAGTTCGTCAATAGAAGTCGGCTTTATGAACAATAACACAAATTGCATCAAGGTTTATCTAAATATAAGGACTTCGAAGCAAACCCAAGCAAATAAGTGCATTTTAGGAACAAAAGATTATAATTGACTGCCGCTGTAATCCTGAATATTGTGTAAACAAGTGCTACCATAGTATGCGCCGAATGAAATTGGGATTTCATCGGCAGACAATCCTTTTTTATCCCTATAATCCCCACTGTGAATGAGGTAAATGATAGTTGGTAATCCGTTTTAAGATATTTTAGTGTGATGTTATGTTTACCAGGCCAATAGCACAATAATATATGATCTGTCTTACGAAAATATTTGTGGAAACTTTATGGCCATGCTCGTATTATTTATAGACTTGCATATATGTACTCATTTCTAAAAATAATGCAAACCTGTGAATATTGGACACTTTAATTAGGAAATGACAGAGAGGGAGAACGACAGAAGCAGGCATTTTAAAAGATTTTGCTATCCAAACTGGAACGAGATGACAATCCAAGGAAAAAGGACCTTACTGAAATTTTGAATACTGAGTGTTTTTATCATCGGTGATTAGTTTTATAAAATACTGCCAAAAATCTGTTTTTCTGATTCGATAGAATACTTATAAACCGAATGCAGAGTCAATATTTTGAAAGTGCGACAACGAAACTTTATTAGTTTCACTTACTGTTAGCTGATCAACCAATTATTAGAAACCCAAGCTCCAAGTGGAGAAAATTTCCAGCCCATTGCAATTTTACAATAGAGATGACGTATGACGAAATACTGATAATTAGTAAATTTGCGGCCATGTGACATTTGGCCTAAGGAATTTGCATTTCAACAGCTCACAGCCCATAGTGTCCAGACGTGCGGTGGTTTGTGTTGGCTGTGCAAACCAGAGAGAGCGGGTATCAGCGTAATGAAAAGAAAACACACTACTGCGCATATCACCAAAACTGCATTTATTTTTCATTTCGTCATCAACCAACACACCACACAGCACATTCACACGACGACGAGTGCAACGATGATGATGGGTCTTAGGGCTGCAAATGCTGCTCATTTCTCCTTCTCTTTTTTTTTCATTATTTGCCAAGGCATGGGTGCTGTCTGTCTCCTCGATCCAAATGCAAATTTTCGCCCTAATGTCAACTGTTCAATTTGTGATTAATTTCGGTTTTTCTTTTCTAATTCTGTTGCAGGCCTGAACATCGTCACCAACAAAACGTCGTCGTGGTTTAGTCGTTGAAAACTTTTACCTTTATTTTTTTTATTTTCTGTAAACTGCACCGGTCAAAAACACCATCAACCGCTTCGAGAATCGCATTGAAAATGCAACACACCACCAAACAACGAATTTAGAACGATCAGGAATTAACTCTTTGAAACATGTGTTACATATATTTCGCAAATCGATTTTCTATCCGATAGCAGAAGCACCGACATCAGCAAATGAGTCAGTCAGAAGAAACAAGTGAAGCGGCTAGCATTTTTTCATTAAATTGCTAAACGTTTTGTTAGCATTCGCAACAAAAAACGGCAGACATAAAATCTACCGAGATAAACGGTAGTAGTGTTTTCGTAGTTAGGACAGGACGTCGATAGTTCGTTGCAGTCCAGCAATTTTTTTATAACCTAAATAATGTGAGTACACCTTTGTAGTTTATTCGAGCAATTAATTATTCCATACAGAGAGTCGAGCTTACCGCGCGCACATGATTACGAAACCATTCGAACGGGGACATTCGAGACAAGAGTGAGAGCAATTTAACCTATTTTTAGCCAGATCGATTGTTGTTAGATTTCATGCGGCATGTAGAGTGACGATCTGTTCTGGCTAAAAATATCATCCAATTCTCGCCATTCATCCATAAATGTCTCAGTTTTGATGGTGTTATCTCGGGCTGGATACACATTGCTAATTTCTCCCTTTCTGTTCGGGCGCGTGTCGTCGAATTCTGTAGGGACGCTTACTATCGATACGATCCGACTGCCCCGCGTGGCATGGGGCCACCAGGTAATGCTGGTGGACCATACGCACGGCATCGGGCACCCCACCCGATGCAGCAGCAGCAACCACAGTCTCAGTATCCTGCCTATCAGCCGGCCACGACGGACAACATGTATTCGATGCCGGATCATAATGCCGCAATGGGAGGTATGGGGGACAGTCTGTGGGGTGCTCAGCCACCTCCACCGCCTCAAGCCAACCCGTACGCTGCTCCCATGGGCTATGGTCATCCACAGGCACCACAGCCAACACAGCGACAAACGCCTACCAGGTAAGTTTCAAGTCTCACGTTTGCCGAACTTTCAATAAAAAAAAAAAAATCCTTCAAATCCTTCGAATCTCAAGCTATCGGCAGCACATGAGCGGCTATCCTCAGCAAGACGCATCAAAGCTTCAGTACCCCACACAGCAAGCGATGATGAGTGGGATGATGCCACAGCAGGGTTACGGATCGTTAAGTCAGCCTCAGCAGCCGACTCAGCAGCAACAACAGCAACCACAGCAACCCCAACAGCAGCAGCAACGTGTTTCACAGCATTATCCACAAGCGGGACATTCGATGTATCCGGGAGCGCCGGTGGTGCAACCACAGACCGCGACGGCTCAAACCGGATATGCTTCGTACGCACCCACTATGCAACAGCACACTGGTCGAGCGTCGCAACACGTGTACACTCAACATCAGCTCGACCAGAGTGCTTACGGGCAACATATGAGCGCCAGCCAGGTTCCCACGAGTCTGCATCAGATGACCACCCCACAACAGCAACCACCTGGTCAGTTGCCACAACATCCTCCCCAGCAGTCACATTTGCCTATACCTGGCCAAACACCTCAATCGCAACAGCAAATGCATGCTAGCCAAATGCAACCTGTTCAGCAGCAACCGCAGCAAACTCAACAGCAACCTACTCACGGAAGTCAGCCTTCTCACCCACAAGCTCACCCACAGCAGCATCCTGGGTTAACGAGTTTAAATTCACAACAAAGCCAACAACAGAACAGTTTGCTAGCAAGTCAACATCCTGGTTTGGTGCACTCACAGCAACCAACCAGTGGAGGATTGATGCATGGATCGGGTTCACTAGGAGCAGCAATGTCACAATCCCAGGCCAATCAACAGCCCGCAGGTCATCACAGTACTAGTACATTAGGAGGACATCAAATGTCACACAGCACATTGTCGAGTGTGCCCGGTTATGGAACGAGTGCCCCACAACAGCAATCGTACCTGCCCAATGCCACCAAACAGCAACCACAACAGCATGGAAGCAGTCCCCAATATCGGGCACCGTTTCCTCAACTTTCCCCTCAAATGTCACCGCGGCCACCTCAAATGTCTCCGCACACGCAAATGTCGCCACGGCCGGTAATGTCACCAGCAAAACCGCCGGGCAATGTCACGTCGCAAGCACCACAAACAACACTTCCCACTACCATGTCACCTCACCAGCAGCATCTGGCCAGCTCCGGCGGTAACATCCAGAGTCCACGGCCTCAACAATCGATGCCCGTTACGAAGCTAACAACGGCTTCGGCCAGTGGGCCAGTAAACACCCTGCAAGCGCTCGAACAGATGGTGATGCCTCCATCCGCTGCTGCGGCAGGTAAGTTAGAATTTTGCTTCTTTTATTTCGTTCCGGTGCTTTATTGTTAGACTTTTATTTGCTCAATGTAGGTATGGAATACTCTCAAGCTGCCGCGTACCGAGGGCCTCCTCATCAGCAAATGCAGAACAACCCTCTTTCGCCATTGGGCCCACGGTTACCGATGTCCCCACAGCATCATCAACAGTGGCCTCCAATGGTTCAGCGGCCTGGTAGTGGTGGTATCAATGGCAGTGCTCACCACGGCATGCCACAACAACCTTCACAGCAACAGCAGCAGCAGCAACAACAACAACAGCAACAGCTAGGGAATCAGCATCTACCGCCGATGCATTCCCATGCGCCGCATTTACACGTATCACAAGCCTCCCATCCGCCACCCCCACACGCTCAACAGATCTCACAGTTGAACGACATCTCCAGTCTGATACCGCCTGTGTCGCAAACGATGCCTGTGATACCGCCAACTCAAGGCCCACCTACTGGGCTGCAGTATAGCAATCTAGATGATAAGAGTCTCGTTGATCCATCGATTCAGCAACAATCCCAACAACAGCAACAACCGCAACCTGTACATAGTCTTCATCAGCCACATTTGTCGCAACCTCAGCAACCACCCCAACAGCAACTACCATCAATGCATCAACCGCATCAACATCCTCCACAGCAACATCCTCCGCAGCAACAACAACAACAACAACAACAACAACAGCAGCAGCAGCAGCAGTCGCAACAGCAACCGATGCTGACACAGCTGCAACCACCCACACATCTGCTGCAGCTTCAGTCTCAGCAGCCATCACAGCAACAACCACCATCTCAGCAGCATCAGTCGCATCTCACGACGATGCAACCAATGATCGTACAACAGCAACCACCACCCCTTCAACCGACGCCACCTGTTCCTTCGTCGCATTCGATTTCCCAGCAGCTGCAATCTCCATCATTTAATGATGAGATGATGATGTCGCCAAGCGCTCAAACTCAGCAGCAGCAGCATCAACAGCATCAACACAAGCAACAACAACATCAACAACACCAATCACAACACATACCTAGTGCCACAGTACCCGTTCCGGTGCCGGTGCCGGTTGCATCCCCTGTTGCACCTACAGTCACTCACCAACCGGTACCGGTTTCGCACGCCGCTCAGCTGAACGATTTGCAGTCGATCCAAGCGATGTCGCCTGCAGCAACTCATTCTCAACAACAACAGCAACAACATCAAAGCTCAGCTTCCTCGGTAGAACTTCCACCAATTTCAACCCTATCAGTTGAGCCAACAGTCCCGAGCGTCGACAGTATGCTGCCGGCCAGCAATAGCGAGTCCCAGCAACAGTCGACGGATCTCAGTCTTATCGATAGCCTTACTTCGAGTAACGCTAACGAAGCTCCGTCGAGTCTGGGAGCGGGTGGATCAATACCAGAGTCAGCGATAAGTGAAACCGACAGTCTACAACAGAGGCATTCCGTCTCGGAACAAAATAGTAGCAACGAGGAATCCCGCGACAGCATTGTGCCAGCTCCAGCGGAATCCAATACCGATGAGAGTAAGTCTTCAAGCTCGTTAATGTCGGGAACTGATTTCGAGAACATGAATCAGACCAACAATGGAACGGCAAACTCGCTGTTGAATTCAGATACTGGGCTGGATGAAACAATTCGGGAAGGTCAGACCATGGATTTAGACCATGTGAATACAGAGCCGAACGACAAGCGGGAAGACCCTTACCATTCTGACAATTCGAATCAAGCACCAACGTTCGATACCAAAAAGACTGAAATTTGCTTGGAATCAGCAACGGAACCCGAACCGATCACATCGGTTGTATTGACTGAACTCCAAGCGCCAGAAGTGACAACAGCCTCTACTACGACCACGAGTCCAGAGCAGACACATTCGGTACCAACGTCCACAACGACGCCAACATTGCCGACATCAGCAATGCCATCGTACCCCAATCAGACGGAGCCGATGCCCGGTGAACAGATCATATCGACCAGTACGCCAGCTACGACGATACCTAGCAACACGGCTCAAATTCCCCCACAGATGCATCCGCAGATGTATGGTCCGATGGGCCCTGGTCAAGGTCCAGCACCACCGATGTATGGAATGCATATGCCACCAGGTGCCCCCATGATACACGGACCCCTTGGTCCAGCAATGCACGGTATGATGAGTCCAGATATGCTGAATCCTTATCAAACTCCCTATCAATCTCACGCTCTGGAAAGAGCCGCTCTTCAGCAACAACTACAGGACCTTTACAAGCTTCCAATGGCAGACAATCAAGACAAAGTTATGCGATTGCAGGAACGCATTGCTGTGCTCCAGCAGCACGAAACCACTGATGGATGTCAGGGTGGTCCTCAGTGTATGATGCAGAGTCACTCGATGTACTCATCTGTCATGATTGATAGTCCTCAGGTGACCAGTACGACTGGTCGTCGTGGTCGAACCCCATCCAACAAGCCACGGAAACCCCGTCTGAAGAAAGCGGAGAAACTTGCGCAAGAAGCTGCTGCAGCTGCCGCCGTGGTAGTTGTCACACCCACTCCCATTCCGGGACAACCTCAACCGCCACAGCAGCCGCTGGTAACCTCAGGCGATGAAACATCCCAAACACAAACAACCGTCACCGCACTTCCCGTGTCCGAAGACTCAGTTACAGCTGGAACCGGACTGGCGGAAGTTACATCCGAAAGTTTGAACGAAACTTTGAATGAAAGTGAATCTCAAGATAATCTCTCTATAGGCGATTTGGATACATCAACGGACGCCAGCGGGAAGAAGCTGAAGAAACCACGGAAGCCTCGGGAACCAAAGGAGCCTAAGAAAGCTAAGGAGCCAAAAGAGCCAAAGGAAAAGAAAGAACCTAAGAAAAAAGAACCCAAGGATCCAGAGAAATCAGCGAAGAAGAAACGTGGAAAGAAGAGTGCATCCGAAGGGGATAATTCCATGTCGATGGACACCAATAGCCAGGATCACGATCAGCAGGACCACTCGAAGGCCACTAGCGAAGCGGATGAGAATCAGACGCTGGCATCGTTGATGCATTCGCAAAATTCAACCGATGCCAACAGCGGTCCGGAGAAGGAACCGAAAGTGGATGGCTCAGCGACGAATGAGGATGTGACTGATTTCGATGACATTCCAGTGTCCAAAATTCCGATCAAGACTTTGTTGGAGGAAAACGAAAAGAAGGAAAAAGAGCAAGAGAATGAGGATAGTGTCGGGGAAGGAGCAGACACGGAAGGAGAGACTCCGAAAAAGAAGAAGAGTAGCAGTAAGAAGAAGGATCCGGGAAGTGGGGAGAGTAAGAAGAAGAGTTCGTCCAGTTCTAGAAACAGGAAGTCGACGGGTGGCGGTGGTAGTTCGAAGAGCCGCTCACGATACCGAGGACGGATGATGGCCGAATCGGACGGTGAAGGTGATGATTTGATGAGCACTCCACCACCTTCACCTCCACCGGATGCGGAAATCGATAGTTCCAAGCGACGGTCGGCACGAAATACTCAGAGAAAGAAGTACGTAGACGATGTTATGCTAAGGTTCTCGGATGATGAATCAGGCATCATTTCTCCTACGCCACCAACAAGGAAGGAAAAGAAGTCGGAAGCCGAAAAGAAGGATGCCGACAGCAGTGGCGAAGGTGCAGCAGGTGCTTCGACTTCGGATGGAGCCGTGGCTAGTTCCAGTGGAATCGGTGCGGATGGAGAGGAAGTCACCACGACTGACACTAAAGCGGAAGCGAGCGGTGATCCGAAAGGGGACGATGCTAACAAACCGAATTACGTGTATGTGAACACCGGGGATGAAGATTCGATGGTGAGTATTTTTATAGATGTTATTGTGATAGTTGAAGCTTACTTTTGGTTTATCTTTGCAACAGGTGGTGCACTATGTGTTAGCCGTCCGAATGGGTAAGCGTGAATTGAAACCGGATCCACCGGCACCGCCGCCAAAAGAAAAAACTCCCGAACCGGAAGTGAAAGTTGAAGGTTCTGAAGAAGGGGAAAGCGTCGAAAAGAAGGAAGGTGAAGATGATACAGAGAAAAATGATGAAGGGGAAGTGAAACCTGAAAAAGAGACTGATGGCGAAACCAAGAAGAAGGACGATGAAAAGGAGGAAGTGAAAAAGGAAAGTGAAGAGTTAGAAGCGAAGAAGGAAGATGCAGAACAGAGCGATGAAACCAAAATAGAGACAGACGAAGACAAAAAGGAAGAGAAGAGTGATGAAGAGGATGCTGAAAAGGAAGAGATTGCCCAAACCAGTGACGACAAGCCAGAGAAAATGGAAACAGAAGAGTCTGCAGAGGCCATGAAGGACTCAGAAGAAACTGTCACTGAAGAAGATAAGAAATCCGAAAAGCAAGAGAGTGATAAAACAGAAGACGAAGAAGAAACGAAAGAGGAGAAAGATGCTTCAGAGGAAAAGAAAGAAGATGAAACTATGGATACTGAAGAAACTAAAACCGATGACGATAAAGTCGAAAAGAAAGACGAGAAGAAAGATGAAGAGAAACCCGAGGAAAAGAAAGAACCTCCGGTGTTCGTCGACGTTGAGGAATACTATGTCAAGTATCGTAACTTTTCCTATCTTCACTGTGAATGGCGAACTGAGGACGAGTTGCTCAAAGGTGACAAGCGTGTTGGTAACAAAATCAAGCGTTTCCTGCAGAAGCAGCAACAACAGCTTAACATCTTCGAGTCCTTGGACGAGGAGCCCTTCAATCCGGACTTTGTCGAAGTGGACCGGGTGCTGGACGTGTCCGAGCATACGGATGACGATGGAAAGACAGTGAAGCATTATTTGGTCAAGTGGAAAAGCTTGGCTTATGAGGACAGTACTTGGGAGCTGGAGGACGATGTAGATCTTCCCAAAATCGAACAGTATTACAGGTTCAACAAAATTCCTCCAAAGAGTGAATGGAAAACGAAGAAACGGCCCCACCCGGATCAATGGAAAGCTCTTCCAGAGTCTCCCATATACAAGGGAGGAAATAATTTACGTCCATATCAGCTGGAAGGTCTGAATTGGTTGCGATACTCGTGGTATAAGGGAAACAACTGTATCCTGGCCGACGAGATGGGGTTGGGGAAGACTATCCAGAGTTTAACGTTCGTCCATGCGGTGTATGAGTACGGTATTCGAGGTCCATTCCTGGTCATTGCACCTCTGTCCACTATCCCCAACTGGCAGCGAGAGTTTGAAGGATGGACGGATCTGAATGTGATCGTCTACCACGGTGCGGCTACCAGTCGACAAATGATTCAGGACTATGAAGTTTACTACCGTTACGAAAACGGAAAGTACATCAAAGATATCAATAAATTCAACGTGCTGATCACGACTTTCGAAATGATTGTCACTGACTATCAAGACCTTAAGCCGTTCAATTTCCGAGCATGCGTTATCGATGAAGCCCATCGTTTGAAGAATCGGAATTGTAAACTGTTGGAAGGTCTCCGGCAACTCAATCTCGAACATCGAGTCTTGCTATCGGGTACTCCGCTCCAGAACAACGTGAATGAATTGTTCTCACTGCTGAACTTCCTAGAGCCTAGTCAGTTCTCGTCCAACGAGGAATTCTTACGAGAATTTGGCAGTCTCAAGACTGAAAGCGAAGTACTTAAATTGCAGGCCCTGTTGAAGCCGATGATGTTGCGACGGTTGAAGGACGACGTCGAGAAATCACTCGCTCCGAAGGAGGAAACTATTGTCGAAGTAGAGCTGACCAATATCCAGAAGAAGTACTACCGTGGTATTCTGGAGCAAAACTTTTCGTTCTTGATGAAGGGAACGACCTCGGCAAACATACCGAATCTGATGAATACAATGATGGAGTTGAGAAAATGCTGTATTCATCCGTATTTATTGAATGGTGCCGAGGATCAAATTCAGTATGATTATCGTCAGCAGCATGGTGATGATGCCGAAGCGTACTACAAGAATTTGATTGTTTCATCCGGTAAAATGGTGTTGATTGACAAGTTGTTGCCAAAGTTGAAGGCGAATGGTCATCGTGTGCTGATTTTCAGTCAAATGGTTCGCTGTTTGGACATACTGGAGGACTATTTGATCTACAGAAAGTACCCATTTGAACGAATTGACGGTCGTATTCGAGGAAATTTGCGACAAGCGGCTATCGATCGGTATTCGAAGCCGGATTCGGATCGATTTGTGTTCCTGTTGTGTACGAAGGCCGGTGGATTGGGTATCAATTTAACCGCAGCCGACACGGTTATCATCTACGATAGCGATTGGAATCCACAGAACGATCTACAAGCACAGGCTCGTTGCCATCGTATTGGTCAGCAGAAAATGGTCAAAATTTACCGTTTACTTTGTCGTAACACGTACGAACGGGAGATGTTTGATAAGGCTTCATTGAAGTTGGGTCTGGATAAGGCGATCTTACAGAGCATGAACACCGGACAGGGAGGAAAAGATAACAACAAACAGATGTCGAAGAAGGAAATTGAGGACCTTTTGAAGAAGGGTGCCTATGGAGCCGTAATGGATGACGATGCCGGTGACAAATTCTGCGAAGAAGATATCGATTCTATTTTGCTTCGCCGAACACAGATTATCACAATGGAAAGCGAAAAGGGGTCGACTTTCTCGAAAGCCTCGTTTGCCGCAGCTGCTAACCGAAGCGATATCAACATTAACGATCCGGACTTTTGGAACAAGTGGGCCAAGAAAGCCGAGATCGATCCCTTGGCGTGCGAAAAAGACGAAACGGAAGATTTGGTGATTGTGGAACCGAGAAAGCGCACCCAGATTAAACGGTATGGTCATGACGATGGAGTTATGGACATGTCGGATGAGTCTTCCGGTGAGCACGGAAGCGATGGAGAAGAAGGTGGCGGCGGCCTGAAGACCAGAAGCAAACGGAATCGAGCCAAAGAAAAGAACAAGAAACTGCTAGTCGAGAAGGATGAATACATTCCGAGGGATCGGGATACGCTTGCGGCGCTCGGATTCGACGAGGTTTCCTACGGAAACTGGGCTCGGTCCGAGTTGTTCAAGGTGGAGAAAGGATTGCTTTCGCATGGGTAAGTTTTGTTGGGTGGTTTTGTGAATGATTTTTTTAATTGGACATTCAAACAATGTTTCGTCAATAACAGATGGGCTCGCTGGACGGAGATTCTGGAGCAAGGACAGTTTAAGCGAGGCTGGCGTGAGCAGGACATCGAGGAATGCTCTCGTATCATTGTAAGTTCAACGATGATATTATGGTCTCTGGCTATGTATTTTTTTAATGATGATTGCTATGCTAATATTGAGAAAACTTTAGGTTTTCGCTGAGCAAAACAAAGTTAACTTCTCAACTTTTTTCTGAAACAGCCACATAGCAAATATCAATTGCATTGGTGGGAATGTTTACGAATTCTAACAATATCTCGTTTTTATAGCTGTTGTACTGTCTCGAACGATATCAGGGTGACGAGAAAATTAAGAATTTCATTTGGGAATTGATCACCCCTTCGGAGGGTGGCGAACAGCGTGAGATCGCTCGCAATCACAGTGGATTGCACAACCTGGTGCCCAGAGGGCGAAATGCCAAAGGTAAGTGTGCCGTAATCCATTCGTTGAAGTGCTGTTATTCACCCGTGTTGTCTTAGTAGGACGCAAATCGGCCAATCCGGCCGGAGTTCCACAACTGAAGCGCGAAGGAAGCGTCACTGATGTAAACGAAGACGCATCTTCGAACTCATCCGGTACCCATAAGGAACCAAAACCGGTCAAGTCCGGTTCGGACTCGGGCGGTTCCAATACACCGACAACCGATCCCAACCACTGGAGCAAGGATGAGAAATATGATGCAGAAAATATGTTGGATATCAACTATAAAAAGCATCTGACCAGACATGCCAACAAGTGAGTTGAATACGCTGGAAACTTTCGCCAGAATAGATATTGATTTTCGTTTTTCTTTCATTCCCAGAGTGCTTCTTCGCGTTCGGATGCTGTACTACATCAAACACGAAGTCCTCGGTGACCTAGTGATGCAGATTCACGAGGGTGCCAATGCGAGGTATTTGGCCCTTCCAGGGGCGGCTCACTTTATCTATCAATTTTTTTTTGCTAATCGTTACTTCAATCTCTCAAATTCATTCCTTCATTTTCGTACGCGCTGTACCTTTACCTCTTTGCCATGTTCTAATTGTATTCGATTCTTTTTTGCGAGTATAACTGTTCCTTAATCATTACTACTGACTGTTGGGTTCAAAGCTCTCGGAATTTGTAAAGTCACGCAATTTGTAAAAATTGTAAAATCCTCCGATCTTAAAACTACCGTTTATACAACAACAACAAGCAAAAGCATACAATAATCGTACATCCTAACCACGGTCGCAGTTCAAACGCATATTACTGGAATCGTGATCATCACCAAACACACACACACACATACACACACCACCCTCCTAAACATGCATTGAGTATTTGTATATGCAACAATCACGCATTTCAGTCGTTCTATCATCTCTCAACTACGTTCGAGCTCTCGCCCCTTGCAGCAGCTTTCATCTCTTACCTACCTAGGTACCTACCTTTTTTTTTATTCACACCGCTGTTATCGTGTCGCTATGTTTTCTCTTGGCATTTAACTTTTCCGTGTTTTTGTCGACTTTTTGTGATTGTTAACTACTTTTCTCTTCCTCGTACCACCACTCTCTGTGCACCTTCATCGGGTCATGTAAATTTTCGAGCAGTAGGTGAAGTTTTGCGCTAACTCAAGGCTATTTTTTGGAATGTGTAAAATATGTTGTGAACAGTTGCCTATTGATATCGAGGGAACCAATGGGATTTTAGTATTGTGTATCTACGGGAAGTCAAATGATTGTACATATTCATAAGAATATTGGAGGTACAATAATCCATACATTTCTCAAGTCAATGTTATGTATTTTTTTCAGTGTGTACAATTGTCACTCAAAACTGAACAAGGCTGCAATCATGGAAATGCACTGGGATTATCAAATTTAAAATTTTACGTTTTGCAAAATATACACTTGATATACGCACTAAGAATTGGCATAGTTTTGCAAGTAAATTTACATTTTTTTCTATTGGTTTTGCAAATTTCAACGCTGATTTTGACTTTAATGATTTTAATTAAATTGGTTTTCTTTCAAACGAGCATTTCTAAGCCTACAATTGCTTATGCTTGATGGACAAAAACGTAGTATAATAATACCTAAAACAAATATCGTGATCGTAATATTCTAAACCTAGGAATTAGAAAATGTTTCTAGCTTCAATTCATGCCCAACATATTTATTGTAAGCCCCGATCCGTTCAGTCAAAACACTTGACCTCTTTTGGACAGTTACTCCTTTACTCCGAATGTAACTTCACCGAATTCCGTTAACCCCAATGTGGAAAGAAAGAGAAACAATCAAAAGAAGGCAGAATCTCATTCGGGGTCGTGGTTATTGCGTTCGGGGGAAATGCGCTTCGGGGTAATATAGCACAACCCCGTTGAGGTTGTTCTACATCACTCCGAATGTCTCTTCCTCGAACGTCATTCCTTACAGGGTAGCCAGATGGTAAGGGGACTAATTAATTTCTGCCATTCACCTCACAACTTTTTTAGATCAAACCGCAGTAGTTTCCGGAGATCTCTGAAGAACACGTTGAAAGAAGTTTATTTCAAGGATCTCGGTGGACAAGAACTAGTTTAGACTCGAAAAAATCAAACTGTGTTCTTCAAACCAGCTAACGTCTCCAAACAATTTAATGCTGATTAAATGGTCTTTTAACGAGTTCTTGAGAGATCTCCCGAACCATCTAATGTGAAACTCAAATTTGAGTCAGATTGAACGGCCGTGCTGTGAAGTTTGGGTTTTTCAGACTTCTGAAAGATAGTTTTCAGACTTTCTCAGCTGCTTCCGACATTCCCTCTTAAGTTTCTTTCAACTTCCTGTTGAAGTGCCATCCGTTTTCCTTTTGAAGTTATGTACTTGCGTTTTCCTCAAGGAAGTTTCTTCTCACTGTCCTGCAAGATTCTCTAGACTCCTTCGAGAATTTTCCCCAGAAGTCCTTCTGGTTTCCCCGAAAGACTCTATCAGTTTACATTGAGGGGTCTTTTTTTTTTTAATTTCTCAGGATGTTCGTGATAAAAATCACGAATTATAATCCTACGCCACATTAAAATTGTCCTATTTACTCCATATAATCTAAGAAACATATGTTCTTCAGTCATCTTTTTGTTTTGTTTTGATGTTTTTTTCCGTACCGAATGGGTACATTAAAATGGGTTTGCATCTGCAAAATTCGGACATGTTTGCAGCTTCGAAACGCGCTTTCACCTCGCGTACAACGTCCTTGTCGTATGTTACTAGTGTTCTGAGTTCGATTTCACCTGCCACGACAAAGCACTTCGGAGACGTTTCTCTTTATTCTTCTCTAGAAATGTAAACCGTCAATGATCATGTTTTAATATTTTGTAGTTTTAACTTATGACTTATTTTAATTGTAATTTTAAGTTAAACCATCATTGGGCCATATCAAGCCTGTTGATGTTGGCAAATAAATAAATAAATTTAAAATAGTTCAATTCCGTGAGCTGTTAACAGAGGAGCAGTTCCACGACAAATGACGAATCGGATAAACTCGACCTCCTCTGATTTACATAAAACTTTGCATAATTGGGCAACCATTCACATTTTTACAAAAATTCGACCATTTTAGATGTTGTATTTTTTTTTTCAAAATGGCGAAGGTCGCGTCAACAAATTTTTATCCTATAAAATAGAAATCTTTTCCACAGAGTTCAAAACAAAGTAAGTTAAATTGTGGCAAGATGGGTCAGCTAGTACATTTATTAATTTGTTTGTTAGTTAACAGCAACAAGTCCAATGCAACCCTGATGATAATTTGCTTTTTCAAACTTGCATTGGGGCTATATGGAGCCTGTTGATATTGACAAAAAAATGTATAAATCAAGTAGATGATTCTTCTTGGCATGTGACCCATCTTGGCCCACCTTACCCTACCTGGTCTGGCAATACAAAATAAGGTACAGTGGGGTAAGTGGGTAAAGGAAATCGTATAGTTTATGTTTGTTGGGTCATAGCATTTGCAGATTAAAATTAATCAGGTCATGTATATTATAATGATTAGCTTCAATCGAATCTGTGCAGACTTACATACTTGATTTTTATACAAAAATATATGGAAAAAAATAACACAACTTTTTGAAAATAGTGTCCGAAATTTTCACTTGCCCCACTAGTGGGGCAAGTGAAAAAATGGTCGTGTTTTTCAAATCAGTTTTAAATTTGATATTTGGCATAATTTATGTGCATTTTTCAGATTTCCAATAAATACTAATCAACATATGGAAACGATAACAACTTTATTTCCTTTAATCGAACATGGCACCTACATCGTATTTTTCACTGGGAATCACATTATCGCAAAACGGATAGATTCCAGATTTACCGAATCCACTTTCCAATATGGTTCGATCCATATCATTCCATACACGAGAAATGATGGCTGAAAAAACAGATTTCGGCATTTTCACCCCATAATGCTTACGTTGCCATGCTATGACTGCTTTGTCGTAGCTCAGTTTTAGTGGCTTAAACACTGCAAGATCCATCGGCTGGAGCAAATGGCTGGTATGCGGGGGTAGTTTTAGTATGATCACTTGTTCTTTCAGAGCTTTTTCGATACGTTTAAGCGAAGTACGTGACGAATGTCCATCGTAAATAAGGACAACAGGTCTCGCCTTCGGAATCGCTTTCAAAAACACACGGAAATAGTTCTCAAACGTGGTCGTTTCCATCCATCCATTCTGGGTAGCAGCATAGGACATTCCAGGAAATTCGTCACTACTCTTAGCTGTCCAAGAATCCCACACATTTTTCCCTTTGAAGATAATCAGTGGTGGCAACTTGTCTCCTGCTGCATTTCCACCTAGCAATACAGAGAAATTTTCTCTGCCCGGACCCGCAGTTACCCTATGCGCCGCAGTTCCCTTTTCTCCAACCACTTTAACTCGGGATGGATCCAAACAGAAACTTGTCTCGTCGAGATTATAGATGCGATGAGGTGGAATACCCGTGGTAATTTCCTTGACCATTTTGAAGTACTCTGCTATAACGAACGGATCAACATTTCTTTTTCGAGCAATTTCTACCGCTTGTGGTTTCTTTTGGGATAGTCTGTGACGTCGCATAAATCCTCTGAAGAAATCATTTCCCACGACGAAATTTTTAAATGGAGTTTTCAGGCCGCTATCTTTTATATACTGTCCAATCGCCAAGAGGATTTCTTGCTTGGAAAGGCCGAAACCCCATTTCTCCATTGTTTTAATATGTGCGGCTAACTTGGCTTCAATGTTCCATGGGATTGCCGTGTCTCTTCCCAGATTGGAACTCTTTGCCCCACGTCTTCCTTTCAGCCGATTATTCAATGTAGAAACCGGAATACCGTAGCGTTTTGCTGCCTCGGTTTGAGACATTTCATGGTTTCTAATAGCCGCCAACGCCTTGAACAAGTTGTGTTTTGGGTAACCCGCACGCGCCGTTTTCCTCCGGTAATTACGAACCATGTTTACCTGGAGAGCAGAAAGAAACTCATTCTCAAACCAGTACGTTTCCACTTGCCCCACCCGCTTTAAAAATTGATGGTGATTTTATTTGACTTTTTTTTTGTCAACACCGATTACCCTCTAGACTTTTGTCGATAAAATGAAGAACTATAAAGAAAACCAACTCACCAATGCACAAGGAAAGTATTTTCGACATCTTTTTCACAGAAATATATCAAATTAAGTGTACACGCAACCAACTTGTACCGGAGTGAAAGTTGACAGGTAAACAAACTTTTGCTCTTCTTAGCTATAGCGGTTGAATATCGGATGACTTTCACACTGAATGAAATGTTCTGAATGTTTTCGAAGGTTTATGCGTGGAAATAAATGGTACGCTTTCTCACTGAAATATATTTACATATTATTTTCACTTACCCCATTTACCCTCTTGCCCCACGGTACCTTATGACTGATACCTCAATTTATGCATTTATATTCATATCAGAAGTCCCTCCTATTTAGCATGCTCAACACAAATATTGCTTGCTACCGCCTCAATCAGACAAAAGGCGTGAACTCTGTTTGGGGGCTCAGCCAGCATTATTTGTGTTGAGAATGTGAAAAGGGATGCCATAGAATGTGAATCTAAACGCATAAATAAAGAAACATCCATAAATTTCTAAGGACTCTAATTCTGGACTTCTGCTCAGAACTTCTCCTTCGAAAACGGTGTGAGAATCCTTCTCAATATAGGGTAAATGTTGGCTTCGGCACCCATTGACTGTTTTCGGCAACCAAAATTTAAACGTTAATTTCACTATGTTTTCCCATCAACGCACTTCCCTGAATGTGTCCAAACGATTGTTTAGCCTTTCAGCTTCAATCTGATTATATTTGAACGATCGAGCAATCCAGTAATGCTACATTTTTCTTCAAATAAAGCATACGCACTACAAAATGAGGTTGATTTCGAGTTGCCGATAATAGAACAGCTGGTTAACACGCAGTTCTAATGGGAAGGTTGCCGAAGAAAAAGAGACTGCCGACAATAGTCACACTCACCTGAGAAGTTTGGAGCGTTGTAAAAACGCTTTCAAAACGTTTTGAAAAATTCTGTCGATTGGAATGGATAGAGAAGCAAGCAGCAGATGAATGTAAACAAACAGACACATCATATATGTGCGTGACGCTGAGAAAATGCTAGTAGAAGTGCAGACGCTGCTTAGATTGACGAGAATACGTAAATTCCCCTATGTTCAAAATCAACACTTTGAATTCTTACAAGCTTTGTCCGCAAGATTCTATAGATTGTTCTGTAATTTGTTATAACCCTTAAAATGCTTCCAAGAGCGTGACAATTATGACTCCACGACTCATAAGTATTTTTTTTTTTATTCAAATCTGTGATCTTGAAATTGTTTCAAAATATCACATTTTAATTATTTTTTCTCCAAATCTTGCATCACGAAAATTGTTATTAATCACAAATTTGGTATCAAATCTTGGGAATCTCCATAAATCACATTTTTTATCCTTTCAGTAAATTCCTTCCAGCTTTTTGTTGAATATTAACAACCGGGAAATTTTTAAGATTTTAACCGGAAAAAACCGGGAATTTCAAAATGAAAATTCACTGGCCTAACATGTTTTTATGCCATTAGCCATTTGGCATAATCACCGAAAAACTTTAAAATAAATACTGGGTATTTTGGCATCATTAACCATTTGGCTTAATCTTCAAAGGCGAGCAGCATTTTTTTCAGATAACTATATGCCAAATAAAATATTATGTCAAATGACCATTGTGTTATTCCAAATGAATCAATTTGTTTTGTTTTTCTCTGTTATTTGGTGTCAAATGATTTTATGAAAATTATCTCTCAATCCACACCGTTTCTCTATTATACACTCAAAAAAAAAATCACGTCACAGTTGGGTAATAGGTAACTTTCGTCCATCCCTTTCTTCGCGTAAGAACTACGTGATTCTATGGTAGATTTATTCTCTCTTAATGTTATATGATGCAATTGACAGTTTTGACGGTATTTTCAGGTGGAAATTATTGTAAAGTCCATTCTCAAATGCTGTCATAAGTTTTATTATTTTAAATAGATTGCTAAACTCAATATGCTCAAATTAATTTATTTCTTTGGTTCGAATACACAAACCAAAGGTGATTGATATATGGGGGGGAGGCGAACTATGGTTGATGCTTTTTTAGGTAGTTGGTTTTGCCGAATTCTGTGAAAACAAGCTTACCGAAAATTATTGCCCCACCTGACCCTATATATCGAACAACACGATTTTACATGATAATTTTCATAGGATACCCAAATCCGTTGCAGTTGCCCTGCAAATAATTATTATTAAAAATTTTGTATTTGCAAATCGGTTTTTAAATTTCGATTCGTTTTCAATGAAAACAACCTAACACAACAAGCTGCATTGCCGCCATATTGAATCGCTCTATTTTTTCATACTTGCAAATCACTTACCATTACGTGAAATTAACCTAATATCGTCGGACATGAAAATCACGTAACTTTTATCATAAATTCTACGTGAATCACGGGGCAAGGATAGAAGCTGGAAGTTTCAAGGGCTAAGTGCACCGAAAATAGTTTTCATGTAAGCTTCCGTTGGAAATGCACATAATTTTCGTCCATAATCAAAACTTCACATAACATTTATGCGATCATATAAATTTCATCGGCCTCATATTCATGCATTTTGTGGTGGGATGGACAGCTATGCGATCACAGGAAAGCTATGTGAAATTTGCATGGATTTCATTCTTTGAATATGTGATAAATTTTTTGAGTGTAGCATGGACGTGCATAATTTTTAGAGTGCACTCAAAATAATCTTCACGGCAATGCTACGTGAAAACACACACAGATTTTTTGAGCGAGATGCTCACGGGATGATCACGAAGAAGTTACACACTTAGTTTTTTTCTACCGAGCTCGGCTGTGCAAATCTCGGCAACAAAAGTTTTACTGAGATCTCAGCAAACATTTCATTTGTTTGCTGAGATTCTGCTAAGCATTATCCGAGGCTCAGCAATCCAATGTCATTTTTGCTGAGATCTCAGTGAAACTTTTTTTGCCGAGATTTGCACAGCCGAGCAAACTAAGTGTGTACGTGATTCTTTCGATGAAATTCATGGTGTGTTTTGATGATTTTAATTCCGGTTTAAATAAAATGTATACCTGATTTCAAATAAAAAAAAGATGCAACAGTATTCCTTGATACCATGGTATCACACACAGAGAAAAAGATTAACTAGAGCGCAACATTCATTTATTTTTTCATATATGAAAAACACTTAGGGTTTACGTGAAATGCACATAGAATTTGTGTGTATGCTTGTGTCACGTACATTTGACATAAAAGGGAAAAGAGAGACGCAACGTGATTTTTCACGTAACAATAACGTGTCGATTATTTTGAGGGTAAGAATAGGATTATCACAGCTTTCTGATTTATCATGCAATGCACAATACATCACGGCAGCATAACACTGTCGACGGATGTCACGTCGTTGTATTATGAACGATCTACACACTTTCCACAGCGAATGAGCGAATGCAGATGGCGAATCGGGGCGTTCCGTGCTACAGTTTCCAAATTGTTGCCTTCAGTAATTATAAGTATCATTAATACCATTGCTCTCTGAATATGCTATGTGGAACTGATTCGGCCAGCCTATTTCCGTACTTTATTTTTCCATTAGTCATATCCTTTTCTTATCAGTTCGTTTCCTCTCATGCCTAGTAGATATAAACACAAGCTTCTCGTAAATATCTATATTCACTTTTTCCTAGTAAAAGCAAAGCAAAATTTTCGAAACATGTTATACCTTTAGTTCCCCTGTTCTGTTGATTGATTAACGATTAGCAAAATTATATCATTCATATCTAGATCTAGAGCAAAAACAAAAAAAAAACAATCAATTACCTTTCTGATCACCCACAAAAATCCCTTCTGTTTTTCTCTCTCTCTATTTCTCTCAAAAATAAAATCCAACCAAACCAAACAAAACAAAATTCGAACGTTTCTTCCCCCCAACCAACTCTCTGACCATCACCGAATGTGTATGTATATGTGCATTGCGAACACGTGTAGCGATCTCCCAATTCGCCCACCGCCGACGCCCGACCAGCTGCCGTGCTCATGGTGGAATCCAAGTTGTTGCGATCGCAGTCTCTTGGTCGGCACGTATAAACATGGCTGCGAAAACTACCGCGTGATGCGAGCGGATCCGATGCTCTGCTTCCAGAGCCACTGCGGTCCCGGCGACGGAATCGTTGAGGAGACGACGGTTGTCAAAGAGTAAGTTTCGTTTTCTTTCTCGCCACAAATTCAAACTCTTCCTTGTTCCTATCCGTATGTAAATCTTCTTTAAAGTTTTTTTTTTAATGTTTTACTGGAAACCACACTGGTTTCTCATTTTCAATCAACCTCTCTTTTTGGCTAGAATGTGTGTTTTAGAATGTTTTCCCCTATTTTTTTTTTTGAGTATGAGTGTTTTGATATAACAAAAAAAAAAGTCCAATGTCTTCCTGAAGATGGATCTCTTATAAAGTACATAAATCTATGTAGCGTAAGTATCCTTCAAAGATTGCTCCCCATGTGATTTCGCTTTGATCTTGATTTAGCATGATGCTTCTGAATAACATAGTGGTGACTAAACTTACAAACATATTCACCATCTCTCTTTTCCCCTGGACAAACAAAATCATAAACATTTTTCGCTTGGAAGCATCAACAGTACCTTAACCATATACATATTCACTGTGCTCTCCTTGTTCCATTTGTGAATTCTATTGCTCTACACTCATCAAATAAACACACATGCAACATAAGCCAATCTCATCCAACTCAAATAGTTTAAGACCATTCCTCGGGCAATGGTAGAAACGCCTTTTAACGCTGTCCTTCCTGTCTGCTCTATTTTATCCTACTCCTAGGGGGGCCGATGACGATGCCAACTCCAAATTGGGAGACAACGAAGATGATCCAGAGGATGGTCCCTCGGAGGCCCGTTCCTCGTCAGCTGGCGTCGACTCCAAAGACGGTAAGTCCCCATTTCTCTAATTCTACGTACCATCGTAGTGTGTCAGTAGTAGGTTTGTTTTCATAACCAATTGCTCAATAAACACTAATCTAGATGATGAAGAATCCACAGCTGGTACCGCGACTAGTGCTGCCCCTACGCCGGCCCCGTCCGAGACCAATCCGGAACTGATATGGCCCACGATGCAGGACCTGAACACCCGGTTGCGACGTGTCATCACATCCTACCAGCGCAACTACAAGAAGGAAGAGCTGAAACAGCAGCAGAAGGCGAAGGTGAGTGTCATGTTTGTGGATTTTGGTTTGTTCTCCCAACCAATCTCATCAATGCGATCATCAATGAGCATATACTTTTTCCCGTTTGATTTGCATGATTATTCACGTAAACACAAATAGTTCAGAGCATGGTAAATGTAATATTCGGGTTTTGTGATCTTGCTCACAAACAGCAGTATGTTATATTGTTGGTGTTGCGTCCCGTTGTAGTACAGATTGTTTGCGTACCTAATAGCTAGTCAGATAGAACATGAAATTGGTAGCAAAGTCGAACCTATTACTATAGGTTATTCAATGATGATAACACTAAAACCGCAGCACAAGGAGGTATTGTTGCACCACAAGTATTGAATCACACATTCACCCGATAGAAAACACTTGCAATCTAGAACTCAATCACTAGACGTTATATTGGTAAAGTAACAGTAAACGCTAAGCTTAGTGGATTTCCTAGTGACTAATACGAAAAACGATCTCATATTTTTTTGTCTAATCGAAGGGGACTCCGGTTGATTTCATCGCAAACGAATGCTCAATTTTAAACGAATTCCATGTGTTGCACAATTCGAGCGAATGAACTTCTTTACTATCTGTTTATAATCCGCTTCATATCCCACGGGAGATTTAAATGTTACAAAAAAATGGACAGCAAAACATTTCCATTGAACCGGTGTATGTGATGTTTGAAGGTTACTCAGCCGAGTATGAATATTTGGAAAGGATATTTGCAAAGCTTAGCTACGATCATCGATAAAATTATTACTTTAATTTACTGCCGCTATTAGCAAATTGTTGAAGTTAATTTACAGTTCATGTGTTCAGGACCTTTAACATATTCTGATCATACGTTGGTAGTGAGGAGTCGATTAAGTTAATTTTTTTTAAATTTTTCGGATGATCGATGGTTTGTTTTTGCTCCATCTTTCATATTTCCTCTTATATTAAACAAGCATGGGAAACTGTATTCCCTCATTGGAAAATAATTTGTAAGGAATCGCCTTCTCAGTTTCCATATACACTCATAAGTAATAGACCTGCCGATGTGAGCTGAATATTCATTTGGATACAACATGACGAACAGCATCGACAAGTCTACTACTATAAGTGTATATAAAACCCTGTTCCGTATATTGCCGAATTTGTTCTCTCCGCTTATCTCTTGGACGATTTAGCAGTTTGGCAACCCTAAGAAAAATAATAACTTATTCAAGTGATTTCCAAGCAACTCGTTAGTTCCAAACCCCATATACCGTGGCATGCCCTATTACCGTGCGGTTAAGAGCGCTTCAAGTTTAAATCAGTTAGCACAAAATGAATTTTCAATGATTTAAAAATCGAGATGCAAGTCGTCCATGGGTTCGAAAAAAATATCGTTGACCGATATATTTTTCAAAATTAAGGAATCCAATTTCCACGAAATCCACCTTTAGAATTCCTATGAAACTATCAAGAGAATTCAATTCCTTACAATTATTCTAAAAAATTTCATTGAATTCTAGTCAAAACTCTTCTCAGAAATCTATTGGAATTTTCTTGAAAATTTCCTTAGAATTTATTTTTAATGTTACTCCATTTTTTTTAATAAACCTCAGAATACGATTCTTTTGGTGTTTTTCTAGGAATTCACTTGAATTGTGTTCCCTTTCATTCTGTTTACAATTCTCATAAGAGATCTCCAGGGGTTCTCATTAAAATTGACCTGATATTATCCTCAATATCCACATGCAATTTTCCTCTAAATGGCCTAGGACTTATTCTTGAACTTCTCCTCACAACTCCCGTGTAACTATTTTAAGAATAAAATAGGAATTCAATCCAGAACATAATTTTTCTCCCCAGAAATCCCATGGAATTCATCTCCGAATTCCTTAGGGACTTCATCTCAGAATTAAGTTGGAATTTCTGGTTAGAACTCCTTACATTTTTCCAAAAATTTTATAGAAATTTTCCTCAGCATTTTTTTAAATGAACACTCAAATTCTTTTTATATTTTCCTCAAAATTCCATAGGTATTCGCGTCAGAGCCTTGACTTTTTCCACAACCAAGACAAAAAAAAATCATGGTCTTGGACTCTAAACACATGTCAAAGCCTCAGATCAGATTCATAAAAAAAGTTTATTAAATCCATAGGATCATCCTTAGGAAGATCCGGAACATCCGTAAAATGGTAAATCGATTAAACTGATCCTAGAGCTCAGCGGTTTTTTAAACACTTTGAACTGTGATATAAGATAGAATTTGGGATCGTGACATAAAAATGGACCCGTATGGCTATGAGACCGTCCTTCGGAAGATTCGAAATATCCATAAAACTGATCCTAAAGCTCCGCAGTTTTTTTTTCGAAAACACAGAATTTGGGGTCTTGACATTAACATGAACCCGGATGACTCTGATCAGTGTTCTAAATTCTCAAAATCAATTGAACATTTTCGATGAAAATGAGAAAAGCAGCTGTTCGCTATCAAAGGGGACCTCCTTCGAATGGGTGATATCAGTTGCTTAGTCAGTTGATGAAGGCATGGATCATTCTCATTTGAGAAACGCTTTATATCATTCAATTTAGTGTAACCTACACTTAAACGGACCTCTGGTCGACATTCCGGCGAAAAATTAATGCCAACCTGACTTCTATCAAACTCCAACTCGATGTTGACCTGACATAAACCCAAAATTGACCCGACAACAACACGACATTGGGTCGACATTGATCCTACATCGGGTCAACTTGTCTGTTCGGGACCATTTTGCTAGGTTTCTTCCATACTCCACTGTCGTATATCAAATCAGGCATAACATTTGATAACGGCACAAAAGCATTTGTAAACAAACTTTCTAAGGCCCTTTACTCGCGAACCAAAGTACGCCCATGCAAACCAACAACATCATCGGATAGGGGCAACTATCACCTTTCCGAAAGTGGTATTGGTTTGCGTGGGCATACTTTGGTTCGCGAGTAAAGGGTCGTAGAAAGTTTGTTTACATATGCTTTTGTGCCGTTATCAAATGTTATGCCTGAAATGATAGTGAGTGACTCAATTGACAGTGACAATGAGCTTCGAATGAGAAAGGGGCTCTTCAAATTATGGTCATGAGAGAATTCGTTTTCACCGAATTGGTGAATGGTTGTATTGGTTCACCTTCAATCGAATTATATGAAAATTAACAGTACTGGCTATGATACCGTCATCCAGAATATTCGGAGCATCCATAAAGGTGGTTCATCCATGAAACTGATTCTAGAACTCCGCGGCCCCAAATAAATTTATATATGAAAGCTCCAAGTGTTTTTGAAAAAAAAAAACCACGGAGCACTAGGATCAGGTTCATGGATTGACCACTTTTATGGATGCTCAAAAATATTTGAAAAAAAAAATCATTGTCTTGGTTGGCAGATTCATAATAAGTTTATAAAATCTCTAAATTTATTTATTTTTGTTAGTACAGTCTACGGAGTGTTAAAACGTTTTCTGGTTCCGAGATTTGTAACAATTTAATTTAATTTTATGTAATTTTGACCGCAGGTAGAGTTAACCCAAGTAACATTTCCGGTTTAATTATGGTCCGCAACTGCATTCTCTAAGCCTTATAAATCTCGGCAAAACAATGGTAAATTCAAAAATGTTACTTGAGTATGGTAACATTTGACAAAAAAAAAATCAAAAAATTTGGAGTGGTAAATTTTTTCGGAAAATTTTAGTTGAAGTTGTCAGATTTTCCTGGACATCAAAAACTTTAAAAATGTATAACTCATAAATCAAATATATCAATTTAACATTTTTTTGTGAAATTATGGGGAAATTATGTTAGAAATAATAAAAATAATGCTTCTTCAGTTAAAAAAGGGCTTATTCAGCTTTTAATCAGCTTAAATTGTTTGTTGGGAAGTTCATGTTCGAATGAAAATCTCTATTAAGGTGAATCGCTATGTAAACCTTATTTCCAGGGCTGCTACAACAGGCGCGGTTTTAGCGAATTTGGCGGATTTCACGATTTTCACGGATTTGTTGCGGATTTGAACTTTCACGGAATCGTTAAATGATGCGGTGAAAATGATGTGCTAACACAAATATTTCGGAATTCATTTTTATCTTTGTCTCCCGGATTATTTTGCTGTCATATATTTTGTTGTTCATTTGGCTCTAGTTTTCTCATTATTCTTACCGATCTAAACCGAACACTCCGGATTTATACGGAAATTCCTTGGGGTCTGTCGAATGGTCATGTGAGATATTTTCATGATTTATTTTCATTTCTTATATGAACATAGAATTTTTGGTTATCAAATCTAAACGAATCGTATATATGCGACTAATTACCAAGTAAGCCGGATATTCTAGGTTCTCCAAATCGTCCTGGAGTTCAGTTAATTTGTTTTACTAGATTAACCAAGAATAGAAGAATGATCGTGCATGATCCATATAGTCACTATGAATCTATTTCGACCCATTTCGATACTACAGACATTGTCCCAGTCTTGGTTGATCTAGTAGAACAATTAATAAACTGATCTCCAGGACCATTTGGAGAACCTGAAAATCTGACATATATAGCAATAGGTCATGCTTGATCCACATAGACACTTTGAATCTGATTGGAAATATTTCGATACTACAGACATTATTCCAGTCTTGGTTGTTCTAGTAGAACAAATCCACTGATGTCCTGCACGATTTGGAGAACCTTGAATTTATATCATGGAAATTTTAAGAACTAAAAAAATTCGAAAATTTAGCTAAGTTGATTAGAGAACATCAACAAAGTTCCATTAATTAAAAAAAATGCTAGAACTTTGAGCAAGCACCGATATTTTCAAGAAATTCCAGAGAACTTCTAAGAAATTTAGATATTTTTGGATTGTTTCGTTATATTCAGTGCAGTTCCGAGTAGTTCGAGGGCGATCAGATAACATCACAAAAATCCTATTAATTTAAGGAAATTTTTGCAGCGACTAACAAGGAGTTCCTTGGAATTATGGGATATTCCGCGAATTCTATGATAGATCTGAAAACTTGAGAAGATTCAGGGAATCATAAATATATAGTTGAAGATGCTAATTTCAAATAACAGACTAAAGTGGTAATTTTTATACGATAGATGGAGGAGATGAAAGTCTAGAGTTGATAGTTCCGTTAGAGTACGGCAGTGTGAAGATTGTATATAGATATTGGAATAGCGAACTAGGACAACTTTTAAGGAAGGTACAAATCGGTTTTTTCATCTCTCTTTACCCGCCACCACTGGTAAAAAGAGATGAACGCCGACCCGCTCAAGCAAGGTTGCAAAGACTCATTTCAGCTAAAATAATGTTTTTCGGAATAATAAAACCAAAAGATGGTATGATGGCATGTTTTACTTGTAACTTACAAGAAGAGGTTACAAAGTATGCGTTGGAAACATAAAACCTGTACATTTTGCTTTCTATGAGTCACAATCAGCGATTTGCTGATCGCTGAGTGAGTGAGTGAGTGAGTGAGTGAGTTTGTGAATAATCGCTGATTGTGACTCTCATGAAGTGAAATAAACAGGTTTAATATGTCAAACACATTCTTTGCAACCTCTTCTTGTATCCTACCAATTCAAAATTTGATCATGGCATCTAATTATTTCATAATTTAGAAAAACATTGTTTTAGCTGAAGTGAGTCTTTGCAACCTTGCGCTCAAGTACCAACGATGTGTTTGAAACAGTTCTACCGATTTTTACCGCACTTCAGTTGTTATTTGAAGGAAGGCATCCAGTCGTAGGTTTGGAAATATATATCAGAAAATTTACCGGAACATTTGATACATTTATGGTGGTAAGCTCAAACCGGTATTATCCTCGGATTAAATCCCGATCAAGAATGTCCAGCTGTTTTGATGTCGACATCAGAGTTAATCAATGGGACTTTAAACAAATATTTTGCAGATCATCCAAACAGGGACGGTATGAAAAGTTAATCCGAGTTGGAGCTTACCACCATTAGAGAAATTAAGCTAAGCATAGAAAAATTCAGGGCTGGACCTTCCAGGGAAAATTAGTGATTTAAGGCAAAGTTCCGTGAGCGTTTATAAACTTTATACAACTTAAGGAAAATTATAGAACTCTGTGGCAATTCAATCAATTCCAGTAAATTGGTGTTTTTTTTTTAAATATACTAAGATATTCAGGGCAGGAATTTTAAGGAAATTAAGAAATATTTTGGGCAGTTCTTAAAACGTCAGGAAACTTTAGACTATTGAAGAAGCTATGAATTAGTTTCGAAAATTGATAAATTTTGAGAACTTCAGTGAAAATTATAGAACTATATTAATTATTTCGTTGCGGGAGCTTAAAGAACACTATTGGCTCTAATGTTGGCCTACACTGAGGCAAATAGACTTAAGAATTTCATAAGACTCGAATTATGAACGACACATATTAAATTCATAAGCACGACTTTAGAGATAAACTAGCCTATGGCTAAAAATCTCTATAATAAAAAAAAAAAAAAAATAAGCACGACTTATGAAATTTTTTTGTCTTACATGAGGTAGCTCTTCTACGCCATTAGTCGTTCCATTTTCCCAAGCGATGACAGACGAGTGGTCCAGACACACACAGGACTCGTAATCTCAACGTCCATGGTTCGGTTCCAGTCTGCTCAGTTTTATTATTTTTTTGGCGATATTATTTTTCATGAGGAAAATCAATGAAATTCATACCGATTTCTTGTGGCTAAAATTCATAAGTGGTTCTTATGGAATTCTTACGTTCTTTTGCCTCAGTGTATGGATCTAAGATTGGGCCCATCGCTAAAAATCAGCTATTTATCAATTTTATCCAGATGAACGCGTCATTGGGATATGGATATTTTTGGTTGCTATTGAAAATTTAGTCGATTGCTGAATTTATGTATGAGCCCAAATTAGGGACACTTAGGCCGACATTACATACATTTCCCCTACTCGATGAAATAAACTATCGTTATTCATACACTCTAAAAAATCTTCACGTTAATGCTACATAAAAAATCACGTAACCTCTTTAACACCCCACTTCGATCATTTCTACGTGGTTCACGTCAATGTCAAATTAAATTTTGATAAAATTTACGTGATTTTCATGTTCGTTGATGCTAAGGGAATTTCACGTAAAAAGTAAGTGATAATCATGCACACTCTACAACATATACACGCCCAATCTACGTGAAAAATCACGTAGCTCATTCGAATGCTTCAAATTTCATGTTTACATGATGGTAGTAAAATTGATAAACATATCATGTCAGGTTCACTGGAGCTGATGATGAATGTGACAAAATTTTCACATCAAACTTCTATGTGCGGTTGTGTGATTGTGGTGTGCTTACGTAAAATGAGTTTACGTGATTTACATGTATGAAAAAGTGATTCAATATGGCGGCATCGATTTTATTAGTGGAAGAAGTGATTCCTTAACAGCATACTGCAACTATTTGAAGGTATTTTTATATTATTTCGCTTTATTTGAAATCCGTCATGCGTTGTTAATTTCGATTTCAGGGGCTGGATTACAAGATACAATTCATGGGCATTTTCCAAAGGTCAATTTAGCCTGACTCGGCAGTAAACAGTGCAAACGGATATTGCATCTGTATCGAGATATGAATTATCATGATCAATTAAGTGTTGGAAAAGCGAAATGGTTAGTATTAACGTTTCAATGACATAACTTGACGTATTAATAAAAAATGCTAACAATGTATAAATATTCTTTTTTTTGACAAAATGGAAAACAGTATTTGTTAGATCCGGTAAAGATCACTTCAAATCACGTCAACATTACGTGCAAATCCATTCCAATTATAGTGGAAACCACAGAACGTAAACGTAAGATGAACAGTATTTTCCAGTAAATATCATTTCAAAATCACGTAAACATTACGTGATAACCGCTTCCAACTTAATTGGAAATCACGTTATATTTACCTTACTGTTCACGTTGACCGCTAAATGGGAATATTTTTGGCTACATGGTATTAACGTAAATGTTACGTGAAAAGTAGTATGGACGAAAGCTACCTATGTTTTCACGTAGATCGGACGTGCATATTTTTTGGAGTGTAAGCTTGCCTTATTCTTTTTAGCCACAAGAAATCGATATGAATTCCATTAATTTGCCTTATGAAAAATAATGATGTTAAAAAATAATAAAACGGAGCAGACTGGAATCTAACCATTAACGTTGAGATTACGGGGCGCATGACTGTACAAATAGAAAAGCCTAAATCTGGCGTAACATTTGAAAAGAGCCTATCCTCGTTGATCGATTCTCTTCATTGACTTTCTCTTTGGTTTACCACGGCAACATAAACGATTTTTTCGCTAAGCTCGCAGCACAGTTCAACAGAGGATTATGTTAGCTTGCGCCTGAAACAACATACTCAATGGGAAATTCATTTGCAGTCGCATAATTCGCGAAAGAGAAAATCGATGACGCGAATCGATCAACAATGATAGACCCTTTTCTCGTGTTGCGCGAGAAATGTGTATACTGCTGCTCATCGCAAGTCGGTTCCATTTGCGTTTTGTCAAAACTGAGTTTTTCAATGGAAGTGTTAGCTAATCATCCATAGATTCATTATACTTCATGAACTCAACAACTTTGATCTGGGAAAACAGCCAAACGAGTTGTTCTGTTGCATAATAAGCAATGGTACGAAAAAAAAAAAATTAAAAAACGCGTTTTTCTCGGTATGCTGATTATAACTAACTATGGGACGGACTTGCCATGAGCGGCAGTATAAGAACTAGAAATACTCAGAGAGGAGGGATAGGCGGAGAAAACAAAATACAATTCGGCAGTACGGATTTGTTTCTAAATTATCTTGCAACCCTTGCTAGAAGTTAGCATTTCAAATGACTTGTATTTTTGTTTCGATTTAGGTGCAAAATAATAATTGATTGCATCGCAATATTTTGCACATTTCTTGGTGCCATTCATTAACCGACGAAGATCAATTAATCAATAGAGTTAGAATATTGTTTTTGATTCCAAAAACTAGTTGAATTTGAGAAGCACACAAAACATAAAGATGATTGTATTTTTGTTCGATTGCAATACTCTCAAATTTATTCTAGTAAGAATAAGAAAAATCTAATTGGAATGTTCGATTGGCTAAGATTTTGACAGTTCATTTGGCTCAAAAGATTTTCTCCGCCCATCTCTCCCTCTGAGTATTTCTAATAAGAACTACCTTCGTGTAAGACGATAATAATTCAAAAGTTGCGCTTATGGAATTCATAAGAGTGTCGTTCGTGCCTTTTGAAATTTTTAAGTTCATTTGTCTTAGTTGTATGATGAATCTTATTGCAGAACTTTATGTGTGGGACTCATGGAAATACTCATTAAATGTATGATATGAGTGCCACCTTAACAATTGTACCTTCTATATAAGCCAAATAGTTGATATATATTTATACACTGAGGAAATAATTCGTTGGAATTTCATACGAAATGTTTATGGAATTTAACCAAAAGAATTTATTTTGAATTTCATACGATAGAAATATGAACGCGCACCTTTGTTATCATTTATGTTTTTTGCAGTAGACACATATGGATTTCATAAATGTGTCGTATGAAAATGATACGAATTAGAAACGAGAGGAATACGAAAAGCAATCGAATCAACTATGAAATTCATTGTAGCTATTTGTAGTTTTTTTCTTGCTAATTAATTAGATACATGTAATCATAAATTCATATTTATTTTTTAAACAAAGAAAAATTTTAGTTTGCGTTGCATTTGAGTTTTTGTATTATAAACAACATCACTCAAAAATTACCTTTAAAATTTTAAGTGCTGGGACTACAATCTGCCTGGCTATTGATGCCACTGGTTCCAACTTTAACTCAGTTATGTCCGTTATCGTAACAGAATTGCAGTAACCGCAGTATTTTGATGTTAGGCAGATTCTGTGGACACATTGATAGTAAATATTTGAAATAATCTTTACATTACCTTCTTACGTTTTGTTCTAGTCATTATGCAATTCACGTCCAAATCAAATCGCTCTTCTGGATCTACCAGTACGCGATAATGGTTGTTATTAAAGCCATACACTCTATAATTTTAAATATGTAGGTAGGATCCGGAAAATTATTTAGAATTCAGCGTTTTTACCTCTCAATACAGCCCAAGTTTCCGCCGGAACTTTAACATACGCTAGTAATTTCGATTCGTACGCCATATTGTTTTGTTTTGAACACCGTTCATACGAACGACGTATGATTTTTGTCACACAAGATCAACTCATAAAGTTCATTGCAGCCTCGTATGAAATTTAGACTCATTTCGTATGGGAATCATTTTTGAGTCATGTAATTTTCATACGCATGCTATGAATAACATACACAGTCGTATGAAACTATTTCCAGAGCTCAAAATGCTTGTTCATACGAAACATATTATGAAAATCGTAATTCTAATTTCCTCAGTGTAGGAGTTTCTACACCGTATCGCAAGTTCATATTATTGCCTTCATACATAGCAATGTAATGTAAATTAAATCTCGTCAAAAGTTGTTTACAATTTTTTCAAATGCAAGAATGCCACCCTCTATGGGTAAAAGCGTCATGTTTCTTAAATTGAGTGAAATCGATTAATGCTTGTTTATAAACATAGCCTTTTGATTATTAATCATGCTAACTACAGCTGTTATTGTTAACTCAATATACCTATTGAAGTAATGAAGTAGTTTCATTTATATACCTGTGATCTTGACTTTTATACCTAGGGGATGAGTACTTAATGGGGTTAGATTTTGATAAGTTCTTTAGTGGGAATGACACTGATGAAGACTGCACATTGTAGTCGAAATACGTATCTGTCATGGATACCAAAATTAATTAAGTGGAATTAAATGGAAGATAACCTTTTTTTGCTGTTTTATTAAAGCATTCCGCTAACAACCCAATTTCATTACTTCATTATGATGGCTACCAAGCCTTTGGGATTTTCCTTATTAGAGAGTTGAATAGATTTTTCTCCTTTAGCTTACTTAAATCTTTGGTTTTAATTAGTTAGGTAGGTTCCGATTCAACACATTGTAGTTTCATTTATATACCTGTGATCTTGACTTTTATACCTAGGGGATGAGTACTTAATGGGGTTAGATTTTGATAAGTTCTTTAGTGGGAATGACACTGATGAAGACTGCACATTGTAGTCGAAATACGTATCTGTCATGGATACCAAAATTAATTAAGTGGAATTAAATGGAAGATAACCTTTTTTTTGCTGTTTTATACCTATTGAATTTTACAGTAATATTCAATACATAACAAATGAACTATGTTTACCAATGAAATCAAATGAAAATTATTGTTGACAATTTTGTAAAATTTTATTTATAAATATAGGGGTGGCACCCTTGCCCCGGTTCATTTTTAAGAAGACGGTTTTTGACCAATTATAGGGAATATTTACCTATTCTTTGTTATTGATGTTTCAATTAATCATTATTAGTGATGCCTCAATGCAGGAATTGCAAGAAACAATATTTGGAAAATCAAAAAAAAAAAAAACAAAAATTATGACGACTAATTATTATAAATAATTTTGATTTTCGGCACATCAGCGAAAATATTTTTTTGAATTTTTTATAAGACTTTATTTTTGACCGAATGAATGGCACTTTTGTCCCACCCGCCACAAAGGGGTCAGAGGACAATAATATGCAAATAGTATGACATACACAAGCTACACAAATTTATCATGCATTATACATAGTATAATCATGCCACCCTAGAAATCCTCTGAGGAATTCTATTTTTATCTATGTCAAATCGAATAGTTTCCTTCTTGCCATGTAGGTAGTGTCCGTGTCAGTGCTGTAAATTTTCATATCATTCGATTGAAGATGAACCACTACAACCATTCAATCAATTCTGTGTAAACGAATTCTCACATGATCATAATTTGAAGAGCCCCTTTCTCATTCGAAGCTCATTGTCACTGTCAATTGAGTCACTCAGTCACGACAGTGGATGGTCCCGAACAGACAAGTCGACCCCATGTCGGATCAATGTAAGGCTAATTTAAGGTCGATGTCGACCCAATGTCGTGTTGTTGTAGAGTCAATTTTGGGTTTATGTCGGGTCAACAGCGGGTTGGGGTTTGATAGAAGTCAGGTTGGTGTCGGGTTGGCTTAACTTTTTCGCCGGAATGTCGACCAGAGCTCCGTTTGTGTGTAGGTTACACTCAATGGAATGATATATAGCGTTTCTCAAATGAGAATGCCAGAACAACATGTGAAAAGGGCATACAAGCTTTTTGTAAACAAACCTTCTTATGCCCTTTTCTCGCCACCCATATGACACCAACGCAAACCTTTAACATCACCGGGTAGGGGTGCTGGTTTGCGTGGGCGACCCTCGGTTGGTGAGGAAAGGGCCTACAAAGGTTTGTTTACAAAAAGCTTGTATGCCCTTTTCACATGTTGTTCTGGAATGATCCATGCCTTCGTCAAATGACTAAGCAACTGATATCACCCATTCGGAGGAGGAGGTCCCCTTTGATAGCGAATAGCTGCTTTTCTCATTTTCATCAAAAATGTTCAAATGATTTTGAGAATTTACAGCACTGGTCCGTGTAAAATTTCAAATAATTGCAAATCCTACCATAAAATATGTGTCCAAATAAATGTATGTGAAAAGTCACGTAACATTCATGTAATTACATGATGAATATCACTAGTTTCTTTATTGAAATAAAAAGTTACTTCCGTTTCTAATGGAAATGAACCGTGTAGTCCAGTACTTTACTTTTTTTCACATTCACTCCAATGACCTATTCGGTTTAGCGACATTAGGCCGAATAATGGCACGACGCCGGGAAAAATCATTACTACGCAATAAAAACTACACATCCTTGTTGACAAATCCCCCCACATATTATTTGTTTTTATACGCTCTGAAATATTTGCTGTCCATTTACCATTGCTGATTCATACCCCATTTTCATTTCATTCCTCCCCATAATGCGCTTGCCTCACACTTTCTGCTCCATAATCCATGAAAATTTCATCAAATCGACCAAATATCGACACAAATGACCTTATATTCCCCGTCTTTTCTTGGCATCCCTGTGCTGCGCTGTTCTTGACTTGAACGCAAACCAAATATCACCTACCCAGCTCCAGGCGATCGTACCGCCGGCATCTTCGATGGGTGGCCAATCGTCGTCGAACCCGTCGACGCCGTGTACCACCCCCGGACCGGTCATGAGCGGTAGTCTCACTCCGCAGCACCAGCAGCAGTCCCAATCGGTCCAAATGCAGCAGTCGCTTTCCGGGCTCGGAGGCGCCGGCGGCGCTTCCACCTCCTACGCTGGCACTAGCGGATTGAGCAAGAGCCAACAGCAGCAAGCATCGGCCGGCGCTGGGGGTTTCTCGCTGGGTGGGACCACCCCGACCAGTGGAATGCCAACGGCAGCCGACTTCAGTCTGATGCTTAGCCTGGGCCTGGGCCTCAATCCGGCCGATGCTTCGCAGCTGGCGAATCTCGATCTGCAAAAGTTGGCCATGTACTTGGTTAGTATGAAATGGTGGGATCGGAAAATGGGTTGATTGAAATATTAATTATAGAAAGCTTTTTCGTTTCGATGATTGGTAAACAGTATTTCCTTTTTGTTATTCTCAATCCTACGTCTGGTGGCGGTTATTTGTAGTGTATTGTCTTTATTAGTTTGGTAGTAGATGTCCAAAATTTTCAATCTTGAGTTTCAATTACACTCCACTCGAAAGAATTGAAGAATTGAAGAGCACTAAATTTTGGGTTCGTTCAATTCCAGAAAATGGAACGACGCGAAAAAACGGAACAGGTCATGCGTGAACGAGAACGTGTCCGTTTGGAGCAGATTCCCAAGAAGTGGTCTCGCCGCGAAGAAAATGAATTCATCCGCGTTCTCACTGGATACGGAATTGACCTGCTGTCGAACACATCGGTCCCGACACCGGATTGGTCAAGGTAAGGTTTTTTTTCCCCGTGGCTGCAATCTACGACGATCATCTTACGAGCAATCTTACAAATATCGGTAGGTTCAAAGTGTACGCGAAGCTGGACAAGAAGTCGGACGAAAATCTGAGCGATTTCTACAAAGTATTCATCGCGATGTGCAAGCGCCAGGCCGGCGTTAAGCTGAACGACGACGAGAAGAACTTGGAAGGATTGGTGGACGATGTGACCGAAGACCACGCCAAGCTGATTCTCGATCGGTTGGAGCTGCTCTCGAGGGCCCGTGAAATCATCAAGCATCCCAAGCTGGAGGAGAACATCAAGCTGTGTGAGAACAACCTGGATACACCGGATTGGTGGATTTCGGGTAAACACGATCGGGAACTGCTTCGAGCGGTGCTCAAGCACGGTATCTATCGGTCAGAACAACTGATCCTAGCCGATCCGGAGTTCCCCTTCTACGAGGCAGCTAAGAAATATCTGCAAAATCTGGAAATGCAAATTCAACTGCAAAATCAGCAGTTGATGAAAATGCAAGCCGCCAAAGCGGAAGCAGCCGAAAAGGCCGAGCTAGCGCTGAAACTTGAGAAGGGTGACGGATCACTGAAGATCGAAAAGATTCCGGTCAAGAAGGAAACGCAAGAATCGCAGGTTGAAAAGGAATCCGAGACAGACGAAGTTGAACAGAAAGCAGAAGTTAAAGTTGAAGATGAGGTCAAGAAAGAGGGTGAGGAAATGAAGCACGAAGGAGAACTTTCGGATGAAACCGACAAGGAACTCAAAGAGGAAGTTAAGGAGGAGAAATCCGACGAGACATCCACAGAAGCGGAGAAGAAAATGGAAGTAGACGAGGAGCCAAAGGATGCGTCTGAAAAGGTTATAGATAATAAGAAGGAGACAGCAGATCTAGATGAAGAAGAGGAATCGAAACCTACCGAAAAGGAAGTGAAACCAGAAGCCATGGAAGTTGATTCGGAAGAGAAAGATCCGAAAGAAAAAGCTTCTGAAGATGAAAATGCCGAGTCCAAGGAAGAAAGGTGCGAAGAAAAGGACACGCTAGCAGAGAAAGATTCTGCCGAAAGGGAGGAAAAATCTGATGAAGTCAAGTCCGACGAAAAGCCGACAATGGATCACCAGGAAGCTTGCTCCTCAACCAAGAAGGAAGACACGGAAACGTCCAAGAAATCGGATACCGAACGGGAATCATCTCCCGATGTAATCATACTGGACGAACAGAAAATTACTGACGTCAAACCGAAAGTATTGACGGAGGAGGAGAAATGCTCGAAGCAAGCCGCCGAGTTGAAGGCTCGCTTCCCAGATCTCGAGGTTTTCCAACCGTTGATGAAGCTAAAGCAGCTTGATAACAGTGTTTCTAAGGAAGACTTCAAAAGTAAGTTGATTGGTTATTTGAAGCGATGCACTTTGAAATTAACTTTGATTTTATTGCAGATATGAGTAAATTCGCCAGCATGATTGACACCTCAATGATCGTGAAATGGTTCCGGGATTTCGCACTGGAGCGTCGCGTTGGTCACATCATCTACTGTATCGAGCACGGAGAATGGCCAGTGGGCAAATCCTACTCAGCCTACACCGGATGTCTGGGCATTGATCTGGATATTCCACTACACGAGACAATCAAGCGTATCATTTCAGTGGACGCTGATACCCGGCGGTCAACCTCCAGCACGCCGGACGTGATTACAATCACAACCGATCACGCCGGGGCGAAACAGATAAGCCAAGCGGCTCTGAATGCACAAACGGCTGCCGCCCTCTCTGCTGTGGGTCTTGGAGGCAGTGGGTCGGGAGCAGGTGGTACACAAGGCTTAAGTCAAAGTCAAATGGCAGCTGCGGCTGCTGCAGCCGCCGCTGCCGCCGCCAATGTTTCGCTTTCGTCAAGTAAGAAACGCAAGAGACACATTGCTATTGATGTTGAAACAGAAAGGGCCAAATTGCATGCTTTGTTGAATAATACTCAGAGTCCAGGTAAACATAATCAATTGGCTTACACCTTCTTTTTATTATATTTTAAGTTGATTTCTTTGGAATTCCGTTCGAAGTGGATGCAAGGCAATATTCGCCAGATCTCAATTCAAATGAAACTCTTGCATCCGCTTTGGCAGAATCATGCCGATACAAAATTCTCCAATTAGTCGCTTTTTTTTCTTCTGTGAAATCAAAATTCAATTGATGTCGTAAACTCTACCCCTATAGTTGATTTCGATGTTCCTTCCATCTCGATCGTTTTCCGAAGGATCAATATTTAATGAAATTCGTCAATCCCTTTTCGAATTGCAGTCACACCTGGCAGTAAGTCACAGCAACAGCAGCTGCAGTCGGCCAGCGGACTTTCCTGGAACGACGATGATATCGTTGATGCCCGTCGCAGCAGTTCGTCAAACTCGAACGTACTGCAACCGCCACCAGCCCATCAACACGGTTCTCGCAATCCCATGAGCTACTCGAAGCCCACTCTTATTCCGGGCACTTCCAGTACGCTGACGCCAATTGATTTGTCCTCAGGGTAGGTTCCAGTTTGCAGCAGCAGATCAGGCCGAAAATTGAAATCTTTCTAAACTTTGATTTCTTTCTTACGTCACATTACAGATACAGCTTACCGAAGGTCAACATGGCGGACATGCTCAAGAGTCCGATGGACCTGAGCGAAGCGCAGGACTTTTCGATTGGTAAAAAGAGCAAATCCAGTGACTATGGCAGCGGCAGCAGCGGTCGCGGATTATCGTCTACCAGTATCAGTATTACGAGTGCCGGTGGCGGTGGTTCTTCAATGCAATCACCATCGGCAGCAGTGGCAGCGGCGGCAGCTGCTGGCAAAGGTAAACTGAACGACATGCTGTCGAAGTTGATGAAGAAGAACAACGTGAGCGTTCCGATCGAGGAGCCTCCGCTGGGCAAGGAAAAGAAGCGAAGGAAGCTGGACGAGATTGTGTTGGGGTTGTCCGCTGCCAAGGAGCAGAAGACGATCTTCGGCGATCCAACTCCTCCGGGTGGAAGCTTCTCCGGAAGTTCGATGAAGAAGCCCCAGATTCCGCCCAGTGTTTCCGTTACACCGGCAAGTGCACCTTCGTCGGTCAGTCAACAGCCTCCGCAGAAACCGTTCACTATTACGGTTACGAGTGTTCCGGGAACATCCAAGAGCGGCCAAGGATCGTCCAGTTCTACCAGCTCGAACAGTGGACTGGCTGCCCTACAAAACATGTCCGGTATGGGAGCTCTTTCGACGAAGGACAGTCTGAATGCACTGTTTGCCCAGGCGGCTCAAGCTGAGCAGCAGGCATTCTTGAAACAACAGCAAAAATTGATCCAATCACTGCCAGCCAACTCACCGCAGCGAAAGGCCTATGAAGTGATGTTTGCAGAAATGAAACAAGCTGCGGAACTAAGCTCCAAACTAGGTCAGTACGGTTCAGCGCACGATGCCAAGGTGAACAAATGGTTGGCTGAACAAACGGCAGCTCTCACTGCTGAGCACGCCATGGGAATGGACTACCTATCGAGAACATCGCGAAGATCGTCTTCATCTACTTCACAATCACAGGCAACGACTCCGACATCTTCCAGATCGACGAGGAATGCTGGCAGCAGTCTTCAGCAACATCACCATTCTCAGCAGCAACAGCAACAGCAGCAGCAACAACAACAACAACAACAGCAGCAGCAGCAGCAGCAACAACAACAACAACAACAGCAGCAAGCTGATAGCAATCCAATGGCATTCAACTGGAAGAATCTCACCGGGGAGGAATACGTATCCGTTATCAATAAGATCAATGGCAAACGTTTGACCGGAAACAAAGCGCCTCAATTGAAGCGGCTTACTCAGTGGCTGCAGGACAATCCAGCTTACGAAATTGACCCGAAATGGGCGGAATCTATCACCCTTCCTCCTAGCCCTATGACGCACTCGAAATCTTCGCCATCCGACTCGGGAAGCCCTTCGTCTAGCTCCTCCAAACAGATGCGATCGTCATCAGCATCTTCGCCCATGGCATCCCAGAGTGGTCAGTATGGCAGCGGTGGAGGCAACAGCCAGCAATCTTCTTCGGCCGCATCGAAAAAGCATAGCAGTAACAGTGCTGCCAATATGCAATTCGCGCAACTAGCAGGACTGAATGCCAATCTGCTATCTAGCATTCCTGGATTGGGCAGTTTCGATCCGAAGAATCCACTGCTAGCGATGCCGTTTGGTGGCATGCCTGGACTGGCTGGACTGGGTGGACTTGGAAATCTGAACAACATGAATCTCTTCGCCAGTTTGGCTGGTCTACCCGGCCTCTCCGGAATGGATGCACAAAGCCTAGCGGCAATGATGGCTGCTGCAGGATTAGATCCAACAACGGCTCTTGCAGCTGCAACTGGCGGTACTCAAAGTAAAGGTGGAGGTGGCGGTTCCAGTAAATCGAGAAAACCCGATGGATCCGGTTCGTCATCTTCATCGCAGCAGAGTTCTAGCAAGAATTCCAACTCTCAACAGGCAGCGGCAGCGGCGGCGGCAGCTGCAGCAGCAAACAGTCAGTTCCCATTCTTCTTCCCGAATCCAAGTCTACTGTACACACCGCTTGGACTCGGTGGGTTGAACCCATACGGAATTCCCGGAGCTGGATTGGGAACAAGTGGTATAACGACAAGCACGACTTCCTCTCCGACGACTTCACGCCAGTCCCAGTCAAAGCAAAGCGGTTCTCGGGGAATGAGCGGAGGTTCCCAGCAGTCGTCCTCATCACCAGGCAATAAATCAAACCGAAGTTCAAGTTTGTCAAGCCAGCAAGCAGCGGCTGCCCAGCAGGCCGCATTGGAAGCTGCGCAACTCCAGCAACTTCTGCTGCCGCATGACAAACATTTGCTGGATTCGCTGACACGATCTGCTGGTTTGGATATTAGCCAAAGTGGCAGGAGTAGTGGTTCCAGTGCTTCTGATAAGCGAGCCAGGGAAAGTTCTGCCGCTCAGCAGGCGAATAAACAAGCCCTGGAGAAACTGGAACGTGAAAGAAGGAAAATTTTGGAAACACTATCGCAAGGAGCCTTCCCGTCGGACTTGGCAGCCATGCAAGCATTTGCCACCGGTAAAATGCCAGGATCGTCATCGGAACGTTCCTCTTCCGGACATGGATCATCGTCGAAGAACAGCAGCAGCAGTAGTAGTGCAGCTGCAGCAAATGCATCAGCCGCTGCCGCAGCAGCAGCGGCGGCTGCAGCCATGAGCGCTAAGGACCTTCAACTTCCACTGCCACCTGAGTTTAGTCAAGCGTTATTCGCTGAAATGGCCGCTCAAGCCCTGTCTGCCAGCGCCGCGGCAGGATCTTCATCCGGTTCGAAGAAATCCCGTGATCAAGAGCTAAAAGAAGCATTCGAACAGTTGAGCAAGAATCCTATTGAACTGCTGGCGAGAAGCTTGGGAGTTGGTCCTGCGATTTCGTTGATACCGACTTCATCGTCGACTTCGTCAACCTCAGATTCGAAGAGAACAACGTCTTCTTCGAGACATGATTCCCAGCAACAGCAGCAGCAACAGCAACAATTGCAGCACCATCTGTCCAAGCTAGACCCGAAGACCCTGATGATGGGAGGCGGAGGATCGTCCCAACAAGATGACATGAAGAGCTCCAGGACCAGGTCTTCAACCGATTCGTTAGCTAGCATCGATAAGGTGACATTGACTCCGGTAGCTGCTGCTAGTATAGCGGCATCGCTTCCTTCACAAACGACAATCTCGTTGGCATCTCCCGTGGGAATGCCAGGAACGTCCTCATCATCCTCGTCCGGCGGTGGTGGTGGATCGTTGAATCTCAGTGCCAAGAGTCCGGCAGCTTTGTCGACTTCATCGACTTCCAGCATGGGTGATCGAGATCGTGAACGCGACCGCGATCGTGATCGTGATCGTGAACGAGAACGGGAACGGGAACGAGAGCGTACTGAACGGCTGGCAGAAAGAGCGGAGCGGGCCGAACGGAATGAGCGAAGCATGCGGTCGGCGGATATGGCGGCTGATTTGAGCAAGAGTTCGTCGAGCTCCACTACGGTAACACCGACGTCAACAGCGCCTCAGAATCTCTCAACATCATCCTCGGCATCGGCGTCGAATTCGATACCGACGCCTTCGGTAACGGTGGTAGATACTGCCCACAATCAGGAGATGGATCTGGAGGACTTGATAGCACCATCGAAGCTGTCGAAATCCGGTAATGTTCTGAACGACGAGGATGATCCTCAGAAACAGATTATGCTGCTGAAGCAGAAGCAAAAGCTCCTTCAACAAGAGCAGATGAAGAAGCTTCAGGAAGCGCAAGAAGCTCAACGATTGTTGGAGCAACAAAGGATAGCAGAGCAGAAGAAGTTGCTGGAAGAACAACAGCAACAGCAGCATCAACAGCAAAAGGAACAACACGAACAAGAGCAAGCTCATGCTCGAGAACTACGACACAAACGTCGTAGGGAGCGGGAAGAGAGCGAACGAGCACTAGAAAAAACCGCTCCCGTAGAAGACGAACCTATTGAACCGGAAGTCGGACACCGACAACCGGAGGAAATGGAAGCGCCCAGACCAATGGACGAAACCCCTGTTGAACTACACCAACAGCAGAAGGAAGAACACCATCAAGAACAATCCGAACAACAGCATCACGATGAAGCGGAACGGCATGAACGTCGTGCTTCGCGCCGGAGCCAGCGTCACTCGACGGAACAACCTTCGGAAGATGCGGGTAAATCCGATCACGAAAAGGCAGCCGATTTGGCATCGACGAGAAAATCCACTCGTTCCAGTACCGATGCGGCTAGCTCTTCCGGTGGAGAGTCCAGCAGTGCACCGACCTTGACCCCATCAACCGGCGGTCGACGAGCAACTCGGTCCAAGCGACGACGTAGCGGTGAGGATCTGGACCTAACGGTGGGAGTTCCGGAACGGAAGCGAGAGCTACGATCCAGTGCGGGACGACAGGCGGCAGCTGCTGCGGCACGAATGGCAGCGGAAGCTAAGGCGGCCGCCGCCGCTGCAGCCGCAGCAGCAGCTGCTGCCCAGGCTGAGGGGTCACTCAACTTGTCGAAGGATCAGCAGGACCATTCCGATAAGGATGACCAGCAACCAATTTGACTAAAAATGAGTAAATGACGCTTATAATTTTAGGTTGAAAGTTTTTGTTTGTTCATGTAGAGGAAGTTTTAGGCGGTTGATATTAGGAGAGAAAAGTGTATTTCTTTTTTCGGTATAAATATAGTAAATGAGGGATGAAATTAAGTAGGGTGTAAAAAAAGATACAAAACAAAAATTGTGACGTAAAATGTAATTTATTCGCTGGGCAGGAAGAGCAGAAAAGATGCGAAGTACTTGTGGTAGACAGTAAAGGAAACATCTCTAGGATTAAACTAAAACAAGAAAAAAAAAACTAGAATCAAAAGGCTTTGGCAGGGTTGAAATTGCTCTCGTGCGATTGCTTTTGCCAGCTGGACATCGAAGCGCGTAAGAGAAGCTTTCGATGGTGATCTTAGAGTAAACATGCTGTGGATATTCTTGTGGGGGATTGCCTTGGAGACCGACTCTTGTGATAGTGCGAGAATCGTCTGCCGGACCAAAGCCGGCGAAGAAGCAATTTCAACCGTTTTAAAGTGCTTGACATCTTATCAAAAATAGATCTACCCTTAAAACCTGTTATTTGTGTACTATAATCTTTGTCTTAGTAGCGCGTAAGACGTAGAGTAAAAAAAAAAAACAAACAAAAAAGAAGCAAACGGTGTAAAATAGCCAACTGTCAGACTAGTAGATAATTTCGCGTCCCCATCATCAGCCATTCAAAAATAAAATAAAAATGTTCCAACAGTGACATCATGATGAAATTTAGTACACAGATCATTGTTCCCTCCTTTTCACTATCTAGGAGGGGGAAGAAACCTGCAAAGATGATGGGGAAAAGTGATTGACTCGGCTTAGTAGATAACCCTATTAAAATCCTATAAATATAACTTTTGGACACGGGCAGACTTGTTCTAACAAGTATGTTGATTAGCTTATCTGACCTAGCATCTACAAAGTAATGGAAACAAACAAACAAAATCAAAGTATCTAATTTATTCTCAGTTTTGTCAGTTTTCGTCACAGTAAACACAAAACTAAACTGTAAATATTGAATAAAAGCTATTTTAACTCGTAGGAACTTACTTCAATGTAGAAATCGATCAATCTCGATGCAAAATAAAACAAAACAAAAATCATTGAAAATATTTCACAACAAAATCACACAAACACAATTCATTTTTCGCATTTATCCGCTTACGAAGGAAACTAAGTAAACACATACACACTAACAGAAAGAAACCATAAAACATAGCTGGCTTATTATCTCATCAGCAAAGGAGGAGGCAAAACAAATAATATAGAGCACACATTTGTTGTGGATGTGGGTGGTTGTTGCGCGTGAGAATCCCAAAGGGAAACGTTCCGCGTTCCGTTCGTTCCGCCTTTCTTTCCCCTCAATTCTGTGGTTGCTGTTGCGTGGGAAGAAGGCGACGAACTTTCCGAAACGATTCGCAAATTAGTCGAATGGCTTGAAATAGTAGAGAATACAAAATCCAGGAAATAAACCAACCAATTAGTTCCAAGAGTTACATTACAACCTATAGATATGAACACGAGATAGACTGAAACCTTAACGTGGGAACTTTTTTGATTGCGAGACAAAAATCAATTCAAGGGTGGTTGCGTTTCTTTAACATTCGAACCGACAAAATAAAAAAAAAATCGTTATTAAACATGTTATCAAAAACAAAACAAAATCCGCTGTACATTTCGTGGGGAATTGGCAAAACGGAAAAAAATAGTCTTGTACATTATTGTTTATTCTGTGTTTCTTAGCTTACCCCCCTAAGTCCCCTTTCCCCTCCCAACAAGGAACAGAATCTTTATGATCCAACGGAATTCGTTGTTCGTACCAGATTTCGCGACTGACGTGCGTGCTTCTGATGCCAAGAGTCGGAGTTAGGCGAAAAAAAAACAAACAAACTATTGCGTGGGGTGGCCATGGGGGACATGTGTCAGCGCTGGCACTCTTGGCATTCTTCTGCGTGGGAAATGACTTTAGCGAGGAGGCGAGTAGTAAAGAAGTCGTACCGATTCTCGGTCTTAGAGAAAGGAATATGTCAAGTAAACGGAAGGAGAGTAACACAAAATTTAAAGAAGAAAACACACTGCAAAAGTGAAATTTAGACCTAGTAGTAATTTATCTCCAATATTGAAAAATTAAAGTTTACAAAAAGTATAAATATTATAAACTAGCGAGAAAAACACGTGACAATTATAAATAAAAAAAACTGCAAAAAAATCATATAAATAATGAAAAATATCAGCAAGTCTTGGCGTTGGAATAGACTCAAACATATCCGAAAGCCGTATTATCACCTTATAATCACCCATATTCTCGTCACGTCTGGTGACTGGTCTATTTTGGTATTTTGTATGAAAAATAAGGTTCGAACATTCATCCGTCGATTAAACATCGGATTCATGAAAAAAATCTCACATTTAAGTAAATTCCCGATAGAAACTGTCGGGTGCATCCACGGTTCCACTATCCCAGACTGCTTTGTAGAATGCGCTTGGAATTATGCTCATTGATTAAATGCTAACGCAAATTGTGGAAAAGTTGCTAGGAAAACCTATTTGGATTTGTCCCTTTATCGTGACACCCTTGGCGAGACAACGATATTAACACAGACAAACAGACATAACACATTGAAAATTTCTCACTGTAAAACATCGTCGCTAAAACATTACCGCCATCTGTTGAGTATACTGTGGTGGGCACTACGCTGAACAGATGGCGGTAGTGTGTAAACGTCAAACGCAAGGGAATTGACTATGCGCGCCACAGGTGGCGGTACTACCAACTACGATACTTTTAAATTGTCCGTTAAATGCTTGTCCGATGAAAAACTTGCGAGTGTTATGTCTGTTTGTCTGTGATATTAACTTAATCTGCACGCTGGATCAACATATAGCCATGTTAGAGGGATAGAACATCATTTTATTTTCATAAAAGCAGAACCATCATAACAGATTATCAGGAAAACCATTTGAGATATCCCAGACAACCAGAAGTCGTATAACAATGTACAGAAAGTATCGTAAATAACTACAGTTTAAGTCAACATCGCATATAAGTATGACATACATCGCATTATGTTTCAGTTAAATCGTATAGAATGCAAATTTCCGACTTATATACGACGAATCTTTTTTTCATCGTACTGTTTCACAAATTAAATCGGATTACATCGTAAGGTTTTTCAAATTGAATTTGTTATTACAAATTGAATTGTATATAATGTCAAATCAACTCGTTTAAAAAGAAATTTAAATTTGCACGTATATGGCCTCCACTTTTGTAGGTATAGGCCCTTTTTTTGCATTCTATACGATTTGTTTGTTTGTATATCACAGAAACAACTTTGAATATACGTACATTCTGGTTGTCTGGGATGGGATCTTTCGCACTGGGTTGGAACTAATACATGGCCGGTCACAACTTCTGAAACCCTTATCTCCCCTCCCCCCCCCCTACTACGTTATTTATGAAACTTCCCTAAGCATTGGGCAACAGTGAAAATCAGCAGCACGCACAAACAAAACGGGTTGGACATTTATGCGAAATTTCGGTATTGATCGTGAATATCTCGCGATAGGAACTTTTTAGCTTGAAATACCTCCATTTAATTCTTCATTATTTTGTATAATAAAACGTGGTGTTTCTGTGGTGGGAAAAAAGGATTTCCCTTCACAGATTACAGATGTCTATACCAAGCACTGAAATTATCAGACGGTACCTCTCTTCATGCTGTTAGATAAGCTATGAAAGATTGCTACAGCTAACCGAAACAATTCAAGCTGATCATTGCATTAGGTCCTAATTAACATTGACAAGATTATCTTCGTCGACTTTCTCCTTGTATCCACTCGGCCATTTTAAGACATTCCCAGATATTTCAGCACACAGATCGATAAAAGAAGCTTTTATCTAGCATCTAATACGACAAACACATCAAGAAACGGTTATGTGCTCAAGTTATTAACGAAAGAGAATGTTGACGAAGAGAATCGCTTGAATATTATCTGAAATTTTTTCAATGTAGTGCTGTAACAGGTTGTATTGGTTATTAAAAGCAACAGCAAACGCACCGAGAAATGCTAATCCAAGCAAGTTATTAACAAAAGAGAAAATCGATCTTCGCAGATACGTCCTTATGTATGCTCAGTGTTGAATTTGTAATCTGTGATAGATATGGAAGTCACTTTTTTTCCCACCACAGTCCAGTGTTCTTATGCCAAATGATGCATGTGCGTCTATAAAACGCAAACGAAATCTTTAATCTTATTGGAGGGATTTATGACTAGAGTTAGACGACTAGGGGGAAGCAATGAAGCAATTGTCTTCTGTTGCTGACTCTATCACTGGTATACGAAACAACGTTGCTGCTCAGATAGACAACGTGTTGAGAATTGGTATGGAAAAAATGCAACAAAATTTGAACGATTCTTTAAGTTGCTTTGAAAAATTAATTAGTGAGAAATGGAATACGTTGACTCGTTCATTCTGAATCGGACCGAAGTCCCAGACGCAAAAAAACGTAAATTTCAAAATAGTGACAACGATTCGACTGAAGATGTTTTTCAAGGAAATGCGAGTTTTGCGGATGTTGTAAAAAGATCTAGGTGCGCAAGTAAAAGTAAGTCCGGTCATTGTGATCAAACCAAAAGAGTCCAAACAAGCTTGCGAAGATACTCGTAAGTTTTTGAAAACTCAGTTGGATCCAAAAAAACACAAAATCAGTAATTTTAGGAATGGTAAAGATGGCTTTATTATTGTTGAGTGTGCAAAAGGAGCTAATCTAAATTATGTAAAAACTGGTATTGAAAGCAATCTGGGTGAAAAATATAGAGCTGTTGTTCCCACTTCGGTGCCAAGATTGAAAATAGTGGACATGAGCGATCAGTATTCCTCCGATGTCTTCATTGACTACGTCAAAATGAAGACATCGCTATAAATGATGTTAAAGTAGTGAACATGTTTGAAAATTGTGATTTTAGTAAATTAAATATATTGGCTGTTGATTTCAATATTAACTGGCGTGACAACCATAATTCGAATCATTTGAAGCGTTTAGCTGAGTTTTTTCAATTTAAAGCAAACGGTAAATGAATATACGCGTATTTCACGTTTATTCCAATTTTGATTCCATTTGTTCAGTTACGGATACTGATTTGATAATAACCGATCATGAGACCTTAGTGATTAACGATTACGATTACGATAATTTTGTAAAATTGAAGTGCTGGAGGAAATGAAGCAAGCTGTTTCGAATCTTGTTGAAAGGATCGTGGATTTTCCATTCGCGGCCGGTAACTCAGATGAATCTACAACTGTTCTTAATAACGCTTTGAAAACGTGTACTAATCAACTAGTTGAGCAAAAGTTTGTTTCTTTGAAGAACTCGAACAGCTGGTACAATTTGGATCTTTTGCGTCTTAAACAGAAGAGGGACAAATGGTACAAAAAGTTTTGCAGATTAAATAATGACAATCATTGGAATAGGTACACAATCGCGCGTAATAAGTATTCACAATCGATAAAGAAAACTCGTTGTGAATATGTTCAAAGGAAGATTGATCAGCATCAAAACAACAGCAAAGAGTTATGGAAAATTTTGAAATCTTTATTAAAACCTAGTAATTGTAAACCGCGGTCCATAACTTTTAATGGCACATTAGAACAGTCAGAACAAGTAATTTCAGCTAAGTTTAATGAGTATTTTGTAGACAGTGTTTCATTGATTAATCAATCCATTGAATTGGTCGATGAACCTGACGCAATAAAACAGCCAGTTAATAGTAGTTGTAGATTTGAAGGTTTTCAGCCAATTAGAGTTATTTGTTTTTCATTAGGAAAAACGGCTGGAGTAGATAATGTTAATGCTAAAGTTATTCAAGATTGCTTTCATGTATTTGGCCACATCTTGCTGGATCTTATTAATGAATCATTACAAACTGGACATGTGCCACAAATTTGGAAGGAATCCTTAGTGGTCCCTATTCAAAAAGTTGCTGGAACGATTATAACCGAAGAGTTTCGTCCCATCAACATGTTGCACACATTAGAGAAAATTTTAGAACTTGTTGTTAAAGGCCAGCTGTTGGAGTATTTAAATAGTAATAGTTTGTTGATACCAGAACAATCGGGATATCGGGAAGGTCATTCTTGAGAAACCGCGTTGAATTTGGTATTAGCGAAGTAGAAAAATAACTTGGAGTGTAAAGATACGATTGTTGCTGTTTTTTTGGATCTTAAACGCGTTTTTGAAACGATTTCTAAGCCCTTATTGCTGAGATCAATCAAGCGTTTTGGAATTACGAGTACTGCATATAAATGGTTTGAAAGCTATTTGTCTGACAGAACTCAACGGACTGTTTTTAATGATTCTGTTTCCAGTCCCGTGGGGAATAACCTTGGAGTGCCCCAGGGAAGTGTATTAGGGCCCCTGTTATTTATTATGTATATTAATGACTTGCGACGTGTTTTACGATTTTGCGACATTAATCTTTTTGCAGATGATACTGTGTTATTCATTGCAGCTAAGGATTTAGATGATGCCGTTTTACACTTGAATGAAGATTTGCGTCCTCTAAGTAGATGGTTGAAGTGTAAGCAGTTAAAATTGAATACAAATAAAACTAAATTTATGGTAATTTCGCGGAATCGATTAAATGAGAACGTCTCTGTTGTAATTGATGATGAGACTATTGATCGCGTTCAGGAGATTAAATATCTTGGCGTGATTATTGATGACAAACTTAAGTTCAACTCTCACATTGACAATGTCATCAAGAAAATTGCCAAGAAGTATGGAATTCTATGTCGACTGAAAAACGATTTAACTATTGCCAGTAAAATACAGCTATACAAATCAATCATCTCTCCTCATCTAGACTTTTGCCCTTCAATTTTTTTTCTGGCCAATGCAACACAAATATCGAGATTACAGCGCTTACAGAATAAAATAATGCGTTTGATTTTGAGATGTAATAGATTCACTTCCTCAACTTTGATGCTAGATGCCTTACAATGGTTGTCCGTGAAGCAAAGAATGGTATATTTGACTATGGTGTTCATTTTTAAAGTAGTTAACGGTTTGCTGCCTCGATATTTGTGTGATCGAATTGAAAGAGGAAGTGACTTTCATAGATATAATACTAGAAACGCGGCTGAAATAAGAACACCACATTTCTTGACTTGTGCTTCACAAAATTCATTATATTATAATGTAAGGAATAAATGTTTTCAATTCGATGCCTAGACATATCAAACGTTCAGCAACACTTACAGAATTTAAAGGATATTGCATTTCACACGTTAAAACTGTCTCTTGAACAGTTACCCAGTGATTTTTTTTATGAATTGACAAATTATGTATCTTGACGAAGTTATCTCTAACGGATTATTTTATATGGATAGCTGTCATAACGACTTTTTTAATAATTATTGTAGCACTGCAAAAACTATTTCTGTTCGCCTCGATGGTGATGATGGATTTTTAATATTTGATTTAATAGTAGATTAATTAAAAAAAAGTAGTCTACACAGGTTTGAGCCTCGCGCGCGTATTACGGATATAGAGGACTGAATTTAACATTTGATAAAAAAAAAAATGCAATTTTGAAGCTTATTTGGAAGATACCTTGAGTTAGTTGTAAGTGGCAAATGTTGGGGGTTCGTGAGCATTCCTGACATTGCTGAAAATTATGAAAGCATCAGATTGCGGGGTTTCTAGTGTAATAGGATGGTTTGTTGAATGTTCATTAACTCTTGATTGCTTGCAGGCATGGAAAATCATTTGCATTCATTTCGTGCATTCATTTACATTCATTTGCCCCTAACTTTTATCATCAACAGAATTCCGCCAAATGATGTATAAAGCTTTTGTTTTGTTTTGGTATTAGCTACAACTTTTGTCAACAACTCAAATCCGTATCTCTTATGTATGACGAAACAGAGCAGATAGAAGCTACTACTGTTTTTCAGTGAATGTATTTTACATTCACTGAAAAACATTAACAAGTTCTGCCCGCTCTAATTCGTGATGCATAAGAGATACAGATTTGAATTATCTGCAAAAGTTGTAGCTAATAACAAAACCTACTAAAGCTCTGTACATCATTTTTCGGATTGCTGTTGATGAAAAAAGTTATAGGCAAATGAATGTAAATGATTGCATGAAATGAATGTAAATGATTTTCCATGCCTGATTGCTTGTAATACTTATGAATATTTTAGGTGGACAAAAAGGCGAGCTAAGAGGTGGACGCCTGAGTTTTTCCACATTTATATCGCTGTGAAGCAACTGTAAACTCTAGAGGGAATTTATATCTGTAACTGAAACCAGTTCGATTTTGTTTGCTAACCTGGATAAAATGTCATATTCAATTATCTTAAAGATAAATCGTCCAGCTCAAACCTTTGTAGGAGTAAGAGGTGGGACTATCATCACCATCATCATCAATAGAGATATTCCCGATCAACTACGAAATGTTGCATAACACTGGTGCAAATGAAGTAATGAAATTGGGTTGTTAGCGGAATGCTAAATAAAACAGCAAAAAAGGTTATCTTCCATTTAATTCCACTTAATTAATTTTGGTATCCATGACAGATACGTATTTCGACTACAATGTGCAGTCTTCATCAGTGTCATTCCCACTAAAGAACTTATCGAAATCTAACCCCCTTAAGTACTCATCCCCTAGGTAAAAAAGTCAAGATCATAGGTATAAAAATGAAACTACAATGTGTTGAATCGGAACCTACCTAACTAATAAAAACCAAAGATTTAAGTAAGTAAGCAAAATTGTGCACTCCGTTTTTGTGTGTGCATTTTTTAGCGTTTTGAAGTTGAATCGCTGTGGAAACCTTATTTCTAATCAATCTAATTAGGGTTAATTACCCCATTCCCGGCCTATTAAGTCTAAGCCGCACTTAGTCTTTCTTAATCTAGCGTAGTTTAGCACCATACGACATGTTATTATTACAGATAACCTCCAAATGTATTTCCCTTTCCATATGTACCATTAGTTACAATAAGGGGTCGCGGAATATTCGTTTATTGTTGAAAATACAAAACTGCTTCTGGCGGCTCAACTTGGACTACGGGTTTTCTTGGGCCTATAAGCATCGTATCAAACGTTTGTTGACAGGTTCACGCCATAATCATAGATATATTTGATGTTTTGTGCTCGATAGGCCGGAAATGAGCGATTAGGCCGAAGTAGATTTTTCCCCTACCACATAAAAATTTCAAGAGCACAAATATCAGCACTCACAAAGAAACTGGAACTTCACGTTTGTTGCAGTCCAGTACACAAGGAGTTTCAATTTCATGAGTGATGTCACAACCGTCCAAGATTTGTGTCCTAAAAATCTTGAAATGATACGGAATATCAGCCATCGTGGCGGTCATTGTTGGACGCTTCAATGAATCACATTTCACTACACAGCTTAACGTAGTCTACGTCAACCATACGGTCGTGTCTTATACACAACCCCACCAATTTTTTTTAGTATAGTAATGAAATTTCAATTATTTTTTTTACGAGCAATGGACAATTTTACAATTACATTCAGCTAGAATCAGCCCTTCTCAAAACTTTTTTTTTTGAAAATAAGTATGCAAAGTTACTTAACTTGACGAAATATTTACACCCATCATGTTCCATGGGAATTTAAGGCTGTGTTCCATTTGGTGAATTTTCACTAAAATTTGACACTTATTTTTCTTCTTCTTCGCATTTCAAGCTTATTGCGTAGTTCTAGTTGCACTGCCACAGTTATCAATTGAGAGCTTTCGTTGCCTGGTACCATTTTTGCATTAAGCTGGGTTTCGACAGGGCAAGTCAATTGATCAACTCACTTGAATTGAAAAAAGTTGAACCAGGCTCAACTTTTCAAGCCAATTGAATTCAACTGTGTTGATCATTAGACTTGCCTAGTCTAAACCCAGCTTTAGTATAATTGTGTGGCAAGTACAAACATACCTTATTGTCCAGGGAAGTCGAGCATGGTCTTGCTTTGTAGTTGCGCCATTACCGATTGAGCTAAGGGAGGCCCCAAATTTGACACTTTGAAAATTTATTATAATGTTCGAAAATCCCTCTGTTGTTGATATTCCGATTTTCGAGCAGTTGTTTGACAAAATTGATTCCTGGTCTGTCAGAGATAAGCAGGTTTATTTGAAAATTTTCCATCTGTTAAATTTAAGTGAAAATTCGTCAAATGGAATACAGTCTGAAGGCCTGAGACATTGATGAATGTCTGGCCGAAAATTGCACGGTAAGGCAGCTTGCAGATGACGGCGTGGTTTCCATGGTTGGACCAACAGCACCGGACCTGCAAGGACCATTGCAAGATACCTTGGATAATTTGTCTACTTGGGCAATGAATCTGGGTGTCGAATTCTCTCCGGAGAAAACAGAGATGGTTGTTTTTTCTAGGAAGCTCTATCCAGCACAGTTTCAGCTTCAACTTATGGGTAGAACAATCACTCACAGCATATCGTTTTCGTATTTAGGTGTCTGGTTCGATTCCAAGTGCACTTGGGGAAAACACATAGCGTATCTGAGGTAGAGATGCCAACAGCGAATCAATTTCCTACGTTCCATTACCGGCACTTCATGGGGAGCCCATCCGGAAGATCTGATAAGACTCTACAAGACCACCATTCTCTCGATTTTGGAGTACGGTAGCTTTTGCTTTCAATCGGCGGCTCCAAAGGATTCAATATCGTTGCATTCGAATCGCGCTAGGTTGTATGCAATCGACGCATACCATGAGTCTTGAAGTTCTTGCGGGCGTCCTCCCCTTAACAAATCGTTTTGCGGATTTATCGTTCCGGTTCCTCATCCACTGTGAAGTCATGAACCGGCTGAGAAGCTGCTAGAGCGGAATCCTCAAACACGATTCATGAGCTTGTACTACGAGTACATGACTTTGGACATCGGCCCCTCCTCGTTCAACCCCAATCGCGCTGTCTCCCATAATTTCAGTTGTTCTTCCGTGAGATTCGATCTCACAATGAGGCAGGAGATTCAAGGAATTCCAGAGTCTCACCGTTCCCTGATTGTCCCAACCATTTTTGCGAACAAATACCGCCACGTCCCCACCGAGAAGAGATTTTTCACAGATGGGTCGGTGATAAATGCGGCCACCGGTTTTGGAGTATTCCACGATCTTTATAGCGCCTCATACAAGCTTCAAAAGCCGTGTTCGGTATACGTTGCTGAACTAGCAGCTATATCGTACACGTTAGAGCGTATTGCCTCACTTCCACCTGACCATTATTTTATTTTTACGGATAGCCTAAGCTTCAGGGCTGGTAGCAATCCCTGCTGTTAAAAAAAAGTGATTTTAGTTACCATTTTGATGAAATAAGTGACCAAATAGTGACTTATACTTGTTAAAATAGTGACTAAAAAGTGACCCAAAAGTAAATTTTAATGAAAACTACTAGGAATTTCTGAGGAGCTTCAGAGGAAAATTCCAAGGGCATTTTGAGCATAATTCCATAAAGTTTGTGGGAGAAAACGAATCCGGAGCATTAGTCCTTGGATTTTTTTTAAATACTAAAGGAGGATTACAATTAAATCTGAGAATAACTCCAGGACATCTTCACAGGAATTCGGAAAATGGATTCAGGAGAGTTTGTCAAACAAATTTGAGAAGAAATCGAAGTAATTTGTGAGGAGAAATGCCAAAAAAAAGGAAATCTGAAATGAATTCAATGAATATTCGAAATATCTTTCGAAAGGGTTTCTTATTGTGGAGAATTCCAATGAACACTAAAAGAAAATTGAATTCGGAAGATAGCTTCACCAAAATTTTGAGGAATATTTCAATGAAAATCTCCGTAGAATATGGAATGGATTATTTTGAGGTTTTCAGAACTACTTGAAAGTTCCCATTTTTTTCCTGAAGTTAATGACACTGCCTTGAAGTTCTTTTGTAGTTTGAGAAACTAGCCTGAGACTCACAATACTTCTCATCAAATTCTTAAACTTCCCTGAACTTTTTAGGACTTCCTAAAGTTTCCTAAATTTTTTCAATGATCATGGATCTCCTCTAAACGTTTAACAATTCGTTGAAGTTCTCTAAACTTCTTTAAGATGTATGTGACTTCTCTAATGTTAACGGAACTACTCTGAGGTTTTTTGTTCTTTTCTGAATTTCTCAAAAGTTCTCTAAAGTTTTAGCAGTTCTCATGAATCTTGTTGTATTGCGCTGAATTTAATTGAACCGCCCTAAAAACGATTAAGCTTCAGTGAGCTTCTGAACGTAAGCGAAGACCTCAATTAACTTTTTAACGTCTCTGAAGTTATCTGAAAATCTGGGAACTGCTTTAACTTCCCACTAATTTTCTGAACCTAAAGGAACTGGCCTCTCCAATGTTTATAAAAAATCCTGAAGTTCGCGGATCTCTCCTTAAGCTTCATAGATTTCTATAAAGTTCTCGAAAGGTTTGTGAAGACCGCAGTCCTTCTGTGAAGTTTTCGAAGTTTTTTTTCTAAATTTCTGGAACTTTCGTGCTACCGCAATTTTCATGGAATTAGAACGAAATAATAAATATAGTTCGATTATTTTTATTAAAGTTCACTTCCCTTAAATTATCGACACTTATTTAAAACATTTTCAATCGTCTAGACTTTCCTGGTGATATTTAAACTGCCTAAACGATTATTGAATTTCCTTAAAGTTCTCTAGACTGCCCTGAATTTTCAGTATTTTTTTAAGAACCCGCAACTTTACTGAAGTTCAATTATTTGTCTTGAAGTTTCGACAATTTCCCTTAGGTATTATGAACGGTCCCTAATTTTCCCTGAACTTATCAGTGGTTACCTGAAGTTTTCTTAGTTTGTTGTTTAACAATCCGGCAATTTGTTTGATATATATTCATAATTCCCTGAGTTTCTCGCAACTTCTTTAAGGTTTTTACAATTTCCTTGAAATTGTTTGAACTGCCCTTTGATTCTATAATCTGTCTTGATGTTCTCGAAGCTTCCCTAAAACTTTCAATTCTATTGAAGATCTCGGTTCTGCTGCTCGGAAATAAATGGAATTCCCGTAAAAACCTCTAAATTTCCCTGAAATTATCTGAACTTCTTCTGTGATGTTTCTGAAATATTTCTGAAGTTTTCATAAATTCTCTGAAGGACTCTGTACTTCCCTGTAATTCTCGGAACATTTTAAGGGTTCTCGATTTTTTTTTCAGCATATCATGGAACTATCCTGAATTTTTCTAAATTTACGATTATAGATATTGAAACTGCTTGAAAAGTCTGGACTAAAGCTACGGAAACTGCTCTTAAGGTCTGAAATTCCCCAAAAAAATCTCTAGATCTAGCTTTTCCGAGGTACTTAGAACTTTTTAAAAAAATTGCAAAATACCCCTCTTCTTCTTCTTCTTCGCATTTCAAGCTTATTGTATATCGCATATTAGCTTATTGCGTGCTCTCAACTTAGTGTTCTAGATGCACTTCCACAATTGTTAATTGAGAGCTTTCGATGCCTGTACCATTTTTGCATTGGTATAATTGTATGGCAAGTCCAATCATACTTCTATGCGCAGGGAAGTCGAGAAATTTTCCAACCCGAAAAATTCCTAGACCGAACATGAAATCGAACCCAGCCACCTCCAGCATGGTCTTGCTTTGTAGCTACGCCTTTACCGACTGAGCTAAGGGAGGCCCATACTGCCGGTGGACGCATAACTGTCCCATGTTACAAAACACAAAACTGAGAAAACTGCGATTAAAGTTTGAAAACACTTTTTGCCGTTGTCGTGAAATTTCGCTGTAAATTTCTGTTCTATTTCTTAAAACTGTCGAAATTTAACTGTTCCATACACAACTCAACAAAATTTTACCAAAAAAACTATTTTTTTTCGATAAAAAATCTTCTGGGACACTTATGCCGCGAATTTTCCTGATGAGTCGAAAAATGTACGCATATTTGTCCCACTGTGAACAATTTCTCGGTTGCTGTTGTTGTTACGTTTGACACTTCGTGCGAGTCGGGTGTGTTTTCTTTTTTATAGTGCTGATTTTTAGTGTCATCAGAAGCTATCAGAAGAACCGGAACTGGAAATGTCTGGCTTGGAATATTTGAAACAGTACGGTGGTTCCAGTGAGAGTGAAGAAGAATTCCATGGGTTTGACCTGGAAAACGGCACGGGTGAACGATTTCCGCAAGCATCACAGTCGGTAAACACTGAGGTCAATCAATCAGTTTCCAGCCAAACTGGTTGCTGCGATGAAAATTTTGAAGCCGGAACAAGCGCCGAAAAAAGCAGATCCGAAAGAGAACAAAAAGAAAACAAAATGCGTCACGAACGAGTCGTAACCTTTGAACACTTCAAATCTGTGGTTGGTTGTGCCAAGAAAAATGTTGACGTACTTGACATGGAAGTGGCTGACTTCTTCCAAGCTGAGCTAACTGTCTCACAGTACACGTTGAACTTGTGCAAGCCCCGCCCATACGTGGACACCATGCGAAAAGTGGTATTTCAAAAGGGACGTTATGAACTTGGATACGCAAGCAACATCAACAGCGAGGACCTCGTATACTGCAAACTGTTTTCCAAGAAGCAACTCCGGTTGATCGAAAAGGATACGTTCTCTCTTGAAGCTAATGTACGCTGGCAAAAGTCTCCTCGAGGAATTGAAGCGGATAGGAAGGCTTCCCTGTTGGCGGTTGTTGTACCTGTTATTACCGAAGAAGAAAAACCTTTTTTTATTGACCTTCCGACAAAGCAACAAACATCTGAATAGTAATGTAAGATTAACCGTTGTATGAATTTTTTATACTTCAAATAAATCGCATCACTTTGTTCCATCCATAGCTTTTCAATACGAGATTTTATGTCACGAAGATGTACAAATAAGCACTTAGCAGAAAGCGAATTATGTTCGCCATAGAAGAGGAGATGACAATTCTGATTTTATGATCCCTTCAACATCGGGTTAGGGAAAGTTGACTGTAGGATATTTTTACCTTTCAGGTAATCGTTTGGGACTTGTAATGTGCTTACAATATATTATTTGGCTAACAAGCTTTAAATTTGTTAAACATTTTTTTATATTTAGTTGGAATTGGTGTAGTGGGACAAATATGCGTCTATTTTCTCAATGGGACAAATATGCGTCCATTTTCTCAATGGGACAAAATGACTTCACATTTTTTCGAGCTTTTGTAGAATAAACAGTATGTTTTTATGTGATATTCGAAAAATATGCATCAAAATATGACGATTAGCATCAAAATCTCAAAAATGACGAAATGTAACATGGGACAGTTATGCGTCCACCGGCAGCATACCCCTCATGTTTTCTATATTTCTCAAGTTCGCTTGACACCTGTGAAGTTCTCTTAAAATCTAGGAACTTCATAAAAGTTCCCGAAAATTTTCGGATGCTAAAAGAACCGCTTCGAGGTTCTTAAAGCTTCCAGTAAGTTCCCCATATTTTCAGCGTATTAACTTCCCTTATGTTCCCGCAGTTTGTTTATGAAGCTTCACTGAAATTCTCATCATTTCTTTTCATTACTCATTAATTCGCCAAAGTTCCTACGAACTTGAAATAAATCTAGATAGAGCTGGAATAAGGGCGTAACAGCTTTTGTAAACAATGACTTCTTTCGATGATTCCTCGAAAATCAAGGCTCGCCAACGCAAATCAACATCACCATCGGGTAGGGGACGACTTCCTCTACCCGAAGGTTATGTTAGTTTGCGTGGGCGTGCCTTGAATTCCTAGAAATCATCGAGAGAAGTCATTGTTTACAAAAGGTGTTACGCCCTAATTCCAGCTCTATCTAGAAATCATTAATTTTTTTCCTTGATTCTGGCACTTTGTAAATTTTCAATATCTTGTACATGCAATACGAAACTTCAAGATATTGCATAATTTTAGATCTTGGAATTACTCAAATTGGGTAAGTTTTTTACAACTTTATTAAGTGAGAAATTAAGTAAGTGATAAACTTCAACATTCAATGGATTTGATTGTAAAGCTGTTTCTTTAAAACTGATTGACATGTCTTAAAAACTTTTGGGTAAATTGATCGTTGTTTTTGATCTACAAAAAAATATTTTTAAAGCATTTAAAAATTTAGCTTCATTATAAACCTGGAATTTATCCGTTAAAATACTGGAAAAACCTGAAAGTCAGATAATTTTATTTAAAAAAAATGAATAGACACCCTGTAAATAAAGAAAGACGATTAAACGCCTAAAGCAAAGAATGATCAATCTTGAAATAAATTCACACTAAAAAGTTGAAAATAGTGACTGATTACAAGAAATAGTGACTTTAGTGACTTGGCCTTAAAAAAAGAGACTTTTTAGTGACTGGCTTGAAAAAAGTGACTAAGTAACTAAAAAGTGACTCGCTACCAGCCCTGCTAAGCTCCCTGGAGGCTATGCGTTCAATGAGGCCGATGAAGCACTCGGCGTATTTCCTCCAGGAAATACGATCGTCACTGTGTGCTTTATCAAACAGCTCGCATATCATCACCTTGGTATGGGTCCCTTCTCATTGCTCTATCCCGGGCAATGAGAAAGCGGACTCGCTGGCCAAGGTGGGCGCTATGGAAGGCGATATTTACGAGCGACAAATAAACTACCACGAATTTTTCACGATTTCTCGTCAGCAAGTCCTCGCCAACTGGCAACAAAAGTGGAATGATGGTGATCTGGGAAGATGGCTACATTCTATTGTCCCACAGGTGTCGATCAAACCCTGGTTCAAAGGGTTGGATATCAGTCGTGATTTTATTCGTGTAATGTCCAGGCTCATGTCCAATCACTGTTCATTAAACGCCCACCTCTTCCGTATTACGCTTGTCGACAGCAACTTGTGTACCTGTGCAAACGGTTATCACGACATCGAGCATGTTGTTTGGTCCTGCTCCTTGCATCATGAGGCGAGATCCGTTCTGTGTGATTCCCTTAGGGTCCGAGGAAAACAACCCTTTAAGCCAATTAGAGACGTCTTGGTCTGCCGTGATATCGTCTTTATGAAGCTTATTTACGACTTTCTTAAAGCTGTTGATCTATGTGTTTAATGTTTTGTGTTTTAGTCATCCTTTACGTTTATGTTTTAAATTAGTTCAAAATGCTTTCCCTTGTCCTCCTTCCAAATGATCAATAAATGTAATCCTTAATCTCGAGTAAGCCGCGAGTAATCGGCCCCCGTTCTACTAACATTAGTTGTAAGAAATGATATAAATGTAAAAAATATTCGGCTCCGCAAAGCTAACGCATTTGAGCCTCGACAAATAAATGGATTATATAAAAAAAGTGTCTGAAGGCCTGTAAAATCTCATACAAAATATTACATTTTCACCTGCGTGAAAAACGCAATTCGTAAATATTTCACTTCGCTGTAAACAGATATGATCCAGCGAAATCGAATTTTGTGAATCACATCTTTTTCGCTTACGTTTACTTTTTCACGTTTCGAGAAAGAGCGTATCTGTCAGATGTTTACTTCACCGGAGGTGTAAACTGATCAATTTCATTTCACGTGAACTGTGAACCGCGAAAAGAAGAAATAGGAAAATGTTCCACATGTGCAACAGTTTTGTCACAACCCTTTTCGCTAGCAAAATTTCATGATTTTTCACTTGCTTCAAATTTGACCTCAATTCGATATACTAGGCTTAAGAGGGTGCTGATCGAGTTGGCGTGAAATTCGTCTATAGGCCTTCAAACTGCTTTGGCTTGGGAACAAAGAAATTTCGGCATAAATCATCACCACGTTAACGTTTTGCGTTTAAAACATTTAACTCTCTAATCATCTTATTCCGTTGATTGAATCAACATTATCCATCAAAATAGAAAAGAACAAAAACAAACACCCCTACCTTCTCCGCTTCAACCTGAATAATATCAGCTTTCAACATCCATCTTCTCCGGCTGGCCATTGTGCTGCACCGGCGGTGACTGTCCGTCTTCATTACCTTTGGCAGCTTGCTTCTCCTTTTCGGTGAGCGTCCTCGCTTTGTCTCGACGTGATTTGATGAAAATTTTATGTCCAACGCAATCCTGATTACCGTGAAAGCATTGATTCTTGCAGCAGACGCGGCACAGCCGGTGGCCACATTTCAAACCCTGATTAGCAAAGGAGGAAATCGCGTCCGTCATTAGTCTGGTGATTAAAATTGTCGTCTTTGTGAAATCTTACCATCGGATTAGTACATTCAATCTTCTCATTTTTGCAAATCTCGTCGAATCTTCTCCCCGGCTCTCGATTCGGATCCCCCGGAAGGCGACCGGCCCGATTCGGTCTTCTCTGGACGCGTTTCATTTTCTTCATTTTCTTGCGGGAAATTTCGTTCCCTTCCGGGTCGTAGAACTGACGTTTCTCGCGGTTGGGATCGGAAGCCAGCCGGGTGGCTTCCTGGAGTTTCTGCCGGTGCACCTCCGGTGGGGCACGGATGTACGGTTGACAGAACCATGGCGGCAGGGACAGGTTGTAGTCTAACTCGTCGCAGGATTCCGTCGGTGGTAGACTGGTTTCCTCTCCGGTCCACTGTTGGCGACCTTCGTGGAATGGAGCGTACTTGTCGTCCAGCTCTTTGACGATCGCTCGGAACTCGGCTACGCTATGGCATAGAGCCATTCTCTCCCGAAGCGGGGCGTTCGTATTCAAATTCATTCTGGAATGTTTACAGTGTGGTTATTGGGAGAGTTTACAGCAATACAAGAGGGCTTACAAATGATGCATAATCTTGAAGAGATGCCCCCGAATGTACGAGATCGGTGCTGGATACTGTTCGACAATATCCAGATATTCGTAAGCAACACTCCAAGCGGTCGGATTTACTCCTTCAAACAGGAACGGATTGAACAGATTGCCTTCGGCAGTCATGATACCATTCACGCCGGTTTCCTCCATACAGCGGTGCAGGTCTTGGACGCACATGATGTTACCATTGGACAGCACTGGAATGTTGAGGATTTCTCTGTTGGGATAAAGAAACAGTTTTAACTTTCATCTTTCAGTCGTGGGGGTGGAAAGAACCTACTTTAACTTTTTAACATATTTCCAGTCGGCAATTCCCGTGAGGGGTCCCTTTTGTTCGCGGGTTCTTCCGTGAACGGTTAACATCTGGCACCCGGCAGCTTCCAGCATTTTGGCATACCGGATGGTCTTGTTAATATCTTCGAAGATACGTATTTTGCACGTCACCGGTACGCTGAGGTTTTTGTGGAGGGTGGTTACTGGAATGATATCGGGAGAAAATAGGGAACAACATTAATTTAAGACTCTTCTTCTTATTTTCCCTCGCATTTCAAGCTTATTGCTCATCGCATATTAGCTTATTACGTGCTCTCAACTTAGTGTTCTAGATGCACTTCCACAGTTATTAATTGAGAGCTTTCGATGCCTGTGCCATTTTTGCATTAGTATAATTCAAGCTGAACGTTGCATTAGGTCGAAGACTACAAATCAAGAAGACTGGCAACTATTCCCTTCGCCCATACAAATGTCAAACGTCACTGATAACAGCGGCTTTGACAATCAAAAGTGGAACTTTGAGGCCAAGTGTTAGTGAGATCGCTTATTAACAGTGACTGTGTGTGTGACCTAATGTCACCGAAACGAATAATCATAACACGGTACTCGTTGTCAGGCATGGAAAATCATTTGCATTCATTTCGTGCATTCATTTACATTCATTTGCCCCTAACTTTTTTCATCAACAGAATTCCGCAAAATGGTGTATGGAGCTTTTGTAGGTTTTGTTATTAGCTACAAATCTAGAAGATCTTCTGAATAATTGATCAATCTTGTAAAAATATCCAAGGGGCAAAGTTCAGTGATCGTCTATGAATTTGCATTAATTCAAAAAATTAGGAACACTTTGAAGAAGTACCATTAACCGTGGGGAAATATCGAGAGCTAATATAATATCGAGAATAATTATGAATATTAGGAAAACTTCGAGAGCTTAAGCAAAGCTCCATGAATTTTAGGGAAGTCCAGAGAACTCTAATTTATTGAGAAGTTTAAAGAACTTTGGGGAATAACGATATCTTTAGAGAAGTTCCGAATATCGGGAAAGTTCAAAGATCTTCAAGAGATTATTCAGACAACTTCGTACATTTCAGGAAAATGCTTTTGTAGGTTTTGTTATTAGCTACAAATTTTGTTCAAAACTCAAATCCGTATCTCTTATGCATGACGAACCAGAGCAAACAGAATCCACTACTGTTTTTCAGTGAATGTATTTTACATTCACTGAAAAACAGTGACGAGTTCTGCCCGCTCTAATTCGTGATGCATAAGAGATACAGATTTGAGTTTTTCACAAAAGTTAAAGCTAATAACAAAACCTACAAAAGCTCCATACATCATTTTGCGGAATTCTGTTGATGAAAAAAGTTAGGGGCAAATGAATGTAAATGAATGCATGAAATGAATGTGAATGATTTTCCACGCCTGCTCATTGTTGTTTTGGTTTTGCTGTACAAAATTTCACGGCAATTTGTATCCTAATCACATCAAGCCGGTGGTTTTCCAACTCCAAACCGAAAAACTTGTCATGGTGGATCAAGTAGAGGATTGAAACTCGGATCGATACCTAGGAATTGGCGGCTTCCTACTCCGTTGCTGCTGAAAATTCAAGGATTCAAAAAGAAGAAAGATCCGGTACCTACATCACGCTCCAACGGAAGGCGTAGCAGGATCTAATGTTGGAGAAAATGAAAATGAAAGGTTGAAGGACTACAATCCCAAACGGTAAGTATCGATAAAGGATATATTTCCATTTAAGATGTTGTCAGAACATGAAACCACCGGATAGTGATCCTCTGTATGCTTTAACAATTCTTGGAATCGACCGAACACTTCCACACAATGATAACAACAGTGTCGGATTGGCCAGTAACATTCAAATGGTCTGCGAGTACTGTGTCAAGTTGCCGAGCGTCACAACGTAACTCCCCCTGTTGTGGTCAGGTGCAAAAGCCATACGGAATGGACATGCATTTTACTAATGCATCATACGAATGCCGATAAATGCATCCCTAAAGAGCTTAGGAAAAGTGGAAGATAATTCTGAGATAGTCCCACCATCATTGTGAATGGCATTATTGCCATAGTTTCAATTTCCAAAACAAATATACCTTTAGCATCGTTGTTAGCATAAAGCAAAGAAAGAAAAGTTTCACTTTTTACGACAATCATAACAAAACCAATAATTGACTGCTACTTATTTCTACCTATGTGTGTGAATGCACTCGTGGATTAACACACACCATCATACACAGCTTTCACTTTTGCTCAGAAGAGGCGTTGCCGTTACTGGCTCCTGATTTTTGGCAGAGTTGCCAGTCTTCTTGATTTGTAGTCTTCGATTAAATAGGTCCAAGTAACATAGGCAGATTCTCTCCGTCGACTTTCTCTGTGCATTCCCACGGCCATGTAAAGAAATTCCCATGTATTTTCAGAACACAGATTGATAAAAGAAGCTTTTATCTAGCATCTAATAAGACGAACACATCAAGAAACGGTTATGTGCTCTAGTTATTAACGAAAAAGAACTTCGACGAAGAGAATCGATGTTCAGCTTGAATTGTGTGTCTGCTCTAAATAATCGCAGGTTACCTGTCTCATACCGAATCCATAGGAACATTAACTCGTCTAATTGTACGTTCATTATGCTTTGTTAAATCAGACGAGTATACGATGTATCCGCAGGCACTGCGTCACGATTACAGCACATTAAACTTAACTTTAAGATTTCCATCCCGATAAGATCTTCAACTGAACCGGGGTTATTAAGTCGGTTATTTCGTTTCGATGTTATTAAATTAGTATTGTGTCAATATCGCGTACCCTGAATAAACAATCAAATCTGGTGATTCAACATATTCCGAACATTTATTTTACTATTAAAGTCTGGAACGTGCAAAAATTGGTCAACTTCATATTGGTGTATTTCTGTTAAAAATGCATAAAAACCTGAAATGCTGCATTTGGAAGTTGGCAAAATTGCTGGATGTGGCCAAATCGACCGTGACAAACGTTTTGAAAGTGTTCAGAGAGCGTCTATCGACCGCCAGGAAACCTGGAAGCGGCGGCAATCGTAATCCGGACGTGGCAGCAACGACGAAGAAGGTGGCGGTGAAACGGAATCCTAACGTCTCCATCCGGGACGTCGCTGGCAACGAGCCGGGTTGTCGACGTTTAAGAAGGTGAAGGTGGCGAACCGAGATTACAAACTTAACACGTCGCAAAGCAGCGATCCCGAAAGCTGTATACGAATCTGCTCACAAAGTTCGACTGTGTCGTCATGGACGACAAAACTTATGTGAAGGCGGATTTCAAGCAGCTTCCGGGACAGGAGTTTTATACCGCATCAGGAAAAAGGGAAGTGGCCGAAATTTTCAAAACCAGCAAACTATTGAAGTTCCCGAAAAAATATCTCGTCTGGCAGGCCATATGGACGTGTGGTCTAAAAATCAGCATTTTCATTACTACGGGAACCATCAATCAAGAGATCTACTTCCAGGAGTGCCTGGAAAAGCGGCTGCTACCATTCCTAAACCAACATAATAGACCTGTGCTGTCCTGGTCGGACTTGGCGAGCTGCTACTATGGGAAAAAGGCAATCGAGTGGTACGATGCGAACAACGTGGTTGTGATACTCAAAGACCGCAACCCTCCCAACAGCCCAGAACTCCGCCCTATCGAAATATATTGGGCCTCGGTAAAACGGAATCTTATAAAAACTTAAATCCATGGAAAACGAGCAGCAGTTTAAATCTAACTGGCGTTCGGCGGCGAATAAGGTCGATTATACCACTGTGCAAAATTTAATGAAAGGGGTTAAGCGGAAGGCACGGCAGTTCGGACTTAGCAAACCAAAAGAATAAACGATCATTTTTTCCTTTAAATATATGAATTCAACTACCAAAAGAAAAATAAGAAGATTTTTGTGAAATGAATTTTGACTGAAAGAAACGATTTTTTTGTCGACCAACTTTTGCACGTTCCAGTCTTTATTTTCATCCGTCTTCATTGGAATCTTTCTTTTTTTCCTCATTATGCCAGCTTCCTCTGCATCTGTATCAGTACTATGATCATGTCCATCACGCTTTTCTGGCATACTAGTGCATTGTTAAATTAAATTCAGTAATGTTTAATTTCGTAAATATCGGGCTGTCATGTGTTGATTGGATCCAGATTCTCGATTACCTCGATTGGCGGAACATAAACCAACCTATGGAAAATGTAGCAAGGGAAACTTGCCAGGTATTATGTGTGTAAAGGTAATTCAAATCGGGAACTTATCTTCCCGGGTATTCCCACCGGAATAGCTGAGCTTCTAGTAGCTGACCAAGCGGAATAATCGGCGCTCTTGGAAAAATGCGTATCGTGAAATGGACGGGTTCGCACCAGCATAAAGGGTGGAACGGTAAAAAATTGGTCGACATAAATTTGGTGTATTTTTTTTCACTCGTGCACTTAAAAAATCCCTCATTTTGAAGGTGTGTGTGTAGGGAATGTTGCCTCTATTTTGTTATGGCCATTGGCGTTGTCAAAATGGAGCCGAAGCAAGAGGAACATCGTATCAAAATTTTACTCGCGCATATGGTAAATGATTGATGCGACAGAATTTCGCACGAAGTCGACGAAGAGATGACCAAAGTGAGCTTCAACAAGAATGGTAGATTGATATTTATTTTTATAAACAATTAATCATGTCCTCTTCCCACCGTAGGTACTTGAAATGAGTATCACATCCCGAAATCAACTTTAAGCGACAAATTGAATGGAAATCATCCCCAGCGACTTGGAAAAGATGCAGTTTTAAGTGCTTCGATTGGATTCTTCTGTGCGCAGCGTCCGGATGTCTCAAAACCACAAAGGAGATACCTGAAGCAGCTTCTGAACATGCATCCCTCCAAGGCAGCATTTTCAAAAGGGGAATACCATCGACAGGATGGCTGAACAAGTTTTTCCGGAGACATCCTGAAACCTCAAAGCGGACACCAGAAGCACTTGGAAGAGCATCCGCGGGGTTGACCGGTGAACGACTTGAACGATATTTTGAGTACGTTTATAGCCAGTTCGAGCTAGGACAAATGTTGTACCTCTTGGATCGGCCAGCTTCATGGTGAAATGTGGACGAAACCAACTACGTTATGAATCCAGTGCCAAAGAAAGTGTACGCACGAAAAGGGGCGAAGGTTGTTTACAACGTTGAGCGTGGCAAGCCGAAAGAAAACATCACTTGTACCTATGCTGTTGCTGCAGATGGGAGTTACATTCCGCCACTGATCACATTTAAATATTCGTTGAGTGATCTTGTTGCTGCTGCTACTGCTGTTGGTGCCAACTTTGGATTTAACCAGGCGCAATCCGGTTGGATGAAAGGAGACGCTTTTTATTTCTTTGTCACGCAGCATTTGAACCCTCACCCAGCATTGAAATGGGAATTCAGCGTCCAATTGTGATCGTCGAGGATGGGTACTCTGGTCACCATTCGTTGAAGCTGTATAGGTGGTGCTACGAGAATGACGTGAAGCTAGTGGTGCTGTATCCCAATTCAATGCACATTCTCTAAGTACTAGATGTTTGGCCCGCTGAAAGCAAAATACACCGAGCTGTACCAGAAGTGGAAATGTGACAATACAGAGAAAATGTTCAATGAAATTGCATTTGTGAAGCTGCTTAAACCAAGGGGGACGACTCTATCTACGATGCAGGAAATATTGTGTTTTGCTGTGGCTAGCTGCGCGTACGCTGAGTAGATAGAAAGAAGATTTATCACGATTTTGGAGATTTCCTGCAAAAAGATGATGCGCGAAGCAAGTAGATGCGAGAAATGAAAGAAGATTTTTAGAAGATTGATTCGCTAGTGTGAGATTTTTCGAGAATCTAGAATTGAGATTTAGATGTGTCGCCCCCCTCGGCTTAAACAGACAAATGATGCTGTCATTCAAAAAGAAATCATCATCAATGGATGGCGATCGATCGGTCTTCAACCATTTGATTTCAAGAACATGGAAAGATTTCGTTTAACAAAAACATCTTGCAGCACCCCTGAATCATCATTGGAAACTGGGAGATTTGAGAATGGTTTGGACGAATGTCAAGATCAACTAGCCGAAGACATCCAGCAGACTGATCCGAATAACAACCTACACGAGATCAGTAATTGCTCTGTTATGAATTTGCAAATTACAAATATTCTGTTTGTTATTAGATCAAACTTCTGGCGTTAAATTGGGAAGACAGTCTACAGCTTTTAATAAGAAAATTAATCAGAGCAAACAGTGGAATAAATGTGCATCTGTCGATCTCAATGAGCTTTTTTCAGCACATTATTCGACAACTCTCGTTTTATGCAGCATTGTACACTGTAATACAGCATTTATTCAATATATATGCTTATTGGTGACTCTGAATTGTTTGTTGGGTATCGCATACAACAGCGCAAAGAGCCAAGAAACGAGCCGACCTGTTCAACATACAAGGTTACAGCGACACCCAATCGATATGATAAGCAAAACAAGTAAGTTGTACACGACATTGTTGACCAAGTTTGATTGCGTCATAATGGACGATGAAACATAGGTGAAGGCGGATTTCAAGCAGGCCAAGAGTTTTACACGGCTACCGGAAAAGGACAGGTTCAAGATACGTTTAAGCAGAAAAAGTTGTCAAAGTTCCCGAAAAAATATTTGGTTTGACAGTCGAATTGCACATGTGGGCTGAAAAGCGGAATTTCCGTGACAACTGGCACTGTTAACAAAGATATTTATGCAAAGGAATGTTTACAAAAACGCCTGTTGCCTTTTTTGAAGAAACACAGTTATTCCATAGAGGTAACTCTAAGACCAGAAGGTCCCGAAGAAACGTGCTCGACTTTTTGGCTCAGCTCTGGTACTCTCTTCGGTCCCAAGCTAATCGATGCACCCCTTGAAACAGAGTAAAATCCACGAACTCTTCATTTTAGCTGTCAAACTTTCATAGCGAATCAAAATAAACATAGAACAAATTCAAAATCCTTAGCTTCCACCGGTTGGTTATTCCGTGCTGCGTGGAGGCGAACCAGCCCAAGGCTGAAAGCCTCCCTAATAAAGTTAAATTAATTAATTATTCCGTGCTGTTTTGGCCAGACCTCGCTTCCTGTCACTACGGGAAAATGGATCAGGAATGGTATACCGCCAACAACGTCCAAGTCGTACTCAAGGACAAAAACCATAACATAACATAATCAGTGTGCACTTAATTACATTTAACCTGTTTTTGACCGTTCCACCCTAGGGGCAAGACGGCTGTACTCAGAGTTAATATTTTCACAACGAGCAAATTTGAGTAACTCATATTTACTAAAAAGTGATCAAAGTAGTCTCACATTCGTCAAGAAATTAAAAATTATATCAGTATAAACATACATTATCTGTCAGACTGATCCTAACAGTATTTAATTTTTGTATTCTTGCATCAAATACTCATTAATCCGTGTGTATTTCTTTTCAGTATGAATTACTATTATATGCGTGGTCTCTACTATCGTGGGCAATAAAGTTTACAAATCATGAAAAGATATTTCCGATATGATCCGGAGAAACGAAACCGTTATTTGGGTTGCTTTATAACGGGTTGCAAAGGGTGTGCTCTGTCGATGGTTAATTTAGCATTTAGCTATTAGCAGTTTTGGCATTGGCTCTCATAATGATCATACATTGGAAAAGTTTTGATTAGACCTTTTTCTAGTTTTAAACCAGTTCAAGATTTGACCAATCAAGCAAACTCAATGAAGATTAAGAGTTTAATCCACTTCAAATGTGTGATTTAACTTATATAAATCAGTTAACATGAGTTGCGAATTCTAGTTTGAATTGTTCTGATAGAGCAGTAAATTTTTATATGTGATATGTGACTGTGAAAACTGCAACTCCTCAATGATTATTTCTCCCCAAAGTTGTCAGTGAAACGCGATGCAAAGGAAGAGGAAAACTACCATCAAAAACTTCAGTTTTCATTCAGCAATACAGTCCTGGAATCACAAAGCAGTAGTCTTTGATGCCACGTGAAGTGAAACTTGTAAGAGGCACGACACATTTTTAATCTTAAATGTGCATAAACAAAATACGTTAAATTATGTCAACTCCATATTCACTTGAAAATCCAATTATTATCATCGTTAACCAATGATAAGCATACACAGATTTTGCAGGCTGCCACACGGATGGCAATCCGGTATGTAATGTTGTTAAATGATGAACGTAGATTTTCCTCATCAAACATCTTTGCTTGACAATCGTGGAATGCAGTCGAACTAACAGGTTGCTATGTCACCGTGCATTGAATATTGAGCAATTCGAGTTACTCAGAGTTACTCAAAATTTACTCCAATATTACTCATTATCAAAAGCTGTCTCACCCCTAGGTTCCACCCTTTAGTTTTGTATTTCCGATGGATTCACTTGAGCGAGTGGCAAATTCGTGCAGGATCTTGATGGGTTTCCGGGTGGCACCTGGATGTTCACAAGCGTCAGGGTGGAATCCAGTTCCTGCATGCCATGGAAATTGAATATGAACAACGAGTACAGACTTTGGAGATCTTGTGCCGTTGCCGGTTCCATCTGGAATGGTTTCGGTGAGACTGTGCAGTGCAGCCCGGGACGAAGATCCGGATTTAGATGGGTCAACGCAGCCTGCTTTACGGGTTTTTATGAAACTGGTTTCCCTATTGGTACACCAATTAGAATCTAAAGGCCCAATTAAAAACTAGTTAGAATCAAATCGACTAAGGTTATGCATCTTGATGTCATTTGTGATACCTGTCAAACTTGCCGTCCGTTCCAATCCCGAACGCAAAACAATTAAAAATTGTACATGTAATACAACATGTAATAAATCACAAAGTAACGGGCCTAAGGCTTGAATTAAAAGTTGTTTTATCAGTCGTTTTTTTCTTTTCTGAAGTGGTTGTTTTTATACGTAATAATAACCGGAAAAATATTAAGGACATGAAATAAAATACTGATAATTTATAACAGGGATGCAGTAATCAAAAATATAAAAAACCGATATTTTAAACAATGATGGAATGCATCCACCATTTGCAAAAATCATAGATGAATTGACAGTTCTCTCAATAAACACCGTGTCACTTGTAGTTCACTTTGTCACTCACCTAGAAATGAACCTCTCACGTCACCCGAGTCAACTATCGGAATCGAGTGAGAGAATTGTCACCTCACCTCAGGCGCCGCGCAGAATAAGCCTCATTGTTTAAAGTTTAGGTTCCTGTCATCATTGATTTAAAAATGATCTAATAGATAAGGAGAATATAACAGCCTTCACCCTCATAAAAAGTAACTTATATGCATTAAGAAATAACTGACGTTACAGTAGTTGAAAACATTGCTCAACTTGAACTCTACCGAGTGTAAGTTGAAGGCCTCTAGTTAAAGTTTGCTCGTCTGCCAAAAGCTGTTTCAATCGAATTTTCAAAATGCACTACCTTGTTCGATTGGAACAGCATTTCTCAGTTTTCTTGTGACAGTCGCCCATACTTTTATTAGAGGCCTTTAGTGACAGAGACAGTACATACCTTTAGCTTCCATGGGAAGAAAATGGATGGGAATAGCTTTTCCACCGCAAAAGTGGCATGACACCGACGGTGCGTGTTGGGATTCTCCTTTAGTGTATCAAAAAATAAAGTTAGAGGTATAGATTGAACCTGCTTGTGGGTGCGAAAAGGGGGAAATCCTTCATGCTAACTTTTTGTATCTTGAAAGCTTGGGAGCTTATATGCTTAGCCGTTGTGCTGTACCATCAAGGAAGAAAAAGTGGTGGCATTCTAAAAGGTATAAGCAAACAGTATGAAGAATGTACACGCTAAAAATGGGTCAAGGAAAGAATCGTTTCAAAAAATAATGCAGCAGACCCGTCCAAAACTACTTTCCCTATCTTGATACATAGATATCAAGTTGAAGCAATGTAGAGCATTGCACCATCGAATTTACACTCATAAAATAAATCACATAACCAGTGGAAAATATCCACGTGAATTTCACATAACTTTCATGTGATCCCATAATTGGAAATTGCACCACTAAATCACATGAACGTTATGTGTCCAATGAAATCTATATGATTTCTCACATAGAATATCTTGTGCTGTGTGATATTCAGATAACAATCATTATTTTTGTTATTGGAAAAATATTATGTGTGTTCCTAATAGAAACTAAGTGAAAACTTTTTTTCAGTGTAGGCCTTATTTTTAGATGAGCAATTCCTTTACATATACAGTATTGACCCGATTTTTCAGTCCCTCCGCGCATTAGCCTTTTATCGTTAAATAATTTCACATAAGCGGAATTTCAAATCTTCTTCATTTATCTTCAAGATGGATGTGCAAGGTAAACTTGAATGCAATAAGACAACCGAAAAAGCGCATGGCATTCGTAGGACATTGAACAATATTTTCAAAAAGGGGGCTTACAAAATCGGGTCATTGCTGTAGAAGTCAATTGGATTTTGAACGAAGCCTTTTTTCAGTAATTTGTCTTGTTTTAAAACTATGCTTTGTCAGTATATGGTGATTCTGTTAGTAGCAGTAGGCGTTCAGATCAAAGTAACAATCAAAGCAATCTTGAAATAAACTAGCAAATAAAATCTTCACTTCTATTTCAACCACTGTAAGGAGTAGTTCGTTTAACTGCCTATTCTAATAGATTCTAAAACTCCTTTTGACAGAAGTCAGTGATTCGAAGATTCATTTTGACAGAAGTAAGAAAGATATGACCAATTAATAAAATTATTTTCTTGAAAATGGTGCACACCTTTTTAAGCACTGTGTCATTCTCTACCATTTTCGTTTGGTTTAAACCTTTGTAAGGCATTGTCAACTATATTGCAAACAACAATCAATTTTCTGTTTTAACTGGTGGTTTTAACATTTGGTAGCAGCATATTTCAGCACATTTGCCTCATTGTTCTTAAAAATATTATTATTATTATTATTATTATTCATCGGACAAACCACGATCTACATGAATTAACTTACACTAGGCACCCTAAACACTATAGCATTGATCGAAGTCGTTGAATGAAAACATTAATACTAACATTGAAATCAAATAGATAAAAAACTTGGTTGAATTCAACACACATTGCCCTAATAGGTTCATTCTGAGCATAATCGGTCCTCTGAAAGTTAAGCCTCAAGATCTGCCGTTGACGGAGTTGTCTGGGTGTAATACCAAGGTTTATTCGAGAGAGTATGTAGGGAGCGTCAATTTCTCGTAACAGCAGCTTCGCAACAAATACTGCTTTCTGTTGGCTTCGCCTGCTTTCCAGAGTTGTCATTCCTAGCAGGCGACAGCGACTCTCGTACGGTGGTAAATCGTTTGGGTTATTCCAAGGCAGGAACCGGAGCGCGTATCTTACGAATCGTGATTGAACTGCTTCTATCCTTTTTATCCAGACCTCATGGTGAGGACTCCACACGACAGAAGCAGATTCTAGCCCGGAACGTACAAAGGAGTAGTACAGTGATCGTAAGCAGTACTGGTCACGAAACTCTTTCGAAATGCGGAAGATGAATCCCAGATTTCTGTTAGCCCTAGCGATGATGTTGGAGTAATGATCCCGAAACGTCATTTTGCAATCAAGCTCCACTCTAAGATCCCTGATGCTTGTGACTCTTTCCAATGCTTCTCGGCACATTTTTTCACACTTATAACAAGATGATTCCTGTCACACCAGCCTTCGAAGAGATCAATATACTGTTGAAGCTTCTGGCAGTCTTCTATAGATCGTATTATCAAGTACAATTTTAGATCATCTGCATACAAGATTTTACACCCGTCTGGTAGGAGAGAGCAGACATCGTTGAAAAACAGGGAAAATAACAGTGGTCCAAGATTGCTTCCTTGTGGAACTCCTGAGCTGTTGCTGAAAGTGTGCGACTCAAAAGTGCCAAGTTTTACGCAAAGACGACGGTTCATAAGGTAAGATTCAATCCATTTGACAAACCGAGTTTCAACTCCTAAGCGTTCGAGTTTTGCGAGCAGGATTCAGTGATTGACACGATCGAATGCGGCTTTTAAGTCCGTATAAATGGAATCCATTTGCATACTTAGAAGGCAGCTAGATGTGAACTGAATCAAGTTAGTGGCAGTGGATCTCCCTGGAAGAAAAAAACCATGTTGATCCGGGGATATGTACATCTTAGCAGCACGAATTAGCATATTGTACACCAGTATCTCCAACAGCTTCGACCCAGCACACAATGATGTTACTCCACGGTAATTTGCGATATCTCTTTTGTCTCCTTTTTTGAACGTCGGGAACATTGTCGAATCCTTCCATTTATCGGGAAATACAGAGTCTGAAAGTGATTTATTGCAGATAAATCTCAAGGGCCCACAGACATTCTCAGCACATTTTTTTAGAACGGTAGCAGGAATTCCATCTGGTCCAGCTGACATTGAAGGCTTCATTTTCCTCAGAGCTGTGAGCACATCCACATGTCACCTACGCGGAAGTTGAGAGCATTCGCTGGAACATCCGAAAGAGCAATTCTTATTTGATCTTCGTCCACCATAAGTTCGTCAAATACGCTTGAAAAGTTTTCAGCGAACAGGTTACATATACCATCAATAGAGTCAGAGGATTCGTCTCCCAGGAACATGCTCGTTGGAAGGCCATTTTCCTTTCTTTTGTTGTTAACAAACGTCTAGAATCTTTTCGGGTTTTCTTTGAGATCTGATTGAAACCGACGAACATGTCTAGCATACAAAAAGCGATTATACTTTTTGTATCTGTTACTAGCAACACAGAAATTTCTCTTGGAGAAGGGGTTCTTGTCCCTCGAGTATTTCCTCAGTGCTGCTGCTCTCTCACGTTTGAGTTGTCGGAGATGGCTATTTGACCATAGCGGTGATGGGCGAGAACGTGGTGGAGGGACATGTTCACGGAACAACTGGTGCAAGGTGATGGTGAACACATCAACTGCTTCATTAATGTCAACAGACTCATACAGTCGGGACCAGTCGATGGAAGAGAGAGCCAGATTCAGAGCGGCAAAGTCAGTTTTACTGAAGTTGAACTCTCTGTCGTCGTTTAGTTCTTCAAACCTGGTGGGCGGAGAACACTGCAGTAGAACTTGGAATGGCGGATGTAATTGATCCACGCTTGTTAGTGGTTCAGGGGGCTCAGAGACGTCAACATATAGCAGTTTGAAAAAAGATCATCAAATAAGAAGAGATTTACTAAATCGGTCAAGCCCAACATTTTACAGATAACCCATGAATCCGTGGGCAACATCGCCCACGTGCATCCACGGGATGAGTGAAAATCTCCTATCATACAACCGGTCAAAAACAGGATGATGCTCCAATTAGTGGGGAGAAGAGCCCGCCCTTTATTCACGAAATGTTAAATACAGGGAGTTGGTATTTCCACTCTCCCCATCCATTTCGCTTCAATCGAGTGGCCCTGGTGGACTCTCCCGTGCACAGAAAAAAAAACTTGAATTTTAACTGTCGCGTAAAATCTCTTCTCGTTTAATTTCAAGCTATAGTTGGCATAAAAACGAAATTGATTACATGCTTGTATTCAACGTTGCTGATTTATGCGATATTACGCTTAAATTTAAATGAAATATCGTTTAAATTCACGCCAAGCAACATTTTACATGATTTTTTTATGCGTTGCAGTATTTAATGTTTCATATAAATGAAGTGCCAGAGATGGGGTCATGGAACAAAAAATGCTACATGCCAGTTAAATGCATGAATTGTGGTGATTTCTCTCCCATGACTGTCATGTGAAGGAAGATCCTAAGAAATTTAAATGTTCAAATTGTGGTGAAAACCACAAATCCAATTTTTGGGAATGAATCATACAATCTCGTTCTACGCGACAGGTAGAAAACGCTACATGTTCCCGAACAGGTACTAATTTCTCTACTGTTAACAACGGTCAGCGAGGAACAAATTCCCGTAGGTAAAACATTAACCCTACTTCAAATTCTTCATCTATACCTGCTGCTAACAATGTTCAGTAAGTTAATGGGGCTACCTATGCTGCTATTGCAGCTGGTAGAAATCTAAATCAAAATTCTAGTCAATAGAAATTTCAATGATTTTGACTTAGGTAGCATTACTGCCTCTAAAATGGAATTTTTACAGAAATCGTTAATCTACATGATTACTGATATGCTAAAAATTAACTTGCTTGATGCTATTCAAACTGGAGTAAAATTTGCGAACCATATCGTCAACGCCCAAATCAGAACCGACAACTCCAGCGACCGAAACACAGTGGCCCAAAATAATCGAAATACCCTTTTATTTTAATAATTTTTGCAAAGATACAACACCAACCACACTTGCAAACTTGCAAAAATACAACACCAACCACAAGTTCGCAATTCTATTTAACATTTGAAATGAATAGCAATCCTCAAACTACACCGAGTAATTAAGTTGTTTGAAACTAGTGAAGTCAGTCATACTTTTGATGTTGGGCTACGTCTGTGATTTCTATATGGGGGTACGCTTAGTGAAAACCAAAAATGGAACATGTAACGAAATCATGAAAGATTTTGAACGTTAATAACTCATCTGCCCCTAGACCAATTTCAAAAAAATTATCACCAATCGATCAGAAATATTTCTTATATTGAAAAGTTGGTTGGTTGTCGTTATTAAGGAGATTTTCAGCCAGACGCTGGTTCATCTCCGAATATTGAAAAAGTGGTAAATGTCAAGGATTGTACAAAAGCGTCGAAATAACTAGCAATCCAATTATGTACATGCATATGCTGCTTCCCAAACACTGTCATCAGAGAGTCGTTAGTATTTAACATTTGAACACTTTTTTATGATCCTGTTTCACGTCATGATTCATCTCTATGCCTGTTCAGAAAAATTAGTACTTTTATTTATTTTCTCTACAGCGCTAAATCAAACGAATAGAAATAAGAAGGGATGTCGGTTACGCGCTCGAATAATTGAAATTCGATAAATATTTAATCGAATAGCTGGACAAATCTTTGCGATTAATCGTAAATCTAACAATTGGACTTTTAGGTATCCCTACAAATAATGTAATTTAATCTTTTTTGATTGTCCTTCGAAAATATCAAACAGCAGAATTGCAACCAGCAAGTGTAACCCAAGAACCAAAAGCAGTGCGATGCTAGTGTTCATTGCTATGACGACATCTGACGAAGCAGAGGGGTGAGAGTCAATTCTCTTCATCGATTTCCTCTTTTGATGATCATGGCTTCACTAGCCTATTTCGCATTATATTAAATATCAAAATTGAGAGCAGACAAATCTCCCTGTGACATCACATTGAAAACTATTTTTGCTATCAGTAAGAGCAAACTGAAAACTAAATTTGATATCCATTTTTCCTGTTGATAAAAAAACAAGTATTCAATTTGCTATGCTAAGGCAATGAAAACAAACCGGCAACAACATATTTTTGAAGAGCAAATGTACAGCAAAATGAAAACAAAATTAGGCCTCAAATTTATCAATTGCGTAAACTGAAATCAAATTATGATTTCAGTTTGATGTTGATATCAAAACCTGATTTCAACTTGCTGGCATTTTGATGCTGGACTTTGCTCAAGACGGGGCCTCCCTTAGCTCAGTCGGTAAAGGCGCAGCTACAAAGCAAGACCATACTGGAGGTGGGTGGCTGGGTTCGATTCCCGGTCCGATCTAGGAATTTTTCGGGTTGGAAAATTTCTCGACTTCCCTGGGCATAGAAGTATGATTGGACTTGCCACACAATTATACTAATGCAAAAATGGTACAGGCATCGAAAGCTCTCAATTAATAACTGTGGAAGTGCATATAGACCTCTAAGTTGGGAGCACGCAATAAGCTAATATGCGATATGCAATAAGCTTGAAATGCGAAGAAGAAGAAGAATATAATACCACGTAGTCCTACGTCACCATTTTCAAGGAAAATTAAAATTAAATTTGTGTGCGCTCGGAAAAAATAGGAGCTCGATGGTTTTGATCAGGGTTGACGTGATAATTTTGACGTAGGATTATGTCTTTCAGTAACATATTGGAGGTGCAATTTAAGAAATAACCAAAATTGACCGCGTTACGAAAAGTGGTCAGGTTTTGGCCACTTATAACTCTGTCAATAGCGGATGGGTTTTAATTCGAAACAAGCCAATCGATTTAATTTTTTTCTACAAATCTGTTAAAATCAACACTTTATTATATAGTTGAAAATGCTAATTTCAAATAACAGACTAAAGTGGTAATTTTTATACGATAGATGGAGGAGATGAAATCATAGAGTTGATAGTTCCGTTAGAGTACGGCAGTGTGAAAATTGCATATAGATAGTAGATAGCGAGCTAGGACAACTTTTAAGGAAGGTACAAATCGGTTTTTTCATCTCTCTTTACCAAACATCCCCCTTTGGAGAGGGATGGTGAGGGGTGTGTCCCCCGCCACCACTGCCAAAAAGATATGAACGCCGACCCGCTCAAGTACCAACGATGTGTTTGAAACAGTTCTACCGATTTTTACCGCACTTCAGTTGTTATTTGAAGGAAGGCATCCAGTCGTAGGTTTGGAAATTGCAGCTTCCTTACTTAAAAGTTGTCCTAGCTTGCTATCTACTCTCTATATGCAATTTTCACACTGCCGTACTCTAACGGAACTATCAACTCTATGCTTTCATCTCCTCCTTCTATCGTATAAAAATTACCACTTTAGTCTGTTATTTGAAATTAGCATCTTCAACTATGTAAATCTTTGACTTCACGCAAAAGTAATACTAAACATTTAGTCAAAGAACACTTTATTAATATAAGACAAATATATTCTGGATTTCTTTTACTGGTGAAGATTTGTGGATACATAAATTGGGGTGAGTCGTTCCACTTGTATACCTCTGATAAATTAGTGGTGATACGTATCTCAGATGGAAAACATTATCTTAAAAGATCAATATCGCTGAAACTTCCACCAAATGAATGTTTACAGTCTCCCTTTCATTTTAGGCTAATTTTAAAGTGTCTTATCGAGGGGTCTAGAACAAAAAAATCTCTATATTTACGTGTGCATGGACAACGAGACTAACTCAGAGAGCAAGGCAATTTTGCTCAGTTGAATGGAGAAATTTATAAAACCGTACACTCCCGATTATATGTTTAAGGACACCCCCAAAAAACATGCAAATGCATATCTTTGTCATTTTACGTCTAATTTTCGTTTTTTAGAACATTTGAAAGATTTTGAATGAAAATACGAAGAAGCAAATTCCTCAATATAATTTTCAAAAAATGAGAGAGCTTTGAACAAAACACATTTGCATGTATTTTGGGGGTGTATTTAAGCTTATGATCGGGAGTGTAGGTACTCAGCGCTACGATTTTGGAAATTTCTCCAGACAACTGGGTAAAACAATCTCACGACGTAGATAGTTTTATGGCTCGACTGGCTAACTTGTGTGTATATATTTTATACATTTTACATTACATTACACATTTTAGACGAACTGAGTAGATTCTTCTCGTTTAGATTTAGGATAAGGTGTATGTAACCATAAATTCGACGTCACACTCCTAGCAGCGTAGGAATAACTTTATAATGAAAGAGATGATAATTTCATATTATCAGGAGTTTTCTTTATGACTTTGGATTTACCTACACACTTAGATTTTTTTGCCGAGATGGGCACCACCGAGCAGCTCGGTATTTTATTTTGCTGGATCTCAACGAAAAGTTTGCCGCGTGGTGAGAAAATCTGAACTACTGTTTACCAGCCAAAAAGTCTTGACCTCCTAAACAACTTTGCCGAAGACAGCAACTTTCTAGCTGATCAAGATCTCGAGCTGAATATGCGAGAAATGCACGTATATACTAGCGCCGCATAGTGAGAAAATTCTGAATTATTGGCACCCAACAAAAAGATCTTTACCTCCTGAAAAACTATGCCGAATACATTTACTTTCTATCTGGATCTAGAGATATTTTACATGCGAGAATTTCACATGTATAGTAGCGCCGCGAAGTGAGAAAACTCTGAACTACTGTTCACCTGCGACAAGGCCTTGATGTCCTGAACAACTATGTCGAAGACAGTATCTTTCTATCTGGTTGGGAACTCGAGATATTTTATATGAGAATTTCACGTGTATACTAGCGTCGTGTAGTGAGAAAATTCTGAACTATTGAGCACCAAAAAAAAAAATGAATGAAATTCTGAGGTTCACCACCTGGCTGGTCTTCAGACACTGGAGTTACGGAGAGCTGACTCCATCGCAAGGTTCAGAGATTGCTGTAGGCGATCCGATCAGCAGATCGTCAGGGATCTGGCACGTTAGGTTAAGTTAGGTTAAGTAGGTAGAATAACAAATTAATACATTCAAACAACATACTTCACAAGAAGAAAATTGAAAAACATTACACAGTAAAAAACAACATGTACAACACAATATCAAAAAGTTCACCAAAGATGAAGAGCCATTCTGGCTAACCTCTTGCCCTGTATTAGCAATTGTAAACCACATAACAAATTAAAATAAAGAAGAATTTTACTACTATTTTACTTTAGCAAGAAGTTCCTCCAATCAAATTTCGCTTTTTTTTTATTATCCATTGAACAAACCAATTCTGAATCGGAATTCGGAATCCAATTTCCGTGCGTTTTGTGCACGAAAATGCGCAATTTTGTCATCAGAAAACGAGGCGTGTGGGAAAAAGTGGTTTCCCTAACACAGTCGCCGAAAATTTATACCTAGCCCGTAATCCTACGTCAAATCTATGGTCGTGTCTTGGATACAACCTCTTAATTTTTTAAACAGAAATTGCTCTTTTGTTAATAACTTTTCTTTCAGTTGATGAAACTTGTTTTTACTCTAAACAATTGATAGAGTAGGATAAGAGTTCACTGGAAACATGCATAGAATATTTAAATCACCTTATTTGATTTCATACCAATGAGACTCCGAAATAAGAAGCGATTATTTTTCTTTTCCTTTTTGTGACGAACAAATGAGAACAGCTTTTCAACTAAAAATAAATATACTGTAGTTGTCCCCCCCCGCCACCACTGGCCAGGGGGGGGGGACACCCCTCACCATCCCTCTCCAAAGGGGGAGTTTGGTAAAGAGAGATGAAAAAACCGATTTGTACCTTCCTTAAAAGTTGTCCTAGCTCGCTATTCTAATATCTATATGCAATTTTCACACGGCCGTACTCTAACGGAACTATCAACTCTATGCTTTCATCTACTCCATCTATCGTATAAAAATTACCACTACAGTCTGTTATTTGAAATTAGCATCTTCAACTATGTAAATCGTTGACTTCACGCAGAAGTAATACTAAAACATATAGGGGAATTTACGTATTCTCGGCAACCTAAGCAGCGGCCATCTTTCTATAGCCTTTTTCTCTAAGGAACGCACATATATGCAGTATTGGTTTGTTTACAATCTTTTGCTGCCAGCTGCTCTAAAAATTTCAGTCGAAAGAATTGTCAAAAACTGTTTTGAAACGCTTTTACAAAGCTCCAATCTTCTCTAGTGAGAGCGAGTATTGTCGGCAACCAGTTTTTCTTCGGCAACCGTTCCATTTGAACTGCGTGTAAATCTGCTGTTCTATTATCGGCAACTCGAAATCAGCTACAATTTGTAGTGCGGGTGTTGCATTTCAAGAAAACCTTGCTAGATTGCTTTTTCTAAGTGGTAAAAATATAGTCAAATTGAAGCTGAAAGCATAAAGAATCGTTTACATGCATTCAGCGAAGTGTTTTCGTAAGAAAATCCAGTGAAAATAGTGTTTCAATTTGTGTTGCCGAAAATAGTCTGTCATGCCAAAGCCGTCATTTCCCCTAGTCAAAATATACTGTGTTTTACGCAGTGATGGCATAATCCTCACTCAAATGATTTTGTTTCGCTCTCAAGGGCTCCCAATATCACGCATGATATTGCAATAATATATCAAGCATGATATTGTTTTTACAAGCTCCTTTGATATTGCGAGACTATTCAGAACATGTAAAATTGCAGCCACGAGTTGACTTACCACAAAAATGATTCCTTTGCACATCGTTTTCTTAGAAAGAGAAAGCATAGTTGGCTATCTTTCTTTACGCTTCACAGATGGCAGACACAAAGTTACTGCTGCCAGCAGTGATGGAAGTTTCGTTTCGTGTTCGGATGTACAGTAAAAATGTTGAAGCTCAAACTCAACACAGTTTGGTGAGAATTGTAGCCGGGGAGTTTTGTTAGATCTTTTGATATTTTCACAACACTGGTTTTACGTACCTATAATGGAAAGCTGAAACCCTTTTTCTATTAGGTGCTTCAAGAAAAACCATGTTTCGTCAAGTGAGTGCGGAGATCTTAACAAATGAGCAATTTTTGCGAACAATGGAGGATACCAACCCTAGTTTTGACCAATTTTTGGTGTGTACATTCTAGCGTTAGCGTTAGCGTTAGCGTTGTTATGATATACTTCGTAGATTGGATACTAGCGACACTCACGTATCTTCTGAAATTCTCAGTTAGACTACTTTCAGGAATAATGCTGAGGAGTAAACATTGGTTCCAATCTAAACAAGAGTAACAGAAGCATGACTGTCGCTATTCCCGGCCACGCCCATCTTTACCATAACTAGGGATAAGGAAGGAAATGTTGATGTAGTACTTACTTAACGAGAGGCCACCGACTTAGCGACACCCTCATAAGTGCTACGGAGTTGGAGGGTTGGGTAGGGTATTCGGTTAGGATTCACCTCAAGTTGGCGATGCAACCAAAAGTATGTATTGTTTATTTGTTGTTTATTTAATCTCTCGATAGCCGGCTATCGAAAGAACATATTAATTTTGTTTAGTGATAATGAATTTTAAGAGTCATGACGGAGAGCTTGGGATTAAACCCATAATTTTCTGCTCAGTAAGCAAAAACGATCCCTCCAGGGTCATCGAGCATCTCAGAACCATAACGCTTCGCGACAATACAGGACTACGTTTTCGCTTGATATGCAAATAGTTTCCAAGGTTAATGTTTAATATCAAATATACACATGATGGTGGCGATTTATTGTGCTGTTGAAGAGCTTGGGGTTAAATCTATGATTTTCTGCTCAGTAAGCAAAATCGATCCCTCCAGGGTCATCGAGCATCTCATAATCCACAGCGCTTCGCGTCAAAGTACGAATATATGGATGAACTATCTATTATTGAATAACTATTATTTACGATAATTACATGAATAAATAAAATATAAACTACAAACAAAACGTGACTGTTAAAATCTCAAAAAGATATTCTCACAAATATATTTCACGCCACCAGGAATCTCAAAACCAGTAGACGTTATAATGATACTCTGCACATGTTAGACACAAGAAAAGGCCAAAAACAAGCGTCCGAAACACAAAACCCTTCAAATCCACTTGCAGTCACAATCAACGATTCTACGAATCGCGAGCGCTAACGAATCATAAAACCGCTGACTGCGACACTCTGAAAGCGAAATTGACAGGCTCTATGCATCAAACACCCGCCCTCCAATCTCCACCCGCATCCAACAGCACAAATCTCCATTACAACATCTAACGAATTCAAAACTCCGAAAATCACCCATCTATAGCAAGTGAGTGGAAGCAACCCTGCATGCAACCATTCTTAATGATACACTTGTTCTGCCTATCTTTCTATTAGGCCTGTGGACATGCGTTAGCTTCGAAACTTCTAACCAAACTGGGTAAATTTTCAGATCACAAAAAAAAAAAAAACTTAAAAAAAACTTTCAAAGGTAATTACAAGTAAGATAAATATTGATTATTTTACGCGAAAACGAGCAAGTAATATTAAATCTCTTGTATGCTAATGCAAATTGACTGTAACAAAAATAATATGCTTAAATAAAATAAAATATTAATAAAATTAAATGCAAAATTTACTAGAAGATCATTATTTTATTGGTGATAAGTTTCTAATAAGCCCTCCCAGTTCCTCTGTATACAGAACAAATCTGACACTATAATCAGAATTGCTCAGTCTGCATGAAGCAGCCGATTTCATCAAGGAAGTTCTATTAACAACTAAGAATTAATCGTTTGAGGCATACTGAAGCATTAAGAAGGTGATATGTGTCACTATAGGAAATCATCAACGTTGCAATGATCAGTGAACGGGCACCATATGGTACATTTTCTCACCATGAACCTATCATTTCCAGCCTATCTGAACTATTTAATAAATGGAAGCCATAACATGGGTTACGCTCCCCCTAAGCGGGCCCTCCGCATCCTGTCTCTGTCTTTATCTCAAATACCAAATGCCAATGGTATGAATGTATCTTATATCTGAAAAATCCAAACCTGTTCTAATCCACCTGAAATGACTAACGAATGGAAGACTTTGACTACGCAGCCATGCAATAGTCTCATTCCGTGCCTTATGGCAACTTGATGATTCTATTGCGCTCATCTTTTGGCACCACCCAGGGGAGACTTGGTCCTGTACCCAATGCTTAACTTATCTCCATTCCACTCAGCTACTCGCAATTTCTTGTGATATAGTGGGCGGAATATTATTATATGAGACAATTCAATGCAGACGTCTTTCCAAATTTGGCAGATCGACAGGTAATCGGTGAGTTACCACGATAGTTGCTATTCAACAACTCGCAACGTCCCATCGTCAACGCCTGCTATGAGAATTTCCCATTGCAGACGCCAACGAAATGATGTCATCGAGCTATCGATCAACTACCCTGGTTATCGCCTGGTACCTTATAGCACGATGCTAGGAGGCGAACCGGAAGAATCGATGAGCTACCTCCCCCCCAATTTTTGGTGTGTACATTCTTTACACATACACATACGTGCCTGATGGAATGCCTGCTATGGTTTCTGATCCGCTCATGGGATAGGATAGAACCCTGCTAACGTCTTTTAACTTGTTGATCGCCTTGTACCGTAAACAGCAGGAAGATCTGATGAAGGATGAAGGATTAATGCGCTGTTGGCGCCATGGTCGAAAAGAAGAAGAAAATTATGTGTAGCGCAAAACAGGAAGACGTCCTTCAGCACCAACCCGGTGCTGGTGGCTCGCGTGGCAGTGCATTAGCATTGACCGAGCGGGAGGAAGTTTATCCATGATAAATAACAAGGATGTCCAATAAAGTTGTATGACAAGAACCATTTACCGAACCACCATCCCCAGCCAGATTGATGGGTTGGCTTCCGGCATAAAACCCTGCAGCTGGGTTTTTGCGGTTTATTACGGAACAGGTGTGACGACGACCAAAGGCCTTTATTGACGTTCTGTGGCGATTTTTAGTGATGATGGATGATGGAAAAATTATTCAATCAGGAAAGCATTATTTGATTAGGCACTTGTAATGGGAGTGCTATTAAAAGACTCCCGAGGTCAAAGTATAAATGTTAATTACTCGCGTATTAATAAATAGAAATATCAAAACGGAGTGGAAGGGAAAATTACTTAACCATAAAAGTTGACCCCGCATAGCTATTTCCTGTCTCATAATTGTCGAAGAATTTCCCCTGATGAAGCAATGGGCGGAAACATTCGAAATTCCCTCTCAGTTCGACTGGAGAAACGTGCCACAAGAGGGGACACACACACGTTGCAAACATAAACAACTCAATTCTATTTACGGCGACTCGACGACGACAAATAATCCTGTACCGAAAGCTGGGGTGGGTGTGGGTAAAATCGAATTTCACGCTTACCGATTTCCTTAAGTAGGTCCCATTCGTCCTGTAGGAAGGCACCGTAATGGCCACGCTTGGCAATCGCCTGTGGACAGCCCAGATTGATATCGATAGCGTCGCAGTGGTCCTGAGCAAGCAGGGCAGCGTCCAGCAGTACCTTCGGATCGTTGCCGCAAAACTGCAGGAATGGGAAGGGACTGTTAGTTGTAATAAATGTGACAGAGCTGTTGTGGCTGAGATGAGAGGGTAGTAAAACAGGACCGTTATTAGTCGAAATCTGGCTACGCTCGAACGGTGCTATTCGCCATAGAAGGGGGACCAATTCGTTTTGATCAATATTGAGCATAACAAGCATTCGTTGTGGACGGTCTGTTTTACTTTGTACCAAAGTGTAATTGTCGCACAGCACGTGTGTGTTGTGCTCACAATTCCCGCTGCGGCTGGTCAATCGAGGGAAACCCTACGTGTTCCGGTGCGCTTACCTGTATGATGAGTGGTCGATCCTCGGGGCACGATTGCAGCGAATCCTTACGATACTTGGGGTCCTTGCTGAAGCAGCTGCTGTGGAACATCGGCGAGTAGCACAGTTGGGCACCGTGTCGGCGGCTCAGTAAACGCCACGCCAGTTCGCTGGCATCCACCATGGGGGCCACCTGTGGGGATGGATGCAGTTATCGTGAGACAAATGTGGGTGAGCAATGAAAACAGTAATTACGATGGCCTGTCAGAGGGTGGGTAAATGTTTGCCACAGTGAATTTATTACTAGTGAAAGTTACGGGGAAACTTGGAAACTAGACCTGTGAGCCGGCAACGCATAAATTTCCACATTTCAGGAGAAACTGTTACCGGTGAACAAGTCTATTGTAGCATACAGAACACACAAAACCTAAGCAAGGGAAAGTCAATAAAAATCACTCGACGTTTATTACAGAGTAACAGAACTTACCACATATTTCGGTGAGCCCAGAGTTTTCTCGTAAAACTGAAATCCTTCCAGTTTTGGTTTTTTGCTGCCGTCGTTTGTCCCTACCACACCTGATGATGACGCCTCGGGGACTTGGGCTGCGGATGTACTGCTAGTGTTACAGTCCACATCCATCGCTGGTCCGGCTGCTGCTGCTGTTACTGACTGTTGATGCTCGGTTTGGATGCTGGTGTCGTTGTTGGTAACCATATTACTGTGCAGTCCTGTCTGAAACGTGAAAAGGAAAACAGAAACGATTGTCGCATTATTCTGACAAATAATTCTGGCGCTTCTCAATGCAGTAGGCGCTTAGTAAAAATCTTAATTTTGACCTCTCCTACAAGCACGATCCAGTTTATCCCGGCTTTTACTTTTTGCGTCTTGAAGTCTTGATGACGGAAAAACTTCCCGGTACTGTTCTCCGGACCGTAAGCATTCCCAGGAATGTTTTTAATTATTAAAAACAATCGGCAAGTCCGTAAAAAGGCACGGGGAATGGTTATTGTTATGTAAATTTCCCACTCAAGATTGCTCAATTATGCTGCTCTTGCTGTTTCCGTTTTCTTGCGTCGCTGTCACTAGTCGTCAACGGCGGCGATGGTGGTTGAGGAGAACATCTTTTCAACGTGTAGCGTTGCTTGTCTTCCTCTGAGCAGCCAACCCAACAGTAGGCTTGTGCCTACGATTCAGCATGTATTTTTCCCCTCACTGCGCTGATGCTGGGCTGTTCTGTATTTTGCATCCTTTGAATGGGGTGGTCCACAACTATAGCATTTCCGGATTTTCCATGTTGAAAAATATTAGAATAGGCAGTAGAACGAACTTTTCTTCATAGTGGTTTAAATAGGAGTGAACATACTAGATTCTAATTGATGAGTTAATTGACCACTTTGTCAAGCAGTTTTAGTGTGACTTTCTACCAGCGATTTCACAAAACTGGACCAACTAATTTCAATTTTTTTGTGAAACGCACAAATGTTGGCTACTTTTCTCGAGGTTCTAGAAGAAAAAATCTTAGAATAATATTTCATTTCAAAGTTCAAGTGGTAGTAAACATCATTTTATCTGCTCGAATGAAGTGGTTAATTGGTTTGATACGATAGTTAGTCCGGTCTGAGCATCTGTATTTATGGACGTTCTTTGAACCTTTCTGATCCTTTGTAGAACTTCTACTAAGTGCCCCGTATTTCCTTCAGATTCCCTAATTCAGTATTGTTTAGGCTTAACAGGGTGGAAACTCAAAAGTTCATCGATTACATTCTCTGCATCTCCGTTTGCACTACTTCAAAAGAGTTCCACGCCAAATGACGAAATCGAAAAAAAATGACCTTCTCCGATGAAACGTTTTATAATTGTTTGTTATGGGCAATGATTCACATTTTTGATAAAATTAGGTCATTTTGGATCTTGCAAAATTTTCAAAATAAAGTCTTTGAAATTTTTCAAAAAAATGCAGCACAGAAACTGCTTTTCTGATCAAAATGATATCTGAGACAAAGTTGTTGAGAAAAATAATATTTTTCTGGGGAACATATACAAAAAAAAATGTTTTACGGAATTTCAAGTAAAGATAAAATAAATAAAGCCCTAAGTATCTCTAAATATTCTTGTCCAATTTTCGATTTATTAATAAATAATAAGCTCATGAAAAATACAAATTTTTTAAATGTTTAAAATTATGGACACTTAGAAATTTACAGAAATCGTAGAACAAGAACTTTCGATCAATTTTTTTCATGTCAAATTCAACGAAAAAGCCAAATCATTTTTTAATTGCAGAAATAGTTGTGCGCGAGAAAAGGAGCCGCAGATATGTTTGTGTTCATATTTCCGCCCATATGCAAATGAATTATGTCCATATAGAATTTGATTCACTACAGACGCTCCGGAAAATCGCGAAAAAATGTTTTTTAATTCATAATGCAGCAAAAAATTCATGCGAAGGTAGCAGGTTTAAGGGAGCTACTTCGCTGGAGGCGCTCCACTTTCATATTACTTATGATGGGCGCTATATATCTCATGATCCTGGCCATATGTAAAGTGGCCGTCTTGAGCAAAGTTGTTCAGGTGACCTAAAGTCCTTTCGGATGGTGGTCATACTAATTCAGAATTTTCTCAATACGTGTCGCTAGTGTGCATGTGAACTTCCTGAATATGCTATGTCTGGAAGGAATGCCATATAGCAATGTGTGAATTTTCATAACAGGTGTGACGTGTAGAGGCCAAACATCGATGTTGAACGCCATTTTGGTATGCAAGATGGATATTTCCAGAACGGGGACGATGTGTAGAGGTTGAAAATCGATGTTGGACGCCATTTTGGAATCCAAGATAGTGACCGTTGGTTTAAGAAATACTGTCAAATTCTTATAAAATATGGGGATTTCCGAAGGGAGACGACATATAGAGGTAGAACAAATAAGCTGTACGCCATTTTTGAATTCAAGGTGGCGGTGATCTCTCGTTCGAAGGGATATTATTATATTATTAAACAATAAAAATGGTTAATTCAATTTGTCGAATCGGTTAACAAGCCGTTTTAGTAACCCACAACAGCTGAATATTTTGACAAGTAGCAATGTATGCAATTCAGTATTCACTCGGCTGTCGACAGAAGCAAGCCACTCTCAATGTGTTTCACGCGATCGTCTGTTCACTCGGCAGCAACCATTGTGTGGTCCTCCTCATTGTTCTTCATCAGCAGTTCTTTCGGTCGATGAGTCGTCGATTTTGGAAAGCAACCGTTTAGTGATGAGTGTGTGAGTGCTGACCACGTTTTGCGTCCAATTGCTGCAATGGAACCGCTCTGACCCCCGTTGGCGTAACTGTCATACAATGAAACTACTGGAAGCAGTTCTGATGGATTATTGGATAGCGAAGATAAAGTGTTTATGGTGTTGTATCTTTTGACTATAGTTTAACGATGTTTTGTATAAAGAACAAGAATCCTCGGCTCTGTAAAGTTAATTTGACTGAGCCACAGCAGACTAAAATCAAAGTTTTATGTTGTGACAAAATGTAAGACAATTGATAAAACAGAGAAAGACAGATGGAACTATCCCGAAGTATTTTGCAGGTATTTACTGACAACAAATATGTACTGAGTACACTTAGGTATATAGGTTCAAGCAACAACAAGCGAATTCCTTTTAATCTGTCAAATGCCTAAATAAAGTTGAAATCTAGGTTGATTAGAAGAATTTGAGAATATGAAAGATCAAACATTAAAATTTAATGAAGAATCACGGATTTGAAAAACAAATCAGATTAAGATCTTGGTAATCTCCGACATAGAAAATCAAATTCTAGGGAAATGTGATTGTTACTTCAGTAAAAAAAAAAATCAGCTGGAAGCATGGTTGTCTCTCGGTACTGGGACTTGATTTTTTTTTGTATTTTTTAGACTTGAAGAAAAGAAACAAATCACTTAGAAAATCAAGATTCTAGAATTTCGAGATCTTTTGAACAGATAAAATCTTTAGAAAGCGAACTTCACTTTTCAAGTGCCAAAATCCCATCCAGCACTCAACACCTTCAAATGCTTTAACATCTACAGAATAGACCTCTAAAAAATCTGGCAACACTGCCAGCAGGTAACGAACAATAGCAGATGGTATAGTAAACACAGTGAGTTTTCATTTTGAAATCCACATTTTCCTCGTTCAAATCACAAAAATTTCCCGGTTGTTAATATTCAGCAAAAACAGAGTCTCCAATGATCACATTTTTTTTAAACAGGACAAAATACAAATTTTCGAAGTTGTGTGTGTGAAAATTTTCTTTAATATTAGCAAAACTAATGGAAGCATTTTTTAAAGTAGAAGGTATAATTCAACTAAATAGGTACATCGCTTGATATTTTCAAAAACGATCCATCAATTTTTATGTGTTTATTTATTATATAGGGGAAACGGCTCTAATGTTGGCCTATGGATCTAAGATTGGGCCCGGTAAAAATCAGTTGTTTATCAATTTTATATAGATGAACACGTCATTGGGACGGTACTAATGGATATTGTTGGTCGCTATTGAAAATTTAGTCGATTGCTAAATTTATGTATGGGCTCAAATTAGGGGCATTTAGGCCGACATTACATCCACTTTCCCTATCTTGTACAGTCATCCCACAATTCAGGGTAAAAAAATAATAATTATAAATCAGTCAGTTCATCGTGTAAGTCAATTGGAAGTGATCCTTAACCATTAAAAAATGGTTTCGGCCGACGCATTTTTTTTCAAACCTTCACAAGAGTTATGCTCAACTGTTATAATATCAAACCCAATTTCTGAGCGATTGGAAGTTGTTTCATCTAAATCGGACAAGAAAGGGTGAAATGGACGTCATTTATTGACCGGTTTAGATGATCTATGTTTTAGGTGAAAATGCTTTGGGTACGCATGGCTTAAGCTCGACACCCAATATGTTTTCAAAGCTTCAGAAATGTCGTCGATTCTGAGGCTTTATCATTTATTTAGATTGATTGATGAGCGTTTTAGTAGACGATGATTTTCCGTTTAATTCTACTACTATTGTTTCACATTCACTAATCACTTTCACTTTCATTTTCACTCGTCGTCATAGAGAGTCGGAGTCCCACGATGGATTTTTTCGATTATTTTAAAGAAATTATTTAACAAATCCCAAAGCAATCCTGAGAAAGATATCAATCCAAAAAAATAAGATTCTGATACCTCAGCTAACATTTAACTTAAAACATTTGATGGCTGATTAATTGAAACATTGAACTTTTTAACATTGTTAATTTCCAATAAATCAAATGCCTAAAGGCTGACTAAAAGTAAATTGGTACGCACAAAAGTACCTGTAATTCTTGATTCAATAAGTTTAAAAAGTCCATTAATGGTTGCTTTGCAGTACTTTTATTAAAACTTCAAAGCATTAGATAATTTTATTTCTCCAGTTCGAACGAAATCTCGAACCTTCCTCTTGATAGAGCCCATCAGCGCCCGCACAGTGGAAACGGACACGGAATCAGCGCATTTCTTCCATTTTGCCTGCATTTGCCCCAAGCAACATTGCAAGTTTTATCACGGTTTTAAAGCATGCTACAAGTCTAAATCATAGTCTGCAGAGCCCTCATAAAACCCCAATTGCTACTTGGATTGACTGCCCCGCCGCTTCGTCGAAGTCGCTGCTTTGAAATTGCCCAGTATTTTTCGATTTGTTGAAATTCCAGGTAATTTGGAGCATTCATTAGCTTGGGGACAAAATCGATCTTGTTGGCAGCATACCACTCCAGAACCACCTTGGAGTAGTGGCAGCTGGCCAAATCGTGTCAAAAGATGATTTTGCTCCTATGCTTGCGGATGAACGGTAATACACGCTTTTTCAGGCATTCTTCGATGTACACTTGGGATGTCATAGTCGAGGATGTGACAAATGGTTCCGTTTCCAGGCCGGGTTGACCGGTACCTGCTTAAAATAGAGTTTGACGCATGTTTCGTCATCGATCAAAGTGAAGCCCTTGTGTTTCGTCAAAACACGGTCGTACAAGAGCCTTGTACGCTTTTTGGCCACGGAAATATGCTTCATGTACCGGTTCGGATGTTTACTGGATTTGTACGACTTGTATCCTTCCCTGGCAAGGATGTTACGCACCGTTTGAAAGTTGGCGTTGTACCTTCTAACCACATCTCGGATCGAAAGACCGGGGTTGGCCTCCAGTTTGTTCGTAGGTCCGCTGATTCCTTTCAACACTCAGGGTTTCCTTGTAGGTTTTGAGCACTCGACAAACTGTTGTTTTCGGCATCTTCAGCACTTTAGCCAGCTTGGAACTGAATCACTCCGGATTTTACAGGTGTTTGTGCAGAATATATTTTCTTCTTTCGAGTTCCATTTGACGTTATTTCTGAACGCGATCGACTACTTTGATCAAACTTGCACCAGTTGTTCTCTATAGAAGTGTAAACAAACCACTGTCAAAAACTTTCGATTCCCAACACTAGAGGTGGCGCGCAAGGGGCGTACCAATTTACTTTTAGTCAGCCTTTAAGACTTTGAACACTTTAGGGTTCGAACTTTTCGAAACTCTGGGGCACTGGGAATTTTTGTAATCTGAGATTTAAAACAATTTACGATATTCCGAAATTTGTACACTTTTAACATTGCATATGTCTTGAAAAGCCTTCACAAAACAAGAAATGTCTTCAAAATAGCTGCAGAAAATAAAAGTCTTCACGGGATTTAAAATTTCTAGAAACAGGAAGAGATGTCTTCAAATCTTGCATCCGTGACTCAAGGCGATAGTGCCACATAATGCCAGTGAAGTGATGAAAAAAAATAGTCTTGAAGCAACACCTGGGCGGTAGCAACACCTATCATGAAGCAGAACCAGATCATGCGATAAATTAAATTTAAAGAATTGACAATCCTATGGGCGTGTTTTTGTTCATATTGGCTCAATATTTGGAATAAACTACTCAGAACTTCCGTAAATGGATTCTTGAATCATTTTTCGAATTCAAAGGGATAAATAGGAACAGATATTATAGTAGATGGAATATTTCGGGATTATTCTTAAAATTACGCACCAACAAAAAATATGTTTAATTCGATTGAACATAAAATTATGTTTTAAGTTGATAATTATATAACTCGATGGTCCCTTCAATATCGAGTTATGGAGAGTCTTAAACAATGAAATTTTATAGAGATTTATGACTACAATTTTTTTTGTTTTAGAAAAACAAAAACAGAATCGTATATCTTTTTAATAGTCTGGGGTCTGGAACGGAGAAAAATACTCAAAATGAGGTATTCTGAAAATTTCCCAAAAACCTAGATTTGATCAAAACAATCATTATAATCGGCCCTGGAAAATATTCAAGCCTCTGGAACTTGGAAGAATTTTAAAATTTTAAGCAATACAAAGAATAATCTAAACAATTCTGACGCGAATATTTACTAATGGAATTTTGATAAATATTTAAAAATAATTTAAGTGCCAATTTCAAAGAAATGTTGAAAAGAATTCCTTAAAATGCTTGGAAATATTCTAAATAGTTTTGTCCAGAATTCCAACATAATTCTGAGATTAATTTGAACGGATTTCTGCGGAGAAGAAGGTTAAAACATACATTCTGATTTGCTATGTACTCTTAGAATAATTCCAAGGGAGTTGTGAGGAGAACTTCAAGGAGGGATCTTGAGGAAAACAGCATGTTAATCTTAAGGAGAATCCCTAGAGAATTATTAAGAGAATTCAAAGAGAAATATAAACAGAATTTAGGGGAAGGGGATGCGAAGGAATTCCGAGAAAAATACCAAAGGAATAGTATTCTGAAGCTAATTTCAAAAGAAGGACAGAAATTTAAAAAAAATATTTCTTAGAGAAGTTTCAAGATAATTCCAATGGATTTCTGAGAAGAATTTCAAGATATTTCTGAAGAAAAATGTTGTAAGATTTCTGAGAAGAGTTTTTCCTAAAGTTCAAAGAAAATTTTTAGAAGAGTTTAAAAGGGGTCGAACTCTCAGGATAGTTTTGAAGGAATTCTAAGAAGAATTCCATGGAAATTCTTTGGAGAGTTTCAATGATGCCAATATAAACTCTATGGTCTTACGAGAAAAGTATTCTGGTAGTTTTAAGAAAAACGACATGAAAATTCTGACCGAAATTACATGGTAATCGTGAGACTAATATAATGGGAATTTTGAAAAGCATTGCACCGTTTAATCACTGTGGAGCGAAAAATTCAAAATTTGAACGTGTAGAGCGGGAATTCCAACTCCCTGTTGATAACATTTCGTGAATAAAGGGCGGGCTCTTCTCCCCGCTCATTGGGACATCCTCCTGTTTGGGGGCTCGTCTGTTGTGCGATCATGTTGCTGGAAGGAGTTTCTTTACTGTCCCGTAGATGCGTATAGGCGATATCGATCCACCCAATCCGTTTTCTGCCCTTCATACAGCGACATGAGGACAATTAGAGGTTATTAAGCTTGAACAAGACAAACCGAGAAGAGAGCTCACTGCTATCGGACTTAGTTTCCGTGCTACAATGGGTGGTAGAACACTGTCATCATGCATCATTAGACTGATGCAAAATTTGAAATTTTCGCTCCAAGCTGCTCAAACGGTTCCATATTGGGTCTGGAAATTACTATCGGAAAACCAAATTGTTGTTCATATCGATCTCAAAATTCATCATTTTACTCTTATTTTAAAAATGATAACTGAGCTTGTAGGAAATAACTTAAAATCAATCTTAGGAATAAGACGTTATTTTAAGCTAATGAACAATCGTTTTTAGCTTGATTTATGATTAACACTGCGAACACGATGTCTCTAGTAAAAAGTGTAACGGAAAATTGACATTTGAAAAATCATTGCTCAGCAATTTATCGATAGTTCAACATTGCAAACTTTTCGATACACATTTTACCGGAGGCATCGTATTCGGAGTGTTAAAAAGCATAATAATTCCACAGGAATAAAATTCAGCAAAAAAGGAGTCATTTTATGTGTGAACACTTGCCAGTTGCAGGTAATGAATGTAAAAATATCAATGCTGCTAGCAGCGTTGCCAAGCCATTTTCAGCAAAAATAAGGACCAGTTAAAATATCAAATCTGGAAAAAAATCTGGAATGCTTTAAAAAGTCCTGTTTTTAACATAATGCTATTGAAATCAAATTGATGTGCCAATCTCCCGTAAAAATCGGTCAGTATAATCATCTGGAATTTATTGAAAATACCAGAATGTTTATGAATTACATGTCTAAATAAATTGTATAAAGCAAATAACTTGTAAGCATCAAAAATTTGGGAAAATTATTGGCACAATGTACCCAAAAAATTTAAATATCCATTGCACATAATTTCAAATTTGAGTTAAATTTTGGGTAAAATACTGCAGAAAATATGTTTAAACTGTAACTTTTTTGAAAAGTATGAGAAGCAAAGAATCAAGCAACTTTGATGAGATGGATTTTTTTATAATAGTCGATGTAGCCCTTAGTATTTGATGCAGTACCAGAATACGTATGAAAGATTTTATTAGTTCCAAATAATTATGATATTACCCTGAGGTTGATCAGACTTACACTTTTATTCTTGACAACATAACAACACACAACACTTAGTAGACCAGTAGGCAAATTTGATTTAATGAAAAATTCACCTGGTTGAAGTGAAAACCAAAGCCTCACATCGTGGTACTCACACACTTATATTTAATTTCTTCACAAAATCGGCAAGCAATTGTCATCAGAGTTATGGAACTCTACTCAGAATAAACTTGAAATCCGCCTATGATTTCACAAGGAATTCACTTCACACTATACTTAACATTATGAATCTCTAGGGTAATTCAGACTGCTAACTCAATATTCACAGATACTTCAAAAAGTGCTAAGAATTATCAAATGCCTCTTAAATTCTTTAATTAAATCCTCAAAAATCTCAAGAACATACTTCAAAGTCCTGGTAGTTGTCTAGATTCAAAAACCTTGCTAATTTTCCAAATCTCAATTTATTGTTTTCAATCCTTGAACAGTTTTCGATTTCTCTAAATTGCAAAATTATGAAAATCCCTCCATATTGAAATTTTAATTTTCTAATTCAGGTTTCCAAAAAATAAATTATAGCCAAAATCAAAACAAAAAATACCAAATAAAAAGAATCCAAGACCGATATTTAAAAAAAATGAAGGGTTTTTTTCTGCCAATAATCTTTAGCAAATGACTCAATTTTCATGATTCTGCAAACCAATAATTTCCAACGTTGATGGCCTTTAATAATTAAAGTAGCAAGTTTAACTTTTTATTTTTTGATTAGAGGGTAAATCAAATGCATTGATATTTTTAAAGCAATTTGTTTTAAAAATCTGGGAAAATCTGGAAATATACGTTGTCTGTCTGTGCATCTGGAAAGACGACTGCAAATCTGGAAAATCCAGATAAATCTGGAATACTGGCAACGCTGGCTGTTTCACGGAATTTCTATTTGCTAGACTGCGTTTACTATACCGTCGTCTGTAGTTTCTTCGAGCAATCCATTCAAATTTCACAAAACCATTTTAGCTGCATACCAGCTTATACAGGGAAAAATTAGCTGCATAAGACAAATTTTGCCTGTATAAGCTTATCTGCAGCTGAAATTGTTAAATCATTTAAATTTGTCGAACCTCTTAACGGAATCCCTTTATGAAGAGCTTTGAGTGTGTTGGTTCCTTTTAATTCCGTTATAATTGCTTATCTTTTGACATATACGCGTATTTCGTCTTCTACTTGCAGACATCATCAGTGTCAAGTACTCAACACCACTGAAGAATCCATCTTTTATCTACGAGTTATTATAACCTATAATAGGTACTAAAAATCACCAGGTATCCACACTCAAAGCCACACACTCAAAGCTCTTCATGAAATTGTTAGTTGGCATATGTTGTATCGGCATGGATGTGCTTTGCGATGGATCTCCTGCGTTTGCACCAGAGCTCCGAAGGCCACCGGTTAAAAGACTCCATCGTAGGTCGTCCCATACCTAAAGGGCGAACACGAAATTATTGCGACACATTCAACAGGGCATAACTTTTTTACCATTGGGTAAAAATCAACCAAATTTTGCACACTTTCTCATTGATGTGTATTGTGTACATGCTGTCAAACTCGAAGTTGTGTTTTTCGATTCAACGAAAATGGAGGTGAACCAACGCGAGTTGAGAGAACAAATTCTTTCCAAACACCTGGAATTTCCTGACCTGTCGCACCGGCAGTTGGGAAAAATGTTGAACATTCACCATTCAACCGTCTCCAGAGTGTTGAAGCGGTTCCAGGAGCGGTTGACGTTGGACCACGGCAAAGGAGCTGGAAGAAAACCGGGACCGGAGAACAAAAAGACGTAGGGAAAGATGAAGCGGATGATTAAAGCAAATCCCAACGTCTCAAGCCGTGATTTGGCTAAAAAGATCGGCATGTCGCAGAGCTACGTCCAGAATGCAAAGAAGAGAGCTGGACTACATACATACAAGGTACAGAACTTCCCAAACCGCGATGAGCGGCAACAATCGACGGCTAAAACTCGGGCACGGAAGCTCTACGAGAAGATGCTGACAAAATATGGCTGCTGTGTGATGGACGACGAAACGTATATAAAAGCCGATTTTAAGCAAATTCCGGGGTTGGAGTTTTTCACCGGCAAGAGCAAGTTCGATGTGGACGACAAATTTAAGAAGAAGAAAATGTCGAAGTTCGCCTCCAAATATATCATTTGGCAGGCCATCTGCTCTTGCGGACTGAGGAGTGAGCCTTTCGTGACAAAGGGCACAGTAAATGGCGAGATCTACAAATCTGAGTGCCTCGAGAAGCGCCGTTCTTGCAGCAGCACGACGAAGCTCCGCTATTTTGGCCAGATTTGGCATCATGCCACTATTCTAAAAGTGTCCTGGAGTGGTATGAGGCCAATTCTGTCCATTTTGTTCCAAAGGACATGAATCCGCCAAACTGTCCGGAGCTGCGCCCGGTGGAGCAGTACTGGGCAATAATGAAGCGGGAACTTCGGAAGAGCAAGAAGACAGTCAAAGACGAGAAGGACATGTTAAGAAAATGGAAAAAAAACTGAGAAACTGGTACCGGATGACACTGTAAAGACTTTGATGGAGGGCATCAAGCGAAAATGCGTTCAATTTTACACTCAAGGCTCCATCGATTAACTTTTCTTTTGATTTTTGAAGTAAATATATGTATAAAACTACCCTAAAATTTTGGTTTGATTCTAAACATTATAAGAAAATTGGCATGACATTTTCGGTGTCGCAATAATTTCGTGTTCGCCCTTTACTTCTGGGTGAAGCCTTGAGCGACGATTCACACGTTGTGTCTTACCGCGTTGCCTATCTTGTTCTGCTTGATATTGAAAAACCATTTGGCCAAACGTCCCAGCCTCCAGGAACTTAACGGTTGGTTCAATTTCACTAATTACATGTCGGATCCATTTGCGTTTTGAATAAAATTTAGATTTGCAATGAAAATAGTAGTAAATACATATATTCCATAAGCTGAATAAACTCAACAACCGTATTCTGAGCATGATTGGAAAAGACAACCAAACAGACTGTCCTATTGCATATCAAGGGAAGCACGAAGCATACATTTTATCGTTTTGTGCTATTGATAGGTAGAGCGGTATTCAGTTCGATAAATTATAATGGGTTTCCCATGAAAAAAAAAATACAAAACATTTCCAACCACACAAATTTAACAGCACTGAACCACCCCATCCTCGATGAGCTCTCATGCTTGGCAGAAGAAAAGGTGGCTACAAATTCGAGTCTGTACCTATCTAAGAAGTATCCACTCACAACCGCACGTAGAGACCGAACGGGCGACGGACGCGGACTCAAGTGCTATTCTAAAAGGCGGGAGTGTCTTGCTTGCCACGTGTCCGCTTCTATCTGCGAATTATCCACCCGTAACGAACGAACGGGAAACGATCGCCTAGAGTGGTGAGGTAAATTTGATGTAAATTCCTTGTTTTCTGCGGCTAGAATGTGCTCCCACCGACCGACGAAGCTTGGTTAGTGCCGGTGCTAATTGCAATCAAGCGCTCTTCACCTGACTGCGAGGGATGTTTTAAAAGAGGATAAGAACAGGGACTATGTACTCTCTCCGGTAGAGTTGAGGGTGTTTTTGGAAAATTGCGCGTGTTGTGGAGAAGGTTTTACCGGTAGGTACTGCTCCCGCTTCCGTTTTGCTACTTTGCCCTGCGTTGACTTCCACATTGCACAGCGTTCAACGATGGTAGACTTTCCAGATTGTGGAATGTTTTTCAGTGGAATTAAGTTTCATTACATCATTTGCTTCAGCTTCAAACTATGATTAAAAGTGTGCTCGGATGCTACGTGCAACGAGTTCAGCTTAGGAGCAGAACTTTTGAATGAAAATCATTCTACTAAGCAGGACGATAGTTCTGGGAAGTTGAAAAAGGTCTTGAAAAGGTGTCGTTGAATTTTTGATTTATTTAGAGACAAAAGCCGGGCATGTTTGCGTGTAATCCTCCATTCAGTTTGCCCTGGAGAAGCTTTTCGGTTGAGCAAGTTGTAGCGTTCTGGCGGTGGCCGTCGCTACCAGGGCTTCCGGTTTCACGCCGTACGGGTTAGCGCCTTCCGGAGTGCATAGGTGTTGGTACTTTGGCGTGGCAAGTTTCTTGATTCGATAGCTCAGGACCCGTGTGTTGATGCACATGACCCGTTGCTTGGGGAAGCAGCGGATCACTTCCTGGTAGTCCAGTTTCGGTTGACTCAGCACCGTAATTCGCTTGGTGGGGACGTAGTTTCTGGCTTGGACTGGTACTTTGCGGATCGGGTCGGAGACGTGGCAGTGGCATTTGTTGGGATCCAGTGGGCAGTCGTGCTTGAAGGAAGAGATGGCTTTCGGACGAGCCAGGGTGGTCATGCGGGGTTTTAGAACGCTAAGCGGGACCCTTCGCTGTTGCTGTGGTCAGCGACGGTTAGACAATGTTCTATAATATATGCTTGAAGTACAATTTCTTACCGGAATTTTATCAAATTTCTCATGTGCGTAGTTCTTTTTCGGTTGTGACAACCTGGAAAGATAGCGACCATGGATTTTCCACTCATCTTGAGACCATGTTTTCGGCTTAGGTTGGCACTTTTTACGCTGAGAGGATGGTTTTGGTTTCTTGGATTTGGTACCACCGAAACACCCCATTGATAAATTTAGAATTTGCTAGTAGGTTTTTTTGGTTGGAGTAAAATTTAAACTTTGATGTGATGGGAGTCGTTTTTTTCTGGGCACAGGCTACTGAGATCATATAGATGTTACTCAACGGTGCTGCCGTGTGACAAATTCATGTATTAATTAATTTAGTATGCCTAAAACTGCAATTCCATGGAACATTTATTCTAGTTGATGTATGATTTTACACCTTGAATCTTTGAATATTTTTAAAAATTATTCAACTTGCTTAAAAAACCGGGTAAACAAATTTAAACTAGTAAAAAAACTGTCATTGGCGTATCTCTAAAGTAGACAAAGCTTCTTCGAAAGTACGCGAAAGTTTGCTCTACTACAGAGTAGACATTTATGTTCCCAGTGAAGGCAAACCCGAAAACATACCGACCTACTTCCACCGTCTTGGCTTCTTGAAAACTTTCATCGTTCCATGAATTGTCTCCCAACACCAACAACGACGCATGGTGGGAGACAAAAGCTTTAGAACTGGAGGGAGAATGTCTTCCATTCAGGGTAAATTGCACGTCGAACCCCATGGACATGGAACGAACGAACACGAACGACGTTCTCCTCGACGATCCAAGGAAGTGGTGAATCCTTGACGGAAATGTATGCACAAGAGTTCCGGGCTTTCCCGCACCAGCTTTGCCAAGCCGTGACGAGAGCTGCGGAAATTGTCGAGTGTTACGGGGAGTCAGCTCTGCTGGCTGGGCGCATGAATGGGGGTAAAATCATTTACACTTTAGGCATATGCTTGACACCTGTGTGATATATTGTAGCATGGATTGGATAGCGGGGGTGATGGAAAATGACTGGATGTTGTTGTGTTGTTGCAAGCCGCCTTTGTGTTCTCACAAGAAATTTGCATGAATTGATTCTGGGAAAATGATAGCTTGCTCGAACGAAAGGGCACGGGCGTCTCTTATACTCGAGAGCGCGCTCACACAAAAGGGATATTGAAATTGTTGAGTGGAAAATTGTGAGTTGGCGAGGTACTGTAACTACATAAGTATTAGTTATTTATGCTACTAAAGGAGCAAGAGGTTTCGGTCGATTGGTTTTGTGGCTAGGAAGTGTTCCGTCCGCAGCCAGGTTGAAATATTAGGTTGGCGTTGACAGGGTGGGTTTTCATTTTGAAATTCCCGGTTTTTACTGGATTAAATTTCAAAAATTTCCCGGTTGTTAATATTCAGCAAGATTTTCGAAGTGATTTGTTGGAATACTATCTTTAGTGTAACTTAACTATTGGAAGCGTTTATTAAAGCAGATAGTATAATTCAACTAAATCCTAGATTTAGAAAAAAAAATGATTCGTAAATGTTTTCAACAATATGGGATAGAAAAAAAATACTCAAAATGAGATATTTTGAAAAAAACAATCAAGATCCTAGATTTGAAAAAAAATATAATCAGCCCTGGAAAATTTTCACGGATCTGGAAATTTTTTTTTCAGATCTCAGACAATTTAAATAATATTCCATAGAATTCTGACGAGGAATATGGAGGAAAATTTTAAAAGAATTTACAAGAGTGCCATAATATTAGGATAAAAAACATAAGTTTTGCCGACTACATGAAAACCTCCATCGATTTATCCATAGCACTTTGAAGAAGGAAGAAGATAAAGAGCAGCAAATAATAAAGTTGTTCTTTCTTTTTCTTTCCTTTATTTAACGTCGGTCTCTGTTCCGCAATCTAGTGCCAATCACCGACGGACATCGATTGCCATCCATTGATGGCAATCGAATGTGCAGAAAGGCAGCTTCCACACCCTGCGTAGGATATCGCACCCATTCAACACACATGGCCCGGGACCAACGGCTTTACTTCCCTTCCGAAGGAAGACGTGACCAGAGATTTTTAGGCCTCAGAAAAATCCCACCGACCTCGGCTGGGATTGAACCCAGACCCATCGGGGTGTTAGAAAGCAGTCACGCTTACCACTACACCACCGGCGCCGGCTAATAAAGTTGTTGATCGAAAAGGATAAATGAAAACTAGAGTTGGAAACAATGTCTTCATGAAGAAGATGGGGAAAGGCACTCATGAGAAAGGGTGGTGGTCTAGAGAATTGCGGTAGCAAAGGAGTGAATGATGATTGGTGAGACCGTTCTGAGTTCTTATATAGGGGAAATGGCTCTACTGTTGGCCTATGGATCTAAGATTGGGCCTATCGCTAAGAATCTGCTATTTATCAATTTTATCTAGATGAACGCGTCATTGGGACGGTACTAATGGATATATTTGGTCGCTATTGAAAATTAAGTCGGTTGCTGAATTTATGTATGGGCCCAAAATAGGGACATTTAGGCCGACATTACATCCATTTCCCCTATATGTCAAATTACAAATATTGTTCTCAGTTTTGTTCATAGAATATTTTTAAACCTTTTCCCTTCTCCCTTTCCTCTTCTTTTACGTTCCCTTTTTTTCTTTTCAGAAAGCGACTTACCTTACCAATCAGGCTAAGGCCTTGTTGTCCTTTGATGTCCGAAGAAGTCGTCTCCACTCTACTCGATCTCGCCAGCCTCGTAGTCTGCGAAGGGTCCGCAGGTCGCCTTCTACTTGGTCGATCCACCTTGCCCGCTGCGCGCCTCTTCTCCTTGTTCGTGCCCAGCCCACCGTAGTCGCCCAATTTTTGCAATGTGGACGATGGATGGTTCTCCCAGCAGCTGGTGCAATTCGTGATTCATTCGCCTCCTCCACGTTCCGTCATCCATCTGCACTCCACCGTAGATGGTATGCAACACCTTCCGTTCGAAAACACCAAGGGCGCGTTGGTCCTCCACGAGCATAGTCCAGTTCTTGTGGCCGTAGAGGACCACCGGTCTAATCAGCGTCTTGAAGACAGCCAACTTCGTGCGGCGGCGAATTTTATTCGACCGGAGCGTCCTCCGGAGTCCAAAGTAGGCACCATTCCCTGCCATAATGCGTCTTTGAATTTCCCTGCTGGTATCATTTTCGGCGGTCACCAGCGAGCCCAAATACACGAGCTCATCGACCACCTCGATTTCGTCACCGTCAATCTGAACTCGGGGTGGAAGGCTAACATTGTCTTCCCTAGAACCGCTTCCTTTCATGTATTTTGTCTTTGATGCGTTGATGGCAAGTCCAATCCGCCTAGCTTCAGCCTTCAGTCTGATGTACGTTTCTGCCATCGTTTCAAAGTTCCGTGCCATGATGTCAATATCATCGGCGAAGCCAAGAAGCTGGATGGATGGACTTCCTATCCCAGCTCTTCTGATCACACCTTCTAACGCGATGTTGAATAGCAGACACGAAAGTCCATCACCTTGCCGTAACCTCCTTCGAGATTCAAAAGGACTCGAGAGTGTCCCCGATACTCGAACAACGCACATCACTCGATCCATCGTCGCCTTGACCAATCGCGTCAGTTTATCCGGAAATCCGTACTCGTGCATAATCTGCCATAGCTGATCTCGATCGATTGTGTCGTATGCGGATTTTAAATCGATGAACAAATGGTGTGTGGGCACGTTGTATTCGCGGCATTTCTGCAGAACCTGCCGAATCGCGAAGATTTGGTCCATGGTAGCGCAGGTACCCATGAATCCCACCTGGTATTGCCCCACGAACTCTCTTGCAAATGGTGACAGGCGGTGGCATAGAATTTGGGAGAGTACCTTGTAGGCGGCGCTCAGCAGTGTGATCGCGCGGTAGTAAAAAAACCGAGAATGGTGCTAACATGGCTTATGGAATAACCATAAACCATGAATGCTAGTGCTCATGCCTCAACCATTAGAGAAAAATGGGGCATCACATAACCTTTCTAAACTAGATACTCCTAACGACTGGTCAATCAAAATTTACTAAAAACTGAATGTACGATACGAGATGTCCACGTTTCAACCATTCGTTGTATTCTGAGGCATCATGTTTAAATATTCAATTGAAACATGCCCGATGTTTTCTGAATCATCTTGCCCCTTAAAGGTGATTCCCCGTAGCGTCCTTTTTCGTGTTACACTTAGCAATTTCACATGTGAAAATATTAAGCTTTCTGTGAATGCACGTAGCTGAAACTACTAGTTGTTGTTTGCTGCGGAGAAGCAAGCAATGTCTGAAATTTACAGATGCATAAACCTCGTAGATCTTGAGTTGTGTGCTCATGAAATTGTGAGGTGTGATGGAAAAATGGACTCCACAAGGAAACACCTTAAATGCCTACTGTGCGGCATTTAAGAGGCAAGATGATTCACATGCCTGGCCATTTTGGTATGAGTGACGCATCCTCGATGTGAAACATAAACCAAATAGATAAGAAAAATTATGGAGGTCAGTTTCCATGATAGTTTCAAGAACTGGCTGTATTGGTGTTGGATAAGATTAGATTAGATGACAATAATGCCATAATATTGCACCGTTTATAATGTATTAAGGGCTACCCACAATGGATTTTACAGTAAACCCATGGGTCATTTGTCGTTGTGGGTGGCCCTATAGAGTTTGGTGGCGGGTTTAATGCACAGGCGTGAGATAGCCGTCACTTCAAATGCTTAGGAAAAATTTCCTGCACAAACTAAACAAGCATATTTCTTCTACTGTCACTGTGATGGTTCTAGGTGCTCACTTTTCACCACTGGAATCACTCCAAAGCAAAAGTATGCTAACTGACAAGTTCATATGGCTTGAAGTCTTGAAGTAGTATGGGTCAATCTGTAATATTAAGCCACCGACAATTTAGCAGCGCATAAATTTGTAATGACTGGAAGGTAGCCGCCAATTTTGGATTTATCACGCAAAGTAATTCTTGAATTAATACAATGGGAAGTCTGAAAGGAATTGCATGGTAATTCAAATTTTAAACCATAAATAAAATTTCTATCGAAATTTGTTTTTTATAAGTTCCGATTATCACGCATGTTTTTACCAAAGTCAGGCTGAATGTTTTACTTTAAGGCTTATGAACATTACTTCCAGGTCAGTGAATTTTCATTTTGAAATTCCCGGTTTTCCCGGTTCAAATCTCAAATCTTTCCGGGTTTAGAATATTCAGCAAAAAACGGAAGTATTGAAATGATTGCAGTATCCCGTTCTGTTCTAGATACTAAGTATTAATTTCAAACGATCAACGAGTCAAACGATAACGCTCTGTCAATCACAATCTTCTTCACTTTTTGTCAAAAAAAAAAAAAAAAAACTGCACCTTGGGTCGGTAGGAGGAAAAGACCAAATTGTTGGCAAGCTGCTTCACGAAGTAATGCCGAAGATGATACACGTGTGTTAATATGCTTTTTCAGTGCACCGCCAATGTAGAGGGCACCAGGCGATTGTTAGAGGAAATGTCAACCAAGCCGTTTGTTTACATCAGAATACGGGTTTACCACAACGAAACTTAAGGCATTTTCCTTTGAACATCTTGCCAATTTCCATCGGTAGTTATCTTGTTTTACGATTTTCCACAGATCTGAACTAATTTGTGCCTCAACTATTCACACACGAAAAATCCGGAAGATTATAACCACTATTCTAATTTTACATTTTTCTCAACAAAAATATTCCTGAACACTAGCAGGATCCTTGCACAAACGGTACAGAATTAAATTTTTCAACTGTTGATCAAGTTTTGGAGCACCTCAGATGAATCAATTTAAAGTAAAAAAAAAGTGTTCCGCTTCCTATCTCTCACGGCAAACATTTCTGCTCACAACACTATTTTTGACGTTCTCTTATTCACCACCAGAGGTTGAATCGATCGCTTAGTTTCTATTAAAAAGGCGTATTGGTATTTTTTTGATTGTCTTTTCGCGTCCATACATCCATTTCCCCTATATGGCAACAAAGTAGGCATGCAATATATCAATATCCTTCTACAACTCCGATGAAGCTATACCCAAGTAACAATTCAAGCTGAATTGTATGAACAGAAGTTGATTATTGGTTGATTTAAGGTGTACGAAGCTGATTAATACCAGGCTGAATATACAGTTGATTAGCTAATTGTATCCCCATAATTCAACCTCAGTAAGTTAGCTGATCTAAAGACTGAACAAGACTTATTTAAGCTTAATACTACTCATAGGGGCCTCCCTTAGCTCAGCAAGACCATGCTGGAGGTGGCTGGGTTCAATTCCCGGTCCGGTCTAGGAATTTTTCGGGTTGGAAAATTTCTCAACTTCCCTGGGCATAGAAGTATGATTGGACTTGCCACACAATTATACCAATGCAAAAATGGTAAAGGCATCGAAAGTTCTTAATTAATAACTGTGGACGTGCATCTAGAACACTAAGTTTAGAGCACGCAATAAGCTAATATGCGATATACAATAAGCTTGAAACGCGAAGAAGAAGAACACTACTCCACAAACCAGCAATGCGCTACAAATATGTTGATAGCCTGATAAAATAATATGAATTTACAGCACAATATTGTTCAATGTCGTCACTTGTTGCATTTCCGACATTTTAATTTTTCTAAATTCACTGCCTACCTTTCTAATCCCAAGCAGCACCAGCAGTAGAGACAAGGAAGAGGAGCTTTTGAAGAATAGACTAAGACTGAATTAAAATCGTTGAAAGAACACTTGTTGATTTGTTACCTGGGTAGTTTGAATAATTGTTGTACATAGACCACTTTAACCTTTGTTCAGCTTTTAAACATCTATATCTGGTGATTTTAATCAGCCCAAAGCTTAACAGCAATATAAATTATAAGCTTTTCAAGGCATTAACCAACAGTCTTTTCAAACCCATGCTCAGCCTTCATGTTTTATTTGAAAATAATAATAATGGAAGACCGCTTCATTCCTTATACTTTTTATGAGACTGCTTTATAGAATGTTGCTGACTTATTGGATTTAGATATTTATATTGTTATTATAGGGGAAATGCAGGTAATGTCGGCCTAAGTGTCCTTAATTTGGGCCCATACATAAATTCAGCAATCGACTAAATTTTCAAGAGCAACCAAAAATAATCTATTAGTAAGTCCCAATAACGCGTTCATCTAGATACAATTGATAAATAGCAGATTTTTAGCGATGGGCCCAATCTTAGATCCACAGGCCAACATTAGAGACATTTCCCCTATGTTTAAAAATTACCTTTAGATTTCGGGATTCGAACCGGCAGTCGCTGATTCACAGGCGTCAACTATAACCACTCGACCACATAAGCATATTTGTGCAATATAAAGTGGTGAACAGAAAAAACACAGGAATGCATATGTTAATACTTCCGACGTCGTCGCAGTCCACTTCTAGGTGGTGCTATTCTACAAAAGCTCCTCTTTCTTGTCTCTACTGCTGGTGCTGCTTGGGATTAGAAAGGTAGACAGTGAATTTAGAATAACTAAACTGTCGGAAATGCCATGTGACACTGACGACATTTAACAATATTGTGCAATAAATTCATATTATTCTATCAGTCTATCAAAATATTTGTAGTGCATTGCTGGTTTCTGGAGTAGTATTAAGCTTAAATAAGTCTTGTTCAGTCTTTAGATCAGCTAACTTACTGAGGTTGAATTATGGGGATACAATTCGCTTCATGCACTACTAATCAACTGTATATTCAGCCTGGTGTTAATCAGCTTCGTACACCTTAAATCAACCAATAATCAACTTCTGTTCTTACAATTCAGCTTGAATTGTTACTTGGGTAAGACTGAATTAAAATAGTTGAAAGAACACTTCTTGAGCATCAATTTGTTACCTGGGATATTATACAGAGATAGAGAGTTTATCGTGGTAGTAGTAGCAAGAGTTTTGTCTTTATCGTTGGTTGCTTTATATGCCTGATTAATTTGAATAACCTTTTTATTGGAGAGTTCTTTTATGATTTAAACGCGTCAAAATTTACAAAGAAACCGATTGATGGAAGGTCAGTTAGCCAAACGCTATCAAGCCGAATAACGGGTGTTCAATAAAAAATGAGAATGATTTCAGTGCCGTCCAGAGCTATTGTGAGAGCATCCCGACTAAGTTGCATCATACGGCTGATCAAGGCCCCTTCTCCAATATTCATTGACGTTTTTTTTTTTGAAGAATAAACATTATGTTATTAATAAAAAATACTGAATTCGTTGAAAATTTTATTTTTTTACTAACTATATGACTGAAAAAATTCTCATTTTTTATTGAACACCCGTTAGATCATTACACCGAATTTTAGAGTGAAAGATTGAATTAATACATTGGTTTAAAAAACGTGAACATGGTACACAGATTTCGAAGCACATCGTGAAGTGTATTAACAGAAGTCTTATGTCATGGATACACTTGACAAACATGAACATGAGCTTTATTTGTATAATCAATTATTAGCACATCCCTGTGTACCGTGCCAGCACCATATTTGACGCGTCCCTAATGATGACGCACTCGTCTAATTTTCATCGCATCTCGATTTTGACAAGATATTTTTTTAAACTTTGTTACACCATCATCCCTAGAGCACAGGAACTAATATTTGCAGAAGTAAAATTTCAAAAATAATGATTGAAAATAGTCGAACATTATTGAGTGCGTCGATTTAGGAACCGCTTCGAATATAGTGCCTCCACGGTACACCTGTATAGTTTTTGTATAGTTATTGTATAGATATAGTGCTCATAATTATTATACAAATAATGCTCACTTTCATAGTTTGTCATCCAAGTGTATCCGCGGCATTGATTTCCATGATTCTGAGGCGTTGAAATAGTTGAATTGTGAGATTTCGAAAAGCTTCCAGGATCCTGGATTTGAAAAATATATCATGGACCCTGGTTAAAATTTACCTGTATGGTTTGAACATTGTTTAGGGTTCTAATAATTTGTTGAATTTGAAAAACACATTGAAATGCCATTGGAGTTGTGCGTTCAGGGGTTGAAACTGTTGACATATTTTACGACACTCGCTTCGTTGTCCTGCGCGACAGCCTGTTTTTATTCGTACTCTCATGCTCTATCGTCTCTTACTCAACACAAACGGTAGAGCAACATTCGAGCAAAAAGAAAATTTTCAAATAACTATCATATGACATGTGTGATTTCGTTCTAATTCCTCAATTTGGTGTAAATTAAACCATTTCTTATCAGAAATGTTATTACTAGGACATCGTTGCTTGCTATTTTCAGAATTCACACAACAACATCAGCAGCTCTTATTATGAGAAAAAATAAAATACATACATTCGTGACGGTCTTCGGCAACAGTGTCGTATGAGTCAGAGCTTGTCATATGACATTTTAGTTTGGTACTGTAGTTTGATAGCTTGTTTTGCAAGTGTCAGAAGCAAAGGTAGCCGATTATCACAGAAAAAATGTCGACTACGGTGACCACTTACAAGACTGGTCGTGTTTGACGGAGTTGACCAATGATGCCAGGAATGTAAAATATTTTTTTTTCTATTTTAATTTGGATTTTATTCGGAGTTTCTACCGCAGTTTAGTAGCTTGTACATCATTTTTGCTCAACACAATAAAAACAACCATAAACAAACAACAATATCCATGGCTTAAAACACGCAGTGCACTCAATTATTCAACTTTCCTTTCGCAAATTTAAACAATTAACAATGCCAGTGACGTCAACATTGATTCCGGCATCACTGCCAGCGATATTGATGCGATCCTTTTTATTCCACGATTGCTACTGTCAAATCGACCAATCAGAAACTGACTCGGATTTGACACCAAATTGGCTCGAAATCGCTACCCGATTGTCAAGTCCCGTCCCAGGTTTTCCCCTCTGTATTATGTCTGAAAATACAACGCTGGTTATATTGGAAAAATCCACAAAAACGTTAATCATCAATAGCCATTTTTTTCAGAAAGCATACCCAAATGAAAATGCTTCTATTCAAGAGGCGTCCGGAAGCAATTTCAAGGATAACCCAAGGCAATAACAATACAAGTAACAGCAGGGTCAGATTCTCATCAGTACCTCTATGTGTTTGGGTGACATCTTGCGGTTTGCCGTTCTTTTTCGAATCGTGTGACCGTACAACCGAACATGGGTTTCGTATCGTCGTCGATGACCCGTCATTCCTAACAACTCTAGGAACAAGATGAGGTCCATTCGTGTTTTGTAGCTGTGCATGTTCTAAAGGGTGACGTTGTCACACGAAACAAAAGGAGGCCACACAATGTGTACTGTGTAAATTAAAGCCGTCTCGGTAGTCAGCGATGTTATCGATCCTCCCTGGTATCATTCCGTGCTGTAGGCCGTTCTCTCATCTCTGTCACTGGCAAGTTTTTGTCGTATCCTCCGAGTCGTACGTCCACTCTACTGGACCGGCACATCGCATGGCACATAGCTCTGGCTTATGCTGAGCAGCAGTCGGCTATACCTACCTATGCTATGCCATCTACTTCTGCATCACCAAAGATAGAGCTGGAAAAGCAGCAACACACACTGAATGCTCTTTTCCACTCTGCAATGTGTCGCATTGTTGGCATAGAGCTTCCTGTTTGGATCGATTCCGACACCCTGAAGAACACACCATGCTGCTGGCCTTCTCGTGAAAAACTGTGTTAAGATTCAGATTCAGTACTATGAAAATATGATAACCGTAATTATTGTGCTCGGTTGATCAAAATACATTCATTTAGCCATAGCGAGATAGCATTGAGATGGTGGGGGGCACGGTGTCGCGATTTAAGAAACCAGTTCACGTGCACTCCTTTCACTTATCGCTCGAAATAGCCGATACACACACACACGGAGCATGGCATGGCCTAGTGAAGGCAAAAGGTATAACCCGCATGTTTACGAGTGGAAGGAGAAACTGTTTCGCGACGCGATTTGTGACCGTGGATTACGGTGGGGCGGTGGACTGCCTCATAAATTTTCTTGGCCTGCTATCTGCCATGGTTTCAACAAGGGGATGTAGCTCAGATGGTAGAGCGCTCGCTTAGCATGTGAGAGGTACGGGGATCGATGCCCCGCATCTCCAAAGACCTTTTTGCGGTGGGATGGATTTTTAAAATGTATTGCCTGGGCGATGTTGGTTACAATCACTTTGAGAGTCCCGTGCAAGGTACATTATTATGATGTTTCACCACCACTTCTTACTCTTATTATTTTCTAGAATCTTAGGCCCTATGTGCAATTTTTCGAAAATACGATTGCGATACGAAGAAAATGATAATCGACAAATATTTTCTCTTCAAATTGATTTGGCTCAACACTTCTTCTAAAAGCTTCTATATCGTTGCTTATGATTGCATGGATTAAATAAACTGACCCTGTGTGCACTAATTAATGGTTAATAGTTGTGATCTTTAGGGTGAAACATTTATCCAACATTGAGTTGACATCTGTAATATTTGTAACGTAATGGTATGATATCCATTTTCATTCAACATGGGGATGTAGCTCAGATGGTAGAGCGCTCGCTTAGCATGTGAGAGGTACGGGGATCGATGCCCCGCATCTCCAAAGATTTTTTTGCGGTGTGATGCCTGTTCTGAGGGGATGATGGGTGGACACAAACATTTTTAAATGTACCTCTTAAGAAATAACGTATGTTACATTAGACTAATTCAAAATTTGAAATTTTCGCTCCACAGTGCTCAAACGTTTCCAAATCGGGTCCTGATTGGCCTCCCAAAATTTGAACTCATTTAGTGAGAAACTGACTTGGCACAAACCATTTGAAGATTATATGGAAATTACTATGGAGAAACCATAATTTCGGTTCACATCTATCTCAAAATTCACCAGTTCACTCTACTTTAGAAAATGATAGCTGAGTTTTTTGAAATTTTTTCAGCTACAACTTTGTTCAAGACTACGTTTCGATCAAATGTAAGGAACAAAAATTATTAAGGATTCTTGTCACTGATGTCTTATGATTATGCTCAATCAACTGTTCAGCAGGCAACATTGGTGTTTATGGCGCGTAGAATAGAGGACAAAAATCATGGCTACTATGTCACACTGCAGAATACAGTGTTGCTCACAATACAGTTGCTTAATCTTGCCACAAGATTATCAATCTCTTAAACAATTAATTACTTTTTCATTTGACGTTTGGCTGAAAACGATTTTCTGCAAAAATGTAGCTGATAAAAATTCCCATAAGAACAGTAATAGAATTTGTTAACAGTACAATATGTAAAAAAGCTAGAAGACAATGAACAAAAAGTTTTTTTTTTCCCATGGTAATTTCCATACACACTTTAAATGGTTTGGTCGAAGTCAGTTTCTCACTAAATGAGTTCAAGATTTGGGAGGCTAATTAGGGCCCAATTTGGAACCGTTTGAGCACTGTGGAGCGAAAATTTCAAATTTTGCATCAGTCCAATGTACATTAGTTTAGTGTTCTACGCTAATTCTTATTTTATACAATAAACCCTATAAGTTTTTTACAATTCTACTAACAAACGAATGTTTATCGCAGGGTTGTGGAGGCCAGCCCATATGTTGCACCAATAGCAATAAGCTGCACCCTAAACAACAATAACTGACCCATAAAAAACAGGCAGATGTGCCAATATTTAAGGTGAAATTCTCAGTAAAAAGTATGGAGTAAAATAAAAAAAAAATCTCTATTAAATGTAAAAATTAACATTAAAGAAAAAAAATCCCAAAAAAATACTGAAATGTTCTTTTAAACATAAGAAATGCTCCAATAAAATATTTGAAATATTCCATAAACTTCGGTAATTTCTATGGAACATTTATTCTTTTTTATCGGCATATTTAAAATGTTGTGTTGGCTCATTTTTTTATGGAACATTTTTTTAGAAATCATTTAATTTGTTAGAAGCTCCTCCTATTCGACGCTTGTCCGTCGCTCTGTTTTTCTAACTAAAAAACATGGACAGTAAATTTAATAGATGAAATGTTCCCAAAAAAAAATGCTCTTTAAAATATGCAATGTGCCAATAAAAAAAGAAGAAACGTTCCATAAACTTTGGCATTTTCTATGGAACATTTCATATTTTAATTGACATATTTTTAGGGAACATTAATTTTTTTTTAAAGCTTCTTTTGAAATAATTTCCCGACGCTAGAGTGATAGAAAATATCAAAATTTGCTCACAGCCTGCATTGAAATGCCGAACTATAGTAAAAAATTGGTCACAATTGCAAAAGAAGTTCGTCGCAACATGAAACTTGAAAGAAATTGATCACAATTGTTGCTTGATCACATTAATGTTAAACGAAATCGAAATTAATCAAAACTTCCAACATACTTGAACGGAAGAATGGGGTCTGTCAACCATGCCAAATTGATAATCTAGAAAAAAATTGCATCTCAAGTTTTAGTAATTTTCTAGTGTTTTATACTATTTTATAGTCGTGAAATAGTGTAAAGGCTAGTGAAGTGTTGAAAAATAATAATTCAGAGTAATTTTACGCCTACTGATGGAGAAAACTTGAAAAAGTGTATAAATTTGTCACTGGCGTGCACAAGGTGGGGCAAGGTGGGGGCGATTGCCCCACCGTTTATGAATAAGATTTTTATTTTCACGTTTACAAAATTATGATATAAAATAACTTTCTTGATAACTTGATTTGAAGGTAAAATAATTTCATTTCATAAAAGAAGGGCACTGGAAACCTTTTATTGCGTCAATTACTTCGAGATGGTGCCTGAAAATTGCACCACAAAAGTGAATGAAGGGATAAACTTCAATTAAATTTTTTGTTCAAAAAATTGCATTTTTTTTTCAAGGTGGTTCATGGAGGGTTAAAAGAAAAGGGTAAATTTAAGGTTGACAAAATTCACCTTCGTGGTGCTAAATCGAAGAAAAAGCTTTTTATTGAATATTTATGGTGTAAAAATATCATCAAGGTGGTGCATGGAGGGACTAATCAAAATGAATAACTCTGGAGAAGAAATTGAATCACGCTAAAAATTTGGAGGTGCACATTTAACTGAAAATTTCTGGTGGAAAATTCGCAACACTGTGGTGAATGTAGAAGCAAGGTTTATTCATTTTTCTGGTGGAAAATTTGCACCATTTTGGTGCATGAAGAGGCAAAGCCTGAAAATTACACCACAAAGGTACATGGTGAAACAAACTACACTGACAATTTTTGGTGCAACGTTCTGGTGAATGGAGGAGCATGCTTTATTGAAAATTTCTGGTGCAAAATTTGCATCGCGCTGATAAATGAAATGAACAGAATATTTCTGGTGGAAAACTTGTACCGGTATGGTAAATGAAGACACAAGCTATGTTGAAAATTTCTGGTGGAAAACCTGCACCGTTCTGGTGAAAAGATGGGCAAGCTTTTTGGAAAATTTTGGGTCTTTATTTTGCATCCTTCTGCTGAATAGAGAAACAAATTTTAATAATAATTTCTGGACTAAAATTTTCACAATTCTGATGATTGAAGGGAAGCTGTACTGTAGATTTGTGATGAAAAATGATAAGAGAAGCAATCTATATTGAAAATGTCTGGTGAAAAATGGAAAAAGGAAATCTGCACCAATCAGAAGATTGGAGAAGCAATTTTTAGTGAACATTAACGGTGGAAAATTTGCATCGTTCTGGTCAATTGAATTTTTTTGGTTTAAAATTACCTGGGTGTAAGTTTGTATTGAAAATTTCTGGTCGAAGATTTGCAACAATCTACTGCATGGAGGGGCAACTTAAACATGTTTTCCGAGAAGAACCTCGAGGGTATTAAATTCTGAGGACAGTTCCAAGAGAAAATATTACTGGGGATAATTTCATGAAAATTCTGCGAATAATTTCTAGTGCATCCTGCAGATAGTTCCATAATAATTTTGAAAAGAATGCCGAGAGAATCAAATTTTGAATTGAATTCCAAAGGAATGTTGAGGATAATTTCAAGGGAACTCCGAGGGTAATTTCAAGCTCATTCTGAGAAAAATTTCTGGAGAATACAGAGGAAATTCTTCAGAAACTTTAGGGGAATTTCAGTTCCAAGGTGTTCTGAGAAAAAAAAAGTTCAAAAATATTCCGAAAAGAACCTCAAGGATATTGAATTTTTATGTCAGTTCCAACATTTTCTGGGGAAAATTAAAAGAAAATTCTGCGGATAATTTCTAGTGCATCCTGCAGATACTTCCAAGATAATTTCGAAAAGAAAACCGAGAAAATCAATTTTTGGGTGAAATTCCAAAGGGATTTTAAGCAATATTCCAAGCGAATTCTAAGGATAATTTCTAGCTCATTTCGGGAAAAATTTCTGAAACTCTTAAGAGATATTCTAAGAAAAAATCATGAAGAGTTCTAAGTATAATTCAAGTGGACTTCGTACTCTCCATTCCAAGATTAAAGGCACCATAGAAAAAAAAATGCCCCTCCTTAAAAAGATTCCTGTGCACGCTAGTGAAATTTGTACTAGTGATTTAACAACAGAAAATGGCGTTTGCTAGTGTTTTACTATTTTTCTGCGTCGTAACGCCTGAAATCGAAACCTGCAGGAAAACAAAATCGTCAGGAGTGGCTTGTCATGCAGATCTGGATTTCTAGGCGATTTCAAAAGGAAGTGAGAAACACAGTATATAGAAAAAAAATGTATTTGTGAAATAAACAATTCACGCACGCAAGAAAAACCGTATTCGTAAGTAACGTTTTAAATAACATTGAAGGATTGAAAGGAAATATTGAAATATTGCAATGCAACTTGTCAGAGCTTTTCTAATAAAAGCTTTCAAATTTTAGCGCCGACATTTATGGGTGGGAAACCTTACCATCATAACCTTCAAACATGTTTTGCTAACACTAATAACAGACAACCTCTCTGATGATGTCGTTGATTTCCAGGTGTGAGTTTTGACGAAGGATTACGTCTTTCGGCAACATATTGGGGGTGCAATTTAAAAAAAAAAATAAACAAAATCGACCACGTTACGAAAAGTGGTCAGGTTTTGACCACTTATAACTGTATTAATAGAGAATGGATATTAATTCTAAACAAGCCAATCGATTGGAATATCATATACGAATCTGCTAAAATGAACATTTTATCAATTTTCAAAAGGTCACTATTGAAAATTGCACGAATGTGTAACTGTTGCTATAATAATGAAAATTATCACCGATTGACTGCGAAAAGCGCTTTCCCTAACACAGATTTAAAAATCGAAATCAAATGTTTATTCAATCACCGCGTGAGGTGAGTGGTGGTGTCCAGTGGTCATCATCAACAGCAGCAGCAGCAGTGCTTTCGGCGCGTGGCGTTGTAGATTGTTCTTCAGTACACGATGGAAGGCTGCCCGCTAGCGCAAGCTGCAGCCCACTGAGTGGTCCATTCGCCGAAGAAGGAGGAAGAAGTTGCTTCTTCAGTTGCTCACCGTGAGTCGCTGTGGGCCATCTATGCCAAGCGCGTCACCGTTCCAAACAACATACCTTATCTCTGTAAAACACCTTAATAGCTCAGCATTATTTAACCATCACGACAAGTGGTCACCAAACTGTTCACCAATCGATCCAGGTGCAAGGCATGAGCACCGCTATCATCTGCAAGAACTCGAGGAAAGAATTCCACAGCATTGTTCTAAACTGGATTCCACGCTTTCAACCCATCGGTCCTTTTCAGGACCCCAAATGACTGATAATCGAGTTAACTAAAGACTTCAAATAAGAGCTTGTATCCAAGAAACATCGTCCAGGATTGGCTACATGGACACCGACAGAGCACCTCAAAAACAGAACTCTCAACCCGGAAAAAAATAACCATACAATAACCATAAAATAATATAAAATCACAACACAATTTATTGCCAACAATTGATCCTATTGTATGTATATCATACAAGTAAATTTAAAATATTGTTATTACAATAGATCTACAATACGTTCCATAGAGCATGAATTTTCAACAATAGAAAAACAATAAAATTAATGGTAAATGACTCAAGTTTATTCGGGAAAAAGTGATTTTCTGTACTGTTAAGATACATAACAACCTCCTTGTTCCATTGTAGATTTCCACATTTACCATAGATTCTATTGTGGAAACTATAAATTCTATGGTTATTTTATCGTTGCTGACAAAACAATGTATTTTAAGTACAATAAATTTTATTGTATGGTTACAATACATTTCATTGTACCTGTATCGTTCTTTTTTTTACGGGAAACTATTTCCGAATTTCAACCTATCGAACTTTTTCGAGTTAAGAAATCAATTTAATGTTTACTATACTTTTGCTGTGACATGAAAACTACCAACTCGTGTTATACGAGGGTTTGTGCATAAACTGGGACCTTTGTCGCTACCTATTGACAATTTTGATCAAAATATCATATCATGTGCCACACACGGAATGCTTGGCAGTGAGTCCAGACGATCAGTTTTCACAGTTTTTGTTCGCTATTGATAATTATATTTAAAATATAAAGAAATCAAATTTCATTTTTTCATCTGTAAATAAAACATTAAATTGAGCAGCTCGGCTTGCTTGAAGACTGACGCTTTTGCTTACTGAGAAGATCGTGGGTTTACTCCCAAGCTCCTCCTAAATAAAATCATTACAATGGTTGCATCGCCTGCTTAAGTGAATCCTGACCCATGTCCTACCCTACCATCCAACTCCGTTTATTGCACGGATATCGGAAGCGCTTTTGGATAATACTTAATAATTTATTAAATTATTCATTTAATTTTCACTTTCATTTTCAAGCACAGAAGAAGGTCATAGGTCTCCAGTGAAAAATCACTATCCATACAGCACAAGGGTAGAGGTAAAGATATGGCACCACAGAATAATAATCACAGGGATCAAGTGAATCCTGCTTAAGATGCCGAATAGGGAAGATTAGTGTTTCAAGTAGGGGATAGTCGGAGTAACAGTAGTAATAGTTGTAGTAAAAGATGGAAAGTAAACGTAGAGGACCATGTTTTGCAATACCTTCTTAATCATGATCTTTTTGAAATGTTTGAGAATCAGTTTCAGTCAGTGCCATTGCCTTTGTCGGTGTCTTTAAGTTTGTCAGTTGCCATTGTCATTATAGGTGTTGTCTCAACGTATATGTTCTTGTCAATGACAGTATTGAAAGTATTCGTGGAAGTATTTTTAACTGTGTGTGCTTATGTGTGTTTTCACCAAATGATTATATTTCTTCCTCATCTCCTAGTTTAAATTGCGTTCAAGAATAATTAACTAAAAAAAAATGTAGCAAAAGTTCATACTATAACATGTTTAACTTACTATCTACTTTTGTTGACTAATACCTAAATGTAATTTTTAATCTTTAAATTTGTGGAACCTCTTAACGAAATTCCTTTATGAAGCGCTTTGAGTGTGTAATTTTTAATTTTATGACGATAAGTTGCTCAAAATAGCAGCCTGTAATTCCGTATCAGAATCCACCTCCAATTCAATGTCTTTTGTGGAAAAGCTAAATAGTTACCTAAAAATTCTACCTAAATCGTTCACAACCAGAGCTGGATCACTGATGAAAACTAAAACTACCACCCTGAAAAACGTATCGAAATTTTCGAAGGCGAACACTCCGCAACCTATTCTTGCTACTGATTCTGTCCATTCTATTGTTAGGTATCCAAATTATTGTCATCCGTAAATTTAATATTGAATATAAAATGAATTATCTATTATTGAATAACTATTATTTACGATAATTACATGAAAGAAATAAAATATAAACTACAAACAAAACTTGACTACTAAAATCTCAAAAAGATATTCTCACAAATGTAGTTCACGCAACCAGACCTGCTTCCACTCACTCGCCACCTTGCACATGTTAGACACAAGGAGAGGCCGAAAGGCAAGCGTCTGACACATAAAACCCGTTAAATCTACCTGCAGATAGACACAATCAACGATTCTACGAATCGCGAGCGCTAACTCTGATTGAACGCTCACGAATCATAAAATCGCTGACTGTGACACTCTGAAAGCGAAATTACAAGTTTTATGCGTCAAACACCCGCCACACCCTCCTCCCGTATCCAAAAAGTACAAATCTCCACTGCAACATCCAACGAATCCAAACCCCCCGAGAATCACTCCTCTATAGCAAGTGAGTGAAAGCAACCCTGCATGCAACCATTCTTCGTGATACACTTTTTCCACCGACAAACCGACATGAAACTTAAACTTAAATCTTGATCGAGACCCCATAACGGCGGATTCAAATGTGCAGCGATCCCATCTGTCAAAACCATAGAAATTTGTTATCTATATAAAAATAATTTGCCCGGAATAGATTAGACACGAACCAACTCATGCATTTTGTATGCGTGTTCGTGGCTAGGATACACAATTTTCGCGAACATTGCGCAGATGTCAGTTTTGTGCTTTGATCATAAATTTGATGATACGTTGTATGGTCATTCATGTCGGTTTGTCGGTGCTTTTTCTGCCTATCTTTCTATTAGGACTGTGGACATGCGTTAGCTTCGAAACTTCTAACCAAACTGGGAAATCTATCAGATCACAAAAACTTGAAAAAACTGTAATTGACTGTAATAAAAATAATATGCTAAAATAAAATAAAATTATATGCAAAATTTACTAGAAGGTCATTACTTTATTGGTGAGAAGTTTCTAATAAGCCCTCCCAGTTCCTCTGTATACGGAACAAATCTGATACTATGATCAGAATTGCTCAGTCTGCATGAAGCAGCCGATTTCATCAAGGAAGTTCTATTAACAACCAAGAATTAATCGTTTGAGGCATACTGAAGCATTATGGAGGTGATATGTGTCACTATGGAAAATCATCATCGTTGCAAATATAAAGAGATTAAACATAACCCTTTACTTCAGTACCGTCAACCTACATGTCCATGGGGAGGGGCTTAATAATTTATTAAATTATTAATTGTTTTGTAGTAAAGTATTATTTTTGCAAACCGCCTTTTGACTGTAAAATAGCTATTTATGCAAAAAGAAGATTTATTCAGCACGAGTCGTAGTTTAGACAGCGAGGCTTACCGAGGTGGTGCAAGTTAGTCATCTTGACGACCATTTGTGAACTCTGTATCGTATCACCTTAGGAGGGTGAATAACTTATCCAGTATTGAATTGACATCTATAAACATTTTGCTTGGTATGATAATTTAATATTTGCTTTGTATGATAATTCTGTTTAATTCAACATGGGGATGTAGCTCAGATGGTAGAGCGCTCGCTTAGCATGTGAGAGGTACGGGGATCGATGCCCCGCATCTCCAAAAATCTTTTTGCGGTAGTGCAACGTACTGCAATCGTTGCAGTGCTGGAGGGGGGGGGGGGGGGGGGAGGTAAGAAACACTATACCAACGCGGGAAGATCACCTATTTGTGGTACGTTGCGGTTTTCAGATCTATCCCCTGACTAATTCAAAATAGGGGAATAGGATTTTTCCTAATCTTCAATCGTTGTACACGCAAAAAAAAACGTTCCTTTATTCGTGAAGAAAAATTCATGATTCCGTGAACAGCTAGTTCATCTGAATTCATGACTTTATTCCCGTAAACGTGATCACTTAATTCGGATTTTCAAGAATGTAATCACAAATCCATGAACATAGTTCACACCTATTCAGTGCAACCAAAAACACGTAACGCCATATAAAATTCAAAATGAAATCATAAGCGTGATTTCGTTCCTGCTATCGTGAATTTGGATCACGAGCAGTTGTTTATGGCCAGTTGTTTGGCAGGCAAGGTGTCCCGGGGCAAGGTTCGAGTTCACTTATATCAGCTAGATATGAACTATTCCGGCGGTAGATTTGGTAAATCAACGAGTGCTGAATTCACCAATCAATATATTTCATACGGCGAATGATCGTCTTGTTTACGGGCACTGGTACAGCAGCAATTTCGTCTACCTTCGGAGTGAACAGTAGAGCCGGCTCCAGTGCAGGTCGTTTGGGCGCTAGCTGCTTTGAAGAGTTGTCTGGATTTTTTCCCCGGGACTGGCTTTGTCCTACGCTTCTTCTTCTGTATCGATGACTACCTTGGCAGGTTCTAGGCTTTCGTGGTCGTAATTTAACTGCAGATTTTTCGGTGGTTCTAACGGTAGATCTTGGTAAACTACCGGCAGTGGTGCACCGATTATTTCATGGTCAAAACATTGACAATAATATTATTGTTTACATTTTGAAGCTCATGAACCGTGCTTCCGTTTTCTAGAACAGGTTCACGATATCAAGCACAACTCATGAACATAAATCACGTTTACCAGAACAGAAAATCATGATTTTCAAAACAGAGTTCACGTTTCTATGACTTCTATTACCATTGCTGGTGCCCGGTGCACCGTAACGCAGGCGCTACGATTATTTTGTGGAACAATGTTCACGATTCCATGAATTTTATTCATGGTGTATATTCGTAAACGAAAAATTTACTTGTTCCGAAAATCGTGACTTGAGGTTGACGAATTTCAGAACGGACTTTTCCCGTGTACTCTAGTTTAAAGTGGTTAAGAATAGGGTTCTGATGCTTGGTAAACATCGGGTGCCATTGCTTGACTTTGTCACCAAGAAAGGCCAGTGCTTTTGAAGGGGGGGGTCTTCATGCTCTGAAGGGAGACAGCTGGCACCAAAGGTATATTTTTGACTAAGCTACAATTCAGCTTTCAATGTTCGTTCGGACTAACCAAGGTCCCCTGCGATTAGGGTAACCATATCAAAAACTTGAAAAGGAGGACATTCCATTTGAGGTTTGGAGATTAAGGAGGAATATGTTTCAATTTATATGGGGCCTCATAGCCTAGTCAGTAAAGGCACGGTATTACCAAGCCGGAGGCGGCGGGGCCGGTCCGGTCGAGGGAATCTTTCGGGTTGGAAATTTTCTCGACTTCCCTGGGCATAGAGTATCATTGTGCTTGCCACACAATATACAATTTCATGCATTGGTATTGGCATCGAAAGCTCTCAATTAATAACTGTGGAAGTGCATTTAGTAGAACACTAAGTTGAGAGCACGCAATAAGCTAATATGCATAAAGCAATGCTTGATATGCGAATAAGAAGAAGAATATGTTTCAATTTCTTAACATTAAAGGAGAACAAAGAGTTTTTATCATACGTTTTAATAATATTTACGCTATCACAAAATTCATGATTTGCAAAGGTTCAATTGAGATTGTTCATAACTTGTAGCCGTTACCACACAGTTCGAAAAATAATCTAAATTTCTGTTCAATATGATGCACATAAATGGAGCGTCACATATCATATATGTATACAAAAGCCATCTTTGTAAACAACATTGTTTGCAAGTTGCTCGGTTGCGTGAAATGAAATACAAGTCTACGTGAATGAATGTTTACATCACAATTAAAATTCAGAATTTTTATCTGTGCAATTCAATCCATCTTCTCGTTATACTTCTGAAAAAAAAGCATCAAACTAGCCTTCATAATTAATTTTTGATACTTGGAAATGTCCATCTGATTTGCATGAAAACTACAGCCTTACAACCTTAAAACCACCCCAACTTTTATCATGTTCAACTAAGCAACCTGTTAATTTCACCATTGATTCAGCATAGGGCCCTAAGGTCGCTGCCATAGTGAGAGCGTCGGAAGTTTTAACATTTGTACTTCAGTGTTTTGACTGTTCGTCTTTTTATATTGCACTGAATTTTCAGACCAAAAATATTGCTCAATTCTGGCACTAAAATAGCATCCAAATGACTATCAAAATTAATCGCGTGCTTGTGTCCACATTGTGTTAAGTGCACTTGAAAGTGAGAGGAATGTTTAACTGTCACCAGTTGTTGCTTACAATTCTGCATTGCTGTATAATACTCTTCCGGTTGCTGTTATTCAACTTAAATTTGACGTGCTTCAAGTTAATGATCATACCTTTTACCACACATAAGCCTAAATGGTCCAGTAGGTATGGTTGACGCCTATGAATCAGCGACTGCCGGTTCTAATCTCGAAATGCAAAGGTAATTTTTAGACTTATATTAACAATATAAATATGTTAATCCAATTAGTCAGCAACAAGTTAAAGCAGTTCCATATAAATGCATAAGATATGAAGCGGTCTTCCATTATTATTTTTGAAATAAAACTAGAAGGCTGAACAAGGGTTGGACAAGACTGTTATTTAATGCCTTAAAAAGCTTATATTACTCTGTTAAGCTTTTGGCTGATTAAAATCACCAGATTTAGATGTTTAAAAGCTGGACAAAGGTAAACGTGGTCTATGTACAGCAATTATTCAATCTAAGGCTGAATTGAAATCGATTAATCAACACTTGTTAAGCATCAAATTGTTACCTGGGAAGGGTCTACAAAACTTCAATAAACAAATAATTCAGTGAGAAAAATGACTCATATGGCATTTTTTACTTGTTCTAACAACCTTCCCAGTTGGCATATCATCCCATTCTCCAATTCATTGGAATTTTTTGATTATTAATATCAATACCTACAAAATATTGATTTTCACTAGCCACCTTATGTCAGCATCAGCTTACATAGATCCAATATCAATGTCACTCACTTCAATATCAGTGAGCAAATGACATTGACATCGTAAGGGAACTGACTGATATTCAAAGTTCGTTTGCAAATAATTCTTATTTACGTCAGCTAATCGAGTACTGATGTTTTTTTATTAAAACAATGGTGCAATGGTTATACAAACTAGTTCATTTATTGAAATAAAAGTAAGATTTTCAGCAGTCCACTATGATTCGGATTCCTACGTCAAAGCCGTAACGCCTGATATCATGCTTGAAAAGAATATCAGAGTCGGTAATGAAATTCAGTGCTGCTGAAGCAATATCTAATAACAACTAAGCAGCACTGGCTACGACAAGCCGTTCCACAGCGTGGTAACAAAGCAACAGAATGCATTATAAATTCATAAACCCGTTCTGTTACATTTACCCATATACAACAAGAAACAATAAGATGAACGCCTAGCTGTCTCTGGTAGGTACCTAGGTACAATAGAATCATCACCGAGCGGAAGGATTACAATTCTGCTAGAAACAACAGAAGTTTTTGTCATAATTTCTCCTCCTGAGCTTCCTGCTTCTAGAGCATCCCCATAGGAGTAGAGAGAACCCGGCAGACTAGGCCGACTGAATGGCACTTGAGGATGGCAAAGTTCAACCACCCCCGCCACACCGGGTTATTCTTTTCCCGCCATGGGGTGGAATTTCACAAGTGGAATACGGGAGTCGAGTGCAGGGAAAAAAGTCAAGTGGCTTGTTCTATTGCTACATGTTGTTGGTAGCATGGGACATGTATCTATACGGAACGGGAAGCATCGTCCTCGCCATTATCCTTTAGCTGGTGTCCTCCCATTAGTGTGCTTACCGCTTTTATGGTAAGTGACGAATGAGTGGGTTGGTTTTGATGAATGAAAAAAGAAAACAGGTGACAAGAGGATGAACGGCATCTGCTCTGCTGCGCTATAGTACCCACTCATCTCCCGGAAATTTATGCACCGTTTTGCGCTGGAAGTTTTATTAACTGCATAAATGGCGTTCCTACATTGTCTGACAATTGAAAGCGAAAATTAAGGCAATTTCCTTAATCCTTTCTCTTTAATGGCATTTGCTGCTAATTTATCCATTAGTGAAAGTAGGTATGTCTATTGCAACGTTGGCTATAATGGCATTACGCTGTCCGACATTCATCTGAGAGAGAGAGCGTAATCCCACAATTTGCATAATTGGCAAGCTAATGGATTATCTGTACTAATTCCGAAAGTGTCGCAATTAATATCCCCACCTCCTAAGGTAAGGCAATCGGTAAGCTTTTCTAGTTAAATTAGGAAGTCAATTTGCAGCAATATTATCCCACAGATCCCCTGCCGTATGGCGGTGGTTTGCAGTCAGTTCAGTGTGGCTTCGACCTGCGGCGGATAAATCTGGAACGGAGGAGGACGACAGCAAACCGCAGGAATTGAACCCGCAGCTTGCTTTGTTTTCGTGCGTACCTGGTTCGAATTGACTCTAGTAAGATGGCTTTTGATTCAACTTTGGACAGGTTGCCATAACTCAAGCTTAAAGATGATTGAATTTCCAGCATTTATGCGATAGACTCTTAAACGGATGCCTCGACCGAGTTAGACCTAACCCTACTTGTGATGGCTTCTTCGGAATCTCATTCGCTATCCCTTTTAAATATTTACAGTGTGCCCGTTCGGTCCCTATTGGGAATATCTACCTTCAGCTGGTGCTGCTACGGCGGTGAGAACAGCTTGAAATCAACACATTCCTTTCCCTCTTCACCAAGCTCCGGGATGATGGCGATGACGGCGACGGCGACCGTTGGCCAATAATGGCGATGATGATGGCATTTCCGAAAATTAAATCCTCAATAGCTCAATCCTTATACACCCTTCGTTTTCATCACCATTCATCCTGTCGTTATGTAGCATGAATAGATAAATCCTCATTGTTACTACCCGCTTGCTTCGGGCAAGGATTATTATTCCATAGGCTGCACTCTAAATCCCTAACTGGCAAACATATTGATCAGTGGATTATATTATAGTAGTCGATATAACCGATAAAGCCAAGATTATTCCAGTTAGAGGTTGAATGGTCACATTGCAAAATCCAGTCGAGCGGCCATTTTATCCTGTTTACGAGAAATTTTAGGAATCCCACGTGCTTTTCCAGCACTAGTCCAGTGTTGTGCCGCGATTTTTTGTCTTCCTCCGCTCCGTTTAACCTTCCAACTAGAATAATCTTGGATGCAGCATCATAATTATCTCTGTTATTATGATACTGCAAATATCATAATAGCGCGACCGACGAGCGTCCTTATTGGACGGACGGCGCTACACTTAGTTGTGTCGGTCGGTTTGCAATTTAAGCCCAATAATTGATACGGATGACCACGAAAAAGTTATTATCAGAGCAGAACGTGCCAAAACTGTTTGCATAATGGTCGCCGTCAAGTTACCACTGCGTGAAATATTTCAATCGATTATGCATGCAATTCCGGAGGATTATATTGCAACAATCACATGCCAGAACGGATATTTGCTCCAATTAATGATTCACCACGGCACTCTATGTATGGAAGATTATCACCATCACATAAATTGTTCCAATATCAATTCAATGTTGTGATTGTGTGTGACTGTACCAGTGTCGCAACATTTTTTTTTAAATTTCAATCTGTATTTTCACCGTAAAAAAATCTTTTTAATCTGTATCTGGCTGATAAAAATCTGTGAAATAATCTGTTTGATTTCTTTATTATGATCTTAATGCGGATCGTACATCTCCTTTGAGTTTATTCAATGTTCAGGAAGAGTTTGTTCAAAGCATAGAATCTTGGAAAATGATTTAAGCTTGCTTTCTATAGAATTATTAATCTATGAAAAATAACTCGAAATCCTGAATTTTGATTTTTAAAGTGATTTGTATCTTTTCTTCAAGTCTAAAAATACAAAAAATTAAGTCCAAGTACATAGTGAGAAACAAGCTTGAAAATTAAATTAATGAAGTTACGAACTCTTCATCATTGTTTGCAACTCCCGAGAAAATGAAAAATCGAACATTAAATGATGTTATGATTTATGTAGGAGAAATGGCTCTAATGTTGGCCTATGGATCTAAGATTGAGCCAAATCGCTAAAAATCTGCTATTTATCAATTAAATCTAGATAAACGCGTCATTGAGACGGTACTAATGGATATTTTTGGTCGCTATTGAAAATTTAGTCGATTGCTGAATTTATGTATGGGCCCAAATTAGGGGCATTTAGGCCGACATTTGTTACATTTTAATGCTCGATGTTGTCAAAGCACAACACTTTTATTTGGATGTTTAGTCGATTGCATATTCAAACGTCAAAATATCCAGTAATCAATCAGTTTGTGGATTGTTAAAACGGCTTGATTCGACAAATCCAAATATTGAATTAACCATAATACCTGTCACTGTGTGATATCAAGCTGAACATTTCATTAAGTCCTAAGTAGTGATCGATTCTCTTCGTCGACTTTCTCTTTTTTTTTAATAACTTGGGCACATAACCGTTTCTTGTTGTGTTTGTCGTATTAGATGCTAGATAAAAGCTTCTTTTATCGATATGTATGTTGAAAATGCAAAGTCGACGAAGAGAATCTGTCAATATTACTTACGATCTAATGCAATGTTCAGCTTGATATGGTTAAATAAATAATAAGAAAACCTAACATCCTTTCTCACGAGCAATCAGAATTCACAAATCAATAAAATAAACTAATATTATGTTCAGTGAAAAATGCGATTTGAGTTTGGTGCACCTAGCTGCTCAAAAGGAAGAAACGATTATTTATCGGAATGAATAACTATAATCAAGAGTTAAAAATGTATTCCCCTTATTTGAAATATCTGTATATTTTTGAAAATTCCGTAATATATACACAGATATCTGTATAAAAAAATTGAGAAAAATTTGTATACGAGGCATCACTGAACTGTACCGTCCAGGGTTACCAAAACTACAGATGAATCTGTATTTCTACAGATTTTTCAGAGTTTTTAAAACCAAGATTCTGTATTCACAGATTACAGATTTCTAGGATTTTAACAGATTACACAGATTTTTTAAAATATGATCAAACATTTAATAAATTAAACTTAAGATGTTTAATAACAACACATTTATTTCACTTCAGTGTAATTTTATCATCACAAACTTTTACATATATCTATGCATGCTTTTTTGCGGAATGCAAACGGAGAATAAGAACTGTCAGAGGTATTCTTGTTTGCCAATCTATTTTTTTGTTTCTGTCAGAAAAATTGCTCAATCACTTTTCAAATGACATTTTTTAAAGATTCAATTAATAAATTATCAACACAGATATCATCACAGATTTTCTGGACAAAAACTAAGATGAAAAGATTTTTTGAACAAAAACACAGATTTTCTTTTGGCAACCCTGGTACCGTCCTCCAGTCAAATTGACTGCTGAAGACCTTTTGGTGTGAAAGATTAAAAAAATAGACCCGCGTGGAAAAATGCTCGAACCACTGAGCCGCGGGTCAGGAGAGGGCCTTAACTACTAGAATCTTAACCTAATACCTGTCGATAAGAATTTCACATCTTATCGAGAAACCTACCACTTGGACGAGCAAGAAAGAAATCTAATAATGATCCTCCTAGATATGAAACTAAAGTTAAAGCGGAAGCAGCTGACAGTGTTATGCTCGATGGGCATTCTTCGTTAGTGAAACATAAGAGAAGCAATGCTTCATTTGAGATTTCCAGCAGGATTGCGGTATATCATATCTAGTAAGAAAACGGTGGATATTATTCTGACGATTCTGTTTAACCTACCTTCTAACTGGAATAATCTTGATCACCTACCTGATTGTTTCGAGTTAGATCTTAGAACAGTCCAACTGAGTGACGGAGAAACTGTAAGGAAGGGAGAATAAGGAAAATATCGTTAAGAAAAGTCCATTAATGAAATGAACAAACTGTTGTATTCCGGAACTCCACTATTCGCCAGCAACTGAAAAGAGTGGCCCTCGTGACTCCGAGTGGGACTCAATTTGGTCACCGTCACGCAATCTACTTACAATTCCACATCACATTATTAATTATATTAAATCAGGCGTAACATTTGATAACGGCACAAAAGCTTTTGTAAACAAACTTTTTAAGGCCCTTTAAACGTGAACCGAAGTACGCTCATGCAAACCCACAACATCATCGGATAGGGGCAACTATCACCTTTCCGAAAGGCTACGGAGGCTACGTTTTGACGTAGGACTACGTCTTTGATTTCTATATGGGGGTACACTTTGTGAAAACCGAAAATGGAACATGTAACAAATTAAGAAAGATTTTGAACGTTAATAACTCAGCTGCCCCTGGTCCAATTTCAATAATTTTATCACCAATCGATCAGAAATGTGGCTACGCATCGATAACAATGCTTCCGAATGTTGAAACTATTGAAAAACTGGTAAATATCCAGCATTGTCCAGAAGCGTCGAATTAACTAACGAATCCACCAATTACCTACATGCATATGTTGCTTTCCCAGCACAGTCGTCAGAGAGTAGTAAGTAGACGAAACAAGTCGAAGTGGCATTCGCCTCCGATCTTCGGGCGCGTGCGAATAGGGAGGATGGAATTGCGTAATATTTTGCACACTCATCGCCATACTCAGAACCACACGCTCCCAACGACCACACCACTGTGTGGTGGTGTTCGGTCGTCGAAATTAGTAGCAGCAGTAGCAGCAGTAGCAGTGCTTTCGGCGTGTGGCGTTGAAAATTGTTCTCCAGTAACAACGAAAGGCTGCCTGCAAGCAGCGAGCTGCAGAGCTCACATAAGCAACCATCAAAGGAGGAAGAAGCTACACCGCTATCCTATGGATCGGAATCAGTAGCTCTTCGTGAGTCGCTGTGGGTCGGTCATCTATGCCATGCGTGTCCCAGCGTTGCCAGGTCATTTTGAGAAAAATCTGGACTAGTTGAAATATAAAATCTGGAAAAATCTGGAAGGCTCCAAAAAATCCTGTTTTTTAACATAATGCTATTGAAATCAAAGTGATGTGCCAATCTTCCCTAATAATCGGTCAATATGATCATCTGGAATTTATTCAAAGTAACCAAATGTTTATGAATTACATGTTTAAGTAAATTATAAAAAAAAACAAATAACTTGTTGGTATTGCTTAAATCATCCAAAAGTTAAGAAAAGTATTGACACAATGTGACAAAAAGTTTAAATATCCATTACACAGCATTTTACAAATTGAGTTAAATCGTTGGTTAAATACTTCAGAAAATATTTTTAGAATTGTTTTTTAACTGTATCTTTTTTTAAAAAAGAATGAGGAGCAAAGAATCAAGCAACTTTGATGGGATGGATTTTTTAAACTAATAGTCGATTTAGTCCTTACTTTTTGATACAGTACCAAAATATGTCTTAAAAAATTTCATAGTTCTAGATAATTCTAATATTACCCTGAGGTTGATCAGATTTTCAATGTAATTCTTGACATCATAGTAGGCAGTAGACAATTTTATTTTAAAGTCAAATTCACCAGCCTGAAGTGGGAATCAAAGCCTAACAATTTTGGTACTCACACACAGTTTACCTAAACTACAGGTAACTCAACAGTTTGCATTACCATATAGAATTTTTTTTTTATTATATAACTAAAATGAAAATCTGAAAGCGGAATTTATATATTTCCTTTTGTCTGATTTTACTTGGAACTATTTACAGGATATCTTCATTTTTTTTTTCAAAGTTCCATTTGAATCATTCTAGAATCCCATCATACATTTTCTGAATTTCGCTACAATAATCTTGATAATTTTCAAACTTTTTCAGTAACATTCTAAGAGTTCTCTTGAAATCTCTTATAAATCACTCTCCGATTCCACAATTCCCTCAAACTAGCAATAATTTCCAAGGATTGGCACAATTTTGTTTTCATTTTTCTCTATGAAATTCCATTAGAATATTCTTAATAATTTCCTTGGCACACTCTTCAGAATTACCCTCACACTATTTTCAGACTTATCCAATAATTTACTTTGAGCTGCTTTGTAGGTAAGGCCATAATTGTTTTGAAATCCTCTTCAGTATTTGATAAATACTCAAATACTTTGCCAAAATGGCATTGAAAGTCTCCCAGAAATTGCCATTTGGCATAATTCCGATTAAATTTCTTAAAATTTTATAAAAATGAATTTTCATAGAAACAGTGAACAGAATTCCATTGAAAATATTCTCAGGATTCGTATACTCCTTAAGTTTCATCTTAAGAATTTTCTTTGATTTCTCCTATTTCTATTCTTCACAAAATCTCCATGCAACACACCACACCTAGTAGACCAGTAGGGAAATTTTCAGGTTGCTGGAGAGGGAATCGAACCTTCACTTCGTGGCACTAACAATACGCCTGAATGACGGGTAAAACCGCACGACCACGAAGCTTACAAAGATGGATGGAACTCTACTCAGAATTAACTTGAAATTCTCCTTGGGTTTCGCCTCACACTTCACTGTAAACTATTTTCAAAATTACCTTACAATTCTGAAATTCTACGGCAATTTAGAATGCTGAATAAATTCAGACTACATTCCTAGTTGAACACTCAGTCGGTTAACAACGTCCCGGTCTCAGTCACGCGGCATCTAGTTTTTTTCGGAGTTTTTTTTCCGCCCGAGCGGTTTTTTCACCCCCCCCATTGGGTGCCCCAAGTGACCAGTGTGCAACAGAGGAAGTGGAATTCCATGGGCCGAGCCCCTTGGAGTTGCCATCCAGCTTTAATTCACCCCGGTAATCCATCCGGTCGTCAAGCCATTTTTCCATCATCGTGCCGACCCACCAACACCATCACCACCAGCAGCAGCAAACGGACCATCTAGCTGCAACGGCTGATAGGTTGTTTACAACCGGCATAAGTATTAGACAATACATTTTGCAAGTCCATTGCCTCCCTATTGTAGTTAAATTTTGCCTCGTGGCGCGTGACTCTGTCTCTCACCCCTCGTAGGGGAGTATGGGTCATAGTGAGACAACTTTTTGCAAGTAGATATAAGTTTTTTTGTTTTTTTTTTTGTTTCGATTTTTTTTTCTTTTTGATTTGTTCGTACGTCGGGCAAAAAATTTAATTACTAGTAATTAAAATTAATTAATTAGTGAAGGTTTTAATTTTTTTTTTCCTTCTTAAGTGGTTGCGCACCGCTTTTGCGCAACACTTATGGCATCTTCCGATGCCTACGTTACGCGAACCAGATACTATGAACCGTCTTCGAAAGGACCATGGGTTGTCTTTTTTCGGCCCAAAAATAAACCTTTGAAAACTCTCGACATAACGAGAGATTTGCTGCGTAAGTATCCGGGAATCTTGGTACACAAAGAAAGATTCAACAAACTGCGTGTAGAAGCACCGACTTATGATGTGGCAAATAAAATTGCTGATCACGAGCTTTTTAGTGTTGAGTATAACATCTACATCCCTTCTCGAGATGTGGAGATAGAAGGCGTGGTCTCCGACGCGAGTCTGACTGTCGAGGACTTGAAACATGCCTCGGGAACTTTTAAAAACTCGACATTCGCTACCGCGCTAGTGAAGATACTGGATGTAAGGCAACTGCATTCAGCATCTTTGCTAGACGGTAAAAAAGTTTATAAACATTCAGACTCGTTCCGGGTGACTTTCGCAGGTTCAGTTCTCCCAAACTTTGTTAAAATTGATGGTGCTTTTTTTCCGGTGCGACTGTTTGTACAGAGGGTATATAATTGTACCAACTGCAAAAGGCTGGGACACTCGGCCAGCCATTGCGGCAACAAAACTCGTTGTGGCAAATGTGGTGAAAACCACAAAGAGGATTCTTGCCACAAAGAATCAGTAAAATGCGCTTACTGTGGCGAGAATCCTCACCCCTTGCAGGAGTGCCCGATGTACAAACAGCACTCCGATAAAGTGCAGCGTTCAATCTCTGGACGCTCCAAGCAGACATATGCTCAAATGTTGAAGGCTGCATCAGCCGTCCAAGATGCAAACCAATTTTCGATTTTGTCAGCTGAAGAATCGGACTCTGACTCATCGGATGAAGGTGATTCTACGGTGGTACACGCACCTTCAAAAATGGACGGATCCTCAAAAAGAAAATGCCCCTCCCCGAAAGTGCGCCGTAAGAAAACTAAAGTCACCTCCAGACGATTGCCAAATTCCCAGGGTAATGGGGATGAAAAAACAAAACCGAAGGCTCCTGTTGATCCAATCCCTGGATGCAGCAAGAATTTTCCGCCATTGCCCAACAAAGATAAAAAAAATAAAAAAGCTGCTCCTCAAACTTCTCAAAAGAAATCCAAGTCCGAACGAGGTTTGCTAGCTTTTTCGGACATTGTGGAATTCATATTAAACATGTTCAACATACAAGACCCTCTAAGAAGCTTAGTTTCTGCCTTGCTTCCAACATTAGAATCATATCTTAAGCAATTGACTGTTTCATGGCCCCTCCTTGCATCAATCATATCTTTCGATGGATAATTCGTCGAACGAGGTCGAAGATATGATCACTGTGCTACAGTGGAACTGCCGTAGTCTAGTGCCTAAACTAGACTCGTTCAAATTTTTACTTCACAATTCTGACTGTGATATATTTGTTCTCTGTGAAACATGGCTTTCTTCCGATAAAGAACTCAACTTCCACGATTTTAACATTATACGCCTGGATAGAGACGATTCTTATGGAGGAGTACTTTTAGGGATCAAAAAGTGCTACCCTTTCTACAAAATTTCCCTTCCTGCTCTATCAGGCGTCGAAATCGTCGCTTGCCAAATAAATGTGAAGAACAAAGATCTTTGCATAGCTTCAGTATACGTTCCACCAAGAACCTCCATTAGCCGTAGTCAACTCTGGAATCTAGTTTCGATTCTTCCATCCCCAGTATTAATTCTGGGTGATATGAACTCCCATGGTACTGGGTGGGGCGATCTATATGACGACAATAGAGCGGCTATTTTTTACGATTTATGTGACGATTTCAATTTGACTATTTTGAACACTGGTGAAGCGACACGTATAGCAAATCCTCCGGCTCGAGAAAGCCGACTCGACCTATCTTTGTGTTCAAGATCGCTATCATTGGATTGTCAGTGGAAGGTTATCAATGATCCCCATGGTAGCGATCATTTGCCAATCATCATTTCAATAAAGTGTGGCCCTCACTTTGCAGAACCATCTCGGGTTCCATTTGATCTTACAAGGAACATCGACTGGCAGAAATATGCAACGGCGGTGACAATCGGTGTCGAATCAATAGATACGCTTCCACCATTGGAAGAATATCGATTCCTAGCCGATTTGATTTACAAAAGCTCACTGGAAGCACAAAAAAGAAAAGTTCCAAGTGCACCCTTTAAAAGGAGACCAGCCACACCTGGTTGGGACGAAGAATGCACAAAATTGTATGTAGAAAAATCTGATGCTTTCAAAGCTTTTCGTAGACACAAAACCTCCACTTACTTCGAGGAATATTCAAAGCTTGAGACAAAGCTGAAACAATTAATCAAAGCAAAAAAACGCGGTTATTGGCGCAATTTCGTCGAGGGACTCTCACGAGAAACCTCAATGAACACCTTGTGGAGGGTGGCTCGCAACATGCGTAACCGCTCATCTTTCAATGAGAGTGAAGAATACTCCAACCGATGGATATTCGATTTCGCTAAAAAGGTCTGTCCGGACTCAGTTCCAGCACAAAATATTCTTCGAGAAGCGTCTCCTAGCGGCGGCTCTCTGGATAGACCATTCTCAATGCTGGATTTCTCTATGGCTCTTCTTTCATCGAACAACTCCTCACCAGGAAGCGATATGATTAAATTCAATCTTCTGAAAAATCTCCCAGATATCGCTAAAAGACGCTTGCTAGATTTATTCAATTCCTTGCTAGAAAACAACATTGTACCGCCTGAATGGAGACAGGTCAAAGTAATAGCCATTAAAAAACCTGGCAAATCAGCGTCTGACCATAACTCATACCGTCCGATTGCTATGCTTTCGTGCATTAGGAAATTGTTGGAGAAAATGATCCTTCGGAGACTCGATCACTGGGTCGAATCAAATAACTTGCTATCAAATACACAGTTTGGGTTCCGCAAGAGCAAAGGAACAAACGATTGTCTAGCGCTGCTTTCCACAGATATTCAACTGGCCTTTGCACACAAGGAGCAATTGGCTTCAGTATTCTTGGACATTAAGGGGGCTTTTGATTCAGTTTCCATTGAAATTCTGTCAGACAATCTGCACAGATGTGGACTTTCTGGAATTTTAAATAATTTCTTGTACAATTTGTTGTCAGAAAAGCAAATGAACTTTTCCCTTGGACAACTGACAACTTCCAGAATTAGTTACATGGGCCTGCCCCAAGGCTCATGTCTCAGCCCTCTTCTTTATAACTTTTATGTCAAAGATATCGACAACTGTTTGGCAGAACAATGCACGCTAAGACAACTTGCAGATGACGGTGTGGTTTCCGTAAGAGGTCCACATGCCGTGGACTTGCAAGGACCATTGCAAAATTCCTTAGATAACTTGTCTTCTTGGGCTATGAATCTAGGGATCGAATTCTCGCCGCAGAAAACTGAACTGGTAGTGTTTACTCGAAAGCGGTACCCAGCCCAAATGCAGCTTAATCTTTTGGGCAGAAACATTACCCAATCATTGTCTTTCAAGTACCTTGGGGTCTGGTTTGATTCAAAGTGCACTTGGAATGCCCATATTACGTATTTGAAGCAAAAATGTCAGCAGAGGATCAACTTTCTCCGTTCAATTTGCGGCACATGGTGGGGTGCTCATCCGGGAGACCTCATAACGCTTTATAAAACAACTATTCTCTCTGTTCTAGAGTACGGCTCTTTCTGCTTTCTCTCGGCAAGAAAAAGTCACCTAATAAAATTGGAACGAATTCAATATCGTTGTCTGCGTATTGCTCTAGGCTGTATGCACTCAACGTATAACATGAGTCTCGAGGTTCTGGCAGGAGTAACACCCCTCCAGAACCGTTTCTGGGAGCTCTCTCTCAGAATACTAATCAAATGCGGAGTGACGAACACACTTATAATTGCTAATTTTGAAGAAATTCTTGGGCTGAACACACAATCTCGATTTATGAGAATCTACCACCACTACATATCATCAGATATGTGTCTTCCTTGTTATACTCCAGACCGTGTTCACTTCACCAATCGCAGTTCCTCAATTGAATATGATCTGACCATGAAACAAGCAACTCATGGGATTCCCGATCAACTTCGACCTATTATTATTCCGCGTATGTTTACTGAAAAGTACCAACAAGTCAATTGCATGAAAAGATATTTTACAGACGGGTCTCGTCTCAGTGGATCCACTGGCTTCGGTGTCTTCAATGAAAACTCTAGCGCCTTCCGCAAACTTCAGGAACCTTGTTCCGTTTTTGTTGCTGAGCTGGCAGCAATCAACTTCGCATTGGGGATGATTTCCAACATGCCTGCAGACCATTACTTCATCTTCACGGATAGTCTCAGTTCTATTGAGGCTATTCGGTCGATGAAACAAGGTAGGCACTCATCTTATTTCCTTTCAAAGGTAAGGGAGCAGATGTGTGTGCTGGTCGAAAGATCATATATGATTACCTTTGTATGGGTCCCCTCACATTGCTCAATCCCAGGCAATGAGAAGGCGGACTCTCTCGCAAAGGTGGGCGCGCAGGAAGGCGAATTGTATGACAGGCAAATTTCACACGATGAATTTTACCATTTAGTGCGTCAGAGTACCTTTTCGAGTTGGCAAACCGATTGGGACACTGGAAATCTTGGACGGTGGTTACATTCAATTATTCCTAATGTTTCTTCGAGAGCGTGGTTTAAAGGCTTGGGCTTAAGTCGTGACTTCATTCGCGTGATGAGTAGACTTATGTCCAACCACTACTCGCTAGATGCTCATCTCAATAGAATAAACCTCGTGGACAGCAACATCTGTCGGTGTGGAAACGGTTACGATGACATCGAACACGCAGTTTGGCAATGTACGGATAATGACGCCGCCAGAGAGCGACTTTTGAATACCCTCGAGGCCCAAGGAAGACAACCCTATGTTCCTATCAGAGACGTGTTGGCAACCCGTGATCTCTGCTATATGCAGTCCGTTTATGTTTTTCTTCAAATGTCTAGTATAAGAATTTAATTCCTTTTGTCTTTTGTCTCTCTTTATTAGTTTTTGTTTGTCTTGTCCCCCCGTCTCGATGAGTCTCATCATCGCCCACTGGTCACCCACCATAGCCGGTCGAACTCCAGACGAAGCTAGAACAGCACTACCGTTCATACTGGCGACAACGCTCTGATGAGACAACGAAACCCTACCCCAAGCTCCTCCCCTGATCCTATCCTTCGAAAATGTACCCTTCTAACCTCGAGTAAGCCGCGAGTAATCGGCCCAACTCCTACTAGACATAGAATTAAGTGAATCTTGTTACACACAGTGAACAATGAATTATCGGCTCCGTAAAGCTAACGCGATTGAGCCTTCCAAATAAACGAACTAGATAAAAAAAAAAAAATTCAGACTGCTGTAACTCAATATTAACAGGTACTTAAAATAATGCTAAAAATTACCAGATGCCTTTCAAATTTTCCTTATGAATTATCCTCAAAAATCTCACAAACATACTTCAAAGTCCTGGTGATTGACTAGATTCAAAAGCCAAATTTTGCAAGGCTCAATTTATTGTTTTCAATCCTGAAAAGTTTTCGATTTCTCTAAATTAAAATATTATGAAAATTCCTCCGTGTTAAAATTTTGATTTATTTTAAATATAGAAAAAATCTAAATAAAAATTCCAACTATACAAATATTAAGGCCCGATATTTTTTAAAGTTTGAAGATTTTTGTCAGTAAAGATTCTTTAGAAAATGTCTCCATTTTCATGATTATGCAACCCAATAACTTGCAAACATGTTGTAACAATTTCATGTACGATGTTGCAATAATTTCCAACGTTGATGGCCTTTAATAATTAAAGAAGCAGTTTTTATTTTTTTTTTTTGGATTATAGTGTAAATCAATTGAAATTATATTTTTAAAGCAACATGTTTGAAAAATCTGGGAAAATCTGGAACATATTTAAAAAATCTGGAAATATACGCGATCTGTCTGTGTATCTGGCCGGATGCCTGAAAATCTGGAAAATCCAGATAAATCTGGAATAGTGGCAACACTGCGTGTCACCCTCGCTCTAAATGACATACAGCTCGACAGCCTCATCCGTGTTGAACACCCAGCTCAGAATTACTCAACCATCACTACAAAACGGTCCTTTTCAGGGCCACCAAAAATTTGTTAAAGAGTATTATTTGGACATTGGTCAAGGTCATCAGTTCCCGCAAGCAGCTAGCTATCGAGGCTCAACCTGTCTATAGAAGGTGTGGAATTGTAGGCCTGAATATATTGGTGCAATTAGTTTTTCCTCGGCTTTCATTCCGCACGATTGGTTTCTTTTTTTTTTTTTTTTAACTCTTTATTTGTTCCAAATTCAAAATAAATTACATTTCATTTTTAACCTAGGTGCTCCAGTTACTACAGTAACTTACCAGCCTTAATTGTTATGATATATATCTAAGTGTTTTTACATTGTTCCTGTCTTGGCAATTCAGTATTTTAAACAGGTTTTTTAAACCTGCATGTCAGTATAACAATTGATAGCTTAAAACTAAATAACTAAAAATAAATCTTATCTAAGTATAAAGGGAATTAATCGTTGCAATTGAGGATTGTAACGATTTTTGTCGGAAATTATTAATTATTTTGTTGGACATTTGTGCTAAAGTCTCAACATTCGAAATTCTATGTACTTCGGTAGTACTGTACCAGGGAGGCAACTTCAAAATCATCTTCAGAATTTTGTTCTGAATCTTTTGAAGTGCTTTTTTCCTGGTAGTGCAACAACTAGACCATATTGGCACAGCGTAAAGCATGGCCGGTCTAAAAACTTGTTTAAATATTAGAAGTTTATTCGTCAGGCAAAGTTTGGATTTCCTGTTTATAAGAGGATACAAACATTTTATATATTTGTTACATTTGGCTTGAATGCCCTCAATGTGATCTTTAAAAGTTAATTTATGGTCAAGTATTAATCCAAGATATTTCACTTGGTTTGACCAGGAAATTGGAACTCCGTTCATAGTGACTATGTGACTACTACTAGGTTTCAAAAAGGAAGCCCTGGGCTTATGTGGAAATATTATAAGTTGAGTTTTGGAAGCGTTGGGAGAAATCTTCCATTTTTGTAAATAAGAAGAGAAAATATCTAAACTTTTCTGAAGTCTGCTGCAAATAACACGAAGACTTCTTCCTTTAGCGGAAATGCCTGTGTCATCAGCGAACAAAGATTTGTGGCAACCCTGAGGCAAATCAGGGAGGTCCGAAGTGAAAATGTTATACAATATAGGCCCAAGAATGCTACCCTGAGGAACTCCTGCTCTAACAGGTAGTCGTTCAGATTTAGAATTTTGATAATTTACCTGCAGAGTTCTGTCAGTTAAATAATTTTGAACTAATTTCATAATGTAAAGTGGAAAATTAAACTTTTTCAATTTAGCAATCAAACCTTCATGCCAAACACTGTCGAATGCTTTTTCTATGTCTAGAAGAGCAACTCCAGTTGAGTGGCCTTCAGATTTGTTTGAACGAATTAAATTGGTAACTCTCAAGAGTTGATGAGTAGTTGAATGCCCATGGCGAAATCCAAACTGCTCATCTGCAAAAATTGAGTTCGTATTGATGTGAAGCATCATTCTATTCAAAATTATTTTTTCAAAAAGTTTACTTATTGAAGAAAGCAAACTTATTGGACGGTAGCTAGAAGCTTCAGCTGGATTTTTATCCGGCTTCAAAATTGGAACAACTTTTGCATTTTTCCATTTATCAGGAAAGTATGCCAAATGGAAACATCTGTTAAATAATTTTACCAAGAAAGACAAGGTACTCTCTGGGAGTTTTTTGATGAGGATATAGAAAATGCCATCATCACCTGGAGCTTTCATATTTTGAAACTTTTTAGTTATAGACCTTACTTCGTCCAAATCAGTCCCCCAGGAATCATCAAAAATATTTTCCCGAGAGAAAATATTCAGAAAATCCCGAGCAACCTGATTCTCAATAGGACTAGTAAGACCCAAACTGAAATTATGGGAACTCTCGAATTGCTTAGCAAGTTTCTGAGCTTTTTCCAAATTTGTGATCAAAATTTTACCACCTTCTTTAAGCGCTGGAATTGGCTTTTGAGGTTTTTTCAAAATTTTTGTGAGTTTCCAAAAGGGTTTGGAACTCGGGTCTAATTTAGAAACATTATTTTCAAAAGTTTTGTTCCTCAGGGCAGAGAATCGCTTTTTAATTTGTTTTTGCAAATCCCGAAGGATAACTTTCATGGCAGGATCGCGTGTTCTTTGAAATTGTCTCCTACGGACATTTTTAAGACGGATCAAGAGCTGAAGATCATCGTCTATTATAATTGAATCGAATTTAACCTCGCATTTTGGTACTGAGGCAGCTCTTGCTTCAACTATAGAAGTAGTCAGAGATTCAAGAGCATAATTAATTTCATCTTTGGTTTGCAAAGGAATGTTTGGATCGAAGTTATATTCCATAAATGTTCGATATCGCTCCCAATCAGCCCTATGGTAATTGAAAGTAGAGCTGTTGGGATTAGAAATTATTTCTTGGGATATTTCAAAAGTTACTGGAAGGTGATCAGAACCGAAGTCAGCATGGGTAACCAATTGGCTACAAAGATGACATGAATCAGTTAAGACCAAATCAATAGTTGAGGGATTTCTTGCAGAAGAAAAGCATGTTGGGCTGTTTGGATATTGAATAGTGTAATAACCTGCAGAACAATCATCAAACAGAATATTACCATTGGAATTGCTTTGAGCATTATTCCATGAGCGGTGTTTTGCATTAAAATCACCAATAATGAAGAATTTAGACCTATGACGGGTAAGTTTCTGGAGGTCACCCTTGAGAAAATTCTTTTTCTGGCCTACGCATTGGAATGGCAAATAGGCAGCTATAAACGTAAGTTGTCCAAATTTTGTTTCAACAGAAACTCCCAAAGTTTCAAAAACTTTGGTTTCAAATGAAGAAAGAATTTTATGCTTGATTCGTCTATGAATAATGATGGCAACGCCACCACAGGGTCCATCAAGACGATCATTTCTATAAATCATGTAATTTGCGTCCTTCTTAACCTTATGGTCAGGTTTAAGGAACGTTTCAATTATAACGGCAATATGCACGTTATGAACTCTCAAAAAATTAAATAGCTCGTCTTCATTATCTTTAAGAGATCGAGCATTCCAATTTAAAATGTTTAATGCTTTAAAATCCATTGCTGAATTTTAAAGTCATGACAATATTATTTGCAAATTTTACTCCAGTTTGAATAGCATCAAACATGGAGTTAGATTTAAGCATATCAGAAATCATGTCAATTAATGAATTCTGTAAAAATTCCATTTTAGGAGCAGTAATGCTTCCTAAGTCAAAATTGTCAAAATTTCCGTTAGAACGTTGGTTAGTATTTTGATTTCTACCCGCTGCAATAGCAGCATAGGTAGCTCCATTAACTCGCTGAACATTGTTAGCAGCGAGGGGAGTAGGTACAGATGAAACATTTGAAGCAGGGGTGATATTTGTACCTACGGGTACGAATGTAGAATTTGTTCCTCGCTGACCGTTGTTAACAGCAGAGGAATTTGTACCTGGTCGGAAACGTGGAGCGTTTCCTACCTGTCGGTTAGAACGAGATTGTAGGATCGCTTTGCGAGTCTTACATTCCCAAAAATTGGATTTGTGGTTTTCACCACAATTTGAACATTTAAATTTCTTAGGATCTTCCTTCACAGGACAGTCGTCCTTTGCGTGAGAGGAATCACCACAATTCATGCATTTAGCTGGCATGTAGCAATTTTTAGTTCCGTGACCCCATCCCTGGCACTTACGGCACTGAGTGAGGTTTTGGAAATTTCCTCCAGTCTTCCTGAAGTGTTCCCACTTCACTCGGACATGGAGCATAAGGCTAGCTTTTTCTAAGGCCTTAAGGTTGTTTAGTTCACTAGACTTGAAGTGAACTAAATAAAAATCATTAGAAATCCCGTTGCGCGAATCGCCAGGACGGGATTTCATTTTCATTTTGATTACTTGGAGTGGCACAACTCCAAGTAATTTTGCCAGTTCATCTTTGATCTGATCCAGGGATTCACCACTGGGCAGTCCTTTCATGACAACCTTGAACACACGTTCAGTTTTGGTGTCGTAAGTAAAAAAATTGTGCTTCTTCTCAGTAAGATACTTGAGAAGACATTTAAATCCGTCCAAGGTTTCAGCCAATACACGGCATTCACCCCGACGTCCAATTTGTAGTGAAAACTTAACTTTCACGAAATTCAAAAGTTCCATGCGAAGAGCATGGAAATCGGTAGTTGTTATCACAATAGGGGGAATCTTTTCCTTCTTGGCATTAAGCCGGGAAAGTTTACTAGAATTTTTCTTGGATGATGGATCATTCTCATCATCCGTGAGCAAATCAAATTGATTACTCAAATTAATTTCTTCAGAAGGGGGGGGTCAAGAGTTTGCCCCTTTCTTTTGCGTTTAGGCGCCATGGCGGCAGTAAATTTTTTATCCAAATCGACTTCCAAGCAGATTACTATAAGAATCTGAAGGATCGAAGAGGAATTTTCCAAATCGATATCCAAGAAGGATTACCTCGGGTAGGGTCCAAACAAGGATCGAAGAGGAATAAGAGGAGTTGAACAAGGTAGAAAATTTTTACAGGTTGAGCACTGAAAAGTGCTGTTTAAATTTGTTGTAGCTTTAGGTAGTAGTAACACTTCCTTAAGCAAAAAGCAAATAGATCCGCACGGCAAGAGAGCACGATGCGGACTGAGATTGGTTTCTTTCGTTTCACCCTTGTAGTGACGTAGAAAAGATTGTTTCAATCGGCGCTTACATATGAAATTTAATGTGGATTATAGAATTTTTTGTATGTTACCAAAGTTTATGAATGGTTTGCCACTAAATGTTGAGATAATTTATTGATTATTGAATTATCACACTGTATACCATGAAAAAGCAGCCTGTTTGTGAGTTTTTGCCTGTTTTCAAATAAGAAGTTATCATAAAAAAACAAATCGCCAGCTGGTATTTCCCGGCGACTTTACAAATAAATAAAATCAAACAAAATCATCATGCAGAACTAGCTAGGATTTGTTTTACTTCATATTTCACAAAATTGCTTTCCAGTGTTAAGACATCGTCTCCCGCAAAGTTTACATTTTTCCCTCTACCAACACATACATCAGGGCTAGATAGATCTCCACAGGATCTACACACTTATAGCGAATTCGTTTATTATCGGGGTTGGAACCAGTTCCAACCCAGTGCGAAACCGAACTTTTTGTCAGTGCGAACCTCAACCTGAGCTAGGTTTTAAAAACAAACGAGCAAACTGACGTTTGTCAGAAAACAAGCAGACCCAATCTTGATACCCGATCCAGGTTGGAACTGAATAATAAACGAATTCGCTATTAGATTTTTTACAGGAGTCAGTATTTTTTTTACTGGACATTTGGACATTTGTCAAGGTCATCAGTTCCCGCAAGCAGCTAGCTATCAAGGCTCAATCTGGTCTCTATAGAAGGTGTGGAATTGTTGGCCCGAATGTATTGGTGAGATTAATCATCGTCCGACCATTTTCCAGAACACGCTGGTAGGAAGTGTTAAAAATCCATATAGAATTTGAGAGAAGTGGGAATAATTCGCTTTGGGTGTATATTAAGTCCCCAGATAGCCAATAAAATCAAATTTGTGAGAAAATTAGCTCTCACGAGTTCAATCTCTCGAAGTCCCTCCTTTTTTACATATTCTGCACAAACGATACTTTCCGCCCCGCCCCATTCATATAATTCGGAAGGAAATCCTGTGAGGGGTTAATTGAATACTCTTTAATACCAAAATGCACAAAACTTAAAAATTCATAAATAACAAAAAAAAAATAAAATACACCTTTTAAAGTCGGGTAGATGAATCGAAAATACTCAAGTTGACAGTCCCTTGGATTCTCTTCATCAACTTTCTCTTTGAAATAAATACTACAAATTTGATACGCTTACAAATAAAAAACGGAAAGAGTTAAGATAATTGATGATTGATCAATTAAAAGAACTAAATGTTCACATTTGTTCCCTCCACTAGCGGTCCTACGTCAAGCTTCCGTTCGTGTCCCTAGGCACAGACCCTTCTACTTTTTTTGTTAAGTGTATGGTGGTTTTACTTAAATCCGTCTTTGATTATCACTTAACAAAAAAACGTAGCCTCTGTAAGCCGCACAACCAACACAATACCTATCAAATTTTCTAAATCCTTTTCATTTATAATTGTCGAAGTCTTTGAAAATGGTGAAATATATTACCGAAACGTCGGAGAGTTGAAGCAATATAACGTTTTTGCTGCACTTAAAAGACTGAAAGACCCGCAAAACCCTTTAATCTATCCCCGCAACACACCTGTCGTAAGCTCTCGAACTTTCGGAATTTACTACAAGCATAAAAAAAAAGTGATTTAAGAAGATTCCCAAGATTCTAAGACTTTGACATTTGTGTAGTGTCTGAAACTAGAACTTCAAAATTTGTGATTAATAACAATCTTCGTGATGCAAGATTTGGAGAAATCCCCCCGTCTCGATGAGTCTCATCGTCGCCCACTGGTCACCCACCATAGCCGGTCAAACTCCGGACGAAGCTAGAACAGCACTACCGTTCATACTGGCGACAACGCTCTGATGAGACAACGAAACCCTACCCCAAGCTCCTCCCCTGATCCTATCCTTCGAAAATGTACCCTTCTAACCTCGAGTAAGCTGCGAGTAATCGGCCCAACTCCTACTAGACATAGAATTAAGTGAATTTTGTTACACACAGTGAACAATGAATTATCGGCTCCGTAAAGCTAACGCGATTGAGCCTTCCAAATAAACAAACTAGATAAAAAAAAAAAAATTTGGAGAAAAAATAATTAAAATGTGAAATTTAGAAAATAAATCAAGATCACAGATTTAAAAAATATATATAATACTTATGGAACGAGGAGTCATAATTGTCAAGGCTTTGAGACTTGGAAGAATTTTAAGGGTTATAACAAATTACAGAACAATCTATAGGATCTTGTGGATAAACCCTGGAGTTTTAAGTTAAATGTAGAAGTAACCAAAGAGCTGATTTCAAACAAATATTGAGGAGGAATCCCACATAATTTTCGAAGGAATTATTCTTACATGAAGTCCTTAGAAATTGTTAGAAAAATTTGATGAGATTTCTGTGGAGAATAATGCAAGTTCTGAGTTAAATTCTTAAGTAATTTGAGAAGATTTCAAAACTTAAAAAATACAGATGAATTTTAAGAAGAACTCGAGGAGAATTATGATGAGAATTCAACAAAAACAGAGTTCTAAGAGTGTTCTGGGTATAATATCAACCCTAGTACGAAAGATTCATAACAGAGCTCCAACAAAATCGATTGAAAAAAAAATAGATAGAAATTCTTTAAAATACTCCAAGGGGCTTCTAAATAAAATTTCGAAAGATTTCTGCTGTTTCGAATAGAGTTAAAAGAAAATTTTGAAAAGAATATCAAAGGAATATCCGAATAGGTTCAAGGGAATTCTAAAAAGAATTTAAATCTAATTCTTAGAAGGAGTTTCAAGAAATTTCCAAAATGATTCAACGGAAATTATTAAGCGGAGTGTTTTCTGGTTGATTTCAGAAGAATTCCATGATAATTCAGAGCAGAATTCCAAGTTAATTCTGGAATTCATATCATGAGAATTTTGAATAAAATTGCATGGTTATTTTGATATCGAATTGAAAACGAAAAATTAAAACTCCGGAAAATAATAGTTCAGATTCGGTTTCAATAAATATTTGTTTCAAAGTTCAGCATCTTGAATGTTTTTTTTTAAGCCTCATGCACTTTACGTCTGAAATTGAAACGAAAAACATAAATTTGAAATATTGCTGAGTGATAAATTTAAAAAACAATAAGTCGGGAGACTGAAGAAAAGTATGCAGCAAATAGAGCTAGACATTCATTTGGTAAAGAATAGCTCTGTACCATTCTGTTTATTCTGATATTCTGGTGTAAAAATTTGTTTCTTTGGCATGGTAAATCATTTACATTCCTTACGTGAATTCATTTATATTCATTTGCCTTTAACTTTTACCATCAACAGAAATCCGTAAAATGATGTATGAAACATTTGTAGATTTCGATGTAAGCTAAAACTTTTGTAAAAATTCAAATCTGTACCTCTTATGCATGATGAACCAGAGCAAACAGAACCCACCATTGTTTTTTAGTGAATGTAAATTACATTCACTGAAAAATAATAACAAGTTCTACAGATTTACAGATTTAAGTTTTTCACAATACTTTTAGCTTATATCAAAATCTACAAAAGCTTCAAACATCATTTTACAGAATTCGGTTGATGGAAAAAGTTAGAGGCAAATTAATGTAAATGAATGCACGAATTGAATGTAAATGATTTGCCATGCCTGGGTATGGTAAATTAATTTTTCCCGGTTCTCTCGTTGAATTCCCGGTTTTTTTCCCTGTTTTCCCGGTTACTTTTCAAATTCCCGGATATGTCCCGGTATTCCCGGTTCGCTGGCCACCCTGCTCCAGTTTGATTCATAACCCGAAAATATGAGGCTGTGCCAAAATGGTTAAGATTAATGAAGGTTTATAGGTCACGCCTAGGAGCATCACACTCTAAACTTTGTATTTCTCCCAATATACATATTAGTAATATCTAAGATACATAAAACTACCTAAAAATATTTAATAAATATCTAGCATTAGTTTATTTTCTTGGTTGCTATGCCAATTTATTTTGCTTTTTTATCCAATGTCTGATGTTTTGTGTGGATATTGGTTATTTTTTAAGAAACTAATATTCATTTGGCTGATGGCTTATATCATGTAATATAGACTGTCTTGCAATGAGCACTCATACATCTAGTTTTCACTGGAAATCCTATGTATGAGTGCTCATTACAAGACAGACTATATAACATGATATAAGCAATAGTCTGTACGGGGTATGAACAACTAGGTGTTCTGGATAATTTCCAGTGTAATCTGAACTTCTGTTCCAGAAAAAGTAAATTCTGAAAGACATTGAAACCTTTTGTTGTTGCTCGTTTGGTTTAAATTCTAGCATGTGTATACGCAATCTCATAGTGAATTTTGTTTTTCTACGATTTCACGGCTTCGGTTTATCGATGAATCAGATGATTCGCTGCAACGTAGTTAACATAAGTAGAAATACTCATTCATGAGCTGGATCTTTGTGCACCGAGAGGGTATATGTGAGCTAATATACAATTTGAGTTCACTCGATCGGTAGACATTCTTGAAGCTCTGAATTTTTACAATCTGAATCGCTGAAAATTTTAAATCAAATAATCACATAATAAAAATACTTACATCTTAATACTCATATGGTTTTTTTATGAATGCAATAAATACAAGACAACTCAAGACATTTTGTCGCGAACCGAATTCCGCCAACGCAAACCAACAAAATTAACAGGTAGGGAAATTCTATTTTAGGTTTGCGAATGTAGTTTTCGGTTCGCTAGAAAATGTCCGTACAAGGTTTGTTTACAAAATGGAGATGAGGCCTTTTCAATTGTTGGTCTTGAACTAACAACAGCAAGTCAACAACAAACAACTGCACTAGCAACCGCTCAAAAAATCAAGTGTTACTACGATGAAAATCTAACCATGGTTTAAAACACTTTAAAATACTTAAGAATACTTACGCGGAATTTTAAAATATCGGATTGATATTAGGTTTTGAAGGTTAGAATGCAATACCCCTAGGGTCACGCAAATGGTTCGATATGCAGATTTTGGCGATATTAATGAATTTCACTTATGTAGATGATTTTTACTGCAAAACAGTTGGAGTAAGATGTGAGTAAACCTAAATGTAGATTTACCGTAGCTTGATTGATTTTTTTTAAAATAGTGGCCCATCAATTCGTAGCCCAGCCCCATCACCGCTATGGGGTTGAAATTCAATAAAAATTAATTCTCATACCTCCTTCGCCAGCTGATTCAAAATCAATTCATCTGCATAACCGGATTTCGGCACACGAATCGCTGATCTCATTATACTGCTATTACCGTATAATTATCGAACATGTATCCAATCCATCCAGCGTTGTAGAACGTGACATCCAAACCCACACTACGTTTCGTTTGGATCAATTGAACGGATTACGTAATTAAATCCATTCCCAGAATCACGAGCTCCCTTTCTACTGACTGGCTGGAGGAAATTAATTTTATGACAGGTGTCATCCGACCATCCAAATCAAAACCGCAATAAAATAGAAACATTCCTACATGGAATCACATTTCATTGGCAGCTATCGATGATAGTGGCTGCCTGGCCAGCGTTGGCCGATTGGCCCAATGACTTTTCCAAACCCGCAATCATTGATCTGAAACGATGACGACGAGGCCCAGTCGAAACTGGGCTACTCAGCGGGCCCTATCATCGGAGAATGGACAAATTGCGAGGCGTTAATTTCGTTTTCTGCTCCGTCGAGCGAGCTGGCTTTTCCGGTATCTGCGCCTCCGAGAATCCCGAGTTCGTCCCGGAATATACGCAAGCACGTGCCGGAGTGGGTCGGATATTTCAAATGTGATAAAACGGTAGGTTTATTGACGGTGGGCTTTTGATTCAGATTTGAATGGTGCTTTTTGCACCGGAAAAATCACATCGTACAATAGTACCCACTCAGCATCCAGCGCGTCGATGTGAAAAGGCAAATGAAGTATAATTTTTATTGGCTGAAATAACCGTTAAGGTGGATGGTTATTTTTTGTCGCTCATATTTGAGTGACCAACTCACTCGATGAAATCAGAAAGGAATGGGACTTTTCAAGCGTACTATGCTGCTGGAATGGAATTTTGGAAACATTCCAGTTTTCATGCGATAGCTAGAGGCACTTTGAATGGTATGGCACGAATTACGGTTCGGGGAGTTCGGGGTGCGGTCCTTTGAAAGCACAGTTTCAATGGAAGTTTACACCTTTAGGGACTTTAATGTCACTGTTGGCACGTCTGATTATGATGATGATTTTGGTTGGAAAGGATTTGGTTTTGATTTACGGTTTTATTCGGTTCATTAGGCATATTCGGTCATCTGGCCGGTAATAGAGTCCGTGAGCTCAGGATTTAGAAGAAAACAGATGCAATTAACATAGCTTACTTTATCTATAACGCTCACTCCCTTTAAACCACATTAGGATAATTAAGACTTTTTAGATTTAATTTGAAAATAAAAATACGAGTAGTACCGAAATTATCGGTAAGCAAATTAATGGGCAGTGTTGGAAAAGTTCGCGACATTTCACTAATTTCACCAAGGGAAAAGTTCGCGAGCTATAGTGAGTTTTCGTGAACTTTTCCATCACTGCTCTTGGGTCAACTTCAGTCTTCAGCAATTTCCCGATCCCAATTAGCAATTTCCCGACCAGGTTTGAAAATATCTCATGTCCACCATCTGTTACTGTATTGCCATGGCCATCTGGTATAAGGCTCGCGTCTTAAGTCGCTGGTCCATCGATCACTCGGAATGAGTCATTGAATCAACGTAGGGATTAGAATGAGATGGTGTTGTATGCAAAGTACGAAAAGAAAATGAATGGAATACGAAAAAGATTAGTTTCAAGAAATGATAGTTTCATCAGATTCCCCAACAAACCATACTGAAGCACAGTAAGTAAATACAAGCTATATTGCGACTTAATGGTTACTTGGGTACACATATGGCCGTCAGAATGGTTAATCGGTTGCGAAGTGAAGCATTCCTGAAAATATGCGTTATATTTTTCAATGTTTTGATTTTATCCCAACGTTACCTCAAAGTTATATCACAGACAAACAGACACAACACATTGAACATTTATAATTGTAAACCCTACCGCCATCTGTCGTATATACTGTGATGGGCAATACACTCAACAGATGGCTGTAGTGTGTATACATCAACGCAAGGAAATTGATTATGTGCGCCACAAGTGGTGATACTTTCAACTAAGAAACATTTAAATTGACCGTTAAAAGCGATTGCGATGAACATCTTAAGCATGTCTGTGATCATACCTTCACTATCGTAACTCCGGGTAATCCGCGAAAGTGCTTGCATTTTTCTCAAGCACTTTTGATCTAACTGCAATCACTCTCTCATACTCGAAATGTGCCACGACCAAATTGGCACAACGACGTCCTATACGCTCTCTGACCAGGGATTCCCGGTTGTGCGATATACATTAAAATTAAGCTTAAAACCAAAATTCTAAGGGATCCTGGGTCAAATAAGAGCCTGCGTTCGAATTCTTCAAAATATATCTAGGTTTTAATTCACTCAAAACCTTTTACAGGATTTTATTTATTCCCTTCGCAGATCAGACTTCTTCTTCTCTTTGGGCGTCTCAAAAACATTTCCTTATAACAGTCTAGAAATATTCAGCAGATCAATAAAAAAAAACATGAAATCCATCCTTAGATTTTCTTTGAATTTTAATGCTTTTTTTTCTAGGAATTCACTAAAGCTTCCTTCCACAATTCTGTTTAAAATTCGATTGTATTATCTTTAGAATCCCTTCCAAAGCAATTCACCTCAGAAATGTCTGGAAATTTTGTTCAGAATTATCTTGAAGTTCTCCTCTAAATTCATCTGAAATGTTTCTTGAAAATGTACGTAAAATTTCCTTTCGTTATGCCCTTGGAATTATACCCGGTCGGTAGGGTCGGTATTAAAAGTTAATCCGAGTTGGAGATTACCGCCATTAGAGTTCTTTCCAGAACTCGTTAATATTATTTCTGGAATTCATTCTAAAATCTTCTCAAAATTTCTCTAAAATTCTAAAAATGAAAATAGCGATACGGGTATTGTTGGGGAAACTTTACCCAACCTGATGGAATGAGGTGTTAGTTTGCATAAGCGGGCGAAGACTTACGACGTTTGAATCTTTGTGTACAAAAGTAGATACGGCTATTTCAAAATTTACTCTTGAATAGTTAAGCAACTGTATGCTGAAAATCTAGTCCAGTTCAAGAATCTTGAAATTTGCAATATCATTTTTTCCGAAAAAAAGATTAAGTTATCGAAATTCACGAGATTTCCCCGCTCACTGGCTACTTGCTTATTAATCACCTTGATAGAGCCTAAAGAGTGTCCCACATCAAATTTCATCAAAAAAAACAAGTAGATAATTTTCTGCAGCGTTTTTTCCGTGATGCAATTTGATGTGGGACACCCTTTAAAGGAAGCGGTCGGATGAGGTTATGTTTGATATAGAGCTTCTGCAGCGTTACTCGGTTTTCATATCCATCAAAATGGGTAAAGTTTATCCAGATAGAAAACGTTAACACCTGACTAAACTTTACCCAGTTACCTTGAAAAGTATGTTTACCCAGATCTGGGTAAATGCATGTTACCTCATTTTTGGATAGGTTCAGTTTTGAACAAACTGGGTAGTAGACTCTAATAAAATAGTGTGCAGGCGTTTAACGCTTCTGTAGTGACCAATTTTCCAGCATTAAAACAAACATCTAAGATTAAATATTATTCGAATTAGATTAATCTCGATTATTTCTATTACATGTTAGGTATATTCTGTTTTGCCATAACCTCCAGATTGAATAAAATTGTAATAGGGGAAATGGATGTAATGTCGGCCAAAATGGCCATAACTTGGGCCCATACATAAATTCAGCAATCGACTAAATTTTCAAGAGCAACCAAAAATATCCATTAGTACCGTCCCAATGACGCGTTCATCTAGATATAATTGATAAATAGCAGATTTTTAGCGATGGGCCCAATCTTAGATCCATAGGCCAACATTAGGGACATTTCCCCTATAATTTAAAACAGGTAATTTTTCACAATATTGAGTAAAATTTTACTCAACTGTGAGTTGTTTTTGATAGCCTTGTTGATATTGAGCTGTCAACAGCTAAGCGCTCAATTTACAGTGTACTAGTCACCTTTCGGGTTACTAGTTCCGCTAGTGCCGGGAAAAATCATGTCTTGGGGATAATAGAAAAGTGAACCATATTGTTAATTTATAATATTTGGACTCAGTTTGTATTAGCATATATTATGTTCATATATCTAGATAGAGCTGGAATAAGGGCGTAACAGTTTTTCTCTCGACGATTTCTAGAAAGTCATAGGTCGCCCACTCAAATCAACAGCACCATCAGGTTGGGGAAGATTACCCCTTCCCGATGGTTGGTTTGCGTGGGCGTGCCTTGAGTTCCGAGAAATCATCGAGAGAAATCACTGTTTACAAAAGCTGTTACGCCCTAATTCCAGCTCTATGTTCATATAAGCATAATTATGTTCATAATAAAAAAATAAGTTGATTAATGAAACTTATAAAATTGTAGAAAGCTTAGGAATCATAGGGTCCTGTACATGCGGCTAACGTTTGTTGATGAATGGGAAATCGAATGCAGTAATTTATAGGGTAACTGATGATGGTTGAACCTATTTAGGCCAGTTTTAAACGACGTCAACATTCATATCGTATTTTTTTTGAATTCAACATATAATTATAAAAAATGCGTGATTAGGGGAAAGATCTACCTTTCTTGTTTCTAATAATAACATAAAAAGTTAAATATTGTGAACAAATGATTTTATAAAACGTTTTTATTCAGTAAAGAATTATGATGTTGGTTGGACCTAAAAAATGATGATGGTTGGACCTATTTTTGCAAATGCTAGTTTAGCCCATATTTGTTCAAAAACTTTGTTTAGAGCTTATTGGTATCATGAAAAAACCCTTTTTATACAGTTTTTATGAATTTGCTATTTAAAAAAATCAATAAATTTGAGTTTAACTTCGTTTTTTAAAAAGTTCTCTTTCCACGCATTAGCTATTAATCATGGCTCATTTTTTCGGAAATCATTGACCCGATTTGGAAAATTTTTAACGTCAAACTATAGGTATTGTGATCCCATTGAAAGCTATCGAATATTTTTGGAATCGGTCCACTGGTTCCGGAGATATGGCCGGAACATGTTCCAGGGTATATGGAACATGGACCTAATTTTGACCTGGAAGGAATCAAACCTATCATGCGACACTTCACATTACTTCCAAATTCGATAACAAGATCAATAACAAAATTGAGTGCCTTGGACCACATTGGCCACTTAAGGGCATGTTCTGGGTGCCCCCGGGGAATTTAGGGGCTTAAAATGACAGAGTATCAGAACTTAATTCCGGTTTTATAGTTCTTTTTCTCCTAGGAGTTTTTTTTTCGGAAATAAGTTTTAGTTAGCAATTTTTAGTTTGTTAACATTTTATTTCAAGTTAATTCACACACAGAAGGTGTATGAGAAGTGCTTAATGTAAATTCATATTAATAGATTCTTTCGGCGCTTTCGTGGTAGTTCGGAAATCGGTGGTTACCCTTTCAGCCAACCTGCCGATGGAATTCCTCCTTTAAATTTACGCCCAACTAGTGACGCAAGATCTTTAGCAGCTTCCAAGATCTTTTTGGTCGTCTTGGGACTGCCAGAAGCAGCGCACATACAAACCCAATCCGCTAGCTGGTTCTCCAAATCAACACTCAACACTATTTCCCTTCCATATTTCTTGCCGTGGCTTCCCTTAATTTTTGCGTGAAGTGTCGTTTTCTTTGCCTGATACGCGGTAAGTGATTTATTTCTTACTAAAAGAACAGCCTCTTGAAGATTTTCGACCGTATAACTCTTTTCTTTAGCCATTTTTTTCAATCGAAGAAACTGATCACTCGGCCAAAACGAAATCGAATTTCAAATCAGCTGCGTATGAAGGATGTAGACAAACCGATGCGCACCTAGCGGCCGTCTTAGGAAACACATAGGTCCAACCATCATCGTGCGTAGGTTCAACCATGATCATATTTATCTATTCAAATTTCGTCAATTATTCAAACATTTTAGTGAAACCAATGTATAAATGGCGTACTAACGTGATATTTACACCTTAAAGCAGTATTTTACTGCATGAAAATAAAAATAAATGTAAAAAATATTCCTTTTTTGTATGTTTGAAAGTAAGGCATGATGACGAGCTAATGCGTGGAAAGTGAACTGTTTTGAAAACACGTTGAAACTCAATTGTTTTGAAGTTTTTTTTTCAATAAAACACCCATGCAAATTGAAGAAAAAGAGTTTTTTTATGATGGTAAAGTGATCTTTGAAAGAAAAAAAATTAGCGAGATTGGCTTAACTAGCGATTGAAAAAATAGGTCCAACCATCATCAGTTTTTGGATAGGTCCAACCAGAATCAATTACCCTAATCAAGATTTAATAAATTTAAATATAATTTTGCTGTCGGTGGTTTAAGTTCATACAACTTTATCATACCGTAACTTATTATATTTAAAGTCCTATAACTTAAAAGTCCTTCCAAGGTATCCTTGAAATGTGTTTGGAACATATAATGACTCCAATTCCCTGAGTCAATGTTTGAAACCATTGCCAACTAAGGCACATTCTCTGGTTTCCCGATTTGTCCCGCGTTTCTCGAATGGGTGGCCACCCGCTTTTTGATTGAAAAAGTGATTTTTTAGTGACCGACTTGAAAATAGTGTCCTAGCACCTACAAAGTGGCCTGCCATCAGCCCTGACATTGTACAATGTCGGTCGTGAAATGTCCGTAATATAACGCTTCGACAAATCGTAGAAAATTACTATTAAATGTCGTAGAATGTTGTTGGAAATGGTACTTAAGAGAAGTAATATTCACAGTGAAATCGGACGGTTTTTCGATATCGGTCGGAAATTATGTTCGAATTCTTCGGAGCATTTCTTCTATACTATCGTTTTACGACGATGTCTCGTTTTGAGCGATAGTTGTTGTCGGTTTTAAATAAAAATAACAACAACTCGATCATAAGTGGTGTCTCGGTGGCCACAGAGCGACTACTTTTGCAGCAGATCGTGGATTCACATTATAGATTCTTTAGTGCCGCATCGCTTTCTTTCTAAACATGATCATATGCTCATTCTAAATGGTTGTTGTATTATGAAGTATGGATTATATGTAAAATTTTGGTTCAATGACAAATTGACTTAGTTAGTGACTTGGCCTAATTGCATTCGGTGATCGGCCTAATGTCCTAATACAAAGAAATCCTCTGACACGGTGACTACACCATCTTTCAGAACTGTGTAGAATTAGTCATAACTCTGATTTCGTGTCAACATTTGAACGCCTCCGAATAAATTGCACATCTAGGGGTCCCCGATATTGTCGGAACTTCTCAACGTATTCCAATGCTTCCTAATCAGTCTTTTCCCACACAAAAGCTGGCTTGTCCATGGCACACACAATCACCCGAGCATTGATCAGAAAATTAAAACCAAACAAAAACCAAAGTATTAACTCCTGTTGATTCTGGGGATTGACTAAAGAAAGTAGAGAATGCGAGTTCAACTATTTACCAAGCGTACAGTAAACAGAACGTCGAACCAGGAAGTGTAAACCACAACTGCAAGAAAATTACCGCTGCAGCTGCTGCTGCAGGGTGGTCACTATTTACTTAGCAGCTTTTACTTGAGCCATCAACTGACTGACCGACCGGTCGGTCCCAATTGCAATCGTCGCCAGTCAACTGTAATGGAAAAAGGAAACCGAAGAAAAACGGAATTCCCTTTTCCTGGACGTGCCAGATTAAGCTTTCTGTGGGCAGCAAACTTTTCCTCCAACCATCGTGCTTGCGTTGGTGGTTCAGTTTTCGATTCGTTCTGGTGAAGTTGATGGTGCATCTATATGTGTGTAAGTAAGTTTGACTTGGCGCTTTGACTTTATTATCCGGGATCTTTTGAATAAGTTCTCGACTCTTTATACATCGACAGCAGTGTCGTTTCCAAGAGAGCTTATGAGTGAAGGACGTACCGAGAAATAGTTTTTGGCATGGAAACGGAAAATCATTTGGGATGTGTCTCGCTTTTGAATTATGTCGGGTGGGCAAAGGGGTTGCGGTGTTGGCATACTCACTTATAGTGCGACAGAACTTTGACAGCAAGCATGGTTGATGAAGAGAACTTTATTTCTAAACATTTTAGAAGCTGGAAACTTTCTCGAGAGCTTGGCCAACAAGATGCTTGAGATTAGATTGGATCAGTTTTTTTGTGTGTGGCTTGCCTGGGGATGTGTGATAAGAAGAAAAAAAAACGAAACGAAATGAACACGTTCGAAATCAAAAGTTGGGCTTGCTCACATGAAGAACTACCAGCACGTCAGATGAATCGTACTGGGAAAAGGCTGTGTTCTGGAAAACATGGGGAAAGTTTTCTGCTCTAAAAAGGCTTCTTTTACGCCATGGTAAGTCTCACATAAGGGAACAAAAACACTGCAACTACATATAGGTGCAATGGAAATGTTTTTTATGACTCTTGTTGTACAACGGATTATGCTTAGTTGCAATTTCATGTCAGCTTGGTGTTGAGAAACTTAAATAAATACGAGTGAGTGCGAGTGTAGGTAAAAAATGAGAATTCGGAACCAAAAGCAACTCACTTGGAAACAGTTAAAAAAGCTGCTTTATAACTGAGACATGTCATATGTAGGTTTTCTTAAATTCTTCATAAAATTTGATTGGAATCCCTAAAATTTACCAGCTAAACATTTACAAATAGGCCGAATAAAAATTCGGCACATTGCAGCAAAAACATCAACTACGTATGTACACGTGTCAGAGTGTCCTTCCCTTCGATTTCTGCCATTCAAAACGAAGGATCCCGTGTCAATAACGAGCAGATTGTCAGCATAAAAATCACTTTATGTGCATAAAACAGAGTATCGTCAAGGAAACGTATCCTCATTTCGTTCGGCACAGCTGACAGGGCTCCCATATCCGTGCGCGTGGCCTTGCACCACCTCCCTTTATCAGTGTGCTCCATCTCGAAGACGGTTTGTCGCATTCGTGACACATTTTCTACGCCCTTTCCTCTACCTTGTCTCCTGTTTTCTGAAGATCGCATCACATGATGTTATGGTAGGTACTACGTCCTTTAACCTCGTAACAGACACGTCTCAAGTGTCTCAATATGGGTTACATGGCGCGCTGTGTACTGTCGTCACCGGTGCCTCTCTGTCACAAGCAAAACCATATGGAAGCCACCCAATAGCGCAGTATAGGTACCTATTGCTGAAAAAGTTCAAATACGGTTTACATAAATAGAAAAAAAAAAAACGATACATCTCCTTTAACTCTGCCTGGCGTCTGCATGACACGAACTCTAATCGGTCTTTGTGGAAATCCATCAGGGGAGTAGAGTAACTTTTCTTTATCTAGCTCTTACCTATTTGCTCCACGTTGTTGTGATGTTGCTATTTCGGAAAATGCGCGGACGGGACAGACATACATTATTCCTTCATGGAAGGTAAGAAGTGATGAAATAACGAGCTTCTTATAGCCATTCGAGAATTAAAATGCTTCCCACGTAGGAGCTTGTCGAAACATCCACAGACGACGACCTTTCTACTGGTAGATAAATATTAAGCGATGCAGTTCACCCTAAACCAGAAGAGCCCTACGGTGTCAGTCAATTTCAAGCATTAAGTTTTGAATGGCAAAGTATGAAAAGTTACATAAGTTTTTTTGAAAATAAACTTGAACGCCAAAAAAAGTGGTTTTCATGTAAACATGGAAAAAATTGAACAAACTGTTGATGATGTTCAATCAAGTTGGTGTTTTCAAAAAAGGTCATCGTTGTACAAAGGCCACATCCATAATGTTTTTAAAACGATTTTTAAACAATAACATTAATCGAAGGGTAAATTAGGTACTGTTTATGTGTTGGAAAGAGATACGACTCTATGTAATGAAAACGGTATTGGGATTTAATCCACGATCTTCTGCACAGTAAGCAAAAACGGTCACCACTAGGCCAGTGAGCCTCTTACATCACAACAGTCCACTGCAACCGATGATCGTTCAAGACCGTAGAAATTAATCTATTCAAATGATATGACGTCCCCGAAAGTGCTTTCGAAGTTGGATCGAGCATATATTATGCTTAACCCATTTTTTCAGTACCGTTTGACTGAGACTTTTCAGTAGTGATTTTGCAGCAAAAAAAAAACGAAAACCATACACGGCAATACTCAGATTTCTGTAGCTAAAAAATGCCCGAGATTGATTCCAATATATTTTGCTCAGTAAGCAAAAACCGGTACCACTAGGCCTCAGGACATCATGCATAACAAAATATCACTACGACCGACCGATCGTATTGAAGCTATTAAAATAGAATGACATTCATCATGACAGCAGGACTCAACTATGTCTTCGAACCCATATTGAGTGTACGTCATATTTTACCGATAATATTATGTAGGTCAAGTCAACCGTCACTTCTGGTCACTGGTCTATTTTGGTATAAGAAATACTATAACTACAACTTTTTTCCACACCTTACGGAGCCGATTATTAGTTGTTCCGTAACAAAATTTATTTATTCTAGGTCTAGTAAGAGTTGGGCCGCATAATCGAGGCTTCCCCGAGGTTAGAGTGGTACATTGTCGAAGGATAGGATCAGGGAAGGAGCTTGGGGTTTCGATCGAGTTCTCGCACGTTCGATAGCGACCTTAGGTGAGTAGCGGTCAGTCAGCACATTCTGTGTGCGAAAAAAGCACTAGAGGCAGGGTAGCCAGTGAATTTAATTTTGAAATTCCCGATTTTAGCCCGGTTTATCCGGATAAAATATAAAAAAAAAATCCCGTTTTTCATTAGAAGACAAAAGTAGGTATTCAACGATTTTTTTTAAACGCGGCCAAGCACAAATTTGCGATATTATTTGTGGGTAAATTGATCTTTCGTTTTGTTTATTTCCATTTCGTCAAGCCAGTGTAGACTACATACAATGATTATTACAATGTTTACTTACATACTATGCATTAATTCTATTCTGTTTTAGCTTAGTTTTTATTTGCTGCTTGGACATAGTGATGTCAATAGTTCCGCAATGCAAATTATATAGGCGCATCATTCGATTGATTGGGCTATTTTTTGCATAGTTTGTTCTGTACGATGTTTCTGAAAATAAATTCCGTGTTCTAAGATATCGACAAGGTGTGTAAAAATTTAATTGTGCGAGAATTTCTGCCGAATCTATGCGCATTGAAATAATGTCGTTGATGAAGAAAAGCATTGCAAATTGGCGGCGCTCCTTAAGTGTTTGTATATTGATGAGCATGCAGCGCGCTTCATAAGATGGTAATGGAAATGCAGTCCAATTCAATTTACGTAAAGCATATAAAAGGAATTGTTTTTGGACAGATTCTATGCGTTCTTCGTGTATGGAAATGTATGGATTCCATACTAGGTGGCAGTATTCCAGAATTGGCCTTATATATGTGGTATATAAAAGCTTAATAGTGTATGGGTCTTCGAAATTATGACTGAACCTTTTGATGAAGCCTAGCATTCTGTTTGCTTTACTAATGATAGTATTATAATGTTCTATAAAAGTTAGTTTGGAGTCTAGGATTACACCTAGATCTCTTACAATTTTGCTTTTTTCTACTATTTGGTTGCCTAATGATATTTCAATATGCGGTGTTTCAATTTTTCTGCTAAATGCTATTGCAGTACATTTTTTTACGTTCAGTTTAAGTAGACTTTTACTACACCAGGTGTGGAATATATTGATTTCATTCTGGAATTCTTCTGCATCGCTAGAATTACTTATTTCCATAAAGAGCTTCATGTCGTCTGCATATACAAGCAATTTTATTTTTTTAAGTATGTAGGAAATGTCGTTTATGTACAAAATAAAAAGAAGTGGGCCTAAATGAGAACCCTGGGGTACCCCAGAGGTGACTGAAATTGGTTCTGAAAGTTTATTTTGAAAGCGAATTATTTGTTTACGATGTGTTAGGTATGATTGAAGCCAATTCAAAAGTCCAGGCTCCATTCCTATTTTCCGCAATTTGAGGATTAATAATGGTATGTCGATGCGGTCAAATGCTTTACTGAAGTCGGTGTATAGCGCTTCAACGTGCTTGCCACTGTCCAACGCTTTAATAATAAAAGATACATATTCTAGAAGATTAGAGGTAGTTGAGCGACCTTTAAAAAAGCCGTGCTGTTTACTTGTAATTAGATTTTTCACCTGCTGAAAAATATTGCCGTTTACGATTGATTCAAAAAGTTTTGGAATGCAAGAAATAATAGCAATTCCACGATAATTTCGAATGTCTGATTTTGCACCTGATTTGAAAATAGGTACCAAATAAGATGATTTCCAAATTTCAGGGAATTTTCCATTTTTCAGAGACATGTTGAAAAGACGCTCTAGAGGAAATGCGAGTTCTTCAGAAAGGTTTTTCAAAAATATGGGTGCGATGCCGTCAGGTCCAGACCCTTTCGACGCGTTTAAGTTTTTTAGTGCATTGAGGACTTCATGTTGAGAAAGTTGGTTGACAGAGATGTTTTTAGAAATTTCAGGAATGAATGCAAAGAAATCGCGGTCACGATCTTCTTCGGAAAATGTGGTGTATACTTCTTGGAAGAAATTTGCAAAGAGATTGCAAATTTCAGAAGAATTCTCACCTACATTTGCATCCAAATTCATTCGCGAAGGAAAATTGCTGCTTTTTAATTTCGTGTTTACATAATTAAAAAAGTTCTTAGGACATGATTTGACTTCATTTTCGACTTTGCGGTTATAGTCCTCATATGCAGAGTTGATGGCTGTACTTAATTGGTTGCATAAGTTGTGATAGTTTCGCAAATTGGTTTCAGTTTTTTCTTTTTTGTATAGTTTATGAGCTTTCTGTTTTTTATTCTTTAAATTTTTCAGTTGTGGATTGAACCATGCGGGTAGTTTATTGTTTTGTGTTCGTCTTCTTTTTTTTGATGGTACAGTTTCTAAAATTAGGCTTTGAAGAATTGAGTGAAATTTTTCTACTTCAGTATCGACATTTCCTTCAATACTTATTAAATTTTTTTCCAATTTATTGTACATAGTCTACGTTTGGCTTCTTCGTAATTTACTTTATGGTATTCCGGCACTTCCTCGTATTCCCAGTCGCTGGAGGAAGAAGAATTTTGTACGAAGATTGAGTATTCAATTGCTGTGTGAAACACTTCATTTTTCCATAAAGGTGCTAATGATGTATCCACACAGAAGTCTTCAGTACAATTTGTAAATAAAAGGTCTAAATATGAGTTTTGTTGATTTTTTACATGGTTTATTTGATTAAGACCAAAATAAGATATTTTGTCGAATAATAATTGTAATGTTTCGTCTTCACCTACGACCGGGAGTAAAAATGATTCATTTTCAATGTCTGTAATAAAGTCTGCGTTTCGTTGATTGAAGTCGCCATAAATATGCAGTTTTACTTCTGGTTCCATATTTGACATTATAGTTTCAACAATTTGAAAAAATAGTTCAAAAGACTGCTTGTGGGCATGTTTAGGTGGAAAATACACAGAAGAAAAAATGTGTATTTCACCGGCAATAAGTGCTTTGACCCAGACATTTTCAAATCTTGATATATTATCAATCAATCTTGATATATTAATAAATAAACCATTAATTTGATGGTCCAAAAGGTGTTATCAATCATTCCACAATTATGGGTCAGCTGATAATAATTATGTATCTGTCAGCCCAGCGTGTAAGTCAATTGGAAGTGATCCTCAAATGTGGACTGATTGTATGAAATATGTCAAGTATAAAGTTAAAGATTTGTTAAACAATTTCAATATCTCACTCTTTGAAATTCGGTCTATAACCCATTCAGTTTTTAGCATTCGGCCTAGTGAGCATGAAAATATTCCATGACTCAGTTGCTCAGTAAGTTTAAGGGGCTTTGTAAACATAAGTGATCTCAAGCATGGAAAAGTGATGCACCAAATGCCCATAACTTACTGAGCAACTGAGTCATGGAATATTTTCATACTCACTAGGCCGAATACTATGGAGCTCAATGGGTCATTAGACCGAATTGTAAACTTTGGTTGGTTATTTCTTTAATCTCTACGGAAGCCTTAGAATGATGCTTCAAGAGCAAAAATGCCAGCTCTCTCAAATTAGATACAAATATTAAATTGCTACTCCATGGTTTCAGCGCTACAACAAACAGAGAGTAGCAATTTCACTATTGCTAGCTTTGTGGAAGCTGAAATTTAGGCTTTTTCATGTTCAACTGCACCTTCACCTTAACCTTAACCTCTGGAGACCGAATTGTAAAGAGAGAGATATTGAATTTAGAAATTGTTTAAGAAATCTTTAATTTAATACAAATAAAATCTAGGGAAAATTGTTGGAAATCTCGGAGTACAAAATTTGTCTTTTTATTTTATTTTTTGATTTTTTTTTTGTTAAAACTTCAAGGACTTGAATTAACAAAAAAATCGAAAATAGTGGTGTTAAGTACTTGGCACAGATGAACTCTGCAAGTAGTAGACGAAATACCATCTGTCAACATATAAGCAATTATAACGGAATTTAAAGGAAATAAACCAACACACTCAAAGCTCTTCATAAAAAAAATCGATTTTTTTAAAGAATAAAAAACAATCCAAACAATGTGGAACTTTGAATAATTTACAAAATTTTAGAATAAAAAAATCATTATTTTGGTCTTGGAAAGTTTTCAAGGCTCTGCAACTTGGGACAATGTTCTGTTTAAAAGAAAATCTATTGCAGTCTGAGGATAATGTCCTAAGGAATTTTCAGAAAAACTCCAAGCTATTTATGGGGAGAAGAAAGTCTGTACTGAAATTCATTTCTAGCTAAATTCTTAGAATAATTCCATGCAAGTGAAAAGAACATCAAGGCGAAATCCTAGGTAATTGAATTTTATGGGGATCATGGGGAGAAAGCAAATTAATTTTAAGCATAATTCCAAGAGAATTTTGACCAGAATTCAAAGATAATTTAAAGAATGTTCGGAGGATAATTAATAACAAACACTCAGGAGGATTCCTGAGGAAACTTTTCTAGTCTAGTATAGTCTAATCTGATTCTGATTCCTGAGGAGAGTTTTGAATACAATTTTGAAAATATTTTCACAGGAATTGATTTCGCAGAATAACATGGAATTCCGGATAATATTAAAGGAGGATTATAAGAAAATTCTTAGTAGAATTTCAAGGGAATTCCGAACAGAATTCCAAGGAACAGTGTGTCTTCTCCCATTTACTTCGCACACTCTTTTCCAACTAATTTGTGAGAAAGCGATCCACACAATGAGCAGTACACTCCGTGCGGCGCAGGGAGCGAATTTAATACAACAAGCGCTAATGCCTTCTTTGAATTCTTTGCAGACTTTGCTTACCGCGACTGCATGCATAGGAGATGAAAAAGGGCATAACGAAGAAGAATTGTGTCTTTTTGCTGGGTTTCCCATTTGCAACCCTACACTGAGTGGCGCTCTTTGCGTCGGAGACGTCGAAACGGTGACTAAACATTGAGCTTTCGTTATTTCTGGGTGTGTGTCTGTCTTTTCTTCTCCGCTGATTTAAGCTGGGTTTAGACTATGAAAGTTAAATGATCAACTCAGTTGAATTCAATTGGTTTGAAAAGTTGAGCCTGGTTCAACTTTTTTCAATTCTTGTGAAATGGTTTACACGTTCAATTCGCGTTCAAGTCAGTTGAATTCAACTGACATGATCAATGGACTTGCCCTGTCTAAACCAAGCTTTACACTTGTGCAGGGTGAAAGACAAGCAAACTTCGTGTTTGCTTAGTTCTCACTTTGTTTATTTCAGAAAATCAGTACATTGCGCGCATTGAGTTATCAGATGACAGCCCTGGAATGCACAAATACTAAAAAAGACTTATAATTTAAGGAACCATATATTAAGCTTTATTGATTTTTCCCCAATCGAATTCTCGGTTATTTCCTGATTTTCCTGGTTCACTGGCCACCCTATAAGGATCAGTCAATTTTTACTAGCACAACGGAATTCAATTGGCTTAGTGGCAAACTTGAATGTTCGATCGTATCTATTTTCTCAGAACGAACCACGTTTCAACGCGAACAAAAGCTTGACTCATCGCTTATCTAACCGCACTAATCAAACAATAGACCACGCACGATCGAGGTCATCCCGGTTAAAAAAATGGAATCAAATATCGGTTTTCATGATAATGTTGTCTCCGAAGAAGTCATCTGAAGGTTTGACGTGTTGATCAAAAAGTCGGGACAGGATATTGCCATTCCCGAACTCTTCCGTGCTCATGAGGAAGATGTTTATGTTGGTTTAGAGCAGTAGCTGGAATGCCAAACGTGGCCGGTTCGCCGTGTAGACGCCACTTCTCGATTCCGAAGAAGTGAACCGCAACCCGTTTGCGGTGTGAGCCTTCGACCAAAAAGCATATCGCATATAGTATTTGTAGGATGGTAACAAGTAACTGACAGTAGGGTTGCTGATGCACAGTGGTTCTAAAATGTTCTAAAGGAGGAAACAATCGTTTACGCCTAAACTGTTAGTGTTAGGTAGATAGTGTCTTAAAGAATGTTTTTCGATTTGTTTTAGCCAATTTTTTAATGTGAGTGAAGTTAGGGTGATCCTTTTGGTTAGGGAGTTCAAAATACAAACTTTTTATTTATTTGAGATAAACCGGTACAATGTTCAACAAAGTTGTAGAACAATTTATTTGACGAAGCTTTGCTGAAGACTTCAAAATTGGCCAAATCAAATATTATACTTTGTAATATACATCTAAGACCATATCATGACGAGCAGGAAACATGATTTTCTTATGTAAAAATTTTAATTAATCGCTTATGGAGGAAGCACTGCGTGATGCCTGCTCGGAAATCAAGCTGATGTCCAACTCAGTGTCAAGCTGAAGACTGATCTGTCTGTCTGTAACTTTCCGTTTGCTGTGTTTGTGACACATCCGACCACAGTCCTTGTACCGATGCTTGAGAAAGGGGAAATCCTTGGAATAATGCCTGGTAACGCAATTCCAACTAGACGTTACTGGAACAGCAGGGCGATCCTCTTTCCTGAGATCCTGAGTAATGTAATTTCCCTCCTTGATTTGGCCAAGCAACCTCGTTCTGAACTTTCGTATTTAAGCTGGTGCACCGACAACTTCCAAAGTTTTAATTCGACACACGATTGATGACTTTGAAAATTCGTAGATTTGATATCCTGGAGTTTTTGAGAAATTTGTTAAGCAGATAGTTGTCCACCTATTGGAAGGTATATGAAAGTTCCAGCAGATAAGACTCGAACTTTTTTCGAAAATATCTATAACTTTGATAAACGAATTAATTGGAGATTGTGATTAAGGTATGTATCCTGGGAGCACGAGATGGTCCTTCGAATCCAGTTAAACATGTACCATTCATAAAATTGAACCTAGAGCTCCACGATTTCGTTCAAAATCACTTGAAGTTATGATAAAAGTACTAATGTTGATCTTTTGGGCGAAATGTAGAACTTATTTTAGAGCCTCTCCACAGGATACTTGAGTTAGTGAGATTTTTCGTTTAGAAAAAAAAATCCTTACTTAGAAAACTTAATTCTAGATTTAGGAGTTGGGATTCCACTTCTTTTAATTTCTTTGAAGATTTCACACTCATACCGACATGAAATACATACCAAGATAGCAAACATTGAGATATTATCATGATGTTTGAATTTTAAAAATTTACAGAATGAAAACGCTGAAGCGCCACCCACATTAGATCCATATCTGACGCGTTGTGGCTAAGTGACAGCTAAATTTATTGACTAACTGTCTAATTTACGTCAACGCTACGCAAACGGACCTTGAGCCCGTGAGACTCAAGCAAATTTCAACATCTTTCAAGCATTCACATTTTTAGTCCACAATATAAATTGAAAAAATCTGTTGATCAACTCCAATCGTTGCTATTTTTTCCTATTTTTTTACTTTGATTCCAATTCACAAAAGATGCCAATCAACGTAGTCAATCAAAGCTAATTACCAGAATAATTTCCCCATTCGAAGTGAAAATCCCACCCCATGAAGATGAGACCGTCGCAAAACGTTACTCAAAATGGTTCCTCTTGAGTCCTGAGTGCTTATCTCAGAGGATTCTCACGTTATCCTTGCCCATCTACAATTCCGAGTTTGGATACTGAGCAATTCAATTTCATTGGAATGAATTGAAGTAAATATTTTATAGATTATTGATTCTCCTCCTGCGTGTCTTTTCCTTCTGCAGTTCTTAGCGTACCTTTCGAAAGACAGTCCAACCCGAGAAGCTGCAAAACTTCGGTCATCGATTTTAATTGTAAGCAATAAATTTTAAATTTCTCTACATTCTTCTTCCCATTCGGTTAGTGTTGATAGCAGTGTGAATCGACCGAGCACGGACTCTGCGGCTCTCGGAACAAGCGAACGAACGATGGAAGCTTTTACCGTATAATTAAAATCGATTTCCGTACGGCGACGGGCGAGATTGAAATTGAATCGCAATATATGGAGCGCACCAAAGAACCAAGGCAAGATCCGGCGTTGCAATTATGGAAACTCCTCCCCGACGGCTATCATCGTCGTCGTCGTCGTCGTCCTCGCTGAGTGTCAACTTAGCGGATACACTTTGCTCACGACCACAGGCACAGTTGGTTGAAAGTTTTGAAAATTAGAGAAACACGCCCGGAAGCAACAGGAGACAAGGGAAAGTTTGCCCTGGCTGGAACAACCTTTATCAATCATGATATACATCTGGGTTCGCAATTTGCTGGTGCTGCTGCTGATAGTGTTGCTTTCTTGGTGATCGTTAGGAAATTTCTGCGAAGAAGCTCTAACGTCGTTAGAGCTATTTCTGGAGAGTAAATTCAAGTCAAGCGCCTCTCAGTTACACCGAACACAAAAAGGGAAACAGAAATCGTATTAACTTTTGTAATTTAGATCAAAATGCGATACGACACGGATTTCGATTTTTGCTTATTCGTTTCATCTCATCTGGTTGTAGGGATATTGGAACCGTCGGATTTGAATGGGACAAATGAATCAATCAAACGGAAGGATACAGTATGTGTCACAGTCGTATGCAGAGCCAATCAACGAAAGATGGCTGTTTGTACACAGTTTGAACAAACAGTGTAAATTTCTGTTGTTGAGTATCAATAATGAAATGTAATAAATCATACAGCTTGATATCATATTTCGCAAGCAACCTAGCAATTTTTACCGAGATTTTAAAGCATTCTACAAGCCTAAATCATGGTCTACAGAACCCTCATACAACCTGAATTGTTGCTTGGATTATGTTAGGAAATAAGTCATGAAATATTTCAAATTATGTATGAAATTTTTAGTCTTCCTTACACCTTGTAAGCAATGTTCTCGAAAAATGAGGCATTATTGAGCAGGGAATATTTTAATAAATTCTCCCAGTTTCTCACCTGCTTCGTTCTACTGTTATCGCGGTCAGGTCCATGTCTACGTGCTTCCTTTTTCAACAACTATTGTGTCAATACATTATGTCATTAATCCACAATTTGTATGAATTTTATGAATAATCATCATATAAGGTACAGTTGAAAAAATATTTTCTGCGATTTACACCAGTATATGAAAATTTCGCTTTATTTCATTAACTTTTGTTATCCGGCAGGATGACCTCGATCCTAAGTGTTCTGAGGGTATCTACCCGAGCAAAGTTAGAGATCAAATTGAAATCAGAATTTGCTGTTATGATGTAACTTATTTTGAATACTCCATTTGATCTCATTTTGGTTGACTTAACGGTTAACACAGCAAAAATGAGAGCAAAATTTTACACTGTTGAATCAAACGGAAAACTAATTCTGCTTTCAATGAAATCAATTTGATGACTGATTTTGAATTCATAATGTTTGACTTAATACGGGCCTGTCGTAAATGGTTAGCATCCATGCTTCTCACGCTGAAAGATTTGAGCTCAAATGTCACCTCGGGCTAGTCACGAATGACCTAAAATGTGTTAAACAAAACAAATAAACAATATTCGTTAGTTCAACGACAGATGAACTTAAATCTAATTTTACACAAGAAATTAACAGCAAAACTTCAAGTTAAGTTGCTTTGATTTAAAAAGTCTTGACTGCATAATGTTGTCAGACTTCTGTCGCGACAATTGAAATCAAAATGAGTTTTCATTGTGATAGGAACTGCAAACTTTAATATCGATTTACTTTCATTTTGTTAACCGACTTTCCTCGGGTACTCATTTTACTAAATAAAATTCCTTTGGTTTTCCAGGTTTTTCCAAAACTTCAACGGAAAATGTTTAGGTTTGTAAAGAAATTTATTTTTAAACGTTAAAAAGAATGCTATTTTTGGTAACGTTTTTACTTTTTTTTACATGGTTTTCGATGTTAACACTTGAATTTCCTATGTTGCCGGTGAAGATTTTGACGCCGAAAGTCTGAACTCAGATTCACGAACTTCAGTTTAGTGGAGGCGCGACAATAACTTAAATGTCATGAACAGTTTTAAAAGAACAGATTTATAATCAAAGCTTTACAAACAAGGAACAATGAAAAACTAACGCGAATTAGCCTTCCAAAAACACGAACTAAATAAAAAAATCAAATCTATTAAAAGTTAACGTTTGACTGCCCAGCACCGCCTTTTGGTGGGGTACTAACAAAATCGAACTGTTCAACAAAGATGCACTATTTATCTACCATTTATATGAAAATTAGGAATAAATCGGTTACAAAATCATTCAGTGAAGATATGTTGAATGCATATCTATATCCTATGATATTCAGCAAAAACTTTATTTCATTGAAAAAGTTCACATACCTTCAATAAGAGAATTCCATCGTAATCAAATTAAGACTGACCAAATGTTCTGAAATTTTTGCAAGAATTTGCTCGTGAATTCTAGTTTCAGCTGGTCATGTTTGGTTAACATTGAAGCAATCGTCCGCGAGAAAATTTAAAAAAAAAAATGTTTTTTTTTACAAAACATTTATCTAGATCAACATAATTTCCATAATCTTTTTTAAATTGTCTTGGAGGCTTGAATTAAAAATAAAATTTGAGCTGTAGATGGATAAATTTTAACATTTGTTTATCAAATTTTAAGACATTTAAATTTTACATTTTATTGTTTCATTGAAATGACGACCGTTCTTTTTTTGATTTTAGACCAATTTAATTAAAAAACTACATTTATAGAAAAAAAAAAATCATATACAGATGAAATTGTACAACACATTGAAAAATAGTTATTAACTTATTATTGCAAATTTTGAATAAACTGGTAGTATCTCAAATCATAATTTATCGATAATTTGTATCACTAAGTTCGAGTAATCGTAAATTTTACAAAGTCTAGATACAAAAATTCTAAAAAAAATAAAAGTTTCAATAATTTGTCCAGACTAAGTCAAAATTTATCCTTAGAAATTTTTAATGTGCCAGAAATTTAAAAGCAAGTGAAGTCCCAGAAACTTGATTTATTTCAATTTCTCAAACTTTTCCAAATACGGCATATTTGTATATTTTTTTTTAAATCATCAAAACTTCTTATGTTTAAGAATCTTGAAAGTTTCTCAAATCTAGAAAACTGCCTGAGAACTCACATTGTAACGTCCCGAAAATCGAAAAAATCTCCTAATCTTGAATATTTTTTTTAGTTTTACCTTGATTTGTTTTCCGTTGATCTTGTTTTCCGTGCCGTGCTCCAATGCTACCGACGCCAGGGAGGCAGCTCCCACACCTGGACCCTACCTATCGACCCATTAACTTATGAACCGGGGACCAACGGCTTTACTTCCCGTGATCAGAGATGTTATGCCTCAGAACATCCCGGCGATATCGACTGGGATTGAATGCAGGCCTGCTGGAGTGAGAGGTAATCACGCTTACCACTACACCGGCGCCGCTTTATAGTTTTTTTTTTAATACAAAATAAAGAGCTCTGCTGCTAAGAGCTAGCTATTGAAGCATGAGATATTGTATAGCAAAAACTTTAAAGTCCCAGAAATTAGTATTTCCTTCTTTGATCTCGTTAAATATTCTGTGTTTCAATCAAGTTGGAACTTTATAAAGGATATTTTTAGAATTGTATCAATAAGTTCCTTAGAAATCACTAAAAATTTCCTAAGAGTTCATCTCAGGTATTTCCTTGCAATGCTTCGTAAAACTCTAGAAATTCTTTTCAGAACGCTTATAAACTTCAAAACAAATCTCGCTGCATTACCTAAGAATACCTTAAAAAATTCTCATGAAAACATATCTGCTTAGTATTCGCTAAGTACTCTACTAAAATTGTTCATAGAACAATATTCGGGACTTCCTCTATATTCTGCTCAGAATTCTGTTGGAGTGGAATTCAAGGAATTCCTTGAAATGGTCCTTGTAATTTCCTCAGATCTCGTCTTTGAGATATCCAAAGATGATTACAGGAACAATCTTAAAACTCTCTTTGTATTTCTTTGAAATTTTCCCTGAAAATTTCGTTTGTAATTTCCTTGAAACTTTCCTCAAAACATCTTTGAAATATCCCTGAGAGTACTTTTGAAATTAACCTCAGAATTGTCATTGAATTCTTTTCGGAATTCCCTTTGGATTCTCCCTCTCTTCATTTGGAATTCTACGTACAAATACCTTGGAGTTCTCTTTAGAATTCATTTGCATTTCTCCTTACAAATTCATTTCAAAAGTCGCCTCAAAAGTACTTTGTAGTTTTAGTCAGAACTCTATTTGAATTCTCTCTTTGGAATTGCCTTGGAATGTTTCACAGAATTCTATTGTAAATTAACTTCGAATCCTACTCAGGATTCCCTTGGAATTTTACTCAGCACTACGTTGGAATTCTCCTTACGTTTCACTTGAAGTTTGGAGTTCATCAGAACTAATTTGAAAGGAATCCTCAGGTTTCATTTTCCAAAAAAATCATCCTTTGATATTTTCTTTCGAACTCCATTGAAACTATTCCTACAGGTCCTTTGATATTCTCCTAAATTTTATTCATTAACGTTCATGAGCTTTGAAACTTTTCCAAAGACCTCAATTTATTTGAAATCTGGATTTTATTCCATGTCGGTATTTTTCAATATTTATTTTCGTTCTAGATTTAAAAAAAAATCTCCAAATTTGATTTTGTTAAAAAAAAAATAGTCTGAGTTAAAAATATGTAGAAATTCTCCATGTTCCAGAACCTTAAAAAACCACTTAAAGCCTAAGAATGTATGTTGTTACTGAAGATAAATTCCAGAATTATGATGATCAAGGCGTAAAAGTAACTAACGAGTAAGATAAATTTGTCGGAGATGATTTAGCTAAAAATCTCCATTAGCCAAAAAAAAAATTTTTGTCTTACTTTAATATATTCTATTCTTAAAAATTTTCTTAATAAAGGCATTTAAAAATTCCCTAAGAATTCCAGGTTTTTGCAAGTAAAATAAAATTCCCTGAAGATTCCAGGTTTCACTGGTTTTACCGGTAGTAGACACCCCAACGGGTAAGTCACCCAGCACATTGTGCCGAAATTAGATTCGGCATAGCTTGGGCACAACCTTCGACACACCTTCAGCATACCTTCGACACATCTTCAGCACAATCTCGTAGGCATTGGATTGTTGTAAATAAAATGGGAGCACTGCTGGACAACTGTCATTTAAGTTGTTCACAACATTACGTGCTGTTGGACTGTATATTCAGGAGCATCCTCTAATTGAATATACCAGAGGAACTCAGACCAGCCATTCACTCATAGATCTAAATATGAAATGTAGGTTCTAGAGTGGGCTCAAGAGAAAGAGACAGTTAATCAGACCCCATTAGTACCCTTAAAGCAAATAATGCTGCAACTCACACAAAATAAACTAAAGAAGTCTATTCATCACCCTATATAGTCGGTCTCCAACAATGCTCCCCACCGGTTCCAACTCTTTCTGGACTCTGATAGACCGATGATTTACACGTCACGAATAGCTAGATATCTGGTCTGCCTTTGAGGGCATTATAAAACACTAAAACACAGGACTTTTATTACCCTATGGAACACAGAAATACCGGGTTTCCGGGATGAGTATTTTACAAACAATTGCAGCTTGCTCTATGACCGGCACAATCGGCACACCTGCGGCACACTGACAAAAAAAGATGACCCAAGATTGGTGTGCGGAGTGACCTACCCTTTGAGATACGCTGTATATTTTTCGACTGGTGTATTGAACCAGGCTTGTGTTAACGATGTGTCGTGCGTTTTGGAAACAAATAGATACCGCGACAGCAGACTTTGAACTTGAAAAATTGGATGTTATTGTGTGGGGAAGGTGACTAACCGTATGTAATGTTCACGGTGCTATGGATTAAGGTGCAAGAGAGCACGGATCATTTTTCGCAGGGGCAGTTCGTTAGTGGTAAGGTTCCTGGCCATCAACAACGAACTAGTTAAGCGGAACATAGTGAATATATTTTCATGTCCAGAAAATTGACTACTAACGGGGAACTGCTTTAGAACTATTTGAATGTTTTGCTTACGGTTAAGGAGTTAAGATTACGATATCCTTGATATTTAGTTCGAGTGACGGTGGGGATCGCCTTCGGGATAGATTGAGGACTCGTTCACAATTGTTATGGAATTTAAGGCTCTCGGTGGCCTAGTGGAGACCGTTTTTACTTACTGAGCAGAAGATAGTGCGATCCATCCCAAGCTCATTAACAATAGAGAGTTACGAAGTTATGGAAAGTCAGTTATGGAACTAGATCTCCAGTTTTGGCAGATTACTCAAACTGCTCGAGAGTTTTTTCTCTCTGTTGGACTTAAAATTATACCTTTTGTCCTCCAACGATTTGTTCTTCGACCTTTTGATTTTCGATTTTTGTTGTTTGACCTTTTGTTATAGATTCATCTAATTAATCATGTTACCATGATTCAGCGTTAATTTTCGTTCAGATGTCACTGCTGTTATTAATGGTGACATCTATTAGAAATCAACGTTAATTGTTAACAGAGTACCCAAGTCTCTCTTTTTTTACATATTCTGCACAAAATATCGTTCTTCAAGGTGCATCATAGCACTGACGTGCAAGCAGGCTTTTGCACTTACCTAAGCATTCACTCTACGTTCACGCATGCACTCAGGAAAATGATCTTGCACCCCAGCATGAGTGAAATGTTTACGTTCGAACATCGCTTGCTTTAGCGTTTGAAAAACATCGTTCGTACTCAAGCGCAGCAACCCACCATTACTTAGCTTTGCTTTCCGTTGTTATTGTGTGACTGGCAAACGCAATACATTTTCAGCGTGGTGGAAAACTATTTTTTATCCGAATTCTATTATTGGAAGGAAGTTAATGCTGGTAAGTACCCTGGAAGCGGCTGTTATTGTGAAGCTATTATGTGCTTTCAGCTATCAGCTGCCGTAAGTAAATTTCAACGAATCCCATAAATAATTCTCCTACTGATTATTGGTTGTTGTGTTTCACAATTATATGAATTTGATTATTTGGTTCAATAAATAATTTATAAAATAATACTCTACTAAACCTTGAAAAAAGAAGTGGATGAACTTTGACGTTTAGTATAGATGACGTTTCAAATATGTCGTGCACAATATTTTCAAATTGTTAACCGCCCTCTTATGTCACGCATCTTTCCATACTTATCATGTAAGGGGAGGGGCCCACTTTTTGTTCCCTCTCAATATCGTTTTAATCCATTACAATTGAGAAATGATAAGGCATTCGGTTTTGATACGGTCATTCTTGTTTTCATAGCAAGGAACTGATTATAATTGAATTGTCCCTTCGAAGAGTTAGAGCATCTTCTAAAGGCACGTCCGTTTGTCAGTCAAAATCGGATTCCTTAGTAACAAAATCAAAAAATGACACCGATAATGACCATGCATCAATACCCTAGTCTCAACCACTTCACCAACTTCACTGATGTGCATAAGCATAAGCATTCTCTCATACACACACCTCAACAACGTTTATGTCCGCACATAGTTTGCTTCAGCAATTCAAAAAACATCGTTCGTATTCATGTGCAGCAAACAGGCGTTGGCGTTGGAAATAATAAATTATATTAAAAAGAATTATAAAACGGAACAATTCAAGCTCGAACCATGAACTTTGAGTGTATCAGACTGGCATGTTCACCTCTCGTCTGTTATAACTCTGAATGATGTGTAGACTAAAGGCGTATAAGAAGCGTTCATCGATTTCGTCTGCCCTTTCTGTTGCAACATAGCAAGCCTCAATGTTCACACTTGCGTGCAGGTACGAAGTATCGATGTGCAAAGTACACCTGAGTTCGAAAGGTAACACGCGTGTTCAATGAACGTGTACTGAAGAAATTGAAACTCAAGCTCAACGCCGTCTGTGTTTCGTCAAAATATACTTCCTAAACCCGCCCCTGACAGGATTTCCCGCCGTTTTCTATGAATATGGTGGGGCAGAAAGTATATTTTGTATGTAAAAAAGGAGGAACTTTGGATGTTAATCGGAATGCATAAATAGAGGTACCAGACATATTTTGCAGTGACAGGTACTCTATTTTGTAGTCTGTGAGAGGAAAATCAAAAATAGAGCGTAATCAAAATACATGGCATGTTGAGAGATTGAGCTCTTGAGAGATTGAGCTCTTGAGAGCGAATTTTCTCTCTCAAATTTGAATTTTTTTGGCTCTCTGGAGACCGGTAGTAAAGCTGGTAAAACTGGGAAAAAATAATTTTCACCTAATTTTAGCTTGTTTAACAATAATTTCAGGGAAATGAGTAAACAACAAAGTCCATGAATGATTTCTTTGGGCTGTCGTTCACTTTTTTTGACCTGAATATGCACCGAAAGCGAATTATGCCCACTTCTCTCAAAATCTAAATGGGGATTTTTATCACTTCCTACCAGCGGAACAGCGAACATCTCTGTAGAAAATGGCCGGACGATATGATTAATTGTCAGATTCTGATTTAATCCAGAAAAATAGTGATAAAATTCAGAGTTCTAAAACATTAAGAGCCATTACTTAACACATGGGATATGATATGTCTAAGCTATCTGCAAAACATCAATTGTACTTTATTAGTCCCTCAAAAAATAAATCTTAACGCTCTCCCTCCCATCTTAGAAAAAAATCGTAGCGGCACTTCCCGTATTTTACATCCCCTACGAACAAAGATTGGCAGTAGACGAAGGACGATAAAGTTTCTATTCCTGTAATCCAATCGCTTTTTAATGCAACGGGCAACGCGCGGCGGAGGAGGTGTGGATCGAACCCGAACTGGGCTTAACTGGCCTCCCCATTGGCAATGGGGAATCCTTCTCGCCGCCCATCGTAATAAAAACGAGACGAGGGTCCTCGCAGCCGTTGCCGTAGAGAGAATCCGTGATCTTATTTTTACGAGCCATGGGTCCCTTTTTGTCCTCGCATCATCTGCTTCAGTTGGAACTTTTTCCCACGTTCTACCAACAGCACCCACCACTCCGACGACGATAGTAGTTGTAAGGAGTAGTAGTAGTAAAGCAGCACCACGCGTTTTTGTTCTGTTTTTATCGTAAAAACTTTCACAGAACGTATAGCGCCATCGGAAGCGATAATCCGGAAGAGGAAAAATGTCCAAAAAAAGTATGTTAACAGCATTTAAATTATTTGAAAAAAAAAATCGAATATATAGGCCGTTAGCCTACAGCTGATTGCGCGAAAACGGTTGCTGCTTTTTCCATGTTTCTCGCTCAATTCTAAACACTGTACAGTGCACAGTGCTCCAGAAGGGCGATTTTCACAAAAAAAAAAAAATTGAAAAGTGCAAAATATTTCATTTGTGTAAGCAACAAGAAAAGATTGTGAAGTTTGTGTTTGACACATAATACCTGCCAATTTTTCTACATGAGAGACGCAATAACTCTTTGCTCTTCACTCGCGAAGAGGCGCTCAGAAAATCTCTCATTGTGACTCAAATTTGCAGGTTTTATGTGTCAAACACAATCTTTCCAATATTTTCTTGTTATTTACACATGTACAATATCATCATAATATCTTATTATTTCATAATAATTTAAATTCCATAATTTTCAATACCGCCGATTTGTACCAGAAATATAACTCTTTCTGAAAAATTTGTGGTCATGCGAAGAACCGATTACTCGATCTCTACTACGTTGTCCGATGCAAAAATGAGCTTCGGTACGACATCAATAGAGCTCATTACACACTTGCTCGATATCATCCAGTCACACCGCCTGCGAGAATGTCAGCACGACGGCATAGAGAGAGAGAGAGAGGGAGAAAATTTACTTCTTGCTCCTGCTTGCTGCTTGATACGCCATCCGAAGCGGAAATGAGAAAGGGCACGACAGCAGAGCTATTTCATAATTTTTCAGGTTCAAGCAGAACGCTGTGCAACCAAGTGGTACTCGATTATGACTGGGTTTGGGGAAAACGTTTTTTTTCACAAAAAATTATCATTTGTACATTTTTCAAAAGTTTTTCTATGGAAAATTAGAAAAGTATTTATTTCAGAAGATTCTTAGAGTTATTTCCTATCGATTGGCGTATTTGGATTTTAATTTCATCTATAATTGACAAAGTTACAAGCGTTCAAAACCTAACACTAAAAGTATGGTGAACTTTTTTTTTTATTTGCACCCCTGTATAGTCTACAAAGACGTAGTTCTACGTCAAAATTGGTTTTCCCATAGTAGTTTCTATATAAACTTCAAACGAGGTAGCCAAAAGCTTTTGTGCCGTTTTAAAATGTGCTATAATACCTTTGCAAAAAGATTTTCTTACTAAATGGTTAACTGAAGTCGTTCTCCACCATATATTGTACAACTCCATTTCCATGGACAACTAGGTCATAATGAGGGTTTGAAAATAGTGACATCATGTTGTTTGCGTTAGAATTGACTATTAGTATTGAGTTTAGACAGTGATGGTACAATGAAAAATGACTTTAAACAAGCATAGCGTGGAAACTGAGAGAAACATATTTTTTGACTGCAGATAGTTTGGCTTCCCCGTTTTGGCTCATTTTCCATATATTTTAGATAGGGGAATTTACGTATTCTCGGCCACCTAAGAAGCGACCTTCTTTCTATAGCCTTTTCTCTAAGGAACGTACACATATGCAGTATTGGTTTGTTTACAATCTTTTGCTGCAAGCTGCTCTAACAATTTCAGTCGAAAGAATTGTCAAAAACTGTTTTGAAACGCTTTTACAAATCTCCAATCTTCTCTAGTGAGAGCGAGTATTGTTGGCAACCAGTTTTTCATCGGCAACCGTTCCATTTGAACTGCATGTAAATCTGCTGTTCTATTATCGGCAACTCAAAATCAGCTACAATTTGTAGTACGTGTGTTGCATTTCAAGAAAACCTTGCTAGATTGCTTTTTTTCATAAGAAAATCAAGTGCAAATAGTGTTTCAATTTGGGTTGCCGAAAATAGTCTGTCATGCCGAAGCCGTCATTTCCCCTACCTATTTTTCAATAATCAATATCTTCTAAAAAAATATGTGTTTCACAACTTTCTAGAATATATCATTCGAAAAACAATCTCGCAAAAATCGATTTTTGAGGGGTTATAATAAACAAAAAATAGTAATTAACACATCATACATTCAGAATACGACTGTTCACTCGGCTGTCGACAAAAACAGGCCACTCTCGATGTGTGCCACGCTATCGTCTGTTATCTCGGCAGCAACCATTATGTGGTCCTGCTCATTGTTCTTCATCAGCAGTTCTTTCGGCCGATACGTCGTCGACTTTGGAAAGCAACCGTTTAGTGATGAGTGTGTGAGTGCTGACCACGTTTTGCGTCCATTGCTGCAATGGAAGCGCTCTGACCCTCGTTGGCGTAACTGCCATACAATGAAACCACTGGAAGCGGCTCCAGTTCTGGTAGAGGAGGCTTTTTGGATAGCGGAAGATAAAGTGTTTATTGTGTTGTACCTTTTGACTATAGTTTTAAGATGTGTTGTATAGTGACCAAGAATCCTCGGCTCTGGAAAGTTAATTCGTTTGAGCGTTATCAAATAAATCAATAAACAAAAAAAAAATCAGTATACGAAGTCGGTGTCTTGAGCAAAGTTGTTAGAATTTGCACGATCCACAGCTTTTCTGAAAAAAAAACTAATCACTTTTAAGCATAGTTGAAGCATGTTTAGAAAATTTTATATTTCCGGTGCTCTTCTAGGTGGAGACATCATTGCTTTACTAGCATCAGAAGAAAGTTTATGGAAAATAACGTTTAAAACCTCAACTGAAAAAAAAACGTTCGTTTTTGGTAGGTTTGAACCACTGGTTGCTTTAGGTTGATTTAAAATTCTAGTCAAGCTTGCTCACGTATACCCTTAAGCGGAGCTCGGAAAAGTCACGATGACGATGAGGAATTAGAAGAAAATCTGCTTTTCATTATGCGTTGATGGCGCTGATGGCAAACGCATCACAGGATCTCTGTCGGGCTTCATTTGGTGGGATTCACCAGGATTAGAGGCCTCAAGCGAAAACCGAAAGCAAAAAACGGTGCGATGCTACGCGAACACAATTCACTTTTCAGTTGATCGCTCGCAGAGTGTAAACAATCACAAGTTTGGCAACGACGACAGCGTTTAGATTAATCTAATCTAGATAGAGCTGGAATTAGGGCGTAACAACCTTTGTAAACAATTACTTCTCTCGATGATTTCTAGGAACTCAAGGCACGCCCCGGCAAACCAACATAACCGGCGGGTAGAAGAAGTCTTGTCCTACCCGATGGTGATGTTGATTTGCTTTGGTGAGCCTTAACCTTCTAGAAATCATCGAAAGAAGTCATTGTAACGCCCTAATTCCAGCTCTATCTAGTTCAGAAGAAAATTTGTGTATGGCATCTCGCCAAAGAGAGTTTTGTAAAACTATGATAGCAACTGTTACTAAGTTGCACTTTTAGGACATCAACTAAAAGAACACTTCTTCGTTGAATATATGTACCCCATATTTGTGTCAAAGCGCAAGAGTAAATCAAAAACCAGTGAATCGAATTCCACATCTCGGATTCCTTGTAACAGTCAAACTCCCGCCATAACTCACTGTGTGACATTAAATTATAATTTAATCATTATTCATTAGCCTCTCGCTATCGTCATTGGTAGAGAGGCGGAGATTCCATCCCATTTTGAAACATTCCGGAGGTGTTTTCTGCGAGCATGCCATCCTCCTCGTCGTCGTGCATCTCATGATTTATTCCCACTCATGAATCAGTTAAATTATGGAACCATAAACTCCCCCGTTTGTACTACTCCAGAACATCATCAGGCTCCTCCGTTTCCTCCTTCATATCAGCATCCTGTAAACGTCAACTCAACCCGACGGTGAATCGCTCACTAACTCATTCACTCACTCACTCGCTTACTCATGGATGATTAAATTCCATTCCGAATGTATGCGCGCACGCTGGCTGCTAATGTGTGTTCGGGGCCAAATTTATGACGCTGTGGCAAATATTTTCGAGGCCTGGTAAAATTAAAAATTACTCCCAACACGTACGGATCATAAATTACAACGCGCGTGGGGCGCAACACCCACAAATTAGGAAAACGAGCGCTCCTTTTTTTATCCGGACACGCTCATAAATAATAAGGACCCACCTTCGACGGAAAAATCGGCCGCTTCCGAAAGGTTCTTTTTTCATTGGTTGTTGTACCTTTCGGGCCTCATCATCTCACATCACCCCTTGCATTATTCATGAGACGGTTGGTTGATTTCTTTTGGCTATTCTTCGTCTAGATTTTATTTAAGAAAGTAGATGAATCCTATCTATGTAGGAACTGTGTTCCGATGTTAAAGATGACGGTAAAAGAGCTAACTTACTACAATATTATTGAAATTTTAATTCGTCAGTTTCGACGTTTTCATCCTCACATTTTTCGGTATTTGCCTCTGGCTCGACACATATTATTTATTGCAATCGGAAAACAGGACATGTCACTTTTTTTTAGGTCTGTCAGTAATTACAAAAAGTAACATTATGTCTATTTTCTACACTGCCCATAATCGTAAGTCAGTCCCATATGTAAAAACCTGGAAATGAGAAAACATTTCCAAGTTTTCTGATTTGACAGTGTTGGAAAAGTTCGCGATATTTTACGAAGTTCTCCAAGGGAAAACTGTGATAGAATGCATCTATATTTACCAAAAAATATTGGATAAATTTCCGTGAATTTTTTATTTAATGGCCAAAATCTGAGTGGGACTGACCTGCGATTACATTTAACGTCAATGAAAAAAATAACTGCAAGTCAGTCACAATTCCATGGCGATGCTGCATTAGTTTAGCACAGTATTGAACAGTAGAAATATACCATGGTCCCATAGAACGTTATTGTATGTTTCTGGATTTGTTCCAGAGCAAATGCCGGAACATATTCCGGTGAGTATGGGTCTTCATCAGACCAGAACCAAACGTGCCAAACCCACCATGCGATAAATCAATTCACAGGAGAATTCAAAAATAAGATCAATAAGAGTCATGATGAGTGACCAGCACCATGTTGGCCACACCCGGACATGTTCCGGGTATTCCCGGGGAAGTGGTAAATCCTTTTTAAATCAAAATCTATCAAGCGATACATCAAATTACATGAGAATCGTAAGAACTATATTGGCCACATCCGGAAACGTTCTAGATACCCTACGGAACGTGGACAAAATCTAACTAGAGACAAATCTCATGATGCGAACAATTTGAATTCTATAGAAGTAATCCTAAAAACATATCTCTGACGTTGTTTTATAGTTTATTTAATGAAATCCTATTTTTTCTAATAGAACTGATTTGCGGTTACTTTTCGCTGCGTGACACCACCTTGTATTGTTTTTAATTTTTCTTGGACAAACCACATTTTTTCAATAGCACATCTAAAAAACATAGAAAGATAAACTGAATAATGATGCTAACTCAAAATTGATAAAAATGCAGATGGTACTGACTTGCGATTACCGGCAGTACATTCCTTTACTTAACGTCGGTCTCTGTTCCGCAATCTAGTGTCAATCACCGACGGACATCGATTGCCATCCATTGACGGCAATCGAATGTGCTGGGAGTCAGCTTCAGCTGGATTTTTATCCGGCTTCAAAATTGGAACAACTTTTGTATTTTTTTCATTTATCAGGAAAGTATGCCAAATGGAAACATCTGTTAAATATTTGACCAAGAAAGACAAGGTACTCTCTGGGAATTTTTTCGATGAGGATATAGAAAATTCCATCATCACCTGGAGCTTTCATATTATGAAACTTTTTAGTTGTAGATCTTACTTCGTCCAAATCAGTCCCCCAGGAATCATCAAAAGTATTTTCCCCGGAGAAAATATTCAGATAATCCCGAGCAACCTGCTTCTCAATAGGGCTATTAAGACCCAAACTGAAGTTATGGGAACTCTCGAATTGCTTAGCAAGTTTCTGAGCTTTTTTTCCGAATTTGTGATCAAAATCTTACCACCTTCTTTAAGCGCTGGAATAGACTTTTTAAGTTTTTTTTCAGAATTTTTGTGAGTTCCCAAAAGGGTTTGGAACTCGGGTCTAATTTAGAAACATTATTTTCAAAAGGTTTGTTCCTCAGGGAAGAGAATCGTGTTTTATTTTGTTTTTGCAAATCCCGCCAGACAACTTTCATGGCATGATCGCTGTTTTTTTGATATTGTCTCCTACGGACATTTTTAAGACGGATCAAGAGCTGAAGATCGTCGTCTATTATAATTGAATCGAATTTAACCTCGCATTTTGGTACTGAGGCAGCTCTTGCTTCAACTATAGAAGTAGTCAGAGATTCAAGAGCATAATTAATTTCATCTTTGGTTTGCAAAGGAATGTTTGGATCGAAGTTATATTCCATAAATGTTCGATATTGCTCCCAATCAGCCCTATGGTAATTGAAAGTAAAGCTGTTGGGATTAGAAATTATTTCTTGGGATATTTCAAAAGTTACTGGAAGGTGATCAGAACCGAAGTCAGCATGGGTAACCAATTGGCTACAAAGTTGACATGAATCAGTTAAGACCAAATCAATAGTTGAGGGATTTCTTGCTGAAGAAAAGCATGTTGGGCTGTTTGGATATTGAATAGTGTAATAACCTGCAGAACAATCATCAAACATAATATTACCATTGGAATTGCTTTGCGCATTAATTCCATGAGCGGTGTTTAGCATTAAAATCACAAATAATGAAGTATTTAGACCAATGATGGATAAGTTTCTGAAGCTCACCCCTGAGAAAATTCTTTTGCTGGCCTACGCATTGGAATGGCAAATAGGCAGCTATAAACGTAAGTTGTCCAAATTGTGTCCAAAGTTTCAACAGAAACTCCCAAAAGTTAAAAAAAACTTTGGTTTCAAATGAAGAAAGAATTTTATGTTTGATTCGTCTATGAACAATGATGGCAACGCCACTACAGGGTCCATCAAGTTCAAAACTATCATTTCTATAAATGAAATAATTTGCGTCCCTTTTAACCTTATGGTCAGGTTTAAGGAACGTTTCAGTTATAATGGCAATATGCACGTTATGAACTCTCACAAAGTTGAATAGCTCGTCTTCATTATCTTTAAGAGATCGCGCATTCTAATTTAAAATATCTAATGATTTAAAATCCTTGGCTGAATTTCAAAATCATGACAATATTGTTCGAAAATTTTACTCCAGTTTGAATAGCATCAAACATGGAGTTAGTTTTAAGCATATCAGTAATCATGTCAATTAATGATTTCTGTAAAAATTCCATTTTAGGAGCAGTAATGCTTCCTAAGCCAAAATTTTCAAAATTTCCATTAGAATTACGTTGGCTAATATTTTGATTTTCACCCGCTGCAATAGCAGCATAGGTAGCTCCATTTACTCGCTGAACATTGCTAGCAGCGAGGGGAGCAGGTATAGATGAAGAATTTGAAGCGCCAACGAGAAGGAAATTCGGATTGTAAAGGAGCTGAAAAGTAAAGCAGTATACTACGTTAAGGGGGTATTCCCAATCTTTTGCCTTTTTTCGGCCTGTTTTTCAATTATTTTTTTTTTCAAGGAAAATGAATAGTAATGCGCCTAACTCTTTGGGATTCTTGTTTATTGAACATTAAAGTTTACGAATAATTTTTTTTCGACATAAAAAAAGACATTATTGACGTCACAAAATGGCGACAAACAGACCCCTGTTCGCCGCAAACGCCTGGACGGGCGAAGACTTTTCTCTGGAACGGCTTAATCTGAAACAGATTTCGTGATGAAATAATAATCTGCATAAGATTCTCTGGAGCTTCTCCCGTTGGCAGCAAAAAATCTTGCAAATTAACAAAATGGCGGCCATATGAAAAATCAGGCGATTTTTAGCCCGCTTTTTTGCAACTTTAAGGTGCTTCAAACAATGTTAAATGTTAATATTTTTGGCTGAAAGTGGGAGAAGCTCCAAAAAATTTAATAAGGAACAAAATGCGCAAAGATTCAAGTCAATATCTCTTATAGTTTCTGAGAAAAATCTTCGCCCGATAAAAAAAATGTGGTTTCGAGAAAAACGCGTTTAAAGTTTTGACTTTAGTTAAAACCATTTGGGGGTTCTTACCATTAGTCAGCTATTCCTGGACACCGAATTCGCTGATCGGAAAACGGCTTGGGGGGAGGAAAGTATATAGTCTAAAGTACAAAAAAACGTGAAAAAAAAAAAATTTGATTTTTTGAAAAAAAAGATCGGGAATACCCCCTTAAAGCAGACAAGCGCAACGCGGTCGTTATCATGGACAAAGACGATTACGACAATCAAATCACAACGAAGATTAACAACGGACCGTATAGACAGCTCCGAGTAGACCCCTTACAGAACATGGTGAAACGCGTAGAGAAAGCACTGAAGGAGTGCAAATCAATATTAGGAGATGGAGCAGGCCGTTTACGAGAATCCAATCCCATTCTACCCAAGATCAAAGGTCTCCCCAAAGTCCACCAACGAGGAAATGAAATGCGAGAGATTGTGTCTACATTTGGTTCCCCCACCCACAAACTAGCGAAGTGGCTAGTCACAGAGTTCCAGAGTATGCCGAATCAGTTCCAGAGTAAAGCAGTTAGTAACACCCAGGAGTTCGCCCAGCAACAACAATCTTCAGGAGACATCAACGAGGACGAGATTATGGTATCTTTCGACGTCACAGCTCTTTTTCCCAGCGTACCGGTCAAGGAAGCGATCAACCGTTTGGAGGACTGGCTATTAACACAACGAGAGGATGCAGCATGGAGAAACAAGGTTCGGACGTACCTTAAGCTGACCCGCATTTGTATGGAAGAGAACTACTTCTCTTTTCGAGGTAACTACTACAAGCAGACGAAAGGAGCCCCAATGGGAAACCCCCTATACTCCTTCCTGTGTGAACTTTGCATGGCCAACTTGGAGACAATTCTTAAGGAGAAAGGACTATCACCAAACGGAGTACCTGCTCCCAGGCATGGAACATCATTTACATTCATTTCATGCATTCATTTGCCTCTAACTTTTTTCATCAACAGCATTCCGCAAAATAGTGTACAGAGCTTTTGTAGGTTTTGTTATTAACTACAACTTTTGCCCATTACTCAAATCTGTATTTCTTATGCACCACGAACTAGAGCGTGCAGAACTTGCTACTGTTTTTCAGTGAATGTAAAATACAATCAATGAAAAATAGTAGTGACTTCTGTTCGTTCTGGTTCGTCATGCCTAAGAGATACGGATTTGAATTGTTAACAAAAGTTGTAGCTAATAACAAAGCCTACAAAAACTCCATACACTATTTTGGAATTCTTGGGTGGAATTCTGTTGATGAAAAAAGTTAGAGACAAATGAATGTAAATGAATGCATGAAATGAATGCAAATGATTTTCCATGCCTGCCTGCTCCTACTGGAAATTACATTTAAGTTTACCTAGCTTTTAAGTGAAAAGTACCTGGTTTAATATATATTCGGTAAAATGTAATGTTTTTCTTCAGTCGAGTATTAGTACAAGACACTGAAGAAGTCTGCACATTGTAGACGAAATACGCGTATCTGTCAAGAATAAGCAAATAAGGTAGTGGAATTAAATGGAAATTACTAATCTTTCTCTCTCTCTCTCTCGTTGGCTAGTATTTTAAATTCCACCCGCTGCAATAACAGCATACCCAGCAGTCTAAATCATGGTCTTCAGAACCCTCATAAAACCAAAATTGTTACTTGGGTAGGTAGCTCCATTTACTCGCTGAACATTGCTAGCAGCGAGGGGAGCAGGTATAGATGAAGAATTTGAAGCAGGGGTGATATTTGTACCTACGGGTACGAATGTAGAATTTGTTGAATCGCTTTGCGAGTCTTACATTTCCAAAAATTGCATTTGTGTGAACCGCTATTTGAACATTTCAATTTTTTAGGATCTTGCTTCACAGGACAGTCATCCTTTGCGTGAGAGGAATCACCGCAATTCATGCATTTACCTGGCATGTAGGAATTTTTTGTTCCGTGACCCCATCCTTGGCACTTACGGCACTGGATGAGGTTTTGGAAATTTCCTCCAGTCTTCCTGAAGTGTTCCCACTTCACTCGGACATGGAGCATTAGGCTAGCTTTTTCTAAGGCTTTAAGGTTGTTTAGTTCACTAGACTTGAAGCGAACTAAATCAAAATCATTAGAAATCCCGTTGCGCGAATCACCAGGACGGGATTTCATTTTCATTTTGATTATTTGGTCTCGCACAACTCCAAGTAATTCTGCCAGTTCATCTTTGATCTGATCCAGAGATTCACCACTGGGCAGTCCTTTCATGACAACCTTGAACACACGTTCAGTTTTGGTGTCGTAAGTAAAAAATGTATGCTGCTTCTCAGTAGGATACTTGAGAAGACATTTGAATCCGTACAAGGTTTCAGCAAATACACAACATTCACCCCGACGGCTAATTTGCAGTGAAAACTTAAATTTCACGAAGTTCAAAAGTTCCGTGCGAAGAGCATGGAAATCGGAAGTGTTATCACAATAGGGGATATATTTTCCTTCTTGGCATTAAGCCGGGAAAGTTTACTAGAATTTTTCCTGGATGATGGATCATTCTCATCATCCGTGAGCAAATCAAATTGATTGCTCAAATTAATTTCATCAGAAAGGGGATCAAGAGATTGCCCTTTTCTTTTACGCTTAGCCACCATGGCGGCAGTATTTTTTTTTATCCAAATCGACTTCCAAGCAGATTACTATAAGAATCTGAAGGATCGAAGAGGAATTTTCCAAATCGATATCTAGGAAGGATTACCTCGGGTAGGGTCCAAACAAGGATCGAAGAGGAATAAGAGTCAAACAAAGGTAGAAAATTTACAGGTATACTGAGCACTGAAAAGTGCTGTTTAAATTTGTTGTAGCTTTAGGTAGTAGTAACACTTCCTTCAGCAAAAAGCAAATAGATCCACACGACAAGAGAGCACGATGCGGACCACCGTGTTTCGATGGTTTTCCGAATGCAATCGTGGTCGCCGTGTGCTCCAGGACGAGTTTCGTGAGGGTCGTCCAAAATCAGTTGTTGTGCCAGAAAACATCGATGCTGTGCGTGACCTGATTTCGAAAGATCGACATGTGACTAACCGTGAGATTGAGGCATGCCTGGGCAATAGTTCCACTTCCATACATTTAATACTAAATGAAAATTTGGCCGCCAAAATATTTGTTCGCGTTGGATACCGCATAATTTGACAAACGATAAAAAAAGAAGCCTCGTGTCGATTGGTCAACGGAAATGTTGAGAAAATTTTATCGCGGTACTTCAAAAGACGTCTATAAGATCGTGAGCCCGAGACTAAACAACATTCGACTGTTTGGGTGTTTCAAGAAGAGTCAAATCCAACAAAAGTTTTGGATCGCCTGTTTCTTCGGAAAAATCGGACATATCGCCACCGTTCCATTAGAGCAACGTAGAACCGTCAACTCTGAATGGTACATAACCATTTGTTTGCCAGAAGTTTTCGGGAAAAAATGAGGAAAACGAACCGCCAAAGAAGAATCAATTCCATCACTCAATGCGAGCCATCACACATCGCGTCAAACAAATGACTTTTTGAATGTTCAAAACATTATTATTATTTAGCTTTATTTAGGAGGCTTTCAGCCTTAGGCTGGTTCGCCTCCAAAAAATGTTCAAAACATTGAATTGATGGGTCATCCACCGTATAGCCCTGATTTAGCCCCCAATGATTTCTTCTTATTCGCACACGTAAAAAAAATTAGATTAAGGATGTAGGGGAAATGGCTCTAATGTTGGCCTGTGGATCTAAGATTGGGCCCATCGCTAAAATATGCTATTTATCAATTTTATCTAGATGAACGCGTCATTGGGACAGTACTAATGGATATTTTTGGTCGCTATTGAAAGTTTAGTCGATTGTTGAATTTATGTATGGGCCCAAATTAGGGGAATTTAGGCCGACATTACATCCATTTCCCCAATTTTGAATTTTCAATTCCTGATCAGAATAACCTTGCATGGAAAAAATAAAATAGTTGCGTCACAGTTTGTAGAACTTGCTCGCAAATAAATCATCATTCCATCTTAACAAGCTCCTCTGTTCAATTTCCCACGTTCTCAATCTAGTATTGCGTGTCTGTTAATAGCTAGTACAGTTGTTTTGCCAGCTCTGCATATGCACGAAAACTATAATGCACTCACGCCACTGCACTCAGCCCCCTATTTTCCGACATTTCAACCCAAATCATATAGTCTGCAATGAGTACACTTCTAAAAACTGAAGTATGCAGTATCATCAACAGTACAAACGAGGTACCTGCAGGCCGGTCACTGGGTCGGTGGGTCGGTCAAGCGGAAGGTGTGCAAAATTTATTCGATTTGGTCGTGGCCACCGAACGGGAAAGTTGTATTGAAAATTTTACCATTTGCCACACATCCGCAAATTATCAACACCTGCACAACGGTTGGCACGCCTCGTCCCGTGATCGTCATCGGGGTTCGGTGGCAGTAGTGGTGGTGGTGGACGAATGTCCGAACGGAAGCAGAGTGAGAAGGCGATATGATGGCGCAACAGCTTGTTGTAATGGCTATTTTTCCTCGAGATTTTCCTGTTTTTCCTATTTATATTTCCCGGTGCCCTTTTCGAGACTGTCGAGTCGGTTGCAGCATAAATACGTGCAATCCGTTCGAGCAGGTTCTCGGTGTATTATTTTTAGCCAGGGTGACCTTGAACTTTCACGGACTTAACCTATGCTAGATGGGGCGGGATAAAGAAGGGCGTGGATAATCGAGGGAGCAAAACAGTGGTCAGTGGGGTGTTATAATTATCTTGGGTTTGGTTTCCGTTCTTTTTTTTTCGCTCGCTTCATTTGAGCCTTCAGGCCTTATTTGCATTTGGTGTTTTTGTGCGCACCATGTGGGAATGGGGCCCAGCCTATGGAGGGTAAGTGTAAAGTTCCAATTGGGATGTGTAATATTCTAAAAGAAGGAGAGTTTTTGTACGCTGCCGGGCGCCTCTTTTTTTGTTAATTTCGTAATTTCTATACCCGCGTATTCAAATACACTCTGTGGTTGCGAATATCTGTTCGCAGAATAAAGGCATGTGCGGAAAGCTTTATGGTTGATACGTGCTGGCCCTTCAATAGCGGTTTTATTGTGCAGCAGAGTTGTTCCATCATGTGGTTTGATTGCGCACTAGGGTGGGTCAAGTTTGTATGGCGGATCACAACAGCCTGTTCCCCAGTTTTCTTTCGGTCTGTATTGAGGTCCCAAACAACTTTGCCAAGTTTGAATGCATTCGGTTGAGATCTTAGTTTTTGGGAGAACTTTAAAGTTTGTATAGGAAACGGGACGAAACTATTTGTTAGCATGCTAAAAATTCAAAAATTTCTCCACCAATCATGGGACTTAGATTGGGAAAACTATGTAGAACAACTTTGTCGAAGACCACAGATCGATTCGACTTACTTTCGGTTTAGTGCTCCGCGCCTGCCTACAAGCTTATATTTACGGCGGTAGGGTAGGTATGCGCGGAGCACTAGGCCTGAAGTAAAACAATAATAACTTTTTGTACAGAAGTCGAATCGATTTGCGATCTTTGACAAAAATGTTCAGGTTTGGTAAAAATTGAGCAACTTTTGAATTTTTGACAAGCATGTTAACAGTTTCGTTCCGTTTCCCATACATTGTCGCATACAAAATCTAAAATTCTTCCGCAAATCCAGATTGTAACCAAATCAGTTCAATTTTGGCACAGTTGTGGGAATCTCAATACAGATCGAAAGAGCAATGCGGAGCAAAGAGCTGCATTAAGTCGAACCACACTATTGCGCACACATGGGGGTTTACATTGCCCTGCACTGGTGGTACACCGAACAGTATTACACAGTAAATGCCGTTTATAGGTATTGCTAGGCATGTTCTACTTGTTGGCAGACCGTGGGATGTTGTCACTGAACCGAGGCAGGGTAGCACGAATGCAGTTGCACGTGTCAGATTGCTCCTACAATGCGACCCGGCGGCAACGGAAGTGCATGTGGGATTCCCCATAGAGTGACAGAAAAAGATAGACAGACAGCGAGAGTTGTGTTTGCGTACGTTCAGGAAAAGTAAATTGTTTCTATAAACAACAGGACATGCATAATCTTCATTACTTTGATCTACACACACACACACTGCGGGAATAGTCCTGTGGTGGTTTAATGGAGAAATGATTGTACGGTAAACATGTAGGATCTGTTTGTAGCGGTTTTTCCAATTAAAATGATTGCATCGACTACGGTAAAACCGTAAAGCTCATGGAACATCTATTTCGTTCTAATAATAATCTTAAATAACTCAAAAACGACCCATTTCGGTGGGATTTATGAATAAAATAACCATAAACGAGAGAACCCAAATCTACTGGAGAGCGAAAAAATAAATTCTGAAGAAATGACCAACTTTTTACGCCCCCGTGAAGTAGCTGTGTCGGAGTGGACACTTGTTTTTGTTTGATTTATTATGTATAATCATTTAAGTAGCCCTTTTCATCCTTGGAAGATTCCTACTCCATAATAATGAGAATACCCAACCCACAATGACCCCAACGCTGAATGTGCGGCTCTGTTCGGTTTTCTTTTCTTAGTTCACATTTCTTCCTTCCTCTGAGCCTGGTGAGTGTGTGTGTGTGTGCGGGGGAGGGAGCTGATGGACATTTTATTGCTGTGGAGTTTTCCGTTCGTTTTTATTCCTCCCCACCACACCACAGCTCTGGAAGCGACAGTCATTTCCCATTTTCGTCAGTACTTTGGCACGTCCAGAAAAAGACGCGTAAATGAAATTTATTGACACTTTCTTCTTCGTCGTCGTCGTCTTCGTCGCCACCTTTGACGTCACATTTGATTAACCCGTTTACGGGAAGAGTGACAGTAGCTCGAGATGACTTTTGGACTGTGCCTTCTTCTTCTGTGATAAAAAATACAATTCGTTGGGAAAATAAACGAATGTCTTGACGAAAATTGACAAGGGCGTGCATCTCAATTAGGATGCTCTTAACTAATTGAAAGCTTTTTTGTTATATTTTGGAGCAGCGAAATAGCTCATGAATTCTGATTATCTGAAGATGCTAGCTTTTTCATTTCGTTTTAGGGGTAGTTAACAAAACAAATCAGTTGTGTTGGAAGTTCTCCATGCCAGATTTTTTCTTACAGTACTGTACGTAAAAACGTGTATGGAGAACTTCTATAGTACTTACTATAGACCTTCCAATGTCCAGCTAAGTTCAAGGAAAATTAGTAATTTAAGGCAAATTTCCATGAGCGTTTACAAAATTTACAGAACTTTGTGGAAAATTGAAGGCAATTCAATTAGTTCCTCGGAAAAATTCGACCTTTTCTAATTTGTATAAACCTTTTTTTTTGTTAAACAATTATGTGTTATGGCAATCATAAATATGTATACAAAAATTTGGTCATTTTGGATGCAGTAATTTTTTTCCAAAACCATCGTTGTCGTTGAACGAGGACTTTTGGTCAAATATTTGAACTTTTTGCTAGTACGCTTTTTTATGAAAGTTTTACACAGAAAACAATATTTGAGACAGCAAAAATTTCATAAACATGCTAGTTAACAAGAAGTTTAAAAATATTACCTTAAGTTGATGTTCTACGATTTTTGTCAATTTTAAAGTGTCAATGGTTTGACTTACTCCTAAAGTTTGCATTTTTATGAGCTCATGATATATTAAAAAAAAGTAGGTACCGTGTTAATTATTAAAAAATAATCCCAAATTACTTTACTTTTCTAAACAAAGTACCGTTTTAGTGCTAAAATTTATTGAAAAATTTCAAGGACTCCATTTTGAAGAAAAAAAATACACGATCCAAAATGACCGATTTTTTGCAAAAATGTCAATGTTTGAACATAACACATAATTATGCAAAGATTCATACAAATCAGAGAAGATCGAGTCTTGTTTTTTTTGTTTTTATGCTTTGGCCTGGAAATGGTAAACAGTAAAGTCTAGACTGTTATGAATTAGTGTAGATAATTTAAGGGCAGTTCCACGAAGTTCAGGAAAATCTAGAGAACTTCAGTGAAAGTATGTGATTTTATTTTATTTTGCGAGACAGAAGGGAGTCTCAAGTGGGCAGACCACACTCCAGACGGCGACTGGAATATGGTGATCGATATGAAAACTTCGTTGAAAATCTTAAATATATATTAATTATTTCGTTTTGATTCCAAAAGAAGTTTCAGAAATTTCAGAAAAGTAAAGACATTTCACAAAAAAAAATTAATCTTCAGCAAACCATCGAGAACTTCATAGAAGTCCATGGAACTTTAGGGAAGATCTAAGAACGCCACGAATGTTTCTTGAACATAAGGAAAACGTGGAAACATTTCAAAAATGTTTCGTAAGCTCCGAAAATTCTGGAACTCCTTCCATAAATTTCAGAAAATTAGCGGGAAGTTTTGAAAAGTTTTAAAATATTCAGGTAAGTTGCTAGATTTTAGATATATAATAGAACTTCATAGATGTTAAGGAAATTTTGACTTCACGGAAGCATGTACATTTTTAGAACATTTTATTTAAATTCATGGCAGTAAAACAAGCTTCACAAAAACTGCAAAAACATAAGAGTGGATTCTAGAATTTTAGGAAGAACAGAGAACCTCGGGGCAGTTCATTAAACTTAAAAAAATTCCCATTATTTTTTCGATCAAAACTATTACAGAATAATGAAATTCTTATAGGGTACGGGGTGCTATGGAATGATATGACCAACAGCGTTTATTTACGTGTTTTGCAAAACAAATTTAATGGAATTTCATCCATAATCACTCGAAGAGCTGTAGAACAGTCATCTGGGAAATTGTTTATATCAATTAGTCTATTAATGGTACGAGAAAAAACGCTGTTGGTCATATAACACCAGGGTGCGTTTTATCCCACCTTGTTCTACATATGGCTATTATTTGTAACAACTCTTCTAAACCATCAAATACTTAGAAGTAGTGAATTAATTTTTCTTTGACGATAATGAAATATGTATCAATTTTCAAAGCAGAGAAAATGGGGGAGGGGGGGGTGGGGTCAAAAAGCCAAACCTGTATTGAAGTTGGCACGGGGTGGTATCCACTAGTTGCCTAGTGTAGCTCTACTGAAGCCCATTCCTTACTCTCTCCTTTGCCTGGATCCCCCGGGACCACGCTGAAGCGACTACTTCGAGGGGGCTGGCACTTCTCATACTCTCAGTCCTAGCTGGCGTTGCAAGATCGCTGCTCCTCTCTCCATTCCAAGTGCCTTTCTCTGGACACATTTCATCGACGACATTCTCCACGTTAAGGACAGGCATGTCCCTTCGCACTGTCTCGCACCTTGGACAGTCGCTCCGGCGTTTCATCCACGTTGCCACACTCCGGACAGAGGGGTGACGCTGCGCGTCCGAACCGATGCAGGTATTTCCTGAGGCTGCCGTGGCCAGACAGGAACTGCGGTAGGTGGGTCAGGGACTTCTCCGTGTTTTCTGTTCACCTAAAACTGTTCTGTCGAAAGAATTGGTAATAACCGATGTGTCCATCTACCGTTATCCACTGTGTTCTACTCCTATAGCCACTTTGCCAAAGACTTCGCTTTCAACTCTTTCCGTATTCTACCGGCTTCTCTCCGACTGTAGCACTCGCTGTCCTACGCCGGGTGATGCCGATAGGGATCATTCCGGCGATAGCGCATACTGCTTCCGATGAGATGGTTCTGCTTTGTTTCCAGTGCTGCAAACCAGGCTGGAACTCCATACCTCCAGAAGACGCCTCTTGATATTGCTGGGAATAGAGTTGTTCAGCATGATTCTAGCTATTGAGTTGATGGCCTTCGAAGCATTCTCACATACATATTCGACGTGGCTGTTGAAGTTTAGCCGGTCATCGATCATCACTCCCAGGTATTTCAACACGCGCTTCGAGACAAAAGTATGCGTTGGACCAAGGATGGAGCCTTGTAGAATACCCGCTGTGATCCTAATCGATCTCTGTCCCATATCTGTCTCGTAGACCAGAACCAGGCTCTGAAAGTAACTCCTCAGAATCCTGCGCAGGTAGTCAGGGACTCTCATTCTATGTAGTGCTTTGGCAATGGGTTTCCAGCTGCGCTGTTGAACACATTCTTGACGCCGTTCGCTTTCACGGCACAATATCGATCTCCTCTTCGCTTCTGTTTGGACGCCTTTTCGGCTCACTCGACCATTGTCCGAATTGTATCCCCCGTTGATCTTCCTTTCCGGAATCCAAACTGCCTCTCCGACAATCCAAAAAAGCTCATAGGGCCTATTGGGTTGAAGCATTGTCCCTTCCAATTGAGGATGTAGTTTATCTCCGTTGAATTCGAGAATTTGCGATGACAAAATCCCTTGAAATTTAAAGTCAATCAAAACTTGTGTGTACAATCCAATGAAATAAGGAATTGCTCTTTTTTTATTTTCTAAGAATAAATGTTGCTGCAGAATAATGAAGCAATGTTTTCATTACAATTGCAAAAAAAGAAACAGGTTTTCCGTGGTAAAAATAATTTTTCCAGCAAACAGCAATTCAAAACTAATAATTCTTAGTAGGAGTATATTATATTAATGTAATTAATTAAAATGTAAAAGGTACATTGGATAAAAGACCTGTGCGTTGAATTGATTAATATTTGAATGAAAAAGCAATTGTTAATTTTACCCCGTATGTACATTTTACCCCCGCTTCCCCTAACATTTACATTTAAGCGAAGTGTAAGAATAAAAATTATTCACAGCATAAACTTTGAGAATTCATTTTTAAAAACCCAAAAATTTAGTAAAATCTGCAGGCTGACAAAATCGGGAAAAAAGCTTACAAAATCAGGAAAGCACTGTATTTCAAACATTTTCTACTTAAATTCCTTATTCCTTTTATAAATATAACTGTGTCATATGAAATCACGTTTTGAAGCAGCTGCTTTGGTAAATAATCAGTCATTCGCAAGGCTGAAAAAATATAGCCTTATGGGGTGTTTACACTTATGCTGTTTCACTAGCACTAATGAGCAAGCTGCTAGCAAAAAAGCTCACTAGCATAATGTAAACAGCGCATCAGCGTCTACCAGCATGAAATTTCAGGAGCAACTGAAATTCGTGCTAGTTGGCGAGTACACTAGCGCGAGTAAATCCCCACAGATGTAAACACCCCATTAATATTTATAGGCAGTACTGCTTAAATGTAAATTATACTACAGGAAATAACTGTTTCTTTTAAATCTTTTTATGCTAAAACATTCCATTGTTGACTCTTCATAAAGCCACAAGAGAACAGAATATTCTTAAAGGTTATTTACAAGGGCGCTCATGGCGGCCCGATAAGGTGCTCATTTTACCCAAACGGTTTTATTTCGGTTACAAAACGAACCTTTTCTAAATATTCAATATGTGTTCATGAAGGCTTGAAACTATCCATTTGGTCAAAAAAATTTCGAATTTTCCACTGAATTTAGTATCTTTAAGGCCAGCGCACAATACATACGTTTTCGGGTTTTTTGACAGATAATGCATGGGATAATTATTAGTGTTGAATTTCTTAAGGTGGCCAAACTGTCCTGTTTAAGAACAAATCACTAAATGGTTTTACGTCACACTGCATCTCACGGCAGTTTGGAGAAGATCCATGACTGTTTGGAAAATTGAGGAACATTAGGGAAGTTCAAAAAAGTTCAGCGAAATTAAAATTTTTGGAAGAGAGGTATTGTAAGTATCAAGCTGGTTCCTCAAACTACTAAAGAACTTCAAGACAATTAACTTCAGGAAAATTTTGGGAACTTTCAAGTAGATCTGAAGACCTCAGAATAGTTCTCTAATTCTTCAGAATTCTCTAATAGACCAATTCGCTCTCAAGTTTCTAAAAAAGAAGAACTTTCCAGAAAGATGTAAGGCAGGAGTGTATAAAACGCACAACCGATGCAAAACGTTCCCTTTGCGTTTCTATGCACCTAGGATTAATATAAATTCAAAACTGATGGGCATTCTAAGTATTTAATTGGACCATTCTACAAAGCAAGTTTGACAACAATCCTGAGAAGCATCCTTCCGAAGTGATTTTTGTGTCATTTTGATAAGCATATTTAAATGCTCTGGAGTAAGTCAAACCTTTGTTGTAAATTTCTCTCCTGGTATCATTTTCGGCGGTCAGTGAGCTCAAATACTCGACAAACATCTCGATTTCTGTGGTGCTCACCCGAAAGACAACATTAAACTATATAAAACTACTATTCTTTCAATTCTTGAGTATGGCTCTTTTTGCTTCCTCTCGGCAAGAAAAAACCACTTAATCAAATTGGAACGTATGTCGTTGTTTACGTATTGCCCTTAGCTGTTTGCATTCAACACACAATATGACCCTAGAGGTTCTAGCGGGCGTAAAAGCCCTGCAGAATCGTTCCTGGAAGCTCTCATTAAGAGTATTGATATTATCATTATCACATCTAATGTGTCCATAATTCGGAAACACAATTTTTTATAGCAAGTGAGTGGAAGTAACCCTGTCTGCAGGTATAAAAAAGACCCCACTAGCGGTCCTTAGCCTCTTGTCCAGTAACTCCTATCCCTACCTCCCCGCGGTGCCGGCTGGGGTACGAGTAACCATAGGGAAGATCGGGTAACCAACCCCGGTGGGACCTTGGTCGTATGCTGACAGAGAAGGGTCGGGGGGCTGCTCCTCTCTCCGGATAGTGCAGTCTTTGAGCGTCTGTTCACCATGGAGATGCGGCTCAAAACGGCGTCTGTTCTCCATGTTAGGAGCGACTGATCAACGTCCTGGTGCCAGCGTGGGACTCTAAACAGTGCTTTGCACGATGGTCCCCCGGCGAGACAATGGGAGTTGGTGCAGGGCCTACAAGCCAGCCGTAAAAAAAAAAACAAAAGTACAGGAAGCAAGCAATGTAAATACAGACCGGAACAATCGGCATAGACCCAAGCAACGGAAACTGACTAACGATTGGAAATCGGAACATGGAACTGCAAGTCTCTCTATTTCTTGGGAAGTACCCGCATTCTTTCCGATTTATTGAGGGTCCGCAAGTTCGACATCGTAGCGCTGCAGGCTAACGAACGCCAACGACCTTAGACTCATCGATTTCGCCGCCTCTAAGAACTTGGCCATTAGACTGATGCAAAATTTTAATTTTTCAGCTCCACAGTGCTTAAATGGTTTCAAATCGGGTCCTGATTAGCCTCTCAAAGTTACAACTTATTTGGTTAGAAACAGGCTTCGCACAAGCCATTTGAAGTTTACATGTAAATTACTATGGGAAATCTCAACTTTTTGTTCATTGCCTTCTAGTCTTTTTCCATACTAAGCTGCGAAACAGTTCGATAGTAAATTTTCTCAGCTACAACTTTGCTCAAGATCATTTCTATGTAAAACGAGACAGGAAAAAGTTATTAATTATTTAAGAGATTGGTGAACTTATGAAATGATCAAGCAGCTGCTCTGCAAGCAACACTGTATTTTGCAGTGTGATATAGTAGCTATGATTTTTGTGTCCTATTCAACGCCCCAGAAACACCAATGTTGCCTGCTGAGCAGTTGATTGAGCATGATCATAAGACATCAGCGCATTGAAGTATTGATAACTTTCGATCCTTGCGTTTAATCAAAAAGTGGTCTCCAGCAAAGTTGTAGCTGGAAAAAATTCCTACAAGTACAGTTGAAAGCTTTTGAAGCAAACCGATATGGTGAATTATTACATAGACATGAACAAAAATCTTGGTTTTACCATAGTAATTCCCATACAAACTTCAAATGGTTTGTGCCATCTCAGTTCCTCACCAAATGGGTTCAAATTTTGAGAGGTTAGTCAGGATCCGATTTGGAATCGTTTCAGTATTGTGGAGCGAAAATTTCAAATTTTGCATCACTCTAATGGCCTACTTCCAGCATAAACAGAATCGCGTTTTGATCGACGGAAGGCACTTCTCGGACATTATCGACGTCAGGACCTATCGCGGCGCAAATATCGATTCGGACCACTACCTCCTAATGGTCAAGGTGCTTTAAAAACTTTCCGTTGCCAACAACATTCGTTACCGACGCCCGCCACGGTACAATCTGGAGCGACTGAAGCTGCTCGAAGTCGCAACTGAGTACGTGCAATGCCTCGACGCTGCGTTGCCGGATGATGGAGAGCTCACCGAAGCCCCTATTGAGGACTGCTGGAGCAACGTGAAAGCAGTCATTAACAGCACTGCTGAAGGCGCCGTTGGGTTCGTGGAGCGGAATCGGCGGAACGATTGGTTCGACGAAGAGTGTCAGACGGTTTTGGACGAGAAGAACGCAGCGCGGGCGGCGATGCTGCAGCAAGGAACCCGTCATAATGTGGAGCGATATAAACAGAAGCGAATACAGCAAACCTATCTTTTCCGGGATAAGAAGCGCCGCCTGGAAGAACCGGAGTGCGAAGAAATGGAGCAGCTGTATCGTTCTCAAGAAACACGCAAGTTCTACAAGAAACTCAACGCACCCCGCCAAGGCTTTAAGGGGGTATCTTAACGGACGAACGTGAGGTGATTGAAAGGTGGAAGCAGCACTACGATGAAAATCTGAACGGGTCAGAGGCGGAGGACCAAGGCGGCAGGAGGAATGGCTTCGTCGGTACAGTGGATGAGCGAGACACGCCAGCTCCCACGATAGGTGAAGTTAAGGATGCTATCCGACAGCTTAAGAACAACAAAGCAACTGGGAAAGATGGTATCGGAGCGGAACTTATCAAAATAGGCCCGGATAAGTTGGCCACTTGTCTGCACCGACTGCTAGTCAGGATCTGGGATACAGAACAGCTACCGGAGGAGTGGAAAGAGGGAGTTATATGCCCAGTATATAAAAAAGGCGACAAACTAGAATGTGAGAACTATCGAGCGATCACTATTCTTAACGCGGCCTACAAAGTGCTATCCCAGATCATCTTTCGCCATTTATCGCCGCTAGCAAGCAGATTTATGGGAAGCTATCAAGGCGGTTTTGTGGACGGGCGGTCGACAACGGACCAAATCTTTACGTTGCGGAAGATCCTCCAAAAGTGCCGTGAATATCAAGTCCCTTCGCTCCACCTATTCATCGATTTCAAGGCCGCTTATGATACTATTGACCGTGAAGAGCTATGGAAGGTTATGGACGAGAAAGGTTTTTCCGTGAAGCTGACCAGACTGATCAGGGCTACGATGGATGGTGTATAGTGCTGCGCGCAGATATCGGGTGCGTTATCGGACTCGTTTGAAACTCGCAAAGGACTTTGACAAGGCGATCGTCTTTCCTGCCTCCTGTTCAACATTGCGCTAGAAGGTGTTATGAACCGTGCGGGCTTTAACATGCGGGGCACGATCTTCAATAAGTCCAGCCAGTTCATCTGCTTCGCTGACGACGTGGACATTGTCGGAAGAACGTTTCAGGCCGTGGCGGAGCAGTACACCAGGCTGAAACGTGAAGCAGAGAAGGTTGGATTAAAGGTGAATACGTCGAAGTCAAAGTATCTGTTAGCTGGAAGAACCAAGCGGGATAGGGCTCGCATAGGCAGAAGCGTGATAATCGACGGAGATGAGTTCGAGGTGGTGGATGACAACTGCAGCAGAGGAATTCGTCTGCCTATTATTGCCGGTAGTCGTGCTTACTACGGACTCCACAAAACCCTGAGGTTGGGTAAACTCCACCTCCGTACTAAATGTACCATGTACAAGACACTGATAAGACCGGTAGTTCTCTACGGGCACGAGGCGTGGACGATGCTCGAGGAGGACCTGCAAGAACTGGGTGTTTCCGAACGACGAATGCTTAGGACCAACTTTGGCGGGGTATGTGAGAACGGTGTATGGAGGCGAAGGATGAACCACGAGCTGGTGCAACTCTATGGCGAACCCTGTATCCAGAAAGTGGCGAAAACTGGACGGGTACGATGGGCGGGACACGTTTTAAGAATGCTGGACAACAATCCTGCAAAAATGGTGTTTGCCTCGAATCCGGCCGGTACAAGACGAAGAGGAACACAGCGAGCAAGGTGGTTAGACCAAGTGGAGCAGGATCTTGGAAGTGTGGAACGATCAAGAAATTGGAGACAAGCAGCCCCGGACCGAGGGAATTGGCGTAACATTGTGATGCAGGTGCAATCCTGAGGGATGTCGAACCAGGATAAGTAAGTAAGTAAGTCATGGTGGAAAAAGGGCTTGAAACTATCCATTTGGTCAAAAATCATTTGAATTTCCCACTGGATTTAGTATCCTTAGTGTTGAATTTCTTAAGGTGGCCAATCTGTTTCATTTTCATCTAACTGTTTCAGAACAAATCACTGAAAATAGTGGCGCCGGTGGTGTAGTGGTAAGCGTGATTACCACTCACCCCAGCAGACCTGGGTTCAATCCCAGTCGGCGCCGCCGAGGCATAACATCCGTTGGTCCCCGGTTCATGAGTTGATGGGTCGATAGGTAGGGTCCAGGCGTGGGAGCTGCCTCCCTGGCGTCGGTAGCATTGGTGCTCAGTACGGACAACAAGATCGACGGAAAACAAATCAAGGAAAAAAAATCACTGAATGGATATACGTCACATTGCATCTCACGGCAGTTTGGAGAAGATCCATGACCGTTTGGAAACGTGGAGGAACCTTAGGGAAGTCAAAAAAAGTTCAGAGAAATCTAATTTTTTTGAAGAGAAGCCTTGTGAGTATCAAGCTGGTTTCTCAAACTACTAAAGAACTTCAAGACAGTTAAATTAACTTCTGGGAAATTTTGGGAACTTTCAACTAGATCTGAAGACCTCAGAATATTCCAGGAGATTTATCCTGAAAATTCCCTTGGAGTTCTTCTCAGTGTTCACTTTGTATTCTTCCGAAGTTCCTACAGAATTATTCTAGAAATACCATAAATTTTCTGATATTTTACTCAGAATACGCTTCAAACGCTTCTTTGAATTCTCTAATGTTGAACCAATGTCAGTTCTATCCAGCAAGTGACTTTGCAAATCATTTGTTTTATCTTTATTAGGGAGATTTTTAGCCATTGGCTTGTTCATCTCCAATTACTTTACACTTCAGAGGTAGCAGACCGAAGTAGGTGAGGAACTAGCAGAATGTAAAAAAGTATAATATATCTAGGGGTTTTGATCTAATTTCCGTCCTACTAAGCACAACCCGCACTTCACTTCTCTTTTCTGAACGAGCTTAAACAAGAAATGGGATATTTCTGTCAAAGATGACTTCTAAAATTATTCACCTTTCCATACGTACCGTTGGATTTGATAAAGAGTCACAAATTGTAGAGATATTGTTTAAAATCTTATACTGCTTCTTGATTCTAAATTCGTTCTACGAGTTTCAATTCCGTCCTAACGCATTGAAACGCCATTAGATTATCTTCGTCCTAAGGATAAACGTAGAAAAATGGGATTCGCTAGGAGCGCTTCTTTTGTTTTGAGAACAATGAGCGTAAATATTCATACAATGCGCTCTAACACCCTGTTGTAGCTAATGAACTAACGCATCGAAACAAACCTATTATTGATTTGTGCACGGTAAAATCATTGATTTATTGATCTTTTCTGATCGATAGAACGGAAATGAGCGATTACGACGAAGTAGCGCTCTACCCTATGTACGAAAAAGACCTAGAATTTTGCGTTCCGAGTCATTTCGTGATATAATCGGAGAGATTCCCATGTAATCTACAAGCCCACTAATTGCTCTTTTTGTGATATAAGAGTAATCTGGGGCTTCCAAATTTTTAAAAGAGTCGTTCGAGCTTTCATTGCAAAAAGAGTAATAAGCGGGCTTGTTGGTTACTTGGGATCTCTTCATAGACTTGCACTTTCTCTAATAACTTGGTTTCACAAATGGTTCCTGATGCTAGATAAGAACTCCATATATCGAACCGTGTGGCGAACAGCTGAAAATGTCATTACATGGCCGTGATGATTCAAAGAGAATATCAATCAATGTACGGTGACCCTTTGACAATTTTTAACATAAATCTTGCATTGACTATTAATAACCCAGTGCGAAATTCCATATTGTTTTTTTCATTGCATCCACGTTCATCAATTTAAATTTTGACGCATTGCTCCAGCGGCAGTCACATTCCATTCCAGTAAAACATATCTCAAATGTCTACACGCGTACGCCCCAATTCATCGATTTAATGAATTTTTATTTTTCCATTACTCGAAAATTAATTTCCATCGCGGGAAAAAAAACACACACACACACACACACACACACACACACAAAAGCAAAACGTGAAACGTGATACTGAAAAATTCATCGATCGAAGCGCGACCTGTCGACTGTTGCTGCTGCTGCCTCCCTCTCTGCTGCCCGGGTAATTTCGATAGAATCTTGGCGTGCCATCTGCTCATTGGGAACCTGCGTGTCCCCACGCCGTGTATGCGACTCAGCGACACGCGATGAAAAAAAAACACGACCAATCGCTGGCGAAGCCGATAAGCTTCAACATCCCCATCAGGCCTTCAGGGTGGGGTGGTTTGTGTCCTTGATGGGTGGTCGCATAGCGGATGGTAACCCTATTGCCGGAGTTTTTCTCCACTTTCATTATGCTATCATTCGCGATTTATGGGTTTGATATACAGGAATCCTCCGAATAACAGCTCCACCCACCGCAATTGCTCGGCTGTCCTACATCCAATTGGGATGATTTTTTGTATGTGATTAGGGTCAACCGTAACCTTGTCACCTACCGAAAATCTGCTCAATCGGTTGGAAGACAGCCGATTCGGGGGATTCCTGTAAGTGCAAATTAAACACCACAACCCAACAACAACGGCCAGAGAGGAGAAGAGCAATAAAAAACAATGCACAGCAACAGCTCCATTGCGGGGGTGGAAAACGGAAATGGTGGTGGAAAAGTGCATACTTTACAAGTGGAGCAGTTCGTTCAGCGCAAATGAGAGTTTTTCAGATGTACCCCAGAACTGTACTTACGAAATATGGTCACACTTTTTGTGTCGCTTTTGCGTGATGATAAATGATGACGGTCAACATATGCTGTTTTGGGGGGAAAACAGAACGGAATGTGTTGAGTGAATTGGGAAAATGGGAGTTTACATCCTTGTTTCATCCTGCTGTATTTCATCCGTTTTAATGTTGAAACCATTCGCGTGCTTTTTTATAGTTTCCATCCGCTCCAATTTAAGATTTTGTCATAATTATTTTTTGACTTCAAACTAATGTTCACAGAACCGTTTATACCCAGCTACTTTTGCTACCACAACAGGACAACAAGTAGTCGAAAAAAAGGTACAATTTTAGCGAAATGAGACTCCAGGCCTTGCCCCGCTGCACCTCTCTAGCGCTGTACGAAACGAAACGACACGGACGACCTCGGACACGGATGTCCCGGTTGTGATTTATTGCACACCGGAGGTGGACTCCGTGTAACCTACTGTAGTACGTCGGCTCTGTAACAACGAAACGGGCGGCAAAAAGCACGGGTGGGGTCAAATTACTGCCCTTGTCCATTAGCTTTCCACCCAAGCCCAAGGTGGTGGGCACTGAAATTGAATTTTCTCGTTTGCATCTGGACCGTGTAATTTACATCAGAAACGGTGAAAAGCGCACAAAAAATTGTTTCTCTGAATTACGAGTTGATTTCAATTCGCTTGTTCACAAAAATAAATGATTTGCGAGGGCTTCAGCTCTTGGAAAAATACAATTCTTCCATTTTTCTAGAAAGTCGTAATTGAGAACACAGTCCAGTCCTGATTGCCATGTTCGAATCTATCACTGTCCGGAAAGTCCCACATTTCCTCAACATTGTTTCTGGCAGGTCCTATGGAATCCCTAATTGATTTACCTTGTCCCCGGTGTGTGTTTTCTGTCACCATAACTAACACGAATCTACGAGTGCGATAAATTTTCTCATTGTCCCAAGGTTTCCCGCGCGGAAAAGTCTCTCAATCGAGCGTTGAGGACGAAATAAATTAAGCCTTTCGATTGAATAGGCTTTGGGGCGCATCGGAGTCCATAGGGAGAGTAACAAGGATTCCACGCAGTGCAATCACATCCTCCTAAAATGGAGCGCCAATAAATCTTTTCCCCTCTCAGCAGCTCCAGTTCGTTTGTTACGACTAGCGTTACACGTCCGCTATAGCAGGTGCGTCCGAAAGGTGTCCGCTGCAAAACCATTGTGGAGCTACATTCGGAACGTATTGATTGAACCCATGGGGGCACAACAATAGAGCCGTCGTTACCACTGGCATTGCTACGGCGGGCAATGGCCCCCACCCCCCTTGAGGTTCTAAAAAATATTTTGTTTATTTTCGACGGACATTTTCGAGAACTGACCTTTATCTCAATTTTTAATATTTTTCCCTGGAAAATGTAAATTTCCTAAAGTCAAAGCACAAAGTTATATTTAGGAGTAACAAAGTGTTTGCACCTAAAGCATTAATTTTAGGTAAAATAGTGTCTTCGGGAAAGTTTTTCCTTTTCGCCAGCCTTTCTTTTGATGAGAGCGAAATTAGATGGTTCCTACTGTTAATTATTTCTAAATATGAACTTATTAGTTCTTTAAGATAAACCTGCAAAGTAGTAGAGCAACTTATTTGAAAAAAAAAATTGCTAATGAAACAATTTTTCTATCTCTAACACATTGTTACATAAACATAAAAAAAATTAACTTTTCAAGTCACCTATTCTAGGTTGTTAGTCTAGTTGATTACACCATGAAATCACATTTAAAATTGTTCGAACACCCCTAAATTTTAAAGTTATTGTTAAACAATCAATTTTGGTTTAGTGATCGCACACTATCAAGAGAAACTCAATAATGTCTAAACTTTTTTAATATTTTGAAACGATTTTGGAAACCAAAATTTTATAAATTTGAAATTTATACACATTTATGGTGATTTTACTGAAATTCGTTGAGAATTTTTTTAAATAAATTTGTTGTTATGAAAACAATAAAAATTGCATTTTTCGAACTTCAGGACTCCATTATGGTGTCTAAAAAATGATCCTTCCTCCTCAAAATGTATACCAAACCGGTCAACATTTACCCATTTGAAGCTACTTTGTCCGAGTTGAAGTTCAAAATGTATAAAGAAACACAATTTTCAACGTTTTGTCGCTAGGTGGCGTTGGAAACGTCCAAAACATCACTTAACCCAATACCCTATTAGGAAATTATATACTCAATAGCTTTGTCGAAAGGGGCGACCCCGGCGTAGTGGTTAGCATCCATACCTCTCACGCCAAAGTCATGAGTTCAGTCACGAATGACCCAAAAGTTTTAAAGTAACTATAATAAAAAAAAAACTTTATCGAAAAATCACTTTAATAAACTTTAACTAATCATGTTTGTATTACTTCATGCGTGAACTTCACAATTTACAATTTTTTCACCTCTGTTCGGGACTTAACACCACTGCGACCAGTAATTTGATTTATTGTCCTAAGTTTAGTGCATGTCGTACTACTATTGAGAAATGATGAAGTATTCGATTTTTTTTACAGTTGTCATTCTTGCATTTATCGCAAGTTTCCAACTCTAACGCTAGGTCTAGAAAGGGCAAGTCAATTGATCAAGTCAGTTAAATTCAACTGACTTAATCGCGAATTGAACGTGTAAACAATGCCACTCAACTAACTTGATCAACTCACTTGAATTGAAAAAAGTTGAACCAGGCTCAACTTTTCAAGCCAGTTGAATTCAACCGAGTTAATCATTTGACTTGCCTAGTCTAAACCCAGCTTAATTGAAAGGTCCCGCTATTTATACCCTTCGGAGTGTTGAAACACCCTCGAAAGGCACGCCCCTTTGTTAGTCAAAATTGGATTCCTTAGCAACAAAATTAAGGTATGACACCGATAATGACCATGCATCAGAACCCTAGTCTTAACCACTTCAAACTATGGAACAACGAATAGAAGATTAGGAATCACATAGATGAAGACTAACTAACATTCAAGATCATCCTCGGCGGACAAAACCGAGTCTTGTCACTATTAACAAGGCATTAAAAGTAACAAGGACTAAGATGTGTTCCTTTGGTTACTGAAAAATCCTGTTCCCCTAGTTTGAAGTAGTGAGGACTAGGAATCGGTGGTAGATCTTACATCCCGTAACGTACCACGAAAAGGTGATCTACCCGCGTTACGGGGTAACGATTTCCATAGTTGGAGGTGCTGAACGTCAAATATCAGACTTAAAGTGGCCATTTTATACGATAGATGAGGAGATGAAAGTAAAGAGTTGATAGATCCGTTAGAGTACGGCAGTGTGAAAATTGTATATAGAGAGTAGAAAGCGAACAAAGGTAACTTTTGAAGAAAACACGACTCGGGTTGATCATCTCCTTTACCAAACTCCCTTGTTGGGGAGGGATGGTGAGGGATATCTCCCCCCGCCACCACTGGCAAAAAAGATCATCGCCGATTTGCTCACGTACCTTCGATGTGCGGAAACAGTTATATCGATTGTTTCACACTCAAGTCGTCATCTGACGTAAGAATATCTCCCAGATATCCTCTCAAGACTAGGTGCCTCAGAAATTAGTGCAAAGACCTCCAGGTGATCATAGATCTCAAAAATATCCTCAATATATTTGTTTAAGACTTCAGCTTGATCAGGCATCATATTGTGGATCTACAACTACCCAAAAATTCAAAACACATTTCAAAGATATTCTCAAAGATTACAGGTTGCTCAGAAATAATTTAAAAATTGATAAGGGATCACATTGAAAATCTCAGGGTTTTTTTAAGGTATCATTCTAAAAATATCCAAGTTTTCCATAATCCATATGACATCTCTCAGATTTTCTCTCATATGAAACACGGCAGCTTGGAAATTATTCCAATCTCCTCCATGTGTTTTAAGATCTACATAAAGTCGTCTGGACTTCAGGTTGATCAGATACTATTGTACTGGAGATCTCAAACTGTTCAGCAATTCAAATCACATCTCTCGGATATTATCTCATGATGCAAGTTGGCTCCGAAAAAAGTCCAAAGACAAAGGTGATCAGAAATCTTTGTTCCCTAGGCTTCTGGTTGATTAAGTTTTGTTATGAAAATCTTCAACTACACAACAATTCAAATCAAATTTTCAATTATGCCATCGAGGCCGCTCCCACACCTGGACTCAACCTATCGACCCATCAACTCATGAACCGGGGACCAACGACTTTACTTCCCTTCCGAAGGAAGGCGTGATCAGAGATGTTATGCCTCAGAACATCCCGGCGGCGCCGACTGGGATTGAACCTGGGCCTGCTGGGGTGAGAGGCAATCACGCTTACCACTACACCACCGGCACCGCTCTTACAGAAAGAGTTAAAATGCGTCAATAGTTGTTAGTAAAGCCGATGGTCCCCGGTTCGTGAGTTGATGGGTCGATATGTAGGGTCCAGTTGTGGAAGCTGCCTCCGTGGCGTCGGTAGCATTGGTGCTCAGCACGGAAAACAAGATCGACGTAAAACAAATCAAAGGAGAAAAATTTGTTTTTTGACCTGTACACGTCGTCCCCGTTCCGAAAATTCCTATATTGTGTGCTATTCGACAGTTTTTTCATTAACCTATGTTCACCATCTGGGCTCCAAAATGGCAGCGGACGTTGAATTTTGACATCTACACGTAGTCTTCGTTCCAAAATTATCCATATTTGATGGGTATTTGACAGTTTTTCTAAAACCGATGGCCACCATCTTGGATTTCAACATGGCGGAATCGATTTTAGCACGTCGTCTCCGTTCCAGAAATACAAATATTGTGGGTATTTGACAGTTTTTTAGAAAACTGATGACCACCATATTTGATCCCAAAATGGCGGCAGATATCGGATTATGGCATCTACAGGTCGTCCTCGTTCCGAAAATACACATATTGTTGGGTATTTGACAGTATTTGTAAAACCGATGGCCACCATCTTGGATTCCAAAATGGCAGTGGACGTCGAATTTTAACATCTACACGTCGTTGTCGTTCCGGAAATACCCATATTGTTGTAAATTTGGTAGAATTTCTAAAACCAATCTTGGATTCCAAAATGGTGTGCAACATCGATTTTCGGCCTCTACACTGCTCTTTTCAGCAGAGTTGTCCCATTTGTGAAAACAGCAAGCTGAGAAAAATGCTGTTGATGATTTTTTCTCTATGGACTTTTATGGACGGGACAACGACATATTCTGACCAAAGTAGGAAACTTTTCCTGTTCATTGTGAAGTAATAGTACTTGGCAATCGATTCCAATGTATAACTCATTTTCACCAAAAAATGCTAATCGGACTGTTATCCGGCACAGGGCAGTACACGTCGTCCCCGTTTCAGAAATACCCATATTGTAGGGTATTTGACAGTTTTTTTTCTTTAAAACCCGACGAATTTCAAAATGGCGACGGACATCGAGTTTTGACATCTACAAGTCGTCCTCGTTCCGAAAATACCCATATTGTAGGGTATTACACAATTTTCAAAATTGCGGCGGTCACCGAATTTTAACATCTACAAGTCGGCCTCGTTCCGGTAATACCCATATTGTAGGGTATTTGATTGTATTTCTAATACAGATGGCCGCCATATTGGAATCCAAAATGGCGTCTTGCATCAATATCTGGTCCGTTCCGGAAATACTCACATTGCACAGTAACATGCTATATGGGCAGGCTTTCGAGACTAAGAATATTCAGGAAGTTCGCATGCACTCTAGCACCACGTAGTGAGAGAGTTCTGAACTAATATGAACACCATCTGAAGGACTTCGTCACCTGAACAACTTTGCTGAAGACAGTAACCTTCTATATGAGCACGATCTCGCGATACAGCTTATGCAGGAAGTTCATGTGAACACTAGTGTCACGTAGTGTGAGAGGTATTTGACAGTTTTTCTAAAACCGATGGCCGCCATCTTGGATTCCAAAACTGCAGCGGACATCGAATTTTGACATCTACAGGTCGTCCCCGTTACGGTAATACCCATATTGTAGGGTATTTGATTGTATTTCTAATACTGATGGCCGACATATTGGATTCCAAAATGGCGTCTTGCATCGATATCTGGCCCCCTGTTCCGGAAATACTCACATTGCACAGCAACATGCTACATAGGCAGAGTTTCCAGACTAAGAATATTCAGGAAATTAGTATGCACTCTAGCACCATGTAGTGAGAGAGTTCTGAACTAATATGAACACCATCTGAAAGGACTTCGTCACCTGAATAACTTTGCTATAGACAGTAACCTTCTATATGAGCACGATCTCGAGATACAGCTTTACAGGAAGTTCATGTGCACACTAGCCACCTGATCACCTGAACAACTTTGCTAAAGGCAGCAGCTTTTTATATGGATCAAGAGGTATTCGATGTTGGGCCCAAATCCCATATAATATAGCACCCGTCATAAGCAATATGAAAATGGAGCGCCTCTAGCGACGTAGTTTTCAATTAATCCTGAATCGAGTGGCACAGGCTTTTTGGTCTAACCAAATACAACAACTTTGTCGAAGACAGTGTAGCCTTATATATTAAATAAAACAAATGGGATAATTCACCACAGCCCCTATTAGTGACAACCCAAGTAACAATACAAGCTGAACATTAAGAACAGAAGCTGATTATTGGTTGATTTAAGGTGTTCAAAGCTGATTAACATCAGGGTGAATATATAGTTGATTAGTAGTGCATGAAGCGAATTGTATCCCCATAATCCAACCTCAATAAGTTAGCTGACATAAAGATTGAACAAGCCTTATTTAAGCTTAACACAACTCCACAAATTAGCAATGCGTTACAGTATATTTTGAAAGCTTGATTTGTTAAATGTCGTCAGTGTCTGTGTCACTCGTTGCATGTCCGGCATTTTAGTTCTACTAAATTCACTACCTACCTTTCTAATTACAGGCAGTGGCAGCAGTAGAGGCAAGGAAAAGGAGATTTTTAGGAATAGCTCCAGGTAGAAGTGGTCTGCGACGACGTCGGAAGTATTAACATTAGTTCTGTGTTTTGACTGTTCACCACTTTATATTGTACTGAATTTTCAGACCGCATTCCAAAAATATTACTCAATTATGGCACTAAAATAGCATCCAAATGACCATCAAAATAAATCGCGTGCTTGTGTCCACATTGTGTTAAGTGCACTTGAAAATGACATTCCTCTCACCAGTTGTTGCTTTCAATTCTGCATTGCTGTTATTCAACTTAAATTTGGCGTGCTTCAAGTTAATGATCATACCTTTTACCACACATATGCCTAAATGGTCCAGTAGGTATGGTTGACGCCTATGAATCAGCGACTGCCGGTTCGAATCCCGAAATGCAAAGGTAATTTTTAGACTTATATTAACAATATAAATATGTTAATCCAATTAAATAGTCGGAAACAAGTTAAAGCAGTTCCATATAAATGTATAAGATATTAAGGAAGCGGTCTACCATTTTTATTTTTGGAATAAAACTAGAAAGCTGAACAAGGGTTGGAAAAGATTGTTATTTAATGCCTTAAAAAGCTTATAATTTATATTACTGTTAAGCTTTTGGCTGATTAAAATCACCAGATTTATATGTTTAAAAGCTGGACAAAGGTTAACGTGGTCTATGTACAGCAATTATTCAATCTAAGGCTGAATTGAAATCGATTAATCAGCACTTGTTAAGCATCAAATTGTTACCTGGGAATCCCATAAGCTGTTAGTATTCTTATTCGCGGTTTCTTATTCACGCCCCCGTCACCCGGCACGGTAGTGGAACATGGCTATTTGCAACGAAAACAATGCGTGTAGTATTTTATTGTCTACTACAATGTTTCTTCATTTTTTGAGTACTTTATTTGAGTATTGAACATTTTTGCTTAAGGGGGAAATACACCAAGTTAAAAAAAAAACTTGTTTATGCTTTGAAAAAATGGTCATGAAAACAGCAAAACGTAACAAAACATTGAGGTATTTTAAAAGAAAATTTATTTGAAATAACCTTCTTAAAACGACTTCATCTACAATTTTTCCATAGATGTTCATCAATTTTATTAAGACATAAAGTTATTTTTTTTTAACAGAGTGCATACCCCCTCTAAGTAAAATTTTTCGCCAAATAAATAAAATGAAGAAATATTCTAAAAGACATCAAAATACTACACTCGATTAATTAATTAATTCAATTAATGTATTAGGTTGGGTAATCCGAACGGTCAGTTCTGCATTGTCCGAGGTTTCGGCCCATTATTGTGGCCCTTTTCAAGGGTAAAGCAGTTCAATTAATTAGTCAGACAGAACGCATGAAGAACATATAATTTCAGCAATATGTAAATCTTAACTCCGGCCTGCTTTCAGAATTGAACCCCCTTTTACACACGCCTGGAGCCGTCCAGTAGCTTAGAGTTAGGCCCGGACAATCCCAACGTTCGAAATGTTCACATATTTTCTGTTAGAGAAATAAATTCTCTTTGCAAAGTTTATTAAAAAAATCACACCATTTTGGAAATATACCTTCTGTGAAACATGGTGTGATATTTCAGAAATTCACCTAGCAATAACGACGAAAAATGCACATGCAATCTCAAATGGATCAATACGTTTTATGCAACGTTTACAGTCCTTCCCGTGAAAGAATGGACCACCACCGGTGAGTGGACGGCCGATTACATATCCGTTTTCCCCCGAAACAGAACGAATTTATTCATCAAACGGGAAAACGGTTTTAGAATGTCACTGCTGCATCAGGCATGTCCTGGCACAAAGCAAACGACGTGGGCCCCATCAATTACACATACAAATCCCACACGATTTGAAGTGAACCGCAACACCGGGGACCAAACACCATCGAACCGCGATTTGTGGTTCACCTGCTCAGTGGTTGGAGCTGGCCAGTAGTCGGTGTCAGGAAGCGGAAATTCGTAAAAAATAGAAAATTAATTCATCAATTTCCTTCTGCTCGAGGAAATCTGAAATCGATATCGTAATAATTGCTTCACGGAAAACCGCAGAAAACAATTCCCTCCAATGGTTTCGCCGCTCGCTTCTCCTCTAAGCCAATTTATGGCCCTTGACAGTTGATCGGATTCGGGTGAACTTTTTCCACCCCAGCCACTCTAAAATTACATTCCCTCTTTATTGGCCTTCTTTGGAGAAGTTTTGACTTACCACAATGTTTTCCTTTCTCTTTCGCCCATCGTCGATTGTAGTAAATTCCGGTGTCACGTTACCACCCGTATCGTATCGTTGATAACAAACTTACGAAAATGTCATTCATCGAAGTTGATTCGGAAGTTGACCCTTTCCCAGGGACCCGCCCATAATAAAACGAACCGTCGATTCGGGTCCGCAAGCTCGCTGAGTAGCGAAACATAAGGAACAACTTTTCCGTCCCCCGTGAACTCGTCGTCGCTGGTGCACTGCGCTTTGGGGGGTGTCTTTGTTGTTGTTGTTGATGGTTTAAATTTTAGTTGGCGAACGGTTCAACTTTTGAAATCAAGGTTTATGGGGAAACGTAAACTCGAATGGGGCAGTAGTTTTTAATTAACCATTCACGTCATTATGGTGAGGAGTGATGATGATGCGGCTCATTGGAGCTTTTGGTAGTTGTTTGTAGCACGCGAAGTTTTTCTTTCGAATGAATTGATGCCATAGCTTTGAATGAGTCTTGTGTATATGACATTTGTGATAAATTAACCTAGCGGTGACGAGCTCCAACGAAGGTTTTTTTTTTCTCATTGGGACAAATGACGGCTTCGGCAGGCAGTGACCGTTTACTGCAAATTGGATTTTCTCACTTTCGCTGAATGTATTCAAGTGTTTCAGCTTCAATCTGATTAGATATTTGGGATTACAAAATGTTGCTGATGTTCTGATAATAGAAAAGTTGTCAAACTCGTAGTTCAAATGGAAGGGTGGTCGAATAAAAACAGGTTACCGACAATAGTCACACTCACCTGAGAAGTTTGGAGCGTTGTAAAAGCGCTTTAAAACAGTTTTGGGCAATTATACCGATTGGAATGGATAGAGTATAGCAGGCAGCAGATAAATGCAGGGCTGTTACAAGATTTTCTAAATTTGATCCGCGAAATCCGCGATTTCTCAAAAGAAATCAAAGGACTTCAAATACTAATCCGCGACAAAAAAAACTGTTTTCATTGTCTAAAAATAGCATTTGTATACTACTTCATGGCGTTTCAAGCCTATTGCTTATGTAGTAGCATATTAGATTTTTGCCTGCTCTCAACTTAGTGTTCTTTGAAGTACTTTCACATTTTAATTGAGAGCTTTCTATGCCTGTACCATCCTATGCCAAAGAAAGTAGAGAAATTTTCCAACCCGAAAAATTAATAGACCGGACGGGAATCGAACTCAGTCGCCTCCAGCATGGACTTACTTTGTAGCTGCGCCTTTACCGACTGAGCTAAAGGAGTATCGTTTGCAACCTTTGAAGTTTTTTTTAAAATAGCATTTATCATCTTCAGTTATTTATGTATAGTATAAATTCTGAGTAATTAGTGAACATAATAAAACACCCTTACATTACGAGATTCTATTGAATAATACCGGCCTAGATTTGACATTATTTAAAAAAAAAATGCATTTTCATTTGCAATGCAATTTTTTTTAATTTAGCCTTTGCGTCTCTGACGTTTTCAAACCAAATACCCTGCACATAATCGAGAAATTACCATAGTTTCATAAGTCACACTTGTTGGTCACGTCACGGTTTTGTATTTATATGGATATTCCTTGAGTTCTGTCCAATGGTGAGACATTTTCATGATTTTTTTTATTTCTAATGTGAACCTAGCACTTTTTGTTGTCAAATAATAACCGAATCGTATATATGTGACTTTATGGATCATGCACGACTTATTACTATGTATACAGGAAATTATAGGTTTTCCTAATCGTCCAGGACATCAATTGATTTGTTCTACTAGATGAACCAAGACTGCAATAATGTCGGTAGTATCGAAAAATGTCCAATCAGATTCAAAGTGTCTATGTGGATCATGCATGATCTATTTCCGAGCAATCCAGATGTTCAAGGTTCTTCAAATAGTCCTGGAGTTCAGATAATTTGATCTACTTGATCAACCGAGATTGGGACAATGTCTTTACTATCGAAATATTTCCAGACAGATGCACAGTGTCTATGTGGATCATGCATGAACTATTGTCATGTATACCAGATGTTTTAAGTTCTCCAAATCGTTCTGGAGTTCAGATGATTTATTCTACTAGATCAACCATGACTTGGATAAAGTCTGTAGTATCGAAATATATCCAAACAGATTCATAGTGTCTATATGGATAATGTTTAATTATTTCCACGTATACCCGATGATCTAGGTTCTCTAAATCGTCCTGCAGTTCAGATGATTTGTTTAACTAGATCAACAAAGACTAGGATAATATCTGTAGTTTCGAATTATCGATTTGGAAATCCTAGAACATTTGGCATACACGTAAATAGGTTGGCATGATCCACATAGACACTGCAAATTTATTTGGGCATATTTCGATACTACAGATATTGAATTAGTCTTGAGTGATCTAGTAGAAAAATAATCTAATATCCCAAATGATTTCAGAACTTATTACATCTTGTATACGTAGCAATAGGTCGGGTACAATCCACATAGACACTTTGAATCTGTTTGGATATATTTCGATACTACAGACATTATTGGAGTCTTGGTTGATATAGTAGAACAAATCAACTGAGCTCCAGGACGATTTGGAGAACCTAGAATCAGGGTTACATCCACTCACTTGCTATAAAAAAATGTTTTTCGGTATTATGAAATCATGATATAGTATAATGCTTATTAGTACTTGTAAGTTACAAGAAGAGGTCATGAGGTATATGTTTGACACATAAAATCTGTCAATATTGCTTTCAGTGCGTCACAATCAGATATTTTACGACTCGTGAACGCTCACTCTGAGTGAACGCTCACGAATCATAAGATCGCTGATTGTGACGCTCTCAAAGCAAAATTGAAAGGTTTTATGAGTCAAACACATACTTTACTCCCTCGTCTTGTTACTAACAAGTACAACATACCATTATTGCATCTAATGATTGCATAATTCCGAGTAATATTTGTTTATAGCAAGTGAGTGGAAGCAACCCTGCCTAGAATATCCGGTATACATGGCAATTGCTCGCATATATACGATTCGTTTATGATTTGACAACGAAAACTGCTATGTTCGTAATGGAAAAAAGGAAAATGTCTCACATTGGACAGACCTCAGGGAATTTCCGTGTAAATCCGATGTGACTTTGGAATTGAGATCATCTATATCGATTATTTGCAGGGTATTTGGTTTGAACCGGTAAAAAATTGAGAGCCAAATGAACAACAAAATTGATGACAGCAAAATAATCCGGGACGGAAAGATTACAATGAATTCCACAATGTTTGTGACAGCACATCAGTCCCTTCGCGATTTTCGCGACATCATTTAATGATTCCGTGATTTTCGCGACTGAAAATTCAAATCCACGACAAATCCGCGAGAATCGCGAAATCCGCGAAATTCGCGAAATCCGCGCCTGTTGTAACAGCCCTGTAAATCTAAACAAACAAACACTGTTAGCACATATTATGTGCGTTACGTAGAGAAAAAGCCCATAGAACCATGGATGCTACTTAGATTGAACGAGAATAATCACTTCCAGTTCTCTTTATGCATTAAGGTTGTAACCAATGGGTTCCAATCATATCCTGATAGACCCGAATACATAAAAAAGAAATATGTTTTGTTTCGCTTCTTTTTCCCCTTTGATCAACCATTCCAATGGATTCCCATGGTCGATTGTTCAGCACAGACGAGTGATGTCACCGCCAACAGGACTCGTTTCCAATGCTAGTGATGTAGCTCCACTGGATTATTGGGTAATGCCTGTTGTACAATCGATCATGCTTATTTAATTAGGTTTTATTATAACTGCTTTCATGTTTAATGGGCAAACTGAATTCCTAAATTATTTGAATGGTAGGGTTTAGATCTAATTTTGGACCTACAAAGCACAACCAGCCCTTTGCCTCTATATTTCGAATGGATTTTTTTTCACAAAATAGAATGTTTTCACTGCATATGACTTCTAAATTTATTAACCTTTCCGTACGATTTGTCAAAGAGAATCAAATTGTTGATATACTGTTAAAAAGCTAACACTGCTTTTTGACTCCAAACTACGGTTTCTACATTCGGACTAACGCATTGAAATGCCATTCAAACGCCTTTGAATTCACTTCGGCCTATCGGATGAAGATTAAAATTTGATTCGGTCGGAGCGCTTCTTTTGTTTTGAAAATAATGGGAGCAAACATTCATATCGCGCGTTCTCATTGACTTCGTTCGGTAGCTTTTTAACTAAAGTATCATACTAAATGCATAATTGACATTTGAAGTTTTCTGCTCGATAGGCCCAAAATGAGCGATTAGACCGAAGTAGTTCTCTACCCTATACACTCTAGAAGTCAGAACCTATGAGGAAGAGGAGACAATAGTGGGACTTTTATAAACCAATTTTTTGTCAATTGGATGATTGGTCGGATGAACGTATAGAAACGCGAAAACTTTTACAAAGAATACTGCACAACATTAGGTACCCAAGTAGCCAAAAGTTCTGATAAAAGTCTATTTGAGGCTTAAGCAGCTTGGTTGAAGGTGGTCTATAGAATTCTAAGCAGCCTTATTTTTAAGTCGTTTAACTGTCTATTCTCCCTCTGCGTAAACAATTGCCCATACAAAATTTTTAAAATTTGTATGATGCGTGGATAATTGCCAACCCCCCTAAACTGTCTGCGTAGTTTATGAACAGCCCTATAAGAACTTGAAAGTTCCGGTGCCATAATTGAAGAGCATTCTAAGCAGCTTCTGACGGAGCTTGAACGACACTTTCAAGTTATAAAAAGGTTTTTTTTCCCTTTACACAAATTTTATATTTAGTTCGCACTTGTATGAAAGTTAATTCTAAAGTCAGGTCTCTAAGATGTTATTTCCAAAGCCAGGTATAAACGTGTATTGATTTATCGGCATTAGAAGTAGTATTAGAGCTGTTTGAAGAATTAAACTCAGTCCTTCTTTCGTTGGAGGCGAACCAGCCTCAGGCTGAATGCCTCCTTAATAAAGATAAATCAATCAATCAATCAGTCCTTCTACGTGAGAGCCCAGTAAGAACCGGTACGCCATCTGAGATATATTAAAGTGAGCTGTTGTCACGCCTACTGTTTCAGTGCCAGAATTTTAAATTGATGTTTGCCCGCATGGTATTCCAACACACTTGTGGTGCAGTGGTTAGCGTTCGTAGATCCCATGACGAATACACGGGTTCGAATTCCAGGAAAATGCTCTTTACTTTTATTTTTTTAACGTTTGGATAGAATATTGATGCACTGCCACAGCCACTGATCAGTTCATATTAATGTACAGTTTTTTTTACTAATAAAAACTTGTGTGGGCTTTGACAGGCCTTTTTTATAAACTTGTTCGGATCTTTGTTGCGGCCTTGTGTTCAGTCTTGCCTGAACTTCCTAAGATGTGCTTAGGGATGCTGTTTGGAACTTTTTCTGAACTTCAAGTTGCTAAGAGTACGCATCGGAACTTTTTGGAGCCTGAAGTTCCTTGTGTGCTTTCAATAGCTTCTAAAGCAGCCAGAAAGTTCTGTTGGAACTTTATATGCACTTTATGGAACTTGAATGTGGGTCTTATCGTGGAATGCGGAACTTTTGGTTGCTTGGGAAGAAGGTTCTGTCAAGTGGATGTTTTACATAGCTGGTCAGAGTTCAGACGAATCTAGAACTGCACAACCACTCATACTGGCGACAACAAATCCCCACCCCCCAAGCTCCTCCTTGTATCCTATCCTTCGACAATGTACCTTTCTAACCTCTAGTAAGCCGCAAATATTCGGCCCAACTCCTACTAGACATATAAATAAGTGAAAGTCCGGCTCCGTAAAGCTAACGCTATTGAGCCTTCTAAAATAAACGAACTAGATAAAAAATGGATGTAATATTTATATTAAACATATATTAAATATGAAAAGACTGTTCGGTATTCGGTGCATTACGGTACACGAATTCAGAATAAGTGGATAAATATTGTTTGTATCACTAAAAACTTATTTCATAAAAAGGCGTATTCCATAATCTTTTGTATTGATTTTTCTTTCTGCCTCCGGGAAATTACAGAGAAGAAAAACCACTGCGAAAAGACCACCGCCATTTGCCAGTCAACGCCACACGGCAAGACGGGTCTCCAATTTCTGTTCAAAGAGGAAATGGTTTCCTTCTTTCACTTCCCTGCCACTGCACAGTGGTCCTGAATGGGGATTTAGCAGGAACGTTGCATTTAGAGCCTGAAATTGAAACATTACAAATAAAAGTGTCTTCTACAAAGTTATCCCATACAGATAAGCGCTCATTTGATACTAGGGTGGTTCTTATTATCATTGAAATCACAAATTTAACTTTTTTGTTTGCTGAAATAAAGGTACACATTCTTCGGCAAAGTAGCTCAGCTGATTTCAAGCAAAATTGTTAAATAACTTTTTGATCGATTTAGACCAATTTCCTCAATTGACTTAGGGTGCCTCTAAAAAAAAGTTTTTGCTTTATTATTTTTTTATTTTAAATTACTCAGCAATTTTTTTTTCAGATAACTTTTAGAACTTTTGAAGACGCAATTTTTACCGCACATATTTTTTTCCGATAAAGAGTTACTGAAGTTTTTTCCTATGAAAATACACCGTTTTTAAATGTTGATATGCAAGGTTGGGGCAACTATCAAACATATATTTTGACAGCATTTGAAAGGGTATGTATTATTCAATATAATAACAAACAATTTGAGATCTGTTCTATAAAATCAATGGGACGTTCATTTTTCAAGTATAACTGGGTATAACTGTTATAAAAAGTGTATAAAAAGAGAAGCAAGCGATGTATTTATAATAAAACATGCATCTCATGAAAATAAATCGAAAATAACTTTCATAAGACATTTGAATTCTGAAAAGTCAAACACAAAAGATAGTTTTCAGAGGCCCACTCTAAAGACATAAAAATTGTTAATACTTGTGTATTAATAATTAAAATTGGTGTCTTGAGTGAAGTTTTTGGGCATAAAATATCCCTTCTTGTGGTACATTAGGGCGATCCTCAAATTAACTGATATTTAAAAACAAACTTATTTTGAAAAATGAAGACGAATGTTTTTCATTAAAATTGTAGCAAAGTCAATTCTAAGCAACTTTGGTGAAGAAACATTTTTTCCATCCCCAAACGTTCTCATTGTAGAGGAATTTTTCAGCATTGCATTAGGGTGTACCTTAAAATTTAGTTTTGAGCAATTCTCTACAGATTGACGAATTTTTTAATTTTTTTTTTAATTTGTCGGCTCCGATTTTGATGAAAATTTGCACAGTTGTTCTTTTTTAGTAAAGATGCCAATTTGTGTTATCAGTTCTTCAAATTGAATCACGACTACTTTTCTAACAGGGCCTGTGTAAAAATAGTACTAATGAGTTAAAAAATTTATATTTCTGAAACGCTTTGTTCGATTAATTTGGTGTCTTGAGCAAAGTTGTAGATATTATTTTGGCAATAATGTTAAAAATATACACTGTAAAAAAATTCTTTTGTTTCAATGAAAAAAAAAATATATTTCTTATTAAAAAAATAATTTCCTTTTCAAAAAGTAGTCGTAATTCAATATGAAAAACTGAGAGCACAAAATGGCGCCTTTACTAAAAAGGAACAACTGTGCAAAGTTTCAGCGTAATTGGAAATGATCGGTCAGGATCGATTTGCGAACCTTCGTGGAATGCCTCTTTTGTGGCACTATCTCTTTTAACTCAAATTTCTCATGAATGTCATCAGTGAGAGAATTTTTAAGCTTCAAAAGACGCATGTTTTCATGCAGTAAAATTGTCTGTATCTCTTTTTATAAAGTAGTTATACAAAATTATATGTAAAAATGAACAAACTCAAATTGATTTTACAAAAAAAAAATCATATCTTCAATGTTTTGATATTATATAGAATAATATAAACCCTTCCATATGTTGTCAAAAACTATGTTTTATGTTTGCTCCTACCAGAGATATTAACATTTGAACAGGGCGTATTTTCATAAGACAAACGTCAATAACTCTCGGTAAAAGATATCGACAAGCTCTGCGTGGTAAAAATTGAGTTCTAAAGTTTATCTGAAGACAACTTTGCTGAGAAATTTTGCATAAACAAAAATAGTGCAAAACTGATTTTTTTTAGAGGCACCCTAAGTCAATTGAGGAAAATTGCTCCAAATTGGTCAATTCAAGATATATAAAAAAAATTGCTTAAACAAAATTTCTTGAAATAAGCAGAGCTACAACTCAACCCACGCATGTATGCCTTTATTTCAGCAAACAAAAAAGATAAATGTTTAATTTTAATGATAATAAAAACCATCCTAGTATAGGATTTAACTGTAAGGAACAACTTTATACAATACACTTTTTTCTTCTTCTTCTAACGTTTCAATTTCAGGATTTAAATGTATATTTCTTGCTAAATTCCCATTCTGGACCACTGTGCGAGAGATAGGTAGATATATAAACTTTCTCCAGCATACTTCTGTGCCTCCATCTCCGCGCAGCTTCCTCTCGGGTTGTTGTGCTTTTGAACGTTCTACATGAGCAGTTCCACGCGAAATAGGTAAATGACCAGATTTGAGTATTTACGATTTAAATGAAAAGTTATCTATGATTTCGTTAGGGGGGAATGCGAATCTTCCAAAGACATCAATTCGGCTCAAGCGTTATAATTTAAAAGGGCATATGTATTTTCAAGAACGTTTCGTTTGAAAAAATACGTATCTTAAACTATTGATGCTACCGAAATGGTGTCTAAAGACGAGTTGTAGGGAATTTATTTTAAAACGAAAAATGATTGCCGTTTTTTTTAATTCATTAAAAAATTCAATCATATAAATAAATCATATAATAATTTTTAGCAAAAACATAAATAAATTAGAGACTTTAAAAAATAACAAAATGATTAACAAATTTCGAAGAAGACCAACTTTTCATGGATGTTTGAAAGTCTATGTTTTTAAATGTAAAATATGAATTTGAACATTTCTTAAATAATTTTTAACAAAAATGCCCATGCTGATAATTTTACTAAATGCAGCAATTTTCGAGATATTTTGAAAATTAATTCGAAAAATATGTTTCTTCCGGTGTACAAGCATTTTTCTTATGATTGTTGTGTAGTACCATCGGTGGCTTATGTTTTTAACAAGTGCATTGAATTTCCAACGTTTTATCTTTTGGCACCTTGAAGATTCCGCCAACTGGATTGAAGATAATGAAAAGGTGGTCTTCTGCAAAATCTGTTAACACATTTTGCACCATCTCAGAATTATTTTCAAAAGTCTCTAATTGACTTCTATTTTTGCTGCAAAAAAAAAAGAACAAATTTTTCAATAATTTTGGTTGAAGTTTTTTAAATGAATTGTAAATTGTAGTGTATTTTTTTCAGTGTATATTGTTTTCACATTTTAAAATCGATTTTTTACAACTCGTCCTTAGATACCAATTTGGTACAATAAATAGTTTTTTTGGGTACGTTTTTTTTGAACCCATGAAAATACATACGCCTTTATAAAATTATGTCGCTTGAGTGAAAACGGTTGTTGAAAACATAGACAAAGTTTCATTTAAATCGGAAAGATTCGCGTCCCATTTTAGCATTTTCAGAAACATTTCGCATGGAACATATCTTCGTTGGCAAAAGAAGAGAGGTAGAAAGCTGCGTTTCAAGTCGACCAACGAACGAATGCCATCGTCCTCATCCCGCATTAACTGATGTGACCACCACCAACCGAAAGCGATGGCAATCCGAGGGATGGCGGCGGAGGCGGTGCGGTATAGAGATCCGGGAAATCCTTTCTTGCGAAAAACCACATTCACTGAAGCGGTAGCGTTTATATCTTGGCTTAGATATATATCAACGACTGCACTGCCGATTAACCTAACTCAAATTTGAGTTTCGTTCACTCTAATTCGCAAAAAAAACGTAGACTAGAGTAAAATTATCCTTGATTTTCCAGAATTTTTTTTTCGAATATGAGGAAAATCGAGAGAGGTTTTACATCAGATTTGAGAGGAAAAGCGAGTAAAATTTTACTCAGTCTGCTAGCTTTGAGTGAAAAATGACTCAATTTTGAGTCGATCGCATCGGCCGTGTTGAACTGGAGGGCGAAGAAAACCATTCAAGCTTAATACGTTTTGCCCGGCTTTCCTAAAATGAGTGGTTTTCTCTGATTGTTGGATAGTCACTTGTGGCGGGGGCTCTGTTGGTCAGTTTACGCGTCTTTCGTGGCCAATAATGGGAGCTTTTAGGAACTGGATGTGTTCATCGGTGGTATTGGATTACGAACAGAAGTGAAGACAGTTTTGAATTATTTATTCTGTTCCGATGGAAAGGTTTTGAATTTCCCGACCTTTGCAACATGGTACAACAGATAAGTGCATTGTGTACCAAAGACATATGATACACTGAATGCTGGGTACAATTTCACATATGTCAAATTATTTTGTCCGTCTTCAGGCGATTCCTGCCAAATGCTCTGAGCCACAAGTAATCGTACGCGCATGATTCTAATAAAGTTTGTTAATCTTGTTTCGTTATGAAAGCCCAGCGAAGTCATCTAAATTGTGCTGATTTTTATGCTTTCTTTATTGTGCCATGCTGAGCTTTTATTGAGCTAACAATTGGTAATGTGTTACATAAAATTATGGTTCATTTCTCAACGTTTCACTCCCGTTTGTCACTTCTCGTTGGCTCCTTATGGACAATAATATTGAGTGAAAACGCAATACCCCCACTGAATGCAGTTATGTCAACTGTGAAATTAGCATCAAATAACATTAAAGGTTAAAAAATGGTAGAAACTTATTTTTAACACAACAAGGTCTTAATTGTTGCTTTATACCTAAAAAAAACTTTCATTTCAATTACATACCCATTGTTTTTTGACGTAGGATGGCGTCTTTCGGCAAAATATTGGGGGTGCAATTTCAAAATACCAAAATCGACCGCGTTACGAAAAGTGGTAAGGTTTTGACCACTTATAACTCTGTCAATAGCGCATGGATTTGAATTCTAAACAAGCGAATCGATTGGATTTTTTTCTACGAATCTGCTTAAATGAACACATTATCAATTTTCAATAGGTCACTGTTGGAAATTACACAAATTTTAAATTTTCCCAAACACAGATTTCAAAATCTAATTCCATCCGGTCTCGCCGAACGTGTGCCGAGTGCTTATTCAATCACCGTGTGTTGTGGTGTCCGGTCGGTCGTCATCAGCAGCAGCAGAAGTGCTTTCGGCGCGTGGCGTTGAACATTGTTCTCCAGTACTACACAACGAAAGACTGCCCGCAACCCACATGAGCGCCATTCTTTATTTGTCTCTTCTAGGAGAATTAATCATCAAGATAAAAACTTTAAACTAAACGCATTAGCATATCAATCAACATCTCCGAATACATCATACCACTTAAACTACATTATTCAGGTGCTAACGCACGGAACTGCCATTTTCAACCACTCTGGATTGAGAAATTGATAAGTTAAGCCGATTCTCGATATGATTTTTAGACCAATAGAGGAACCGTGGATCCGGTATGAAAACCCTACGTATGCAAGAAAAGCTATTATTTTTAGCGGACCTAAGAAAACCGAAGTAACAGGTAAAAGACCCATTAAGCTCGAAAAGTTGACTAAGGATCAAGTAAGTAACTCATTTTGTTTTGTGTTATATAATACTTATAGTTTGCATAAATTTAACTACCTGTTGTAAGTGATGAACGAAGTCAGAATCGTGTTGTCAAACGAGCTGAAATGATAGAAAACGGGAAAAACATATTAATGGTAGTATTAAATAATCTTAATTTACTAGTAAACTTCTTCTTCTTCTTTTTCGCATATCAAACTTATTGCTTATCGCATATTAGCTTATCGCGTGCTCTCAACATAGCGTTCTAAGCGCCCTTCCACAGTTAATAATTGAGAGCTTTCGATGCCAATACCAATGTATGAATTTATATATGGCCACCCCAGGGAAGTCGAGAAACATTTCAACCCGAAAGATTCCCAAGACCGGACCGGGAATCGAACCCGCCGCCTCCGGCTTGATAATACCGTGCCTTTACTGACTGAGCTATGAAGCCCCTGTTACTAGTAAACTAACTAAAACCTCAATTTACGAATCATACCGGTAAAAATACGAATCAGTCCGTAAAAAAGTACTTGTTATTTGGGATTTACTTCGTAAAAAACCTCCTTATTTGAAATTTACCTCGTGTTACAGTTTAAGAAAATTTTGAAAAATACCCCGCAATATGGGTATTTTTGGAATCGGGGTGACGTGTAGGGACCGGAAATCCATGGGATATTTGACAGTATTTGCCACAGATACGCATCCCAAGTAACATTGAAAGTTTTATCGAGGTTTTAAAGCATGCTACAAGTTTAAATCATGGTCTACAGAACCCTCATAAAACCAAAATTGTTACTTGTGATATTTCGTCTACTACTTGCAGATTACATCAGTGTCAAGTACTCAACACCACTGATGAAGTCTGCAAGTAGTAGACGAAATACGCGTATCTGTCAACAGATAACCAATTATAACGGAATTTAAAGGAAATAAACCAACCCACTCAAAGCTCTTCATAAAGAGATTCCGTTAAGAGGTTCGACAAATTTAAAGGATTGAGTATTTGCCAGTTTTTCTGCAACCGTAAGCCGACATCCTGGATTTCAAAATGGCATCAGAAATCGATTTCCGGTCCCTACACGTTACCCCAATTCTAAAAATACGCATATTGTGATGTATTGGACAGTATTTGCAAGTTTTTCACTAACTGGAAGGTGCTATCTTGGATTTCAAAATGGCGTCATACATTAATTTCCGGTCCCGGGTGAGGTACCCGATTCCAAAAATACCCATATTATGGGGTATTTGATAGTATTTCCCAGTTTTTCTGTAACCGGAAGCCGACATCTTGGATTTCAAAATACATCAGAAATCGATTTCCGGTCCCTACACGTTACCCCGATTCAAAAAATATCCATATTGTGGAGTATTTGACAGTATTTGCAAGATTTTCTTTAAATGGAAGCTGCTATTTTGGATTTCAAAATGGCGTAAGACATCGAGTTCCGGTCCCTACACGTCACCCTGATGGCAAAAATACCCATAGTGTGGGGTATTGGACCGTGTTTCCTAAATACCTATTCCAAAAATACCCACATTGTGGGGTATTTCACGAGTTATTTTCATTTCGTTATTCTGAAATTGCATCGTAAAAAAAAACCTTATTATTTGGGAATCACTTCATAAAAAAGTGATGTAGTATTCTGGCGTAAAATAAGACTTCGTAAACGGAGGATTCAATGTGCAAAAGTGTTCTACAGAAGAGCAGTTCCACGTCAAATGATCAATCAAAAAAACTCGACTTTCTCCGATTTGCATTAAACCGCAGAATACAAATCAAGAAGACTGGCAACTCTTCCAAAAATCAGGAGACAGTAACGGCAACGCCTCTTCTGATCAAAAGTGGAACCTGTGTATGATGGTGTGTGTTAATTCACGAGTGCATTCACACACATAGAGATCTCCAAGCGCAATCTCACCAACACTAAAATCAAACATTCATATATAAAAATGAAGAAGAAGAATCAAAAAGGTATCGGTCTCACGCACACTTTTGTGCATCTGGAAAACTCTATAGGTAGAAATAAATAGCTGTCAATTATTGGTTTTGTTATGATTGTCGTAAAAAGTGAAACGTTTCTTTGTTTGCTTTGTGCTGAAAACGAGTAAAATTCCAGCTGAAACTGAACAGTATGGTGGGACCTTCCTCGATCATTAATTTGCTATCTCAGAATTATCTTCCACGTTTCTTAAGCCCTTTAGTGATGCATTTATGTATCGTGCATTAGTAAAATGCATGCCCGTTCCGCTCGGCTTTTGCACCTGGCCATAGCGAGGGGAGTTAAGTTGTGACGCTCGGCAACTTGGCTCGCTGACCATTTGAATGTCACTGGCCAATCCGAAACTGTTATAATCATTCTCTGTAAGTGGTCGGTCGATTCCAAGAATTGTTAAAGCATACAGAAGATCACTATCCGGTGGTTTCAAATATATTCTTTATCAATATGTCCCGTTTGGGATTGCAGTCCTTCAACCTTACATTTTCATTATCTCCAACATTAGATCCTGCTACCCCTACAATATTTCGGTTCGTCGATCACAAGTAAAAGCTACTTTCACTAGGTATCGATCCGAGTTTCAATCCTCTACTTGATCCACTATGACAAGTTTTTCGGTTTGGAGTTGGAAAACCACCTGGGATTAGGATACAAATTGCCGTGAAATTTTATAGAGCAAAATAAAAACAAAAACGAGTACCGTGTTATGATTATTCGTTTCGGTGACATTAGGTCACACACATAGTCACTGTTTATGAGCAGTCTCACTAACACTTGTGCTTCAAAGTTCCACCTTTGATTGGCAGAGGCGCTGTTATCAGTGACGTTTGACATTTGTGTGGGAGAATGGAACAATTGCCAGTCTTCTTGATTTGTAGTCTTCGATTAAACTTTGCATAATTGTTTGTTATGGACAATGATTCACATTTTTGATAAAATTAGTCCATTTTGAAACTTGTAAAATTTTCAAAATAGTGCCTTAAAATTTTTTCAAAAATTATAGTATAGAAATGGCATTTCTGATCGAAATGACGTCTGAGATAAAGTTGTAGAGAAAAATAATGACTATAAATATACAATGAATTGCAGTGAAATATAAAAAATGTTATAAACCTTAATATCCCAAAATGTCCTTTGGGAAAATGACTTTTGGTTATATTTTTGAACTTTTTGTGAAACGTTTGTTCATGTAATTTATACTCAGAAAACAATGTTTGAGACGTTTTAATCATTTTCTGAGAAAAAAAATACTTAAAAAAGCGTACTAACAAAAAGTTCAAAATATTTACCAAAAGTTCTTGTTCTACGATTTTTGTCAGATTTCAAGTGTCCATTGTTTTGAACATTCTAAAAGATTGCATTTTGCATAAGCTTTTTTTTTGAAAAAACAAAAAAAAAATCGGTCAAGGCAATTTTGAGATATCAATACTGTTACGCATTTGACCACAAACGTTTGGTTGCTGGGTTATTAACGTTCGAAGTTTATTCTTGTCCAACACGGGTGCTACTCCTAATGATAGCAGTAGGTCACTGGATTGTTGCGACTATAAGACTGGGTGCGCGGCCGTTTCGGCAGCCGCTCGTAGTGTGGCGCTGATGCCTTTCATCGGGTGCAGTGCATTCTGTATTTAGGGGTGATGTGGCTGGTAGCAAGGCGAGTGAACGTTCAATGAAAATTAACTCTTAAACGACAATAATTTATGGTGGTCCTGAAAATTACTATTTTGTCGTGATGGTTGAGTAATTCTGAGCTAATAGGGTGTTCAACACATATGAGGCTGGCGAGCTGAATATTGTTTAAAACGAGGGTGACGCGCTTGACATAGATAGCCCACAGCGACTCACAGCGCTACTGAATACGATCAGTAGCGTTGCGGCTTCTTCCTCCTTCTTCGTTGAATAGACGCTCATGTGGGCTGCTGTTCGCTGGTTGCGGGCAGCCTTTCGTTGTGTACTGAAGAACAATCTTCAACACCACGCGCCGAAAGCACTGCTGCTGATGACGACCGACTAGACACCACCACACACGGTGATTGAATAAAGACCGTTCGGCAAGACCGGATTCAATACGATTTTGAAATCTGTGTTAGGGAAAGCTCTTTTTATGATAATCGGTGATAATTTTGATCACCATTGTAACAGTTAGACATTTGAGTAATTTTCAATAGTGACCTATTGAAAATTGATAATGTGTTCATTTAAGCAGAGTCGTAGAAAAAATTCCAATCGATTGGCTTGTTTAGAATTGAAATCAATCCGTTATTTACTAGATATAAGTGGTCAAAACGTGACCACTTTTCGTAACGCGGTTGATTCTGGTTTTTTGAAACTGCACCCACTTACGTAAAAAAATCCAAATGAGTTTGCATTTTGAGAGGCTAATCAGAACTAGATTTGAAATCGTTTGAGCAATGTGGAGCGAGAATTGCAAAAGCTGCATCAGTCTCGTAAGCATGTTCATTCTGATTTTATCAAAGGCTACGATTAATCAAGCCTGGTGGAAGCATCACTCTTTCAAAATAATTGAACCTAGAATCATCTCAATATAGCAGTGAGTCCTCAATATAACGAAGACAGGTTTGAAAGTAAATCCTTTCTTCGAAAAAAAAAGGATTAATCCAATAAAAATCTTAAATGTCATATCACATCATCAGCATTCAGCGCACGCATCCGCACAATCGATTTATGAGACAAACATTCACCCCAAATCGCAAGATAATCCAGCATTCGTCTACCTACTGCCCATAAAAGCATAACTGTCACATATTTGCTTGATTTTCTTAACCAATGGGACTGTTTTGCGTTTATGGGTGGTGTACCCAAATCTTCCACTCCTAAATCTTTTGAAGCTTATCTGATGGTGTATACTCAAAATCGATACAGTATCTCCTTATTTGCATACCAAGCAAACCTTGAACCGTGTCCTGTAGGGGTAGAAGCAGTCGATGATGTCTGCTGCTGCTGCTGGCTTGAGTCAGGTTCTTACCCCAGACAGTGAGAACACCCAACGGTGCCGTAGCTAACGAACTTTGCTTTTAATCCTGCCGCTCTCACTAGTACGTGCTAATGTTCGCATTTTTCGAGAGGTCGGCTTCCCCCAGCGTCCGTTTTGCCCTGGATTCCGAATCAGCACTCGACCGAACGGGTGAAGATTTTTTATTGCACCTTTATCTGACGAATTTATGCAAAGATTAATTTCGGACCACACTTTATGGTGCTGTGCTGTTTATTTCACCTCTTTCACTTCGGATCGCACTAGAACCGGTGTCCGAGCAACGAAGGATAAAACGTCAGCTTCACCAGCATGCACCCCTGTGTGAAGAAACATCGGTTGTGTGGTGGTACACGTCACGTTGTTCCTTCGGCGTCGTTGGCATGATACATTGAACCAGCCCAGTCGGGGAAAGTCCGCAGTAAAAAGGAAAGCAAACCGAAAGGATGTGAAAATTAAGAGAAACTATTTGATGCCATCAACGATGTTTGCTTTAATGCAGGATTGGTGGTACTGGGTGGTAGGTCACGTGCGTGTACGGTATTCAGGAAAATCCACTTGTTAATTAACTCCAGACATCAGATCAAAAAGATTAGGTAGCAGTATTTTTATAATTTAAAATTTGACGTGTTTTCATGTTTATAAACTATAGAAGATTAGGTAACTGGTTGAAATGAAGCATGCCTGAATGCTTCCCGTGGAAATGCAATCAAATAACTTATAAATTCAAAATTCGTTGGTTGGCAAATTAGAATTAGGGCCATCCCAGTTAGTGTTAGGTCAGCCGACTAAGAGCTCCTGCATCATGTATATGAAAAATAAAAAACGAAAAAGGACCATCATCTTTGCACTTCGGTTGTATGCTCTTTAGCTTTTAGTTCTAATGTTTTTTGCAGCAGATGGGAAACGGCAGTAGCAGCAGCAGTCGCACTGGCACAAAGTGATGGATGAATATAATTAGTTTGGGTGTTATTCTCTGCTGTAGAAAATTAATATTGCGAGAAAATTTTCCATTTCTCCTGTTCATTTACTCAAAATGTGAAACAAGCAGAAATGAAAATATATTTGCTTTGTTTCGAAACGGGGGCATAATCACGATTTGCGATTCTTATGTTCACATTCAAAACACATCGTTCGAAAGCAATGCGGGGGAAAAAGTAAGTACCAGCTTTTGTCTGCTGTTTTATTTCAGAGAAATGGAATCGTTACCGTTACCATTTGCATTCAAATGGGATGCGAGGAATGGCTGAAGCGGTTATGAATTGTTCATCATCCGACGCAGACTGGTGGCGTCCTGATGGTGTTAAAGGGATCCATGTATCACCGTTATACAGCTACATTTTTTGTTGAGCTGAAAAGCATTGTTTGTTAAAAGTCACTCTAAATAATAAATATATAAAAAAAAATGAAAAGCATTAAACCATACGAGTAATAAAGACTTCCACGTGAGTTTTCATTGAAATGCCCAAAAACATTTGATTTGTAGAAAAGCCATGGCCACCGGTTAAACCCAAAACCAAATCTAGCATTTTAACAAACAACGGTCTTCTATAGGGTGTCCCAGAATGTCTAAGCACGACTTTAGAACACCCCTGCATGTTTCAGATGACGTATAAACAGCTGATTTTCACGCTGAATCATTGTTTACTTTTCGACCAACAGTTTCGTGTATCGCAAATGTCGGTTCTTTACATTTTCGTGACAATGCGAAGCATTTCCCGGGAAAGCTAAAACAGATCGTGCACAAATGGTGTACTATCCCCAACATTTCTCTGAGTCAATTAGAGAAATTGTAAGGTGTAAGCATCGGAGCCATTCGAAACACGATTTTGAAGTATGGTGATGAAGCAACTTTCCAGGACAAGCAAAAATCTGGACCGAACCCTGTTGACCGAAATCTGGACAGGAAAATCGTGCAAGCTTTCACTCGCAATAAAAGTGCTCGGTTCAAGACGTGGCTAAAAAAGTGGGATCCTCGAAGAGTAACGTCCAGCGGGCCAAGGCAAGAATGGGTCTAAAGACGTATAAGAAGCAGAAGAAGCTCAAACGGAGTGAAAACATCCGTCAAACAGAGGCCTCGGAAGTTATACGACCAATTGCTGTGCGGAAAATCGGTGTGCGTGATTATGGACGATGAATTATACGTTAAATTTGATTACAAAACTCTTCCTGGTGATCAGTACTACACCGTTCGTGATGGCAAAAGTGTTGACGACGCGGATAAGTCGATTTTTACCGAAAAATACGGTAAAAATGCTATGGTTTGAAAAGCCATTTGTAGGTGTGGCATGCTTTCCAAACCGTTTGTGACAACGGATACAATGACAACCGATGTTTACGTGCGAGAGTGTATAAACAAGCGTCTGTTACCCAGGCTAATCGAAACTTTTTGGACCCTGACCAAAGCATATTTGCGGAAACATGTAAAGGCAGTGGATTTCATTACAAAGTTTAAGAAAGACTGGGAAAAAGTATCCAAAATTGTTGGAAAGCCATCCGTGCTGAAGTGTGCTGAAGTGCTGAGTAGCGTGGGATCAAAAATACGCTCCTTGGATTACGACTAATTGGGTCTAGGATTTTCTACGTTAAATTTGCTGTAAACAGAGTTACGTTTTCGTTTTTCTTAAATCGTGCTTAGACTTTCTAAGACACACTATAACATCTAGTGATCCTAATTAACTGACGGAAGCCACTTCTGCCGACAGTTACACGTAGGTGGCCGCTTTCTTAGAAGTTTATGAGCGTAGTAGTTTTGAATCTGAGAATGTATGGAAATTTGTCATTTTTGTTACGGCACTTGGTCCTATCCATTTATGTATTGGCAAAACTTTCTTACTATTAAATTGAAATTTCAAGTTGATGTTGAAAGCAAAATTTGTTTTCGTTTTACTTTAATATTCATTCTCGATATTGCTTTAAAGCTGTGGGAAACCCTGAATTAATCTATCTATGGTAAGATCTGACCCTTCTTACAAACATAAATTCCGACCAAAATGCTCATATGATGTGATAAATGAATTCTCATGTGATTTGAGATATCCCATGACGGATTTTGACCCTAGGCAGAAAATGGGTATCCGGAACATGTCCGGATGTGGGAAGTGTGGTCCTGGACACTTCAAACGACTACAATTAAACTTGTTTTTTTTTTAATTCTCATGTCATTTGATGTAGCACATGAAGGATTTTGAACCTAGTCAGAAACTGGCCACTTTTTCGGGGGTTTTCGGAACATGGTCATTAAACTAGTTCTTAAATACTCATGCCATTTGATGTGTCGCATGATGAATTTTGACCGATTCCAAAAATATTCAATAGCTTTCGATGGGACCATAGTACCTTTCATTTGGCGGTTGTAGCGTCCAATTTGGTTGCTGAGAAATATGAATCATCGCTTAGTGTTCTACCTTTTCCTTCGCCATTTGGAAAGTAGTTGAATAACTGGAGGTTGCCGACCTTTCGGTATAGTATACTAGGTGGGGTGAAAAGTAACCTCCATGAGAATGAAATTTTTTTATGTTTATTTTATTTAATTCAATATAGTGTTGCAGCGATTTCGGCCTTCAATGCACAGTTACACTCGCTGTTGATGGGTTTTTCCTTTTTCGAGGTAGTCCACGAAGAGTATGTCATGACAATCCCAGAAAACCGACGCCATAACTTTTCCGACCCATCGAGCCTCCCTCGGCCGCTTCGGAGCACTCGTGTTGGCTTCAGTCCATTGCCGGGCACTCATTCTGTTCTCTGGAGTGTAATAGTGGATTAAGGTCTCATCAACAGTTACCAATCGACGCCAAAAGTCCGCCCGATTCCGCATCAGCAAGTCCAAAAACACTCTTTCGAAGTGCTCTCGCGTTCGTGTTTTTGGTCAGGAGTGAGCTTGCGCGGCATCCAGTGGGAGGATAACTTTTACATATGCAGAATCTCACCCAAAATATGGTGTGTGCTCTCAGTACTAATCTTTGCAGTATCTGCTAGCTCGCGCACCTTCACTTTCCGGTCAGCCAACACCATTTCATGCATTTTTATGACATTATTCTCTGTAACCGCATCGGAAGGCCTTCCGCTGCGGACGTGATCGCTAGTGGAGTTGCGGCCACCACGAAACTCTCGAAACCAATATTTGACGGTGTAATCTTTCTTTTGTTTCCTTGACCGTTTTGCCTCTCAAAAAAAATGTTTTATGAGAGAACGAAAATCGATGCTAAACACGTAAACAACAATCAGCTGTCAACACAAAACTAAAGACAGTATCGCACTGAAATTTGGCATGTCTGCCTAAATATGAACGAACTACAAGGCACCATAACTTATTTTTTTGCAGTAGCAGCGCATTATGGCGGTCAAGGAGGTTACTTTTCACCCCACCAGTATGATGATGATATGGAACTACCACTCACTGTAACAAGACAACTGTCGGTAGGCTGTGGACTATCCTCGCTGTTCGACTTGGTCAAGTTTAATAACCTCTAATTGTACTCAACCTGCCATTGTATGATGGGCCAAAAACAATTTAGGTGAATCCGTGGGCAACATCACTTGACAACCGAGCTTCTCACTCTTCTTAATGTTTTTGAAGAATGTCCTTCGGAAAGTTGTGCGTGGCGGAGTTGACCAATGATGCCAGGAATGTAAAATATTTTTTTTTTCTATTTTAATTTGAATTTTATTTGGAGTTTCTACCGGAGTTTAGCAGCTTGTACATCATTTTTGCTCAACACAATAAAAACAACCAAACAAACAACAATATCTATCGCTTAAAACACGCAGTGCACTTAATTTTTCAACTTTTCTTTCGCAAATATAAACAATTAACAACGCCATTGACATCAACATTGATTCCGGCATCACTGTCAGCCTGATTGATACGATCCCTCTGTCCTTTTTATTCCACGATTGCTACTGTCAAATCGACCAATCAGAAACTGACTCGGATTTGACACTAAATTGGCTCGAAATCGCTACCCGAATGTCCGTTCCAGGCTCCAACTAGAGGTACCTCAACAGAGAAAAAAAAGGACTGCGTTAACTTTCCATCATCAATTATTCACGACACAACGGCTTCAGTTCGCCAGTACACAGTCTGCAAAACGCAGCGCCAGCTCCCGAATCAACTCGCGACCAGCGCTGAAATCAGAACCGACAACTCCAGCGACCGAAAACAAGCGCGTCTAATAGCGACTACAGCACACCTCGATTGCATTTCTGAAAGCAATCTCAACGCACAAACAGGACGACGACAACATTCGACAAACATCTTTCGTCCGGGAGGCGGAACGCCAGCACGCGGTGTAGTGTAGGGCCAATAGTTCAGCAATTTCAGCGGGGTCATCGATTGGACCAGACGAACTTCTGATAACTTTGGTGGTGTGGCGGCACTTTGCACGTGATGTATTAGCGGACTACCATAGTTCCGTCGTTGAACTAGTAGGATAAATCTTGGCAACGAAATTTTCCCATGATTGCGTTTTGGCAAGGCCGGTCGTCGTTATTGCTAGGGGAAACGCTCCTATAGTTGCGGTACATTAGAAGCGTTAGGTTCCTATAGTTGTGTATTGAGTCTCCATGCACAACTATAGGAACCTAACGCTTCTAACGTACCGCAACTATAGCAGCGTTTCCCCTACTGCTCGTGCTTCTTGGAAAGCTTGTAGAGACTCTAGTTTTTTCGGATCATCGTCAAAAAGGCGTCGTAGGTTTCGCAGCATTTTCCTTCGTCATGTTATAGACGTGTTCACCTCAGGATACCACCTAGGTACCGCTTCGGGACCAGTTTTCCCACTCGTGCGTGGGATGCTTGCTCTTACTGCCGTATGTATACTATCAACAAAGGTGTCCAATTCAATCGAGATGCCAGGTCGAAAAGCAATTGACGTTAACAATTTAACGTTAACATTGAGGACATTTCGTGGCGGGTGTTGGTTCCGTTGATGGAATCTATAGTTATGATAGGGCAACGAATGGACTCCGTGAAATTTCTGAGAAAAAAAAACCCAAATGTATCAGGTGTTTTAGAAACGCGTACATCCAAAACAAAAGCTTTAAAAAGACTGATTAGACTGTTAGAAACACTAGCTACACAGCAAAAAAAAAAAATTAATATCGCACCAAAGTGGATGCACTTTAATCGTGTCGAAAATATGGTGTAATATTACTTGCCAATAAGGACAAAATTAACATTAATACAGTGCACACTGGGCCAGAAATGCAATCTAGCGGAGCAAAATGAATAACTCCGAAACGAAGAATTTCCGCCACTTCGTGTCTTTGGCAAAGTTTCTCATCATAATAAGAACCATCTATTGACATAAACCCCCACTGACCAGCTGAAACGCTGGTTTGAGCACTTTGAACAACTTCTTCAAGTTTCGACGGCCAACCAGCCATCAACATCTGGGCATGATCCGCCTAGGGTGCGGCGCATCACTCGCGTCAATTCCGAGGCCCCACCACTGCAGGAGATTGAAGCAGCTATCCGAAGCATGAAATCCAACAAGGCTCCAGGGGTCGATCGCATATCAGCAGAGATGCTCAAAGCTGACCCCATGCTATCCGCACAAATGTTGCATCAACTATTCTGTAATATCTGGGACACCGCGACTTTTCCGGCCGACTGGATGCAGGGTATGAAGGTCCCAAAAAAGGGGATCTGACTGTGTGCGACAATTGGCGAGGCATCATGTTACTGTGTATTGTTTTCAAAGTTCTGTGCAAAGTTATCCTGAATCGGATACAGGAGAAGATCGACGTGACTCTCCGACCATTGCAGGCAGGATTCCGTGCCGGAAGATCTTGTGTGGACCATATTGTCACGCTCCGCATCATATTGGAGCAGGTCAATGAATTCCAAGAGTCCCTTTATTTGGTATTCATTGACTACGAAAAAGCTTTCAACCGTCTCAATCACGAGAATCTGTGGGGCACCCTGAGACGCAAGGGAGTCCCGGATAAAATCGTCAACCTCATCGAAGCGCAGTATGAGGCTTTCACGTGCAGAGTTCTGCATAACGGAGCCTTGTCCGACCCTATCCGGGTAGTCGCTGGTGTGAGACAAGGATGTATACTATCACCGCTACTGTTTCTCATCGTAATCGACCAGATCATGGTAGGTGCAATTGACCGTGTACCAAACCGTGGGCTGCTTTGGCAGCCTATCACCATGGAGCATCTCACCGACTTCGATTTGGCTGATGATGTTGCTCTACTAGCACAGCGGCGCTCTGATATGTAGAGTAAGCTCAATGACCTAGCCGAACGCTCCTCTGCGGCGGGTCTCACCATCAACGTCAACAAGACCAAATCGTTGGATATCAACACGGACAACCCTTCCAACTTTACAGTAGCCGGGCAAGCAGTGGAGAAGGTCGAAAGTTTCCAATATCTTGGCAGCCAAATAGCGTCGGACGGCGGGGCCAAGAGCGACATAGGTGCACGAGTCAAGAAGGCTAGGGCTGCCTTTGCGAGTTTACGAAACGTATGAAGATCCAACCAGATAAGTCAATGCACCAAAATCCGAATTTTCAACTCGAACGTGAAATCTGTGTTGTTATACGCCAGTGAGACGTGGTGTGTATCAGCGGAGAACACTCAAAAGCTGCAGGTCTTCATCAACCGATGCCTGCGGTATATAATTCGTGCCTGGTGGCCTCACAACTGGATCTCGAATGCCGAGCTCCATCGTCGATGTCATCAGAAGCCGATAGCAAAAGAAATTCAAGAGCGAAAGTGGAGGTGGGTCGGCCACACACTTCAACAGGGCGGAAACGAAATCTGCAAGCAAATGCTGGATTGGAATCCGGCAGGACATCGCAGCAGAGGCAGACCCAGGGGCTCATGGCGGCGGAGCCTCAATAAGGAAATTAAACAAGTCGATAGGAATCTGACCTGGGCCCAGGTCAAGGCAAAAGCGAGCAGCCGCCCAGGATGGAAGTCTTTCACGTTGGCCCTTTGCACCGCTGGTGGTGCACAGGACCCTTAAGTAAGTAATTGACATAAACAAATAGCTCAAAACTCTTCCGCAAAGATGGCGCCACAATCTAACTTCTTTCTCTAACGATTTGGAGACTTGATGCCTTGACAAAATAAACAACTCTTTTGAAGACGTAAAATTTCCACAGCCTACTGGTTCCGAGTTATATGGAGTTAAAGAAAAAAATGTCGAAAATAAGCTTTTTTCTTTCAGTTTCGGTGTTTTTGCTTGGTTATGTTACATTTTTATCTTACGCAATTAATGCATTTGCCATGCATAAATAACTTTTATCAAGAAAAATACTGATTTTAGCTTCAAATTTTAAAGATATTGTTGAAAAACCGAAAAAAACAACAATGTTTGAACTTTAATATCTCCCAAAGCGCAACAAATCGCAACCTGACATTTTCAGCAAAAATTAAGCAATACTCGATAAACAAAATATATTTTGCTCCGCTAGATTGCATTTTTGGCCCAGTGTGCAGTGTATGAACTGACATTACGCTGCTTTTACTGCATTGGTTTTTTGTTGTGGCCATAAAAATTACATAAGATTTTCGACATGATTGAAGTGCATCCTCTTTTGGATGTAATATTAAAATTAATTTTTTGCTGTGTACATACATAAAACCACTTCAAAATAATTAAGGGATGCACGCTCAAAAACGGAATTGTTCAGTACAAATTCCAGAAATGTGTTCAAAGGGGTAGGAAAATAACCCAAAATAAAAATTGCTAAATACTAAAGGACTGTAGTTTTAGAACCCACAGACAAAGTTCGGGGTTGATTTGTTTCAAGACACTTGATTTAACTTTACTTCTAACAGTGAAGTTTCTACAACTACAACTACTATTGGAGGTTCTATAGTTTGATATCGAGTTAGTGAACATCGAGTTGTGGAGAGTTGACTGTAGTTTCATGGCCGAAAACACGCAATTTTTCAACCTAAAATCTCTAAAATGCTCTAAAAACGGGTTTCCCGTTATTGAAAATAGCTTAGCTGGTAGCTACTTGTATGTAGATTATTTTAGTCTAAAGAAGATTTTGGCTATCTGCTTACTGGACCGAGATACATATATGCAATTTAGTAAATTGATTTGTGTGAAATTTTAATTTAATTCGAGAATTTTGGGTAATTCTATGGCAAATGAGTAAGTAATTTGGATGAAATGGTTCAAATGTCTTCGGTATTACGATTGACTCATGACTAATATTTCAAAACGGCGAATATGTTTTCGCATATACATTTATATAAGTACAGTGAATTTTGTTGTTGCGTCAAACAAAAGTCGCTTCCTATCCACGAATTACAAAAAAAAAAAAAAAATAGGGGAAATGGCTCTAATGTTGGCCTATGGATCTAAGATTGGGCCCATCGCTAAAAATCTGCTATTTATCAATTGTATCTAGGCGTCATTGGGACGGTACTGGATATTTTTGGTTGTTATTGAAAATTTAGTCGATTGCTGAATTTATGTATGGAATTAGGGACACTTAGGTCGACATTACATACATTTCCCCTACGCGAAAAAAAAGTTCGTTGAGATTTTTGTCGCTTTTAAAGCGTATCAATATCTGAGAAGCTTTTTGATAAGCTTGAAAATATTTTTCAAAATATTAAAAAAGCCCAGTATGTGTCATTGAAGTTTTTTTTAATTTTTTTTTTTTACTAAAATTGTGATTTTTTACAGTATGTATATTATATTTTTTCTTCTGAAAAGGCGATCTGAGACAAAGCTGTGGGAACGTCATTTCGATTAGAAGAACCGTGTTCATGCTATGATTTATTAAAAAATATCAAATACGTAATACCAAATAAAACGCGTGTCAAAATAGCCGAATTTTATCACAAATTTGATATTTTGCCTATAGCAAACAATTATACAAAGTTTTATGAAATTCGGAGAGGTAATTACACTGGCGTAACCACGAGAAGGCTAGGGTGGCTACAGTCCTCCCTAAACAACAAAAAAAGTGTTGTGAGATTGCATATTTTTCATGCAAACTTTTTGCCAATGTAAAAACATGCAGATTAACAGGAGAACGTGTAATTCTACATAATTTAACATGTAAGTTTACATGACACACATAATAATCATCAATTTTTTATCTTTTCTAACTGATTACGTCGTATGGAATTTTAATTTGTTTTGTGTGTTTAGGACAAATTTAGTCCCCTCTAGAATTGTTAATACATTTTCTAAATTTAACCCTCCTAGGATTATTCCTTAGTAACGTAAATATTTGATGGCTTTAATTAGTTTCCCTATTTGTTCGCAATTGAATTTGTTTCTAAACATTTCAAAACTGGATTTTATGGTGGCTTAAATATATTTGGAGGACGGGAAGTGGCGTATGGGTTAATTACTCTAACGGTCCCACGCTGAAACCTCATCCCCGGACAAGTAATGAATGACCAATCGAATGTTAAAATGACGGATTGTATTTGATTTTGGCAAAAACATTCGAATCAGTTTACTGTTCATCCCACTCTGGAAATGATTGGCAAAAAAGAACTTGCGATATGCTCCATGCATATGTTTCCCGTCACCCAACACCACCGCACGCTGCATCAGCACCATCGTCGGGTATCGCAGCATACACATGTGAGGAGAGCAAGTGCCAGCAGCCAAATGACCCTACTATAACCGCAACGGAACCGAATCGGAACCGGAAAACTATGTGACTAGGCTGCTGTTTGAGGGCGCGTAGGGGAGCAGGAAATTATAACCCATTTGGCTATTTGCCAATGTCAACTCCGGCGAAAGATCGTTTTGTTGAGACAAAGTATCAAATTAGTTGAAAATTAATTTCACCAAATCGATGCTCCCTTTTTTGCTCTCCATTCGTTTCAGGGGTAGATGATTGCTGCCAGCTCGTTGTATGACCTACGACGACAACGACGTCGACGATTATATAGCATGTTTGTGTGCCATTCCGTAGGTGCCCATGGTCACTGCTGCTGAAGAAATGTTCAATGTAGCGGAAATGAGAAGTTTTCCATTGGTACAGCGGTACGGTTAGGAGGCAATGCGTGAAAAACTTCCTTGACCAATAAAATGGGTCGTGGATTGTGGTCTCACGTTACACGTTAGGGTAGGTTGGAAATCGAGCATTTTTCTGTTTTTTCATGCTTCGTAAGACCATCATCGCTTGAAGCAAAATGTTTGCTCGCAGTACTCAAATTCTGCTCGACATAATAAAGTACTAGCAACTCTAACCATAAATCGCAATCTAGCTTGCCAACGCAGCACCGATTGAACTAATTGCATCAAACACTAATATAGGCAACATTAATCATGCGTGGTATGCAGTACTTTCAACGTGTCACTTCCGTTCTCTCGACAAGCGCAGATTCGTATCTGTTCATAATATTCGCTAATTAGTCGACCTCATCCACTCTACATTTGCTTTCGTCGCACATGAATCAAACCGTAAAGCTCCTGCCGTCACTACTGGGACCTACTGGTAGCAATTCTGGCAAAGATCATCCGAACTAGACCGTAACGGGTTCGGTTCGTTCGTACGTTTGGGATTCGGTTGGGACATGTCCGTCAGCATCTATTAGGGAATGTATAGCGTTCCAATTAATCTTGTTTTTCTAATGGACGGCCTAGGCCTAGGCGACAGCCGACAACCATGGTGACGACGATGGATGTCCATCCAGAGTGTGATGTGAGCGCGCTCTGTACTTGACAGATAATTTTTTCTCCCGTCATGATTCCTTTGTTCTGATGTTCTGTTCATTGTCAAGTCCTCCTTCGCGGTCCTTGGCGTGCGGGTAACTTCTTCTCCTTCTTCTCTTTGGCTATTTACGGTCCAGTTGGAGTAGATTGGAGCATTTCTAAGTATGTAGCGTACAAACAAAATTCATCCAAAACAGGTCCTTGACCGGATTGGGATTCGAACCCGGTACCTCCAAATAAGTCATGCGCTACTGAACTTTTGCGAGCTATGAAGGAGCAGCTATCTAATGGTTGTTAATTAATTTCGTTTTTCTGTGTGTACGAATCCCAAATGGCTATCAGCAAAGAAGGATGGCTGTTCGCTGGAAGCATTAGAAATTCTATTTTTGTTTTCATTCACTGTGAATGCGATGCAAATGTCCACTAATGGGACCTTTCCGAATGTGAAGACCATTCAATAATGTAACCGTTAGCATTGGAGAACTGTAACTATCAGCGAATAGCCTCTTCAAGCTCGTATGAAGCAATCCACATTCGATTTCCAACTGCTCCGCAAATAACAGAGATAGAGCTAATAATAGATTCTCAACGTCGAGAAAAGAGGACCTGTTAGACGCAATCCTCGCATATTGGATATCCAATTTTCCTTGCCACACACACGCACGAATCTATCGAAAAATCGTTTGCACAAAGCCCCCACATCAATCATGTGCGAGCTTGGGGGTCGAATCGGAAACTTCGCGGGTGTGGATTTTAGCCTTTGTCACTAAAGCAGCATAAACGCATATACAGATATAATCTCACCATCAACCTTCATTGTATTGTGTTACAATAAAAAAAAATGATGGATGAGGGCTGAAGCTCTCCCACACCCCGGCCTAAAAGCTGCGTAATCACATCGTCAAAAGACCGCAGCACGGAGGAACAGAGTTTCAACTTTCTTTGTTTGGATTTTTCCGCATCGGCTGAGTATTAAATCTTCAATCGACTGGAACTAGAGTCGGAAAGTTATATGGAGTCCCACTTGAGAAAAGTATGGGGTAGGAAAAGCGTTCTAGCTTCATCGAAATGGGTAAAGTTTCTCGTTTGAAACAAATTTACTAAGCACAATCCGGCTTGATAAAATCTTCTTAACAGTTTTGGAAGACAGACAAACGGGATACGAGTAATCAATTTTACGCAATTTTAGAGCATTGGTAAAGGGGTGCTGAAATATGAAGATGCTTTCAAGTGACTGTAAATGTTTCAGGGTTCAGCTAGCTATAAAGCTGTCAGCAACACCCAGCTGAAGTTTTTCCTTGTGTAGAAATTAAGTTTCGAGCTGGGAATAGGATTTTGATCGTACTGGTTCGAGTCTTTTAATGTTTTTAAATTATGATAGTGATAATTATCGTGAGGGGTCGAAATCCGTACACCTTATACAAAATGGGTATACTTCCTCGAAAATATGTATAAAGGAGATTGAGGGCAATTTGTTTTTTTTTTTTTTTTATGATGCGTCATAGCTCATTCTCACATCTATTCACTAAAAAACTGATCACATTGAAACCTACAATGAATCATCAGAAATCCGAAAATTTAATCTCTTTGGTGTCCGGGTTGCATGGGGAGCTTGAGGAGAACAGCAGCTACATTTTAATGGGAACACGATGTCTCTTACTGGGGTCAGTAATTTTTTACTGGGTAAGACTGTAACACGTAATGAAATGGAGATTATTAACATATTTTATTTTATATAATTAAATAATGTTAAAAGGACACGTTCTGTAAAATTTAGAAATGAAACATTATACAATTATTTTTAGTTTATTGACTGTTTCAGCTGTTCAAAAACTCAGTAAAAATTTAGCGACAGGGATGCCATTTTATAACTCTTTATTTGTTACGAATTCAAAATAAATTACATTTCATTTTAAACTAGGTGCTACAGTCACTACAGTAACTTACCCGCCTTAATTGTTATGATATAAATCTAAGTGTTTTTACATTGTTCCTGCCTTACTGCCTTTCAGTATTTTAAACAGTTTTTTTTAAACCTGCATGTCAGTATAACATTTACATCTTAAAACAAAAAAACTAACACTAAATCTTATCTCAGTATAAAGGGAATTAATCATTGCAATTGAGGATTGTAACGATTTTTGCCTGAAATTATTAATTAATTTGTCATTTGTTCTAAAGTCTCAACATTCGAAATTCTATGTACCTTGGTAGTACTGCACCAGAAAGGCAACTTCAAAATTATCTTCAGAACTTTGTTCTGAATCCTTTGAAGTGCTTTTTTCATGGTAGTGCAACAATAGACCATATTGGCACAGCGTAAAGCATGGCCGGTCTAAAAACTTGTTTAAATATTGCCCTCAATGTGATATTTAAAAGTTAATTTTTGGTCAAGTACTAACCCAAGATATTTCATTTGGTTTTAAATTAGAACTCCGTTCATAGTGACTATGTGACTACTACTAGGTTTCAAAAATGAAGCTTTAGGCTTGTGTGGAAACATATTCAAGAAAAATCAAAAAAAAAATACCAAAAGAACCGTATTCTGTGGTTAATTAAAAAAGGGAAAATAATTAAAAAGAAGTTCTTAGGAAATAAAAAAAAATCTCAGGGATTTCTGAGGTGATTTTCAAGGGATTTATTAAGAGACTTCCGAAGGATTTCTAAGGTAAGTTTTGACTAGAGGTCAAATCAAATTTTGATAATAATTTGAAAGGGATAGAATACTCAGGATAGTTTTTTTGTGTGAGTTGAACCACTCCGTCCATTATTTGAACTTTTGTGGTACCCCTGTTTACTGTTCGTATCAAGCAAGCTGACCACCATTTAATGAGTGGACAGCTAATTGCCTGGACACGTCCTTTCACAGGCAGGTATGATATGGTTTATGAGACCAACTTCCTTTCCAAGATTAGCAGACCAAATTCTACTAGGTTGTAAGATAACACTACCAAGAAATTTAGATCTACGCCTGCGTATTGCATCACAACTGCAGAGCAGATGTTCCGAGGTTTCACGTTCAATGCTACAGAAACGGCAGATATCGCTCTGAACCCGACCAATGTTCTTCAAATGAAATCTACTCGGACAGTGCCCAGTTACTAGACCAGTGTATAAGTTAACAACACTTAAGACGCCGGTGACCATCAAGGAATTCAAGGAATCGCTTGGCTAAGCAGATTCACCACCATCATCATCATCGATAGCCGGTAGCAATGACATCAACGAGCCAATGACTTACACCTGACGACTCAGCATATGACAACAACGACGGTTGCCACCATCGATAGCAGATAGCAACAACACCAAAAACCTGACGACGCAGCACTATCCTGAACCTCGGACCAGAACGACGACTCAGTAGTAGTGGCCTAGATTTGAATTACTGTGTAGGGACTTTAGGGCATTTCGATAGGTTCGATATAAGCTTTCGTTATTGAATAAATTCATTCTGTGTTGTTTATTAATTTATTTGATAAGGCTCAAACGAATTAACTTTACAGAGCCGAGGATTATTGGTCACTATACAATACATCTTAAAACTATAGTCAAAAGGTACAACACAATAAACATTTTATCTTCCACTATCCAAAAAGCCTCCTCCTCCATCCGAACTGGAGCCGTTTCCGGTGGTTTGATTATATGACAGTTACGCCAACGAGGGTCAGAGCGCTTCCATTGCAGCAATGGACGCAACACGTGGTCAGCACTCACACACTCATCACTAAACGGTTGTCAAAGTCGACGACGCATCTACCGAAAGAACTGCTGATGAAGAACAATGAGGAGGACCACACAATGGTTGCTGCCGAAAAAACAGACGATCGCGTGGCACACATCGAGAGTGGCCTGCTTTTGTCGACAGCCGAGTGAACACTGGAATTCATTCTGTGTTCAACATTCAGATCTTGTAGTTCGTGTTGAGTATTTTTTTAAACTTCGAAACCCCAAATGAGTTATTAATTTACATACTAAGAGCGTTCTCGTTTATTGACCTCCAAGAGCTTTTTAGTATGTGTTAAATTTGTAGTTATATATCTTTTCAACTGGTTGCACTTCATAACGGCCAACCCGTTGCCCATCACCCTTTGTTCTTCCCAGCGTTAGAGTTCCATTTTTACCGTACAGTTTGATATTCCACAGTTTGGTTCTGGGCCAATAAACTGTGAATTCAAACCTAATTTTGCGAGATTCCCTTCAATTCCACAGTGCCTAGGAACCCAATACAAGTTTACGGTGTTCTGAGCTGTCACAACAAGAGAATACATTCCCAGACAATCTTTGATGTACATTTGTAAGCACGCAGCACTTTAAGTGCTACTTGACTATCAGAAAAAAATACAGATATCTGCACATCTGTATTTTCTCCTTAGGCAAACACTTACACATTGAAGTATAACCATGAATTCCGCTTGAAACACTGTTGGACAATATCCCATTGCCACTGAAATGTTTGTCAACGGGCCAAGGATTCCTGCACCTGTTTGTGTTCCAATTTTTGAGCAATCTTTGAAAAATATGATTGATCCTTGACGAATGCTAGAACTTCCCAATCCGAACGCAACGTTCCACATACGTTGGACCCATCCTCTGGTTTCATCCAGTCTCCATTCGTACTCATCACTGATCCTCTTTGGAAGTATTGTAAGTATTGTGATCAACCAGATCATCAGGCATAACTTTTTTTTATACCTTTTGAGCCTTAGAGCACTTCTTTCCGCTTCTAGTTACACGTATTCATGCAAGGGCAGTAGATTGAGGATTGCATCTAACGCTTTTGATAAAGTGCTGTGAATCGCATCAGTTATAGCAATAAATGCTAGACGTTGTAGTTTTTCCAGCTTCCTCTATGCGGTAGCCTCTTTCGTTTTTGGCTAGCACACTAACTAAGCATAAGTTACTTTTGGACGCAGTACTGATGTGTAAATCCACATTGTCATTGTTGGTTTCAAACCCTATTTTCTACCAACAGTTTAGGAGCACAATCACAGGCCACTGACTGGTTGATCCCAGAATCAATCTGAGCATTCCAATTCCTAGGTATTTGACCTGTCCATTAAGATGGATCTGTTCTCCTCCAAGCTTGCACTCCTTTAGGTTGAACTTAGTATTTCTACTTTTGATGGATTAATGTTGAGGCCCTCCTTAATACACTAAGATTGGGTATCCTTTAGAGCCTGTTGCATTCTTTCTGAAATGATAGCGTCAAACTTTCCTCTTACTATGATGATGTATCCGCAAAGCCCACAACTTCAAAACCTTTCTCCTTCAGGCTTCTTAGAAGATCATTTACACCTAACGACCACATAAGAGATGAGAGGACTCCTCCTTGGGGACAAACTTTCGTTACCTTTACTGTTATAGATGAGCTTCCCAGCCCAGAAGTGATTTTTCTTTTTGCAAGGATAGTACGAATAGGATGCGTTGTCAAAAGCTCCTTCAAGAAAGAACACAGTGCGATTTCTTTAACTGAAAGTGATTTTTCGATTTTAGTTACCAAAGAATGGGGAGCAGTAACTGTTGATACGCAAAGTGGAAATTGGATAATGGATGCGTTAACATGTAAGTTGAATTGATGAATTCAGGATATTTTTAAACGGAATTCTATTCGAAATTCCGTGTAAATTATTAGGAGAGTTTCAAAGGGATTCTTAAGCGATTTCCAAAGTATGACGAGAAGAGTTTTTTGCTAGTTTTAACAAGAATGTTATGATAATTCTGAGCAGGATTCCACGCTAATACCATGACAATTCTAAAAAAAGGATGGTTCTTTTAGTACTTCTACAAATGAAACGTTAGAGTTGATGATAAGAACGTATTTTCCATGTTCTATTATCAATTCAAACGAAGACTAAAACGCAACCGACAACAGCAATTGGTATCGATGAAACGAGGACAAATATTCATGAAATATTGAATGAAACGACTGAGTTAGACAGAACAAGAGCTGATGCTTGCACTTTGGCCAACAAAATCTTTACTGAAAGAAAAGTTGAATGGGCGATTGACTCCTTTGAACCTTTCAAGTCACCAGGTAGGGATGGAATTTTTCCTGTACTACTACAGAAGGGAAAAGCGGTTCTAGCGCCTATTCTAACAAAGCTATTTCAAGCAAGCTTAATATTGAGCTATATACCGGCAGTGTGGCGACAAGTGGGGGGTATTTTTATCCCCAAGGCTTAATTAAAACTATAAAACTTCACCAAGATCCTTCAAGCCAATAAACTTATCGTCTATTATGCTAAAAATAATGGAAAAACAATATACATAAAGTCGTCATATCTAGTTAGAAATCCTCTGAGCCAAAATCAGTTTGCATACCAGGAAGGTAAGTTATTAGTAACAGCACTCCATACGGTTGTTACAACACTAGAAAGATCTTTTGAAGCCAAAGAAATTTCACTTGCTGCATGGACATTGAAGGTGCATTCGATAATTCATCTCACGATTCAATGGCTTTAGCTATGATGAAACGTGGTTTCGATCAAAGCATTGTAAATTGGATCAATGAGATGTTATCAAAAAGAGAAATATCAGCAAACCTTGGAAGCTCACTCATCAGTGTAAGAGCAACCAAATGATGCCCGTAAGGAGGCGTGTTATCACCTCTATTGTGGTATTTAATAGTTGATGATCTTCTCAAAACTTTAATAGCCCAAGGCTTCGAAATAGTTGGCTTCGCAGATGAAATAGTCATAATTGTACGTGGCTTATATGATTGTATTATCGCTAACAGAATGCAGATTTCCTTAAATTTTGTCTCATCACGGTGTGATAGGGAAGGATTGAACATAAATCCTTCTAAAACCACTATTGTGCCATTTACGCGAAGGAAGAAATTTTTATTAGACAACATAGGATTAAAAAGCACACTTTTAGAACTTTCTAATGCTGTCAAATATCTTGGAGTAATCCTTGATAGTAAACTTAATTGGAACATGCATCTAGAGCAGGAAATAAACAAAGCTACTTATGCTCTATGGATATGCAAAAGAACATTCGGTAAACAGTGGGGACTGAAACCGAAAATGATTTATTGGAACCCAGGGTTACTTATGGTGCATTGGTCTGGTGGCCAAAAACAAAAGAGAGTGTTACTCAGAGAGAGTTAGAAAAACTCCAATGGTTAGTAACTCTCTCAATAACAGGTGCAATGAGAAGTACACCATCGAAGGCATTGGATGCTTTGCTTTATATGCTACCATTGCATCAATTTGTACAATTAGAAGCCGAAAAGTGTGATCTAAGAATTACAAGGTCAGTGAAACTCTTTGAAGGAGACCTTAGAGGACATCTTAGGATTCTAAAACCTGTTAGCATCAACTCTCTAGTAAGGAACAATGAAGACTGGATGGAGGAAAGATACAATTTCAAACGGCTTTTTTAAGTATTTGACCCTGGACGTAATTCATGGTAATTTGGTGGTCCGATTCTTCGTCCAGGATCGATTGTTTTTTCTACAGATGGTTCAAGATTGAACAATCAAGTGGGAGCAGGAGTAACTGGCCCAGGGATAGACATATCGGTTCCAAACTGTGTTCTAAGCTGAAATCCAAGCAATTTTAGAGTGTTCTATTATATGTTTGCATAGAAACTATAAAAGTTCAAATATATGCATAATGTACGACAGTCAAGCTGCTCTAAATGCTTTAAAATCAGCGACATGTACATCAAAACCTGTCTGGGAGTGTGTTCAAAAATTATCTTGTCATATTGGGTTCCTGGTCATTGCGGGATTGACGGAAATGAAAGAGCTGATGCATTAGCAAGACTCAGATCTTCTCATAAGTTCATAGGGCCAGAGCCCTTTTGTGGCTTATCGGCTGCATCTCTTAGAATGGAGCTAAAAGCGTGGGAATCTTCAAAAGTGGAAAACTGGAAGAACACTTCCATTGCTAGGCAGTCGAAGCGATTCATTAACCCAATCATTTCTGTGACCCACAAAATCCTGGAACTTTCTAAGCATATATAGTAGACCTGTTCATTTTAACATAAATGTTCGGGATGCACCGGGTCAGCCGTGATTACTGTTTGTCATGTTAATTTGAACTTCTGTGCAAATTTTCAGCAAAATCGGTGATGATTTAGTACTGCTTCAAGTTAATTTTATGTTTTTAAGGTAATTTACGGCTTATAATATTTGTATCTCAAGACTGAAACAACGAAAACTGTTGTAACAACTTTCATAGCAAAGCTTATCTACCAACTTTGTGAACAAAGGTTGACTATTCAAAGTGATTTTATTGAAGTTTTACTTAAATTCATGCACGAAGATATCTTAAAAAGTGAAGAATTTTAAAGTATTTGTTCTACGAACTTCCCACCCGTACGATATAAAAATGTGTAATCTACAGCATAATGTTCCTTATACTATTCTAGAAATTTCGTTCAAACATAGTTTTCATGTAGATTCCATAGATTGAGAGATATAAATCAGAAAAGAGGCCGTTATAGCTAGAATTCACAAGACATATACAGGTCTTATAACAGGTTCTTGTCCGAGCCGTTGAGACTTGAAGCTGATAGGAAAACTTCAAGATGATGTATGTCGCTTCTGTGGCATAGAAAATGAAAACTCGGAACATTTTCTATGCAACTGTCCGGCAATTTTCAATAAAAGGCTTATAGAACCCTTTGACATTTGGACTATGCTATTAGTCAAACAATGGCGATCACTCCTAATAATAGTGGCACGGCATCTTGATATAGCTAAAAAAAAATAAAAATGGGGAACATATCACAATAGATCAAAAAAAAATGGTCGCAGTGATGAAAACACCCAGCAAGGATTTGTTTTTATAATGCATTTATTTTTCCTGGCTTATTTGCTCCCGACAAGGATAAAAAATATGGAAATTCTAATATGAATTGCTTGGTAATTTGAAACCGTAAAAAATCAAGTCCAGGTCAACTTTTAATTGAGTTTCGGTTTTCCACGTATCTTTTTTTAAAGTTCGGCACCTTAAATATTTTATTTTAAGGCTCATGCACATTACATCCAGATTGGAGTGAGTAGGGACGAAAAGTCAATTTGCAATATTGTTGAGTAATTAAAATAAGACGAATAACTGATGGTTATTTTGCAGCAAAAGAGTAAGTCTTTCTTTTGGTAAAGACTTGTTCTGTTTAACTGATTGATTATGAAAATCTTGCGTTTAAATATTACCGTATGTCAAAGTTTATAATTTTTCCCGATTTTCCCGTTGAATTCCCGGCTACTTTTCAAATTCCCGGTTATTTCCATGTTTTTCGGTGCACTGACCACCTTGCAATTAGTATTTCTATAACCTGTAAATGTCGCTGCATACAAATATATGCCAGTACTTTAACTCTAAATGAAGACTTTTCTTCGATATTATGATAATATGCTAACGGAATCTGCCTCCGCCTATGCTTTTGCGCCGATCGATAAATTCAGGCCTACAATGTTTATAAAGCAAACGGTTTTAAATTAAATACAGTCAACTCTTCATAACTAGATATGAACGAGTTTGTCGTGTGATTTATTCAGAACTTCCGAAGAAAATACTCTAGCAATTCCGAAAAAGCATGAACTTCAATAGTGACGGTGGAGTCATTTAATCATTTCGGCTACACTGTGATAGTATGTTTTACTAAATTTCACAAACAATTAAATGTCCAAACCTGGAACGAACTGATTTAAAACATAGTTGAAGATGCTAATTTCAAATAACAGACTGTAGTGGTAATTTTATACGATAGATGGAGTAGATTAAAGCATAGAGTTGATAGTTCCGTTAGAGTACGGCAGTGTGAAGATTGCATATAGATATTAGAATAGAGAGCTACGACAACTTTTAAGGAAGGTACAAATCGGTTTTTTCATCTCTCTTTACCAAACTCCCCCTTTGGAGAGGGATGGTGAGGGGTGTCCCCCCTCGTCGATTTAAAACGTTCACCGTTATTCTTGCGACGCTTAATACCACCAACAGTTCGCGAAAATACAAATTTTCATAACACTTTGATTAATCTTTCGACAAATTGCCTTCTCACAGCCACACCTCGTATGAAGTGATTAATAGCTGCAGCGTCGTAGTTACAGCCGTTTCGTAGCTCTTTTATTTCTCTCGACAGGGCCTCGGAGCCCGCAGATCTCCGGTGCAATGCTGAAGAATATCAAATTGTAGTTTCCACACTCATAATATCCACTTGCTCCGGCTCGTTCTATGAATCGAGGGCAATGGAGAAATCTGTTGTTCACGGATAAAAATGCTCGTTGGGAAATATTCACTGATGTTAGAACGTGCTCGCGACCAGTTTTCATCGGTCGCACCCAAGCTTTACTCCGAGAAAAATGAACCATGGTTCTGCATTGCTGCTTCAGCGAAGAGAGATTTCCATCCATTTACCATTCCCACATTCGCTTATATCCATTTTTTCGCTATAGTCAAGATTCCGTTTTCCCGGAAACGTTCTCCTGATGGCATGGATGATCGTCTACAGTCTATCCGGTCTTGATACCGGACAGTAGGGAATTATCTTCACTCCATTTGTTACATGCATGTATACACACACAAACAGACTAGCTGACTTCGATTTATCAACAACTACGACTTCAATCCAATCATGGCGGAGACCGAATCCTGAATGTTTTATTTGCACTCATCAACCTTCCCCAACCGACTTGTTCCAGGGGAATTCCATGAGTGGACTTCAGATTTCAACGAACAATCTTCTCTATTCGTTTCGGTTATTTATATTCTCCGCAAACCGTTATCACAGCGGCAACCAACCATCATCGGGATAGGATCGTCTTCGATGCCATCCACATTTCCCTTGATTCGTTCCGTACATAATTTATGGTGTCTTGTGCCCTATGAGACACACGAGAGCGGTGGAACAGAATGCTCCGTCAAAACTTGATCTGACGTTGATGAAGACGTTCCCAGACGTAACGTTCCGAGTGTGTGTGAGTGCCTTTTGCGAAGGATGGAAGCATTGCTCAATGTCGCCAAGTTACACGAGAAATTTATGCGCATATGACTGTCGATGGGTAATGTACCGGCTGAGCTGTCAGGACAATTGTGATAACAAGTGGAGTCGTCTAGGAGAAGACAACAACATTCCTAGGCGGTCGGCAGTGAATTGGAATGGTTTCTAATGAGAGCTGAATGGAACGAGTCTGTTCCTTTTAATTCCATTTAAGTGAAACGGTATCCATGATGGTATTTTCCTTTCAAACTCTCAAACTAAATGTAATGAATATTTCGGATGGAGCTCTTTTTCGGAAATCGCGAATAAATATGCTTTTCAAAGATCTAACGCATCTTTCAAAAACATTAATTTTCCAAATTTTCGAGCATCTCGAACATCAATCAAACCTATTATAAGCTTATCTCAGATTATACTTTAACAAAATGCAATATTTAGAGCTAGCTGTTTACATACATTTTCCAGGGGAAAACCTGATCTTGGCTTAATGTTAGAATATTTCTAAGAAGTATGAACATGTATGTTTTGGTACATTTCTTTATCTTATTCTTCTTTTTTGTATTTTAAGCTTATTGTGTGCTCTCAACTTAGTATTGTAGATACACTTCCACAGTTATTAATTGAGAGCTTTCGATGCCTGTATTATTTTTGCATTAATATATTTGTGTGACAAGTACCATCATACTTTATGTCCAGGGAAGTCAAGAAATTTTCCAACCCAAAACATCCCTAGACCGGACCGGGAATCGAACTCAGCCATCTCCAGCCAACTTCAGCATGTTCTTGCTTTATAGCTGCGCCTTTGCCGTCTGAGCTATAGTACGTTTCTGAAGATCTTATGTTTCGTTAGAAAATTTGTTCAAAAACATATTATCTTTAAAATTTTCAATCATCTATAAACTTCTGTAATTGTTTCGATTGTGAAAATCTACCTAACAAGTCATACATGTTGTTTGACATAAAAAAAAACTTCCCCTCCGTTCCCTAGAAACCCATGTTGTCACACGATCGATGACGACAGCGCATAAATATTTGATTATTGCTGCATCCTCTTACGGCACGCTCAGTCTCCAAGCTTTCCCGAAATCATACATTCATGAAAATACCCCTCCCCCCCAGGCCTTGGCTTTGAATTTAACACGCATCAGAGGGATGACGACGGCTTCAAAGCTTTTGGCACCCGGAAAATCGGGGCACCAACTTTTCAGCATTCATATATGTATTATATTCTTTTCTGTGTTATCCGGTCGGATTTGCAACGGGAGCGCACAGCATGGCAGCACAAATCGCAACACGTATCGATGTGTATGTACATAGCTAATGCTTGTTCTTAATCCTATAAAAACGAGTAACCGTATGGCCTTTTAAACTTTGCTACATGCTCGATTCACCAGGATCGGCAGATGGTTTCTCTGCTTGGCATGTTCATGCGTCTGTACGTTGGCCACTGCAAAACTTTGCCATAATTTGTATTCATTGGAAATTATATTCACATCAAGGCCGCCTCGGAGAGGAACATGAGCATAACTACTCCAACAGTTCAGAGCATGATTGTGAGCCAAACACCTAAATTTTGGCACAGGATGTTAGCAATGAGCGATGCAGTAAAATACACTCGCTTTAAGAAGTTGAAAATTTTGCCTCCCTTGGTAGGGATAATGAAATACATATGCACACCTACATAATTCTGAAAGAAACAAAATTAGTCACGATTGGCTATCAACCTAAAGATCCTGAATGGAAATCAATTATCTTACAATGGAGCTCCAGCAGCTGATAGATATCAATCAAAACCAAACAATAAAGCTCAATCTAAATTGTAAACAATTTTCTTACAGAGAAAGTTCACCAAAATTTTGTTATGGCATAAGGGTTTCAATAGTGGTAAAACCGACCAAAACCCCAATACCGAAATTTCAGTTTTTCAATGTTTGAATACCGGAGTATTCTCGGTATAACAAATTGACAAACTATTTGAAATGATTGTATCTAGCATAAATGGTGGATTGAAAAATCTAGACTAACGGTCAATTACTTTTGTGTACTTCTGACTTCAAGCGCCAATTTGCGACTTATTGAACAGATTACTAAGAGATGATTTGAATATGCAAACTTATTTGCGATTCTGTCTAATTCCACTTGCCAGCAATTCATTGAACACTGATTTTGGGATCTTTTTTTTCTATCGTCATGACGAAACTAAAGCCAAAAACTGTCACCAAACATTGTCCAACAAACATTTGATTGAAATGGGTTTTGACACACGTCCATACTTTTACTGAAGCGCTTCAGACGAAACAGGTATCAGTTAATTTTACGGAGACTATTATATGAAGATTCACCCAAACTTGAATGAACCGGAAACGGATAAACCGAATGAGACGGATACGGATATTTTGACTATGAAGGAGACATGGATTGTCATTTGCAACAATCTTGCGTTGTATATCAACCATAGGCGCCAAGTTAGGAGTGGGGGTGGGAGCATGACACTTTTGGGACCCTCAATAATTGTCAATAGAGGCAATGTATCATTTTTTCTTGTAGGTTAATAGCATCTCAGTATGATGCTCGGTTGGCGGATGTACGATAGCGCTGGTGGTGAGGTACACCACAATGGAAATTCCAAATAATTACGGTAAACAGCGTACAACTCACACGAACGAAACTATGAATCGATGTAAGGATTCTTCGGACTTCTAATAGCCTTGACACAGTAAAACACTTATCTACTGGAAATTTTAGCTCATTACTGGACTCCTCTCAACAATCGATCCGAGGTGGGATGAATTTCCCTACTGAATCGATACAATCTTATCTCTCTTCATCTCTCGGAGACGATCCCGGTCAGTACTTAAACGATAAGGGACGTCATCCTGGGACACTATCGAATACAATTTTATCCGCTTTGTTGACTATATGCCGGTCGTTGAATGATCAGCACCAGTGCTGATAAAAATCATTTCTTCTACACTCAAATAAGCAGAAAATGAAGGCAACCTCTAAAGATAAACCACCTACCTGCATGAATATGAACTTTGACATGATAAAATGCTCTTGATCAAGGCAACCGCTGAGTTTCGAAGTCAACATTTCTCGATTACTTTTTCGAAGAGACGTATCAGCTTTTGTAAACAATGCATTTGATCGTCAATTTGACGTAACTGGTAGCTCGCCCACGCACACTAACACCACTATCAGGTAGGGGAAATTTTCCCCTATCTGATGGTAGTGTTAGCATGCGTGGGCGAGAATTTGATTTTTTTTTTGCTTTTGAAGATCATTTCCGATTTTGATAATTTTGAGTTGAAAACTCTAGCGTTGATGAATATTAACAAACGTTTATTCGTCGATGGATAATGAACTCATTTCGACAGTGAGCATTCATAAGGGCGTATACGCGATGATTGATTCTCTTCATCGATTTTCTCTTTTGTTAATAACTCGCTAGATTTAACGTTTGTCGGTGCGTTTGCTGTTGCTTTTGATAGCCAATGTAACCTGTTACAACTCTACATTGAATAAATTCTACAAAATTGTTTCGCTTAGCTGTAGCAATGCAAAGAGAAAATCGATGAAGAGAATCGATCATCGCGTATAGGCCCTTATGCATGCTCACTGTCGATTTATTTATTTTACTCGTTCGTTGACAGCGAAGATTTTCAAAATAAACGCAATTCATCTACACTGAGTGAAAGCGATAGTCAGTGCCTGTGAGGGTAAATGAGAAAAACAGACACGGATTCAGCGCAATAGCCCAACAAATAATCTGCTATGCTATGCCGTTCTGTTGTCGTGTCTGCTATCCCAGCCAGAGATGCCAGATTTTTTTCTATGCAATTCCGTAGACTTATTATTATGTTTAGTCGAAGGTGATATTTTTTTTTAGTTCCAAGGATTTATTTTACGTTAAATGATAAATCGATGAAAGAACTTTTGAAAAACTACTAACGACAGCCCTCTGGAGTTGTACGCAATGGTGACGTCGGACTACGTGGTCTTATATAATAAATGTTATTTGTTAACTCCAGCAGGACTTGTGTTTTGTGTAGGAATTGGAATTTGAGCAGGATTCTCTCTGCTTATACTCTTTAGTATGACTATGATTGCCCTGAAAAGAAGCTTTTGATATGAATTTTAGTTGGGACATGATCAGAAATTTAACTCTTTTGGAAAATATTTGGTGGCCCTGAAAAGGGCCGATAGTAGTACATGCATGAATACCATGATACTGTTGCACCTGTAGTTTTTGGCATACTTTCACTGATTGCTTCCCGGGGATCCTTGTTAAGCCATAGCAAGATGTGCACGTAAGGACTTCCACGGTGCTGATATTCAATCGTGTCAACCAGCTTGATGAAGTACACACAGCACGTGACTGGATCATCATTGACCATAGTTGCTCTTTGTAGTGCAGGCAATTCCTGGATTGGATCTGTTAAGTCATTGCCATTGTGTCCTTCTGACAATCGATGTAGGAGATTCAACAAATGGGGCCACTTCATCTAATTTGCACTGAGTGTGAGAAACATCGTAGGCTTTCTCAATTGTCGCATCATGATGAACAAATTTCTCTTCCTTTGTTGCCAATACTGATTGAATTCGGTATTGATTTGAGGAAGGATAGATTTCGCATAATGCACTGCTCCATGAATAAGGCGGATCTTAAGGTTGACACGTGTGATGTTTACGGTCCCCGGGAACTTAAAAATGCCTTGCCTTTGGAAACTCTTAGGCGAAGAACTTTCATTGTCATATACAACAAATGTTGTGGTTTGGCCACACGCCTGTCTTGACGACGAGTTTCACTGGATGCAGTCATGAAATATGTCACCCGAACCCCTGGCTTGAATTTCCGTAGATGGCCGAAGCATATGGCAGGAAAAACTATCTCTTCGCCGAGCTCGTCATATATTAATGACAGAGGAACCCTGTTTTGCGCGGGAGCGATCTCCAGGCAATTGTCCTCATTCCAAAGGAGTGTTTCCTGTTGCCCAAGCAGCAATTCTGTCTCAATATCCACGGCAATGGTTTCCAGCTCAATTTGAGGATCCACTGCAGGGGTATCAAGACCATCTTTGGCGATCTGATCAATTTTGATCCCGTAGCGGTGGTACAGTGCACAGTGGTTCCTGGATGGCCAAAACCTCAAAAATTAAAGTTGACATTTTTTTATTTCAATATTTTTCTATCATTTTTACATGTTAAGAGTATCTTAAATTGACTGATTTGTACAGTTCTGTTGATTACATATTTTTTTTATGATTGTTATAGTGTAGCGATATCACACATTTTTGAAAAAAATCGTAATGTTTATTGTTACTGATTTGCTCACATATAGCAAAACATAATGTGTTTATCAACTTGGTTGCTTCAGAAGAAATGTTCCTCGGCATATTTCACGTCAAATGGATGGTAAAATAGAGTGTCTGCACTGTTTTTAGTGACAGTTTCTAATAAAAAATGAACATAAATATACTTTTTTCACATTTAGACTAAGCAAAACATATAACGGACACATCCGCCCACTATCTTTTAATAACCAAAAGATAGCTTTCAGATAGGCTTTAATGAGTTTTGCGATTTTTTGCGAAAGATGTTGAAATTAGGAATTACAAGTAAAGTGTTCATTGGAAAATGTCCGTTTCTAAGTTATAATCTGCGGTGTATACTGTAGCAAGCTTCACATTGCCACCAACACGCACACACATACACACACGCACCATATATCTATCTCTTATGGTTCACGAGTTATGATTTTTTTTTAACAAGCAGGTTAGGGTGGCCCCTAGACAGTCGGCATTCTTAAAATATCTTTGAAATGAACGTATACATTTCTCGTGAAATTTTTATGCTAGACTCTTTAAGAACTTTTTATGACGCATATTTTGCTAAGTTTTTATCTCTTTTATTTGAAAAATAATGGCTAGTTTTTGCTGAAAAAAGTTTTTTTTTTTAATTAAATTAAATGCTTTAAACAGGAAAAGCTCTTGCAGTTTTTACCAAAAATTAAGAAAAAACGATGTTTCCAATGATGTTAAATGTTTGTAAATTGGTTTGCTCCATTTTGAGATATTGACAATTGAAAATGGCCATTTTTTCGAAGACAAACCATTGTAACTTTTTAATCAAAAGAGATAGTAACCTTGTTGCTTGAGCAAAAATATGCGTCATCAAAAGTTCTAAATGTAATCAGAATAATGTTTTTTACGAGAAATTAACGCATGAAAAAATATTCAAAGAAAACCGATTTTAGTGGCCACCCTAACCTACTTTAAAAAAAAAACCATAACTCATGAACCATAAGAGATAAAAACGTTGTGTCTTGAACAAATTTGCATCGAATTGAATGTACTACAAATGTTTAGAACACTAATAATAAAAAAGTTGTTTTTTTTTAATTCACCAATTTTATGGACCACCCTAACTTTACGTACATTAAAAGATTGAACAAAAAATATGAAGCAACTTTCCCCTATATACTTAAAACTGACGGTTTGGGCGCAAACATTTTTGTCTTCCTAAATACAGCTTTGGGACCATTGTGCATTGGTTTTGGTTCAACTATACTACTTTTTGTGACGTCTTGATTGTCAAGTTTTCTTCGTACAGCTAAAAAAAACATCTATTTCAACTGTTTTTTGCCGATTTGCAACAATTTTGAGGTTTTGGCCAACTTTTGTTCTAAGGGGAACCACTGTGCAGTGGTGTCGTAATCTAATAAGAAAGCCACGCTTTCACCGTAGTTTCCTTTATAAAGCCGGACAAGTACGACGACTTATGGATTACGTGCTTTTTGATAAACACGTTGAAGGCCTGATCATCATCGAGCATGGAGCGTCGTCTCTCTTACGTAACGCAAACGGTTGAACAACATTCGAGCAAAAAGAAAATTATCAAATAACTATCATATGACAAATGCAAATGGAAATGGATGCAATGTCGGCCTAAATGACCCTAATCTGGGCCCATACATAAATTCAGCAATCGACTAAATTTTAAATAGCGACCAAAAATATCCATTAGTACCGTCCCAATGACGCGTTCATCTAGATAAAATTGATAAATAGCAGATTTTTAGCGATGGGTCCAATTATAGATCCATAGGCCAACATTAGAGCCATTTCCCCTATGTTCATAAAAATTTAACTCTAAACTCCCACAGTTGCCTTGGAGTTTGCGTTCAAAACATTCTTAGTCAACATACATAAATTACTTGGGGGGGTTGTGTCAGAAGTTGTGACCAGCCATGTATTAGGTATATAGTGAAATACGCTACAAGGGGTGAGGGGGTCTAACATTGGTAAAAATATGCTACGTCATTTATGGATGGTCCTTAGAGATCTTTCTAAAACACCATGGTAAATTTTCTCTAAAATACTTTGGTGTTATCTTTAGAATTCCTTCTAATATCTTTTCATAAGTGTAATGGATTTTTTGGTCTAAAATTCCCTTAAGGGGGGAGTACACTTTGATTTTTCAAAAAAATGCATTTTTTTGGCTTAAAATGTTCCTTGGGATGTATACTTGAAATAAGAAAAGACTCCAAGTCCGCCAGAATATTCCTTACCGCTTTACGAAGCGATTTCCTAAAACATGTACCGGCGCGCTGAGAGAGCAATTTTATTTTTAAACGCGTTTATCTCGAAACGGGGTTTTTCAAACTGGCGTGGGAAATAACTCTAACCAGTTATCATCAAATTTGGATATCACCTAGGTTTTCTTGTTCAAAATTAAATTCTGCTTAGAAATACGTATCCACATTTTCGATTTTGTCAAAAATGGATTTTTAATCCACAATTTTGTAAGCATTTTTAGGGTGAAAAAATTGACTTTTTTTCCTAAGGCCACAACTTTTGAAAAAAAAATTAATTTAAAAAAAAATTGGAATACGTATTTCTAACCCAAATTTCATTACTAATCAGGATTTTTGTTCAATTTATGTTCCAGGATCACATGGAAAGGAGTATTTTCCCACGCCGTTTTCCGACTTCCGCGCGAGGACGCCCGCGCGACCTGGTGCACCGGCCACGGGGAGACGCCAATCGAGTTAAAAAAAAAATACAAATTGTAGTTCGAAGGATGACTAATAAATGGGCGTTTTATAGCTTAAACAAATTATCGAAAATCCTTACTTTTTGGACGTTCAAAGTGTACTACCCCCTTAATAGTTCTTCTAAGTGATTGTATTCTGAAAATTTAGTGCAATCCAAGGGTCTTGAACTTTGTTCATGGTCCAAAAAATCATATTTTGTTCGAAGAGCGAACGAAGCATATTTTGTTCCAGATTTTCCATTTTTTTCCGGGCGACTTCGTCTCAGCTTTTAATCCGGTTTTCCAGATTTTTAGGTTCACTGGGGTTCCAAGGAAGTGATAAAAATGTTCAGCATGCGATATTTTTATTGCAATAATTTGTTTACTAACTTAATTTCCAATGCTACTAGCCTGCTTTGATCATGGCCCAATTTAATGCCACACGTTCTGGCTGAATTTGATGTCATTGCGTCAAACCAATTTGTGAAGTTTATCAGACTTGATTTTTTTTATTATCTATTTCAATTATTTTGCAGGCTCAATTGCGTTAAATTTACGGAGCCAATGATTCATTGTTCATTGTCTGTAACAAAATTCACTTAACTATTATCAGACTTGATATCAAACAACAAGTTTTTTTTATAAAGTGATAGTGAAAGTAAATATTGAAAGTGAATTATTGAAAGTGAAAGTGATACAATAGTAGAAGAATTAAAAAGAAAAACAACGTAATAAGGTATATAATTGAATATTTAAACAGGATATAAACCACGTCTATTGAAATTGTTATTTGGCTAGCATTTTTTTCATTTTTGTACTTTGAAATTATGCCAAAAATACATTTCTCTATCGATTGAGCTGAAAACATGCATCTCGCAATATAATTGAATGAAGATTATGAGAGAAAAAATTAACTAATTGATTTTCTTTTTCAATTATGTCCCAACTGCGCCGTGGAAGTGTCTTCCGGCTTTTCCCGGAAGTTTCTACAGATTTATTTCGGTAGTTTTTTTCTTCTAATAACTAATAATTTAATAAATAAGTCAAAAATAATATCTGGTCAGGTGTTTACAACATGAACATTGGCATTCACAGGGAATTCTCAGAATATTTCATTATTGCTCAGGAAATTGTCAATTTCTCTAACCTAACGAATAAAAAAAAAGTGTCGAATTATGTCAGTAAGCAGATCCACGTCAAATCACGACTCGGAAAATCTCGACCTTCTTCGATTTGCATGAAATATTCCACAATTGTGTGTTATGAGCAATAATTCACATATTTTTTTCTAAAATTCTGTCTTTTTGGATCTTGCTAAATTTTCAAAATGGCGCCTTTGAATTTTTTCAAATAATTGTAGCACGGAAAAATTACAAGGACGCCATTTTTAAAATTTGGCAAGATCCAAAATGGTCGAGTTTTGGTAAAAATGTGAATCACTGCTCACAACAAACAATTACGCAAACTCTGCTTTAATCAGTCTTCTCAAGATTTTCGAAACATTGTATAATGTTCTATAGTCATTTAACTTAAGAATTGTGGGAATACCTCTGTGTGTGTGTGTGTACAATCTAACCCCCACTGTCCGGCAGTGTTATTATGGAAGAAAACTGCTTTTTATTACCCTTAAATTAAAGCAGGTTTAGTCCGGGAGTTAGAAGGTGTTAGCTCTATTGCAGCTCCAGTGACCCATTTCAGAATGCCTGGTAATTCACGACCACTCCGAGGTCACTTTTACTTACAATAAGCCCCGCATGTTCACTCTACCTTTATCAAATGGATAATGGTATCATAAACACACTTCCAGATTCAAAAAATATTATTTCCAAATCTGGCACGTATATAGTTTTGAAATTTTTTCAACTGTATTAAATCGATTTGAATGGACATTTCTTATCAATTTTGTTTCGAATACCTCTTGATTCATCTGCTGGCAGCACTTACTGGCCCTCACCGGCAACCAACTCATCTGCCCGCAAATGCAACAACGCCTAAATCTCAAAGCTCTCCGAACGTCCCCTCGAAAATGCAATCGAGATATGTATAAGAGCAATCTTCAACTGGAACGTACTCACCAAATCAATACATCCGGGAGCAAATTCCCGATGCTTATTTTTCTCTCGCAAACCTGTCGTCGTCGAACGGCAAAAAAGGAAACTCGGTGAGCAATTTCGTGACACGGAATTTTCACTGAACATAAACCGCGAATTCACGAATTTCACCACACCCAACTACGATACACGTTCAGAAACACTTTTGGTACAATTTCGATCAATTTCTTTCGAAAACACAACAAAAAAGTTACAATCGAGCCAACATCTACACCGATTGTGCCGAGCTCTTTCACGCACCTTGCAGCGCGTAAATAAACTGAAATTAGAAAATTATCACTCGCGATGCCACTAATTTCTGGTCCGGGAGAAAATCAAACAACGCAGATCGCGACATCTCTTCTGATGCTTGCCAACATGTTTTCTTTCTATATTCTAAAACTTCCCGGAAAGCGGGAAAACTACCAGTCATACACGTATAAACGTCCGGGAGGCAGAGGGCCAGCGATAATCCGGCAATTGCAGCCGAAAACTATGAGAGCGAACGCACGCACAATACAGAGAACAAACTTAAAACACAACCGTATCCAAAGGCGTTCGAAACTGCACCCGCACTTTAGGTGAATCATCCTGTCGCAAAAAGCCATGCAGGAGACGGATTCTTCATCGCCTTTAACTGGTTTAGTGCATTGGTCACAGGCGGAAATCATGCTGACTCAGTTTCCAAAAGTGATTTAGAAACAGCGGTGGAGATGCTCTAATACGCATTAAGAATTGTGGGAATAACTCTTACACAAAATTCACGAGTTCAAATGTAATCACCGGACAAGTCATGAATAACCTAAGAATGTTAAAATGGATATAAAAAAGAAATTTAAGAATCCTGGAGGAGATTCAGTAACTCAATCAATTTAAAAAATTCGAAGTCTTGAATTGATTTTTTTTTTCAGGCTCTGGCGCATGTATACAGATTTTTAGGTTAGACATTTTTCCGGAATCGTAGACTTTAAATAACCATACATGGATAATTTAATTATGATGATGATTTATATGGAAGGAAAATAACTATTTCAAGATGCTGGTTATTAAAAAAAATTATGATCTCAAATTCAAACTTGCAATTTTTGAAAAATCATAGTTCAGCCGAATTGAAATTTTTTTGAAAAATCATAGTTCAGTCGAATTGACGAGTTTCAAATCTATTGGCACCATTTTAAACTGCAGACTGTACAAATTTATTCGGTATTAATAGATAGAAAATGTATCGTTAAATTTCTGAACAAAGATTTTTAGTACGTTACCAATTTTTCGCTACACATTTTACCGGAGGCATCGTTTTCGGGGTGTTAAACAGTGTCCATAATCCTAATTAAGAGAAGTACACAATAAATTAGAGTACGGATAAAATTTGTCTATAACCAGTTTAACGGTGGATCCAAACGCTACGATGTTTTATTTTCGACGTTTCAGTCTTTCGACTTGACCTTCTTTGTGGGATATTAAGTGGCACCATCTTTCGTTCAGCGCGAAAAGTTTTGCGATCTAGTAAAACTAGCCCTACTAGCTCTGCTGAAGATCCCAACCCATGGATCGAAACCAAAACATAATTTTCTTTGCATCTTCGAAGTTATTGGTACTGCCTTAAAAATCTCTTAACTCCAACAAATTTCTCAACACTTTCATGAAGTTCTCAGGTCTATTTCCCGCACCGTTCCTGAAGTTCATTGATCTATCCTAATTTTTCCTAAAGTTTTCCCTTAAAATCTCTGAACTTCTCTGGAGCTACCTGAAGTTTTCATTCATCCATGACTGTTCGTGTGCGATCCCTGATGAATCCTCTATGACAATTATCAAGAAGTTCTCAGAAGTTCCTTAACGTTCCAAAAATATTCCTGATATTGATGGAACTTCCCTCAAAACTCCGAAATATTCCTGAAATTTTTGGAACATTCCTGAGGTGTTTAGAATTATCTATAATTTCTAGAATATTATTGCAAGTTTCTGGAAATAATTAAAGAAACTGTTTTGAATATATCTGATCATCCTTCAAATACTCTGAAAATTCCAAAAATAATGAAAGTGAATAAAAATCTAAAAACTACTAAAGTTCTCTGGACTTATCTGAAGATCCAAGAACTTTGCTGAAGTTTTTGGAAATTCCCTGAGTTTTTAGTTACGTTAATTGAACTGCAGTGAGGTTATCTTATCTTCTCTGACGTTTTGACGGATTTTTTTTGTAATTATCATAAAGTTCTACACCTGAAAATTTCCCCTGAACATTTCTGGACTCCTGTTATGATATAGTTTCGAACGCCTTTGGATACGGTTGTGTGTAAAGTTCGTTCTCTGTTTTGTGCGTGCATTCGTTTTCATAGTTTTCGGCTGCATTTTCCGGATTAGCGCTGGCACTCTGCCTCCCGGACGGTTATACGTGTGTGAGTGGTGGTTTTCTCGCTTTCCGAGAAGTTTTAGAATCGAGAAAGAAAACATGATTCATCATGTTTGCAAAATTGTAAGCATCAGAAGATTTGGCGCTGCGTGGTTTGATTGTTTCTCCCGGACCAGAAATTTGTGGCATCGCGAGTGAAAATTTTAATTTCTGTTTATTTACGCGGTGATGAGAACGGCGCTGATCTAATGTCAGGGTTTTGCGATGTGCATTGCTTTTGTGCACGGAGTGACTTGAAAAAGAAATGTGAAGAAAAGTGATATTGTGTGGTTGGAGTGCAGGGAAAAAAATATGCGTGGAAGCATAGGGAGTGCGCTCCCGGGTGAAGTGATTTGGTGAGTACGTTCCAGTTGAAGATTGTTGACAAGTGTATTTGTGGTGATGCAAATTTTGGTTTAGATGACGCATGGCTTCAAACATTTTGTGTATCCAAATAAAACATATTGCATACTAAATACGCACAGGGCATCGTCTGCTGACCATTGCCGCGGGTATATCGTGGGAGTCCCAGGTACCCGGTTCAAGCTTTAGTTGGCGGCGGTGGCTCTTCTTGACCTTCTATCCCCTGAGTAGTTAGTGTGAATAAGGGTGTCTATGTGATGTTTTGCTGTACCTGTTGTGGACATCTAGTGCATCCTGTTCCCTTAACTTGTTGAGGACACCCTGTCTTGCCTCAAAAGTTACCCTTTTTGAAGTACTAGTCTGCACAACATAAAGGACACCATTACGGAGCATGAGATTTGATCAAATTATTCGCAGTTCTACTTGTCCAACGCCCCCGGCTGGGTGAGGGATAGAGGATGACACACACACACACACACACACACACATTTCTGGACTCCTGTTATGATTCCAAAATATGTCTGAATTTAACCTTCCCCAAAAGTCTGGGATTTCCTGAAGTTATTGCCTGAAGATCTCAAGAACTAGCTTGTCTGAGGTTCTTGAAATTTCTATAAAGTATCCTCAAGATCTTTGGACTTCCCCGAAGTTTTCTTTACTTCTCAGAAATCTTAAAACTTCTTAAAAGTTTCTGCAATTTCCATGAAGCTTGAAGTTCTCAAAGCTTAACAGAAGTTCCCAAAATGTTATAGAAGTTCTCAAATTTTACCTTACTATCCTGCAGTCTATCCGTGACATTTTTCCAAAGTCCCAGGTAGTTTAGTTTGGTTTTCTTTATTTACGAGACTTTCAGCCTTGGGCTGGTTCGTCTCGTGAAATCCCAGGATCCTTAAAAAATACGGGTACCGCTCTGAAATCATTGAAACTGTCCAGAAAATCCCGACGTTTTTTATTAGAGCTTCTGGTAAGTTTCAGTTCTTTTACATTCCCTGTTGTTCTATGAAAATCTTATATTTTTGATATTCTTGAAATTTCTTGCATTTTTTCCAGTTCTAACAATTTTTTCTGTTATTCCTGGAACTATTTTGAAGTTCTTAGAACAGTCAGAAAGTTCACGTAACTTCCTGTAAAATATTTAAACTCAATTGAAGACATATTAACATTATAAACTTATGATAAATTCCAACAATTTTTCTGAATTTGATGGAACAGTTCTTGAAATTTTCCTGGAATTTATGGAACTAACCTGCGACTAATTGAACCTAATATTGACCAATTGAGCCTAATATAAGACTTTCCCGTAGTTCTTGACATATTTGAAGTTCTCAGAGCTATCCTGGAGTTATCTGAAGTTAATTATGATTAACGAAATTTGTCTGATGTTAAGAGATAGTTAACCACCCTGAAAAAAAAACTTTTTTTTTCTAAAAATATTGGCAAAAGACATAGAAAACCTAAAAAGCAGTTTTTGTAATTATTTTTCTGAAGAAAATTTACCTGTAAACAAATTTTTCTATGTAATTTTTTTTCATGATGAGCTAATAATATACGTTTACATGTGGTACTCAGTACGGAAAACAAGATCTACGAAAACAAAAAAACAAGCAGCACTTTTTCGTCACATTTAGTTTCAGTAACTTGATTATTACTGAATTGGGTTACATAAACGTGACCAAACAGTGAACAGTGTTCTACTAGGAAATGCGACAACTTTATTTTTTTGTAAACATTCAGTAAGTTATCCTGAAGCAAATTGAGCAGTTTTTATTTAATGCTAGACACTGTTTTATAAAACTTGCGCATATTTGTCTACTCCATGCTTCTCAACACTCGCCTATCATTGAATTTTAAAAGACCACGCAAAAATTGGACGAGACCTGACAAAATTAATAGTAAACCCGTCATGGAGTTTGAGTGTTACATTTTCCGGACCTAGTTAACTCACTCTTCTCTCAACTTTTTCAACTCTACGACGCGACTCCATACCGCAGCGACACGCCGAACATTGTTTCTACAAAACCAAATAAACCGCACAAAAACAACATTCCATTTGCGTAGCCTTAATAAACATTTGCGTAATGATTGACCAAGCGGACGTGGACGCAGCCAGCGCGTGCATCCCAGAGGAGCCCTGGCGTAGATCCGCCGAATCGCGCAGAAAATAAATGAAAACTTTCGTAAAAATAACAGAGGAAATCGTGCAAAATAAAGCCATAAATTATGTGCGCTTCGCTTTTTTGCTTTAATTTTGTTTTTCCTCTCTCCAGCAGCCAATGTCCTCTGGTGTCCACTGGCGTAATCTCACATCCCGTGGGCATCTGCTGCTGCAAAATCCAAACTGAGCCAACAGTTCCCTGGCTCCACCCAACCAGCAACGGTGACGATCTAGCAATTCCTCAGAGGCCGGCATCCAAATTTGGCAATGAGTTTTCACTGCGGCCCATTAAGCGGCTAATGGAGAAAAATTCGTGAAGTTGGCAGGTTGTAAATATTGTGTGTGAGGATTTGCAACACGAGATGGGTCGTTTTAGGTTTTATTTATTGGACCGGTCTTTCGGGATTAGGGGCAGTGTCATGCAGCGAATAAATATTTACTGTCGTCGACGTATTTGACTTGACCTGACGAGATTGTCCGGAATTATAAAACATTTGTCTTTCGTCGATGTGAATCATTCTACTATTCAAATAATGTCTCTTGAATGGCATTACAGATTCAGTGGGACAGAAACATCTGTTCCAACAACTCAAACTAGTACAATAACAATCGGCATCACCATCATCATCATCATCGTTACCAGTAGCTGTTTTGCCTTATCAGTGAATTAATTCTAAATAACCCGTAATGCAGTATGGAGACAGCTACGGTCTCATACAGTGGAGTCAGGCTAATGTTGATGGTATAAGATAACGAAGGACAGCTGCATTGCAACAGAGCTCCTCCCTACTGCTGCAGAATCTACGACGCACTGTGATTTTCTGCAAACTTTCCAACTGTGTAAATGTTGTGGAAGTGGCTTGTGCATTGCTTCTGTTCTCTCCGCTGTGTGGAGCAGCGTCTTGTCCTTGACGATGGAACTGCAATCTGGTAGATGGCGTCCCTCTGTGCACCGTGACATCTGGCTTCGCCATATGGTTTTCAGGATGTACCCACTGGTCGGTGCCGTTGTTGTGGTGCAATCAGTGCCGGCGACGACTTTGAGGTGAGTCTGCAAGCGAACGATAAACGTTGATTCATCAACCCCAACTCGGCAATCTTGAACCACAAAGCGCCCCACGTTCAGTAGCCATGCAAGACGGATTTAAACCGTGCTTAATGCAATCTCCAATCTCTCCCCGGCTAATCAAGATTAGCCTCTGCCTGAGCATTCTGCCCCATCACCTTCAGCGCCACACCTGACCAGTTATACACCTTTTATAACAATTCCCCATCAACAACGAAATGCTAAATAAAAGCCAAATAGCCTCGGCGGATAAAACGAAGAAGAGCAAGAGGTGACTAGCCAAATCAAGCGAAACAATCTGGACGGTCGGTTCTGCCTTGGCACCACACAGGAGAGGAAATGTTTTTTTTTCCCGTGGGGATTTCGTTACGATGACGATAACGACGAGGACGGTGGCAACGCTGCAAATGGCCGATGGCGGCCAATCTTGACTCCCTATTCTGCTTAGTGCCCTTTATAGCGGGGTAGGTTTCCAGTAGGTACCAGAAGCCCGCATGATGCTGTTGCTGGCAGTTGGGGAAGCTTAACTGCAAATGAATCCACGTGGAACAGTAAACATTATGCGCTCTAAGTAATGAGGTTTTTCCTTGGGGGTGATAAGGCTAATCGTTTCTATGAATACAGAGGAACGGCATTTCCGAGAAATCGTCTAAGCTGTGGTGAGCGTACTGATTTGAACGCAACAAGGTATTGAGAGATATCGATACCATTTTTCATTCATACAGTATAACCCCTATTTGAGACATATAATTTTGTTGGTCTATTATCAATATACTAGTATTTCAATGTGTTTAAGGACTTGAGTTATAATTGTCTATGATAATGTTGATTTTTTTTTATGGTTTCTACCACCGAAAAAGTTAGTTTTAAAAGCAAAATTCAACCGTAAAAAGCTCCGAAATGTGGTTTATGAGCTGAGCATTTATAGAATAAAATAAGGATCCAGCATTTGGCAAAACGTCATCGGATTCAATTACTTATTCACTATTTGTATTATAGTCCATTGGATCTACATCGAACAGAGAATCCCTTCCTAAAAGAATTGTAGTGATTTAATTGTTTCCGTCATACTTCATCCATTCCGCTGATTGAGGATAAGTTTGGGTTTGATAAATACTACTCACACTCTGTCTGTAGAAGTTCTAGCTGAAATGTTTCCATTTAGAATATGTAAACATGAACCAAATTGTAGGTATTCGGAAAAATGTCACACTGAGTCAAATTTCCATCGGTCCTATGGAAAGGGTTTGACTATTCCTCCATACTTCTCCTAACTCTGCGAACTTGTACGGTTTTAATGATTCTTCACGCTCTTTCGAAATGCTGCTTGATACTTCAATTGGTTATCCAATGTAGAAGAAGAAAACGTTACGATATTAGTGATCTTATTATGTGACACTGAACCCACGAGCTCAGCAAGTAAAAACGGTCCCGGTTCCGTTCGCACTGTTCATCGTTCGGAGCCGATGAGTCGTTTTTGGCTCAGATTGATTTATATACTAAAACTTAGTAATCATCAAAACTTAGTAAGGTCATTTACCCCAAAAAGCTGGGATTGATTTGGTCTATGATAATAGTTACCTGTAAATATACTTGAAAGCGACTCGGCAATTAGACAGCACCTGTCAATTTTCACACGATTCTGCGATCAACGCAGTACGTCGCTATCGTCAATCCAATTAATTCAAAAAAAATCATGTTGAGGGCCGACGTAAAGTCCCAGAGTAGGGACGTGCAAAAGCCAAAGAAGAATTATAAAAAGATTAAATGAAATAATTAAAACAAGATTATATTCTAGATCGATTATTAAAATTCCCGACTTTATCCCGGTTTTTCCTGGTGAAAATAAAATCCTGACTTTTTCCCGGTTTTCTAGGATTTCCTGGTTGATATTTGTAACATAGAAAACCAATAGACGTTGCTCGCGCCGGCCACGTTTGAATGCTAGTCAAGAAATGAATGGATAGGAATATGTTGACGTAATACTCGCTTTAATCAAAGCCGAGAACACCTATGCACTTCCACGAGAAATCACTGGGATGTTGGATAAAAGTTATGTTGGTTGGGATTGCGGCAGGATTAGTTTTGGTAAACGATGTGCTGATTTGATGTCCTAACGATTCAATAGCGCGAAGGAGCGTGGGATTGAACATACGGTCTTCTGCTTAGTAAGCAAAATCAGTCGAAACTAGACCACCGAGCTCCTTATATCACAAAACAATTACGATCAAGTTTCCGTTCAACTTGTTGTTACACCAGCGGCGACCTCACCAACGACGACGACAACAACTGCTCTTGAGAAGCAGAAGGATATAATATGGATTTCCGATCAACACGTCTTTCCTAAAATTCAAATATTACTTCTTTTACGTGCCCGGCCCCCTAACCGAATTTCTTTGTGCTTTACATCGTATTATGAAAGAAATCCGATTTAAAGTATAACTCTATAATGCGGAGGAGCTTGGGATATTGAACCCATGATTTTTCGCTCAGCAAGCAAAATCGGTCGCCAAAAGGCTACCGAGCTCCTTATTTCACACTGTTAAACTTCCTGTTACTAAGATAAAAAAAAAAATTCCTTTGATTTGTTATCGATTCCGATCAACACGTCTTTCCTAAAACTCGAATATTATTTCTCAAAATCGGTCACCACTAGGCCACCAAGCTCTTTATATAAAAAAAAACCGGAAAAATGCCGAAAATCGATATCCAGTGCCATCTTGAAATCCAAGATGGCGGCTTCCGGTTTCAGAAAAAGTGGGAAAACTGTAAAATACTCTACAATATGCAACAAAGACGACGTGCAGATGTCGAAAATTGAGAAACAACAGCCGCCATCTTGGATTCCAAAATGTCATCAAACATCAATTTTCGGGATGTACACGTCGAACCAGTTCCGAAAATATCCATATTGATATTAAAGGGTGATACGGTCAAAATTTGGTCAAGGGAAAACGCGTGTAAATCGGTGAAATCGTTTATTTAAAAAATCAAATTAAATTTCTTTTTCAAGTTCAATTAGTATAAAATTCAGGAAAAATATTCAGTTAGGCTTCCGCTTTTCCAAATCCGAATTGCCGGGCCTTACGCTTGACCCCTGCCATCAGATTTTGTACAGCCACCTTGTCCACCTTCTTCGCCGCAGAAAGCCAGTTTGCCTTGAACTGCTGCTCGCCCTTAGCAGTTTTTTTGGTCTTCTTTAGGTTCCGCTTGACAATAGCCCAGTATTTCTCAATTGGGCGGAGCTCTGGCGTGTTGGGAGGGTTCTTGTCCTTGGGAACCACCTGCACGTTGTTGGCGGCGTACCACTCCATGGCCTTTTTACCGTAATGGCAAGATGCCAAATCCGGCCAAAACAGTACGGAACAACCGTGTTTCTTCAGGAAAGGCAGCAGACGTTTATTCAAACACTTTTTCACGTAAATTTCTTGGTTGACAGTCCCGGAAGCTATGAAAATGTTGCTTTTCAAGCCACAGGTACAGATGGCTTGCCATACTAGATATTTCTTTGCGAACTTTGACAGTTTCATGTGCTTGAAAACATCTGCTACCTTTCCCCTTCCTTTTGCCGTATAAAACTCCTGTCCCGGAAGCTGCTTGTAGTCGGCTTTGACGTAGGTTTCGTCGTCCATTACCACGCAGTCAAACTTCGTCAGCATCGTCGTGTACAGCCTCCGGGATCGCGCTTTGGCCGTCGTATTTTGTTTATCATCGCGATTTGGAGTCATTACCTTCTTGTAAGTCGATAGTCCGGCTCGTTTTTTGGCTCGATGCACGGTTGTAGACGATACACCCAGCTTATTTGCGGCATCTCGGAGAGAGAGGTTAGGGTTTCGCTTGAAACTACCGGCAACTCTCTTTGTCGTCTCAGCGGCTTCCGGTTTTCGATTTCCCCCCGATCCAAACTTCCTGGCTGTCGACAAACGTTCCCCAAACACTTTAATTACATTTGTAACGGTTGATTTGGCAACTTTTAGCGATTTTGCCAACTTTTCGTGCGAGTAGCTCGGATTTTCGCGATGCGCTAGCAAAATTTTGATACGCTGCTCTTCTTGCTTGGACGGCATTTTGACAACTGAAGAGTGAATTCCAAAATCAAAATAGGAGCAACATTCTACACACACACACCTTCAAAATGAGGGGTGTTCAGGTTTTTTAAACGCAAAATTGAAAGAAATACGTCAAGTTGATATTGACCAAATTTTGACCGTATAACCCTTTATAGGGTATTTGTCAATTTTTCTGAAATCACTGGCCGCCTATTGGATTTCAAAATTGCGTCGGACATCGATTTTCGGCCAAGGTTGCAAAGACTCATTTCAGCTAAAACAATGTTTTTTCTAAATTTATGAAATAATTAGATGCCATGATCAAATTTTGAATTGGTAGGATACAAGAAGAGGTTGCAAAGAATGTGTTTGACATATTAAACCTGTTTATTTCACTTCATGAGAGTCACAATCAGCGATTTTTCACAAACTCACTCACTCACTCACTCACTCACTCACTCACTCACTCAGCGATCAGCAAATCGCTGATTGTGACTCATAGAAAGCAAAATTTACAGGTTTTATGTTTCCAACGCATACTTTGTAACCTCTTCTTGTAAGTTACAAGTAAAACATGCCATCTTTTGGTTTTATTATTCCGAAAAACATTATTTTAGCTGAAATGAGTCTTTGCAACCTTGTTTTCGGCATCTACATGTCGTCCCCGTTCCGAAAATATCCATATAATAAGGGATTCAACAGTTTTCCTGAAGTCAATGGCCACCATCTGGATTCAAAAATGGCGTCAGACCTCGATTTTCGGGATGTAGTACTTGTTCCGAAAATACCAAAATTTGATAGTTTTTCTGAATCTGAGAGCCACCATCTTGGATTACAAAATGGTGTCTGACATCGATATTCGGTCTCTAGACGTCATCTAGATTCCGGAAATACCCAGATTGAAGGGTATTTGGCAGTATTTCCCACTTTTTTGAAATCGGCAGCCATCATCTTTGATTTCAAGATGGCGTCATCCCGATTCTGGAAATACCCATATTGGAGGGTATTTGGTAGTATTGCCCACTTTTTCTGAAATCGGCAGCCGCCATCTTTGATTTCAAGATGGCGCTCGAAAACTGATTTTCGGTCCCTAGACGTCATCCCGATTCCGAAAATATACATATTGAAGGGTATTTGGCAGTATTTCCCACTTTTTCTGAAACCGGAAGCCGCCATCTTGAAATCTGAAAATATTCATATTGCATCCATAGTGGTCTTGATCCACTGAACAACTTCGCCGAAAAAAACAACTTCCTAGATGACAAGGATTTCAAGATATCACAAAAACAAGGGCATCATTAATGCATGCACACTACCCGAGCAAAGTCGGTTAACAAAATGAAAGCAAATCGATATTAAAATGTGCAGTTCCTATCATAATGAAAACTCATTTTGATTTCAAATGTTGCGACATTAGTCTGATATCATATTGTGCTTTCATTATGCAGTCAAGACGTTTTAAATGAAAGCAACTTAACTTGAAGTTCTGCTGTTTACGTCTTGTTTAAACTTTAATTGAAATTCATCTGTCGTTGAACTAATGATTATCGTTTATCTGATTTGTTTAACACATTTTAGGTCATTCGTGACTTGCCCGCGGTGAGATTGGAACCTAAGTCTTTCAGCTTGAGAAACATGAATGGTAACCATTTACTCTAGGCCCGTATTCAGTTAAACATTATGAATGCAAAATCAGTAATCAAATTGATTTCATTGAAAGCAGGATTAGTTTTCCATTTGCTTCAACAGTGTAAAATTTTGCTCTCATTTTTGCTGTGTTAACCGTTAAGTCAACCAAAATGAGATCAACTGGAGTATTCAAAATAAGTTACATCATAACAGCAAATTTTGATTTCAATTTGATGTTCAGGTTTGCTCGGGTAGCGCTGCGTAGTTAGGAAATTCCAAACTTCTGTCCACTGAACAACTTCGCCGAAGACAGTAACCTTCTATATGTCCAGGATCGCGAGATATTCCATGTTGATCCCTATTAAGTCAAATCCCATATGCTACGTGTACTCCATTTACGCGATTCCCTCGCGTAAACGGAATCATTCGAGACCAACGTAAATGGAATTTGTGTAGACCGAGTTCGCGTGCTTCGGGGGAAGAGTGTACTTCAAATCTCCACGTACATCGTACGGGTTAGGCAAAAGGTGTGCGTTTGACTTTGTACTGTCGCATTAATGACCCTTCGCTAATTTTCAACTTCTATTCAATTTTCAATTTGAACTACAACTAAGTAGTAAGAATTTCCACAACTAAGAGTAAGAATTTCCGTGAGAGAAAAAGAGGGCAATAAAATTCTGCTCAGTCACTGAGTAGAATCTAAATAGAATTCTACTCAATCACTGAGTAGAATCGAATTAGAGTACATTTGAACGCCACAATTGTTGTGTCACATATCTAACAAATTTCAAATATTTCCAACACAAACCTGTTGCTATCAAAAGAAAAATCCCCATATCCCTTTAGCGTCATCCCCTTCGAGGCGAATGCCAACAAGGGAAAACAAAATACCCTCCCCCAATGAAAACGACACCGTGGTGACCCATTGGAAAACGACACCCAAAGAAATAAAACGGCAAAGCTGCTGAACCGTAATCTCATTACCGAATGTAATTAAATCATTAAAAATCCAGCTTCGTTGCAGACAGGCAGGACTCTATTCCACCAACAAACTCCCCGAAAGTGGGCAGCCACTTTCTTCGAAGAGGGGGTGCAGCATCAGCATGTTTTCGGCACCCCATCCACCAGCCTATTCCCGGGGTTTCAACAACAGTAGCCCTCGTTGTCATCGTAGTCGTCGTCGTCGTCGTCGCGGATCGTAAAGTCACAAAGAAACAAACTACGCAACAGTCCCTGTTTCTAGTTGGCTCTCTCCTTCTCATGGCTATATACATGACCTCCGTCTGTGAATGGGTCCTGCATGTATACAAATCGTTAGCCCCGAGAGTGCACACCTCATTAAATCTCGGAGTTAATTACATACGCCACTGCAAACGAAGCAGTTTTCCGCCTTTTCCGGCATGACTTTTTCCTCTGTCGTATTCGGGTTGCGGCTGTGTGCCGTCATGTGATGTGATAGGAAACGGATGGGAAAAGGGGAAAGCGCAAAACTCATCTTGAGCTCTTTTCCTAACGATGAGATGCTGCGGGGCGAGGGTTGAGAAGTGGCTCAGGACATTACTGCAAATAGCCTCAAGACCCGTGCCACCAAATACAGTAGATACGTGGTGGGATGCGTTCAACAGGGATTGAGTAAGTGATTTGTCTAATGATGTGCGTCATCAAAGAAATCAACGGACCACAAATTCTGACTAGCACTGTTGAATTGAGAAAAATGTATAACTGACCTTCGGCGAACTGGAGCGAACTTTGCAAACTGCTACAGAGATAATTAATTTTGATTACTATGATCTGCTGTCACTCGCCCTCCCGCGCCCGACTGACGTCATTCCGAGAAATTAAACAATTACGCTGCGATAGAGGAAGAGGACCAGAGCTAGCTCGAGAAAATGGAAATTAGTGTTGCGCCATTTTCTGATGGGATGATTATTCACCAGTCAGTCAACGTGATGCTTTTAGGGGTTTCTTCGGAGCTTTAGTCATTTAAGTTGATTGCTAGAAGATCGTAGTTCATTTATCTTTTCGCCCCAGTCTGCAAAATCCACTTACTGCAAAGTTGCCCCCTTAGAGCCTTTGAAAAGTGGAGCAAAGTTCAACACGACAGACGGTGTGTGGCGTAAAAAGCTGTAACATTTTCCATTTAAAAGTTTCAGAACTCGAGTACTACCTGTTCCCTGTTTTTAGCGTGCCCCGTTTAGATGATAGGACTGCAACTGTCGAACAAAAACCGAAATGGAATTCGTACGAGTTTTTTGGTTCGACTTGATGTGGCTAAAAACTATCCAATCCTATTGAAATAACACCTCTGGACCTTTTCATCTCTGTTTCGATATGGAAGTGGGTGGAAGTATTCCCACATCAAATCACAGATCGTAGATCGAGACATGTGGGTGTAATGGAGAAAGGAAAAAGGTAAGCGGAGAGCTCACAGGCACAGATGTGTAGCGTATAGAAAAGAAAGTTTTTAATTTCCAATTAAACTTTAACATTTTGCTTAGTACTGACCGCGTTGGCAGTCCTTTTTACAAGTGGTGATGAAGTGGTTTGGAAATTTGCTGTGATGTTTTAGGTTTTGATTGTCGGTAGAATTGGACTTCCCGGACAGTAGGTATGTTTTATTTCACATAAACTTTACAGTAGAAAATATGATTGCATGTAAGTTGCAGCATTTTCATCAATATGCACCATTTTAACAGAAACTCGCATTGTTCTTGGGTCAATGTTAATACTCCCTGAACATTCCATGCAGCTACTAAACATAAATGGATACATGAGCATGAGCATGATTGACCGCCAGTGGATACAACTCCGTTATTGCCATATCAGTTGTAATTACACAGAGAATCAATAGGCGTTGCTTGGGACTTGCAATCATCCTCAGTGTGTAAATACTGGTGATCTAAACTAAGGCAATACCAGAATGGGTAGGAAAATGTTGACGTAATACTCGCTTGAATAAAAAACCGAGAACATCTCTGCATTTCCATGAGCAATCACTGGGATGTTGGATAAAAAGGTTGGGATTGCAGCAGGATTCGTTTTGGTAAACAGTATGCTGAATTGATGTCCTAACGTTGTTCCTACTCTTTAGAAGGATTTGTCATAGATTTCCGATCAACACGTCTTTCCTTAAACTCGAATATTATTTTTTTTACGTAAGGAGCTTTAGATTGAACCCATAATTTTATGATTAATACGCAAAATCGGTCGCCACTAGGCCACCGAGTTCCTTATATCACCGACGACCTCACAGACGACGACAACAAGTGCTCTTGAGAAGGATTTGATATAGATTTCCGATCAACACGTCTAAAACATAATGTGACAAGCATCAAACAGCTAAGCCCCTCAATTAATTTTTTTGATACGTTATTTGATTGAATTAATTTTTTTCAAATAACTGGAAAGGATCTCATCCTAATGTTTTATAAGATTAAAAAGAATCGCTCTTCCAAGTTTACCGCTTAAAAATTTAATTTCATCGCGTCGTTATTTCTGTATAAAAAAAAACTGAACAAAGATTTCGAAAATTTACTCTCAAAAACTTCCACCCTTCATCAACTCGATGAAAAAAATGCAATTTAGGCCTTAATTAAGAAGGTAAACGCGATTAAGGAGTTCGAACCCCCAAACACCCATCAAATCGCGATTTGGGCCTCAATCAAGAATATAAACGCGATTAAACTTTTTTTTGTATGGAAAACACGGCTCGAACGTATAATATACAGTACTGGACAAAATAAATCATACACTCAACCCAAAAAAGTACATTACATCACATTTTTGCTATTTTGCACGCAATTTCAGCAGTATATTCAGAAAAGTTCAAGTATTTCTCATGGTGCATTCAATTAGCTGAATGAAAATTGTTATAAAGGGCGAACACGAAATTATTGCGACACATTCAACAGGGCATATTTTTTTACCATTGGGTAAAAATCAACCAAATTTTGCACACTTTCTCATTGATGTGTATTGTGTACATGCTGTCAAATTCGAAGTCGTGTTTTTCGATTCAACGAAAATAGAGGTGAACCAACGCGAGTTGAGAGAACAAATTCTTTCCAAACACCTGGAATTTCCTGACCTGTCGCACCGGCAGTTGGGAAAAATGTTGAACATTCACCATTCAACCGTCTCCAGAGTGTTGAAGCGGTTCCAGGAGCGGTTGACGTTGGACCACGGCAAAGGAGCTGGAAGAAAACTGGGACCGGAGAACAAAAAGACGGAGGGAAAGGTGAAGCGGATGATTAAAGCAAATCCCAACGTCTCAAGTCGTGATTTGGCTAAAAAGATCGGCATGTCGCAGAGCTACGTCCAGAATGCAAAGAAGAGAGCTGGACTACATACATACAAGGTACAGAACTTCCCAAACCGCGATGAGCGGCAACAATCGACGGCTAAAACTCGGGCACGGAAGCTCTACGAGAAGATGCTGACAAAATATGGCTGCTGTGTGATGGACGACGAAACGTATATAAAAGCCGATTTTAAGCAAATTCCGGGGTTGGAGTTTTTCACCGGCAAGAGCAAGTTCGATGTGGACGACAAATTTAAGAAGAAGAAAATGTCGAAGTTCGCCTCCAAATATCTCATTTGGCAGGCCATCTGCTCTTGCGGACTGAGGAGTGAGCCTTTCGTGACAAAGGACACAGTAAATGGCGAGATCTACAAATCTGAGTGCCTCGAGAAGCGCCTTTTGCCGTTCTTGCAGCAGCACGACGAAGCTCCGCTATTTTGGCCAGATTTGGCATCATGCCACTATTCTAAAAGTGTCCTGGAGTGGTATGAGGCCAATTCTGTCCATTTTGTTCCAAAGGACATGAATCCGCCAAACTGTCCGGAGCTGCGCCCGGTGGAGCAGTACTGGGCAATAATGAAGCGGGAACTTCGGAAGAGCAAGAAGACAGTCAAAGACGAGAAGGACATGTTAAGAAAATGGAAAAAAAAACTGAGAAACTGGTACCGGATGACACTGTAAAGACTTTGATGGAGGGCATCAAGCGAAAATGCGTTCAATTTTACACTCAAGGCTCCATCGATTAACTTTTCTTTTGATTTTTGAAGTAAATATATATAAAACTACCCTAAAATTTTGGTTTGATTCTAAACATTATAAGAAAATTGGCATGACATTTTCGGTGTCGCAATAATTTCGTGTTCGCCCTTTAATATTCTGCTATTTTTGCAACAAATTTAAATAAATATATGCTCACTTTTGTGCTTGGACAAAATAAATCATACACTCCTAAGATTTTATTTTTTAGCTTTCGAAAAAAAAAACATTATCTGAAGATTTGGCATCACGGCGTAATATTTGACAGTTCTTGTTCCGGGAAGCGTGCGCATCGCACCATTGTATTTTGTTTGCGTCATTTGAAAAGTGAAAAATATCGGGAAAGCAGATTTCGCTCGATGTTAGAAATTTGATGATTCGCGAGCGTGAAAAAGGAATTTTTTTTCGGAAAATTGCCGAAAAGTACTCGATCTCAGTTGGAGCTGTTCAGCACATATGGAAAACGTACGAAACACGAGGAATTGTGAGGAATTTTTTTCCGGACAAGGACGTCATCGTGCGACAAGTAATCGTACGCCGGAATGACTGAGGACTTCTGGAAACGAGTTCTGTGGACGGATGAGAGAAAATTTGAGTTATTTGGACAGAAAAGGCGATCAAGGGTTTGGCGAGGTTCCGGTGACGCTCTTAAGGAACCATACATTCAAAAGACGGTTAAACACGGAGGCGGAAATATCATGGTATGGGGAGCATTTGCGTGGTCTGGTGTTGGAAGTTTGGCTCATATAAAGGGAATAATGACTGCAGATGTGTACATTGACTTGTTAAGTGAAAATCTGGAAGTTTCACTGTTACTGAAAACTGGCCTGGAATCCAATTACATTTTCCAACAAGATAATGACCCAAAGCACACAGCGAAGAAAACAACGGCATTTTTCAAATCAAATCGGATCAAAACGCTGGAATGGCCTCCCCAATCTCCCGATCTCAACTCAATTGAGAATTTGTGGTCTTACTTGGACAACAAAGTGGATAAAGCATCGGTTTCCAACAAAAACGTTTATTTTGAAGCACTTGAAGCAGCGTGGGAGAATATCGATTCAGGATATCTACAAAACTTCGTCGAAAGTATGCCAAGACGGTTGGAAGCAGTGTTGAAAGCAAAGGGTGGTCATACCAAATACTGAGAGTGTTAAAATGTAAGTTGAAAGTTGCATTAAACAAGAATTTTCAATAAGAAATCAGGCGTATGATTTATTTTGTCCAACTCGAAATTCTCCTTTTACAACTTATGAATGATGATTGAGAAAGTCATACAATATATTGAATATTCTATACCTGCACAGTTTTAGCGAAAAACATACAGAAGTATTGCAGAACAAACCATTATTGTATGTTTGAATCTACCTGACATATCGAGCTCCACAGAAAAATTATATGGGTGTATGATTTATTTTGTCCAGTACTGTAGATCTAAAGATTTTCCATCATCAAAGGGCTGAAAATAAATTTTAATCAATAAATTCAACCTGCATCACGAAGGCTGAAAAACAAAAGTAAATCTAAAGATTTTCCATCATCGAAGAGCTGAAAAGAAATATAAATAATTAAATTCAATAGATCTAGTCTGAACGAAGGCTGAAAAAAAGTGAATCCAAAGAGATCAGTCCGCATCGTGCTCTCTTACTGTTTGGATCTATTTGCTTTTTGCTGAAGGAAGTGCTACTTCCACCTAATACTACAAGAAATTTAAACGGCACATTTCAGTACTCAATATACCTGTAACTTTTCTACCTTTTCCGACTCTTATTCCTCTTGGATCATTGTTTAGACCCCACTCGAGGTAATTCTGCTTGGAAAATTCCTCTTCAATCCTTCATATTCTTATAGTAATCTGCTTGGAAGTCGATCTGGATAAAAGTTTTACTGCCGCCATGGCACCTAAACACAAAAGAAAAGGGCAATCTCTTGATCCCCCTTCTGATGAAATTCAATTGAGCAATCAATTTGATATGCTTACGGATGATGAGACTGATCAATTATCCAGGCAAAATTCCATTAAACATTCCCGGCTTAATGCCAAAACGGAAAAGATTCCCCCTATTGTGGTAACCACTTCCGATTTCCGCGGTCTTCGCACGGAACTTTTGAACTTCGTTAAATTTAAGTTTTCACTTCAAATTGGATGTCGGAGTGAATGCCGTGTATTGACTGAAACCTTGGACGGATTCGAATGTCTTCTCAAGTATCTTACTGAGAAGTAACACACAGTTTTTACTTACGACACCAAAACTGAACGTGTGTTCAAGGTTGTCATGAAAAGACTGCCCAGTGGTGAATCCCTAGATCAGATCAAAGATGAACTGGCAAAATTACTTGGAGTTGTGTGAGACCAAGTAATCAAAATGAAAATGAAATCCCGTCCTGGCGATTTACGCAACGGGATTTCTAATGATTTTTGTTTAGTTCACTTCAAGTCTAGTGAACTAAACAACCTTAAGGCCTTAGAAAAAGCTAGCCTTATGCCCCATGTCCGAGTGAAGTGGGAACACTTCAGAAATTTCCAAAACTTCACCCAGTGCCGTAAGTGCCAGGGATGGGGTCACGGAACCAAAAATTGCTACATGTCAGCTAAATGCATGAATTGTGGTGATTCCTCTCACGCAAACGACGACTGTCCTGTGAAGGAAGATCCTAAAAAATTTAAATGTTCAAATTGTAGCGAAAACTGCAAATCCAATTTTTGGGAATGACTCGCAAAGCGATCTTACAATCTCGTTCTAAGCGACAGGTAGGAAATGCTCCACATTTCCGAACAGGTATAAATTCCTTTGTTGTTAACAACGGTCAGTGAGGCACAAATTCTACATTCGTACCCGTAGGTACAAACATTACCCCTGCTTCAAATTCTTTATCTATACCTACTCTCCTCGCTGGTAACAATGTTTAGCGAGTAAATGGAGCTACCTGGTACAGCGGGTGGAAATCAAAATTCTAGCCAACATATTCCTAACGGAAATTTTGATAATTTTTACTTAAGAAGATGCTGATGCACTGGTACTAAAATTGAATTTTGACAGAAATCATTGATTATCATGATTACTGATATGGTAAACACAAACTCCATGTTTGATGCTATTCAAACTGGAGTTAAATTTGCGAACAATATCGTCTTGACTTTGAAATTCAGTAATGGATTTTGAATTGTAATGCTCAATTTCTTGAAGATAATGAGGACGAGCTATTTAATTTTTTGAGAATTCATAACGTGCATATCGCCGTTATTAATGAAACGTTCCTTAAACCTGACCATAAGGTTAAAACGGGCGCAAATTATTTCATTTATCGTCGTTGCGTGGCGTTGCCATCATTGTTCATAGGTGTATCAAATATCAAATTCTTTCTTCATTTGAAACCAAAGTTTTTTGAAACTTTGGGAGTTTCTGTTTTAACAAAATTTGGACAACTTACGTTTATAGCTGCCTATTTGCCATTCCAATGCATAGGCAAGCAAAATAATTTTCTCAACCTTCAGAAACTTACCCGTCATAGGTCTAAATTCTTCATTATTGGTGATTTTAATGCAAAACACCGCTCATGGAATAATGCTCAAAGCAATTCCAATGGTAATAATCTGTTTGATGATTGTTCCAAATATCCAAACAGTCCAACATGCTTTTCCTCTGCAAGAAATCCCTCAACTATTGATTTGGTCTTAACTGATTCATGACAACTTTCTAGCCAATTGGTTACCCATGATGACTTCGGTTCTGATCACCTTCCCGTAACTTTTAAAATATCCCAATAAATAATGTCTAATCCTAACAGCTCTACTTTCAATTACCATAGAGTTGATTCCGAGCAATATCGAACATTTATGGAACATCACTTCGATCCAAACATTCCTTTGCAAACCAAAGATGAAATTATTTATGCTCTTGAATCTGTGACTAGTTCTATACTTGAAGCAAGAGCTGTCTCAGTACGAACATGCGAGGTTAAATTCGATTCAATTTTAGTAGACGACGATCTTCAACTCTTGATCCGTCTGAAAAATGTCCGTAGGAGAACACGCGATCCTGTCATGAAAGTTATCTGGTAGGATTTGCAAAAACAAACTAAAAAGCGATTCTCTGCCCTGATGAACAAATCTTTTGAAAATAATGTTTCGAAATTAGACCCGAGTTCCAAACCCTTTTGGAAGATCACAAATTTTTTTAAAAAACCTCAAAAACCTATTACAGCACTTTAAAAAGGTGGAAAAATTTTGATCACAAATTCGGAAATAGCTCAGAATATTGCTAAGCAATTCAAGAATTCCCATAATTTCACTTTGGGTCTTACTAGTTCTATTGGTAAATTTACTTAACCGATGTTTTCATTTGGCATACTCAGGGTGGCCAGTGTTTAATTTTGAAAATCCCGGTTCAAATCTTAAAATTTCCCGGTTGTCAATATTCAACCAAAAAGAAAATTGTACGCATTGTTAAAAACGTAGCCAACTGTAAATTTTCGGAGGTTATTCGAGGGAAAAATAAAAGCAAAATTACAGAAAGTATGTTTTAAAGCTGAAAGTATAAACTCAACTCTATGAATATCACTTAATGTATTCAAAACAAATCGTCGAGATATTTCTTCAACAATTTTGATTAATAACAATCTTTGTGAGGCAAGATTTGGAGAAAAAATAATTAAAATGCGAGATTTTGAAAAAAAAATTAAGACCACAAATTTGAAAACAAAAATATCACACTTATGAGTCGTGGAGTCATAATTGTCAAAGCTTTGAGACTTGGAAGCATTTTAAGGGCAATAACAAAAAGCAGAACAACCCTGGAAATTTTTAATAAAATTAAAAAGTATTCAAAGTGTTGATTTCAAACAAAAATTGAGGAGGATTGCCACAACATTTTCGAAGGAGAAGTTCTGAGCAGAATTCCAGAATTAGTCTGACATGAAGTCCTTAGAAATTGTTAGATGAATTTGGAGAGATTTCTGTCGAGAAGAATGCATGTTTTATATTAAATTTTTAGGTAATTTTTAAAGATTTCAAAAGGAGTTGTGAAAAATAAACTGCAAGGCAAAATCCTATGTGATTCTGAGGAGATTTGTATGGGAATCGTGGGGAAATGGCAGATGAATTCTAAGAAGAATTCCAAGAGAATTGTGATGAGAATTCAACAAGACACAGAGTTCTAAGAGTGTTCTGGCGATAATTTAGGGCGAAAGATTCATCACATCAAAAAAAAATTATTCCAAAAAATTGCTAATAATAAGAAAGGAATTCTTTCGAATACTCCAAGGAGTTTTAAATAAAATTTCGAAAGGTTATGCTATAGAGTTAAAAGAAAATTTTGAAAAGAATTTCAAAGGAATCAAAGTTTCCTAATAGGTTCAAGGGAATTCTAAGAAGGATTCCAATCAAATTCTTAGAAGGGGGTTTCAAGGAAATTCCAAAAAGAATTCAACGGTAATTATTACGCGGAGTGTTTTCAGAAGAATTCCATGATAATTCATAGGAGAATCCCAAATTAATTCTAAAATTCATATCATGAGAATTTTGAGTAACGAAAATTAAAACCCCGGGGAAAATAGTTCAGTTTCGGTTTTAACAAATATTTGTTTCCAAAGTCCAGCATCTTCAATATTTTTTAAAGGTCACTTTGCACTTAACACCTGACATTGAAACGACAAAAATCAATTTGAAATATTTTTGAGTGATTAAATTCTAAAAAATGCAATTATGCAGCAAATAGAGCAAGACATTCATTTGGTAAAGAATCCCTCTATTTCAATGGTTTATTCTTAAGTTCTGGTGTAAAAATTTGTTCCTATGGTGTGGTTAATTTATTTTCCCGGTTCTTTCATCGAGTTCCCAGGGTTTTCTCGGTTTTCCCGGTTACTTTTCAAATTCGCGGATATTTCCCGGTTTTCCAGGTTTACTGGCAACCCTGCATACTTTCCTGATAAATGGAAAAATGCAAAAGTTGTTCCAATTTTGAAGCCGGATAAAAATTCAGTTGAAGCTTCTAGCTACCGTCCAATAAGTTTGCTTTCTTCAGTCTTCAATAAGTAAACTTTTTGAAAAGATAATTTTAAATAGAATGATGCTTCACATCAATACGAACACAATTTTTGCAGATGAGCAGTTTGCATTTCGCCATGGGCTACTCATCAACTCTTAAGAGTTACCAATTTAATTCGTTCAAACAAATATGAAGGCCACTCAACTGGAATTGCTCTTCTAGACATAGAAAAAGCATTCGACAGTGTTTGGCATTTAGGTTTGATTGCTAAATTGAAAAAGTATAATTTTCCACTATATATTATGAGATTAGTTCAAAATTATTTAACTGACAGAACTCTGCAGGTAAATAATCAAAATTCCAAATCTGAACGACTACCTGTTAGAGCTAGAGTTCCTCAGGGTAGCATTTTTGGGCCTGTATTGTATAACATTTTCACTTCAAACCTCCCTGATTTGCTTCAGGGTTGCCACAAATCTTTGTTCGCTGATGACACAGGTATTTCAGCTAAAGGAAGAAGTCTTCGTGTTATTTGCAGCAGTCTGCAGAAAAGTTTAGATATCTTCTCTTCTTATTAACAAAAATGGAAGATTTCTCCCAACGCTTCCAAAACTCAACTTATAATATTTCCACATAAGTTAAGAGCTTCCTTTTTGAAACCTAGTAGTAGTCACATAGTCACTATGAACGGAGTTCCAATTTCCTGGTCAAACCAAGTGAAATATCTTGGATTAGTACTAGACCAAAAATTAACTTTTAAAGATAAAAAAAAAAAAAAATATCCTCTTATCAATAGGAAATCCACACTTTGCCTGACGAATAAACTTCTAATATTTAAACAAGTTTTTAGACCGGCCATGCTTTATGCTATGCCAATATGGTATAGTTGTTGCACTACCAGGAAAAAGGCACTTCAAAGGATTCAAAACAAAGTTCTGAAGATGATTTTGAAGTTGCCGAGGTACATATCATTTCGAATGTTGTGACTTTAGAACAAATGTCCAACAAAATAATTAATTAATTCATGCAAAAATCGTTGCAATCCTCAATTGCCTTTATACCTACTTAGATAAGATTTAGTTTAAGTTTAGTTTTTATTTCTAAGATGTCAATTTTCATACCATGCTAGTTTAGAAAACCTGTTTAAAATACTGAACTGCTAAGGAATGAACAATGTAAAAACACTTAGATATATATCATAACAATTAAGGATGGTAAGTTACTGTAGTAGCTGGAGCACCTAGGTTAAAATGGAATGTAATTTATTTTGAATTTGGAACAAATAAAGAGTATTAAAAAAAAAAAATTTGTACTATTGCTGAGCAGTTAAATCATAACAAAATTCCAATAACTGATGGAAGTTATGCATCTCAAAGAGTAATTCCTTCTTCTGGTACATACTAGCTCTGTCTATCTAATTGATTCTGAAACTCTGACGTAAACCTTTATTCAAATATTTTGAGACAAAACTTCTGTTTATTAATCCATGGGCTACGACCCACAGGTTTCTTCATATGACCTAAAATATGTTGGCGCTTTACTGGCCATTTCAGTGTTTTTAGATCAACTTTTCACCATGATGATTAAGGTTTGTGTTTGGAAGGATCTAAAACTTCTGGATACGTAATATTGCTATTATTTTGGTAAATCATGACAAAAGAGTAGTTCGCAATGTGGATGACTAGAACACTAATAAAAATAACCTAACCTCCAAATTAATGATGAAAAATACAATCTATAATTGAAGTGACCGTGCCAAAAACAATTTGAACTGATTAAGAGCTGAATAATTAAATTTTTAGCTGAAGAAGCATATTTTTGTATGAATAAGCTCTTATTAAGCTTTTAATTATTATTGGGTTATGTTAAGATGATTGATGTTTCCCGGTTTTCCCGTCAAATTCCTGCGTTTACCCGGCTAATTTTCAGGTTCCCGGTTATTCCCCGATTTCCCCGGTTCGCTGGTCACCCTGAAATTACTTCATATTTCTTCGTGTAAAATGTATTTTTTTTTTAATTTGTTTGCATTGATTAGGGAAATATAGGGAAATAGAAAAATGGTTGGCCGTACACTTCCTAGTTGATACTCCTTGAATGACCAAAACTAATTGTATCGTACATCGATTACTTCAAAGAAAAAACGAGAAGAACATAATCAATCACGAACAGCTTTAGCTCTCAGAGAGCTTCGAATTTCTTCCGTCCCAAGCAAAAGACGCAGCTTTCTTCAGAAAGAGCCATTTTCGGCGCGTAGAAGCGTATGGAAGAAAAATTAATTATTTCATTTGATGCTTAGTCCCATGCACAACAGCTCTGTTCCATAGCCATCACAGTTTCGAGAATCTTGAAGCATACCGAGTGAAAGGAACGCAACCAAGCATAATCATCCTCCTGGCCATATTGAATCTGTCGCTTTCTAAAGGAACCCTCGTCCTTGATAAGCAAAACTTGCCACTCGATGATCGAGACGGAGGGGGGAAATAAATTTAACAACAACACGATGAATTTGTGAGCAACGGGCCGTTTGAAGTGGTTCCTGCATCAATCGCTGTGGAAAACTGTAAGGGTTTCCTGCTGGAAGGTGGTTTCGTTTGACAAATTTGCATAATTTATGCGAAAAGATTAAAGCTCGTCGGAGGAAAAAGTTATAAGATTCTATGTGCAGTTGATTACCAACGAGCTAAATAGTACGGATTAGTTAAGTGGGGATGGAAGCTCTCGGGCAAGGCATCCGTTTAATGTATGTTAAACAATCCTGAAAATGTGCTTCGTACGGGTGGGTGGTTGTGGATGGTCATTTACCCACCATCCCCATGCAGAAACGCAACAACATACGGTTGCCTCTAGCTGAAGGACGTACACCACATGAGCATGAAAATGAGGGAGAATAATTCAAAAATAAATTACAAAATGCAAATGACGTTTTCTCTGTCGGAGGAAACTGGCGAAAGGACATCCTGTTTGTTGTCTCGTATTCTTGCCGAGATCCAGGGTCACCAGGAATTGTACGCACATTACAAACTATTTATTTTCTGACAAAACCTTGTCATTATGAAGGTCCGATGCTTTGGTGGAAATGAATTTCATTACAAAAATTTCAATTTTGTTAAGAAATTAACTTTAAACCGCTTTACATAATTTGTGTATGCATTTATTTATTATACTAAATATCTTTCAATAAAAACTGTAAGAGAATTACACATTTTCCGGTTGAGAGCCCGCTTTGGAACTTTAGTTATTTAAAATTTGAAAGCACAGATATCGATTCTGGGAGCCCTAATCGACCGACATTGACGGAAACAATGGCAATAGAGAGGGGGACAAAAAGAACATCCATATTAACGACGGAACTTTGCGAGGGCTTGCTTTTATTGTTATTCGTTTCCATATGCTTATGACTTGGTACCTACCACCCGCTTCCATCGTGGGACACATAAAGACCCCTCGAGAACCGGAGAGATAAAGTATTCGGTACCGCTGCTCTTTTCGAATAACGCAAACAGGAAATAACGAGCTAGAAAGCTCGATCCTGCGATTTTCACCAAAAATGTCACGAAGTTTAAGCATCAGAAGCAACTCCCCAGAGGAGCGGGAGGAGGTAACACCCCACGTGTTCTATGTAGACAAGGAAAATTGTTGAAATATTTCACCCGCATCCAACGACGACGACTATGACGATGACGACGATGACGACGATGACGACGCTTTTGAGTTTGGGGTCTGCGGCCGCTGAAAATCACTTTTTGATGACAACAAAGTGTGATGCGCCGTTGCCGCCGCCATTGGCTGCTGGTTGGCGAAGGATGGGACAGGATTTCCGGTCCGCTGGATAAAGCGCGATGGAAGAGGAAATAGACAGAAAGCCTATGGGAGGGAAGAGGGGGGGGAGGTGGATTTGCAGCATTATCCTCCTGCGTCGCTCGAGCTTTGTCAAGCGAACCGTTGTACGGTGAAATATTTTCTTTTTCTGTTGTGCTCTACTACAAACACGTGTCACCTCATGCTGCCAGCACTCAGCATCAGCATTAGCATTGAAGTATTCCAGAGGGTCCTGTCTAGGAGCGTAGTGCTGTGTGAAATGAAAATTCTTTTGAGGGGACAGCTAGTTGCAACTGCGTGGTTAGTTGACAGAGTTTCCATTTTTCAGCGGAGAATAGTGGATGGTGACAATTTTGCGGTACAGGGCAGAGAAAAATGCCTTTAAGCTTGTGTAAAGGGTGTCCACGATGAAATTGCCACACTATAAAATTGCTCTAACTTTTTAACCGTTTGGTAGAATTTAATGAAAATGTGGGTGGATTTAGTTCATAGTGCATTATTTACATCCTGCAAGTTTTAAAGTCCTGTGATCAAAACTCGCGGAAATGGAGTCGAAAGAACAGCTCGTGCGTGATAAAATCTTGCGCATTCATCACGAGAACAAGGATCTCTCGCATCGTTCCATCGCTAAAACGTTGGGAATCGCGAATTCCACGGTGTCGCGAGTGATTAAGCGGTTCGAGGAACGGTTGACCACCGATCGGAAGCCCAGAAGTGAAGGAAAAAGTATTCCGTACAACACCAAAAATCACAACCGCGTAGTTGGAGCCTTCAACCGAAATCCGAACGCCTCCGTTAGGGATGTGGCTAAGAAGCTGCACCTAAGCCGAAGTTTTGTCCAGAAGGCCAAAACTAAGGCTGGGCTTCGAACGTTCAAGGTACAAAAGGCCCCTAATCGCGACGAGAAGCAGAACAAGTCCGCCAAAACCCGTGCCAGGAAGTTGTACCTCAACATGCTGACGAAAGTTGAATGCTGCATCATCGACGACGAAACATATGTGAAGGCCGACTTCAAACAGATCCCCGGCAACCTGTTTTTCACGGCCAAGGATAAGTTCAGCGTTCCGGAGCATGTCCGCACTCAGAAGATGTCCAAATTTGTGAAGAAATTCCTGGTTTGGCAAGCCATCTGCACGTGCGGGAAGCGGAGTGCACCTTTCGTGACCCAGGACACGATGAACGGACAGGTGTACATAAAAGAGTGCCTCCAGAAGCGGCTGCTTCCTCTCCTGAAGGCCCACAACGTCCTAACAATCTTCTGGCCGGATTTGGCCTCATGCCACTACTCCAAGGACGTGCTGAAGTGGTATGCGGACAATAAGGTCAATTTCGTGCCGAAAATGTTCAACCCTCCCAACACTCCGGAGCTCCGCCCCATCGAGAAGTACTGGGCGATTATGAAGCAGCACCTTCTTAAACGACCTAAGGTAGTGAAGACAGTCGAGGAACTGAAGAAAGTATGGGTTTACATGCAAAAAACGGTTGATTTACAGGTTGTGCAGAATCTTATGGCCGGGGTTAAGGCCAAGGTGCGGGCATTTGCGTATGGACTGTAAATAAAATACGAGTAAAATGGTAAAATGAAGTTTAATAGTTATTTCTCAATCCCTGAAAATTTGATGGCAATCGGATGAAAACTCGAATTTTGCGAATCAATTTTGTGTGTGGCAATTTCATCGTGGACACCCTTTAATACAATCGACTCTTATTCCACTTGGTGTTAAGGTTCAATTTACTTTGATGCATTTTTTAAAAATTCAAAAGCAGTTTTTTTCGACGCATTATTTTAGATTGCAAAAAGCTCGCGTCATTTTGTGTAAAATATCAAAAGGAATCGAATAGTGCGAGCTTTTTGAAATCTAAAATAATGCGTCGGAAAAAACTGCTTTTGAAATTTTCCAAAAAGCATCAAAGTAAATTGAACCTTAAGAAGTGGGTTAGCTTAAGCCTAAGTTATCCGATGGATTCTTTAAAATTGTAAAATTGTCCAATGTAGTTCCGCGCCAAAAGACGATTCCGTCAGACTCGACGTTCTCCGGTTTGCATGAAACTTGTCATAATTGTTTGTTATAGTTGGTTAATAAATTACAATTTTAGCTTTCATTTTTAAAAACAATAATACTCTCAATAATTCTTAGTAACTCCAAGGAAAATTCGAAAGGAATTTAATTCTGCATTCCGAGGGTAGTTCGAAACAAAATTTAGGGACAAATTTCTAAGGAATTCTGAGGAGTATAATGTCGGCCTAAGTGTCCCTAATTTGGGCCCATACATAAATTCATCAATCGACTAAATTTTCAATAGCGATCAAAAATATCCATAAGTACCGTCCCAATGACGCGTTCATCTAGATAAAATTGATAAATAGCAGATTTTTAGTGATGGGTCCAATCTTAAATCCATAGGCCACTATTAGAGCCATATTCCGGTGATAATTTTTAAAAAATTCAAAAAAGAAATCCAAGGAATTATGAGGAGCATATCAAAGAATTAATGGGAATTCTGAGCAGTATCAAAAAGGAATTCCTATGATAATTTCAGGCCTCCCTTAGCTCAGTCGGTAAAGGCGCAGCTACAAAGCAAGACCATGCTGGAGGTGGCTGGGTTCGATTCCCGGTCCGGTCTAGGAATTTTTCGGGTTGGAAAATTTCTCGACTTCCCTGGGCATAGAGTATGATTGTACCTGCCACACAATTATACTAATGCAAAAATGGTACAGGCATCGAAAGCTCTCAATTCATAACTGTGGAAGTGCATCTAGAACACTAAGTTGAGAGCACGCAATAAGCTAATAATGCCATACGCAATAAGCTTGAAATGCGAAGAAGAAGAAGAGAATGATAATTTCAGTATAATACTAAGTGCATGCTGAGGACAAATCCAATTGATTTTTTTCTAGAGTGTTTTTCAGGGAATTGCTAGAATTATCAATAATATGAAGAGCATTGCAAAGTGAATTTAGATGGTTTTCTGCAGAAGATTTTTAAGAGTATTATCAACGATCAATACGAAACTAACGATTAATTGGCTCATTACTTGACTAGCCCATTGGTCTCAAGTAAATCGTACTCCATTATCGTACTAGAATCTGTCAAAGTTTGTGTTTATTTTGATTCGCTTTATATATTTGACAGAGTTTAATGAGGGATTCGTGGATTTTCTTATGGTTCAAGGGGTGCTTCACTTAGCTTGAGACCGAAGGTCTGGTACTTCCTGAGCCAACAGATTGAGCATGTAATTATTTTAGAAGTATTTTTTTTTTCATAAAAAATTAAAGATCCTGGACACAAAAACTGATCCAGATTGGGAAAAAATGGAAATTCTGAGGCTTAGATTTTTTAAGACTTTATGCTTTGAAAATTATATGATCCTGTATTTAGAAAAATCTTCAAGGTTCAGGGTGCTTTATTTATAATTAAATATGCAGGACATTGAGGGGGAATTAGGCAGAAGATTAGATAGAGTGATTAGTAAGAAGTTTTTTAAGTTCCAAAACTAGCAAAAATATTTGAAATGCCGAACTTTAAAAATAAACATGGAAATTATCCGAGATCCGGGTTCTGGAAATTGTATTTAGCAAAATGAGTAGACACACTGCATAAGAACCAGTTAAAATTTTACCGTAAACCGGGGGTGAATTGATCACTGGGTGAAATTGCTGAAAATAAGTTCGTATTACATTTACAGGGCTGGTAGCAATCAATGCTGTCGAAAATAGTGATATTAGTAACTACTTATTTCTTAGTGACCTAAGAGACGAAAAGTAGTTGTTCTGATGGCGCACCAAATAAATGTTTGATGTTTTAGACTTATTGAATTAGTATCTCATAAACACTTACGTGCTATATGAAGCTTTAAAGGGCAAGATTCAAGAGAAAATTTATCACCGAATTCACGGTATTAGCTTGGGTGTTTACTAACTGGCAAAACCTGGAAAACCACAATTCTGAAAATATCGGAAGTCTCAGGGAATTTCATCATTATTGACGGATGAATGACGTTTTAATAATTTTCTTATGATAAGCATATTTTAATGAAAATAATGCATTTCAAAATACAAACGTTTAGTTTTACTCGTTATTTTTCCTGATGAATGTGGGCGTATTAGTGGAATACCTGTATAATGGGAGAGAGAAAAGGATTAGTCGAGTATTAGTACAAGACACTGAAGAAGTCTGCACATTGTAGACGAAATACGCGTATCTGTCAAGGATAAGCAAATAAGGTAGTGGAATTAAATAGAAATTACTAATCCTTCTCTTTCGTTATTTTTATTCACACATGAAACTTAATACATCCAAAGTGGACTATTCTTCAGTAACAAATAAATTTATCAAACTCAGAGGCTTTAAGGCTATTTTTAATTTGGACAAACATTTTGAAATTCTGGACTTCAGGAAGTTTTCAAGAATATGGAGTCAAATTACAGTTTTAAGGGCTCATGAAATTTAATTTTAATTTCTAAGGACCAGTGTTCGGAAAAACTCAAAAACTAGAATCTCATGCATGAGTTTATGCGCCTATGAGTTTTGCCTTGCAAAATTCAACGTCCCAAAAATCACCGATGAGTTTTCAGGTTATTGGCGTTATTCATTGTTATTACTATTGTTTGTGCATCAGGGGTTTGAAAACTAACACAACATGCATAGGCATGATATCAATTGATGTTTGAGTGGTTTTTATAAGTTTTGAGCTGGAATGATTTTTCGGTGTTGTGAGTGTGAGTGCGTGAATATGCATGAGAATCTCAAGCGTGAATTTTGTTTGCCGCATTCGCACGCGAGTTTTTTCTCGCAGGGAGGTTCAATGAATGAGATTTAAGAATGACTTTCCGAACACTGCTAAGGACCTCATTCCAAGGTAGTTCTGGGAAAAATTCTCTGAGAAAAACATCAAGTGCATTCTGCTTTGAAGGCAGTTCTGAGTTTGAGAAACTAGCCTGATGCTCACAATACTTCTCATCAAATGTTTAAACTTCCTGGACCTTTTTCGGATATCATAAAGATTCGTCAATTTTCCTAACGATCAACGAAAACTTCTCTGAAGTTTTAACAATTCGCTTGAGTTCTCGAAACTTCTTTAAATTTATGTAATTTATTTAATGTTAACGGAACTGCTCTGAGGTTATCTGTTCTTTCCTAAAGTTTTTGTAGTTCCCATGAAGCTTGTTGTACTGCCCTGATTTTAATTGAACTGTCCTAAACATGTTTAAGCATCCGCGAACTTCTGAACTTTTGTGAAGATCTCAATAATCTTCTCAACAACCTCGGAAATTCTAAGAAAATCTGGAAACTTCTTAATATTCCGCTACTTTTCTGAAACTAATGGAACTGAACACCCCTGACTAAAGGGTGATACGGTCAAAATTTGGTCAATATCAACTTGACGTATTTCTTTCAATTTTGCATTTAAAAAACCTGAACACCCCTCATTTTGAAGGTGTGTGTGTGTAGAATGTTGCTCCTATTTTGATTTTGGAATTCACTCTTCAGTTGTCAAAATGCCGTCCAAGCAAGAAGAGCAGCGTATCAAAATTTTGCTCGCGTATCACGAAAATCCGAGCTACTCGCACGCAAAGTTGGCAAAATCGCTAAAAGTTGCCAAATCAACCGTTACAAATGTAATTAAAGTGTTTGGGGAACGTTTGTCGACAGCCAGGAAGTCTGGATCGGGGGGAAATCGAAAACCGGAAGCCGCTGAGACGACAAAGAGAGTTGCCGGTAGTTTCAAGCGAAACCCTAACCTCTCTCTCCGAGATGCCGCAAATAAGCTGGGTGTATCGTCTACAACCGTGCATCGAGCCAAAAAAACGAGCCGGACTATCGACTTACAAGAAGGTAGTGACTCCAAATCGCGATGATAAACAAAATACGACGGCCAAAGCGCGATCCCGGAGGCTGTACACGACGATGCTGACGAAGTTTGACTGCGTGGTAATGGACGACGAAACCTACGTCAAAGCCGACTACAAGCAGCTTCCGGGACAGGAGTTTTATACGGCAAAAGGAAGGGGAAAGGTAGCAGATGTTTTCAAGCACATGAAACTGTCAAAGTTCGCAAAGAAATATCTGGTTTGGCAAGCCATCTGTACCTGTGGCTTGAAAAGCAGCATTTTCATAGCTTCCGGGACTGTCAACCAAGAAATTTACGTGAAAGAGTGTTTGAATAAACGTCTGCTGCCTTTCCTGAAGAAACACGGTTGTTCCGTACTGTTTTGGCCGGATTTGGCATCTTGCCATTACGGTAAAAAGGCCATGGAGTGGTACGCCGCCAACAACGTGCAGGTGGTTCCCAAGGACAAGAACCCTCCCAACACGCCAGAGCTCCGCCCAATTGAGAAATACTGGGCTATTGTCAAGCGGAACCTAAAGAAGACCAAAAAAACTGCTAAGGGCGAGCAGCAGTTCAAGGCAAACTGGCTTTCTGCGGCGAAGAAGGTGGACAAGGTGGCTGTACAAAATCTGATGGAAGGGGTCAAGCGTAAGGCCCGGCAATTCGGATTTGGAAAAGCGGAAGCCTAACTGAATATTTTTCCTGAATTTTATACTAATTGAACTTGAAAAAGAAATTTAATTTGATTTTTTAAATAAACGATTTCACCGATTTACACGCGTTTTCCCTTGACCAAATTTTGACCGTATCACCCTTTAGAATGCCCTGAATTACTCAGTATTTTTTATAAGAGCTCACAATTAAACGGAAGTTTATGAAATTGCCTTGAAGTTTCCACAATTTTTGTAAAATTTAATAAACTTCATAAAGGCTTACGGAACATTGCCTTAAATCACTAATTTTGTTTAAACTAATCTGGACATCCCTGAAGTTTTCTTGCTTACCTGAAGTTCGCTAAATTTGTTTAATGTTCCAGCAATTCGATTGCTTTCGAGTACAGAATGGAAACTTGTTGCTTGAAACGTACGAGCACCGTTAAGGATTTGGGGATTCTCGTTGACAGCAAACTAAGGTTTGTCGAACACATCGCTTCAGTAACAGCCAAAGCGTATTCTCTGCTGGGATTTTTGAAGCGTAACACGAAATTCTTTGAAGATGTGTACAGTCTAAAGACGCTGTATTGCTCACTTGTACGCAGTGTTTTAGAATATGGGGTGCAAGTCTGGGCCCCGTACCATGCAGTTCACATCAATCGGATTGAACGAATTCAAAAGAACTTTGTTCGATATGCTCTTCGAGGCCTTCACTGGAGAGATAGAACGAACCTGCCATCATATGAAAGCCGTTGCATGTTGATTGATCTACCAACACTATCAAGCAGACGAGTATTCCTTCAACGCATGCTCATCTTTGATGTCCTGACAGACCATATCGACTGTGCAGACATACTTGAGAAACTCCGCTTTAACACACCGTTTCGGGTGACGCGGCAACCGGAGTTCTTCCGCCGATCGAATCACCGTACTGACTATGGAATGAACAACCCTCTGGATGTCTGCTGTAATCGTTTCAACGAGGTTTCCAATATGTTTGATTTTGGTATGACTAAAACTGTGTTTAAGCTTAGAATTAGTAGATAAGTTATTTTTGTCTGTACGATGTTTTTATATATCGAAGATTAAATACATAAATAAATAAATAAATAAAAAAATTTTTGATACATATTCATACCTCCCTGATGCTTTTGAAGATGTCGGATCAAGCATAGAATTCTCGGAATATCCCATAATTCAACGGAACTCGCTATAAATTTCCTTAAGATAATGTAAGTCGCTGCAAATTTCCTTAAGATAATAGGGTTGTTCTGCAGTTATCTGAAGATCGTCCTCAAAGTACTCGAAACTTCGGTGAATAGCATTAAACTATCTAAAACAATATAAATGTCTTAGAAGTTCTCTGGAGTTTCTTGAATCAGTGCTTGCTAAAACTTCTCGCATTTATTTGTGTTCCCTACCCTAACTACCCAAGTAACAATTTTGGTTTTATGAGGGTTCTGTAGACCATGATTTAGACTTGTAGAATGCTATAAAACCGCGATAAAACCTGCAATGTTACTTGGGTAAGCTATTAAAAAAAATTAAGTAATCGAAAATTCCGGATGTTCATATATTTTTTTATTGCGTTCCAGAAATTCTCTCGGAGTTTTGCTGAAGATTTCGGAAATTCCCTGTGTTTCTCGAAACTTCCTTAAAGTTTCAGCAATTTTTATGGAATTATTTGAACTTTGATTCTCTATCTGTTTTGATGTTTTCATGGAATTATTTGAACTTTGATTGTCTGATCTGTTTTGATGTTGTCAGAGCTTCCCTGAAGCTCTCAACTCTATCGAAAATCTCGGTTCTGCTCTGAAATAAATGAAATTCTCGTAAACATCTTTGAACTTCCTCGAAATTCTTTGGACTTCTGTGATGTTCCTGGAGTTTTCTAGAAGTTTTCAGAAATTCTCTTAAGGTCTCCGTACTTCCCTGCAATTCCCGGAATATTTTAAGGGTTCTCGATTTTTTATAGCGCATCATGGAACTATCCTGAATTTGGCTAAACACACTCTTGTAGATCTTTAAACTGCGCCTCAAGTCTGGACTAAAGTTACAGGAACTGCCCTTAAGATCTCTGAAATTCCCCAAACATCTCTGGATCTCGCTTTTCTGATGTGTGTGTGTGTGTGTGTGTGTACAATCTAACCCCCACTGTCCGGCAGTGTTATTATGGAAGAAAACTGCTTTTTATTACCCTTAAATTAAAGCAGGTTTAGTCCGGGAGTTAGAAGGTGTTAGCCAAGGTTGCAAAGACTCATTTCAGCTAAAACAATGTTTTTCTAAATTATGAAATAATTAGATGCCATGATCAAATTTTGAATTGGTAGGATACAAGAAGAGGTTACAAAGAATGTCTTCTTCTTCTTGTTCGCATTTCAAGCTTATTGCTTAACGCATATTAGCTTATTGCGTGCTCTCAACTTAATGTTCTAAATGCACTTCCACAGTTATTAATTGAGAGCTTTCGATGCCAATTACCAATGCATGAATTTGTATATTGTGTGGCAAGCTCAATGATACTCTATGCCCAGGGAAGTCGAGAAAATTTCCAACCCGAAAGATTCCCTCGACCGGACCGGGAATCGAACCCGCCGCCTCCGGCTTGGTAATACCGTGCCCTTACTGACTAGGCTATGAGGCCCCTATGTGTACAAAGAATGTGTTTGACATATTAAACCTGTTTATTTCACTTCATGAGAGTCACAATCAGCGATTTTTCACAAACTCACTCACTCACTCACTCACTCACTCAGCGATCAGCAAATCGCTGATTGTGACTCATAGAAAGCAAAATTTACAGGTTTTATGTTTCCAACGCATACTTTGTAACCTCTTCTTGTAAGTTACAAGTAAAACATGCCATCATACCATCTTTTGGTTTTATTATTCCGAAAAACATTATTTTAGCTGAAATGAGTCTTTGCAACCTTGGTGTTAGCTCTATTGCAGCTCCAGTGACCCATTTCAGAATGCCTGGTAATTCACGACCACTCCGAGGTCACTTTTACTTACAATAAGCCCCGCATGTTCACTCTACCTTTATCAAATGGATAACGGTATCATAAACACACTTCCAGATTCAAAAAATATTATTTCCAAATCTGGCACGTATATAGTTTTGAAATTTGTTCAACTGTATTAAAGTGATTTGAATGGACATTTCTTATCAATTTTGTTTCGAATACCTCTTGATTCATCTGCTGGCAGCACTTACTGGCCCTTACCGGCGACCAACTCATCTGCCCGCAAATGCAACAACGCCTAAATCTCAAAACTCTCCGAACGTCCCCTCGAAAATGTAATCGAGATATGTTTAAGAACAATCTTCAACTGGAACGTACTCACCAAATCAATACATCCGGGAGCAAATTCCCGATGCTTATTTTTCTCTCGCAAACCCGTCGTCGCCGAACGGCAAAACAAGGAAATTCGGTGAGCAATTTTGTGACACGGAATTTTCACTGAACATAAACCGTGAATTCACGAATTTCACCACACCCAACTGCGAAACACGTTCAGAAGCACTTTTGGTACAATTTCGATCAATTTCTTTCGAAAACACAACAAAAAAAAGTTACAAGCGAGCCAACATCACCACCGATTGTGCCGAGCTCTTTCACGCACCTTGCAGGGCGTAAATAAACTGAAATTAAAAATTATCACTCGCGATGCCACTAATTTTTGGTCCGGGAGAAAATCAAACAACGCAGATCGCGACATCTCTTCTGATGCTTGCAAACATGTTAAATCACGTTTTCTTTCTCTGTTCTAAAACTTCCCGGAAAGCGAGAAAACTACCAATCACACACGTATAAACGTCCGGGAGCGATAATCCGGCAATTGCAGCCGAAAACTATGAGAACGCACGCACAAAACAGAGAACAAACTTAAAACATAACCGTAGCCAAACCCGCACTTTAGGTGAATCACCTGTCGCAAAAAAGCCATGCAGGAGACGGATTCTTCATCGCCTTTAACTGGTTTCGGGCATTGGTCACAGGCGGAAGTCATGCTGACTCAGTTTCCAAAAAGTGATTTAGAAACAGCGGTGGAGATGCTCTAATACGCAAAGAGGAATTGAATTCTCAAGATCGCCCAATGCTAGACAGTATACACTACAATATGTCTGATTGGATAACTTTTTCACTGTTTTCACAACACAAAATATGCTCTAATTAGACGATTATCGCAACGAACTGCACTTTCCACTAACAACCAGTACAATATTACAGGTAAACCGAACGAAAAAAAACGAATAACGATAGCCCGTGTGATAAATCGACAAATTAAGCAGCGCACAATCACGACGATGTGAATAACAACAACTGTCCATGACACTCTCATCTCTAGATCTAGCTTTTCTGATGTACTTAAAACTCCTTAAAAATATCCACAACTTTCCTCGAGCTCTCTATATTTCTGAAGCACTCTTGGCACCAGTGAAGTTAGATTCGAGTTTCGAAACCCGTCGGATACGGTTCTATTTTAAGTTTTTTTTTTTTTTTTTTTTTTTTTTTTTTTTTTTTTTTTTTTTTTTTTTTTTTTTTTTTTTTTTAACTCTTTATTTGTTCCAAATTCTAAATAAATTACATTTCATTTTAACCTAGATGCTCCAGTTACTGCAGTAACGTACCAGCCTTAATTGTTATGATATATATCTAAGTGTTTTTACATTGTTCATGTCTTGGCAATTCAGTATTTTAAACAGGTTTTTTAACCTGTATGTCAGTATAACAATTGATATCTTAAAACTAAAAACTAAAACTAAATCTTATCTAAGTATAAAGGGAATTAATCGTTGCAATTGAGGATTGCAACGATTTTTGCCTGAAATTATTAATTATTTTGTTGGACATTTGTGCTAAAGTCTCAACATTCGAAATTCTATGTACTTCGGTAGTACTGTACCAGGGAGGCAACTTCAAAATCATCTTCAGAATTTTGTTCTGAATCCTTTGAAGTGCTTTTTTCCTGGTAGTGCAACAACTAGACCATATTGGCACAGCGTAAAGCATGGCCGGTCTAAAAACTTGTTTAAATATTAGAAGTTTATTCGTCAGGCAAAGTTTGGATTTCCTGTTTATAAGAGGATACAAACATTTAATATATTTGTTACATTTGGCTTGAATGCCCTCAATGTGATCTTTAAAAGTTAATTTATGGTCAAGTATTAATCCAAGATATTTCACTTGGGTTGACCAGGAAATTGGAACTCCGTTCATAGTGACTATGTGACTACTACTAGGTTTCAAAAAGGAAGCCCTGGGCTTATGTGGAAATATTATAAGTTGAGTTTTGGAAGCGTTGGGAGAAATCTTCCATTTTTGTAAATAAGAAGAGAAAATATCTAAACTTTTCTGCAGTCTGCTGCAAATAACACGAAGACTTCTTCCTTTAGCGGAAATGCCTGTGTCATCAGCGAACAAAGATTTGTGGCAACCCTGAGGCAAATCAGGGAGGTCCGAAGTGAAAATGTTATACAATATAGGCCCAAGAATGCTACCCTGAGGAACTCCTGCTCTAACAGGTAGTCGATTAGATTTGGAATTTTGATAATTTACTTGAAGAGTTCTGTCAGTTAAATAATTTTGAACTAATTTCATAATATAAAGTGGAAAATTAAACTTTTTCAATTTAGCAATCAAACCTTCATGCCAAACACTGTCGAATGCTTTTTCTATGTCTAGAAGAGCAACTCCAGTTGAGTGGCCTTCAGATTTGTTTGAACGAATTAAATTGTTAACTCTTAAGAGTTGATGAGTAGTTGAATGCCCATGGCGAAATCCAAACTGCTCATCTGCAAAAATTGAGTTCGTATTGATGTGAAGCATCATTCTATTCAAAATTATCTTTTCAAAAAGTTTACTTATTGAAGAAAGCAAACTTATTGGACGGTAGCTAGAAGCTTCAGCTGGATTTTTATCCGGCTTCAAAATTGGAACAACTTTTGCATTTTTCCATTTATCAGGAAAGTATGCCAAATGGAAACATCTGTTAAATAATTTTACCAAGAAAGACAATGTACTCTCTGGGAGTTTTTTGATGAGGATATAGAAAATTCCATCATCACCTGGAGCTTTCATATTTTGAAATTTTTTAGTTATAGACCTTACTTCGTCCAAATCAGTCCCCCAGGAATCATCAAAAATATTTTCCCGAGAGAAAATATTCAGAAAATCCCGAGCAACCTGATTCTCAATAGGACTAGTAAGACCCAAACTGAAATTATGGGAACTCTCGAATTGCTTAGCAAGTTTCTGAGCTTTTTCCAAATTTGTGATCAAAATTTTACCACCTTCTTTAAGCGCTGGAATAGGCTTTTGAGGTTTTTTCAAAATTTTTGTGAGTTTCCAAAAGGGTTTGGAACTCGGGTCTAATTTAGAAATATTATTTTCAAAAGTTTTGTTCCTGAGGGCAGAGAATCGCTTTTTAATTTGTTTTTGCAAATCCCGCCAGATAACTTTCATGGCAGGATCGCGTGTTCTTTGATATTGTCTCCTACGGACATTTTTAAGACGGATCAAGAGCTGAAGATCATCGTCTATTATAATTGAATCGAATTTAACCTCGCATTTTGGTACTGAGGCAGCTCTTGCTTCAACTATAGAAGTAGTCAGAGATTCAAGAGCATAATTAATTTCATCTTTGGTTTGCAAAGGAATGTTTGGATCGAAGTTATATTCCATAAATGTTCGATACTGCTCCCAATCAGCTCTATGGTAATTGAAAGTAAAGCTGTTGGGATTACAAATTATTTCTTGGGATATTTCAAAAGTTACTGGAAGGTGATCAGAACCGAAGTCAGCATGGGTAACCAATTGGTTACAAAGTTGACATGAATCAGTTAAGACCAAATCAATAGTGGAGGGATTTCTTGCAGAAGAAAAGCATGTTGGGCTGTTTGGATATTGAATAGTGTAATAACCTGCAGAACAATCATCAAACAGAATATTACCATTGGAATTGCTTTGAGCATTATTCCATGAGCGGTGTTTTGCATTAAAATCACCAATAATGAAGAATTTAGACCTATGACGGGTAAGTTTCTGGAGGTCACCCTTGAGAAAATTCTTTTTCTGGCCTACGCATTGGAATGGCAAATAGGCAGCTATAAACGTAAGTTGTCCAAATTTTGTTTCAACAGAAACTCCCAAAGTTTCAAAAACTTTGGTTTCAAATGAAGAAAGAATTTTATGCTTGATTCGTCTATGAATAATGATGGCAACGCCACCACAGGGTCCATCAAGACGATCATTTCTATAAATCAAGTAATTTGCGTCCTTCTTAACCTTATGGTCAGGTTTAAGGAACGTTTCAGTTATAACGGCAATATGCACGTTATGAACTCTCAAAAAATTAAATAGCTCGTCTTCATTATCTTTAAGAGATCGAGCGTTCCAATTTAAAATGTTTAAAGCTTTAAAATCCATTACTGAATTTTAAAGTCATGACAATATTATTAGCAAATTTTACTCCAGTTTGAATAGCATCAAACATGGAGTTAGATTTAAGCATATCAGAAATCATGTCAATTAATGAATTCTGTAAAAATTCCATTTTAGGGGCAGTAATGCTTCCTAAGTCAAAATTGTCAAAATTACCGTTAGAACGTTGGTTAGTATTTTGATTTCTACCCGCTGCAATAGCAGCATAGGTAGCTCCATTAACTCGCTGAACATTGTTAGCAGCGAGGGGAGTAGGTACAGATGAAACATTTGAAGCAGGGGAGATATTTGTACCTACGGGTACGAATGTAGAATTTGTTCCTCGCTGACCGTTGTTAACAGCAGAGGAATTTGTACCTGGTCGGAAACGTGGAGCGTTTCCTACCTGACGGTTAGAACGAGATTGTAGGATCGCTTTGCGAGTCTTACATTCCCAAAAATTGGATTTGTGGTTTTCACCACAATTTGAACATTTAAATTTCTTAGGATCTTCCTTCACAGGACAGTCGTCCTTTGCGTGAGAGGAATCACCACAATTCATGCATTTAGCTGGCATGTAGCAATTTTTAGTTCCGTGACCCCATCCCTGGCACTTACGGCACTGAGTGAGGTTTTGGAAATTTCCTCCAGTCTTCCTGAAGTGTTCCCACTTCACTCGGACATGGAGCATAAGGCTAGCTTTTTCTAAGGCCTTAAGGTTGTTTAGTTCACTAGACTTGAAGTGAACTAAATAAAAATCATTAGAAATCCCGTTGCGCGAATCGCCAGGACGGGATTTCATTTTCATTTTGATTACTTGGAGTGGCACAACTCCAAGTAATTTTGCCAGTTCATCTTTGATCTGATCCAGGGATTCACCACTGGGCAGTCCTTTCATGACAACCTTGAACACACGTTCAGTTTTGGTGTCGTAAGTAAAAAATGTGTGCTTCTTCTCAGTAAGATACTTGAGAAGACATTTAAATCCGTCCAAGGTTTCAGCCAATACACGGCATTCACCCCGACGTCCAATTTGTAGTGAAAACTTAACTTTCACGAAATTCAAAAGTTCCATGCGAAGAGCATGGAAATCGGTAGTGGTTATCACAATAGGGGGAATCTTTTCTTTCTTGGCATTAAGCCGGGAAAGTTTACTAGAATTTTTCTTGGATGATGGATCATTCTCATCATCCGTGAGCAAATCAAATTGATTACTCAAATTAATTTCATCAGAAGGGGGGTCAAGAGTTTGCCCCTTTCTTTTGCGTTTAGGCGCCATGGCGGCAGTAAATTTTTATCCAAATCGACTTCCAAGCAGATTACTATAAGAATCTGAAGGATCGAAGAGGAATTTTCCAAATCGATATCCAAGAAGGATTACCTCGGGTAGGGTCCAAACAAGGATCGAAGAGGAATAAGAGTTGAACAAGGTAGAAAATTTTTACAGGTTGAGCACTGAAAAGTGCTGTTTAAATTTGTTGTAGCTTTAGGTAGTAGTAACACTTCCTTCAGCAAAAAGCAAATAGATCCGCACGGCAAGAGAGCACGATGCGGACTGCTTCTATTTTAAGTTTGCTCTCTGTTTTGTGCGTGCATTCGCTTTGATTGTTTTCGGTTGCATTTAGCTGATTAGCGCTGGCACTCTGCCTCCCCGACGGTTATGCGTGTGTGATTGTGGTGGTTTTCTCACTTTCTGCATACTTGTTTTATTTTCTTCGCGTGTGCTCCCGAACCAGAAATGTGTGGCATAGTGAAGCGATCGATGCCTGCGTCGGAGGTGTTGGGTTTTCTAATCGTTCTATGATGGTGTTGGTGATCAGATGTACTCCAAACACTGAAAGGTCTGCGCATTCTGCTGTGAATCCTGCGGTTTGCTTCCAATACAGTAGCGCAGGCGAAAGAGTGATGAATGGTCTCAATGCTTCGGTGTGAATAAAAAGGTTGCTGGAGAGTATTGGCAAGGATGATGCATGAAACAGCTTCGAAAACATGGAAAGACAGGCTTATAGTAGATAATTTTGGTGAGATTTTTCTTTTTGTATTAATTTAAATTTGTTTACATTTTCACATAACCTTTACTTAATATTGCCGAATAGAGATTCCTATGTATATTCCATTTCCTACTAACACAAATGTTCCCTCCCGTGGCATCTATGAAGGTAGTATGGGTTCCCTGCACCTTCTAAAGTAGATGTTGGACTAATTTGCATTCCTATCCCTTGCGATTGTTAGGATGTGGCCAGGTGTATAATGCGATCCTTGATTTGTAGATTTTAATGCGTGGGAAAAACCACTAGTCCCAAGTGTTTTTTCACGGCAACACACGATATTTTCTACAAAATGTATTGGTTGATCATAATATGGCCCCCCACGATTTGTACAATCGCTTATGCAATGCTATGCTATACTCATGCCACCAGTGAAGTTATCTGATATTCTAGGCACTTCTTAAAAGTTTCTGCAGTTTCTCAGAATCGAACAGGTTCTTAAAGCTTCCAGTAAGTTCCCCATATTTTCAGGATATTAACCTTCCGCATGTTCCAGCATTTTGTTTATAAAGCTTCGCTAAAATTCTCAGCATTTCCTTTCATTTCTCAGAACTTTTGTAAAGTTCATACAATTGTTGTGAAGTCAATGGGACTGAAGATTTCTAATCATTCATAAAGTTAATTGCAAACTTCAAATATTTTTTTCCTTAATTCTGGCACTTTTTTAAATATCTTGAACTTGTGCATGGAAAACAAATTTTCAGAATTTATAAAATGTTGAGGTCTTTGAACATATGAATGATATTTATGAGCTGCCATCACATCAGCTCACATTTTGCAGACGTACTGTAAGTCAAAGGGACAATAAAATAGCTGCTAGTTCACCCCAAAGCAGTGTTTTAAAATTGTCGAATAATTATTCAAACTAAAACATACGTAGATAATTTAACAAATCAATCTACTAGTACTTTGACTATATGTTTAGTATTACTTCTGCGTGAAGTCAACGATTTACATAGTTGGAGATGCTAATTTCAAATAACAGACGATAGATGAGGAGATGAAATTGTAGAATTGATAGTTCCGTTAAGCTGGGTTTAGACAGGGCTAGTCAATTGATCAAGTCAGTTGAATTCAACTGACTTGAACGCGAATTGAACGTGTAAACCATGCCATTCAACTGACTTTATCAACTCACTTGAATTGAAAAAAGTTGGACCTGGCTCAAATTTTCAAGCCAATTGAATTCAACTGAGTTGATCATCACTTGCCTAGTCTAAACTGAACCCAGTGTGGCAGTGTGAAAATTACATATATAGAGTAGAAAGGGGTACACGACGTTAGGCATACCGTCGTTAGGCATACGGACGTTAGGCATAATGTACGATAGGCATAATGGACGTTGGGCATAAAGGACGTTAAGCGTAATGGACGTTAGGCATAATCTACCCGATGAATTCCAGAAGGATGATAATGGGGACCGTCTATTGATTGCTGACTTCGGTGACAATAATGAAAGAGCCTTAAATTTTGGAACTCATGAAAACTTTCGACGTCTTGGACAGGCAAAGTATTGGGTTACAGATGGTACGTTTGCCACAGTTCCTTGTTTGTTGCGGCAACTCGTCACTGTTTATGGAATAATCGCTCCCTCACATCAGCAGACGGTTCCGCTAGTTTTCATTCTGATGACAACAAAAACAGAATCGTTATATCGAAAAGTATGGCAGGAAATCCTGAAAGCAGCAGGTATGATTTTTTGATATTGAATGAAAAACCACAGAATTCACAGAATTCTTCAGTTCATGAGCTGTTCTTTGGTATCATATTTTATTCAACCTTAGCTGTTTTTTTGTTATTGAATGAAAAATCACAGAATTCACCATTTTTATTTCATGAGCTGTTCTGAGCGTCCGAAAAACCTTTTCTTCTTTGACAATTGCAATATGTGTGTAAGAATATATTACAACAAATGTGTGATTTGTTTATTTCTAGATGCGATTGATTTCAAGATATAGTTCAAAACTATGCTGAGTTTTCATTGCCAGATTATTTAACCGCTATCGCTACTAATCTTGGATCTAAGTAAATATGTAGCTACGTCACTTATGATATGATAAATAATGGATTCCAAACTGTGCTTATTAAATAAACTATGTTTGTTTAACTTGTATCATGTTTTATTCAACGCTTAGCTTAATTTAAGCATTGTTTACCATGATCGAAACAGGTTTCTAGAGTTGCACAGCAGCAAGGTATTTTATGCCTAACGTCCATTATGCATAACGTATATTATGCCTAACGTCCATTATGCCTAATGACTTTATGCCTAACCTCCATTATGCCTAACGTCTGTATGCTCAACGTATTTATGCCTAATGGGGTGCACTCAGTAGAAAGCGGGCCAGGACAACTTTAGGATGGTACAAATCTGTTTGATCATCTCTCTTTGGTGGCGGGTGGAATACCCCTCACCATCCATCTCCAACGGGGGAGTTTTGTAAAAAGATATGATCAAACCGATTTGTACCTTCCTAAAGTTGTCCTTGCTCGCTTTCTACTCTCTATATGCAATTTTCACACTGCTGTACTCTAACGGAACTATACTTCCATCTCGTCATCTATCGTATACAAATTACCACTTTAGTCTGTTAGCATCTTCAACTATGACAATCTACTAGGTTTTGTACTGCTTTACACTAGTACTGCTTTAAACAATAAATGTATTGAAAATAAACTACAAGAGAAGAAAATATTCATATATCATGGTCACGTTCACGATCGGCTTACGGTAATTCAATTTCATAAAAAAATCACTATGGAAGATGACGGGCCCCGAAAATTTCAAATTTTATTGGCAGATTAACAACAGCGATACATCATTAATATTGACAGCAAGATTTGGGATGGTTCCATTGTTCTAAAACTTACTGATTTGTGACATGTTCTCAACATCAGTTAGGTTAGCTTTGACATAAAGTTTTGTTAACTGTCATTATACCAAACCTGCAAAATGCGTGTCGATGCTGTGGCACAGCATGTCTGTCTCGTAGCCGTGAAGCGAGCTGATCGTCGGTGCAGCTTAAAAATTGCATTTTCAGATTCCAATTCTAATATGAAAGTTTAAAATGTAAGCATCCTAATTATTCTGTACTGGTAATCATATTTCAAAATATTTTGCCATATGGAAAACTGGATAAAACTGGATGAATTCTGAAGAATCCATCTGGCATCACTGCCTTGTACATCGTAATACACGATAAAAAGAAAATCGTGATAATTTTTCCTAATATTGCCATAAACAATTCGCGCCATTAAAATGGATTCCGCAATGTTCATGATAGCACATCAGTTCCTTCGCAATTTTCGCGACATCATTTAAAGTTTACGCGATTTTCGCAACTGAAAAATCAAATCCTCGACAAATTCGCGAAATTCGCAAATTACAAAAAAAACACGTATCAAGGAATCGGGATAGAATACTCCTTCCCCAAATAACGGTCCCTCTCTGTATTAGTATGACAGACGTTGCTACTAGAAATCAAGATGCAGAAGAGCATCTCCACATCTATCATGGGAAGGGAATGTATTTAGTAGATCAGGATTCATCATGGTAAATTGTGATCGTTTGTTTGGACCTATGCTCTGCAGTTCAGTAAGCAAAAATGGGTCACCACTAGGCCACCGAGCCCTTTGTTGTATGTATATAATGTATATAAATTTGAAAATGACGGTAACCTCTGGGATTTGAACCCACAAATCTCATTCAGTACACCCACTTAAACCCACAACAGACAATTTTTGTCACACCACAAAACGCTCCCACCGTTGGTTTCGTTGCTACAGTTTTCAGTAGTGCGTACGTATTTCGGGGTGGTATATCGAATACTCGGTGTGTTTACATGCTGTTCCCTTTGTGATTGACGTGCGAACAAATGGATTTTGGACAGCCCCTTACATCTATCCTAAAAAATAGGATAAGTTTTTGACCTTCTCTTACAGCTTTTCCATGAAAGTCAATTTTCAACAGAAACTTCCCTCAGTCATTCCTCTTTTACCTTTCCCTCTCTAGCAACTCTCTCCAACATCATTGTAAAACTCAAACAACAACGCGAACAAATTGTACTTCTTTGCGACACGTTGTCAAACAAGATGCCAACAATAACAACAGCTACCACCACCACGTCAACAACGGCATCTTGTGGTCGTTTCCCAAGGAAGCAGCAAACGAGACAAACTTTTGCCGCAGTTATAAATATTAAATCAAATTAAGGCAACACTCACTGCTGGAACGTTACCTTGATGGCTGATAAAATTTTCTGTTTGTATTGAATTGATGATGCCATCCTTCCAGGACTAGACTGGATTTGTACAGGAGACCATCAAAATCAATACAAAACAGACCGCCATACACCGACCATTAATTCCGGCAATTCTGAACTTTCATCGCTAATCATTTCCTCCAGTTACGCGCAAAAAGCCTACATAGAAACCGGCAGCTTACGGCAGAAAGCAGAACAATTTTTCATCAAATAGATTAAGAATGAACAACCGAACGACAACGCCGATAACGACCCGAGGAAGAATGTGATGAAATTTTCGCTCAACCGCGGAAAAGCAGATTGAACCAGCTTTCCTTCTCCACCAACCAGCACGCAATTACCCCAAGGCAAAGATTACGCAAAGTGAATGCCACATGCCGTTTCACGGCCCAATATTTTGGTTCTTTTGTTGATTTGCTCCCCTTCAAAACGTCCCACCCACGTAAAGATAAATTTTGACGGCAATTGTTACACGGGACGGTACCGTTCTGAACGGGTAGAAAATTGCCACCGAATACTTAATATCACGCGACGAGTCACGCTGTGGAAGGGAACTTGTTATTTTCATACCACCGAAAAAAAAAACGGTCCACTCGTCGGAAAAGCTTATCGTCTAATAGAATCTACCCTCGCCACCTCCCCCGGAAAAATGTGTGGTTTTGTACATATGCTTCACAACAATTTCTAATCCGGAATTTGATACGGTCCACGAATGACGGAGGAAAAAATGAATCGCTTCAGTAGATCTATATTTCTCTCTTCGGCACTTGTGCTTAGTTCTGCAGAATCATTTTCTCCCAACAAATCAATTTCACCGGAAAGCTTTTTTCCTAGAGAAAGCTCTTGGAGGCTACCTACCACATCAAAGACCGAAACCCGAAAAAAAAGAAACAGAAGAATCTGTTTCGGGCATTCTGCACGGTTCTAGGAAAATTTTAATGGCTTTTCCGAATGTACAACAGCCAGCAGAAGAAAAAAAAATAAGCCTGTGACAACCGAATACACACAGACAGGTGCCGTCGTTAGTCGATTGCTCTTAAAATGTGAGGTTGCCGGGGATTGATCGCTGCCTGTGACGGTGGCGGTGCCTTGGAGGTGGAATGTGAAATATGCAAATATGCAATTCTCGGGTTTTCACCGTGCGGAAATCACCTCCGGTCGTGGAATGGCTTTTCCATTTTATAGTTTGACTGGTGGCTGATAGCAATCAATCCGGTTGTGATGTGTGTGTGTGTGTGTGTGTGTGTGTGTGTGTGTGTGTGTGTGTGTGTGTGTGTGTGTGTGTGTGTGTGTGTGTGTGTGTGTGTATTGATTGCATGTTGCAATCTAGTGGAAATGTGTATTTTTATTTTGCAATGGCATCTCAATATTAATCTTCATCCAAACAACCATAGAGACCGATGTGGCACAGTTCTTGAAACATATTGCAGTGGAAGATTGACCAATTCGAACAGTGTACAGACAAAACACAATGATAATAGATGGAAATTAGTATGGGAAAACCTACTTTTTTGCATCTTTATTACTAGGGACCACAATTACGCATCTATTTAAATACGTTTAAGTATAGCCCAGGAAGTGCCTAACAACTATGCTCAAGGATGTATTGTGCTAGAATACCCATAAAAAAGTTATAGCTGTTCAAAGATCAATGTTTCGAATTAAATGCCAAAAAATCCCTCTTTCTGCCAACACTGCCGGTGTACCAATGAAAGTCAGACTCCAAACTGAAATAATTTCGAAGTTAATTATTTTATCGGTCTGGTATGTTCAGATGAAATATTCAAAAACAATAGATCTATCTGATATGCGTAGTCGGAGGGGGGATGGGGGGGGGGGCTTACTCATATCAATAGAAGTAAAGTTCCAAACTGGAATAACTTCGGTGTTTCTAATCTTGTCAAGTTGGTATGTTCAGATGTATTGAAAAACATGTGCTTCATTTAATAGGCGTAGTTAGATATGAGGAGGGGGGGGGGGGGAGCTTACTGTATGCTTTCCGCCGCTCACTTATATCAATGAAAGTAAAGATAAAAACTAAAATAACTTCGGAGGCTCCCACCTCTTGAGTTGTTCGGATGGGTTATTCAAAAACATTTGCTAAATCTCATAAGAGCAGTTGTAAAGCGAGTACTCCCATTCTCTTCCCTACTCTTTTGGTGCAATATAAAATGTCAGATATATTCACATAAATGTCATTGGATTATAATGATTATATTACTTTTTAATATATTCTACGATTTCTCAGAGTACTCTTTTCGATGCTGTTCTTATCCCTTGAAGCAAATATTGCTGTTGAACTAGGTCTCGGGTGGATTTCTTGATAAGTCAGAAATTAGCTTAACCCCTCGTTTAGCCATATAGTTGACAACCATCAAGGAAGCAATTCGTTGTTTCGCATTGAAATAATCTGTATCATTACTCCACTCGTTTGCCGGTTTTTTGCATGAAGCCGGTCGAAATTTCGAAAAGGAATCAGCACTGTTAGAAATGACGTTTGGCTTGGGAGCCCAACTGAAACTTAGTCCAACAAGCGAAATCCGACTGTATCTGTGTCTGAGACGAAACTGGTGAAGACAGTTTTCGTTTTCTCTTGTTTTTGGTTCTTGACGTACGACTACTTCTGTGTTTTCTATATGCGGGTGGCCCGAATGGCAGTTTAATATTTCAAATAAAAGCTTTGTTTAGAAATTTAAAATTTTCCAGATGCTAATAATTCAAACAACATCTCCTCACTAACAACTGATCAGACAAGTGGATATTAAATATTTACACTACAACAATTTTCGTTTTAAAAACTACATATAGTAAGCCCTTCCCCCCTCCCCCCGCTGTCTAACAACACTTATGAGATTAAGCAAATGTTTTTCAATAATTCATCCTGAACATACCAAATCGATAAGATAAGAAATTCCGAAGTTATTTCAGTTTAAAACTATTGATATGAGTGAGAGGGACTCTACAACTACACATCCCAAGTAACATTTTAAGTTTTATGAAATACTACAAAGCAACTATATAACAACATTCATAAAACCCTGGTCAAGGCTATTTTGTCATTAATGCATCCACCAAAACCTCATTAAGACTAGAATATGTCTAGTTCACCCACCCTGGAGAAGGTTCTGAAGGATGTATTCTCGAAGCTCTTCAAGATTGATTTACTGTAAAAGGTTGTATGACGAACGCATTGAGAACCATTTGAAAGCTACAATAAAAGCTATTTAGCAACAATAAAAACCTTTTCCGAGCCATTTCCTCTAGCCGCATGCTGAATCCACTAGGAAAGCATCAATCAAAATAGAAAAGGATTTATGATCGGATTCATATTTTGATATTACAGGGCCCGTGTGTTGACCACTCGTCTTTCGACTCCGACTCCTTATGCTTCAGCTCTGTTTTCAAGTTTATAAATCATTTAAAAATAGACCCCGACGCTTAAAACTTGTTTGGTAAACCCCATTTTTTTTTTAAATTTGGCCACATTACTTTTCCATGTCTCAATTCATAAAGATTTATTTTTAAGTTCTAAAATCATGGCAAATGACTCCATGTCCTAAAATCATTAACATTATTCCTGGGTCCTAAAAATTTGGAAATGTGGTCGATTTTTCCAAGACACACAATTTTATTTTATAATTCAGAATATTGGTTAATCCACCTCTCATAGATATATAAAGAAACGCTTAGAGAAATCAATTTTATATTTTGGCGGAATTTATGGATGAAATTTTCTTTGAAGAAGTCCATTAAAAATCATGAGGAATTCGCTTTCAATCTTATGAGGTAGTTTTGTGAATTACGTCATACATGCAAGCATGTTTCGCATTTGAAGACAATCTCTGCACTTCAAAGCTTAACATAAACTCGTAGGCGTACCTTAATCATCGTTCCAACTCCCACGTAAGAGTTGGAAATATTACGCGTTGAGATTAGCTTGTCGGCGAACCCTGTCATTAACAACGGTTCAGTCGATCAGAACTACGCTTACCGATTAATGGCTGCTATCAACTCCAAACCAGGAGGAGGAGAATGTTAGGAAAAATCACTCCAAAATAATTAAAATAGAAACTGATGATATAAAAATTTTGTTGATTATCCAAATGTATTACAATAGTTCTCATTAAGTGGCTTAGTTTTAAGTGGCATATTAAATTTTATGTGAAATGTACGTAATAACATCGAAAAAATTAAGTCCACCCTCGTTAAACGCCGATTTGACTAATTATTTAACATTGAAAAAAAATATATATATTCTTCAGATCGAGCTTAGCCGAGATTTTTTTTTATTATTTTCGCATTTAAATGTTGGCTCATTACTAAATTTACCAAAATATAGTTATATCTAAGGAAATATTGATTGAAAATCGAAGATTTTAAAAAAAACAAGCAAACTAATTGTAACGTGGCTGTGGCATAAATGTTGATTTTCATGAGTCATTTGTGAAAAAGTTGTTTTGCTTTCAAGAATTCCTTAACAAATTAATACGGGTTTAAAATGGCTTTTATGAAGAAAACTTGCAGGCTGAATTGTATTTATCTAAAGCCATTTTGCTTGATCCTAACCCGTTCAGATTTATGGCAGCATTTATGGAGGCAAAGTTGCCTGCAAAAAGTTAAACGTCAAAGTTTGTTTATCTTTCGATAGTTGCGCTGTGAGATCCAGGATTCTTCCAGGCGATTTTCTCCCGATGGATTGGGAGCAGTTACTCAGATAGTTTGCGAAACTGTTTTACAACATTTCGCATTTCGAATAGCTTTAAGCGCAATCGTTCCCGAAAAAAGATCCCCTTCTTCCGGATGCAGGGCTGTACGCTTGAATGATATTTTCGAAGAGTCTTTCGCCGAATAAAATCGCTGCTATGGATCGGAAACCAGCTAATCTCCGCTAACTAACAGTTTCAGTGGTTTGCTGTCGGTTGTTATTTCGATTGTCATCGCAAGATCTGGAGAAGGCTGGTATGTTTTTTAACTTTAGACAATGTTTTATGAGTTCGAGGGCCCCGCTCACTTTACTCTTCTCCTACAGATGGTCAGTTGTTGGTGGTGTGCTGGTTCTTCTAAAGAAGTAAATTTAGCTGAAATTGACTTGATTTTTTCATCCTACTTTGTCTATCTTTCGAGATTTCTTTGTCATAAATTTGGCATTAATTAACTATGAGGAACCATCTTTTAAGCTTAATTTGTAAACAAAGTAATTGGGGAGTTAATGATCCACTTTAAAAAAGCTAAAAAGCAACAATAAATGCTTTTTTTCTCTAATGCAAAACCTAATTGTTTTATGTTTACTTTTATAATGATAGAACACGTTTAAAAAGTATTTTATCATGACATTAATAAACAATTGCTAATGACGTTTATGCTTGAATTACAGAACAGTTTTAAGGAGGAATTGATAACTGTTTTAAATTTGTTTTTAAAACAAAACAGTTTTTGACTTTCTTGTCAGACTATAAAAGGTTTTTAAAACAGCAAAAAGCTTAATTACTAAGCAGGAATGTTTTACACTTTAAAATGCTGTGTTTAAACTAAATGGATTGTTCATTGCCGTTATAAAACCATCATAAATCAGAGTGGATGCTAAATGGTTACTGAATTGTTACTTGGGATATGAGATAGAGCAATTGTTTTTGAATAATTCATCTTAAAATACCAAATCGGTAAGATAAGAAACTCCGATATTATTTCAGTTTGGAATCTGACTCCCATTGGTACACCGGCAGTGTTGGCAGAAAAATGGATATGGATCAAACCATAAATATTTGAATAGTTATAACTTTTTTGAGATACATTCTAGCACCAAAGCAAAGTTGTTAGGCATTTTTTGGACTATATTTGTACGGCTCATGCCAAATTGTGGTCTCTAGGGATAAAATGCAAAAAAATTGGTTTTCCCATACTAATTTCCATACAAATTTCAAACGAAATGCGGAAAGCCAAGTTACAATCAATCGTCCCCAAATTTTGCACAGTTTTTTGGGACTCCAAATGGTTGCTTTCGATTGGTGAGGTAAAGTTTGCGTTTTTTCCATATAACGACGACCCACTCTAATGAGTATGAGCATGATTGATCGCCCGAGGATGCAACTCCGTTATTGCCAGTAGGAATATGTTAATGTAATACTCGTGTCAATGAAAGCCAAGAACACCTCTGCACTTCCACGAGAAATCACTGGGATGTTGGATAAAAAGAATGGGATTGCAGCAGGATTCGTTTTGGTAAACGATATGCTGAATTGATGTCCTAATGATTCAATCGAAGGAGCTTGGGTTTGAACCAACGGTGTAAGCAAAATCGGTCATCACTAGGCCTCCGAGCTCCTTATATCACAAAACAATAACGATCAAGTTTTCGGTCAACTTGTTGTTACTAGGTGTCGATCTCAGGGGCGACCCCACCGACGACGACAACAACTCCTCTTGAGAAGGATGTGATGTGGATTTCCGATCAACACGTGTTTCCTAAAACTCAAATATTCCTTTAGGTACACGTCCCTCCAACCAAATTTCATTACGCTTTACTGCCGACAAAAGCATAACAGTCCCATATGGATTAGAATTGATTGTAAATTTCCTTTTTTTTTACACTGTGGAAATACATAAATTGATGGTGGCAATAGAGCTGCCGCCACTGCCTTGCAAAGGGTTAAATAATTGAAATCATGACCAAAGTGGGACGACAATCATTCTTTCGAGTGACTTCAATTAACTCCTACAGTTAAACTGCTTCGACGTCGTCGTCGTCCTTCAACAAAAACGGGGTCACAATCTTTTATTTAAAACCAACAATTATCCTTGAGAAGTAAAACTACCACCCCATGCTTCACTCGATACGACCATTCCCTGACCCAACCCACAGTTTGACCGTCTTCCTATTCTATTCTGTTATTTTCTTCCGTTTTTTTTTCCACTTTGAGTTGGTTGTGCAATTGGTTGATTTGCTGTCGACGGGTACGCGGGGCTGAATTTTAAATTAAAATCAATAAAATTCTTTCCCAGTGCACTCCAAGAGCGCAGTCCCGAAGGGGATGGATGGCTACCACCAGCAACCAGCCACCACCCAGTCAGCCAGGCTATTTCGGCGTGCATTTAGCGTCATCCTGCTATTGCTGCTTCTGAGTCGTAAACTACTGCTGGCTGAACATACTGAGTATATTTCTATATCGAATACACAGTTTCTACTCCTAACAGCTCGTTCGTACGTCATACCACGGACGGGGGGCACTGCATGGCATTGGCGCTGGCGGGGAAGCAGAATGGCATCAATAATTCCGAATTGGCAGCAGCTGAGCCGTAAAGTCTATCAATCCGTCGGTTGATTCAGGGAATTCTGGTTAGTGGAACTGAACAGATCGAAGCATAGCAGAAAAAAGATGGTTCTCATCGGGAAGTACGCGGTGATCAAATGCATGACATAAGAGCAAAATTTCGTTTTCTATTGAGAAACGTTCAAAATTTACCCACCGTGGGTGGAAAAATAAAAACTCGCAGCCAGCTAGAGGTAGAATTGCGATTCCGGTCCGGTAGGTTGATCGACTCATAAGCTTCGCGAGTTTGGAGATTTTCCCATTCTTTGCCAGTTTTCACAGACTTCGACTGTGTTATTTTTCCTTTCCACGTTTTGACGGGTTTTCTCCATCTAGGTAGCGAGGACGCTCGTCCGTGCGTCCGTGATCGTAGTCGTCGTCATCGTCATCGTTGCTATAGAGAAAGAGCGAAGCAATAGTCTGTGCAGTGGAAAAACAACACCATCAGAGCTCAGTAGCTTGAATCGACGGTGGTGGCGAAAGGACAAGGTTGAATAGACTGATAGTTTTTTTTTTTGCCGTGCCGGAACCCCTTTTCCCATCATGCAATCGCGTACATTCCTGATGCAATCCAACTATAATCGGATCGATGCAGTTTCGCCTTGCCTCGTCGGGAGGGTGGTGCATACTGTGCAGCAACGACGAAGACGACGATGGCGGAGGACGAGGACGGTAGGGTTTAATGTCGTGCCATAATAGCAGCGAAGGAAAAACCGAGTGGTTGGGAAGCTTGTTTTGATTGGGTGGATTTAAGGGTCCTGTTTGGATGGTTTTTATGGTTCCAGATTGGGAAATAAAATTGAAAATGGTGTCGTAAGGGGCTATTTGATTTGCGTATTTTATTTTAGCGGCGAAATGGGATTAACGGGTTTGATCGTATAATCGGCGATGAAACTAGGTATGAACTGGGTGCGATCGCTTAAGAAAAAGTTTTGATTTTTAGAGAGACGTAAACTGCCAGGTTTTTACATTAGTATTGCGAATTTTGAGGAGCTGCGGGAGCTCGGATAGCCTACCCGAGCAAAGTCGGATATCAAAATACCATCAAAATGATATCAAATTATGTTTTTGAAATCATGTTGAAAACATATTTTGATATGCTATTTTTTAATTTTGGTTGAATTCATATTTTGATATTTCTAAAAAAATATAATTAAAAACAAAATTTGATATTTTATAATAAGGGCATCCACATTTATCACTGATATCTCCCTTTTTTCTTACGAGTCAATCAGGATGCTTGCTTGCTATTTTCTTTATGAACATCAAAGAGACAATAATGATTTTTACAGTTATATTTTGCAACATTTATTGATATTAATAAACCTGCGAATTGAATTTACACATCGATATAACTGATTGAAATATTTTAATATTTTATTATGAATAGATGAAAACTTATTGTTCGCGCAAGGACATTTACCGCCTTGTCCCTAAGTAGAATATATCAACCTTAACAATCGATAGATACCACCTTGCTGACGAGCAATGGAGAAAAAATCGTTGAAGGCAATTTGTCGCTCAAAAATATCGCCTTCCATAGTGCCCACCTTAGCCAACGAGTCCGCTTTCTCATTACCCGGAATTGAGCAATGAGATGGCTAAGCTAAGGTATAGTATAGGAGCAGTTGGATAAATCACTCAGTTTAGATCGTATTTCAGGCAGGAAATACGAGGAGTGCTTCATCGGCCTCATTGAACGAATAGCCTCCAATAAGCTAAGACTATCCGTAAAAATTAAATTATGGTCAGAAAGTAGTGAGGCAATTCGCTCTACTGCGTAAAATATGGCTGCGAGTTCCGCAACGTATACGGAGCATGGTTTTTGCAGTTAATAGGGGGCGCTATGAAATTGATTAAATACACCAAATCCAGTGGAAGCATTTATGGTTGACCCATATGTGAAAAAACTTTTATCGTTACTTAAATGGTGGTACTTGATTGCAAAAATTGAGGGAACAACCATCGACCGATGCTGATCTGGTATTCCATGGATTTCTTGCATCATGATCGGATCAAAATTTACAGAGGAACTATAGAAGGCTTGAAAGTACAATAGTTAAAATAAATTGATTACTTATTTTGATTATTATTAACGAAATTACTAATATCAAAACGCATACATGGATTTGTTATCAAGAAAACATGATTTGTTATCTTTTTAATACCCTTCATATACCATTTAGACCTAATTTTTGTTATGATTACTGTTAACTCGACCACACGGTAGGCAAAATATGTTATCACAAACGCTTGAATCAAAATATCAAATTTAGTTTTCATTTTGTTTTTATTCTCTGCTCGGGTAGTCAGCTAATATTAATCACTGTGGAAGCCTTATTTCTGATTAATCTTATTTACACCTCGCAACTTGAAGAGCACAACTATCAGCTCTCATGATATATACAACAAGAAAACTGGAACTGGGGTTCCAATGTAATGAGCTGTGTGGCATCCCAAGTAACAATTCTGCAATCATTTGGCATCCACTCTGATTTATGATGGTTTTATAATGGCAATGAATAATCCATTTAGTTTAAATACAGTTTTTCGCAGTGTAACACGTTCCTGCTTAGTAGTTCACCTTTTCGCTGTTTTAAAAACCTTTTACAGTCTGTCGAGAAGTCAAAAACTGTCTTGTTTTAAAATTAAATTTAAAGTTGTTCTCAATCCCACCATAAAACTGTTCTATAAATCAATCATAAACTTCATTAGCAATTTTTTAATAATGTCTTGATAAAATACTCTATAAACCTGTTCTATCATTATAAAAGCAATCATAAAACCATTAAGTTTTAAATGAGAGCAAATGGCATATATTGTTGCCTTTTAGGCTTTTAAAAGTGTATCATAAAATCTCCTCTGTTTACAAATTGAATTTTAAGGATGGATCCTCACAGTGAATAGAAACCAAATTTATGACAAGGATATATCGAAGGATAAACGAAGTTGGAAGAAAAATTCAACCGATGCTAACGACCGAAGGGAGGTCAATTTCAGTAAAATTTAGTTCTTTAGAAGAACCAGCGGAACGGATACAATCAACGACTGAGCATCTGGTGGAGAAGAGAGAAGTGAGCGTGGTCCTCAAATTCATAAAACATTGTCAAAACAGCCTGAAAACAGACCAGCCTTCTCCAGACCTTGCGAATAGATGAAGATCGGAATAACTTGTGTCAGTACCGACAGCAAACCACTGAAACTGTCAGTTAGCAGACACTAGTTGGTTTCCGATCCATAGCTGCGATTTTATTGGGTGAAAGGGTCATCACTTGGAAAAAATTAATTCAACTGTACATTCCTGCATCGTTTGATGGTGCACTTCCAGAACCATCCGGAAGAAGGGGATCTTTTCAGGAATTATCGAGGTTACAGCTGTGCGAAATGCGAAATGTTGTGAACACTTTCTTAGTAACTGCTTCCAAGCCATCAGGAAATAATCGCCTGGAAGAACGCTGAATCTCACAGCGCAACTATCGAAAGATAAACAAACTTTGACGTTTAACTTTTGCATGAAACTTTGCCTCCATAAATCCTGCCATAAATCTGAACGGGTTAAGATCAAGCAAAATGGCTTTACATAAATACAATTCAGCCTGCAAGTTTTCTTCATAAAAGCCATTTTACAACCTAAGGATTTTGTTATGGATTTCTTAAAAGCAAACAACTTTTTCACAAATGACCCATGAAAATCAAATTTTATGCCACCGCCATGTTACAATTAGGTTGCTTGTTTTTTACAATCTTCGATTTTCTATCTATATTTCCTTGGATATAACTATATTTTGGTCAATTTAGCAATGAGCAAACATTTAAATGCGAAAATCATAAAAAAATAATCTCAGCCTAGCTCGATCTGAAAAATAATTTATTTTATTCAATGTAAAATAATTAGTCAAACCGACGTTTTACGAGAGCGAACCTATTTTTTTCGCTGTTTTCACGTACATTTCACATAACATTTAATATGGCACTTAAAACTAGGCCACATAATGAAAACTATTGAAATAAATTTGGATATTCAACACGATTTTTATACCATCAGTTTCTATTTTAATTATTTTGATAAGATCGGATTCATAAATACTTTTCTATCTTGATTAATGCTTTCCTAGTGGATTTAGTAAGCGGCTAGGGAAATGGCTAGGAAAGGGTTTTTATTGTTGCTAAATAGCTTTTGTTGTAGTTTTCAAATGGTTCTCAATGCGTTCGTCATACAACCTTTTGCAGTAAATCAATCTTGAAGAGCTTCGAGAATACACCCTTCAGAACCTTCTTCAGGGTGGGCCAACTAGACATATTCTAGTCTTAATGAGGTTTTGGTGGATGTATTAATGACAAAATAGCCTTGACCAGGGTTTTATGAATGTTGTTTTATAGTTGCTTTGTAGTGTTTCATAAAACTTAAAATGTTACTTGGGATGTGTCCATGATTTGCGCTCTAGAAAACTTGAAGTGATATGAAATATCAGCCATCATGACGGCCATCTTTGGACTCTTCAAGGAAACACCTCAAAGAAAGGAACTTTTGGGTTTACCAAAAGATGAAGCACGTTTATCTTCGTAAATATCGCGATACGAGAGGTGTTTAGATGTTCGAAATGTGATATCCGATTTTCTCCGAAAATTTGGCATAAATCATGATTTGGGTTTCCCAAATCTTCAAATCTGTTGATCTCTGTAAAAACCCATATTGATCCATCGGGCAGGTGTATAAGGCCTGCACTCGAAAAAAATGCACCAGACAAAAGTGTTCGCCAAAAATTTATTTTAAGTCAGATTTTCTTGAAACTTTTAGGGAATGAACTAATACATACGGAATATGTTTCGGCATAATTACTTTATTCAATTTCCTTTCCATCGCTGAAAGCCCGCACCTTTCCCTTAAGACCCCTCATTACATTTTGTGCAATGCACAGTGGTCCAGAATGCAGATTTAGGTGGAATGATATGCTTTGAGCCTGAAATTGAAACTTTAAACTAAAAGTCTCTTATACAAAGTTGTTCCTTATAGTTAAGCCCTTATTTTTATGACAATGCAAAATTTGTTGCCTGTATCTGTTCTAATAAAAAAGATATACCCGAATATAGTAAAAAATATGATTAAATTCAAATTGATTTTATACGAGTTTAAAAAATAACATACCTCCAATTTTTTTTATATTATTGAGAATAACATACGCCCTTTCAAATGCCGTAGAAAAACTTTTTTTTTGTTTGCCCCAACCATAGATATTAACATTTGAAAAGTGCATATTTTTAGTATAAAAACGTCAATAACTCTTGATTGGCGAAAGATATTGACAAGCTTTGTGTGGCAAAAATTTGCGCCTTCTCAAGATCTAAAAGCTTTTGGAGACACCTTGGCTGAGAAATTCGAAATTCGAAATAAGAAAACTAGAGCAAAACAACAACACCGGACGAATCTCTGGGGAATTTGGGGGGTTGGCGGTTTTTGGTACAAAAACAACGTTATTGTCTCTGTACCAATCCAACGTCGATCGCGCGTAATGGCATGATGCCAGGTCCAGCCAAAATAATGTCTCACCTCCGTGGGACCACAGGAAGGGCAACCGATGCTTCTGGAGGCACTCGGTGCGGTAAATTTCGCTGTTGATGGTACCCATTGTGATGACTCAGTTTACCGCATTGGCATATGGCCTGCCAGAGCAAGTATTTTTGGCGAATTTGTCCACTTTCCTTATGTCTTCCGGAACATCAAACCGTGATTTGGCAACGTAGAACTCCAGCCCCGATATCTGCTTTGCGTCTGCCTTGATGTAGGTTTCGTCATCCATAACCACACACATCGGTTTCGTTAACCACTCTCGATACAGCTTGCTTGCGCGGGATTTGGCCGTCGTGTTTTGTTGATCACGCCGGTTCGGTGCCTTCCGGACCTTGAATACACGAAGCCCTGATCGTGTCATGGTTTGCTGAACGAACCAGGCGGAACACTTTGCCTTCAGAGCCGCGTCGCGAATCGAAAGGTTCGGATTACGCTTGAAATAATCCAACACCTTCCGGGCCTTCACAGGGTCAGCTGTCTTCGATTTTCTTCCACTTCCGACCCGCCGCTCGGTCATCTGGGACTCCTTAAACGATTTTACCACCCGAGACACAGTTGTATGGGTGGTTCCCAGTCGTCTTCCGATCTATCTCATGGTCGCAGTCGGATTTTCCATGACGGCGCGCAAAATTCTCCGGCGATTTTCTTCTTGTTTCGATGACATCTCAAAAACCACTGAACCGACTGTTATGAAATTTTGCACATGTAAACAATTCACTCTAAACTCACTAGAATTGAGATTTAGATGTGTCGCCCCCCTCGCACACGGATAAAAATGGTGCATTTTTTCGAGTACTTGCCTTATAACCTTTATTACCCAGGACAATGTCGGGTTTGATATTATCCAGACAACTAAATTAGACCTTATATTTGTTTTCATTTGTCTCATAGGACAATCTCGTTTTTGATATCATCGTGAAAAACAAAATAGACACTAATGGCGGTAAGCTCCAACTCGGATTAACTGTTTGGATGATCTGCAAAGTGTTTGCTTAGAGTGGTGTTGATTAACTCTGATGTCGACATCAAAGCAGCCGGACATTCTTGATCGAGATTTAATCCGAGGATAATACCGGTTGGAGCTTACCACCATAAGTGTTGTTTTTATTTGTCTCGAGCTTCCTAAAAGTGACCAGTGTGATCATAGGAACTTCAAATGCCTACTAGGGACATATGAACTATTCAAAAATCAATAGAGATTTATTGGTAAACATTGCAATAGGTCCTATCTGCATTGGTCAATTCTCTTCATCTTCTTTCTCTTTCTTTAATCACTCAGCTGCAAAACCATTCCCTGATGTATTTGAAGTTTTGGATGCTAGATAAGAACTTCATTCAACAAACTACATATGTGGCAAAAATAGTGCGGAATCTGTTTACATAGCAGTGGTTAGTGGAAAGTCTCAAAAATGGATCAAAGCATTTAGGTACCCCGTTGTTCCCCTTAGCTTGAAATAAAATTCAAACAAAACTGTATAAAATTTCCGCGATAAATTCCTTTTTCCTTTTCATTTGATGATGTTTTATAACGAATCAAAAACAGACTAAATAATGAAAGAAAAAAAAAAAAACAATGCGGGCCATATAAAAGGTTACTGTCTTCGGCGAAATTTCACAGTAGTTCAAGGTAGATAGAGAACAGCTAGTGTAGAATTTTCTCACTGTGCGACGCTAATGTGCAAGTAAATTTCCGGTATAAAATATATCTTGAGATCTATACTATTTAGAATGTTTCCGTCTTCGAAAAAAGTTGTTCAGGTGATCAATGTCTTCAAATTTGTGTGTTAGTTAGATCAGAATTATCTCACTACGTGACACTAGTTTACGTGTGGACCTCACGTAGATGTCATGACTTAGTAGATGGTGAGGAGTTCAAGATATAGCTTATAGATACAGAAAGTTCACATGTACACTAGCACCGCGTAGTGAGGGAATTCTTAATTTACTTTTGCACCATCACCATTTGGAATGCCTTGATCATCTTACTTATAAAGCCGGTAACAGAAGCTTCTCAGAAATCCTGACCTTAGTTTTTGAATTCACGGATCTTCTTTATTCCTTTATTTAACGTCGGTCTCTGTTCCGCAATCTAGTGCCAATCACCGACGGACATCGATTAATCTATTGACGGCAATCGAATGTGCAAGAAGGCAGCTTCCACACCTGCGTAGGATCCCGAGCAAAGTCCAGCATCAAAATGATAGCAAATAGAAATCAAATTTTGATATAAATATCAAACCGAAATCATAATTTGATTTCAGTTTACGCGATTGACAAATTTGATAACAAATGTGGTTTTCGTTTTGCTGTACATTTGCTCTTCAAAAATATGTTCCTGCAGTTTTGTTTTCATTGCCTTAGCAGAACATCAAATTGAATACTAATTTTGCTATCAACTGGAAAAATGAACATCAAATTGAGTTTTCACTTTGCTGTCACTGATAGCAGAATTCGTTTTCAATATGATGTCACAGGAAGTTTTATTTGCTCTCAATTTTGATATGTTAACCGTTAAAGCTACCAAAACGACAGCAACCTGAGTAATCATTATAAGAGATATCACAGCATCAAATTTAGTTTTCAATTTGAGCTCCAACTTTGCTCGGGATATCGCATCCATTCAACACACATGGACCGGGACCAACGTTTTACTTCGCTTCTGAAGACATGACCAGAGATGTTTATGCCTCAGAAAAATCCCATCGACCTCGGCTGATATTGAACTCATTTGGGGCAGTCACGCTTACCACTACACTACCGGCGCCGGCTGAATTTACGGATAATCCGGATTTTCTGGTGGATCCCCAGAGGACTCCATATCACGAATTCATACTGATAACAGATCTACACATGTTTTCGAAAAAAAGCCTGATATATTTCAGAAACGAAATATTCTTATTTACGCATTCAGTTTCAACCAACCAAAGCCGTCGTATCCCGACACATGTCAAACTGTAACAGCTTCTGTAATAGGGGAAATGGCATTAATGTTGGCCCATCGCTAAAAATCTGCTATTTATCAATTTTATCTAGATGAACGCGTCATTGGGACGGTACTTATGGAAATTTTTGGTCGCTATTGAAAATTTAGTCGATTGCTGAATTTATGTATGAGCCCAAATTAGGGGCATTTAGGCCGACATTACATGCATTTCCCCTACCTCATAATTTAATGAAAACTGTATATGTTTCACTATAACCACATCGAACAGATATGTATTTTCCTTATAGTAACGTTACTTTTACATGATAAATTATATGATAGCTCTATATCATATTAATTTTTTTTCAAGAGTTGAATATTTCAATAATCTAAAGAGTGACCGTATAACGTCATCGTCCCCTACACATTTTTAAGATTTGATTGATTGTAGGATCCTCAAGACTGTGATATTTATTGTAAATTTCAAAACCATGAGTCAGATCCCTCAAATTCAGAAAAAAGAAAATTTTAAAGAGCTGAAGAAAGTTGAACCTTAAAACAGAATAAGCTTGAAGAAATTTTCAAAATGCTGGAATGAAGATTCCGATTTCGAGTCATAAAATGATTTCCAAGATCTCATGTTTGAAAACAAATATCAATATAAAGTCCTAGAAAAATTTCAAGGTTCATGGGTTTGAAGCAAATATTAATGATTCTGCAATTTCGTGGCATTGAGAATTTCTGAAGAATTTTGAAGCGAACTTAAAGGGAGTTCTAAAGAGTATTCTACGAGGGTTCTATCTGGAATTCCGTTTAAGTTTTGAGATGAACTTCAAACGATATCTATAGAATGCTTCCAAGGCAATTCTGAGGACCTTTTGATTCCCGGTAAATGATCAGGAGATTTCCAAGGGTGGTAGCATTGGTGCTCAGCACGGAAAACAAGATCGACGGAAAACAAACCAAAGGAAAAAAATAATTCAAATGAGAAGAGCTTAAATTTAATTCTAAGTAGCTTTCTAAAGTTTAACCATAATTACTAACAAATTTGAGAATAATTCCAAGGGAATTCTGAGAGAACTCCAATAGAATTCTGAGGAGAAATTCAACGGGAGATTGAAGCATGATTTCACTAGAGATGAGGAGAAAACTTAATGAATGCCTAGGAATATTGGCTAGGAATTGTGAAGAGGGTTACGGGTGAATTTTAAGAAGAATTTTTAAAGAATTCTGAGGAAAATTTCAAGGGAGTCGAAGGAAGTTCTGAGGATAAAATTTATAACTCCATTGGAATACACCTTAAATTTAATGTGAATTTAATCCACATTAAATTTAAGGTGTATTGCAATGGAGTTCTGAGGATATTTTCAAAGGAATGCTTATGAGAACCTGAAAGGAATTCCATGTAATATCCCAATGCAATTCATATGAGAATTTCATGGAAACTAAAAGTGGAATTCCATGAGAGTTCTGAAGCATGTTTTGAGGAGTTCCTGAGCAAATTTCAACAGTAATTTAAGGGATAATTCCATCAAAGATTTGTAGGATTACTAATAAAATACTGAGAAAAAATCAAAAAGAATCAGAAGAATACTGAGGAGAATTTTAAAGTAATTATGCTACAATTATTTAGAAATTCGAAGTGAATATCAAGAGTTTTCTTTAGATAATTTCTAGAGTGTTTTGAAGAAAACTATGTAAGTATTACCATAGAGAGTCGGAGTCCCAAGATGTATTTCTTAGATTACAGCCAAATGTTCAAAACTCGATATTCTATTACTCGATGAATTCTGCGGTCCCTTCATTTTCCCATGTATCGTACTCCCCATCAGTGATGGAAAAGTTCGCGAAAACTCACTATGACTCGCGAACTTTTCCCATTGTAAACTTCGTGAAATATCGCCAACTTTTCCAACACTGCTCTCCATAAGTCGATATTTGTACAAGTCGATGCCTCCTTTGGTCTATGATATATGCAGTGTTATTTAGATTCTATACCTCGATATGTCAAAGCTAGCAACCAAACGTAAACAATGGCTTTAAACACAAAATTCTCGAGAATCAAAACATTTCCACCCAAACCAACAATGCCATTCAATAAAGGAAGTTTGCTCTATCAGATGATGGTGTTATATTGCTTGGATGTGCTTTGATTCTCGAGAAGTTTACGTTGAAAGCCATAGTTTACGTTTGGTTGCTCCGCCTATGTCTAGATACACATTTCAAAAGGTTGCATTTATCGATTCTCTTCACCGACTTTCTCTTTCGTTAATAACTGAGCTGTAAAACCTTTCCCTGTTGTATTTGACGTTTTGGACGCTAGATAAGAACTTCCTTTATCCAACTATGTGGTACAAAGAGCGCGGAATCTGTTTGCATTGCAGTAGGTAGTTATCAAAAGAGAAAATCGATGAAAAGAATCGATCAAAGCAGATAGGACCTTTTGAAATGTTCATCGAGATTTCAATTGTTGGTCTAGAAAGGTAGAGCATCTTAATTCCTTGGTTTGATGTTAAAATCAAAGGAACTTTCAAGAAATGATAACTGGTGATCATATTGAGTACCCAGGACCCATCGAGCACATCAAAACATGTTCCTGGTGTTTCGGGGAAATGGTCCGTACATTTAATTGATGAGATATATCAAACAGGTTATATATTGAATCCTCAGGATGGATGCTGGGTTGCTAGGCCGAGTAGGCCGAATGGTCACTTGACCGAAGAGTCATTAAACCGAATGGCCAACGGTTTTTAGGCCGAATGGTCATCAGCCCAAATCCGGAAAATTGTTTCTTAGCACTTCCGATGAAAATTTTCTGGTTTGAAGAAAAGATTAACCAGCAAACAATAGAAGGATACATAAAATCATTCCATATTTGACTTAAATCGCCAACAATTATTCCGTCTCAAGTCAGGAAGAAGAAGAAAAACTACTGTAGAAATTAAGGGTGTCTACTACCTGGAGAAAAAAAACCTGGAAAACCAGGAATTCTTGGAGGATTATATTTTTCCTGGAAAAATCTGGAATTCTCAGGGAATTTTATCATTATATGTGAATTTTAAAATTTTCTTAGTAAGGATTTTTTTAAAGTATATAATAAATTTTATTATACAAATATTGTTAATTTCGAGCGAATTTATCTTTAGTAACATTTTTTTTTTATAGATTCAGAGGCTTCAATCCTTTTTTTTACTTTCTGAAATTTGAATATTTTTCACAAATTTTCAATTGGATTTTTTTTTTAATTCTGTACTCAAAATAATGACTTGAAAAAATCAAGATAAAGGACCTTTTATGATTGTCATGGCCAATGAAATTGGATGATAATTGCTAAGGAACTCATTCCAAGGGAGTGCTGGGAAAAACTGTGAGGAAAACATCAAGTGCAAACTGCTTTCAATGTAGTCCTGAGGAACTCCATATTCTATGTGAAACCTGAATACCAAGGTAGTTCGGAGTAAAATTTCAAGTAAAGTCTGAACAGTATTCGGAAGAAATTTTTAATGAAAATTAATATGAAATTTCTAAAGATAATTCCTAAGGAATTCTGAAGAAGACTCCAAGGAAATTCTAAGAAGAATTACAACGAAATTCTGAGGATAATTTCCAGAAGTGTCAGGGAGAAAAAGAAACCGAAACATAATTCTAAGGGAATTTCCGGAGAATAGTTCGGGAGTATGCTAAGCTGGTGGGCGTTGGCCAGATTTGGATTTTTCAGATATAATCCTAAATAGGAACTAGATTATTTAATACTCTAGTAACCTCAAGTCCGTGCTCTGTCACAATGTTTCATTGTGATTAATCAACACGCAAAGGGGTAAAATATCAAATTTGGGGCGAATTTGAAAGAAAGGGAACTTGGAGTGTAGAGCGCACTGCCCACTGGACGATTCCGAAGCCTGGCCAAGTGAGTGGTGTATGGGTTTATTTGATTGAACGTCGTTTCCAATTTATATATTGATACATTCAAACCACTGACATTTGGTAGAAAGGATGCGGAGGGAACGCTTAGGGGGAGCGTAACCCATGTTATGGTTTACATTTATTAAATAGTTCAGACAGGCTAGAAATGACAGGTTTATAGTGAGAGAATGTACCATATTAGAAAGCATAATTTTCATAGGGTTCAGAGCAGCTGAGCTGTTAGGTTGTAGTTTGACCTTCCTTCAAAACCAATTTGGCTCTAGAACAATTTTAAACTTGTTCTGCATTATTCACATGTTGCAATTATTGAAAAGAGCTCGATATAAAGTAGCTTTATACAATTAAATAGAAATGCCAAAATATTACCAAATAGTTTAGCTGTTCTGATTTCGGTACAGTTTGTTGAGGTCGGGTATAGTTTCTGAGTATGGATTCCGATTTTGAAATAACTCATATTAGCAAAGAGTAATAGTTTTATTGCTAGGGAACTTTCTTTTGGGATCGTCTTTTCTTCATACAATTCTCATTATTCATACTATATTAATTGTGATCAGTCTTAGAAAATGTTATATGTTTAAGCCCCGTTCTAGATTATTTTGTTATTCATATCTTATGCATTGCAGCTCGCGAGAGGTTACCAAATATGGGTTCTTTTTCTCATCCACAATAGTTTGGAGGGAGGGGGCGATCTGAGAGCGGAATAGAGGCAAATAAAATAGGGAACACAACACCATAACCCCAAACGACTAACCAACGCATTTGGCTCACACTTGTTCTATTTCTTTCTTCCTCTCATGTACCAATATTACCTGCCTGAGAACAAATGGGAACACATCCAGATGCTCAATAGAAAGGAAAAAAAAGCGAGAAAGCGTGAACAAGAAAAGAAGAGAGTAAGCAGTAAGAAAGGATCACGCCGGTTGGAGACAGCTAATTTATACTGGACGGAACTGGTAAGTAGGATAAGAATTGTAAAAGGTGTGTGCTTGCATGATTTACCTATTTTAGATTTACCTATAAGCCACATGAGAACCTCATTTCCTTCAATTACTACTCCATTGCAGCACACACCTAATAATGATCACTAACCTTGTAAGTTGTGAGTTGTAAAGTATAATTACCATGCATAGATATAAGTTAATGTACCAGAACCTGGACGGACACGAGCCTACCCAGGGGAAGACCCGGATACGACCACCCATGTGTGTCTAGAGTATCGCACGAGCTGACGAGTGTAACGGGAAGGACAGTAGGTGTATAGACTAGGGGGTTAGTCCCTAGATAAGCCAACTTAGCGGTTAGCACAGCCTATACACTGAACAATTACAATTACAATAGTTCGGGAGTATGCTAAACGGAGGATGCCATATAAATCTGAACATAATTCCTGGAAAACTTCGAAGGAACTCGGAAAAGAATTGCAGGAGGCTTCTGACTTGAATGCTAAATTATTTTTAATTAGAAATCTATGGAATTTGCTACTTCACTACAACCGAATTCCATGGGAAGGAGTCAAATACAAAGGGCATTATGCAATGCATTCATTGCAAATTCTGAGAATAATTCCAAAGCATTTCTAACTGAGGAGCATTTCAAGGTAATTCCGAAGAAAATTACATGGGAATTGAATTCTGAGGATGATTCCAACGAAATTTCAAGGGAATTGCAATCATGTTCCAGTGATAATTTTTAGAGAATCCAAAGGAGAGTACCAAGAGAATTGTGAGGAGTATTTCGAATAATTTATGGGAGTTCTGCCCAAAACTAAAAAAGAATTAATAGAAAAATTCCATAGGAATTCCTGGAGAATACAAAGTGAACGCCTATAAATTACCTACAAGTTCCCCGGAGAAATCTCCGGGGAACTCCTAGGTAATACTGCATAAATTATTAATAATTTGAAGAGCATTTCAGTTTGAATTCAAGGAGTGTTCTGCAGATTATTTTCAAATGAGTTCTGAGGGTATTCTGAGATGATTCAAGCAAATTGTTCAGAAAATATTGAAGAATTCATGTAAAGGTAAGGGAAGATTCCAATATATAATTTATTTCGAGATGTTGGACAAAAATAAAGACAAGATCCAGGATTAGGAAAAATTTAATAGATTAATAAATTTTGAGATTTAATGTTATGACAATTTTATGATCCTGGATTAAGGAAAATCTTCAAAACTAAAGTAGTTTTATTTTGAAATATTCCAGACATAGAGAAATGTTCAAGATGGTGCAAATAATCAGAACAAATATCTGTTTAAAATCTTAAAATTAAGACTGTGTAAGGAAGCTCGTCAAAATTTATTTAAGTTTGGGCTAATGACCATTCAGTCTATAGTAATGGCCGGGTACTCCGATAGTGCCACATCCAGAAATTACCAGAACCTTTGATATCTCGACAAATTAAATTTTCAAGAACTGGCAACCCTACTGCGTATTTTGTGTGGTTTAATATTATAAATTAACTACTCAGAACTTCCATAAATAGAGCCTTGAATCGTTTTTGGAATTCATGTGAGTAAATAAGGTCAATTATTTCAGTAAATGGAGTATTTCGGTATTATTTTTGAAATTATAGACAGAAAAAAAACAAATTATTTATTCTATACGTCGATAATTCTATAACTCGATAGTCCCTTAAATATCGAGTTATGGAGAGTTGACTGTATTTTAAATAAATTCTTAAACAAATCCCAAACAAATCCTGTGAAAGGTTTTAAGATAAACCTGTCTTTTTTTCTCTGTTCGGGACCTAACACTACTGCGACCAGTAATTTGATCTATTGTAGTATATCTCTTGTCCTTAGTTTAGTGCATGTCGTATTACTTCATCACTATTGAGAAATGATGAAGTATTAGATTTTTTTTACAGTTGTCATTCTTTCATTTATCGCAAGGATCCTACTCTAATTGAAAGGTCCTGCTATTTATACCCTTCGGAGTGTTGAAACACCCTCTAAAGCCGCGCCCCTTTGTCAATCAAAATTGGATTCCTTAGCAACAAAATTAAGGAATGACAGCGTGCATCAAAACCTTAGTCTTAACCACTTCAAACTAGGGAGCAACGAATAGAAGATAAGGAATCACATAGATGAAGACTAACTAACTCATTTTTTACTTGTTTCAAGATCATCCTCGGTGGACTAAGATGTGTTCCTTTGATTACTGAAAAATCCTGTTCCCCTAGTTTGAAGTAGTCAGGACTAAGAATCGGCGATAGATCTTACATCCCGTAACGTATCACAAAAAGGTAATCTACCCACGTTACGGGGTAAACCTGACTTAAGAAAAATTAAGATTCTGAGACTTCAGATAAGATTTAATATTTAAAAAAAAATTAAATCCTAACCCGAACATGGGAGATTAATTAAAATATTCAAAATGCTGGACTAAAAAGTCATTGCTAATTTAAAATAAATCTAAGGCTTCTTAGCATTTTAGAGATATTGATTTTTTTTAAAGATTGAAGATCCTGAATTTAAGCAATTTTTTAAAACTCTAGGGCACTGGGAATTTTTGAGACTTGAGATTTAAAATAATTTTTGATATTGCAAAATTCATACAGATTTTAAATTGCAGACTTGAAGAATTTTTATTCAAGACTCCGAGACTATGAAATTATTTTTCGTAGCAGTTTTCTCGTCATTTGAAAAATAATCACTTCATTCGAGATTTTGCCTCCTCTATTTTGAAACCTGGTTACACACGCTTGCTCATAATAACCATTTTTAGAAGCTGCTTAAAATATGAATTCAAACTCTACTTCGATCTCCAAGTGTCTGCATATGCCTTCAAAAGTCTTCACAAAATATGAAATGTCTTCAAAATATATGCAGATATAAAATATATAAAATATATAAAAAATATATAAAGCCCTTAACGGGATTTAAAATGTCTTCAAATCTGTCGATAGTGCCACATAGTGCCAGAGAAGTGATCTGAAGAAGTCTTGCACCAACATCCCCTGGGCGGTACATCAAATCTTCACATAAGGCATGCTCATCCAGCATTTTTTGGGAAAAATTGGGGAAAATAGCCAAAACCTATCATGGACCAGAACCTTTCATACGACAAATTAAATTTCAAAAATTGACAGTCCTATGTGCGTTTGTTTATTCATATTGGTTTATTCTCAGAACTTCCGTAAATCGATTCATAAACTTTTTCGAATTCGTACAGATATTATAGTAGATTGCAGGTATTTTACTTAAAATTAAGCAAGAACAACAAATTTTGAATTTTGAATTCTATAAGTCGTCAATTCTATAACTCGATGGTCCCATCAATATCGAGTTGTGGAGAGTTAACTGTATTTTACATTTATTCAATGTTTTTTGCATATCTACATATTACCATTGAGGACTTTTAACAATTTTAGAAATCAAAACCGAACGGCTTTTTGAAATCCAAGCTGGCACATTTGAGTTCAAAATATATGTTGTTATACGTCAAATATGAAGCTTCCGTTATCGGACACCATTTTAGAACCCAAGTCGCTATGCCATGGTGTCATATCAAAAGTAGATGCTGATATCAAAGAATGATTTAGCGAAACTTATCCCTACTTAAACATTGTCTAACTTAATTACAGTACAAACCAGCACAATAACTGGCAGGGTTCCTTCCATTCATTTTGGCTAAAAAAATGTTTTATAAAATTATGGAATAATAAGATATTATAATAATATTTTGTTTGTGTAAGCAACAAGAAAAGATTGTGGAGTTTGTGTTTGACACATAATACCAGCCAATGTTGCTGCATGAGAGTCGCAATAAGCGATTTTGTCATTTATCTCACCCACTCTTCACTCTTCACTCTTCGCGAAGAGGCGATCAGAAAATCGCTCATTGTGGCTCTGTCAAAGCTAAATGTGCAGGTTTTATGTGTCAAACACAAACTTTAAAAGTTTGTCTTGTGCCTTACACATACAAAATACCATCATAATATCGTATTATTCCATAATTTCCTAAAACATTTTTTTAGTCAAAATGAATGGAAGGCACCCTGACTGGAACTATCAATACAATTAGTATGCATTTTCAAAAGCAACGAATGAAGAGATATAACCAACAAGCATAACTAGTCACCGCGTCTCAAGTTCCGAATGTACCTTATGGTCACGCAAAGCTCCATTTTAAAGGCAATCAACATAAATGTCTGTTTGGAAAAACACTCTATCATCCCGCCTCACCACCGCTGCTCCACTTTCCACAAAACCGTATCCTAAAAAAAGAACCAACCCCAACCACGTTTTGCGATACAACAGCAGACGGTAGGGAAAGCACATCCATTATTATGTGCCGTCGAACACCCTCCATGATTAGTGCGCCAGATAAAAATAGATAAATTAGACCAATTTTATCATTAAATGCCACCGTGCAAGCGACGACTCTGCCCCCGGATCCAGAATTAGAGATAAGCATGTCGATTTCTCTTGAAATTACAACACATTCCCAACAATCGTTGTTTTTTTTCTGTTTGGAATTTTCACTCCGTCTAGAAACAAATATTTTATTTCTATATATTTTGCCTTTCTTTAAAACCATTTCTTCTCTGCATTATAAAACAAATATATAATAATCTTCCACTTGCTTCTATGTGTGTGCACCAATTTCTACTCCTCCACTATCTTCTTCTTCTTCTTCTTCTTCTTCAACTGCTCGTTCTAAATCTTCAGCTTTTATTCTGTGTGCCGTACAATCACGATTCGGTTTAACTAACACTAATTTAGATATATTGGTTTGTTTTTCTCCTACTACGTCCTCCTCGTCGTCGGATTTATTCACTTCCGCTAAATAGGGAGATGTCCATCTCCACCAAAAAGTAAAAACTTTATTTTCCAAAAAATCTTCTTCCACTAGGTTTTAGAAATTTTAATTTCGTTGTTTCACAAATACTGATCTCACATTTCATTTTTTTTTTTGTAATTTGCTTAGCTACAATATTGTACATAACAATTCAATTATTTCAACACTTGTGATATAAGAAGTCGAGTAAGGAGAAATAGTTGTCGCGAAGAAGTGGCATAGTTGATGATACCCGGATAGCATAGTACGGTATACGGCGTTGCGCGGAAAGTGTTACAGGAAACGAGGGGGAAACACGTACACACGAACTAGTCTTCTAGGGAGATCTATCTACAGAGGTTGTAGGACCACCGGCTACGGCACTTCCACCGCCGGAGCAAATGCTAGCGACGGGCGACGTTAGGGACGATATGCTAGCGGAGCACGAGTGCCGACAGGGCTGCGGCGAGGTCGGATTCGACAGGCCGGATTCGTGGATTGGCGACAGCGTCGGGCTGCGATTACGTATTACGTTCTTGCGTCGGTTGCGCCGGTACGATGACGACGATGGTGGATGGACCGGTATTCGGATCGTTGTCGGTTGTTGTTGCTGTTGTTGTTGATGCTGGACGAAGACTAACGTATCGGCCAGCTGCTGCAGGTCATCGGTGGTATTCTTGAGCTTGCGTCGTGCCGGTGGTGGCAGAGCTGGCATCGTTGGCGGAACTTCCGCGCGAATGGTGCCATGATGATGCTGGACGGAAGGCGATCCCGGTCCGCAGGCGGACATTCCTGCGGTTACCACAGTGGAACACTCGGTGGTCGAGAGCGGTCGTACCTGGTTCTGTTTAACACAGGAAGCTGATGCGACGGAAGTGTTGGTGTTGGTAGATGCCGGATTGAGACCAGGTCTACAACGTGGTCGGCGGTAGCGATCGATCATTCGCATCATGTGCCGCAGACGGACCACTGGCCATGGGCGAACGAGGCGCGCTCGAGGACGCTTCGGTACCGGAGAAACACTGTTGGGCATCAGACTTACATCGTTCCCGTTGGCATCGTTCAGGATGCGATTGTTGTTACCGTTGCTCGTCGAACTCATGCTGGTGTAGTTGTTGTTGATGGCATTGTGCTCGCCAACTGACGACGTCATCAGACTGTTGTTGTCGTGGAATCCATTTCGGCTACTGTTACTGCTACCGGTACTAGTGCTACTGTTATTGTTGCTAACACAGTTATTATTCCTATTGTTATTGGCACGATTTTCATTATTTGTCAGTTCGTAGAGATTCAGCTGTTGCTGCTGCTGATGCAAATGATTATGTTCAACTACGTTGGTAATCTCCGGGAAAGTTGGCGCAGAGATCTGTTGCTGGACTACAGCCGATATCGACCTCAGCGGGTCTCCTGGAACGTCCGGACTGTCCGGAACGTTGGAACAACAGTTCCATTTCCTCTTCCACCGATGGTGCTTAGTGAGAGATTTGACGCAACATCGCTTCTCCTGAAGGGCGGCAGCAGTTATCTGGTCGCTCTTGTCCACCACCGTGCTTTCCGGAGGAGGCTTGACCTTAAAGCTACAGAACGTGCACTGTTCGCTGTAGTGGACGTACGACTCCGCCGTGGTGGTAGTCTCAAAGTCATCTCCGTTGATGGTTTGCCGCAACTGGGAACAACAGTGGAACGTCCGTGATTCACACTTTTCACGGGAATGTCCTTTGACAGTGGCAACGTTCCGTTCTTCCAGCATTGAACACATGTAGAAAGCTGCTTTCTGGTGAGAAGCAGTCGATGTGCTGGTAGTGGCCGTAGCCAACGAGACCGCATCCAGGTTCCGGAGTCCTGCCGAGGTGATGTTGTTGGTACATTCTTTCGAATTATCACAGCAATGCAAGGTACGAGGTCGTTGGCGGTTCAGGTCGTTCAAAGTGCCCGACACCGGCAGGACCGAGGGGTTGATCGAGGAACAGACGTATAGCTCGGGAAGGTGATTCGGTTTGGTACAGTTGGTGGTGAATATGCTCAGCTTGGAGGTTGTGCCTGCGGTAGATGTAGTGGTTGTTGATGGGCCGTTTGCGAGGTGTCGTGCGTTCTGAGCGATCGTTGGCAGATTGGTCATCACATTTTGACGATTGTTGCGGATGTACTCGTAGGTGGTGAGACCGAGGAACGAAATGTAGACATGAAAGAAGCAGAGATGTATGAGCAGGCCCGCTGCTATCGCAGCCAGGATTCCCAGGAATCCGATGAACACCAGGAATATGGTGTTGTTGACGCTGATTCCGGTGGATTCCAGAGCTTTTTCGGCTGTCGATTCCGTCGAATCGGTGACATTCTCCGTCGTCGTATCATTGAAGAATGTTTGATTCAGTAGCAAATCCTGAGCAGAGCTTGTGATGTTTTCCAAGAGTGTCGGTAGTGAAGTGTTAGTGTTCTGTAGATCCGGATCCGTTTGATCCGCAGCAGAGTCGGCGATGGTGGTACCGGCAGTAGCCGTATCGTTCGCGAAACCAAACCAGGCCAAATTAAGCCAATCGGGCTGTACATGGTACAAGACGATTTCGACGACAGCCGCGGCCAGAATGACCAACGCCGCGATGACAGCACTCACCACGCACATAAGGAATGCCGCATAGTTTCGACCGCCGACACAGTGATTTAACCATTTGCAATGGTGATCGAACGTACCGACGCACTTATTGCAAACGCTACAGTGCTTGGTTCGTTGGCTGCTGGTTTTGATGTTGCACAGATGGCACCGTCCGTTCTCAATCACGTGCGAATGCTTACTGCGGTCGAACTCGGGCACCACCGTTCGAGTGCTCTTCCGACGAAGCTCTACGTCGGCCGGATCGAGCAGCAGTGCTGCCAGATGGGATACCAGATGGAACAGATAGAGTGCAGCTAGCAGATAGTACAGCGGTTCCTGTACCGAGGGCTTGAGAGCCGGTATCAGCACGGCAAAGGTCGAGTAACCGAACAGAATCAACGCAAACCAACCGACTAGCTGAAGTGGATGCAATGGTAGCTGCAGCCCATGGACGCGTCGATCCTTGCGATACTCGGAAGCTCCCAAATTATCTTGCGATGAACAAAACTGATTCCGCGTGAGTTTGCGACCGTGCTTGATTAGGGCTTTGCGAAGTGTTGTAGTTGCGGCACCTCCTTCGTGTTTCGGCTGCTCTGGCTGGTGATGCTCTGTGAGCATGATATTCAATCCACGATCGATGGGTTGTTGACGCCTTTTCTTCTGTTGTGGTTGGTAATTGCTCTACCATCATAATACACTCGATTCGTCCCGAGAAACACATACGCACCGCACACACTCTAGCCGACCACACGCGACGCTTGCCTTCAGTTGGTTTTATCGATTGCAATTATTTTTCACACCCGATGTGGCTCCCACGCTCCGACGAATAAAGTTACAAAACACTTCTACCTCTCTTTTTTAAAAGAACGTAGTCACGCAGCTTTATTCCGGGGAATTCTTCGCCCTGCACTTTTGATTCGAATTCCAATCAGCAAACTTCCATTACGCTCATTATCCACGCTCCGTATCCCGGTGAGAACAAAGCGCGACTTGGTCTATTTTTAATTCCACATTCAAAATTCCAGGCACACACAGACACTATTTTCCTATCTACGTTTTTATTCCACAGTTGAAAAGCTACTTCCTCCTTCTACTGGCATCAGCGGTCGTCACAACACTCAACCGACCGAACCAGCTTGCTGTACTTCAAAGCGACACGTTAGATCCTTTCGGGTTCACTCACATCTCCTTTTGCTATTCGGATCCTTGGCTTTGCGTATCGTTCCAGTTACTGCGAAGTCACGTACCGAGTTCATCGGTTACCATATCACACCTCTCCGTGTCGCTTTTCCTCACAGTCAGGGCTCACAATCCCCCGCACACACAGACGCCAACACTGCACTGTGGTGGTACCAAAGGGCATTATATAATGGAATTCACTAAATCACCACACCAGCCTTCTTCCATTCGCTGCGATTCGTACACATTGTTTTCAAAACATTCCAGAATTACAACTTCCAATATGCTTTCTTGTTTTCTAAAATTGGAGAAATTTCCAGGAGCTTAAATCCTCAATCAAAACTCGATGAACTATTCAACTACAAAGGAAGTAACTGTGCCACCGGTCGGTGCCCTAGCGTTTGTATCCTCCGCCAGGTGTATGTACCACTTCCCGCCGACTAGACCGACGAGAACGACCACTACGACAACGGAAAACCATCGACAACATTTTCCACTTTTCAATTAGACTATGGTTGCACGCGGCGCGCGACAGCGACGACGACACCGCGCGGGTATGTTTGTGTGCGAGCCCACGGTTGTCCTTTTTCGCTGCTCTGTGTTATCCAATCCAAGCACTGAAGGTACAAATTCAAGAGATTGATGGTTGGTTGTTCTACGTGGTGAGAGAGTGGTGCTGATTGTTGAATTTTCGTTACCGGTTCGGATTGTGGCTCAACTGTGACTGACCGTCGTCGGAGGACGAAAAAGCCCTCGGAGGATAGTGTCGGAGTTGCAGCAGCACGGTTCACTCGTCGTGCAGTCGACGGTGAGTGTTCGGGTGTTTTCCCAATGAGTTACCAGTTTCCAGGAAAAGGGGAAAATTGCTTATCAGTGTGATGATTTCGTTTTGTATTCGGCATGGTGGGACAAAAGCAGTGACATATTATATGATTTCGCACTAATCAAGTTTTATTTTTTTTTCATTAATTATAAGAAGTCGATGTTTTAAAAAATACGATATAAATAGAAAATTGTCTATTAGACTGTTTCAAAATAGGTCAAATCTGGGATTTCAAACGCTACCCTCTGGAATGGTAGTTTTGGGGGTCAGAAACACCCTGCCAAAATTTGAAGTCATTTGGTTCACGGGAACCCCTCGCTCAAACGGCTTGAAGTTTGTATGGGGAAAATCGACAAAATGTATGGGGGAGCGAGCCACTTTCACATTCGCGGCTCAAGGTGGATTTTCTTCGTGTACAAAATGTAGCACCTTTGAAGTATTGGGCTCAAGACCGGATGTGAATCCAAGTTACCTCCGAAAAGTTATTAGCGTTTCAAAAGAACACCACCTGCTTCACTTCTGGGGAGGGCCTAACGCGCTTGTGCAGTTTTTATTTTTACGAACAGGTATACGAATAGCAATGTTTGCATAGGTATAACTTTTTTGTTTAACCATGAAATTGGTTGAAATTTTCACAGTGAGTAGAAAAATGTTCGAAATTTTGGTCTACTAAAAATTGGAACAGATTGGCCAAGTGGTTCCGGTTTTATTCCGGGTTTCCGAGAGGCCATCGGGGGGAGAAAAGGTACCAGTCGTCTACATCAAGGTGGTGCTGAAAATCCACAGCAACAGGCATCTATGGGTAGTGCTGATTAATATTTTAACAAAATCAACCCATAACCTGGTTCTAAATACTGAGCGTCCACCGGAAGGCCTTCCGATGACCTGGATCAACCTTAATCTGGATTATTATGTATTTTTGATCAAAGTAGGCCTTGATTATTCTCTGCAACTATATGAAATGTAGTAAATTAATGATTTTGGATACATAAGCGTTTCAATGGCTCTAAGTGGTCACCAGATGATCCGCCGGAAGATCCGAAACATCCGTAAAATTTAGTGCTACATAAATTCGATCAAAGTAGGCCTTGATTTTTCTCTGCAACAATGAGAAATGTTGTAAAATGGTGATTTTTCATATGTTAGCTGTTCAATGGCTCCGAGTTATCACCAGATGGTCCGCTGGTAGATACGGAACATCCGTAAAATTGATTGCTGTGTAAATTTGATCAAAGTAGGCCTTGATTTTCCTCCGCAATTATATGGAATACAGTAAAATGGTGATTTCTGAAATATTAGCTAGTCATTGGCTCCAAATGGTCACCAGATGACCCACCGAAAGATCTGGAACATCCGTAAAATTGGTTGCTAAGTAAATTTCATCAAAGTATGCCTTGATTTTTCATTGCAACTGTATATAATGTAGTAAAATTATGATTTTTTTTTTATATATTAGCTGTTCACTGGCTCCAAGTGGCTCGCCGAAAGATCCGGAACATCCGTAAAATGTATTGCTGCGTAAATTTGATTAAAGTAGGCCTTGATTTTGCTCTGCAACTACGTGAAATGTCGTAAAATGGTGATTTTTGTTATATTAGCGGTTCAATTGCTCCGAGTGGTCACGACATAACCCGCTGGAAGATCCGGAAAATCTGATAAATTTATTGCTGTGTAAATTTGATCAAAGTAGGCCTTGATTTTACTCTGCAACTATGTGGAGTGTAGTAAAATGGTGATTTTAGATACATTAGCTGTTCAATGGCTCTGAGTAGTCACCAGATGGTTCGTGAGAAGATCCGTAACATCCGTAAAATTGATTTATGTGTAAATTTTATCAAAGCAGGCCTTGCTTGTTCCCTGCAACTAAATGGAATGTAGTAAAATAGTGATATTTTATATATTCGCTGGTCATTGGCTTCGAGTTATCACCAGGTGGTCCAGAAAATACGGAAAATCCGTAAAATTTATCGCTGCGTAAATTTGATCAAAGCAGGCCTTGATTTTGCTCTGCAACTATGTGAAATGAAGTAAAATGATAATTATAGATACACTAGCTGTTCAATGGCTCTGAGTAGTCACCAGAAGGTCCGTCATAAGATCTGGAACATTCGTAAAACTGATTTCTGTGTAAATTTGAACGAGTAGGCCTTGCTTTTTCTCTGCAATTATATGGAATGTGGTAAAATGGTGATTTTTTATATATTAGCTGTTCATTGTAACATCAGTAAAATTAATTGCTTCGTATGAGGACAGCTCCGGCGTAGTCGTCAGCAAGTGTGTAGGTGTGTAAGTCACACAAACATCGCATGTATTTAAAACGATTGGCAAACAGGTTGACACACATTTTCATCATCAAATAAAATATTTCAGGATAATAAAAAAAAATCAGTATCTCTGAGCCACACATCCAACGAAGCCTTAAGTTATCCCCCTTCATTTCAGGGTAGTGTTCAAATGTAATTTCGGGGGAACATTTTGACACTAGCCTTAAACTAAATGGGATAGTCTAAGATTTTGTTTGGTAAGTGTTTCAGTGATACCGTGGAGGTGACATTGGGCTCAAAAAATTAAAAAAAATCGTTCCCTACCTAACAACGTTCACATTTTAGCAAGGAAAACAATGTTAAGCATGTGAATATATTCATCAATGATATATTTACGACTGTCATGAAAATGGTTGATTGAAATTGAAAGCTCATTTTACTAAAATTAATTAAAAAATAGACCAATGTAAAACCTTATGGCGGCTGACATTGGGCCAACACATAAATTTAATTAAAATATCTTAACATATCTTAAAATATATATATTTATCGTAGCTATTAGGAGTACACTTGTTATGATCACAACGTACTTCGTATGTATGGTTAAAGATCGCTTGTAGCCTTCGTCTATTTTCATAAAAGAGTGTGCAAACATTTAAAAAAATCTACTACTATTTATGACATTTTACTTTACAGCACAAATTAAATAAAACAACTAGTTAATGTTCTCTAGACATTACCTCAGAAGCTCAAGAAACATATAGGGTAGATGTACCAGTTTTGGCCACCCTATGTACCTAATAGGTTTTATATTCATTTTTATAAAGAACAAACAAATTTCAGTACGTCTTTCACTAATTATTAATGAACTTGGGTTTCATTTCTACCAAGTTCATTAATAAAAAATGATTAAATGTGTACAATTGTGTACACATTCCCATAAATCGTAATAGCTTTTTTGTTCCTGGTTTGGCCATCCCTTTCCTTGTTTTCGCCACCCCTTGTTCCTTAGTTAGCCATCTCTTTGATATAAGTAATTTTTTTTTCTTTTTCACGGAATTACACCCCAAATGTGACAGAGTATGTTTATAGTTTTCATTAGATATCGTAGGTCAAGCACAAAAATACTCTATGCCCAGGGAAGTCGAGAAAATGTTCTAGACCGACTGACGCCTTAAACATGGTTTTCTTTTAGCTGTGCGTTATCGAATAAACGGAAGACCCCAAAATTATATGAGTATGAGTTTGAGCATGATTTTTCGTAAGCAAGAAAATAAAACTGCCTAGTGTCATTTATTTTTCAGAAATTATGAGGTTAAATATCAGACATAAGAACTTGGTTTAAATGATGCATCATTGTTTTTATTCTTTATTCATGTAAAAAAACATCCCGATTTATTCTATTTAGCTTACCAATTCCAAATAGAGTTTTCCTGCAGCTTCACTTTTCTGTTTTAATTTTCTTCGGCTTTACTCCTGGCTTTTTAGTATTAACGTTTCGAGCCCTCTTCAAATTATGATTTTCTTTATCCTGTTTCGCTGATTTTTCATTCGACTTCTGCTGTTTCCGTTTCTCAGCCCGTTCCTTTTTAGCTTCTTCAGTTTTTCTTTTAGATTCTGCTCGTTCAGCTGCTCTGATTTTCTTTTTTACTTCATTATCTTGTTTTTCCTTCTGTACTTTTCGAATTTCTTCAATCCGTTCACCAGCCGTCAGAACAGGAAAGTATTTCTTGGTACAGTTTCGATGTTTACTGCTACGTCGTGGTGTTGGGGGAAAACTAAGAATCTCAGAAATACTAGTCTTTCTTGTCTTTGGTGTAGTATTTGTAACATCATGAAGAATTTTCTCGAGAGACATAGATTGGTCAATAGGTGAATTATTTTCTGAAATATTTATAATAATAATTAAAAATAGTTCAACACTCTGATACCTACTAGAATTGACTTACCACAGCATACAGATATCGTTGTGACAGAGTTATTGCTTGTTGAATTGGATTTGATGGCTGATTTTGCTTCTGGATTCGTTAGATGATCCCTTGCACTCGGCTCGTTCAATAAATTAATTACTTCCTGTTGTGTAGTTTCTTTAGCAGAAAAGATTGTAACATTTCCTTCATTATCGATCAATAACTCGCCAATGACTTTGTCATTCTCCCCAACTTCAATCATTGTATGTTGTTCATTCCGATTGTCCACCAGATTGAATGAGTTATTGTCAAAGGTCGTAAACGGTTGAATAAAATCTTTGTAAAAATATTGAATAACCCGCTCCTCGTGAGACAAATCAACACCTGAGCGTTTTTGTATCTTCGTTAGCATAGGAATTCCTATCATTTCGACAGCTTTTTTAATTTTGTCTTTATGGATTGGCACATAATCAGAAAAAACTGTAAATGGAGCTTTCACATTGGCCAATGAATCATTACTATCGATAGACAATCGGGGGCCTACTGTTGAAGAAATTTCTCTGACTGGATCTTCAGCACATCCTGTTACCGACTGTGTGGATTCTTGAGTTTTACCTGAAACTTTAGCTGGGGTACTATCGATTCCGGGTGAAAAAGTATCCATACTGAGACCCACAGCAGCAGGCACACAGTTGGTCGTCGGTTTCGCTATGCATTTGGTATAGTCGACGTTGTTAGCATCAAACGGAAATAAACCGCATACACGAAAACCGTTAATAATACTGTCGGTTTTAATTCCTCTTGCAACTGCTTTCTCTAGTACACCTCCAAAGTATCGCAAGGTGAAATTATACCCTGGATGTGCTGTGCGCCAATCATCCACTTCTTGCTTCCACTGGTCTTTGAGCGGCTTGAAAATAGACACGTCCGCTGGTTGTGTAATGCGGGTCGTATTAGGGTATAAGGCAATCAGAATTATTCCTAGCTGCTGACATAAATCTGCTACTTCTACTCCTACGTGGGAAGAATGACCATCCACAAAGAATATTACTGGCAGTTTGATACCTTCTCGAAGAAGGAAAGGATGAAAGATTTTTTTAACGTACTCACTAAAGTTGTGAGTCGTCATCCACCCACGCTCACTCTGCCCAATTCCCCATTCTGGTGGAAATCCTTGTGCGATTTCCTTTCTGATTCGCTGTCCTGGAAGAATGATCAGTGGATTCACGACACTTCCGGTTGCGCTGAACGAAAACATCACTGTAACATTCTGTTTGCCACAGGCCTGTTCTACTTCGTATACGTTTCGGCTCCCTCTTTGTGCGATGACTTCTTTAGTTTTTGGATGGAGGTAGAAGGAGGTTTCGTCTCCATTAAATACACGGGATGGGTCGATAAGCACATCATCCATTCCATGGTGGACCAGCCACTTGTGAACTTCCGTAAACCAATTTCGGATGTCATACTCGGTTACACGAGCACTAGCCGATGAAACTTCTTCAGGTGTTCGAATAGACAATCTAGGATTTCGCAGCATAAACGAGTTGAACCATTTTCGACCTTGAAACAGAGTTGCTAAGTAAGCACTAAATAAATTACTTACTTTACTAAGCACACTTACCAGGACAATCATTTCTGAAAGGAGTTTTGCGGGGACTTGCAGACAGGAACTCTTTTACTTTGAAAAGTAGAGTACGACGCTGAACGGGGTATCCTCGCTGTTGCATCCCAATGATCCAGGAGACAATTTTATCCTCTTCTTCCTTGGAGAGAACACTAGATGGACCTTTTTTGACTGTTTTTTGCCATTTGCTGCTCAATCGGTATCGTAGAGTGGACCGAGGAATCCCATATTTGTTGCTGGCAGCTTTAATGGACGAACCTTGAGCAATTTCATCGAGACACTTTTCGATTGCTTCTGGGCTGTAAATATGCTGGCCGGGAGTCCGCAACGACGTTGTTCTGTTCTTTTTCCTACAATAAATATATAAGAAATTAACAAAAGCACATGCAATAAATAAACTTTTATGCATACTTCATCCTTTTGAACAAATTTATTCACGATTCACGGCAATAACTAAATAGATTCACTACAATAACAACGGGTGGCGAAAACTAGGAACTGTCAAACTGCATGGTGAGTGAGAGGGTGGCTAAAACAGGCGCATGGTGGTATTTTGTCCATTGTTTTTAAAACGCAAAACAATATTTGCTTATTTAAATTAATAAAACTCTTGATCAATTTGATCTTCTGTTCATGAATTATGTATTGATACTCGTGAAACAGCTTTTTTTAGCATTATTTCTACAATTTCCTCTAAATCCAAAGTGTGTTAGCGGAACAAATAAAATAAGAATGCATTACAAGATTAACAGTGCTCGATTAAACATTTCATGTTTATTGCAACTTACTGCGATGGCAGATGTTTTTTTCGTTCAATTATGCAACCTAAAATGATAAATTCAATGTATTCCAAAATAATTTAAACAAAACTGCCTATCTCTTAAAAAATTATGATTTATCATAGCTATGGCTAATACTGGAACATGGCCAATACTGGAACATCTGCCCTACTAGACATCATTTTCTGTATATTGAAGATATTTGCATCAGACGGATTTCACGCCAACTCATCCAGTGGTTGGCAGCACCCTCTCAGAACCTTATGGAACTTTGTGGGTGTGGAGACTTAGCAATTTTAAGCAACTTTGCGTACTTATTTTTTTCAAAATTTATCTCGCCTAACATTTGATAAGGGTCAAAGTTTTTGTCGATTTTTTTTTCAAATCGATATAGCTTAAAAATGACAAGCCCTACAAAAAAGTGATGTATGGCGAACTTTTAGCAAATAATCTGAAATTTTATAAAAAAATTTAAATAAAATAAAAAATCGGTTTCTACACTCTAAAAAAATATATTTAAAAATTAAAAGTCATTTTCCCAAAAATGCTACCCCTCAGATTTGCTTGATATTTTTTCTCATGAAAGGCAATATAATTACCTAACTTTTCTTCATACATCGCAAAGTGGGCGCTTTTAAGGAAAAAAAGTTGTTCGAACAACAACTTTTTCATGTTAATTTTTTTTTAGCGTGTTTCACTCAAAGTCGAATAGTAATACGCGCACAACCTTATTAAAATTCGATTAAACTTTATGGGTATACTTTTCGATAATCTGGGCGAAATCTAGCCTAACATTTGAAAAGGGTACAGAGAAGTTACCTGCAAATCGTCCAATAAGAGTTCAGAACAAAACGTTCTAATGAGGAACAGCCATCTCAGCATGGTTTGCACTTTCCTGTGATGGATTGTATTATAATATATGCATACACTCTATCCAACTTCTATAAAACCACCCTCAAAGTGTTCCAAATCAACAGGTAAACTAAGTAAAAATCACTTAGTATGTTTTATTCATGAAAAGATTTCAATTCATGTATTTGTGATTAATTTAATTAGAAAAATAATCATTCATTTATTTTTATGTATTAGGTGTGTCCATTAGTAAGCAATATGCATATATATGTTTATACCTCATCTCTCAAGTGAATACATATAATAGCGCAGGTAACTTAACGATTATTTAAGGCATGCCTAAAATAATCGTTAAGTTACCTGCTATATAGCAGTTATATAACAACGCAGGTAGTCACATGAGAGATATAAGGTATAAACTTAAAGCACCGCAGTCTGTTTCTACCGACATAATCTAATATTTAAGTTTGGTGATATCACAACAATGCTCATAGTTGCTGTAGTGCATAGTTGTTGAAAGTGTAGTGCTGCATAGTTGTTGAAACGAAAAAGTGTTTATATATACAACAATGGAAAAATCTGCTGAATTGATTATTAAAAGGGTGCAATGTAGTGCCAACATAAACAATCCCAATTGCAGCCGCAATAATTTACGTAATTTATCATCAAGTCTCATAGAGAAAATACATTCATGGGGCTTTGATCATCAATTGGATGTAACAATGCGTATTTGTGAATCGTGTCGTGGAATTTTAGTGCACAATAGGACACCTCTCCCGAAAAAGAGGCGATCGGATGGAAAAGAATCAAGCCATGCTCGGAAGTTTGAAGAGCCGCAACCATCAACAAGTCATCAGCAATCAGAACATCAGGAATTTGATGATACACTAGGTAAATAATAATAACTTTAACTGTTTCAACTGTGTGGTTTAAGGATTGTACATCGAAGATACAACTTCATTTTCAACATTTTTTTAGAGCACGAGCTGGATGAACCGCTTATCGTACAAATTTGATCGATTGGTAGGCCAACCTCGGTGAACAATCTATCAAATTTTCACGACTGTACGATATGCGGTTTATGCAGCTCGTGCTCCACAAACATGGGGAAAATTCAGATGCGGCTTCGATGTACCGTAAACGGGGATGTCTTTGATAATGGAGGTAACTTTGATAATGCAGCTAATCCAAAAAGTTATGACTTAATGCTCTTCGTATTCATTATTTTGGAAGGGAACATCGGTTTCCTATCCAAAATATTGCGTACGATGTGCCTTAAGTCATAAATTTTTGGCTTAGCTTAGCTTAGCTTAGCAGCGGCTCATTACAAAAATAAAAAGAATTTTGCCAGTTTGTGCAACTTCAAGTCCAAGTATGGATTGGAAGCAGAATGGCACTTCTTCGCAACGTCTCATGGGAAAGGCCCATGTGACGCAATTGGAGGAACTCTCAAACGAATGGCAAAGAGAGCAAGTCTTGCTCGAGATTATGGAAACACAATCACAACTCCACAAGAACTGTATGACTGGGCAGTTAAACAAACAGATACAAGCATAACAAAATTGAACTTCTGCTTCATATCAAATGATCAATACACAAAGATGTCCGATGAACTCAAGGAGCTGTTCAGTCATGTAAAAACTATACCTGGTACACAAAAATTTCATTGTTTTGTACCTATTTCTCAAAACATAATTTCTACTAAGCGATTTTCACATTCAAAGGAAACTCCGAAAAATTTCACTCTGTTTCCGATAGACTAATAATCAATGAAAAACTCAAATTATGTATGGAGAATTATAGGAAAATAAATTATGCACTAAACAAAAACACTAGAGTGTTCATTTATTAAAACACCATTCGAAATGCAGGAAAATCCTCTGTATTAGGCCCTTTCAAATGTTAGGCTAGATTTTTGTTTTAAGCACGCCCAGATTATCAAAAGGTCAAAATCTTTATGCTCATTAAGTTTCAACGGATTTTAATAAGGTTGTGCGCGTATTACAATTCGACTTTGAGTGAAACACGCTAAAAAAAAATTAACATGAAAAAGTTGTTGTTCGAACAACTTTTTTTCCTTAAAAGCGCCCACTTTGCGATGTATGAAGAAAAGTTAGGTAATTATATTGCCTTTCATGAGAAAAAATATCAAGCAAATCTGAGGGGTAGCATTTTTGGGAAAATGACTTTTAATTTTTAAATATATTTTTTTAGAGTGTAGAAACCAATTTTTTAATTTATTTAAATTTTTTTATAAAATTTCAGATTATTTGCTAAAAGTTCGCCATACATCACTATTTTGTAGGGCTTGTCATTTTTAAGCTATATCGATTTGAAAAAAAATCGACAAAAAACTTTGACCCTTATCAAATGTTAGGCGAGATAAATTTTGAAAAAAATAAGTACTCAAAGTTGCTTAAAATTGCTAAGTCTCCACACCCACAAAGTTTCATAAGGTTCTGAGAGGGTGCTGCCAACTCCGAAGACGAGTTGGCGTGAAATCCGTCATCAATAAACATTTTTCAATTTTGGCCCAATGTGACTTCCTAGTTTCAATGTCACCCCGTCTTACGGTACTATTTATTTAATCAGTCAGAAGACCAAGGGAGCAAAATGCATGACGATGCTGCAACGCTGCATGACTGTCTTGTTATTGAGAACCATGCTTGTTCACAGCATCGTCACGCGCTTTGCATCCTTAGTACTCTGACTGTTAATTATGTTTCGAACAGAGATACCGTGTCCAAAACAAGTCACAAAATTGAGTTTTACAATCAGGTTGTAATGTGTATTAGTCCCACTAAGCATAATTTCCCAAGCAATACACTTTCGTCTCTAAAGGTTGAGGCAACTTGATTGTAACCGGAATAAATCACATAGGAGTTGCCGTTTGCGACAAGTGTGCTGCTAGGGTTACGTTTATTCAGGTAAATACATAAATGAGGGTAAGAGCTTCGCTAGTACATACGAGGAGGAGGGAATAAATGATCAAACTTATACCTAAGATGATGGATATTTCGTAGTCTGAATCGTGGGTACTGGGCTCACGGTTATTGTGTGTGACTTAGCTTCTTTGGCTCATCCTACATAGGGTCGCGGATGGTTTGATGGGTGTAGTCCTTCAAGGAATGAAGACTCCAAGGGTTCCGTGTATGAGGTACCGGCTCGATGAGTTTTAGAGAGTGCCCGCCGACGGAAACTAAACTCATCGGTTAGGGTTCCAATAAACGGTGGCAATCCCCCTGGACCTAACTGGGCCTTAACCTCAAAAACTTACTAACTAATAACTTCTGAACCAGTTAATCAGGATACTGGTTACACACTACACCAGTTTAGCAGGTACCTCGCATTGTGTTGATGCTACTGCTTCGAACCTTCGTGTTCTCACGACCACAGTACTTGAAAGCATAGTGAACTTACTGTTTACTTTCGCCGTTTTCCGTCCACCGTTTCTTTACCACTACTTGAGCTTCATGGTGTTTCTACCCGAGCAGTGTATTTCGACGCTACTGCTGCGGATTCTTACTCTGGCTGCGGGAAGGATGCTGCCCGTGATGACAATGCTACTTAACCACTACCACTGCTTAATGGCGAATACTCCCATGTATGATTACTTTGACTCTGTCACTCCAGATTTGTAGTCCGTTCACCGAGAGAAATGCGTGACGACGAAAGAAATGGTCCTGTATAAGCATGGCGATTAGCTTCCAGCTATGACTAAATTAAATCGGTTTGGTTACCTCATATAAGGGCCTTTTTCTGACTGGAATGCATCTAGGTGTCTGTCAGATTCACCCATCCCGATGGGAGCTACAAGACAAATTATAATTAGAACATTTTCTCCCAGCAAAATGATTCATATTTCTAATTCGAAAATGTTTGTAGGACTCGTTGTGGAATTGTTCTCCAATTCGGCGGGGTAAGGGATGATTTAGAACTGTGCTGAAAACAACACTCAATTAGTCAGGTTTCCATTAAGTGTGCTGGTGATATTACCTCTCCAGGCTTTGATTCTGGGGGCGGAGATCATTATCACTTCTCCGATGAGCGGCAGGACAAAATTGGGTGTCCTGGCAGCTAGCTCTTTTGGTTTCTTCGGTATTCATAGAACCGTGGAGGATATCTACGAAATAGCCGTTCTTATTTTTGAGTTCCGAGGGGATAAAAAGCTGCTGTTCGGTATTGTGCTGTCGCTCCTGACATTTCACAGTCAGCGGGGGGTTTGTTGGAAGTATGTACCAAGAAACTTTTTTCAGGTTATTCTATCAATGATTTAAACCAGCGGCATCACGTTGTGTGGCATGTACTACCAAGGCGAAAATAGTTTCTGTGCCACCGCTGCCGATGACATGACTAGTTTACAGGTCTACTTGAAACATGCTTTTGCATGAAATAGTCCCTTCAACCACAATATTTGCCCACTTCCAGATAGTATACATAAAATAAAGTCCCCGGAAGAAATACGCAAAATGAGTTGCTGAGTGAAATACGGCCTCAAAGGTTTTATTGGAGATATAATAGTCAACAAACAAGTAACGATTACAAAAAGCAATTTAATTTAGCTGTTTTTTAGGAGTCGAATTTAAACAATTTTTAACTCCAGGAGCATACCCGAGCAAAAAGGAAAGCAAAAGTTGAAACGCTTATATATCTAAAATCATTAATTTACTACATTTCATATAGTTGCAGAGAATAATCAAGGCCTACTTTGATCAAAAATACATAATAATTCAGATTAAGGTTGATCCAGGTCATCGGAAGGCCTTCCGGTGGACGCTCAGTATTTAGAACCAGGTTATGGGTTGATTTTGTTAAAATATTAATCAGCACTACCCATAGATGCCTGTTGCTGTGGATTTTCAGCACCACCTTGATGTAGACGACTGGTACCTTTTCTCCCCCCGATGGCCTCTCGGAAACCCGGAATAAAACCGGAACCACTTGGCCAATCTGTTCCAATTTTTAGTAGACCAAAATTTCGAACATTTTTCTACTCACTGTGAAAATTTCAACCAATTTCATGGTTAAACAAAAAAGTTATACCTATGCAAACATTGCTATTCGTATACCTGTTCGTAAAAATAAAAACTGCACAAGCGCGTTAGGCCCTCCCCAGAAGTGAAGCAGGTGGTGTTCTTTTGAAACGCTAATAACTTTTCGGAGGTAACTTGGATTCACATCCGGTCTTGAGCCCAATACTTCAAAGGTGCTACATTTTGTACACGAAGAAAATCGACCCACTACAGCGCCACCTTGAGCCGCGAATGTGAAAGTGGCTCGCTCCCCCATACATTTTGTCGATTTTCCCCATACAAACTTCAAGCCGTTTGAGCGAGGGGTTCCCGTGAACCAAATGACTTCAAATTTTGGCAGGGTGTTTCTGACCCCCAAAACTACCATTCCAGAGGGTAGCGTTTGAAATTCCAGACTTTGACTTTTCCATATAACGCTGAAACACTCTATTGTCTATACAAAAATTTGCATCACGATACATAGAATTTGACAATAATGGCACTATTTACCGTTTTGTTTTACATGATGAGAATTATGCTTTGAATTCCCTTGGAATTATTTTAAGAATCACAATGAAATTTTCCTGGGAATTGGTTATTATGGGATTCTCTTTAAAATTCTTTTGAAACTATTCTCAGAATTTCTTTGGAGTTATCCACAGTACTCCCATTGAATTGTCTCCGTATAAAAAACCAATATGATAGTGTTTTCTAAAGTTATTCATGTTTGGAACTGTCTTTCCGTCACTCTCAACAAAACCCGTGTCATGAAGTTTTTTCAGAGCTTCAGAGGGCAGCAGCTCCGAAAACAAACTCCTCGAGTGAACCCCCGACGTTATTTCATTTGCGACGACGTCACGGAGAAGCGAACCACAAGGGCTGATCCTGGGGACTCTTTTAGTGATATTTCATATGAGCTGAACCTGATCTGGATGGTCAAAATGTGAAAATTACAAAAAGATAACAGATACAGGACTACAGGAAATTCTCCCTGAAGAAAAGGAATCACCAGGAATCAAGATGTATTCAAGGAGAGGCAACAACGTTGAATAGTACCAGGTGGATATCATCCTGATTCAAGCAAGTAAGGTGGACCAGTAGCGCCATACAATTTCATTCTGTTGACATTGCTCATGGATTCATTTGGTGAGTTCGTTCCAACTTATTAACACTTGTGATTATGATGGTCAATAGTGTTGAATGGTCACCTACAACTGCAGAATCTGGTGAGAGTTTACCATTTATAGTAAACAGTAGTCGTCTCATTTAGGCACGGTTCGATTTTAGCAACAAAATCACAAAACCTTTCGTTCTTGGCACGGGGTTTAATTTTGGCACAGTGCCAAGATTGAACGGAACTTGAAAATAGTGTGTTTTTGCTCCTTGCGACTACAACTTTTAATAAAGTCCGAAGTCAATTAAATCATAAATTGAATTTCAAAATAAGACCGTTCGATAAAGGCAACACTAAATTTTCGGGCTTGCTGCCAAAATTGAACGGGTAAAATTTAACTGCAAAGGAATAGGTGGATTAAAAGTTTGTTAATAAACGTTTTATAATCTTGTACGCGAAAACCCAACCCTCTTACCCAACATCCCAGTGATTCCTCGTGGAAGTGCAGAGGATTTCTTGGCTTCCATCAAAGCGAGTGTCACGTCAACACATTTCTACCCATTCCTTTCTTGGCCTACGTTAGGGTACGGCCGGCGCTGGTATTGCCTAGTTTAAGATTACCAGTTTGAGGATGATTGCTGGTCCCAAGCATCAGGATTTTCCAGTAATCAAAGGATCACATTTTAGTCCTTGTTACTTTTATAACTTGATAATAATGACAAGACTCGGGTAGTGACCACCACGTTCTTCATTTCTATATTGTATATTTGAAATCAAAAATATTGTTTATGTTCATAGATTTCACATAGGGGAAATAACGTATTCTCGGCAACCTAAGCAGCGACCTTCTTTCTATAGCCTTTTTCTCTAAGGAACGCACACATATGCAGTATTGGTTTGTTTACAATCTTTTGCTGCCAGCTGCTCTAACAATTTCAGTCGAAAGAATTGTCAAAAACTGTTTTGAAACGCTTTTACAAAGCTCCAATCTTCTCTAGTGAGAGCGAGTATTGTCGGCAACCAGTTTTTCTTCGGCAACCGTTCCATTTGAACTGCATGTAAATCTGCTGTTCTATTATCGGCAACTCGAAATCAGCTACAATTTGTAGTGCGTGTGTTGCATTTCAAGAAAACCTTGCTAGATTGTTTTTTCTAAGTGGTAAAAATATAGTCAAATTGAAGCTGAAAGCATAAAGAATCGTTTGCATGCATTCAGCGAAGTGTTTTCGTAAGAAAATCCAGTGAAAATAGTGTTTCAATTTGTGTTGCCGAAAATAGTCTGTCATGCCGAAGCCGTCATTTCCCCTACTCATTTTCCCTTTGTTCCTCTCCTTTTCTTTTCCCTCTTCTCTATTCAGAAAGCGAGTACTGGCGCTATAGCCATAAGTCATAAAAGGCTAGGACAAGAGTTAGTGCTCATGCCCCAACCGTCAGAAGAAAATGGAGCATCACTTAACCTTTCTAGCTTTGATGCTTCCAACGACCAACCAATCATATAATTACCAAAATCGGAACGTACGGTACGAGATGTCCACGTTTCATTCATTTATTGGATTGTGAAGCATCGTGTTTAAAATCTTCGATTTAAACAGGCCCGATGTTTCTGAATCATCTTGCCCCTTAAATGCTGCATAGTAGGCCGACTGTTTTGATATGTGTGACGTATCTTCGATGTGAAACATGTATCAAATAGACAAGAAAAATGATGTAGGTATATATATCATTTTCCAGCATGGTTTCAAGAACTGGCTGTGTTGGTGTTAGATTAGATTAGATTAGATTAGACATGTGCATTGTACCCGTGTCGATACACCAGAGTGTATTGTATGAATTGTACCCGTGTACAAAATTGCGCGTTAGTTCAAGCTGAACATTCGCTTTGATTTTTGTACACAAGCGCAACATGGTATATGTTTTCGTGAAGACTGCACAGAATAGAAAAACAAACAAAATATTAGTGATTAGATCAGCTTCAATTGGACAGTTCTGGAGTGATTTGAGATTTGGGCGTAATTGCATTTGTAAACAAACACGTCAATCACAGTTTCCTGAAATTTTGAGTAATTGTTTACAAAAGCAATTATGCCCAATACTAAAATCACTCCGGAGTTAACGTTTTCGTCTGTCAGACTTTACACACTGATTTTATTGAATCACACATTTGTTACCAAATCAAGCTGTATTTTATGTGAGTTTTTAAAGGTATATTATTAATCCCAACATTTAGTCGTAAAAATGTTACTTTAGTGACTAAATTTTAAGAAATAGTGACATTTAGTGAATGTCTTGAAAATAATGACCAAGCCACTTAAAAGAGACCTGCTACCAGCCCTGCTTGGGGTCCATACTATTTGAGAAAAAGAATGTTAAGGCCGCAACATTTTTTTCTCAAAATATTTTTTTTACTTATCAGAATCCTGATTTTTTAGCTAGGTCATTCCAGCTCAAGTGGGTACACCACCTGTGGTCGATGTCACCTATTTGAGCCAAACTTGACCAAACCGTTTATTTTGGCATTCTGAATAAACTCCTTTTTTGATTTTGATCTGAAGTGCCTAGATCCCTCTCAGCTACATCCCTGGATTTTCGAGATTTAAAACAAAATTCATCTTTCAGAAGAGATTACTCTACAACAAAATAAGCTATTCGTGATATTAGAACGTCAATTTGAAGGTTTTTTTTTATGTAGTTTTCTTATAGATGTACCCACATTTTGTTTTTGTTTTAGTAACTACAATAAACAGACTGATTACCGGCAGGTATCCAAATTGTCAAAAAATCGCCTATTTTCACCATGGGCGGGATTTTTAGTTTTTTATTTTTTTATTATAGGCTTGAATTTTCACCACACTTTGGAAAACTCTTGTACAATCAACAAGGGCAAATGATTTGGACAAATAGTTTTTGAGTTATGACCAGATGAGTGAGTGGTAGTTTTGAGCTTTTCTGGTGGAAAATCAATACTATTTAATATTTTTTATTTTTGCTTGAATTCATATCATATTTGTATGTAATTTTTCACATGTTCTGGGCAGGATTCGCATTATATGAAATCATAACTACCCAACTAACATATTTTCCTTTATAAACCAACTTTTCCAGCATTGTGCTGTAAAGTAGCTGAAAAAGAGCTGCAGATACAGCTACAAGTAGAAGCTAGCAAAATAGTTCACAACCATTATTCAATGTGTCAGTCGCACTGAATAACAGCAGGCAATAAACACTTATGTCACTTCTATGCAAATATAAATCAACTTTTAATTTGTAGCTGCAAAACAAAGCTTATAAAATATTCATATGACTCATTTGATGGCTTCTACAAAACCAACCACTCTAGCTGAATAACATAAACATCAAAAGTGCTTTTCCAACAACTAAACAACCTGTACTCAGTTAATAAACTGTGTTAGCGCTACTTTGGAAGCATTTTTTTTACAGTCAACTAGGTTTATATTTAAACGTTGTGCAATTTTACAGCTTTCACTCTGCTCCTTTACAAAGCTGAATTGACTAGCCGAGAAAAGTGATTCATGTGCACTATTATAGAGCCTCTACTCAACGGTATTATTGTAGAAAGCCATGAATATTCGTCTACGTCAGTTCAAAGTGTTGGCGTAGCAAAGTTGGTAGTGTCAAGGTTTGCCAATACGATCGTCTCGAGTTCGATTCCAGGTTCCAGTGCATGGTAAATAATTTGGTGGTGTGCTTATAACTAATTTCGATTAATTTGATTCTCACAGCAAAATAAACTCAATCAATTCCTCCAACTTCCGGCTTCAAGAGAAAGCTGCGTAGTGATTATTGGATAATCGGTAAAAGGTTGAATAAGCGCCTTTCAAGTTCGCACACAACTAAACAGCAGGATAACAGCTGTATAGAAGCGTAAATGGATATGCAATAAGAGCTTGTTCCAACCGCCCCAACAGTCATAGGTAGCTGACTAAGTTCGCCAGATTTGCTTGTATAGAGGTTGAGTAAAGGTTGCCCCTCATATCGTATAACGTTTTAATACAGCTTGAGGCTGTATAAATGAAATGAGTGAAGCGTTTAAATTGTGAAAATTGTTAGTTGGGTAGCCCATTTACTTCTGTGATGTGATGTGATGTGAATGGAGCCCACCATCAGTGCAAGGATTACCAAGGTCTGCAGATACTTTAACGGTTGTAAAGTTCTGCCTGATGGTTTGTTGCAGCAGGGTGAATCAGCTTCATTGAAGGCCTTTGGAAGACAAAACGACCAGATGGCCATCTGTAATCACGTGACAAAGGACTGGCAAATCCACGAACCCTCATCCAGCCAACAAATCCTTTGATTTTCTTAGGCTGCCCCCAACCCAGTATATAATATAATGTTTTAAAATATATGATTTAAAGTAATGTTCCAATTTTTTCAACCTCTCTGCATCCAAATTTTTATTATTTTAGATAAACTATTCCTATTATTCCTATATTTCATTGATAAGATACATTTTTATTATTTTGTTTGGGTGCTTTAAGATCATGTTTTCTCACCAAATTCGTATTATTTTAGAAAAGATTATAAAGGAGAGTTTGACAAAAATGGTTATTTATGTATTATTATATGTACTCAAAAACGAATTATTTCAATGAATTTACGTGTACCAACGAACTTACCTTTTGATGACGACAACTTATCGTACTTTGTGTGTCTAATAATGACGAACTAATTTGCCTATGTCGGGTAGCTCATTTATTTACTTCTGTCCATAATTTAATTTAAAAGTGAAAAATGCGTTTCTATGGGTTAAAGCCCAAACGTTGTGCTTTAGAAGTACGATGAAATCAGATAGATTAGCAGTTATATAAAATATCAGTTGTGAATGAATAATACCCCTTATTTGAGTAATTAATTAATTTAGATTTTTTTAGATTTAGATAATTTATAGATTGTATCTAATCTCAAGAGCAAGAATGCGTTTTTATGTTAGTTATAAAGGAAAATAAACGTTGAACCTTTATTTTTCATTTTATGAAAACACACTTTCCATTTATGACATCTATAAGGACCTACATTGATCAAATTGACGTTCTAAGATCACGAATAGCTTATTTGGTTGTGGAGAAATATCTTCTGAAAGTTGAAATTTTTAAAAATCTCGAAAATCCAGGGTTGTAGCCCAGAAGGAACTTTAGAGTAAAATCAAAAAAGGCATTTGTTCGGAATGACAAAATAAGCGTTTTGGCCAAGTTTGGTTCAAATCGGTGACATCAGCCACAACTTTATAAAATTTTATACCCACTTTACAGCTGGAATGACCCAGGTGCAAAATAACATTCAATCATCAAAAGTGGGTATCAAAATAAGTGTACTACAACTCAAAGATAGGATATTTTATGACAAACAACTTTGCATATTTCCTTTAGTTTTTATATATCTTTATTTTGTCTTACAAGATCAATAAATAAATACGATTTATTTGGAAAATTAACTACGTAAATAACTAAAAAAGAGCTAACATTTTAGGTCATTCGTGACATATTCGAAGATGATATTTGAACTCGTGACTTTTAGCATAAGATGCATTGATGCTAAACCAATGGCTTGAACGTTTTAGAAGTAATTTACTGAGAAGCCAAGCGTCACATTTAAAGGATATCACCCGGAGTTCTAGGTTTTCTATCAGTGCACCACACTCTGGATCACCCTGCACCGGCCACGAGTAACTCACGTACGGTTCATTCGAAATCCCTTTCCACTCAAAAAGAAAACTTCCCACGCGCATGCCCAGTTTCCACTGTTTGCAAGCGTAAACAAACTTTGGAAACCCCACCAAGCACACCCAACTTCACCACCACGAGTGATTGGACCGAACAACCGGGCTTACAACTTGTCGCTTCTATGGTGACACTTACAAGCTTGTGTGTTTAGCTAACCCCCGTTCCATCCCGCGACCCGACCCTACCGATTCTCTAAAAAAATAAAAAAATAAAACCAAACGAAAAGAAATTGTTTTGGGTCTGTAAACAACGCGACTAACACCAGTCAGCCAACTAGCAGCACCCTCGTCAATCGACATTATTTTCCATCAATCATTCAACCTACCCACCACTGGATAGCTAGCATCCAAATTGCTTCTTGCTGTAGTTGTCTAGAGTTGTCATTGACACGCGTCGTAGCTCGTCACTACGACGCACGGGTTGGAGCCAATTAGAAAGATGAATTAATATTGATCACCCAAAAAATAATACGTGAAATAATGCTGCAATAAAAATTTGTGTTGTCATCAAGCTTTCCCCTCCGAAAATCCTTCCAACCAACAACAAAATAAATGCGGGAAGTAACAAAGCATTCAGCGGCAGTAATTTATTTAACTCCCCGGTGTAATACGCCCTCGCTCGAAGGAGGCAACACGCACCGGAAGCGTTACTTTGGAAGCAATACAAACGTGGACTACAAACTAAACAGCGGTGATTCCCATAGCGACATTGCCTGCAGCCTGCAAGGAAGCGAAAGCAGTGGAAGCAATCTGCTTCTGCAGCAATAAATGAAGCGCGGGGCCACATGCCAGGCAAAATGGTGCGTGGCATGGTGGTTAGTGCCAAGTAAAAGGAAAACAACCCCCAAGGGTGTGCTTCACAAATTGGATTGCACACAGCCCAAGTGTGAGCGCCATATCCTGGCAAATTTATGAACCGCTTTGTTTGGTAAAGTTGAAAGTAAACTGCAAAATGTGCCCGTTTGTCGGTTCACTTACAACGCGGGGGAGTAAGGGCAAGCAGGTATGCTCTGTGGGGCACGTGTTGATTGAGAAAGTTAACTAGACGAACTGCAGAGGAAGCCGCCACAAATTGCTTGAATTCTCGCTTGATTACGAAGAATGAGCATTCGAAAAGTTAATAGCACAGCAACATCAAATAGCTTCATCATCGGGGTTGTTAGTTAACTCCCCAATGGGAAGTTTACGCATAGCTGTAGCTTAGTGTTCTTTGCGAAATTTGGGAAGTAGAATGCTAAAGCAGTTTCACATATCTGACTTACGAAACATTCGAGAACATAGTTAACTATCAGAAAATAATATGTTCTGCACTTTCTGAAAGGGAAATGGCTCTAATATTGGCCTATAGATCTAAAAATAGACCCATCGATGAACCCTGCTCTTTAATTATTCTATTATAATAAAAATGCGTCATCTGGACGATACAAACGGCTATTGTTGGTTGCTGAAGGAAAACTGATCAAAAATGCTTTATTTTGGTATTTAGATAAGGGTTCAATGCTAGAAACACTTAGGCCGACGTTAGGGACATCAACCCTATGAAGCTAATGGAAAATAAACTGGACATAACGAAGTTCTGGCACTTCGAACATGACTGGAACATGGAAAATTTTCAACAGTTAACTACTTTTCTGGACCTTTGAAAATACATGAAGTTTATAAAACTAACTGGATTCAAATGTGAAGCATTTCAGAGATATAAAAAAATCAAAAGCTTAAAAATGTTCTGGAATAAATAGGCTTGAACATTTCCGGAAAAGGTTAGAGTCCATTAGACTTGTGTTTTAAGTTCTCCGTGCTAAAACTCCGAACTTACCATCAAACTCATCTGGAGTTCTGAAGTCGTCTAAGTTTTGTTTGATTTTAATTTAATTGCCGTTCGCGTTAGTAGTGGCATACCTGTGGAAAAAATAGAGAAGAGTTTGTAATTATCATATATATATATACTTCAACTAACTAAGCTGTCAAGCTAGTCAAGCATGCTCCGTTATGGTGCCCTTTATGTTGTGAAGACTAGTATATCAAAAAGGGCAACTTTTGAGGCAAGCCAGGGTGTCCTCAACAAGTTAAGGGAACAGGATGCACTAGATATCCACAACAAGTACAGCAAAACATCACATAGACGTCCTTATTCACACTTACTACTCAGGGGATAGAAGGTCAAGAAGAGCCACCATCGCGAACTAAAGCTTAAACTGGGTACCTGGGACTCCCACGATATACCCACGGCAATGGTCAGCAGACGATGCCCTGTGCGTATTTAGTATGTAATGTGTTTTATTTGGATGTACAAAATGTTTGAAGCCATGCGTCATCAAAACCATAATTTTCATCACCACAAATAAACTTTTCAACAATCTTCAACTGAAACGTACTCACCAAATCATTACACACGGGATTTGCGCATTCCCGATATTTCTACGCATATTTTTCTCTAGTCAATTTTAAACAATTCCTCCTCCAGCGATTCCGCCCACACAATAACTAAATATCACTTTTCTTCGCTTTTCTTTTTCACGTCACTTTGTACACAAAAGCAATGCACATCGCAAAAACCTAACAATCAGGGTGGCCAGTGACTTTTCATTTTGAAATTCCCGGTTTTTTCCCGGTTTTCCCGGTTCAAATCTTATAAATTTCCCGGTTATTGACATTCAACTAAAAACGAAATTGTACGTATTTTTTAAAACGTGGCCAACTGTAAATTTGCAGTGATTATTTGTGGGAAAAATAAAAGCCAAATCACAGAAAGTGTTTTCTAAAGCTATAGGAAAAATTCAACTCTATGAGTCACTTAATGTATTCAAAACAATTTATTGATCTTTCGAGATACTTTGATACATCGAATTCTACCACTTTTTATGCTCGATACATCTTAGGATTTCAAAGCCCTAGAATTTATTGAATGACAGAGATTAAGGTCACTGGGCCAAATGCTATATGGATGAATAGGTTATAAGACAGAATTGTGAAGAATAAGAGATTTAATTAAGAGGCATTCCACGAAGGTTCGCAAATTGATCCTGACCGATCATTTCCAATTAAGCTGAAACTTTGCACAGTTGTTCCTTTTTAGTAAAGATGCCAATTTGTTTTATCAGTTCTTCAAATTGAATCATGACTACTTTTTGAAAAGGGCCTGTGTAAAAATAGTACTAATGTGTTTAAAAATATATATTGCCGAAACGCTTTGTTCGATTGATTTGGTGTTCTCAGCAAAGTTGTAGATATTATTTTGGCAATTGTGTAAAAAATTGACACTGTAAATTTTTTTGTTTGTTTCAATGAAAAAAATTATATTTGTTATTAAAAAAGTTAATTTCTCAAAAAATACATTTTTGAAAATTTTCGTTTTAAGCCTCATTGAAGCTCATAGAGTATGCTACTAACTGGCAAAGTTTGTTGATGGTAAACTCAAAAAGTTATGATTTTTGAAAATTTCACGATTTTTACATTTGCATTAAAAACACATGTTTTTTAACCGTGTATATTTTTTCTAGAATCGAATTTTAACTTTGCACAACGTTCTCCAAGACACCATAGCAATCAAGCAAGCCGTTTTTGCAATGTATTAAAATGTTTATTTTATAAGCGCTTTTCTACACAGGCCCTATTGGAAAAGTAGTCGAGGTTCGCTACCCCGAAAAGAAGCACCGTGAAATCAACGAAGGTATTAGAAAGAATCTTTTCAACTTCGCGCCTGAGGCTGACGAAGTGAATGAACTCAAAGAAGTTTTAGAAAACATGAAGGAAAAGTTTTCCAATGCATCCACTGCAAGAAGTGAAAAATTATTAATTTTATCGTTATTGCGGTCAACACAAAAAGTTATGGATCAATTTAATGCTAGTAGATATATTGCAACAGAGGCTAAGTTGATAAAGGAAGGTAATTCGTCAAAAACCGCAAAATATGGCACAGCCTTAAGTGATGAAACAAAATTGGCAGTCATAATTTTTTTTTTGAAGATGATGATATAAGCCGGGCAATGCCTGGTCAAAAAGATTATGTGTCTGTGCAGAAAGAAGGAAAATGACAAGCCATTCAAAAAGATTACTAATGATGACTTTGAGACAACAATTAAAACAATTAGAGGAAAAACGCATTGATCAGCTTTCATTTGAACAGTGGTTTATCACGGATAGATGTGATTTAGAAACTATTGTAAAGCCTTCAGACGAGTTTGTTTCATTTTTCTGCTTGAAATTGACAAGTTTGATACCACATGATTTCATAAAAACACAGCAATCTAATTTTTGAAAACTACACGAAATAATTTTACCATCACCAAACTTTGCCAGTTTGTAGCAAACAATATGAGCTTCAATAAGGTATAAAACGAAAATTTTCAAAAATGTACTTTTTGAGAAATTAACTTTTTTAATAACAAATATAATTTTTTTCATTGAAACAAACGATTTTTTTTACAGTGTATATTTTTAACATTATTGCTAAAATTATATCTACAACTTTGCTCAAGAAACCAAATCAATCCAACAAACCGTTTCAGCAATATATATTTTTAAACTCATTAGTACTATTTTTACACAGGCCCTGTTAGAAAAGTAGTCGTGATTCAATTTGAAGAACTGATAACACAAATTGGCATCTTTACTAAAAAAGAACAACTGTGCAAATTTTCATCAAAATCGGAGCCGACAAATTAAAAAAAAATTAAAAAATTCGTCAATCTGTAGAGAATTGCTCTTAAAAAAAATGTTTCAGAAGAATGAACTTGATACAAATGAGAATTAGAGCAAATTGATAGTGATTTCGGATAAAGAAAATTTGTATTTACTCCATTGTCTATACTAACATAAACATTAACCTTTCATTACACGAGCTGATGTACAAAGTTGAACACGAAAAAAAAAATGTGAAACCTACTGACGTTTGAGCTCGCTCAACGTGAAACTAAACATGGTTCATGAAATTTAATACGCGCGACCAATAGACCAATACCTGGAAAAAATAAATTACTGAAAGATTATTTACTAAAAATATAGATTCCCAAGATTATGGAGCTTTGAAATTTGTGTAGAGTCTGAAAATAGAACTTTTCTTCAAAATTTGGGATAAATAACAATCTTCGTGATGCAAGATTTGGAGCAAAAATAGTTAAAATGTGAGAGTTTTAAAAAAAAAATCAGATTTGAACAAAAAATATCATATTTATTAAATAGCTGTGCAGTCATAATTGTGAAGGCTCTGAGACTTGGAAGCATTTTAAGGGTTAAAACAAATTACAGAACAATCGATAGAATCTTGCGGACAAACCGGATTGGATGGAATTTTTGAGTCAAATTTAAAAGTATTCGAAGTGTTGATTTCAAACAACTATTGAGGAGGATTCCCACAAAGTTGTCGAAGGAGAAGTTCTGAGCAGAATTCCAGAATTATTCTGACATGAAGTCCTTAGAAATTGTTAGAAGAATTTGGTGGGATTTCTGTGGAGAAGATTGCAAGTTCTAAATTAAATTATCTATTCTAAATTGAAGAATCCCATGAGACAGACACAGAGTTCTAAGAGTGTTCTGGCGATTACTTCAACCCTAGTGCGAAAGATTCAACAAAGAGCTGCAACAAAATTCATTGCAAAAAAATTGCTGATAATTAGAAAGAAATTCTTTAAAATACTCCAAGGGACGGTAATTATTACGCAGAGTGTTTTCTGGTTAATTTTAGAAGAATTCTATAATAATTCAGAGCAGAATTCAAGTTCATTCTGAAATTCATATCATGAGAATTTTGAATAAAAATAAAACCCGGGAAAAGAATAGTTCACCCAACAAACAATTTGAGTTGATTAACAGCTGAATAAGCAATTTTTTAGCTAAAGAAGCTTATTTTTGCCTGAATAAGCTCTTATTAAACATTCATTGTTTGTTAGCCAGTTACAGTTTTTAGAAATATTTGTTTCTTAAGTCCAGTATCTTCAATATTTTGTTTTAAGGCCCATGCACGTTACATCTGAAATTGAATCGGAAAAATTAATTTGAAATATTGCTGAGTGATTAAATTCTAAAAACAAAAAGAAGGGAATCTGAAGAAAATTATGCAGCAAATAGAGAAAGACATTCATTTGGTAAAAAATCACTCTGTTTTAATGGTTTATTTTGAAATTCTGTTGTGAAAATTTATTCCTATGGTGTGGTTAATTTATTTTTCCCACCGAAATCCCAGGTTTTTCCCGGTTACTTTTCAAATTCCCGAATATTTCCCGGTATTCCCGGTTTTCCCGGTTCGCTGGCCACCCTGCTAACAATATATCAGCGCGGTCGAGTCACACCGGCAACAAAGGGAAGCGAGAGCACACCAGGCACCTAAGCAACAGGGGGAAAACATAAGGACACATCATTTCAAATCAAATTATCGCTATCACTTGCGATGGATCAAATTTCTGATCCGCTAGCACAGGCGAAGAAAGAAAACAAACAACGCAGATAACGACATCTCTTCTGATGCTTGCAAACATGATGAATCACGTTTTCTTTCTCGATTCTAAAACTTCCCAGAAAGCGAGAAAACCACCACTCACATACGTATAACCGTCCGGGAGGCAGAGTGCCAGCGCTAATCAGCGAACGCACCCACAAAACAGAGAGCAAACTTAAAACACAACCGTATCCGAAGGGGTTCGAAACTGAACTCCTTAGCTGTCACGCTAGTGCGATGAGCACATAAATGGGGAAATGAGTATTACATAGTTGAGATGCTTATAACGCCAACATTTTATACGATAGATGAGGAGATGAAAGTATAGAGTTGATAGTTCCGTTATAGTACAGCAGTGTGAAAATTGTATAAACATTTAAAATGCTTATAAAGACTGTACCGTTTAAAATCCGCACACACTCAAATTGCTCTAACTTTTGATCCGTTGGGTAAAATTATTTGAAATTTTGCGTAGACATAGTTTAATGTGTATTGTTTACACTCTGTGAATTGATTTCATCAGGTGCGCAAAAAATTTCAAAATGGCGACGAAAGAACAGTGCCTGCACGAAAAAGTTTTGCACGAATACTTTTAAAAATAAGGATTTGTCGCATCTTGTCATTGGAAAAAAAAATTGGGAATCGCGAATTCCACGGTGTCTGGTACCTTAAAACGGTTCGAGGAACGTCTAACTGTTGATCGAAAGCGAAGATCCGAAGGCTTTTAAACGGAAACCGAACGCTTCAGTTCGAGATGTTGCGAATAAGTTGCATGTGAGCAAGACTTTCGTGTAGAATGCCAAAACTCGAGCTGGACTACGTACATTTAAGGTTCAGAAGCCCCCAAACCGTGACGAGAAACATAATACGCTCGCAAAAAGTCGTGCCCGAAAGTTGTACGGCCAAAAGTTAACGAAACCACATTGCTGCGTAATGGATGACGAGACATATGTGAAGGAGGACTTTAACCAGATTCCAGACACAGAAGATGTCAAAGTTCGCCAAGAAGTTCTGTACTTGCGGAAAGCGGAGTACACCTTTCGTTACTACAAGCACCATTAATGGACAGGTGTATTTGGAAGAGTGTCTCCAAAAGCGGCTTCTCCCTCTTCTGAAGGCTCACGACGGTCCGACGATCTTCTGGCCGGATTTGGCATCATGCCACTACGCGAAGCACGTGCTAGAGTGGTTGGTATAAGGCGAATGATGTCGATTTCGTACGCGGAGACTTGAAGTATGTCTTCAACATCAGACATCAGACATACTTCAAGTCTTCGCGTACATCGTACGGGTTAGGCAAAAGATGTGCGTTTGACTTTAAAACTGTCGCATTAATGGCCCTTCGCTCATTTTCAACTTCTATTCAATTTTCATACTGCCGTACTCTAACGGAACGATCCACCTACCCTCTTCTGAAGATCATTCTCTAGCTAATAAATTATTACACTAAAGCTTCATGTTAGTATTTCCAACGAACTCTGAAAATCGCTAACTTCGCGTATGAAGTAACATTAAAACACTTTGAATGTAACTTTAATTGTTTCTTTTTATTCCCTGAAAATTTCGTGATAATGGGATAAATACTCGAATTTTACGTTGGCGGGTTTTAAACGGTACACCCTATATACATCAGCAAGCATCTGCAATGCAAATTGATATACTGCAAATTCTAATGCTTAATGCTAACCTGGGTAGTTTTAAAATTGCCTACTAGGTGGCAGCAGAGTGTAAATATTATTCTGGTTCATCTTCTTCTTCTTCTTATAGGAATTTTACGCTTCTTTATGAGCGTTTTACCGACTTTGAACTTAGTGTTCTAGATGCACTTCCACAGTTATTAACTCTCAAAGCCCAACATTTGATACTGGAAAATGCTAAAAATATTATAACTCCGTAATTTCTGAAAAGATTTTTCATCTATCCATAAAAAAAACCACATAATCCCCAAGTTTAGATGAGTTTTAAAGGATTTATAAAAAATACACTCTGGAATAATCTGACTGAATGGAATACTTCTGGACTCTTCTCTAGGGCCCTTGCACCTATGAATTTTCCCCATGAAGTTTCTCAACATGATTCAAATATAGGAACGTGACCTTTACCGTGGATGCAAGCCCCACCCAAAAGCTATAGACGTCGCTCCCTCCACGTAATGTGTTTCACTTGTTGGTATTGTGCGGTCCTCCGGAATCAAAGCATCAATAAATTGCAGATCAAAATTGTAGTTAAAGGGTGTCCCACATCAAATTTCGTCACGGAAAAAACGCTGTAGAAAATTACCTAGTAGACCGATCCTTTTCAAACTTTCAGACAATAAAATCTAACCCATTAGTAAGCTTTTGGCATATTTATTTCATTCAACTTCAATGCCATAACAGTACGCTCGCACCTTACGCTTAACTCCACTCATTAGGTTCTGTACAACATCTGGTTGCAGCTTCTTCTGTACGGAAACCCACTTTTTCTTCATGTCTTCCTTGTGATGCTTGTAGTCTTAGTTCCAGTGCATTGTGTATGGAGGGGGGGGGGGGTTCATGTCCTTGGGTACGAGGGGTCACTTTCGTACCCAAGGACATGACCCCCCCCCCCCCACAACGCTTCGTATCACTCCAGGACAACATTTGAATAATGGCACGAAGCTAGATCTGACCAGAAGATCGTAGGGCCCTTGTGCTGCTTCAACAGAGGAAGCAGACGCTTTTGTAGACACTCCTTAAGGTAGATTTCCTCGTTTACAGTCCCGGTAGTCACGAGCGGCGCACTCCGTTTGCCACATGAGCAGATCGCTTGCCAAATCATGTATTTCTTGGCAAATTTTGAAAGTTTCTGCTTCCTTACTTCCTCCGGAACATCCAACTTGTGCTGAGCGGTGAAGAACAGTAGCCCCGGAAGCTGCCGGAAGTGCGCCTGGACGTAAGTCTCATCATCCATGATGAGACATGAGGCTTCGTCAGCATCTGGGTGTACAGTTTCCGGGCCCGTGACTTTCCCACCGTATTTTGCCGTTCGTCACGATTTGGAGCCTTCTGCACTTTGTACGTAGGCACCGAAGTATTGGGATTCCGCTTAAACGCTTTCACGACACGCTTGTGATCCTGAAAACTAATAGAACATCTCTTCTGACCGCATTTCTCCTTCCGTTCGATGCTCAGAGTTTCGTAGTAACGTTAAATTACACGACTCACCGTTGACTGCACGATTCCGTGTTGTTTTCCGATGTGCCGATGAGAGAGTTGAGGATTTTCCAGGTGCTTGCGCAAAATCAATTCGCGACGTTGCTTTTTTTCAGGTGACGCCATTTTTTCCAACTTTCGAAAAACTGACACCGATAAAAATACAGTGTAAACAATTCACTCTAAACTACTTCTACCCAAATTTTCAAGAGAAACTATCCAATGGGTAATTTTCCGCAGCGTTTTTTTTTTCCGTGATGCAATTTGATGTGGGACACCCTTTACCGCACAGATGAGCAAACCCGGCCACGTCAATTGTGTTTAGTTCGAAACAGCAAAACCTGCCGCTGTGCTGTTGTTCTGCGTTGCAATCTAAACTTTCCTGCAGAAATAATAGCACACTTCCTCTCTTTAGATTTCATGATGCATCCAAGCGAAATCCTAGTTTATCGCCTGCGTCATTCAATAAACTGTGCCTACGGCAGACAGTTTAACCCTCCAGCAGCTTCCCATCTCTGTCTGTATCCGTAGTTGCTCGCATGGTGCACACAGCCAGCAAAACATCAACTTCACGGCTAATTTCGCAGCAGGAAATTTTAGTCTGTAAATTTTCCCTTCTCTCTCTCTCTGGATGGACTCTGTACCGGACATCCAGATCGGAGTGGGTACTTTCCAAACAATAACAGCAACAACAACAACAACAACGTTCGTTCCTGCATACGAGTAGGTTTTGTTGAACGTTTTCGGCCTGAAGGACCACTCGAATCCCTGCACTGTATTCCCTGTATCCTGCTGGGAGGAGCGGTTGGTGGGTACTAGAACTAAGCTGCCTGCCACTGCTGACCATGCATAAAATGGGGAAATTGTGCACTCGAAATAAACGATTTTCGGGGCGGTACAATTTAAAAATAACCGTATATAGGTTAGTGGCTAGTACCGGTTCTGTTGTTTAAGCTATACGTTAGGGATGTGTGTTGGATTTTAAGATACGGTTAATGGCTCTAATGTCAGTCTCACTAACAAATCTATTTGATTTGTCCAGATGACGCATTGCGACGAAAAAATGAAGAATGCGAGATGTTTATCGATGGGCCCAATCTTTAGATCCATAGGCCAACATTACAGCAATTTACCCTATATGAAAAAATGAGTTGTATAGCTCATCTCTGAGCAGTTCTTAAACTTTCGTTGATTGCGATCAACTTTGAAAAATTCCATTAACTTGTGACTCAGTTATATTAACTCGTTTTCGCGTGATTGTTCCAGAAGTAACCCAAGGATTATTCTCACACTATTTGAAAACAAGATGTCAAGGATATTCGAAGGATCATTCTAGTGATATTGAAAACATAATTTACGTTCCCAATTTCTGTTAAGACAGGATAAAAAAACTAGATTTGTTAGGATATCATAAATTTGCACTCAAAAAATCATAAGACAATTTATAAAGTGAAGTAATGAAATTGGGTTGTTAGCGGAATGCTTTAATAAAACAGCAAAAAAAAGGTTATCTTCCATTTAATTCCACTTAATTAATTTTGGTATCCATGACAGATACGTATTTCGACTACAATGTGCAGTCTTCATCAGTGTCATTCCCACTAAAGAACTTATCAAAATCTAACCCCCTTAAGTACTCATCCCCTAGGTATAAAAGTCAAGATCACAGGTATATAAATGAAACTACAATGTGTTGAATCGGAACCTACCTAACTAATTAAAACCAAAGATTTAAGTAAGCTAAAGGAGAAAAATCTATTCAACTCTCTAATAATAAGGTTAATTCAAGATGGAGCAATATCAAATAAAAAATTTCATGGAAGGAAAACTTTGTATGAATTGCAAGTTGCCAGATTTTGACTTTTCTGGCAGATTTCATCTGGAAATGCTTCATATTTTACTTTGATATTTTTTAACAAGTTGGACTTTATTTGGTTGCAATAGTCTAATTTTTCATAATGGCGTGTTCGACATTTTTCAATAAATCATAGCACGAAAACATCTCCTCTAATCGAAATGACGTTTGAGACAAAGTTGTAGGAAACTAGATTGCCTTTTCAGACAAATATACACATCGAATAAAAAATCTAAATTTTTTAATAAAAATGACAACAAAAACCTGTTAAAAACTTTAATAACATAAAATGCACATTTTTAACATTACTAAACATATGTAAAAAAAATGTTTTCAGCATAAAAAAAAAAATCAATTCAGAAAAGTTAGAATTTTGATAAGCTTTCAATTAAGTGATGCCTATAAAAAATATTCCCAGAGATGGCGCTGTTTACTTGGTACGCATCGTTGAAAAGCATGAGGGAAGAAGAGAGAAAATCAAATATTTTCAATAATTACAAGCAATAATCTAGAATTCACGTCGCCAAGTACATAGAGATAGTAGCTATCTACCTTGTTTGGAAGTTTTACTTTCAAATTGACTAGTTAATTAACTGTAAAATCAATAAAACAGTCCATTTTTATACACTTCCTTACTTAACCTTACTATCAAGAGGTTAAGGTACTTTGTCTCTCACACTATTCTCTCCCTCACGAGCTCAATCTCTGTACATGCCATGTATTTTGATGAATCTTGATTTATGATTTCCCTATCACAGACTACAAAATAAAGTACCTTGCACTGCATGATATGTCTGGTACCGTAAACCTTAGGCAAATTGATCACGATTTTCCGTAATATGTGAATATTTTCTTTGATTGTAGTTTATTTTCAATTCATTTATTTTTCAAACCAGTACTGGTGCATAGGTAGCAAAACCTAGTAGCTTGATTTGTTAAATTATTTACGTAATATTTAGTTAATTATGCAATCTAAATGTTACGTAAATAATTTAACAAATCATTGCTCTAAAATTTTAAAATACTAAATTGGGCGATTGATTTGTAGTACTTGTTCCAAAAGTTGCTGTCTTACAATATGTATGCCTTACAGTATGTCTGCAGAATGTGAGTTGATGTGATAACCGCTCATAAATATCATTCATACACAGCAAAAAAATAATTTTGATATCACGTCAAAGTGGATGCACTACAATCATGTCGAAAATATGGTGTAATATTACTTGCTAAAAAGGACAAAATTATCATTAATACAATGCATGAACTGACATTACGCTGCTTTTACTGCATTTGTTTATTTATGTGGTCATAAAAATTACATGAAATTTTCGACATGATTGTAGTGCATCCACTTTGATGTGATATCAAAATTATTTTTTTGCTGTGTACACACTAAGATTTTGTTTCCGTGTTCGGTAAATTTTACCGATATCAGAACAGCTGAACGTTCGGTAAAACTTTGACCTTCATTTTAAAGGCTATTGAATTCGAAAATAATATCAAAACATGTTCAACCTTGTTTAAGTGATTAAATCTTGTCATTTTAGTGGGGATTTAGTTTCAAAGTATCTGAAAAGCAATTGAATTGAATTGCATAAATTTTACCGAAAAGTTTAGCTGTTCAGATTTCGGTAAAAATTACCGAAGTCGGCGATAATTTCTAAGTGTGTATGTTTGAACAATATGTTTCTTATCAACCATATTTGTGAGAACAAAAAATAAGGTAAGATTTTTGTAGAATTATCAGTCATTTAAAAACAAACTTAATGAGAAATTTTGGTACAACGTGCCTTTGAATCTGCACGGTGATATTCAATCTTCAAAAAAAAGAACTTATTTTCAGCAGTTTGTTCGATCAGCTTCAGCCCATTGATTAATTTATCCTCGGTTTACGGTACCTCTATATATACACTTAGATTAACATTCGAAGTCCCTCCTTTTTTTACATGTTCTGCACAAAAGATACTTTCTAAGCCCCGCGATTGGTAAAAACCGGTGGGAAATTTTGTTAGGGGCGGGGCCTAGAAAGTATTTTTTTGTGCAGAATATGCAAAAAAAGGAGGAACTCGGATGCTAATCTAAATGCATATGTAGAATTACCAGACATGTATTGCGATGTAAGGTACTCTATTTTGTAGTCTGTGAAAGGGATTTCTAGGATTATCTACTGCACTGTCCTTGGGTCCTCCCTTAGCTCAGTCGGTAAAGACATAGCTACAAAGCAAGACCATGCTGGAGATGGCTGGGTTCAATTCCCGGTCAGGTCTAGGAATTTTTCGGGTTGGAAAATGTCTCGACTTCCCTGGAACTGAGAAAAATAAGAAGAAGAAGACTGAACTGTCCTTTGTTAACAACTAACGGAATATTTCCGCCAGATGTGTCGCCACAAGCAACTACCTTTTCTGAAATGGAATTGTTGATTTTAGGCAGAAAAAGTATTTTTTAGTCTAGAAAATAGTTTCCCATGCACAAATAGCGTAAATATTGCGTGAAAAAAAGCTAAAAAATTTGACAAACGATGCCGATGCCAACGATGCCGGACCTAAACCAACCGTCTGCAACGCTCCACTATGAAGCATGAGATTAGGCCCGCCCACCAACGTCCAGGTTAAAAACTAACCAAGGAGAGGGACTTTGATGAACTAACTAATTTTGAAGAGATTTAGTGAAATGAGTTCTGGAGATAACAACAATGTTTAGAATTACAAGTCGATTGTGAGACTTCAGATGTTCAGAGTAGAATCTTTAGGTAGTTCTTTTGAAAAATTCATGACGATTGTGAAACCAGGTCCATTTCAAATTAATATTCAAAATAAATGCTTAGAAGAATTTTAAAAGAGTTGTAATGACAATTCAAAGGTAATTCTTAGAAAAATTTAAAGATAAGTTCAAGTGAATTATAAAGAGAGTTACAAGCATCTCACGATAAATACCAAGGGGATCGGATTTTGAGGGATTATAATTATAATATGAGTTTTATGAGAATGAACCGTTAAGTCAAGGCTATATTTCACATAGATGGCGCTGTTGTATTGGTAGTATGTTAAAAAATCTCCATACATAAATTTTTTTAAAGTAAATATAATACGCTTTTGATGCATATTCAGGTCAACAAAAGTCCATACTTCTCATGCCAAAGTCACGAGTTCAAATCTCACCCCCGGACAAGTCACGAATGACCCAAGAGCGTTAAAGTGACTATAATAATAAGAAGAAGAAAAAGCATATAATCCAATGCGATTGAGCCGAAGAGATCACTCGGTTAAATAATCTAGAATTTAGAAAGCAGAAATTTTCCTGGCTCAAAACAACCGGGAAAATCACCAAAATTCCGGGATATTGCAAATTGGGATTTGCTGGTCCGTTTTACGGTAATCAATTAATAATCGTATTAATTCAATAACGAAGTGCATGGTCCATTTCCTTACTATGCTCATTTTTCTGACTCGGTTTATGACAACAAACAAAATTTATGGTGATTAGAACGAAAAATTGAGGCACAGAGAAAAATGTTCAAAGTCTGGGATTTAGCCAAATGTTAACAATTTCTAGACAATCAATTTTAAAGACCGCGAATATAGAAACTTCTGAAGCACCTCAGAATTTCATAACTCTGGGACCCAACTGGGACATAATTTTTCTAGATGGCAGTCGAAGAAAAAAAACGAGGAAAATTTTCCAAGATGGAAAGATCGTAGACATACACGGCAAATAAATCTGACTCATATTTGAATCACGTTCACATAAATTCTCAAAAACATGGTCACATGAATAAGTAAATTTTTGCTCGAATATGCGTAAATCTTACTCATATATGAGTAAATATTACTCAAATATGAGTGATATGTACAAATTTTCTCAAATGCTAATCTGAGTGAACAGGACTCACATATGAGTCAGATTTATTTGCAGTGTAGAAAATTGTGCATGCAACTTAAAATCACTCTCGAAAAAAAATTGTAACATTCTGGGATTAATTAATTAATTTAGCTTTATTTAGGAGGCTTTCAGCCTTAGGCTGGTTCGCCTCCGGGCATTCTGGGATAAATTTTAGAGATTTTGGACCAATTTTTCAATGCTAAGACCTGAAAATTCGGGATCTCCAAGAAAAACAAGTTAAGAAAAGTGTGCGGTCTGGAATAATTTTCGTATTTTGAATAAAGAGAATGTAAGGTCTCAGTTATAGACAAATTTAAATACTTCTGAAATATAAATAAAATTTTATGGTCTTGAACATAGTTTTTTTCCTAAAATCTGAATGTTTGGACAAATACTAAAGTTACCGAGCCAGAAGGATTTTCCAAAAAAGTGACAAACTTGAAAATAGTGATCTGCTACCAGCCCTGTTATTGAAGGTTGGTGAACCTGAAGAACTTGTAAATAAAAAAAAATAATAATTAAAATTTACAAGTTTTTATTTTGTCGAAAATTTGTGATTTTTTTTTGATTTTTTTTTTCTGTAGGAAGCTTAATAAGTATTGCGAATTGCGTTATTCGATTTGTTGGATCGTATCGTTGGAAGGAGATTCTTAAATTCCCGTGGATTTCGCGTAAGTGCCTCTGCTTACGGGTCCACCCCACCGTTTTTGGCCCTTCATACAGCGATATTGTGAATTTAGATCGGTAGCTCAAATTGATCTTGCTATTAAGTGGAGCTGCATACAAGACAAGGTCTTCGAAGGGATGGTGGCTACCTACATACAATTTGGTTCATTGCCCCTAGTGAACAATTATGCGAAGTTTCATGGAATTCTGAGAGGTAAAATCTAAAATTTGTATATTTTTTCGGAACTGCTCCTATGAGAAATTCAGAAAGCATTGAAGTCATTGAAACAAGATTATTTGCCTGGTATATCTAAAAATTCGGACTTTTCTCGGTTTCCCTGTTTGAGTTGCCAATCTGTTAACATCATCGGACATGAAAGCCAACTTTTGACATTTTTTTGACATCACGTAGATTCTACGTGGCAATGATGGAAGTTGAATGTTTCAGGGGCTATGTGACGTGAAGAATTTTTTGAATTATAGAATGAGGAGCATTGGCTTATTCGATTTCCCCACAGTATATTCAGTTCGAACCGAATTCTTGCAACGGCCTACTACGATCAACTTGTTTGAGCTGCAAAAGCAAATTCCAAGGAAACTTATTTCCAACTTATTTCCTACTCCCGTCCCGACATGGCGTTTTTTTTTTGCACCGTAATCATGATGATCTAGTTACCATCGCTACCGTGCAGACAGACTCTACCATAGTTCCGGCAACGCTCTCCCTCGTCCGTGTACCCTCAATTTGCATAGAAATATGCTGCAATACTTTTCGCTCTGTGTGCGCATCTATTAAATTATCATATTTTCCACTGAGCACCTCTTTTTCCACAACCTTGAGACGGATTCATATTTTCTCTACATCGCAACTTTCCACGCTTGCTACTTTACACCGAAGTTTGTCGGAGAGTCATCATCCTTGATAGAATAAAAAAGTAAATCCAATCCCTTTCTTGTACTATTTCTACCCCAACAAATCGTCAACTCCGGAGTCCTGGCGGGGCTAGGCAAGTGTTAATACAAAGAAAATCCAACCAACCGACATGCCTTCATTCAACCCCCAACGCAGCTTTGTGGGCTTTACTTCCACGACACCAACAGTCAACAAAAAAAGGATCAACAGCCGTGACTACTGCCGCTGCTGACGGGAAAAACGTCCGACAATTTCACGAAAAATTATGCAAATAACGGCAAAAAGGAGCCAAATAAATAATAAAGAGCAGGCGGTGAAAAATAATCCTGACCTCCCCAAAACGAGATCCTAGGGGATGAACGTTGTTGTGGGTCGCCCGTCCGTCCCCAGAGTGGAAGTGGGAGTGGGAGGGGAAAAAGCCGATTGCTGTGATTTCCTCTGTCGCTATACATACATACCATCATGGCTCTTCAGTTGCTATGGCGTTTGTGGATATGCATTGAGGTAGGGGTAATCTTGTTTGTTTATTTGTTTTCTGGTTTGATTTAGTCTATGCGAGCTGATATGTACTCTTTTTTCCTCTGTCTGCTACGCAGATACATGATGCATAATAAATCTAACTTAACCTATGAAAAAAAAAAGAATTAATGCTGCATTCGAAATGCGAGCTGAGCGATTTTAGATTCAAATATGCTAACTGGAATCATACGGTTTAAGCACGGCTGAGCCTAAATTGGGTGGAAAACAACTGACAAAGAAGGGTGAATATATTATTGATCCCATTTCGGACCTTTAAATGTTTGGAAGTTGAGATTGGGATGATATGCAAATATTTATTCAAGCAGGGTACCATTATTGAATGAAGATGTCTTACTGGAGAACTCTTGCCCCATAGACATTTATTCATCAGAGGTTTATCTGTTGAATGCGAATTCAGCCGAGGAAAAGTCTGACATTGCATTTTCAATATCGCCTCTTTCAAGCTCTTCGTTTCGTTTTTGGATTTTCCTCGACTGCTTTAGGAGGTATTACGTTTTTTTTTTTTTCAACTGCAATAAATTCAACGGAAAAGCCACCACCACATCGTCGGCAGACGAGAAGCTTTATGAAGTGTGAGAATTTATTACTGCGCCATTACGCACTGTGCGGCCATGCCAAATGTGTAGGTATGTGTGCAAATGGAACTCCAGCAGAAGGAACAAGTATGCTCCCGACTCATAACTAGGTCAACGCGATTTGTCTTTTCCGGTAGAATTTAATTAAATTACTTTCGCGAAATCAAACATATTTCTCGCGAGAAGAATGCAAGTGCAGGGACAAAGTTTTCCGCCCGTGCAATATCTTGCACAGAACAACGTCTGACAGCTTCGGGCTGTGCTTTCACATTGTCTGCGGGTTTAGCGTGGAGACCTGAAGGTGGGAGAGTTTTGCTTTTTCCGAGAATAATAATTGGTATGAGATTACATTGCGCAAAGGCTTGAATTATTACAATTCGAAAGAGCAGACTTCTTGCCTACCTACATATTTATATATTTTAGCTATGTAATTGACTGTAGTGAAACTGCCTACATCGTCGTCTTATTCTTCTTCTTGGCCAACTGATGCTTCACTGTCCTTAAGTTAGCACAATTATATGTTATGCACGGAGAAGCTGTCGAATTTTCCGGCCTCGAGAGCTTTCTCGGCTGAATCAAGATTGAAACATGCTACCTGCTACATAATATGCAACACTTTTACTGAGGTTATCGACATTCTAGCATCACGCATGACGGTGTCTCTGGAAGATCAACTTTCTTTAAAAAATATATACACTGGAGTCGCTTTTTACGCGGGTGATACGTCCCGCGTAAAAAAAAACCGCGTAAATTCCGGAATCCGCGTAAAAAAAACCACGTAAATTCCGAAATCCACGTAAAAAAAGACCGTGTAAGAAAAAACCGCGTAAAAAGCGATATACTGCGTCAATTCTGAAATCCGCGTAAAAAAACCAAAATCCGCGTAAAAAAAAAACCGCGTAAATTCCGGAATCCACGTAAAAAAAAACCACGTAAATTCCGAAATCCGCGTAAAAAAAAACCGCGTAAAAAAAAACCGTGTAAAAAAAAACCGCGTAAAAAGCTACTCCAGTGTATCAGCATCGCTGAAACACCCACCAAACGAAGTCTGAAACGGACCCTACTATTGCTTTTATTGACAATAATCGTATTGTCAATACATTCTATATTGACGTCAATACATCGGTATTGATAATAATTCTGTATTCACATCATCAATATTATTGTCAATTATTCCCCTTCGCGTCAATATATTGATGCGTGTGGGGTTTGCTTGAAGTATCCGCTTTCATTTGAGGCTAATATAGGCAGGCAAAAATGAACACCAAAATTCATTTAAAATCTGATATTTTTGAAACTCTCATGGAATAAATAAACACATATGAGCTATGTTTTTTCAAAGTCGGTTTACTCAACCTCCTCTGCTAGGCTAAATGCCCGCACCTTGAACTTAACGCTACCCTTCAAATCCTGTGCAATCCTTGCGCCATCTTTCTCACTCACTTTCATCCGCTCTTTCTTCAAATCATTGTCGTTTTTAAAGACCTTCCCTGTTTTCCGGAGCTTGCCCTTCATAATCGCACAGAATTTCTATTGGGCGAAGTTCTGACGAGTTTGACGGATTTGCCTCCTCCGGCACAAAAACAACATCGCAGGCTTCGTACCACTCCATCACCGGTTTCGCGTAATGGCACGATGCCAGATCCGGCCAAAACAGAATGTCACCTTCATGGGACCGGAGAAAGGACAGCAGACGCTTCTGGAGGCATTCTTCTTTATATATTTCGCCGTTAATGGTGCCGGTCGTTATGTAACACTTGCTGAATTTGCCGCACCCACAGATCGCCTGCCACACTAAGTACTTCTTGGCAAATTTGTTGACCTTCTTCTTCCGGAACATCTAGGCGGGACTTGCCGACGAAATGCTCCAGGCCGGGGATCTGCTTGGCGTCCGCTTTAATGTACGTCTCGTCATACATTACGATGCATTTCGGTTGCACCAAGCACTCGCGGTACAGCTTCCTGGCGCGGGATTTGGCCACCATATTCTGTGTATCGATTCGGTTAGATGCCTTCCTTACCTTGAAGACATGAAGTCCGGCCCGCTTCATTGTCTGCTGGACGAACCAGACAGAATCAACCTTCTTGGCCACGTTCCGAATCGAAAGGTTCGGATTGCGCTTGCGCTCCCTCGCCTTCTTTGCGTTCACGGGGTTGGTCGTCTTCGCTTTTCTTCCACTGCCAGCTCGCCGCTGGGTTGTCTGGGTCTCCTTGAACGATTTTACTACACGGGACACGGTCGAATTGTCGATTCCAAACTGTTTCGCGATCCACGACCGCTCCTATATTTTGTTGTCGAAGCAAGCACTTGCTTGTGAGCCATCTCGATAACCACTTGACAGATTGTAACGAGGTTTTGCACATGTCAACATTACGCTCCAGCGGCGCCAGTAGTGTAGTGGTAAGCGTGATTACCTCTCACCCCAGCAGGCCTGGGTTCAATCCCAGTCGACGCAGCCGGGATGTTCTGAGGCATAACATCTCTGATCACGCCTTCCTTCGGAAGGGAAGTAAAGCTGTTGGTCCCGGTTCATGAGTTGATGGGTCGATATGTGGGGTCCAGGTTGGGAGCCTCTCTGGCATCGGCAGCATTGGTACTCAATACGGAAAACAGATCGGCGGAAAACAAATCATGGAAAAAAAAACGACAATACTAAACAATTTCTACGTGATATTTGGTTAACTCAGAAAATCCCAGCGGCACCGGCCCTTTGGAGTGAGAGGCAATCACGCCACCGGCGCCGTAAAATAGGATTATCATTGGAATCATTTAAGAAAACTACCACGATTTAGAACACATTTTCGATACTCTGGGACATCACTAATTTTTGGACTTCAAAGACGAAAAACAAGAATTTCGAAATATTCAAAATTTGAGAAATATTCGCGAAACCGGAGTTACATTCAATTAATATAGAGATAAAAAAAATATTTTAAGATGTCGTTAAAATTCCCGGTTTTCCCGGTTCAGTGACCACCCACATCATTTGATTGCAGGGAACTTCGTAAGTTCAGGTAACGTTGTAGAGCTACAAACAACTTCGTAGAATTTCTGGAAAGTTCGTAGAACTTCAGAGAGCTTCCTAGATCTTCGGTAAACTACGTAAAAGTTTAAGAAAGTTTTTAGAAGTGTAGCAAATTTTGTAGCAGTTCAGCAAACTTTGTAGAGGTTCAGCGAACTTCGAAACATTTCAGCGAACTTCGTAGAACGGCAGAGAGTTTTGTATAAGTTCGGCGAAATCCGCAAATTTTAGTGAACTCTGTGTTGTACAAACATACATTTAGCGAACTTTAGAGAAATTAAGTGAAATTCTTTGAAGTTCAGGGTTGTTCTTTATCCTTAGAAAACTTCGTAAGTCTTATCTTATGATTTCAGGGCACATCGTAGAAATTCAGGAATGGAGAATCGCAGTAGGCCACACTTGAAAGCTGACGTGTTTTTCTTTTACTGTGTAATTTTCGTCAGCGAAATAAACATTGTTTGCTATAAATTTGTTAATTTGTGTGCTAAAATTTAGTTTCAAGTGTTCATAAAGTTATCATTTAGTGATATAGTGTGTTTTGCCTGTGTTCGCCTTGCGTGACTCGGTTGACCTTGAATCTAAGACGCAGCATCAGTTCCATTGTTCGGTGTCGGTTTTCATTGCTTCTTGGGATCCCGGTTCTCCGAGTGTAGTTTTGTTCTATTGATCACCGTGGGTGAGCTTGAACCCGGAGGTTGGTGAATTAGCCCGGGAATGTGCTGATAATGTGCCCGTCGCAAGGGGTAGGTCACACCGCACACCAATCTTGGGTCATCTTTTTTGTCAGTGTGCCGCAAGTATGCCGATTGTGCCGGTCATACACGGTAAGAAAAAAGTACCCAAAAGTAAGTTTTTTTTACTCAGCTCGGCACTTTAGTGCAGGAACCCAAAAGTAGGTAAAGCGGGTCAAAGTAGTGTTCATTTACTTGTGTGCAATTCGTATGGAATTTTCCACTCGCTTTCTACCCAGAAGTAAGTTAGTTGTACCCAAAGGTAGGTAAATATGACTATACTCAACGTAGGGTTCCCATACTTTACTACCCTTGTTGGGTGGTTTTGCTCCTCCGTTTTTGACAACATTAGAAGGAGGAAAGAAGACAACCCTAATAAAAATGGTATGGTGAATTTGCTTAACGACGTGTTCTGGGTATCATCCAAACCATTTGTGGAATAGTTCAACGATTTGGGCTATCGTTTGATAATGGTTATTTTTATTAGGGAAACTAGTCAAAAGTAGGTAAAAGTGAACTGGCCGTTGGGTACTTTTTTCTAACCGTGTAGAGCAAGCTGCAATTGTTTACAATTGTTGACACCTTGAATGTTTTGGTTTGAAATCGCAAGGATAAATCGGATTGAGGATGACGCGGGAAGTGGCGAGTGTGCGAAATTTCGGTGGTAATCCGTAGGGTAATAAGAGACCTGTATTCTAGTGTTTTATAATGCCCTCCAAGGCAGACCACAAACCTAGCCTTTCGGCCGGAAAGAGTTGGAAGCGGTGGGGAGCATTGTTGGAGACCGACTATAGAGGGTGATGAATAGACTTCTTTAGTTTGTTTTGTGTTTTTGTGTGAGTTGCAGCATTGTTTGAATTAAGGGTACTAATGACGTCTGATACTGCATCTTCCTCTTGAGTCCACTCTAGAACCTACATTTTATGTTTAGATCTATAAGTGAACTGCTGGTCTGAGTTCCTCTGGTATATTCAATTAATTATATGATTTGAGTAGTAGCTATACTAAAGATCCAAGAGATGTCGCCCCTTCAGTGGTAGGAAAATCATTTTTGCAGTATGGAGAATATCAGAAAATCCACAATTTGTGACTAAACATGCTTTCACCGAAGGAAACAAATAAACGAGTGTTTCTCTTATCACCATAGTAATGTACTCGTGCAATTTTTGTGCATCTAAAACTACCCATAAAGACGATAATGAATAAAAACTGAACATTTTCATGCATTTCCAAATGGTTTCCTACCATTCCCATACATTCAAAGTGACTGGCCCTCTGGATGTGGATGAAGTCAAAAACAACAAAACATGATTAATTAGAAGATGTTCCTGAACATACAGTCAAACAGCACGTAATGTTCTGAACAACTTCAATGACAGTTGTCCATCAGTACTCCCATTTTATTTACAACAATCTAATGCCTACGAGATTGTGCCGAAGGTATGATGAAAATGTGCCGATGGATGTGCCCAATCTGTGCCGTATATAATTTCGGCACAATGTGCTGAGTGACTTACCCCTTGGCCTGTTGCGAGTTTTGGTGGTGATGGCCGTGAATCAGCAAGTTTTCCGCTTGCAAAAGTGCTCGGCTACTGGTCTCTCGCCGGTGTCGGAGAATGCGAGCAATATGAAAGATGCCGCGCTGTATACCCTGTATACGCTGTATACGCTGTATGCCCAAGACTGATTTTATGAATCCTCATGAATGTTCTAATTTCAGGGCGCTTCGTTGATGTTTAATGGTTTAAAGTTAAAAGTTAAGGGAATTACATACACTTTCACGAAACTTGGTGGAAAATCAACGAGAAACATACTAGTGCAGAAAACTTTGTATGAGTTCTTTAAATTTCGTAGCAATTGGAGCGCATTTCAAGAAACTGCGTAAAACTTCATTTAAGTGCAGGGAATATTGAAGAAGAGCAGAACAAATTCGCAATGTTTCAGCAAGCTTCCAGCGTTCACGTTTACAGGGATGATCAGACCGACTCAAAATTGGGTCGAGTTGACTCAATTTCGACAAAATTGGATTTACTTAAAAGTGAGTTGATTTTTCCGGGTATTTTCAGGAAAAACTTCACGAATATGAGAAAAATCGCTGAACATTTGACTCAATCTAGGAGTAGTGTAAACTGGCAGTCTAGGAGTAGTGGTGGGGCAAAATGACTTTTTGGCGTTTAAGATACCTTTTTTTTTACTGAAAGCCTCCCTAATAAAGAGAACCTAATCTAAGAAAACCTTTTTTTTTCTTTTCCGAGGACCTGTTAAAGAACACTGCTAGTTCAATGTCTGAACTAACATTGCTGCATGATAAATCCATGACAATACAGTGCTTTCGGATTTCGTCAGCCCCTTTCTTAAATTTTAAGCTGACAAATTAGGGAAAAAATGACCCATTATATTTTTGATCAAAATTATAACAGAATAATTATTTTTTTTAAATAAGGGGCGCTTTGGGATAATATAACTAACAGCGCTTATTTACGTGTTTTGCAATTTAAATTTAATGGAGTTTCACCGATAATCACTAGAAGAGATGCAGAACAATCATCTGGGAAATTGTTTATATCAATCAATCTTTTAATAGTACGAGAAAAAACACCGGGGTACATTTTACCCCACCTTGTCCTACATATGGTTATTATTTGTAAAAAGTCTTCTAAACCTTCAAATAATTAGAATTATTGAATAAATTTTCCTTTGACGATAATGATATATGTATCAACTTTCAATGCAGAGAAAACGGGGGGGGGGGGGGAAGGGGGTGTCACAAATCCAGACCTATATTGAAGTTGGCACGGGGTGGTATCCACTATTTGCCTAGTGCAGCTCCAGTGAAACCCATTCCTTACTCTCTTCTCTGCCTGGATCCCCCCGAGGCCACGGTGAAGCGACTAATTCAAGGGGGTTGTGCTTATGCACTTCTCATAGTCTCAATGCTAGCTGGCGTTGATAGATCGCTGCTCCTCTCTCCGTTCCAAGTGCCTTCCTCTGGAAACATTTCATCGACGACATTCTCCACGTTAAGGACAGGCACATCCCTTCGCACTGTCTCGCACCTTGGACAGTCTGAGACCACATGCTCCGGCGTTTCATACACGTTGCCACACTCCGGACAGAGGGGTGACGCTGCGTGTCCGAACCGTTGCAGGTATTTTCTGAGGCAACCGTGGTGGTGGTTGACTTCTCCGTGTTTTTTGTTCACCTAGGTCGAAAGAATAGGTAATAATCGATGTGCCCATCTACCGTTATCTACCGTGTTTCACTCCTATTGCCACTAAGCCAAAGACTCCGCTTTAACCACTTTCCGAACTCTACCGGCTTCTCTCTGACTTTAGCACTAGCTGTCTTCCGCTGGGTGATGCCGATAGGGATCATTCTGGCGATAGCGCATACGACTTCCGATGAGATGGTTCTGTAAGCACTAACGACTCGCATGGTTCTACTTCATTTCCAGTGCTGCAAACCAGGCAGGACCTCCATACCTCAGTATCTAGCCAGAAGACGCCTCTTGATATTGCTGAGAATAGAGTTGTTCAGCATGATTCTAGCTATTGTGGACGTGGCTGTTGAAGTTTAGCCGTGCGTTGGACCAAGGATGGAGCCTTGTGGAATACCCGCTGTGATTCTAATCGATCTCTGTCCCATGTATGTCTCGTAGACCAGAACCAGGCGCTGGAAGTAACTCCTCAAAACCCTGCACAGGTAGTTAGGGACCCTCATTCTATGCAGGGCTGATTTGGGTGAAGCATTTGTCCCTTTCAATCGACGATGATATTTATCTACGTTGAATTCGAGAATTGAAAATTGAAAGGCAATTAAAATGTTTATGTACAATTCAATCAAATATGTACTGCTCTTTCTAATTTTCTAAGAATAAATGTTGCTGACAATTAAGCAATGTTTTTATTACAATTGCAAAAAAAAATAAATAAGACAGGTTTTCCGTGGTAAAAATGATTTTTCCAGCAAACAGCAATTCAAAACTAATAATTCCTAGTGGGAGCATATTATATTAATGTAAATAAATTAAAATGTAAAAGGTACATTGGATGAAAGAGTGATGCAAAATTTGAAATTGTCGCTCCACAATACATAAACAATTCCAAATCGGATCCTGGCTATCCTTTCAAAATTTGAACCCATTTGGTGAGAAACAGAGATGGCACAAATCATTTGAAGTTTGTATGGGAATTACTATAGTAAAACCTAGATTTTTGTTCATGTCTATCTAATAATTCACTGAGACGTCATTCCGATCAGAAATGCCGTTTCCATGCTACAATTTAAAATAAATTCAGGCGCCATTTTGTAAAATTTACAAGATCCAAAATGGCCGAATGTTAGCAAAAATGTGAATGATTGCCCAAAACAAACAATTATGCAAAGTTTCATGCAAATCAGAGAAGGTCGAGATTTTCCGATTTATCGTTTGGCGTGGAACAGCTCATAAGTCCATTTGATACAAATGCTAGAAACAGCAAAAAAAACCGAACCGAGGTCCAATGTGGTTGCACTCCAAATTAATATGTTGGACTCTAATTAAGAATGGTTCCTCTCATTCATCTCTTCTGATATTTGTATGAGAGGTTTATTAATCGATGCGGCTCCAAACACATGTCGTTCTTGATAATAATAACTTATGCAGTTTCTCAAATAAATCTAATCTAATCTAATCTAATACAAACGCAGCCAGTACGAGAAAGTATCCTGGAAAATGATTAGGTTAGATGAGGTCTAATCATTTTTCTTGTCTAATTGATGTTTACAGCATATCAAGACCAACAATTGAAATGGGCTTAACTCCTTTTTGTAAACAAACCTTGTAAAGCCATTTTGTCGCGGACCGAAACCTACATTTGCAAACCTAAACCACAATCGGGTAGAGGAGAATTTCTCCTACCTGTTCATTATGTTGGTTTGCCTTTGCGGACTTCGGTTCGCGAGAAAATGGCCTTACAAGGTTTGTTTGCAAAATGGAGTTAAGACCATTTCAATTGTTGGTCTTGATATCTGAGATATGATATAAACATCAATACGGCCAGGCCTACTGCGTTGTATTTGCCGCAAAGATTATTCTTGGAAATGAATGGGAAAATTTCTTGAATCTACAGGGGTGGAAGCTTGCGTGGACAAACCGTACCGAACGCTCCGAGTTGCTATGTGCAGTTGTGTCTAATATAAAATAATGCAATGGAATTTTTACCGAATTTTTTCCTATGTTGGTAATGATTCTTTTGTGCTTAAAAGTTTCATTGGATGCATCCGCTCCTTGTTTATCATGGGGTTTGGGATGCAGTTCCTCGTCATTGCTCATAATGTTTAGTGATGTGATGGAGATCATTTCTTTCACTAGTAACTACTACTCCTGGCTGATCCGCCAGCCTTGCATCGAGCTGGAACCGGAAGCAAGCAAATCAATTGCCTCCTCTCTCGAATCCTTCGTTGTGAGTGGTTCCGATAGATACGCGCCCATTTTGGCTTGCAGGCAGCAGCACTTAGCAGGAAAAAATTTGCACGATCGATTTTAACCTACTTCTGCTGGATATCATCGTTACCTCCTGGACTTATTTTGTAACTTCCGGCTTCCGGATCGTTATGCACTTGTAATTAAACTCAAACGGACACGATTCAACATCTTTCGATCCTATTTTTTTTTTTAAATAACCAAACACAGCACTAATAAAAACACGCGAAATTATTGAAAAAGTTTTCAGGTGTCCAAAATGCACCAGCTAAAGGACTCATTTCACTCAATTTTCAATAACAATCTCGAAAAATAAAGCAGCAGCACATTCAAAACACGTCAGTTTCAATCTTATGCAGTTTCCCAAATAAATGATTTAAACTGTCAGTTTTGATCCCACAACTACTGTAACCAGTTGGTTACAATCCGTGGATTTTCGTCTGTATGAGTTGTTGTTGTTTGGGAAATTCACGTATTTTAATATAAAATACAGAAGGCAACACACAGCAGCGAGAGGGTTAGTACCGCTGCAAAAACACTCGAACGATACTAAAAGGAGGAAAATTGTAGCCTTAAGCTAACAATGGAGAATGATCGGCAAAAGGCATGCGAATGGCCATCTTCTAAAAAAACTTCTAATGAGGAGAAGTAATCAGGCGTCCGTGTAGACCAGTTGAGTGTGAAGTGCAGTGCAAATATAATACAAATCCCCCACCCCCCTTTTGGGGTTTGGGCTGGAAAGTCTGCCTCCGTTCAGGTAATTGATTTTTATTATCCTGACAGAAATTTCCTTGACTGAATTATTGTAATAATTCGCAGGACCTCGTACCTCGTACTGTAAATAAAACGGTCTCACACGGCTCGGTTCGGAAGTCAACATGGCTTCCGAGCCTAATAGTAAATGATCCTCGTTCGTCCGTCAGAGACGATTCCCTCAGGACGGTGGCCTTTATTGCCAAGGAGGGTACCGTCTCGGCTCGACTAATGTGGCCATGCCACGGTCAGCCGATGCCGTCAACGACGGAAGACACCTGCCAGCCAAAAGAGCCAGCAACGTCTGCTGAGCCGTATGTGGCTGATGAACGCCACCAGATGCGCCATTCTCCCAAAGCTGCAACAACACTGTCTGCAGACCGCACCGCAAGTTTCCGGCCACACGGTAGTGCAGGCAGCGTTGCCAGGTCATTTTCACACAAATCTGGACCAGGTAAAATATAAAATCTGGAAAAATCTGGAATGCCACAAAAAATCCTCTTTTTAACATAATGCTATTGAAATCAAAGTGATGTGCCAATCTCCCGTAAAAATAGGTCAGTATGATCATCTGGAATTTATTTAAACTACTAGAATGGTTATAAATTACATGTTTACATAAATTATATAAAGCAAATAACTTGTAAGCATTGCTAAAATCATCCAAAAGTTGAAAAGTATTGAAACAGTGTGCCCAAAAAGTTCAAATATCCATTACGCAGCGTTTCAAAAATTGAGTGGGTAAAAAACAGCAGAAAATATGGTTAGAATTGTTTTTTAAACTGTAACTTAAAAAAAAGAATGAGAGGCAAAGAATCAAGGAAATTTGATGGGATGGATTTTTTGAACTAATAGTCGATGTAGTCCTTACTATCTGATGCAGTACCAGAATTTAAAGATTTAATTAGTTCTAAATAATTCTAATATTACTCTGAGGTTGATCAGATTAACAGTTTGATTCTTGACATTATACAACACGCAACACCCAGCAGACTTGTAGGCATTTTTTTATTTTGAAGCAAAATTCACCGGACTGAAGTGGGAATCAAAGCCTAACATCGCGGAACTCACACACAGTTTATCTAAACTATGGGTAACTCCACTCTTTGCATGACCATGACGAATAATTTTATGCCAAAGAATATTTTTTTCGCCTTTTTTATTTTTAGTTCAATTTGAATCATCCTCGAATGCAATCATATTTCTTTTCTATAGGGTATACGTCCCTAACCTCGGTCTAATATGCAGCCATAGATTACGTTTTTAATCATAACTCATCAATTAATTTACCTGCAAACGATATTCTACTGCTAAATGGTATGCTTAGATATGCTTATCATGTCGTTTGCTATCAGGAACCGCAAAAAGTTGAAAAACTTACTTTTTTTAAGACAAAAACTCACCAGGGAAATGTATGTAATATCGGTCTATTGTCCCCAAATTGGGTCTATTTATGGATGCAACTTCGTCCTATCCTGTTTGATTCTCAAAAAAAACGCTCTTGGTAACGTTTTCTTATGTATTTTTTTTTATCACTATCACTGTTAACTTAATACTCTTCATTCCTCAAAACATTTCTTAGAGAAAATTTTACGAAAACTACATTAAATCACTCAAGTTAAAAATTAAAAATTAAAAATTTCGCTTATCGTCTTTCGACCGCAGAATATCTAAATCAAAACATTGTGATGTTCATTATACAGATTTGGCAGAAAAAATCTCCCTTCCTGTTCGTTCCTTATCATCCAAATGCAAACCACATTGTTGACGTTACTCTTATTGCTATATGCTGTCAAATGAATTTCATGGGCCAAAGTTAGGAACATAGAAAAGAAATGTGTCCCTAAAGTTGGGTCCATGATTTACTTGTGAAAACGTTGTTAAACAATTAAAATAAACATAAAATATTCAAACAGTAACTGTGAGTTTTACGTCTAGTGTGTATTATCAGGTAATTCCATTCAATAAATGCCATAATCAGGCCATTTGATGATCGTCAGTGCAACCTTCCCATCTTAACCTTAGAAGTCATGGCGGCTAAAAACTCCGAACAGAGTGATATTCTCAACCAGTTTTATTACTTACGAGAGCTGAAAATGTATTGAAATGTTGTGATATAAATTGATTTGTGTGTGGTACACATTTATCAATCATCAGTGATCAATATTTTCCTTATTTTTTGTGTAATATTCCTTAATTAATTATTTATTTGCGTGATAGGCCGAATGAAAGGACTAGACCCACATTACATACCGTAACCCTATTCCCCTAAAATAATCTTGAAAATATCTAAATTTTTCTAGTAACATTCTAAGAATTCTTAGTATTACCTCTTGTAATTTCTTATAAATTCCACAGCTCCCTCAAACTGGCAAGAATTGGCTCAATTTTGTGTCCATTTTTCTCTATGAAATTCTTAAAATATTCTTAACAATTTCCTTGGTACACAATGACTGTCACATTCTTCTCAGACTCAACCGATAATTTCCTTCGAACTGCTTTGTAGGTAAAGTCAGAATTATTTTGAAATCCTTTTCAGTATTACCGAACTACTCAAGTACTTTGCCAAAATGGTTTTGAAAGTCTACCAGAAATTGCGCTTAAAATTTTATGAAAATTAATCTCCCTAGAAACATTGGACAGAATTCCAATGAAATTATTCTCACGATTCGTATCAGCAGACCCCTTAAGTTTCATCATAAGAATTTTCTATGATTTCTTTTCCGGATTGTATCTTCTTTAGTGACATAATCTCCATGCAATTTTCATCAGAGTTGACAAGACAATTGACACCGTCTTCAACCAGAGGTTTCACAAAGAATTCGTCTCACAGTTAACTGTGAACTATTTTCAGAATTACCTTAAAATTCCAATAATGTCCAACGTTGGTTAAAAAATCTGGGAAAATCTGGAACATATTTTAAAAATCTGGAAATATACGTGGTCTGTCTGTCTATCTGGCAAGGTGACTAAAAATCTGGAAAATCCAGATAAATCTGGAATACTGGCAACGCTGAGTGCAGGTTCAACGCCAGAGTCGCGACGCCGTAGGAGATTCTGCTGCAACAGTGAGTACCGTAATACCCAACAAACAATTTTAGCTGCAGACTAGCATATACAGGCAAAAATTAGCTGTATAAGCCAATTTTTTGCTGTATAAGCTAATCTGCAGCTAAAATTGTTTGTTGGGTAGCTTCATAAACTCTCGCTTACACGCCACACAAATACGTGAAAACCCACACCCACACGCCACAGAACAGGGTAAATAAATGGTTTTAGAAAATGTGAATATTCCTGTGTGTTCATACTTTGTCCGCGTAGCCCCTTCGAATACCCAGTAACATGCCGGCCCTGCGACACAGTTCAGCGGTCTCGTGCTACTGAGCTAGTTACCCGGGAGTGTCTGGTCATGCCATAGTCATACTACTGACACCTTCCTGTGGGGAAAAAGGTTTCCAAAAAAATAAAGTATGGAGTCGTCCATTAATTATGTCAAACATTTAGGGGGGAGGGAGGTTTTGAAAACTGTGACGATCCATACAAAAAAAAAATAAGTTCCATATCAAAAATGTGACAAAGGGGGGAGGGGGGTTGAAAATGGGCCAAATTTGCGAAATCAGCATTTTCCGGGTTTCTGCATACAAAATAAATCGCCGGAACATTTTTTTACTAGCGACATCTGTTGCGAAATTCAACCATGCTGGTAATCCAATGGAAATCAATCTTTACTTCGTTGCTAATGCCAATACAACTTTCTTAGCTAGTCAAGCCCCCAGGACAACATCATTACTACTAATCCTTTCTTTGATCACCCGCCTTGAACTTCTTTCTGTTAAATTGTCCAGACCGACCCAAACCATAACTGTTAACGTAGCAATAACCAGCAGCAGAAGAAGCCAAAAACCAATCAACTAGGTAGGTATTCGATCCTGCGATAGTGTTCGTGAGCTGCGGAAGGAGGAATGGAGGAACAATCCCGGAAATTGTTTTAGGTTGGGTTTTTTTTTTCTCGCTTTTACAGCCAGCTGAAGTAGGATGGAAGGAAGGTGAAAGGTTAACAGACTTTTGGACGAGTTTGATTGATACATTTCATTCGCATTGGACAGTTGGTAATTTAATTGAGTTGAGTTGCTGTTCGTTTCTTTGTCAAACATGGTTTCAACTTCTAACGGTGTATGACGCGTCCCCATCGAATTGGATAGTTTTCCTAGATTTCGCTTTGTTGTTTGTTTCAAACCGATAGAGCAAGCAATCAAAACCCTTGGTCTCGAATAAACCTAATCTTCTTCGTTCCACATCGTTTAATTCGTACTGAATTTGCAGGAATATGTTTGCGTGCACAAGAATAAGCGTGCGGGGAGAGCATCTAGATAAAAAATAATGACCCCAATAGTGTGCAATGAAAGAGTTCTTTTACCACGAGCATGATTGCTTCCACTCACTTGGACTTATTCACTTCATAAAATAATCATTAGTCACTGATTGTGACGCTGTGAAAGCGAAATTGACAAACACATACAGTACCCGTTCAATTTTGGCACGGTGCCAGATTTTGAAAATAATGTATTTTTGCTCCTTGTGATTGCAATTTTTAATAAAATATTAACTATTAATTACGTCTATGTCGCAAAGATAACTCACAGTGGTCTAAAATCAACGAATTCATAAATTAAATTTCATGATAGACCGTTCGATTTTGGCAACACTAAATTTTCGAATCGAACGTGTACTGTACTTTACAACCTCTTGTTGAAACTTGCAAGTAGAAAATATAATTATAACATCTAATGATTTCATACTTCAGCTGGTCAGCTTGTCTTTAAGCATCCAATCGCTCGCATCTTCTTGGAAGCATGTCAAAAATAAGCCACCAGGTTCGCCGAACTCGCACCGACGGAAACAACCCTCCCAGACCAGATCCTATCTGCCGAAAGTCACGTTCCCAGTCCCCGGGCATTGTAGTTCGGTAAAAACGCGCAGCTAGAACAGCTTAATTAACTGCCTTGTTGTGGGTGGTGGCCCCATATATCCTTTAACGACACTCACTCAAAAGCTCACGATGCGGTAGGGACGACGGTGGCAAAGCTGATGCAGAACGTGACATCATGTACGCGCCTATCTGTGCGCTGTCGGGTCGTTCGCTAGGAGTAAGATACACGTTGGAGAACGATGAAATTGTTCCGCGAAAATTGAATTTAATCAGCTTCATCTTAGTCGTAAATACGTGCACTGGCGAGGACCGTCCTCGGTTTACCCCTTCCTTCCTCCCTCTCGAACGGAGCAGGGGCTGTTGTGCCACGCGTTGTCGATTGGGGTGTTATCTCCAGTGTAGTTGGAATGAAATTGTTCTCGAATTTAATGGGCCGGCTGACTGAAACATGGAACTGTGTAATTAAAATGTTACTTGATAAGAAGAAAAAGAAGGAGTAAGAGTGAAATATTATCTGATAGGAATACCCAACCGGGAAATGTACGATTTTTACTACAGATTTGCATACAAATTATGCAGAATTTATAATTTTTTTCCGCATGAACACATTCTGTAATTTAAATTTTTAAATTTTATGTTTGCAAAATTTTCGAACAAGGTTTGCTTCATAGAAAACCTTTTTTTTTTAAGGATTAGCAAATAAGGTAGTGGATTTAATTGGAAATTACTAATCCTTTTCTCTTTCTTTATACAGGTGTTCCACTAAGACACCCACATTCATCAGGATTGCAGTACAAGCTAGAAAGTACCATGATGGATGATTTTGTAGATATGAGGGAAAGCTATATCATGGTCTCATAAAAATAATAATGGCTGGAATATAAAATCATTGTAGTGAAGCTTTATAGCTAATGAAACGATAGATTTAATCAACCGGCATGATGGGCATTTATGCAGCATAATATAGGTATGTTAAACGTTAATTTCCCAGGCATTTTTGCATAGGAGTAGTAATCCTTCTCAATTTAGCGTCAAACCAATTGTAGTGATCGGACCGGAATAAAGAACGATTAGTTACGAAATACTTAAAATCTTTATTTTTACTTTCAATAGAAAACAACCACGTTCGCGCGTTGATAGCTGCGTAAAAAAGATTGACAGTTCTTTTTCTTCGACGACGACCCGATGGAAGCCAGGCTGACCAGTGTTGCCGGGCGATGCCACAGGGCCCCTCCAGTTACACCAAAAATCTTACGCGATGTCCAGATTGTGTAACTTTCGTACGATGATCATCTTGAGGATATTTCTGCAAATCCGGATTACAAGTGAAAGCCGCTTTTATTCGGTCGACTGAAATGCGCTGCTGTTTTCCAGAAATAAGTACGTCGAAGAACTTATCATCTCGTCTTATTACCTTGAATGGACCTTCATAAGGATGCTGCAACGGTCGCTTCACAAAATCCACTCGTACAAATACATGTGTACATGTTTTCAAATTGGCGTTGACAAAAACTTGTCGTTCTCCATGACGTTTAGTATCGTGCGGTTTTATATTGTCGAACGTACGGTGAAGCATTTGGGCAAACTCCGATCGGTCGATATCTCCAGGTGCAGACTGAAAGAATTCACCAGGAATCCGTAAAGCCTGACCGTAAACCATATCCGCAACCGAGCACTGCAGGTCGTCACTAAATGCCACCCTTAGTCCCAGAAGAATCATTGGAAGTTCGTCGTACTAATTCTTAGAGTTTACACACATTATCGATGCTTTCAATGTTCGGTGAAAACGTTCTACGATGCCGTTCGCTTGTGGGTGATAGGCATTCGTACGAATATGGTGAACACCTAACATTCGCGTTAACTCCCGAAAGAGATCGGACTCAAATTGCCGTCCTTGGTCGGTTGTCAGGTTTTCTAGGACTCCAAATCTTGCTATCCATGTTGAGTACAGTGCTTGAGCCACAGATGCTGCAGTCATATCGACAAGTGTAACCGCTTCGGGCCATCTGGTAAAACGGTCAATCATGGTCAGTAGGTAGCGGTATCCTTGTGACGGCGGCAAAGGACCAACCAGATCAATATGAAGGTGTTGGAAACGAGCCTTCGGTAGGTCAAATTTTCCCAACGGAGAGACGGTATGTCGATGCACCTTCGACCGTTGGCAGTCGACGCAGTGTTTGACAAACTCATTTATTTCACGGTTCATAGCTGGCCAAACGAATCGCTCGGAGATTAACTTCCTGCTGCCTCGTGGTCCTGGGTGAGAAATTCCGTGTAGGCATTCCATGATGGTTCTCCGTTGAGTACTTGGAACGAAAGGTCGTGGTTTTCCGGTCGAGACGTCACAGTAGATCGGTTGAGAACAACCACTCATCCGTTTTGCTTCAAATTTCAGCGAAGTAGATTTGGATTGCATCAACTGCTGAAGCTCCGCGTCGTTTTTCTGCTTTCGTCCGATTTCTTCATAGTCCACCGAAGTAGGCGCTAGTATACTCTCCACACGAGACAATGCATCGGCGACGTAATTTTCACTTCCACTGACATGTTGTATATCCGTAGTAAATTCCGAGATGAAACGTAGGTATCGTTCTTCATGCGGTAGCCGAGAGCTGGAATCGGTTGTTAGCGCCTATGTTAGTGGGCGATGGTCAGTGAAGATCGTGAAGTTGCGTCCTTCAAGGAAGTGCCGAAAATATTTCACAGACATTTTCATCGCAGTCAGTTCACGGCCAAAAGTAGAGTATTTCGTTTGGGACATCGAAAATTTTTCAGAATAAAATCCGAGTGGTTCCCAATTCTGCCCATTTAGCTGCTGCAAGACAGCCCCCGCAGCAATATTTGAGGCATCGATCATCAGAGCTAATGGTTTCGACGAGTCAGGATAGTGAAGCAGTGCTGTCTCCGCTAATGATTTTTTACAACGTTCGAAGCTTGATGAAGCTGCATCTGTCCACTGTAGTTTACGTATGTCGTTTTTCCTGTTCCCGGGAATAAGCTTCTGCAACTCAGCTTGGATGTCGGATGCATGACGAACGAAGCGTTTGTAGCCGTTGGCGAGTGCCAGAAAGCGACGGAGTTTCTTGACTGTTGTCGGTTTCTCGTAGTCCATAATGGCTTGGACGCGTGACGGGAGCGGCCGCACTCCATCACTGCTGATCAGGTATCCTAAAAATTCCACTTCCTTTTGGGCAAACACGCTCTTACCCAAATTTAGAACGAGTCCGTGCTGGCGTAGGCGGTCAAACACTATGCGTAGATGCTCCTGGTGTTGAGCAAAGGATTCAGAAGCGATGCATATGTCATCTATAAAGACAACAACGAAATCAAGATCACCAAAGATTCGGTTCATGTAGCGCTGGAACGTCTGACTTGCGTTACATAACCCAAATTACATGCGGGTGAACTCAAACAAGCCAAACGATGTGATGACCGCCGTTTTGGGAATGTCTGCTTCCTCCACCGCAACCTGATGATACGCTCGCTCCAGATCAAGAGTTGTGAAAACGGACTTACCATGAAGCGAATGCAGCAAATCGTGGATGTGCGGTACCGGATAACGGTCAGGTGTAGTGATATGATTTAAGCGACGGTAGTCACCAACGAAACGCCATTTCCCGTTCCTTTTTAGCACACAATGCAAAGGACTTGCCCAACTGCTACTCGATGGTCTGCATATTCCTAGGTCACACATAAGGCGAAACTCTTCCTTAGCAGCTTTAACTTTGTCCGGATGCATTCGTCGAACTTTAGACGCCACGGGTGGTCTACGAGTAACTATGTGATGGGTTACGTCACACTGCGTGACAGAACGAAGCGTCGATGGCAGAGTTATTTCCCGGTACTCCATTAACAAATCGTGGAACGGATGATCGGCACCAACAAGTGTTACACTGTGCAGAGCAGCAGTCATCATACCTCCAGAAGACTTCAATCCTGTCTGGCCATCTATCAGTTTTTGGTTTTTCAAATCGACGAGTATGCCGAAGTGCACCAAAAAATCAGCACCGATTATTGGCATCGTCACTTCAGCAACGAGGAAATTCCAGGTGAATCTTCGTCTCAATGCTAGGTCAACAGGAATAAATTTCGTTCCAAATGTCCGAATTCTACTTCCGTTGGCTGCGTGGAGCTGTTGTATAACGGTACCGTTCAATCGATCTCTCCTGGAGGCAGGCAATATTGTGACGTCCGATCCAGTGTCGATTAGAAAGCGTGTATTGTTTGTCCTGTCAAAAATTACCATTCGGCGACTTTCCGACACTCCGGCCACCACCGCCGATGATGGTGGGGAGGATGCTAGTTTTTTGAGCTCCATGAACACGGTTCTCGGCACCGCTGAGCATCGTTTCCATATTTCCTATGGTACCAGCACAGTCCGGATCGTGATGACGAACGAGAACCACTTCGGTTTCGCGAAAACGAACGGCCTCGCTCAGGGTTGGGAGCCTTCAGGCGTCGGATTTCCGCTGTGAGAAGTTCGATCTGCTCTGCTAGCTCCTTTCACCACTGTTGCTGTACGTTGGTTCGTTGTGCACCATGGCAACTGCGGAGGACTGACCGTTGGAGGCGTCGTTGATCTTGTCTGCCATTTCAGCCAACTTCTCGATGGTACCATCGTGGCATGTGAGAATTGGTCGAATGTTTGCCGGGAGGCGTTGAATGAAAATCATTTTGAGCAGATTGTTATCCACGCCCAAACCCGTCGACAACTCTCTCTCTCATCTTTGCTAACAGATGCGTTGGGCGCATATCGCCAAGATCGTGGGCCCCCAGCAGCTGTTCGAAGCGGCTTTCAGCAGACATGGCGAAGCGAGCAATTAGGCGATCTTTCACTGTTTTGTATTTATTTTCCGCTGGAGGAGCAGCTACCAAATCGGCTATGTGACATATAACCGATTGATCCACTTTGGCCACGATGTGGTAAAACTTGGTTTCATGATTGACGATTTTCGCAAGGTGGAATTGCGCTTCCGATTGCGCAAACCACATAGCCGGATCAGTTTTCCAAAAATCCGGTAGTTTTACCGCGACAGATGCTGCTGCGTTGCTCCCGTTATCGTCCGGCATTTTGAGGTTAGTTTCGGCTTTGATATCGAATATCGGCGAATAACCGTGAAATCGGACCGAAACTTTTAGATTCGCGACGTCGCGGGTCACCAATGCAGTGATCGGACACGGAATAAAGAACGATTAGTTACGAAATACTTAAAATCTTTATTTTTACTTTCAATAGAAAAACAACCACGTTCGCGCGTTGATAGCTGCGTAGAAAAAATTGACAGCTTGAGTTCTTTTTCTTCGACGACGACCCGATGGAAGCCAGGCTGACCAGTGTTGCCGGGCGATGCCACACAATAATTAGGAAACGCTACCGAACGGTTGAGTTCTTTAAACTTACTTTTGAATTGATGCCTCTCATTTGCTCTCTTGTTGTTGTCAAAATTGAGCTCTATTCACTCAACTCGACAGATCCGTGCGCTAAGTTAAAATTGAGTAAGTTGTGTCAAGCTCAATTTTGAGTAATTTGAACTTGAGTGATTTGAACTAGGGGAACAGGATTTTTCAGTAATCAAAGGAACACATCTTAGTTACTTTTTATGCCTTGTTAATAGTGACAAGACTCGTCTTTGTCCACCGAGGAAGATCTTGAAACAAGGAAAAAAATTAGTTAGTTAGTCTTCATCTTTGTGATTCCTAATCTTCCATTCGTTGTTCACTAGTTTGAATTGATTAAGACTAGGGTTCTGATGCATGGTTATTTTGTCGCTAAGGAATCCAATTTTGACTGACAAAGGGTTTCAACACTCCGACGGGTATAAATAGCGGAACCTTTCAATTAGAGTCGGATCCTTGCGATAAATATAAGAATGACAACTATAAAAACATCGAATACTTCATCATTTCTCAATAGTGATGGAGTAATACGACATGCAGTAAACTAAGGACACGGGATATACTGCAATAGATTAAATTACTGGTCGCAGTGGTATTAGGTTCCGAACAGAGAAAAAAAGGGAGCGCCCCCTTTTAATCTGGGATGGAAATGAAAATATAGCCGGAGACTGAAATTTATCAGCATTTTCATATGATATTCTATGCAAAGGTAAATCAAAATTCCAAATTCCCACACTATTGTATTATTGATTTTCATTGTGTTAACTATAACTCACCTGATTCACGCTTGCTCAATCCAAACAATTGAATTTCACAATAAATTTCACTAACTTTTTCACTTTCACACGATTTACACTGATTACCTTCCGATGTAAACACGGCTCCCAACCACTCAAGAAATCCGCAATTTTCCTAATAAAAAGCAGCTCTTGCGATACCGTCCTAGAAATCGATTCCAATCCCGGGCATAAAACGCACACCGGAGGAGCACTTAATTACTTTTGACGAGTAATCCGAGCATAAATTCGAAGGAAAGGAACCACCGGAATCCGACCGAGCACCATATAAACACGGACCACGCGATTGCGTCGTTATCAAAACAAAACAGTGTTTTCGACTCTCCTCTTCACTTGCGTCGCCACAGCTGATTTTTGACATTTGCTTGTTTTGCTCTCGCTTTCTGTGAAACGTGCCCTTCAGGAACGTGGTTTACTATACACTGGATGCAAATTTCACATGCAAAATCGACGCATGTGGTCTTTATACCGCTATCTGGTTGTGATGAATTCGAAGATTGCAGTGTAACTATTGCGCGCTTTCGACACCTACATTTCAAAGTGAGAACTGTTAGATGCTTAGCTGTAATTTATGAAAATGGTGAAAATATGTGATTTCCTCCTTCCGGAGGATTTACTAAGAAAGGTTTCATTATGGGATGTTGGAGAAGTTGTTGTGTGACGGTATTATCAACAATCAATACGAAACTAACGATTTTAAATTGGCTCACCACTTTAGTAGCCTATTGGTCCCAAGCAAACGATTAACGTACCCTATTCTAGTTGAAATTCTATTACTACACTATGTTTGTTTTGATTCGCTATGAAAGTTTGACAGATAACATCAGGGGTGTGTGGATTCATGCAGAACATGCAGGGGTGAGTGAAATAGCTTGGGACTGCTTGGGACCGTTGTTCTGGTACTGAGTGAGCCAAAAATAATAATGATTTTCTTCGGGACCCAGTGGTCTTAGAGTTACCTCTATGGTATTATTCAATAATAGTTAATAACTGGGTACTGCGGAGTCGTTCGATTTCATTTTGCAAGTCAATGGAAAACTGCTTGAAAATTTTCGTAAGTTTAAAATTGTTTTGCTCGTTCTCAGTTGATTCCCGCCAAAAGGCTCGAGCCCCCATGACTCTATCAAAGTTTGTTTACATACATGTTTCGCCCAAGCATGTTTTACTGCAATTGAAAAGTCAGCTGAGTCATAAAAACTATGCTGGTTTTTATAGTTTCATCACTAAGCCTGCTAGTTTTTGTCTTTGAGCTTAAAATTAAGTATGTGTTATGAAAAAAGTATGGATATTTTTTTATGAATTTACAATGCTTGACGATGGATAAGAACAGTAACTACATTTGTTGCTTCTGAATGTTAAGCTCCCGTTTGACAGTTCTCACTGGCTCCCAAATGACAAGCACATTGAGTGAGTCCGCAGTACTCAGGTTCATAAAAAACCTTTTTGGGAAAACATTTGGATACTCACAAATTTCGATGTAAAATACAATTCGATGTAAAATACAAAATGCAAAATCCAAATGAAGGATGTTCCCGATTCACCCGAGCGTTGCAGAACACTAACCAGTGCGGAAGTTAATTATGTTGTCGGTTTCGGTTGGCTTTCATACCCAAAAAATCCGTATTGCTTTTTCGATATGGTCACCTGTTGTTCACGATTAGTCTTCACGCACATAACATATCTGGAGCTAGATTGTTGCACAAAGGCGCTTCTCACTATGTGTTTTTTCGAAGGAACTACTGGAGGGATGCATTGCTTCTACTGAAGATGGCCTCTACTACTGCATTTGGAAGACGAGGTCTTTTTATTTTTGGAGTTGGAACGTTTGGGTTTCACTTGTTTCCGATGCTGTTTGTAAGATTTCCTGGAGAAGTGAAAATTCGATCGTTGGGGACATTTTCTGTCGTCATCATTTCCGGAACTGCAACTAGTGGTAGAATTGCAGCTACTGCACGGCGGACTTGCTTTCTGAGTCAGAAGTTAAACTACCAACAAACCGACATAAATGACCATAGCAACAATAAAATTTCTGACCAAAGCACACTACTTACATCTGGCTCCGTGTACGTGAGAAATATTTAGCTAAGCCATGAACCCGCATGCAAAAGTTTGTAGCAGGTACACCAAGTGTACGTACATGTTGTAAATAGTAAAATTAAAAATTAAAATAAGAATGAAATAGATCTAATCCATACGCCAAAAAATATGCCAGTAGCAAAACGACACTGGTCGATTTACTATAAAAATAGAATGCCTCGTGAGTAAAGCCACTCGACCTTGTACAATTTCTCCCAAGGCCGAGTCCAGTGAAATCTTCGGGAAAGTTGGGAAAAGAGAGAGTGTGGCTACACCCGACTTTGAACGAAGGACCAGCGATCGGAATAATCTCTCGCATTACCGATCTCGTTCGAAGAAGTTCGCGGGAAAATCGAACTTCCGTTAAGTTCGGCCGAGGTCACCTTCCCTAATCTGAGGTCACGGTTTCGCTTCACTTTCGTCCGAACCGCAGATTGCAGTGGAAGTGTTTCATTTGTTCGCGTGATTGTTTCGTTTTGTAAAGTGGTTGTACTTTTATACTTCAATTCTAATTTCTCCTCGTCGTTTGTTTAGTTATAGCTATAAATATAAACGTAGTGTGCGTCGTAGGCTAGACTTTGTGTGTGCGAAAAATAAGCTAGACCAGGTAATGTGCTCGTTAAAGAAATCTGTGCATTGTGCTTAATGTTCTTTTCACCAGCCAACGGCTACGTTTACGCTTCCAACGTCAGCATCTGCATCCCAGGGCGAATAATCCCGGTAACCGTCACCTTGTCCGGTGGAAAGCGATCCGCATCTACATCGCTGAGCGGGGCTTTGTGGTTCGTCCACCCACGTGGAAATCGTTGGCCGTTCAAACACCAACGGTCGAACGCGCATCGATTGACGGTAGCATCGTCGCCGCGCCAGTAACAGCAGCGCAGCAATCATCAGCAGCTAAACCAACTGGTGAGTCCGTTCTGTTTTTTTCGTTGAGTGTGGCGTCCGGCGAGGGCGCCACGGAGGACATTTTTTGTCGACCATAAGGTCGAAGAGCATGAATTGCTAACATTTGGAGAAGTCCAAGAATTGTAAGGTTGGGTGTCGGCAAGACAAACGTGCGCACGTAACGTCATACATGGATGCCCACCCAACCCAACAATGTTAGACACCCGGGTGCCAAGCTTTGCCGTTCCCCGCTTGCTGCATCGTCGTGGGATTCGTCAAGAAGAGACACAAGAGCACAGCACAGATAGGTAGTTACGCACACAAGGATAGGACCAGATAGAGAAATATAATAAAGAGGAGTAGAAAATATACAAACAATGGAAATTTCGTAAAAGCATGCATTAGTTCATAATAAAATCTCAACTTACCGTTTTCCGTTGTGAAATAAATGTTTTATTTGAAATTGATGTAATGTTGTTGATCAGTCCTATCAAAGATTAGAATGAGAGGAAAAAAGTATCTTTACGTTGTTTTCGGATCCGTTTAATTATGTTGTTGTCTTCCGCGTGGTCGGAATTTGACTGTTATGTTGCGTACCTCTTTTACTGCAGCTGCGCCTCTGGTTATGAATTGGTTCGTGTCTAATCTATTGTGGACAAATTATTTTTATCTAGATCAAAACATCCTATGGTTTTGACAGTTCTGATCACTGCACATTTAAATCGGCCGTTTACGATTTTCGGGCATAAGTCAGAATTGTGTGTCATTTCGGTTTGTCGGTGGTTAAACCATAGAGGTAACTCTAAGACCAGAAGGTCCCGAAGAAACAAGCTCAACTTCAGAGTTGGTTGGAAATGCTAACATGAAGCTTTAGTGTGATGATTTATTAGCTAGAGAATGATCTTTAGAATAGGGTAGGTGGATAGTTCCGTTAGAGTACGGCAGTATGAAAATTGAATAGAAGTTGAAAATGAGCGAAGGGCCATTAATGCGACAGTTTTTAAAGATAGACGCACATTTTTGCCTAACCCGTACGATGTACGCGGAGACTTGAAGTATGTCTCCAAGTCTACAGGCAAAAATGTGCGTCCCATAAAAACACTTTGAATGTAACAACTCAAGGCGGGAGTAGCCGTCAACAATGCTGATGATGGTACAGCACGCAACAACCACCTGCTTTCTCTCTGATATGATCACGTTGGTCATGACGAGAGGAGCAACACAATAGTTGGGTAAAGAAGAACTGCATTATAACACACCATCGACTGGAAATGCTCTCGCAACGTGGGGCTTTAGGTAGTGATGAAAACGTCGCTAGAACTATTCCACAGCCGCAGTCAGTTTATGAGCAAAAAGAGGGACGCACATTTTTGCCTGTAGACTTGACTCGTATTGATTGTTGGTACTACCATCTACGATACTTTTAAATTGACCGTTAAATGCTTGTTCTATGAAAAACTTGCAATAATAATTTACTTTTCCATTTATTTTTCAACTGCTTACCAGCGTACCAGGCTAAACCACAGAACAGAAGGGGAAGTGCAAACAAATCGGTGAATCAAAAAGGGGTACGTTTTTCTGCTCAACAAGCGATGCAATGTGAAGATGCCCTCACGGGCTTTCTATGCGCACCGAGTTGAGTATCCTAATCTATTATTGTCAGGAGGGTAAATATGAGGTCTACCCCTCTGACAATTATTTGTTCACCGCCGAAAATTAGCTCTCAAGGATTTAGTATATCCATAATATAGGTCACAAAACTGATCAAAAATTTAAGCTTGGCAATGATCAACCACACTTTTTACGAAAATTATTAAAATTCAGATATGTATATTAAGGGATGTTTTCAACGGTCGTGTTTGTATCGCATGGGTATTGGACACTTGAGGAATCTACAAGGAATCACATTCAAAATGTCTACGATTCTAATCCTTAAAATGCTATTGTATATTTTCAAATTGAGGACCAATACAGTCACTTGCATGGTGGCCAATACCCTGCGCACATGGCGTGTATCGCCGATGTCTTCAAGAAGGGTTCCTACTACGTGGTTCATGGAACAGAGCACGTCGACTGCGAGGATGACTCGGTGCAAGCCATTGATTGTTTTTATAAATCCTTTAAGGTCTTTAATTTACCTGTTCCGACCCTGCTGAGATCACTTCATGACTCATTCAGTATTATTCATTATAAGACACTCACACAGAGCAGAAGTTTTCAAGTGAACTTGTTAGTGCAGGCATTCAAGCAAGTAGAGCAGGTTCAGTAACCGCTTATTTTTGTAGCACTTGTGTTTTCGCACAGTAACAAGCTTTTCGTCCCTATTCCCGTTTTCAAACAAATCGAATCCGCCATACAAAATTATTTTTGGAATCGTTTGAAAACGATAATAGGTGTTTTTATTGTTATGCACATGCATTTGAGAATAAAAAAAAATACATAGCATTGTAAACTTACGGTAAACTTGTTTAATGAGGGTCTAGGATAAGAGAGGATCGAATTCGAAACAAACTGCCTCGGCAAGGTGGTTCATAGTAACCCTTTAAATGAAAACAAAATTAAGATGAGCACTGCTCGATTGCCTTCGTTTGGCTCAAAATCAATTCTCCTCTCCTCTCCTCTTTATCCTAGACGCTCACTAAACTGTCCAATTTATTTTAAACGTTCATTCAAAAAAAGAAATTTTTCCAACACAATTCAACGGGGTTTACTCCAGGGTTTTCTCGCTTTTTTTTCTTTTTTTCCCCTGGGTAGAAAGTTACCCATTTTGAAAGTTCGGTTCTACGAACTCATTTTTTGAGTTCGAGGCCAGTTACCCAAAAATGAGGAGCGCTAACGAACTTCGATTTTGGGTAACTTTCTACCCATAAATGGGTAACCGGGCCTTAGCGTGTAGCAAATGTAGTTTTTATTGCAGTGTAATTAATACGCTGCTGGCGCCACCTTTGAGTCAAATATACAAAGTTCGATGAAAATGTTATCGGTTGCATCAGCAGATGGCATTGCTATTGATCATTAGGGTAAGGTACGTATTGTTTTGCACAAGGTACCTATTTTAAACACTGTAATCTGAATCCAAAATATAATAAAATTAAGAAGTCGTTACAAATTTTATTTACAAATAATAGAATATAGCAGGCATTTCTTTCCAAGGAATACCAAACCTACGTTCATTACTTTTGCATGTATTTCAATATTTCGATTGGGTGATTTAAACTTTTGCTTAATAATATGTATGTAATATGTGGGTCTGTGTGTATGTGTGTAATATTGGTGTAGATTTCCCTTAAATAGTTCCATAAGTAAAGTAATGCTCTACTAGCATGCTACGACGCTCAAGTACCGCCTTCTACACAACTGGATAATGGTTTTCAACGTTTTTGTTTTTTAAATTTATTTAACTTTACTGATTGTTCTTGTTTTTATTTGCGATCCTCGTGTCTCTTTCATAATAAAGTAGGCATATATTCAACTTAAATAGCTCGAGTTTAACCTAAACAAAAACATAGACGATAGCAATAAGACAAATTTCTTACACAAAAATTACAAGCAAAAAAAATACACTTTTCGCTTTGTCCTTCGATGATAAATGCATCTGGACAAAGCGAAACTTAAGTAGCTTAACGAAGCACATCCAGATTCGCCCCAAAAAATAAAACAGCTTATCGCTTAGAAAAGGAAAGACTGCATATTGATGTCCTTAGGTAGTAACGAGGGTATTTAACAACGAACTTAGGCAGCTACAATTTAGCGAATACAAATAATAATAATACGAACAATGCACAAAGTTATATAACACAAGTTAAATTTAAATTAACAGATTCTACACGAACGTTGTAATTAGATGCATGTAAATGTTTGCTTTATTTGGTATGTTTCCGTTCTGTAAGTTCGATTCCTATCGAGTGTGTTACTTAATACGTTTTTTTTTTTAAATTACGATTTGATATTTTTGTTTCCGTTTGATAAATAGGCAAATGTGAGTAAATGTGATTTAATGTAACTTTTTTCATCCGTAAATATGTTATCGCAACATGATTTTTTTTTTATTGTTTCGATTAACCGATTGGATTTGATCAAGACGAAAATTGGTGTCCTACAACATGTTTGTGATTTATAAATATATCGGTCGAATTATCTAAGCTCGACATGACGATTCCTTACAAGTTCAATAATGTATTGTATATAAAGATTGATGTATTTCAACGAGGGCGAATTGCAAATTGGTGTTGCATGTTGCAGTTGTCGCTTAAAAGCTTAACTTTTTCACTAACATTAGATTTTTGGTCACTTAAGAGATACAAAACTTACGCGATTTTAAAGAGTTTACGATTTTTTGTTTTTATTTCATGATTGATGGTCGTAAATAGTATAAAACAAACAACGAAAGGCTTCTTCGTTAACAGTTTCTCTACGGGAATTGAGGGGGCTACAGGGTGCGATTGCTTTCGGTGCAGTCTATTTGAACGGTGTGTGGAAAACTTTGGAAGACGCTATTGGCTAAGCACGTTTTAGGGTAAAGTTAGGAAGGATGATTACGACTGTCGATCGATGGTTTGAAAGAACCACTCGGTGAAGCGTCGTAGCTGCTGGACAGCGGCCTGGCTCTCGTCCTGGAGACGACGGTTCTCTTCGGTCAGTCGTCGGACGGCATGTTCCAGTGACCGTCTTCGGCGTTGTTCCCGCAGCACCCGGTCCGATAGCTGGGTCACTTGACTCTGCAGCTCCGGTAGGCTGGAGCTGTTCGACATTGACATCAGCTGAGTGCCGTTGCCAGTGCTGCCACTGCCGATGGACACCGGTGAAGCGGAACTGGATGTGGACGATAGATCAGAGAGGGCCGGTGTTCCGGAGCCGTTCTGGTGTGTGGGAGGGGTAAGCTGGGAATGTTGTTGTTGATGTTGTTGTTGATGTTGATGTTGTTGAAGCTGTTGCTGCTGCTGTTGTTGGAGTTGAAGTTGCTGTAGCTGCTGTTGCTGTTGTTGAAGTTGCTGCTGTTGCTGAACTACGCCGTTCAAGACCTGACTGATGTCGTCGTAGTATACGTTTCCATGTGGGTGTTTAGAACCGGATTCGCTGAGCTAAAATAGAAGGGAATGCATGAGAATGGTATGTTTAATGCTTTAAGTAAAACTACAAACTTTTTATGAACAGCAGCTTGATCATGACGAATTGTTGATCAAGATAAGTTATTGATCAAGGCAAATGTTCACCAACGCACATTGTTGATCAAGGAGAATGTTGATCATGGCAATTTGGCGAGCAAATCAAATTGATGATCATGGCAGACAGTTGATCAAGTTGAATTGATGATCAAGGCCAAATTGTTGTTCAACGTAGATTTGTTGATTCAGGACAGGATCAAGGAGAATAGTTGATCATGTCAAATTGTTGATCGAAGCGAATTGCTGATCAAAGCGTATTGGTAATTAAGGAGAAATGTTGATCAAGGCAAATTATTCATCAAGGAAAATTGATAATGTTGGTAGATTAGTCAAGTCGAATTGTTGGTCAAGGTTAATTCTTCAAGATTGTTCTTCAAGGCAAATTTTTGATCAAAGAAAACTGTTGATCACGATAGATTTTTTTTTATTGAAAACATATATAGACCACGGTGGATGGTTGATTTAGGCAAATTATAGGTCAAACAAATTGTTGATTAAAACAAATTGTGAAAAAAGCAAATTGCTGATCAAATTCAATTTTCCAGAAGAGATGTTCATCAGGTCAAATTGTTGATCATGGTTATTTTTTTTAGAAAGGCAAATTTTTGATCAAGTCGAATTGATGATTAAGGCGGATTGTCGATCAAGGCCAGTTGTTGATCATGGAGCATAATTTACCAATGCATATTGTTGAGCAATGCGAATTGTTAATGAAAACAAATTATTGTTGAAGGTCGATTCTTGATCAAGGTTATTTTTGATCAACGCATGTTGATAAAAAAAATGCAGCTTGTTGATCAATTCAATGCGAATTGGTGATCAAGTCATCAATACGAATATTGTTCATCATGATCAAAGGAGATGTTAGTTAAGGAATAGCCATGAATTTTTGAATTGTCAGAATTTATTTGATTACTGGTTTTCCTTCCAGAAATTTTGCATAAATTTTCAAAGATAATTATATAAGTTTTGAAAATCTCTGGAAAATTTTAAATGAAAGACGATTAAGCCTCTCAACGACCATCAAAATTGAGTAATTTCCAGCGCATTGCGTCCAAATCGTACCAAATATTAACTACCTGAAGCTCCAAACCTCTACGAAAAAAAAATCCCACAATCCCAACTCACCTGCGTCATTGCCTTGGTTGCCGTATCCACCAGACTGCTCCAGTCCATCTCTTGCATGTCGGGCAGAGGAATCTTCCCTCCACCATTCACGTTCCCTCCAGCACCCCCGCCACCTCCGTTGCCATTGGTCATCATTCCGCCGTTCTTCAGAATCCCACCAGCTGCGGCGGCAGCCGCCAGGGCCATAATTTGCTGCTTCTTGCCCGGTGACATCTTCAGGTGATCCTCGTTGATGTGCAGCTTATTGTTGTTGTTGTTGTTGTTCAACTCACTGGCCGGGCTGGAACAGTTGCTCGTCGTCGAAGAAATCACCGTAGCCGGCCGGGCCGTGGTGAATATCACATCCGACTCCGACTGCTCGGACCCATTCGCCGAACCACCGTTGCCGTTCACATTACCATTACTTTTGGCAACCTTCAGGTTGTTCGAGGAGCCCAGATTGATGCCCTCTCGTGAGCGCGATTTCTGCGTCAACTGCTGCTGAATTGGTTTCAGCCCTGCGGCAGCCGTCAGCGACGAAATGTTCCCCAAGCTGTGACTGTTTGGGTGACCTTTATGCATTTTCTCTATACCGCCGGTGTTGAAGTTGTCATCACTGGAAGCCGCGGCAATGTAGTCCGGGTTGATCAGCTTCATCAAATCTTCCTGCAGGGAGCTGCCTGTGTAGTTGACGCTGTTCCGTTGAGGTGCTGCACTTTTGGTCCGCGGTTTGGCATCTGCGGCGCCGTTATTCGGCCGAGGACTGTTATTGCGGGAGCTGGAGGTGCTACTAGAGCTGAGGGCTCCGTTGGGCAAAGCCTTCTTGCTGCTGCCGCTGCCACCACCACCGTTGATTCCGTAGATGTTCGTAGTGGTAGCGGAGCGTTTCAGCTGTGGCGAGTTGTGGCGGGATATGTCTTCCTCCTCGGTGGCGCTAAGGTGATGGTGATTGGCAAGGTTTTTCATTGAGCTGCTGTACAGAGGTTCGGAGGAACCGTTTTCGTGGGTGCCGTTGTTTTCGCTGATGATCAAGCGTTTCAGGAGGGCAATGTTGGCGTTGCTGTTAGGGTTGCTGCTGATGTTGTTTAACTGGCGGGAGTCTTGATGTAGGGAAAGGGGGCGAGGAGAAGCTCCAGCCAGGGGTAAAGAGTTACTGGAAGCGGTCAGCTTTGGATGGTGGTAGTTGTTCGGATCTGACGGAGGAGGCATAACCGAGGGAGCTGGAGCTTCATGTTGGGGTTCCAGGACGTCGTACCAGCGTTCATCGTTCGATGAGTGACCACTGGATGAGCTCGTTAAAGTACCCATATCCGTTGGTCCGTATCGGTGATCACTGGGAGGAACTCCATTTTGGTTCAATGCAGTAAACGATCGACTACTGCTGCCGGTTCCATAGCCAGAACTGTTGCTCGATCGCGGTGGCGAAAAGTTCCGTTCATATCTTCGGCGATGGTTTGCCGATTGCAACTGGGCACTGGGTAGGTGTTTCTTCCCGGTCTTATCCGCCTGTTCCGGAACGGTGTCATAATCGCTCTCGTAGTTGATTGCATTGAATCTACAGTTCTGTAAAAAACAGCCCCGTCGGGGGCTGAAGTCTGCAAACGATTCTATCACTGTGACTGTAACCTGCGCGGAAGTCTTCAGCAGGTCTACCATCTGATCGTGCGATAAGGTAGCCACCGCTACCTTACAAATCTCAACCAACCTGTACCCTTGCCGAAGTCCAGCCGTCCACGCCTGTCCAGAGATCTCCACTTGCGTGACAACGCCATCCGGCTGAACATGAAATCCCAACTGCCCCATGGGATTCCTTCTCAAACTCAGCTCCAACGCTCCGCAACCATTCGTAACGGCTCGTAATCGTTCGATTACCTCCAGCTGTTCATCTCGATCACCTGAGTCTCTCATATTCAGCGTCACACATTCTCCTTGATGGTAATACACCCTCAACGAGTTCTGACTCGTCGACCACCCCAAAATGGCCTTGCAGGGAGTCACGAAGATGATCTGTCGCGAGCACTCCTCGATCAGAACAAACGTTTCCGCCGAGATTCCCAGGAAACAATCCACCTGCGTAGACATTCCGCTATCGTGCAGCACAACCTGCCAACAGAACGCTCCCCGTTGCGTCAAGTCCCCTGAGAACCTCGGTTTACTCCGCTCTCGCTTCTTACTTGGGAATATCGAAAACTTCTGCCCGGTATCCACCAAAGCGGCGCTACAGTAGTTGCTGGTAAGATCCTTCAGGTATTCCTGCCTTGTCCGCGTAGCCATCGTGGCGAACTTCTCCGATCTATGTGCCGCATTCTCGGCGTTGATCACCTTCGACAGCAGGAAATCGGCGAAGTGTTTTCCTTTGGCGTAGAGAGCACCCGGTCGTACCGGTGGGCCAAATACCGGTACTTCCTTCGATCGGGAAACGGCCACCCGGTACTGGGTGTGATCCGTGCAGGGATTCACCGCTCGAACGATGATAAACACATGCTGAAACTGGCTTCGTATGTTCTTTGGAGTAAACGGAAGAGCTCCCGGTTCTTGGAATACGACCGTAACAATGTCGTTACCGATATGCCGCTTGCGTAGCAGTTGCTGCCGGTTGTTCGGTGTGAACGGGAGCATCGTCGATACGTGGAACATAATTTCGCAGTCCTGATAGTTGGCGTACAGAGAGTGTGTCCCAGTCGAGTCGGTCTTGTTGTCCAGGCCGGCTTTGTAGTGTTCGAAACCTTTGAGACGCGCACGTTTGCCAATTGTGTCCAGGAATTCGTTGAACGCTGGGCCGGCATCTTCGTTATTGTACATGTCCTCCTCGGAGGACTGACCCGCTCGGCAGTATAGGATCCCAACCTTGTACTTGTTGGTCAAACCCTGTTCATCGAGCTTCAGGAGTTGCTGTTCACACTGAGGTGTGTTCACTCCTAACCTTAGACAGCTGATTTGTACTTCTGGAGCAACGTATTCCAGAATTTCTTTGGTACTGACGTGCTTACCCGTTCCGCGAGGATTCGGGATGGAGTCCTCGATGACGGATCCGCGCAAGGTTAACAGCTCCGACGTGCGAACTATCAACCGATACAGGTGCTGAGGAGCTTGATTAGACGTTGCAGCGACGTCCGCTCCGTGGATCGTAAGCGTAGGTGTTGCACTGGGGGGAAGCTTTTCCCTCTTGATGGAGATCGCTACCGGACCGAGCTGCTCGTCCATTCCGAACCAGTTTTGATGTTCCTGGCTAAAGAAGTGCTGCCGGTAGTATAGAGCACCGTTGTCAATCTGTTCGATTGGTCGAGGACCTTTCTGATAGGGGCAGCTGTTCGCCTTCCACAGAGTTTCGTTCGTACCGCATTCCAGCACGGAAACTCCGTAGGCCAGAGCTGGTCGATGGATTGCTCGCCTTTGCTGACCTGCCGGGAGTGGATTTTGCATTCTTGTTAGACTGACCTCCCGTTCTTCTTCGCCGCCGATTTCGTTCCGGAAGAATGGGCAACTGTCAAGCAGTTCGTTCCCCTGTCCGTCTCCGTAGTCTTCGTCTATGCTGTCTCCGTCTGGGGTGGATGATCGCGTCCCGTACGTAGCAGCTGCCGACGCACCCGTTGTCGTATTCCTCCGTCTAGCAAGTAGAAGTCCGCGCAGCTTGGCTGCATAGCCCAAATTTGCCGTCAGCGATTGGCAATCGAAGTGGGCAAAAGCTCTTCTTCGTTGCCGTTCTTCGATGTCGGCTGACGAAACCGTAGTCGTCGACGTCGTACTGACATTCGATACGTTCGAGAGCACCGAAACGTTCGGGTTCATCGCGGCATCGTCTAGGGAAGCGCTTTGCGTTTGTCCACGACCTGCCTTAACTGCATGGCCTCCCGAGGAAGACCACAACCGATTGAACTTCATCCGTAGCTTAGGACTGGAATTTCCACGATCCAAGCTGTCTTCGCCGGAAGAAGTCATCCCACCATTTCGACCATCGTGGTGACTGTGATGTCCGCCATGGAGATGCGAATGCTCCATCCCAAACACAGCCGGCCGGTATTCCTGCAGCATAGCCAGGAAACTCTCCCCCGTCGACTGGCCATGGTGGCGATCGGAAGATATCACATCGATCGAGCCATGACTGCCGTACTCCCGCCGTAGATTGGTCCCTCCCGCATGAAGGCCATCGTGATTTCCACTGTGATCGTGTATCAGCTCCAAGCTCGAGTTGCTCCGGTACAGATTCTCGGAATTCTGCGGAATCAACTTACCGCCAGCGTTCATCCCCAGATGACGCTGGATGTACGGATATCGTTCGTGGACCGAACTCCTCGGTCCGGCCAGGCCCGCACCGACCCGTGCCCTCAGGACATTACTGTTGTAGTACTCGACCGCATGCTGGGCGCGTTCACGTGCCGTCCCACCGGAACGTCCACCCATCTGCTGGGGTGGCGGTGGAGGATGAAGATGCGCCTGATGGGCCATACCGCCCGCTGCCGAATGGTGGTGACCTGGGGGTAGCAGACTGCCGGGTCCACCGTTGTTGGGGTTGGCAGCAGCAGCAGCCATCATCGCAGCCGGTGTCGTCATCAGTTGTCCCGGCGGTGGACCCCCGAGCTCCGCTTGCAGTCCGATCATCCCATTGCTGGAGTCCTGAAGGTAGGAAGAAAAAGGGAGAGAATGGGCATAATTAGAAGGGATTATCACATTTGATCGATCTTAAATTATAATACACAAACATCAGTGGCGTTCTTGGGGGAGGATAAGCCTCGAAAACGGATCTTCTTCTCGATTCCGACAGCGGGAAACAGTCTATGACGGGACACTAAAATAGGAAATTAATGAGGGTACTCAGCGTAGGATAAAACTCAATCGAAGAGGAAAACTTTCCACAACCTGTTTCGAAACGATAGACGGTAAAATGGAAAAGGTGAAACAGATGCTTGCGGAATAGGGTGTCCCAAAAACAGTGTTGATATGAGAAGCAACTTGATCACCCAGGAAATATAGGCGGCCTTAGGTACACCCTAATGTAGAATCCTAAATTAAAAAGGAAACGACGAAACCTGTGGGAAAGTTGATGTTTATTTCCCTTTCGTCGCTTCCTAATCTCCTTCGAAGGTCGTAAAAATTCTCTATCCTCCACAAATGACCTGAGCATTGAAGATAGTCCCCCTGCCGAAATGCGTGGGAGTGACGTTTGGGCAATCGAGCCATAAATTAGACCTGCTTGCCTGCTTTTCGATAGCGCTTCGTAATCCACCCACGAAATTTGAAGGCTGCTGCTGAAAGCCCCGTCTCACTAATCTTCGTCTAGTCCGTATATTAATTCAAAACATCTCAATGCCGTAATTCGATTGATACGAGAACGAGAACCAGAACTCAGAGCCAAGCACTCGCACTATCAATTGACTGCAATTGACATCAATTTATCCTGCTGTAGCGATCGGGTTACAAATTGCTTCATTTCTTGCAATTCGCACTCCACTCAAGGTCGACTCCGTACTGAATGTCATTTGACATCGAACGAAAGTGACCATTTTCTCCGTTCGGCTCGCCATTCGGTCGTTGACAATGATGGGTTTGATTAACAACCCATCAAAAAAAAAAGAAGTGGCTACAATTCCTATCACGTACTCCCTCCGGACAACAGTTTACTACCTGTGTATTTTAGCAACTTTGCATTTTGCCTGTTCGTTGGAATTCTGAAGCACACCTTGTTCATTGTGCCAAATACCCATAGAACGGCCGTCGCGTCGGTCGGTAGTTGTTCCACTTGCGCGAGACTCTTGAAAGTTATGGTCAATGAAGGATGACTGATGACTCTTTGCTCTGCTTGGGGGGGGAGTGAAGGGAGCAATACACGTACCTCTCTATACCGCATTGCGTTTGAGCAGCGAAACAATCGACTCATTATGCCTCCCCGGTAGTAAATGAAATTATTCAAATTCTTAAGCTTTCCACCGATCGATCGACCCTCCCACTCGGTGGCGATACTTGTTGGCTTCTGCTATCTGCTTGAGCAGTATGTTGGGGTTCTTTATGCTCGGCGCGTATGGGAAAAGTTTAGAAAGAAGTTGATTGAAAGCGATATTTGCATATGGAATTTGTGTGTCTTGTTTTAAGCTTCTCTAACTATGCCGATTGACGCGCGGAAACGATCAGTTAGACATAGGAACGTTGGAATTTTTGAAAGTTTTATTCGAGGGACTGTCAAGAGTAACGATTTGCCCTCAAGAGGGTCAGAACATTTTAAGAATAACCGTATTTTGAAGACAAGTGGTTCTCAAACTTTCGTTGACTGCGTTAAGGTGATTCCCTGTTGCGTCCTTTTTCGTGTTACACATCGCAATTTCACATGTAAAATTTTAAGGTTTCTGTGAATACACGTAGCTGAAACTACTACTTGTTGTTTGCTGCAGAGAAGCAAGCAATGTCTGGAATTTGCAGATCTATTAACCTCGTAGATCTTGAGTTGTGTGCTCTTGAAATTGCGAGGTGTGATGGAAAAATGGACTCTACAAGGAAACACCTTAAGCATGAGATGATCAACTTGTAAACAATGTTGTTTCCAACAATGGGCTTTTGTATACAATACTTGCTGCATTGCATGAAATGTCTCAGAACTTTATATAATATATATAATGTAAACTTATATGATATGTGACGCTCCATTTATACTCAACAGAAATTTACACTACTTTTTCGAACTGTGTTGGATAAAAGGGGTGGGTTTTCAACAGTGACCGTTTCGGTTTACAATACGCTGAATTGATGTGATGGGTTCATGCTAACAAAGTAAGTGATGCGACACCAACGAATTCAACGCGAAGGAACCTGTGATTGAACCCTCGATCTTCTGTTCAGTAAGCAAAAACGGTTGCCACTAGACAACCGAGTCCCTTATATAGCAACACACCACCTGTGATCGAGTTGTACTGCGATGTACTTTGAGAAACTCTTTTATCTCGCGACCCACCAATACTGGAAGACAGGTTTTCCTTACAACAAAATGACTTTAGAACGACGAAAAAACCTTCATAATTGCATAATTGCCTGTATTCCATGCCAACTAGTCTAAAAACGCCTATTCAGGCCAAATTCGTACATAAGAGTTTTGCCATCCTATCAATATCGATGGCTGGACCAGACCTTATTTGGGTACATTGGAACCAGTTCCGGTATGGTATCAAAAGGAATACTTTCAGTTTCTCAAATAATGTTTCATGATTTTTCATGAAGAAGTGTTTTACAAGGCTCGATGGATGGAGTTGACCACATACTGTAACCGGTTCAGATGCATTGGGTTAATCTTGTTGCGATAGGTTAATCTATGACGAACTTCAACCACGCAACTTCGAAGTCGTAGCACTGCAGGAACTTTGCTGGACGGGACAAAAGGTATGGAAAAGCGGACATCGAGCGGCTACTTTCTACCAGAGCTGTGGCACCACCAACGAGCTGGGAACCGGCTTTGTAGTGCTGGGTAAGATGCACCAACGCGTGATTGGTTGGCAGCCGATCAACGCGAGGATGTGCAAGTTGAGGATTAAGGGCCGTTTCTTCAACTACAGTATCATCAACGAGCACTGCCCACACGAAGGGAGACCCCACGACGAGAAAGAAGCGTTCTATGCGCAGCTGGAACAGGTGTACGACGGCTGTTCGCAACGGGACGTCAAAATCGTCATCGGCGACATGAACGCTCAGGTAGGACGGGAGGCAATGTATAGACTGGCAATCGGGCCAAACAGCCTGGATGCCGTATCGAACGCCAACGGCCAACGATGCGTGAACTTTGCAGCCTCCCGGGGTATGGTAGTTCGAAGTACCTTTTTCCCCCGCAAGGATATCCACTAAGCCACCTGGAGATCACCTGACTAACACACAGAAAACCAAATCGATCACGTTCTAATCGACGGGAAATTCTTCTCCGACATTATCAACGTCCGCACGTACCGCAGTGCGAACATAGATTCGGACCACTACCTAGTTGCAGTATGCATGCGCTCAAAACTCTCGACGGTGCATAACACCCGTTGAAGTCGAACGCCGCCATAGGTAGTACTGCTGCAGTGGCACTAGGTACTGCAATCCCGGACCGAAGAAATGACTGGTTTGACGGCGAATGCAAACTGTTAGTAGAGGAGAAGAATGCAGCACGGGCGAGAATGCTGCAACATCGCACGAGATTGAATGTGGAGCGATACAGACAAGCGCAGAACAGACAAAACTCGGTTTTCCGAAGGAAGAAGCGTCAGCAGGAAGACCAAGATCGCGAGGCGATGGAAAATCTGTACCGCGTAAACGACACACGGAAGTTCTATGAGAAGCTAAATAGTTCGCGCAAAGGCTACGTGCCGCAAGCCGATATGTGCAAGGACTTGGACGGTAACCTTCTCACGAACGAGTGTGAGGTGATTGAGAGGTGGAAGCAGTACTATGACGAGCACCTCAACGGTGAAGCAGCAGAAAACGAAGGTGGCACGGCAACAGACCTTGGAGCACGCGCAGAAGACGACAGGCTACCGGCCCCTGATCTTCAAGAAGTTGAGGAGGAGATCGGTCGGCTGCAGAACAACAAAGCAACTGGTGTAGATCAACTACCAAGTGAGCTATTAAAATACGGTGGTGAAGCACTGGCTAGAGCGCTGCACTGGGTAATTGCCAAGATTTCGGAGGAGGAGATATTACCAGAGGAGCGGATGGAAGGTGTCGTATGCCCAATCTACAAAAAGGGCGACAAGTTGGATTGCTGCAACTACCGCGCGATCATACTGCTGAGCGTTGCCTACAAAGTACTCTCCCAAATTCTATGCCGCCGCCTGTCACCATTTGCAAGAGAGTTCGTGGGGCAATACCAGGCGGGTGCCCGCGCTACCACGGACCAAATTTTCGCGATTCGGCAGGTTCTGCAGAAATGCCGCAAATACAGCTATGGCAGATTATGCACGAGTACGGATTTCCGGACAAACTGACGCGATTGGTCAAGGCGACGATGGATCGAGTGATGTGCGTTGTTCGAGTATCGGGGACACTCTCGAGTCCATTTGAATCTCAAAGGGGGTTATGGCAAGGTGATGGACTTTCGTGTCTGCTGTTCAACATCGCGTTAGAAGGTGTGATCAGAAGAGCTGGGATAGACACGAGTTGCACGAGCATCCAGCTCCTTGGCTTCGCCGATGACATTGACATTATGGCACGGAACTTTGAGATGATGGCGGAAACGTACATCAGACTGAAGGCTGAAGCTAGACGGATTAGACTTGCCATCAACGCATCAAAGACAAAATACACGAAAGGAAGAGGTTCTAGGGAAGACAATGTTAGCCTCCCACCCCGAGCCATGGATCGAGTAGAGTGGAGACGACTTCTTCGGACAGCAGAGAACAACAAGGCCTTAGCCTGATTGGTAAGGTAAGGTAAGTGACTACGAAAAAGCTTTCGACCGACTCAATCACGAAAATCTGCGTCTCGAAGTTCCGAAGCACAATACGAGGCTTTCACATGTAGATTCCTGCATAATGGAGCCTTGTCCGACCCTATCCGGGTAGTCGCACGTGTGAGGCAAGGATGTATACTATCACCGCTACTGTCCCTCATCGTAATCGACGAGATCATGGTAGGTCCATTTGACCGTGTACCGAACACCGTGGAGCACCTCAACGACTTCGAGTTGGCTGATGATGTTGCGCTATTAGCACAACGGCACTTTGATATGCAGATAATGCTCCTCTACGGCGGGTGTCACCATCAACGTCGATGGGTTCGATTCCCGGTCCGGTCTAGGAATTTTTCGGGTTGGAAAATTTCTCAACTTCCTTGGGCATAGAGTTTTTTTTCTTCTTCTTTATTTAAGAGATTTTTAGCCATATGCTAGTTCATCTCTTCTGGGCACATAATTATACTAATGCAAAAATGGTACATGCATCAATTAATAACTGTGAAAGTGCATCTACAACACTCAGCTAATAATGCTATAAGCAATAAGTTTGAAATGATACAGAAGTATCAGAATTTAACGGGGATCAATAAATTGCAGTGGTTTAAAAAGTTTATTAAACTTCCGTTGATTTAAAATTTTATGAAAAATTTACTTTATTTTAAAGTCATGTTGGGATTAAAATGGTACTTAAATGAGATCCTTTTGTTATGTAAAATGATTTGAATTTCTAATTATGAAAAATTTGCGGAATATTAAAATAAATTTACAATTATTTACAATCTTCTATCAAATTTTTTATTGTTGGCTACAAACATAATTTATAAAACCAGGAAAATCGGGAAAAATTCAGTTGCCACCCTGAAAAAAATTACAGCAAATAACAGTAAATCGGCAACGGTGGTGTAGTGGTAAGCGTGACTGCTTTCTAACACCCCGATGGGTCTGGGTTCAATCCCAGCCGAGGTCGGTGGGATTTTTCTGAGGCATAAAAATCTCTGGTCACGTCTTCCTTCGGAAGGGAAGTAAAGCCGTTGGTCCCGGCCCATGTGTGTTGTGAATGGGTGCGATATCCTACGCAGGTGCGGAAGCTGCCTTCGTGCACATTCGATTGCCGTCAATGGATGACAATCGATGTCCGTCGGTGATTGGCACTAGATTGCGGAACAGAGACCGACGTTAAATAAAGGAAAGAAGAAAAGAAGAACAGTAAATCTTGGTTTCAATTTGATCTCCAGCTTTGCTCGAGTTGATATTTTCATGAAATATTTCATGCTGATTGAAAAGATACACCATCATGCATCAAAATTAGGCTGAAAAAAAGAAAACAATTGAGCAAAATGTTACACTAAATTCATCTGGATCGAATTAATTTTCATCAATTGTGTGTCAAATAAAAAGACTTCAAAAATCAAAAGTGTCATAGATTTTATAATATCAACAGTACATACTGCAAAAAATAGCTTGGAGTCATTTGGATCCCAAAAGGGTTGAGAATTTCAATTGATTACATCTCAATTCCCTCTATGATTACCATTTGCCTTCATATGTCACTCAAAGCTTCCAAACGTATCTTCCGTGAATCATAACAAACACCTCCGTTCGAAGCGAAAAATTAAAGTCGGAAGGTACTCTCGCGTGAGCGTGAGCATGTATCCACTCGACACCCAAATAAAGATATACCTTCCAATCAATAAACAAACAAGCAACATTTTATTATTACCTATAATTTTCTGTTTCCCTCCGCCACCGAACATCACCCCCTTCTCGAATGAACTTCTCAAACTTCAAAACATCGCATCGCTCGTCGCGACGCGCACAAGACGCGCATTTATGATCTGTTTAAATAGCGACAACAACAACAACATACACCGAACCATCTTCGGGGTCCACCACGGTCGTAATCCCTTTACCTCCCTCTCCGGCCCATTCCATGTATGTTATTACCCATCATTACAAACTATTTATGAAATCTAATATCCATCACACGATCATCGCCCTGCCATAGGGGCAAACAAACATAGACTCACGACGACGACCGCAGGTCGTCCGTTGAGCTGTCAGACGATATTCGATGTGCTTCCTGAACTCCGGCGTCGTTGCCCTGACCTGTTGCCACCTCGTCCATATGAACCACTAGTCACGGTTTCAGACAAGAAGCAGATGAGTCTAAACTATCCGCCACCGCATCATCATCGTCGTACCCAATTTGGGTAGTTTGGCACGGCCAGCCGGAGCGAGCGAGCGAGCGAGGTGTTGAAAAGTATGATTTTCCAAATCTTCCTCATCCGACGCATACCGCATACTCTCATCTTGGACTTGAACGGGCGACCGTGGTGTCGCTTCGGTTCAACTTTAAATTAAACTAAACACAAACACCAGACCATATCGTGCGGAGTTTGAGGACCGCTTTATAAATATGCTTGTTCCGAGCGCTCACGGTGTGTAGAATATTTGAACGAACGGTAGTGCACTAGAACTCTAGGGGATGCGAGGGCTGAACAAGAACAGTCTTTCACCACTTGCGTAACTAATTCCCATTGCCCCTTATATGGCTCGAAGGAACACCGTGATGATGATGGATAAACGAGTTGAACTTCAAATCAAATATAAAATAGCGCAAAGTAGGTAGGTACCTACTCCGGTAACACCATCAGGAACGAGTACTCCGTGGTGCGGGAGGAAGCGTAAACCAACATATGACGGAGGTAGAGAAGGCCCCAAAGATCGTGCTCGCCCGGATTGACCAAGATAGAAGCTTGGATGAAATGGGAATAGGATGGTATAGACAAACAGCAAGAACTCTATAGTCTAGTAGTAAGTAGCACGCTGCTGCTGTGGCGGCAGTGGCGGCGGGGTTCGAAGAATGTGAAAGAGCCAGAGTGACGCGGTGAGAGAGGTAAGGTTCGTTGCCCTTCTCGTTGCTCTCGAGCTGACCGCGATGATGATGATCTTGATGGACCCGGCGAAGCGTCTTATTCGCGGGATGGACGAACTACTGTGGTAGTTTGGATTTTCTTTCTCCGATTTTCGCCACACAATGCGAGCAAAATAGAACGCTAATGAAAACAAAATTGATCTTTTATTCGCGTTGCATGGGTCGATGGATGGAAAGAATTGGCTGCAATTACCTTCCGATGATGTTCGTGACTTACGTACGTTCACACCGAATTGAATGAATACTGCGATAAGCGGGTTCGAATGAGATTTGGTGTTATCTGCCTCCGATGACATTCTCAAAAATTGTTTGATTTTTTTTCCTCGAAATGAGTGCATTTCGACTTCAAGACCAAAGAGCTTCTGGGACATACTACTCCAAAATCTTTCATTTCACACTATATACCTAAGTGTCTTGGGGGAACTTTCTAGGCATGCGAAGCCCTATCTTGTGACGGTACCTGGTTGGTTGATTTATCCCCCTTAAAGTGAGTTTTTTGAAAAGTTGAGATAGAGACTTGGTGTCTTTGGCAAAGACACAGTAAATGACAATACACCTGAAGACACCAATCCTCTATTTATTCACACGATACAATTTTGAAGCGTTTTTTTTACGGACGATCCCTTAAAATCTGTTTTATATCTATAAGTTTTTGCATGTAATTTTTACTTGTTTGTCATGTTCTAATGAGTTGTTTATATTTTTAAAATACACATTGTACAAGACAATCACTGGATATTCTTTGTATCTTCGGAGATATTGTACTTTTTTAATCCAAATAGGCTCATTTTTAAATTGAATAATTCATAGGGTTGCAAATGGTGACATATCAGATAACTTATGCTGGAAAGTACAACAAAAATACTGCAAAACCCCGTTGGAATTATCTACATCTGACAACACCGTGAAAAGTTATAGCAGACAGAATTTAACCTTCGAGTAGATTGGTGCGTCTGCTCAATCCAGCTTTGTCCATCAAAAATCAATACCTTGACCGCATTGGAGCGCGTTTGAGTAAATGCAAGAATGGTGGAGAGTTAAGCAGGTTTTAGACACGGCAAATCATCGATCAACGCAGTTGAATTCAATTGGATTGAAAAGTTGAGCCTGGTTCAACTTTTTTTTCAATTCGAATGAGTTGATCAATTTACTTACCTTGTCTAAACCCAGATTTAAGAGAAGATGATGATTTTTCTCTGAATACTTCAAGTTATGGTTCCTTATTGTGTTCTTAACAGCTTGATAAGCTCACAGAACTAACTAAATAATAATTTAGGATAATGGCGAAGACTGTACCTGTCGCTTGGATTCTGGCAAAGTTGCCAGTCTTCTTGATTTGTTGTCTTTGATAATGGTCTTGCTTGGGAGGAATTTTGTTTTAGATTGCTTGGAATAGCACTTTTATGATGGAATAATGATTCAAATATACGTAGACAAGCATTGCCTTGACAGTTAGCCTAGTTTGTTCGTAAAATTAGCTTCTCATTGAAGTTTTAGTTCTGTAATGTTGCTGCTATTGCAATTTAAATGGATTTAACTTACAGAATTTCGGAGGTGAAAGCGCTGTTTTTTACGATTTCCCACTGGATGAATCCGCCCGCGAATTAGCTTATGGTTAAGCGTATTATCCGGAATAATTTTCTTGCGGAGCTGGGTCTCAAAATATGCTCAAAGTATGGTATTAAAAACAAGTGTTTTCTATGTAAAATTCAGGGTGACCAGTAAACCGGGAAAACTGAAAAAAAAGCTGGGAATTTGAAGTCACCGGGAAAATTCCGTGAATTTTGATGACAAATCTGGAAAAATATACCTCGTCCTCTCTTCGAAAACAACGAAAACGACCCTTGGACTGGACTAGATTTTCAGGATACAGTCACTTTGAAGAAGTGTTAAGAGAATTTTAGATTGTTTTCCAAAACAAATTAGAGCAGATTTTAGAATGAATTCTAGAGATAACACCAAGGTATTTCAGAGAATATTTGCAAGGAAGCTTTAGGAAAACCTCTAAGATTCCGTAGTTTTCCAGGATTCCAGGATTCTTGAAAAATACCAAGGGAAGCAAATTTTGACGGTACAATTCCAAAATAATTCTGCGAAGATTTATAAGGAAAGTCCGAGGATAATTCCATTTAGACTGGAATTTCTAGAGAATTTGAATGAGAATTCCATACAATTTCCAGACGAATTTGAAGGCGAACTCAAAGATAATTCTGAGCAAAATTTGAAGACAATTTTCGGCGGAAGAGTTTTCCCTGCCCGATGGTGTGTAAGGAAGGTTTTTCTCAGAAAAGCTAATAGGCCGTTTTCAATTGTTGGTCGAGAATCTAAGTTGAATTGCATGGTAACTCTACGGAAAATTTCAAGCAATTTAAAAAAATGAAGCTCCAGTGAATTCTTAAAATCAGTTTAAAATTCGGAGAGAGTCTAAGAACGAAATTTAAAATTGGTTTGGAGTGTTCTACTGAGAAATTCTGTACTGTTATAAAGACATTTTCAAGGGACTTTCAGAGAAAATTTCTAATTTATTTTACAGGGTGATTCGGAATAACTGTCACTTTTAAAAATGGTCATAGCGATGGAACGCTTGCATGAATTTTTGAGATCTGTATATTACAGAATTACAACATATATAACCTTCAACTTAGCTTACGTTAATTCAAATCTCTCTCCCTTTACCTTAATTACCAGTAACATTTGTCACGAAAATTAACCACAGCTGGCACGCACGCTTAAGTCCCAGCAATGTTTGAGTGCTGGCGATGCGTCTAAGCTCTGATATTGAATGGATTATCCAAGCATGCTTCATTTGTTCCTCTATAATGATGCGAAAAATAAATGCTACATTCTTTCGAAGAGATTTCAGTTTCTAAGAGATAACACACGCCTTTAACAGATTTTTGACATGCTCTATTTTCAAGTCCATGGCTGCTTAAAATCGCAAACAATGGAAATTTCAAATCCTACTATCAATACAAGCTGATATTTGTACACACTTTAAAACAAAAATACTTGAACATATACCCATTTTACCCATTGAGAATTGCATATTTATGAAACCGGTGACAGTTATTCTGAATCACCCTGTAGAAGAATTCTGAAAAGAACTCTCAATGCAATGCCTGTAAAGTTTTGAGCGAAGACTTCGAACGTGTCGCAGGGCCAAGTTCAAGATCCGGGAAATTTTCCAAAATTCTGGGCGAAAAACGGGGAAAACCAGGAAATTGCTCATCGAGGTTTGCTGGTCACCATATGGAGGAGATCTGGATGAATGTAAAGTCTGTTCCATTTAGAATTTGGCCGCACAAAATAGGTCATTAGGGTAAATAAAGTACAAAAACATAGGGGAAATAAAGTACAAAAACGCTAAAGGTATCATTTTGAAGGATTTAGATTATTTAGCTTTAAGGGAAGAATACAACAAAAATTATTCGTCAGCTTTTCGGATGAATTTTCGAACTTTTCGCAGAATACCTCTCATCATGTCTTGTACAGTAGTACTGTCAACCTCATCTACCATCCTTTTCCACCACTTCTCCAAATCAGATGGTGGTTTGATTGTTTTGTCACATTTCTTCAATTTGCGCTTGATAATTGCCCAAAATTTTGCAATGGGACGAAAATCTGGACAATTTGGTGGATTGATACTTTTCTGATAAATCGACATTATTCTGCTTATACTATTCTATGACATAGCGGCTGTAATGGCAGCTGGCTAAGTCAGGCCAGAACTTTGCGGGACCTTCGTGTGACTGAATGAACGGCAAAATTATGTTCTGGAGACATTCGTCCTGGTAAAGTTGTCCATTCATAGTCGCTCCAGTGATGAAAACCTTTGTTTTTTTTTCTGCAACTGCAGATGCCTTGCCAAATCATCAACTTGCGAGTGAATTTATCTGCAAAGACAATTTGAATTTATCAGGAGCATCCCCCTTACATTTAGCAAAGTAAAAAATTTGGCCCGGGATTGGTCCAAAGTCCATTTTTACATAATTTTCATCGTCCATCAAAATACATCCGTTATACTTGGTTAGAACTTGCTCGTACAGCTTCGTTGCACGGTTTTTGGCAACCTGGTTTTGTTTCAGCATCCTGTTGGGATTTTTGCTGGCATGGTACTGCCGGAAACCTTCTCGCATACAGATTCGCCGAACTGTACTGTGTGCCGCACTGAACCTTTTCGCCTAATCACGACCGGAGATCCCAGGATTCTTTTGGACTGCCCTTATGACCTTCGCTCGTAGGTTTTCGGTCATATGTTCCACTTCTACGTTTGTTTTGTTTTGCACTATCCAGCGTTAGTGTTTCCCGGTAACGTTTAAGCACGATATTCAAAGTCGATTTTGGAAATTTGAGGGCCTTTGCAATCATTCTTCCTGACCACGTTGGATTTTGCACGTGTAGATTTTTTTCACGTCTGTCACGTCGATAACTTTTGAACAAGTATATGAATCCTGATGACATTTTCACTACTAAATAAATAATCCTTCCGGATCAAAACGCTGTCAATAGTTTCTTGCTACGACAACTAGAGGCGCTACAGTAATTCAAAAGAAGCGACCAAATACTAACTGGATCATACTTTACTTTTCTATCCGCATAGTATCCGCATAGACTCCGAACAATGTATGTTTAGAATAGGGGTGTTTTATATCAAATACTCATCAATATTTATATGGGTATTTTTGAAATCAAGATGACGTCTAGAGGCCGAAAATCTATATCCCATGTCATTCTGAAATACAAGCTGGCGGCTTCCGGTTTCAGAAAAAGTGGGATATACTCCCAAGTAACATTTCCAGTTTTATAGAGGTTTTAAAGCATTCTATAAGTCTTAATCATGGTCTACAGAACCTTCATAAAACCAAAATTGTTACTTGGGCTATCAAATACCCATCAATGTGGGTATTTTTGGAATCGACGTCTAGAGGCCATAATCGATATCTGGCGCCATTTTTAAATCCAATATGACAGCATCGGGTTTCAGAAAAAGTGGGAAATACTGTCAAATACACATCAATATAAGGATTTTGGAAATCAAATTTAGCGGCTTTCAGTTTTTGAAAAAGTGGGAAATACAGTCAAATCCCCATCAATAAAGGTATTTTTGGAATCGGGTGACGTCTACTGGCCGAAAATGAATATTCGATACCTGAAATGACGGCATCTAGCTTTTGAAAAAGTGGGAAACACTGTTAAATACCCATCAATACTAATTATGGATGGAATGGTCAATGGTAATTGTGGAATCAGGGTAATGTCTAGAAAAGACTGGAAATCGATATGAAACTCCATTTTGAAATCCAAGATGGCGGCCATCGGGTTCAGAAAAGTGCCAAATACCCAGTACGCGTTTGATTAAGCAATTTTATAGATTCACTTCCACAACTTTGATGCTGGACGCTTTACAATGGTTGTCGCAAAGAATATTATATTTGACTACCCAACAAACAATCGTCTATTGAAGAAACGACTTGTTGGCCATTTTATTCGACTGCATGCTTAATAGTACTTGCACTATTTTTAATAATAACTTCTGTTCAGGCTTTGTTCACACAAATCTGGAGAATTTATTCAACCACAACATTGAACTACTGGTGTTGTATAAGGTATGTCGAGAAGCTTTTATTCGACTTATATGAGTTGTAACAGAGTTTATACGATAAAATTTTTGATTATTCAGCGTTTATTAGACATCACTGCTTCCTTAAAACAGTGATGCTCTGTATACGCTTGATTTTCAAGTGAAGTAACGTTTAATTAGACATTATTATACATTTATTAAACGATTATTCAACTGCGGGAAAATTAACCCAAAAATAAGAACCCCCGTGATGGGTGTGATTCTTAAGTGTATTGTATTTCATTATTTCTGACGGGGCTCGCGCATCACACAGATATTAGAAAATTTATTATATTACTTATACATGTCGTTGTATGGGATTCGAACAATGTACCTTCCGATCACCAGCCGCTTGCCTTGTCATCTGAGCTATTCTAGAATTCATCATATGGGCAACTCAATAATCAATAAAAGCTTGCATGAAAGTAAATACCTATCAGCACTCCCGATCGCAACTCTGGCTCCTTCAAGGCACTGTGGGAATGATTAATTCATTCATCGTTGTTTTAAATGAGAGCAATGTTGCCTCTTCACATCTCAAAGTCGAAAGAAAGGATGCTCGGTTATATTTCAAACTAGATCAATGCATTCATTATCGTGAGTCATGTGATCGATGATTACTATTTAAATTAATTATGTTCTACACAAATAAAAAAAAAGGGTTGAGCGTGGGATTGAACTCACGACCTTCTAATTGGAAAGCGGAAACGATAACCACTACTCAACTGATTTCGCCTTGTTGTAAGACTGAATCAGTGTTGTCGAATAATGAATCTAATACGTCGTTTATAAAGCATTTACAAATAATGTGATTACAACATGGACGCATAGTGGTATAAGAGCTATTATGCTGACTGTTTTCACCTTTATTCAGCAATATTGTAAAGTACTGCAATGAAATCTAAAAAAGGAGCCGGAGAACATTTATTAGACGTCTAATAAAGCATGTTATTAAATCAATTGAAAACAGTTGAATGAAAGTGTCAATGTATGTACAAATTACACTTATTCAGTTTGTTATTAGATCGAACTTCTGGCGTTGAATTGGGAAGACATTTAACAGTTTTACAGCTTTTAATAAGTAAATTAATCAGATCAGAGCAAACAGTGGAATAAATGTGCATCTATCGATCTTAATGTGCTTTTTTAGCACATAATTTGACAACTCTTTTATTCAGCATTGTACACTATTATACAGCATTTATTCAATATACATGCTTATTTGTGATTCTGAGTTGTTTGTTGGGTGGTATAAGAGCTATTTTGCTGAGTGTATTCACCTTTATACAGCAATATTGTAAAGCAATGCAATGAAATCAATTAATGGAGCTAGAAAACATTTATAAGACGTTTAATAAAGCATTTTATTCAATCAATTGAAAACAGTCGAATTAAAACGACAATGTATGTGCAAATTACACTTATTCAGTTTGTTATTAGATCAAACTTTTGGTTCTGAATAAGGAAGACAGTCAATGTTTATAAAGCTTTTTATAAGGAAATTAATCATATCAGAGCAAACGGCGGAATAAAGGCGCATCTATCGATCTCAATGAGCTTTTTTCAGCACATAATTCGACATCCTGTTTTATTCAGCATTGTACACTGTTATACAGCAATTATTCAATGTGTGACTTTGAATTGTTTGTTGGGTAAGGTGTTCATTTTTATCTAGTTTACGGTTTGCTACCTCGATATTTGTGTGATCCAAGAGGAAGTGATTTTCATAGATATAATAAAGGGTGTTCACATTGCATCACTTTCAAAAAGCTGTAACATTATGCCCTTTGGGTTAATTTTAATGAAATTTTGGGGAGATGACCTCAGCGTGTATTGTTTACACTGCGTGAGGCTCAGCGCGTGCGCGAGAAAATTTTGCACACTCTCCTCAACAAGTTACATCTTTCGCACCGAGTCATCGGAAAGATGTTGAAAATCCAACGATCTACTGTTTCTCGTGTCATAAAACGTTTCGGAGAACGTTTAACTGTCGATCGGAAGCAAGTGAGTGCAAGAAAACGACTGCTTCCGTTTCACAAATCACACAACGTTCCTACAAGTTTTTGGCCGGATCTAGCTTCCTGTCACTTATCCAAAGACGTGCTGGCATGGATACAAAACGGATGGGGTCAACTTCGTGCCGAAGGATCTCAATCCCCCAAACACACCGGCGTTGCGGCCGATTGGAAGCTACTGGGCTATAATGAAGCAACGTCGCTAGAACTATTCCACAGCCGCAGACAGTATATGATCAAGTCAAACACGCACTCTTTTGTAGATTTGAGGTAATACTTCAAGTCTCCTCATATATTAATGTATAAGTTAGGTAAAGGAGTGTACGTTTGACTAGTACTGTCGCAGTAATGGCCCTCGCTCATTTTCAACTTCTATTCAAGATTCACACTGCCGTACTCTAGCGGAACTATCTACTTACCCTCTTCTAAAGACCATTCTCTAGCTGATAAATTATCACACTTAAGCTTCATGTGAACGCCCAAGCTTTTCCACATTTAAATCGATGTGAAGCAACTGTAAACCCTAGAGGGAATTTATAGCTGTAACTGTAACCAGTTCGATTTTGTTTGCAAACCTGGTTAAATTGTCATATTAAATTATCTTAAAGAAAAATCGTCCAGCTCAAACCTCAAAGAGGTAGGACCATCATCATCATCATCATCATCATCATCATCATCATCATGTTGATATTAGATAGCATTTAAAACCAACTCTGAAAATCGTAAACTTCACGTATGAAGTAACAAAAAAAAAATTACTTTTTAATAATTATTGTAGCACTGCAGTAGTCTACAAAACTTTGAGCCTTGCGCGCGTATTACGGACACAGATGACTGAATTTAACATTTTATAAAGAGAGAGAGAGAAAGATTAGTAATTTCCATTTAATTCCACTACCTTATTTGATTATCCTTGACAGATACGCGTATTTCATCAACAATGTGCAGACTTCTTCAGTGTCTTGTACTAATACTCGACTTACAAGACTAATACTCTACAATGTACAAGACACTGAAGAAGTCTACACATTGTAGACGAAATACGCGTATCTGTCAAGGATAAGCAAATAAGGTAGTGGAATTAAATGGAAATTACTAATCTTTCTCTCTCTCTCTCTCACATTCATCAGGATTTAACATTTTATATAATAAAAAATGTAACTTTGAAGCTTATTTGGAAGATACCTTGAGTTAGTAGTAAGTAGTGACATTGCTGAGGATTCCAAAATGGGGTCGGATATCGATTTTCGGAGTGAGAGTTCGTGTTTGGCTTTCAACGTTAGCAGTTCAGCTCGTGCCGTGCTCTGTGTGTGCATTCTTTTATCCCTTTGCTTGTTGCGTGCTGGCCTTCGGCTTCCCGAACGAAAGGCGCTGGTCGAATGTTGTCGTCGTCGTGTTTGTGCGTTGAGGTTGTGCTTCAGAAATGCAATAGAAGTGTGTCGTGACTGCTTTTAAGTGCACCCCACACGACAGAAGTTTCATCAATATTTCCATCAATATTTTTTTCTTTCCTTTATTTAACGTCGGTCTCTGTTCCGCAATCTAGTGCCAATCACCGACGGACATCGATTGCCATCCATTGACGGCAATCGAATGTGCAGGAAGGCAGCTTCCACACCTGCGTAGGATATCGCACCCATTCAACACACATGGGCCGGGACCAACGGCTTTACTTCCCTTCCGAAGGAAGACGTGACCAGAGATTTTTATGCCTCAGAAAAATCCCACCGACCTCGGCTGGGATTGAACCCAGACCCATCGGGGTGTTAGAAAGCAGTCACGCTTACCACTACACCACCGGCGCCGGCTATTTCCATCAATATGTTCATGTTAATATTTTTAACAATATTTTCGCGGGGTCATTAACACAGGGTCACTTCTCACTAACATTGTTGTATCCGTTGGAATATTCCGATTCAAATCACAACCGCCTTGATAAAAGATGTCGAGGAATAGGCCCCACCTGCTGCTGTATTCAAACAGAAGAACCAATATATTCGTCGTCAATATTGGCATCAATGTGATTTGTTAGGAGCCTCATAGCCTAGTCAGTAAAGGCACGGTATTACCAAGCCGGAGGCGGCGGGTTCGGTTCCCGGTCCGGTCGAGGGAATCTTTCTGGTTGGAAATTTTCTCGACTTCCCTGGGCATAGAGTATCATTGTGCTTGCCACACAATATACACATTCATGCATTGGTATTGGCATCGAAAGCTCTCAATTAATAACTGTGGAAGTACATTTAGAACACTAAGTTGAGAGCACGCAATAAGCTAATATGCGCTAAGCAATAAGCTTGAAATGCGAACAAGAAGAAGAAGACGTGATTGTCAATACTATTGAGTATTGACAATATATTTACCTCAGTGTCGAAAACATTAAATGCTGGGTACGGAAGGGGCCACCAGGGCACCCGATTGAAGCGAAATGGATGGAAAGAGTGGAAATGCCAACTTCCTGTCTATAACATTTCGTGAATAAAGGCCGGGCTCTTCTCCCCACTCATTGGGGCTTCCTCCTGTTAGATTGACCTGTTGACCTGTATGATCCTGTTGTTAGAAGGAGATTCTCATTTATCCCGTGAATGCACGTGAGGGATGTTGCCAATTGATTCACCCAAACCCAGTGGCGTTTCCTTAACCTCAATCTACCTGTGCACCAACTCGTAAAACATAAACAATTATCAACATATTGCTTGCAATGGATAGATATCGAGTAAACTAGAAGATTAAGTGTATTTGTCAATTGATTCGAGTATGAAGTATGGCATTAAATCTGGTTTTGAAAGTTGGTGCACAGGTAAAAAGTGAGGTTACGGGACGCCACTGCCCAAACCGTTTTGGCCCTTTACACAATGGCAGGTTGGGTACACAATTAGAGGATATTAAACTTGATCTAGTCGAACAGCGAGGATAGTCAACACTCTACCGACAGTTGTCTTGCTACAGTGAGTGGTAGTTCCATATCATCATCATATCATCATTAACGCGTCGTCCCCGTCCCGAAAATACCCATATCAAATACCTTACTTTGACACTTTTTCTGAGCCCCATAGCCACCATCTTGGATTCAAAAATGGCGCCGGATATTTATTTTCGGCATCAAGCGACGTGATACATTGGATAATGGATAATGAATAGAGGTAATTTTGATGCCTGGCCACGGCATACTCACCTGAAAATTTTCGCTCGATTCTGCGATCAACGAATCACGTCGCTATAGTCAATCCAATGAATCACAACTTTCGAGCAGTTTAAAATGACGCTTCCTACCAGTCGAACTTTGCCTACACTGTATGAACAAGTGTTTCTTAGGCAACATTGAGGGCATCGGATGAATTCCTGCCCAATCGGACAGAATCCAGAGGCCAACCCGGAATCCCTTACAGCACATCAATTCTCAAGAGAAGAAGAACAATTTTTGAAACTCAACAACCAAACACGCTCGGTCGACGAAATCGATTGATCCATGAACTTTTGAGACGAAAATCAATCGAATAAGGAATTCAGCCGCGAGTCGGACATTCAAATTGCTGAAAATCTAATTATCAGCAATTGTGTCTGTTTCTTCACATTCCACATTCGGTTCTTCTTCCACATACTTATGTATATAAATGCTTTGGGAGGAAATCGAACGAAAACCAAACCGAAAAACGCCCTCCAGTCTGGTAATGAGGCTGGTCATGACCTATGGGGCGCCTCCGCTGCCGGTGCACGCAGTTTAACGTGTTTTATTTGTCGAGGAATTCCGTGCTTCATATGCTGTGCTTGTATGGAAGGAGCGCTGTGCGCACCGCGACCACCAAATTCACAATTGGCATGAAAACGAAAGCGGGTTTTTTTTCTCGACCGCCTCGCGTCGTCGGTTGCTCTTCGACCTGGTTTACATCCGTCTTCCCGCACTGATGGATGGCACAGACGGAGGGGACGTTTGTTGGCTGTCGATCGTCGTCGTGGATGTCACCGACATGTGTGTCACGAGGGAAATTGCCTAAAAATGGCACACATCTTCTCTCCAATTCACCGCTCAACTATTACGTTTGTAGGTACGCGTTGTCGCAATTATGGGTGTATGGCGACGATGAAGAGCGTCAGAGTTTCCGGGACCCATAAAACAACGCATTATTGAAGGGAAAGTGCAAAAACCTACTCAGACTCAGAAGAGATGCCAGCAACGTGAGGATTTAGCATAGTTTATAAAAAAAAAACCAAAAACTAAACCCACAGGGGAAGAGCACAGGAATATGGCAAAGTGAAAACGAAAACAAAATAACTCATCCCAGATATAAGACTACGCAGCCAGATGTTGTCAATTTAATTTATGCAAGTAAACGTGCACGGTTTCGGAAATTTTCCCTAAAGAGAGCTGGGCCACTACAGTACCATAACCGATTGTAATTTTGCTGGCAGAAAACGCGTGGAAATGGGACTTCCAACAGCAAGAGCCAAAACTAAGTATTGGATTGGCTACGGTGGATTCGTTTCGCTCCCAGAACAACGACGTGACGAGAGTGGTTACGGTTCGTCTTCGTCTTCGTTGGCAGCTGTAAATTAATATCATAGGATGGATTATCATGACGACTGCCGTGAGGTCGTCAAATGCTCCAATCTAGAGCAGAGAGGGATGGATATTTTTGATTTAAGACAACCAGACAGCGTGTGATCTCCAAACTGGCACGTGTTTCCGTTGTATGAGAACTACAAATGTTGATGCTGGGAATTATTCCATGATCCAGAGCGTTTCAAAATTATATGTTCGTAATACCGAGGTCAAGAGTTTAAGTTGAATACAATCAATTGCCAATTGGAGTAGCAAACTGGAAATGTAAGATTTACTTACTGTTGCCAAATATTCTAGATAAACGAATCTCTAATTTGAAGAAATTCCATAAATTCACGACCCACATGGGCAAAATAGTTTTTCACTCTGGATTTTCTCTTTCGTGGTGCTTTCCACATCCCGGGGGCCTCCACTTCTCCTGACGCTTTCAGTACAATGCATTGGTTCTGGTTACTTCTTCTGAGGCCTTCGGAGCGTCTCCGGGAGTGACCAATGTATTTATTTATTTGTTTATTTATGTCACCAATCAATCGTAGACCAATTACAATGAATGCTTATTAAGGTTCAATTTACTTTGATGCAGTTTCGAAAAACTCAAATGCAGTTTTTTTCGACGCATCATTTCAGATTGCAAAAAACTCGCGTCATTCTACTCTTTTTGCTATATTACACAAAATGACGCGAGCTTTTTGCAATCTAAAATGATCCGTCGAAAAAAAAACTGCATTGGATTTTTTTTTAAATGCATCAAAGTGAATTGAACCTTAACTACGTCTTAAATATTACTAGCTAAGTGTGCCCGGCCTTGCTCGAGATTCAATATTAGCTTGAGTTTATGCGCCAATTAAAAAAAGCATGCTATATTGTACGTAGCCCCCCTCTTATTTAAGGGGCTATCCCCTATGACCTCCATATGCCAAATTTGGTTCCATTTGCTTGATTAGTTCTCGAGTTATGCAGAAATTTCTGTTTCATTTGTATGGGAGCCCCCCCTTAAAGAGGGGGAGGGGTCTCCAAATATCATAAGAACCTTTCCCTGCCCCAAATACCCCTGCATACAAATTTTCACGCCGATCGGTTCAGTAGTTTCCGAGTCTATAAGGGTCAAACAGACAAACAAACAGACAGACAGACAGACAGAAATTAATTTATAAATAGGTATATAGATTGCCTGGCGAACCTTGAAAAGAATGATTTTTTTGGATTGGGTTGATTGGGAATGTGCGTTATAGCAGGACATAATTCCATTCAAAGGCCCATTTTTAGTATAGCTTGTTCTTTGACTGTTAATGGAAAACAAATTCCTAATCCTCAGAGAGCGAGTGGGAGCATAACAATTTATATTTTCATTAACATTAACTCTTTGTGCAATAACATCACAATGTGGACCACGGTACTCAATATGGCTTCCATTGAGCTAATATTTGAAGGCTCGTGTAAATTGAGGTGTCACATGGCAGATTTGGACATGCTTGGCATGCACAGTTGCACACACCAACTGCTCATTTGTTAATAACTTTTCACTCAGTTGTCGAAATTTAGTTTTCTTCAAAGTAATTGATAGATTAGGATCATAGTTTACTGTAGACATGCAAATAGTAGGTAAATCAATACCAATGAATTTTTACACTTACAGTCCGAGATGTGCAGCGAGCATATCTCACTTCATTTTTGCAACACAAAATCAAATACAGTTCATTACTAGAATTAAAATCTCCTTTTTCTACGTACCTATAAGAAGCTTAAACTCTATTCTATCGACTGCTTCAAACAGAACTATGTTTCGTCAACTCTGTGCAAAGTTATTAGCAAATGAGCAGTTCGCGAGCAAAACTGTGTATGCCAAGCATGGATTTGGGCTCTGATCATTTTCCCTAGGGCCTCTGGAACACGCTCAAGCCAATGCGGTTCACGAACCCACTTGTTTTCCATTGATGCGCGTTTTGTAGGCTCATGTGGATTGATGTGTCTTACCACCAGAGGCGTCGCGTGTCTCATTTTTATACCTTTGCGCCAAACTGTATTCGTTGCAATTTACCACATTTACCACCACATATTAGTTTTGTTTTATTTTCATTTGTAGTAAATATCTTTTGTAAATAAATCTTATATGGCCCTTTTCGTGCGAACCGAAGTACTCCTACGCAAACACTTCTCATTTTTATCACAAGGCTAACTCTTTCCACTGAAGTGTAATACAGAATATCCATCGAACACTTCCGAAAACATTTTTTGTTACAAGACAGTGTCGAAATCTAGAGAAAATTCATGAAGTCCCCTGGGTGGCAAACTTGAAATAATCAACACTTCATTCATCGGAACAAAACTATCTGAATGAACCACAGAAAGCTCTTAAATTTGGACAGGTGGTCCAACCGGCAACCATCGGCAATTGAGAGATTTGCAACTAGCAAGAGAGTGAGAGTGAGTAATATTTTCTTTTCCTACGCGGGAAGGCGGGAGAAATCAACATTTTGAGCATTTCTCTGTTGCTCTGTTTGCCTACAATCAGATCTACAAGTGCACAGCAAGAAGTGCACGCTTTAAGCACCCATACATCACAAATGTTCTTCTAATTAAAACTCATAGATTCAAGACGGTGTGCAAGTATGATACACGTCCAAAGCGCACCAGACTGCTGATTCCGCGTTGCTCCCGTTTAGCGCGTGCTGGATTGAAAGTTTCAATTTAGACTAGTGGCGCAAACCGACATGTGGTAAGTTTCAAGCATAATTTAATGTTATCTCCAGATGATAGAAGATCTGGAAATCACTTAGCTTACATCAGGCATTTGACCATTCAAAAACTTGTCACCCACCACCAGAAAAAGCTCGCTTTTAGGTGCACGAGTTTTGTCATGGTAGTAGTATCGACATGAATCAAGAAATCAATGCACTAGGGATTAGGCAGACCATCCGAACTGAATGTAATCCTTCATGAAGCAAACCAAGGTTAACGATTTAATTGAGTCACACTATAAAATAGGGTATTCATGATCACTTGTGGTCTAAAGTATAGACGCATAGCTATAAGGTGACTATAAAATCTATAAAAATCTAATTTTAATTTTATATTATTTGCACCTGTGTTGGTTGTGCACAGGTTGCACATGTGGACGCGACGCCACTGGTTACCACTTACCCCGGGGCCTCCCGAACATATCTGGTGTTGGTCAAAATGGTTTCCAATTAACTGCTTTCTAAAAGCTCATGCACTGAGGCAAATAAACGTAAGAAATTCATAAGGATCGACTTATGAGCTACACATGTGTATTTCATAAGCGTAACTTATGAATGAATTTCGTCTAACATGAGGTAGCTCTTATACGCCTTCAACCATTTCATTATACCAAACATTAAAAAACGAGTGGTCACAACACGGCCCTCATCCATGATTCGGTTCCAGTATGCTCCGTTATATTATTTTTTGTCAACATTATTTTTCATAAGGCAAATCAATGAAATTCATACCGATTTCTTGTGGCTAAAATTAATAAGTAGTTCTTATGGAATTCTTCCGTTCTTTTGCCTCAGTGTGTGATTTTATGTACCGCATCTGGGTAGTTACTGTGGAGTCAATCGATTTTATTTTGCAATCCAATGGAGAACTGTTTGAAACTAGCAGCAAATTGTGTTGCTCTTCTTCAGCTGAATCCCACCAAAAACTCTGATCCAGGAGTGCTTGAGTCCCCATGACAATCATAAAGTTTGTTTACATTAGTTTTTCGCCAGAGTATGTTTTATTGGAATTGTAACCCAGTCACCAGTGCTGCACAATTTCGACAATACATGGTGATACTCAAAATTCTGCTTTGGTCACTCGTTTGAGCTAACAGTCATCGTCAAGGCAAACCATGTCAATTGTCAGTGGCATTTTTGTCAGTGACGAACATGTGCTGATTTGTTTATTAGCTAAATTTAAAATGAAATAAAATGGCTTGAGGAAAACAATTACATGGAGCCATTAAAGTGAACAAGCATCTACGTCCTGAACAGCTTGGATAACAATAATGTGACTCAGAATGCAAGAAATTACCCTTTCTGTTACCAGGTGAATCTTTGTCATTGACGAAAAAATGAATGAGATTTTGACAAAGATTTTTTTGAGGATCAAGTCTATCATTGACTATGTGAAAAACAATTTTGTCAATATCGTGCAAAAGTCTGTCAATGACAATGACAAATCTCAGCACTGCCAGTCACCCTTGATTTGTTTTCCGTGCTGAGCACCAATGCTACCGACGCCAGAGAGGCAGCTCATGGACCCTACTTATCGACGAGGTAAGGTTATCAGAGATGTTATTCCTTAGAACATCCCGGCGGCGCCGACTGGGATTGAACCCCGCTGAGCCTTTTGGTTTCTGCCGTTGAGCTTACAACATTCAATGATGTGTTATGAAAAAGTGCGGTTCATTTTTGACGTAGGACTATGCCTGTGATTTCTATATGGGGGTACACATTGTGAAAACCGAAAATGGAACATGTAACAAAATTATGAAAGATTTTGAACATTAATAACTCAGCTGACCCTGGACCGATTTCAATAATTTTATCACCAATCGATCAGAAATATTTCTACGCATCAATAACAATGCTTCCGGCTGACGATTTTCAACAAGAAACCATTGAAAAAGTGGTAATGTCAAGCATTGTCCAATGTTCAACTAAAAATTGATAATTTTATCACTGTTTTCATAAAATAAACGTTGTTCCCAAACCCAGTCGTCATAATCGAGTACCACTTGGTTACGCATCATTTTGTTTTAACCTGGAAAAATATAAAAGAGCGCTGCTGTCTAGCTTCAACTCATTTTCGCTTCGGACGGTGTGGTGAGCAGGCAGCAGAAGCAGCAATAGCAGCAGTAGGAAGGTGGTGGTAGGTTAGGTAGTCCACTTTTATTTCTAACAAGCAACAATGACTGGTCGTGGCAAAGGAGGAAAGGGTCTTGATAAAGATGGCGCCAAGCGTCATCGCAAGGTTCTTCGTGATAACCGCCATCCGTCGTCTGGTACGCCGTGGCGGTGTCAAACGTATCTTCGGTCTGATCTACGAGGTGTGCTGAAGGTGTTGGATGTCATCTACGCTTTGAAGTGATTGAGACGTACTCTGTACGGTTTCTGAGGTTAATCATCACCAAATTTGGCACCAAAACGGCCCTTTTCAGGGCCAACAAGCTTATTACATAACTGCAGTAAAGAGTTGGAATAGAATTGATCTGTACCTGTGTCCATATTCAGAATGTTCTCCAGAGTTGTAATATTGTAACCAAACTTGGAAACAGGGATGCAAGTGATTTTGAGCTATTCTCTCCATTAACTTTCTCTTTGAAAAAAAATACTACAACGTTGGTACGACTACAATTCAAACAATACACGTCAAGCTTCCGTTCGTGCCCATAGGCACAGACCCTTCTACTTTTATGTTATGACGATACTTGGAGATAGTTAAGAAGAGTGACTACATGTTTGGCTTTTGAATGTTAGCCAGTTCACATTGGCTTCTAGTCGACAAGCATATTGAGTGAGTCCGCAGTACCCAATACCGTATGATGTATTTAAGCAATGAGGTACAGAGAGAGGTGGCGCAGATTGTGAAATATTATTGTATTGGTTGTATAGGTATACCACGATATACCGTAACTGTCACTTTTGACCGTCATCGTCGATGTCTCTCAAATAACTATTAAATCATATAAATCAACATTACCAATAGATGGAGGTTTGTCTCAACTTTCCCATGAAATCATTACTTTGCATGATTGAATGATCGTTTGTGAGAAATCGGCGAGGGAAGTCAAAAGTGATAGTTACGTTATATCGAGGTATACCTGTATTTACATGTATCGTACAGTGGTTTCACTCACACAACTTAACCAATTGCCTCATCTCGGTAATCAATCTCATTGGTATTTCAGAACCTTAGGTAGCCAAGTATGTTAAGGGTAAACCGGAGGCGGCGAGCTCGATTCCCATACCGGTCAAGAAAATCTTTCGGTTTGGAAAGTTTCTCGACTTCTCTAAGCATAGAGTAACATTGAATGTACAAATTTACGCATTGCTAGGCATAGATAGCACTCAATTACTAACTGTGGAAGTGTTTCAAAGTGAGAGCAGACGACAGCTCGTGTAAGAACGTCAAAACCAGGAAGAAAATGAAAACAAGAAGCTAATTTTGCATTTAACGATTTAGACTATTTTGGCGTCTACATCATCGTTCTTGGGGTTTTAAGCTATTTCTGTGGTTTTTAACCATTTCAGGTCTTTCAGGTTATTTTGATTTTGCTTATGTATTAAATGTTTTAATGATATTTTGACTATTCTTTTAATGTTTGCCTACCATTTTCGGCAATTTAAGGCCATTTCTGGACTGATTTGACGTTTTAACTCCATTTTGTCGTTTTTTGACTATCTCACGGTTTTTAAGACCACTTTGACTGGTGTCAGGCCATTTTTACACCCAGGGCTGGTAGTTGGTATGTGATATAATAGTAGTGACTTTAGACTTCATGAACAAATAGTGACTTTAACACAATGAAAAAGTGACCAATAGTGACATTAATAGATAGCGCTGGAATTAGGGCGTAACAGCGTTTGTAAACAATGACTTCTCTCGTTGATTTATAGGAATTCAAGGCACACCTACACAAACCAACATATACATCGAGGAAGAGGAAATCTTCCTCTACTCGATGGTGATGTCGATTTGCCAAGGAGAACCATGACGAGAAAACATCGAGAGAAATCATTGTTAACAAAAACTGTTACGCCCTAATTCCAGCTCTATTTAAATTTATTGATCGGAAAGATATGGTTTCAATTTTCCGTTGATTGCGACTCACTTCCAGAAATTTTAAAATCTCAACCCATCATTAGCATTTTTTATACTTCTTTAAAGTAAAGCAAATTGCTGAAGGATCCCATAAATGTGTTCTCGAAAAATCAGTATTAATTGAATACGTAAGAGTACGGTCCTATTCTAATCTCTATTTCCTCACTCTGCACTCATTTTTCTAACTCGAACCATTATTGTGATTTGGAGCTAAACGGAGCCGAAGGACTAATTTTTTTGTCAATACAATAATTGAGATCTTGATTTTTATTCTTCTTTCAGGACTACTTTGACGTTTACAGGCCAGTTGTGCGATTTCAAGATTAATTTGGCATTTCAAGATTCTTATAAGAGTTGGCATTTTCAAGATTTGTATAATAGCTGTCGGCCGTTCTAATAATTTTAAGGAAGATTTGACGTTTTCAGTCTTATTCTAGGTCATTTTAGTTTTGACGTTTTGACTGTTGAGGCCATTTTTGCGATTTTCAACTTTTGACGCTGCAAGTTGGACCGGAGTCAATGCTTTTCTATTCAGGTTTAATAATAAGTTGATCTTAAAAGAAAATGTAAGATTCCGGGAAAAATTTAAGAGATTTTGGATAATTTATTTTTTAATCGAGATCTTTAAGACAAACAAATTAAGAAAATGTGTACTTCTGAAACATAGAAAACATTTTATGATCCGGGACATTTTTTTTCTAAAATCAGAAAAGTCCGAAAAAAAATACAGTGCAAATATTGAATGGACTTAGAAAAGAGCTTGAAAATTTTCAGAGACCTTTTTTCGACATCGTGTGTGTTTTCCAAACTTATTTTTTTTTTGTAAAATCGTCTCGAGGTTAGTGGAGATTTACTGTTTCATGGATGGGGAGAGGGAGAAGGAGGTTTGAAATATGATTTACGATACAATTATTTCATTATACCTAAAACATGAACTTATTCGTATTCAACTTGATATCATAAGTGTAATTCTAGTATTATTTTAAAACAAACATTTAAAATAAAAACCCACACACACAAAATACAAACTAAACACAAGGTTAATCAAACTTACAATCTAAGGTTAATATTTTTCAAATTGGAAAACTTATAAAAAAAAGCCATTGAGAGCAGATTTATTTCCGAAACCTCCAAAAATTTGCAATAAGTCTATTAAAATTTTATAATCTGGAAATATTTGCAACATAACGGACTTGAATGTCTAGATCACAGGCTTGAAAAGAAAAAACAAAATATTAGTGATTTTGTCAACACCAATGGGACAGTAGAAGTTCCCGACTGTTCTAAACTCTTCTTGTCAGAATTAGACGCTAAATTTTAATCAATCTTCCTAACACAAATTTGTTACCAAATCAAGCTGTGATTTGATGCGAGGAAAATTCTTCTCTCATTGGTCGTAGAAAAGTGACTTTAGTGATATAGTGATAGTGAAATACTGTACAATATACGTCTTTTAATAAGGGTAGGTCGTGATTAATATCTCAAAGTGGGTCGCAATCAACGAAAGTTAGAGAACCACTGAGTTATGCCACATTTACATTCATTTTTTTTTACATTGAATTGTCTGTCTTCCCGAGCAGGAACGAATATCTCGATACTTTAAATTGGTATGGATGAGGCTGACATAAGAGGTAAAATACCAAAAAAATGTTCCCACAATACTATTACAATACCAAATTATGATAATTCAATACCAAAACATACCACACAGGTATTCTTTTGGTATCCAAATACATATTAATGTTGGATATTTACAAAGTATTTTGCATGCAATTTTTTGGTATTTTACCTCTTTCCGAGCAGGAGAAAATAACTAATGAATACCTAATTTTATCTGATTTCAAAATTTGGTGTTGATCAGCATGACATAAGAGGTAGAATGCAAAAATTGGTATTGGGATGGTATTGTGGGAACATTTTTTTGGTATTATTTTTTGGTATTTTACCTCTTATACCTAGGCTCATCCATACCAATTTAAGGTATCGAGATATTCGTTATGTCGGATTATGTCATGCTGGTCAATTCCAAATTTCGGTATCAGATCAGAACTAGGTATTCATTAGTTATTTTCTCCTGCTCGGGTTGCTAAACACAGAAAACAAAAATGGATTTTTTTTTTATCGTGGCGTATTCCACGTGTAATTTTGAGCTATAAACAAAGCGCATGCAATATTGTAGATTCACGCGATATTTTGTGTAAATTTACATGATGCCGTTTGAAAAATTGCCCACCACCAAACTATTATAGGTCTTCATATGAAGCAGTTATCACTATTCGATTACCTCATCAACATCGACTCTTCCATCCGAAGATTTAAATCAACCCTGTGCCTAATTTGCCTCATTATTTAAATCCAAATGAGTTGAAAGCTAATACAATTTTACGCCACATTAAGTGCGCTAGCAGAACCGTACCGTGAAAAACCCCTTCGAATATCTTTCGACTGCTACTAAAATTGATCTATAAAACCCGCGCACATGAGGTTACCCTCCATCATGCATCGCTCCTATTACTGCCGCTAGCTAGTCCCTTGCTGTAGCTTTGCCAATCAAAGCTCCATCCACCACCATCTACCCAGATTCCTTATTTTGAAGCAAACAAAACATTAGTAACACCTTGCCGCTCGCTACCGCACACACCACCATCTGCCACCCTCGGATGTTATATAGCAGCCAGCCACTCTTATTTCATCCATCATGGCCCATAAACCGTGACGCGTTGGAGCAAAACAGTGAAAAGGTAATAAAATTAAGTAACACACTACCTAAATACTCGCGCTCGCTCTTCGACTCCATAGATCAATCGACATGGCTCGAAGGCAGAAGAAATCAATTCTAAACTTTTCAGAAAAATAACAAATGATTCTTGCCGGTTCTAGAAAGGAAGCGCACGGCGCGGTGTGCCGAGGTTCAATGTGATTCGATTCGGTTCAATAGGTTCCGAATGGGAGGAAATCGGAATGGCCCAATTTAAAGCTTTCGAACGCGTCTCGTAGGATGGCACTCGTCATTGTTATTGACTCGCTCGAGCCTCTCCGATTACTAATAGCCCCGGATTGGAACGTTTTTCGCCGTCTCAACTCCCACCCAACCTAGCTGAAACGGTCAACGACGGTGATTGATGGATTGATTATAGCTATTATGGCAAATCGATTGGATTGTCTCAATTTCGGGTCGGAGTTTGCGCCAATTTAAGCCCGTACGTCTGCCAACCCTATCGCGGGGAGCTGTGGCCCACAACCAACTCCAAGAGGGAGAACTGGAATAACGTGTCTCTTTTACGTTGTAAACAACTTTGGGCGCGTGGAACGAGTGCGGAGATGTGTCCACGAGATGTGAGATGGTATCCGATGACGACGAGGAAATGAGTGTGTAAACAAACCTAGACAGAGACCCACTGAAACGCCGTTTGTTGTTGCTGGTGTGGCAGGACCGGTTTTCCATCTGCAACTGCACCGAACGAAGAGGAGGAAAAACCGCAACCGTCCGTAGGCACGGACGGGCGAAGTTACTGTTGTAGTTCAAAGTCTTGGCTGGCTGGCTGATGGACAACCAAGATCATGTTGCAAGTCGGGGTCGTCAGAGCCTAATGGGTGTAGCGTTGATTTGCAGTGTCAGCGGGTTGGGTGGATTTGCTGTTGTTTTCGGGAAGAGTGACCTTAGAAATTATGTGGATGTGTGGGTGTGAACACTACGGCACTTGTCTAATCGTCTTTGCCTTGAATTCAATTCAAACACAAGCAAGCTTGTTGCGTTCTGAACTCCAACAGCCATCGAACGCCAATTTCACTCAATTGCACCTCTACCCTACACTCTAAATTTCTAGGTCTTCGCCTGCGGTATAACAACTGTCAGGGAGTGTAAACGTGTGAATTCCAACTGTTTAAGTTGCTTCAAAGGATTATTATCTATTTACATTGCAAAGAGCTTATATCAACGGCGAGGACGGACGACCGTGCGGAAGTACTTAGATAGAAACCCTTCCATTTTACTCGTACTCGTCATTATCAGTTGCTTGCATTCCATATAAGTACATGTATGTACTTCCCTTTAAGTTGCGTTTGCCCTTTTCCGGCATGATTCGCATTTTATCAATCAACGCCGTTCAGTGTCAACAAACAAATGTAGACTTTCGCTTTCAGCTAATCGGTAAACCTGTTAACCCAATTTAACCCAATTTCGGAGAATTATCTCAATCCTAAGGCTAACGAGAACACTGCTCGCATTTTGGTGCGGCGCTCCAGTTTGGGTGAAGCTCAGATCAACACATCCCACGAGAAGTCGTCTAAGAAATAAATCAAATTTACACCGAATCGAGGTGCGCCACCGAATGTGTGCCAATAAACTCTGAAAGCTCGCCAAAGTCCAGCGTGGGATTCGCGACTCGCGTGAAAACGAAATGATATTATTTTGTATTCCAACCGACGAACCTCCCAGGATGGCGATGATGACCGATGATGGCGAGTGCGCGGTGAAATAAAGCACTAATCAGATTATGCGACTCGTTTACTGCTTCGTCCACCTATGGAGCAAGGTTCCCCCGTATCGAAGCTCAATTGCATATTTATGACGAAATCCAGCTGCACGAGAAGGGGGAACACAGAAAGCCAACGAATGATGACTTTAGAATGCAAGCCCAACCAAGAAAAGATCGACATCGATTTCATAATACGTGCCTTTATATTGCTGACCGCTGGCTGCGCTGCCATTTAGGTACTACTACAGACAGACTACAGCTGATCTAGAACAACCGAGTCAGCGTAAAACCTCGCACACGACATACGACGAGCGGACGACCCCCCGCGTTTGAGTTCGAGTCGTACCTACTTGTTGATAAATATAGACATTGGACGCTCTCTGGAGCTCGGCTTCTACAATCGTGCAATTGTGTATCAATTTGTTTATTGATACTGGCTGCGAGTCACGTCGTTCAAAGCTAATAAATACAAAGCAAGGGTCGGAACTGAGGTGAGCGGTTATGAAAAGGCGTAAAGGGGGAAGCTAAACAAATACAGCTGAATGTTATCGAATGCGTGGAAAGGAAGTCGATGCAAAGTCAGAACACTTCTTCATCATTTAAGAGCCAGGTACACTCTTTGAGTATTTCTTGGATAATTTTGGAAAGTTTATCAATAGGTTGGAAAATTCCTCGGCTTCCATGTGTATATAGTATTGTACTTGCCACATAATTATTCTAATGCAAAAATGGTACAGGCATCGAAAGCTCTTAATTAATTACTGTGGAAGTGCATCTGGAACACTAAGTTGAGAGCAAGCAATAAGATAATATGCGATTACTCACAGGTCATTTTACTGTAGTGTGGTAGAAATGGATCCAGAGCGATACATTCCTAACAGCTCAGGCTGAGTGCGAGAGCGCCAAACCATCCAATTCAGTCACCCATCCACATTGTTTGTATCCCACGGTAGAATGACAAGGTAAAGAAAGATCAAACATTCGGTCACTCCCATAGAGGCGAAATACACTGCTGCCTTCGCTCACTAGCTCGGAGACCCAATAACGCCTTCAAGATCTCAGATTTACCAAAAATAAATCTTGAACTAACATAAAATGTCAGGATTCGGACACATTGATGATCTGGAGAATTTTGATGAGAATTCCAAATCAGTATTGATGAGAATTGCAGTCCTATAAAATTAACTCTCTTCAGGAATTCTGAGCATAATTCTAAAGAAAGTTGACTAGAAGCTTCGGGGAATTTTGAGAAGCTTTTTATTATGAAGATACTACCATCAGGATTATGAGTACAATTCCAGGAAATTCTCAAGCAATTCTGAAGGAATTTCAACAAACTTAATAATGATATTCTTTTTTTTTCATATTCTCATATTCAATTCTGACACCCTTATTCAATACATCAATCAGAGAAAAGAACATAACTCTGTACTCGCACGTTGTACTTTGTACCATAGTGTGAGTTTTCCATTGCCATTTTGCTGCCGAGCTACCAATCGATCTGAAACCAACGTGTATTCCCCAAAAAAAAACTTGTTTTGAACTAAACAAGCTAAACTTTGACTTCAGTCAACTCCACGGATAATAGGAAAATGTAAATGGAAACCGCGTAAACGGTGTCCATTTCTAAGTGGGATTTGACTGAATTGGTTACGACATGCTGTGTTTCCCATTTGCAACTCTACACTGAGCGGCGCTCTTTGCGTCGGAGCCGTCGGAGCGATGGCTACACATTGAGCTTTCGTTATTTCTGGGTATGTGTATGTCTTCTCTTCTCCGCTGCTTTACACATGCGCAGGGTGAAAACAAGCAAACTTTGTGTTTGCTTGATTCTCACTTTGTATATTTCAGAAAATCAGTACAATGCGCGCATTGAGTGATCAGATGACAGCCCTGCTGAGGAATATTTCAAAGGAATGAAATAAGAGATAAGGTAAGTTTCAAAGAAATAATTTAGTTGATTCAAACATTGAAAATTATTCACGATCCCGTACAAAGAAATTCAAGTAAAATGAGCTACTCTTAGCTCATGAAAAAAGCAGGAGTAGCTCACCAAGGAGTTTTAGATCAGAGACAAAGCTGAGGAAACTTAATTCTCAGGAAAGGTTCACGGTGAATTCCGTACAAAATTATAAACTATTTTCATGGAGAATCTCGAACAACTGGTGAATTCAAAGCTAAATTTAGAGCGAATTTTGAGTGGATACATTTGGAATGGAAATTTCAATTTCAGTTTTCAATAGATTTAAAAAAAAAATCTGTGAAATATTTGTGAACTTTAAAGAGATTTATTTAGAAAAGTTTAAGCAAAATTTCACGATAATTATTAATATAGCTAAGATAGTTGTAGAGGGAATTCCAAGAATATTCTTAAAAAAATGATTATGAAACTTCAAAAATCGCATTATTTTAAACAAAATTACAGTTTAAAAAACTGGGGATTGAAATACGTTCACAAATTATGTATTTTTTAGAAATTCTGGACAATTAATATCCCAGAGACTTACAGACATATTTTAAATGTCATACATCGATAAAGTAATGGGATTCCGAAGTCAATGAAACTTCAATATCTGAGACTTAGGATTCTTACATCTATCATTAAGAGAAAAAGAGTCAACATCTTGCATTTTTTAACTTTAGGACATTGACAGACAGACAAACTTGGAAATTGTTTCGCTATCCTAATCCTGATCCTGACTATTTTAGACCCTCTCTCTCCCTCGTAGCGTATTTCGCTATACCTAATACATCGCTAGTAACAGCATCAAACCCCCCCCCTCCCATCTCCTCTCAAAAGCTACGTAATTTGTAATCTTGGAGAAATATTCACGATTCTAAGGTTTAAATACATGGCTGGTCACAGCATTTTAGAATTGTTACATGTATCATTAGGAAAAAAAAAAGATTTTTTTGTAAATCTTAGGACATTGACTGACAGACAAACTTGGTTAATTTTATCGCTATCCTGGACTAAAGGACCATCCATAAATGACGTCTTAATTAACAAATTTTAGACCCCCTCTCCCCTTTGTAGCGTATTTCGCTTTAACATGGCTGGTCACAACTTCTGAAAACCCCTCTATCCACCGTCAAATGCTACGTAATGTGTGCATGTTCCCTAAGATAAAAATAATAAAATCGAACTTGGAGATATATTCCCGATTTTAAGGTTTTATGAACAGATTCTGGGAGAACCCTAATAAAAAAATACTATAAAAGAACGATAACCCAAATGATTTAACTATTCCACACATGGTTTGGATGATACACCGAACACGTCGTTAAGCAAATTAACCATACAATTTTTATTAGGGAAGGGCATTATTTTGTATACATATATTGAACAGGGTTGCTTCCACTCACTTGCTATAAAAAATTGTTTTTTGAAATTATAAATTCATTAGGTGATGTAACGATATGTTGTAGTTGTAAGTAACAAGAAGAGGGTGTAAAGTATGTGTTTAACTCATAAAACCTGTCAATTTCGCTTACAGAGCGTCACAATCAGCGATCTTATGATTCGTGAGCGTTCACTCAGAGTGAGTGCTCACGAGTCGTAAAATCACTCATTGCGACCCACTGAAAGCAATATTGACAGGTTTTATGAGTCAAACACATACCTAACGATCTCTTCTTGTAACTTACAAGTACTAATTATGATTATAACATCTAATGATTTCATAATTCTGAAAGACAATTTTTTATAGCAAGTGAGTGGAAGTAACCCTGATATTGAACAAGGTACAGTCCGAAAATTTAGTGTTGCCAAAATCTAACCGTGCCAAAATCGAACGGGTTTATTTTGAAATTTAATTTATGATTTCATTGAGTTTGGACCACCGTGACCATCTTTATGACATAGACGTTATTAATAATTAATCTTTTATTAAAAATTGTAATCACAAGGAGCAAAAACACATTATTTTCAAAATCCGGCACCGTGCCAAAAACGAACAGTTTTATGGTTTTGTTGCCTAAATGGAATCGTGTTAAATTCGAACGGGTAAAGAGTAAATAGTATAGTGGGTCACCGTTACATGGAAAAACGCGAACTTTACCCCACCAAGCGATAACAACTCTTTTTTGGTTCCATTTGGAGTCCCAATCAACTGTACCAAATTTGGGGACGATTGGTTTCAACCTGGCTTCCGCATTGCGGTTGGAATTTGTATAGAAATTAGTATGGGAAAACCTACTTTTTTCCATTTTGATCCCTAGATAGTACAATTTAGCTTGAACCATGCAACTAATTATGTACAAATATAGTCCAGGAAGTGCCTAGCAACTTTTCCAAAGGAAGTACGGTGCTAGAATGTTATAACTATTCAAATATTTATGGTTTGAATTAAATGCAAAAAATCACTTTTTCTGGCAACACTGCGGTGTACCAATGAAATTCAGATTCCAAACTGAAATGCTAATCCATTTGGTATGTTCAGATGAATTATTCAAAACCAATGCGTAGTTAAAGGGCGGGAGTTTTTGAATTAAAAATTGTTGTAGTGTAAAAATTTAATATCCACTTATTCGTACAGTTGTTAGTGAAGTGATGTTGTTTGAATTATTAACAGTTTGAAAGTTTTAAATTTCAATATTAAGCTTTAATTTGAAATATTAAACTGCCATAAGGGGCACCACCATATAGAAAACACAGAAGTAGTCTTAAGTCAAAAAACAAAAACAGGAGAAAACGAAAACTGTCTTCACGACATAGGTACAGTCGGATTTAGCTCGTTGGGCTATCTTTAAGTGGGCTACGTTTTAGTCAAACGTCATTTCTGACAGTGCTGATTTCTTTTCGAAATTTCGACCGACTTCATGCGAAAACCGACAAACGAGTGGATATTATTTCAATGCGATACAACGAATTGCTTCCTTGATGGTTGTCAACGATGTGGCTGAAGGAGGGGTGAGGCTAATTTCTGACTCTACCGAGAAATCCACCCGATACCCAGTTCAACAACTATATTTGCTTAAGGTGATCGAACAGCATAAAAAAGAGTACCCTAAGAAATCGTAAAATATTATACTGAAATATGATCGTTGCAATCCAATGTCAGATTATATCTCTGTCATATTACACCAAAAGAGTAGGGAAGGAGGTGGGTATACTCACTTTCAAACTGCTCTTATGAGATTGAGCAAATGTTTTTGAATAACCCATCCGAACAACTCGAAAGATGGGAAACTCTGAAGTTATCTTTACTTTCATTGATATAACTGAGGGGGCAAAAAGGATACAGTAAGCCCCCCCATATCCAACTACGCAAATGTTTTTGAATACATCTGAACACACCAACTTGACAAGTTCAGAAACACCGAAGCTATTTCAGTTTTACTTTTATTTATATGAGTAAGGGGAGCGGCGGTATAGTATAGCAAGCCCCCTCCCCTATTCTCTAACTATACCTATGAGGTTGAGAAATTGTGTTTGAATAATTCATCTGAACCACTAAGAAACTCCGAAGTTATTTCAGTTTGAAACTTTACTTGTATTGATATGAGTGAGGTGGCGGGGAGGGGGGGGGGGTGTATTGAGCCCCCTTCCCTCTCCAACTACGCATATGAAATTCTATTGTTTTTGAATAATTAATCTGAACGCCAGGTTAGTACCAATCGTCCCAAAAAATTTCACAGTTGTTCGGGACCCCAAATGGAACCAAAAAAAAACATTATTCTAAAAACATTATCATGATGACCCATCCTAATAAATAGAACTACTGAAGGAGTGCATACACCGTGAAACAATTCGATCAATATTAATATAGGGTATAAAAAATATTTGAAGGTTACTATCGAGTCCCAGGGTTCGTTTAGAAGTCTAAGCAGCGCCGTTTTTGTGTGAAAGAAAATAAACACTGATAGAACACGGTCCGATGCAAACTTATGAGTATGCGGTATTCTAATCCGGTATAGAAAGCATAGCCGGTCACAGTGGTTTTATGTGAGGTAAGGGGCTCGGCGGCATATTGACGACTGTTTTTGCATACTGAGCAGAAATGGGTTCTATGCCAGGCTCCTTTACATTACTGAATTGATATGGTCAAAAGGTGAAACTTACCATTCCCACTAGCAAAAACTTCCTTCCCGTGACAGCCGTGGAGATGCGGAGGTGTATTCGGTCTCTTGTAAAAGCCGATGAGCGTAAGGGCGTGGCAGGTGCCATTTTTCACCAGATAAATAAATTAATCTTCGGATATGTACAACTTAACAATTCCCTACTTCGCACAGTTCTTTCGATTTTTATTGAAGGTCCCCAACTACTGTGCCACGTTTGAACGAATTTTGTTACGATCTGGATTTGCGGGAGTTTTATAATTTGTATGGGAAAATGTATGGGAAACGGTTCGAATTGTTTGTCAACAATTCAAAAATAGCTAAATTTTTACCAAACCTAGGACTTGGATTGAGAAAACAAAAACAGAACAACTTCGTTGAAGACCGCAACTCGATTCACATTATCTAATCTAATCTAATCTAATCTAATCTAATCTAATCTAATCTAATCTAATCTAATCTAATCTAATCTCACACTAACGCAGCCAATACTTTGAAAGCATCCTGGAAAATGACGGCTTCACGAATCCGTCATTTTTCTTGTGAAGACCGCAACTCGATTCGCATTATGTGCAAAAAGTTGTTGTTTTATATTTATGGCCATGATTTCCGCACATATCTACTGGGGTGCATATAAGCATATAGGTATGCGAGGAACACCCGGGTGAAACTAAAAAAAAATGTTTGCGCAAAAGTTGAATCGTTTTGCGACCTTCAACGAAGATGTTTTGGATAGTTTTATTAATCTAAGTCCTAGGATTGGGGAAAATTGAGAAATTTTTGAAAATTTGTTAAGCTAATGAATAATTTTGTTCCGTTTCCCATACAAATTTCTTCTCAAATTTTCATTCACATTTGGAACAGTTGCTGGGGATCTCAATACGAATCGAAAGAGTTGTGGGGAGCCAGCGGTTGTGATCTGTCGTAAAAAGTTGACCCACCCTAATGTACATACAGAATGGTTAGCTCATCGTAGATCTATGTGCATATTTTGCTGGTTCTTGTCAATCACGGAGCAGCAGCTATGAAATGTACTGCTGTTTTATGCCAACTATAGCTCAAAATTACACGCAGAAGATTTAAAGCAGCGATGAAAATTAAAGTGCGTTTCGCTCTAGTGATCTTCATAGAATGGAGTGATTTCTCATTTTCGCAAGTGCAGTGATGGAAAAGTTCGTGAAAACTCACTATGACTCGCGAACTTTTCCCTTGGTGAACTTCGTGAAATATCGCGAACTTTTTCAACACTGCGCAAGTGTTTTCTAAAAAGCTCATTGCCTATTTTAGCTGTTAGCTCAGACCAGAAAAAATAAAAATCAGGAACACGTTGCATGATTTTTGATGTCTGATACGCACACTGGAAATCTCACATTGACCTCTACGGGTTCGGGTTCAAAAGGCACGCCAGCACCATCAAAGTGGTAGCCAGCCAAGCAGCCCACTTGGAGTCCGTAGCGTTTAATTCTCGCTTACTCCCCCTAACTCTCATCAGGCATTCATTTTTTGCCATTATTACGCATTTAAGCATAACGCTTCTACGGGTCTCCACCAACTACCCCCCCCCCCCTTTTTCCGGGCGCATATACATAATTATTTATGTGCGGTGTTTGCTCGCTCGAGTAGCAACAACATGGATTCTCCCGGTAAGGTGCTTTGTTTCTGCCAGTTTTTTTTTAATGTTCGTTCCTGGGAGAGATGAAGCACACAAAAAAAAACAGAAGACCCGCAGGCACACCTGGGTCTGAAATCGTGATTCATTCAAGAAGTAGTTCCTCTCGGTGGGGCAAAAAAGCAAAACGCAAACTGTACCAGCGGAGAAGATTTTCATTCCCAGATTATGCGGGCTTTTAAATTTGGGAACGTCTCGGATGCGTGGAAGAGCCCATCTTCGTCGTCGTCGTCGTCGTCGCCGTTTTTGTTGTCAGGAGTGATTCAGAGGTTTGCCATGAATTTGGCAAAAATTTGTTAGATTTAAACGCCCGGACTGTGTTTTTTTTTCACAGACATGAACACAACAAAGAAACTCAGTTAGACTGGAGGCTTTCCATTAGATGTTTGTGAGCAGACTGAAAACTAGGGTGTTCAAATCTAATTTTAGAAAATCAAAATGCACTACATCTTCCTCAAGAAGCCCACCAAATTGAATCGATATGAAAGTTTCTGATTCCTGATTTACAAATTTAGTCCTCACAACATGGTCACACGTAAGGGTTTTTGGGACACCCTACCGCTCGGAACCAATGAATTAATTCGTTCCAGTCTCTTGGCCGGTTGTCCCTTCTTACACACCCTGACGATGACCGCCGTCCGCGACACAGACTACGAGGAAGCATAAGAAACGGCACGATGCAGCACGTTTTCTGGTCCCGCCGCAGAGTTCAGCAGCAGCAGCAGCATATAAAAACGGGTTAAATAAAGAAACATCATGCGGTAACAACAGCTACACAGCCACAACGAACGGGAAGGTGGAAATCTGGATGGACGAGACGGGACTCGAAGAACCCATCATAGAAAACCGGTTCTGGTGCTTCGGCTCTCGGCCCGGATCGGGGCAAGATAGGGCTGTGTTTGTGTCGTCCGTCGGTCGCCGTGATCTTTTATGTTGTTATTGTCGTCTAAGCAAGGAATCAGAGTTGGTTGGGTGGTTTGGGTGTGCACACAAATACAGAACCCGCAACTCAGTCGTGTGATCTTGTTTGAAGAAAGCCTCGTCGCATTGGGATCTCGACATAAAGGGCCAAGAAGCGGAAAGAAGTCTTCGATCATCAGTAGAGCATTGCTGTGTGTATGTTGTGTTATGGTGGTATGTTGGAGGTGTGGAAGTATGGGAGCCACGCTGCTGGTTGATGGTTGGTGTAGAATGAATTAAACGCAAAAAAAAAAACAAAAGATCGAGACCTATGCTTGCAAAAGGGAAACTGGAACCTCTCGCAGTCGACGGTTTTTTATGTTCAATTTATTGTTATTGATTGTAACAAGACGCGTCTCCGGTTGAGGGGGTCACGCTGCGAGGGACAAGCACGAAGATATAGGCACGATTGAGGCCAATTATGCTCGCAAGAGGCGAATCAAAACGTTTACTCACGTACATGGAGAGATCTATCTAGGATGCTTGGATGGAGATTGGTTTCAAGATTTGTTATTAATTCGTAAGAGAACAGCGGAAAATTTACAGTTGCTGAAGGACGAACTTCCGGGATCAGTCCAAAATATCTAGCCTGGTTAGTTATCATTTTAGCAATGGAAGAGAAAGCTGAGCAGTTCCATGCCAAATAGCAAACAAAAATGAATTATTGAATCATTTATTTGAGAAACCGCATAAGTCACCTTTTAGCTCTTTTTGGATTCGCTTAGATTAATACACCTCCTACAAATATTTGATAATTTGGATGAGCAAAACCGTTTTAAATTAGGGTCCAAAATATTCATTTGTAGAGCAACCTAAGCTCGGTTGTTTGTTGTTTTCCAGCATTAGTATCAAATGGACTTGGATGCGGTTTCTCAAATAAATGATTCAACCATTTGGACTATTTTTTTACGTGCGGGATTCATCTTTGAAGGAAAGAATGAAACGTTAACAAACATGGCATGTAAAGTTAAGAGTTACGTGACAGAAAAATATGTAGCTCGGGGAAAAATCCGTTTGATTGAAGTGATGTTTCATGACATAAGTGACGCTCGAATATACCAGTCACAGAGCACCAACAATTGATTTTCGTTAAGGTGTGTGGGCAATCATTCACATTTGAGCTAAAGTTAGACCATTTTGACTCGTCAGGGCGGCCAGTGGATTATCATTTTGAAATTCCCACTTTTTTGCCAGGTTCAAAACTAAAAAAATCCTAGTTTTATAATATACAGCAAAAATCGGAAGTAGGAGAAATGACTCTAATGTTGGCCTATGGATCTAAGATTGGGTCCATCGCTAAAAGTCCGCTATTTATCAGTTTTATCTAGATAAACGCGTCATTGGGACGGAACTAATGGATATTTTTGGTCGCTATTGAAAATTTAGTCAATTGCTGAATTTATGTATGGGCGCAAATTAGGGGCATTTAGGCCGACATTACATCCATTTCCCCTATTCAATGTTTTTTTAATGTGACCAGATGCAAATTTTTGGTTATTTGTGAGAAGCTTATCTTCAATAGCAAAACTACAGAACACATTTTTTAAAAGCTAAATACTTGTTAGTTTACACTAGCTTGAATAGCATTCAACTAAAAGACTCACAGTGGGACGAAAACAAAATCAAAAGGTTCGTGCCAATCGGCTTACCCCTCACCCAATTTTTTATAAACACCCGTTTACAATTTTACATATCTCTGGAACCAATAAAGATACAAACGACGTTTGGTACCCCTTTTTAAGCATTTTGAACGTGCAATCAAATTTGCGATCCTAATTTTTCTACAGTGTTGCCAACTCTGCGATTTTGTTTTATTTGGTTAAACGCAAAAATGACAAGATGTCAACACTGTAGACCAAAATCAGATCTCAGAATTTGATTGTACTGTCAGGTCTTAAGCATACTCACAAAAGCAACTTTAAACTTCGAAGCGAATGAATTGGGATCATAATCAGTGAATTGATTATTATTGATGCTGTAGTGGTGTGAGTGTACATCACCCACTGCCGCAACTTCCGTAAATATAGCTGCTAGACTTAGTTTTGATTTGGTCGAAAAAGTAACATTATGACTAAACCTCTACTAAAGTGTCTACTGCATGGAAAAACCGGAAAACCGGGAATTCTCAGGGAATTTTATTTCACCTGAAAATACATGGAAGTCTCAGGGAATCTTATCATTACTCAGGAAATTTAATATTTTTTTTTACTAAGGATATTCCAAAGAAAATAATGCATTTTAAAATAAAAAAAAAACAATATTCCTAGTTATATTCATTCACACTTTTGAAATCGGAGCATAAGTTCTCGTAATTTTTTGGTGAACACTTAGGGGGTGAAGGGGATGCTAAAAGGAGGATTACAAATAAATCTGAGAATAACTCCAGGAGATGTTTAAAGAAATTCGGAAAATAATTCCAGGAGATATTTGTAAAACAAATCTAATGAATTTGTGAGGACAAATGAAATTGAATTCTTAGGAGGCTTCCAATGTGAGTAGAATTCCAACGGAAGGAGTGAGATTGAAAAAGAAATCTGAAATGAATTCAAAGAAAATGCTGAGAATTTTTCCATAGGATTTCTTACTGAGGAGAATTTCAATGCAATTCTAAGGAAAATTAAAAGAAAATTTGCTTCGGAGGATAGTTGCAAGAAGTATTCGAACTATATTCTTGTGATATTTTTTAGAGAATTCAGAGAAGCGTTCCAAGTGAATTTCTGAAATAATTCCATGAGACTTTCGGGAGAATACTATACGAGCGAATGACGAGGAGAACTCCAAGCGAATTTTCATGAGAAATCTCCGTTGAATATGTAATGGACTATTCTGAGGTCTTCAGAACAACTTGAAAGCTCCCAAAATATTCTTGAAGAGTTAATGAAACTGCCTTGAAGTTCTTTTGTAGTTTGAGAAACTAGCCTGATGCTCACAATACTTCTCATCATTGTTTTTAACTTCTCTAAACTTTTTCGGACTTCCTAAAGTTTCCACAATTTTCCTAACGATCATGAATCTTCTCTAAAGTTTTAACAATTCGCTGAATTTCTCGAAACTTTTTAAAAATTAATGTGATTTCGCTGGTCTGAGGATATCTCTAGATAGAGCTGGAATTAGGGCGTATCAGCTTTTGTAAACAATGACTTCTCTAGTTGATTTCTTGGAATTCAATGCAGGCCTACACAAACCAACATATCCATCGGGTAGGAGAAGTCTTCCCCTACTCGATGGTGATGTTGATTTGCCAGGGAGAGCCACGAATTTCGAGAAATCATCAAGAGAAGTCATTGTTTACAAAAGCTGTTACGCCCTAATTCCAGCTCTATTTAGATCTGTGCTTTTTTGAGGTTTTTTTTTAGCTTTTTAGCGAGATCAATATCTTTCTTGAAGTTCTAGAAACTTCTCTAAAGTGTTTGTAGTTCTCATGAAGCTTGTTGTACTACCTTGCATTTAATTGAACTGTTCTAAAAATGTTTAAGCTTCCGTGAACTTCTGGACTTATGTGAAAACCTCAATAGTTTTCTTAACATCTCTAAAATTCTCTGAAAGTTTATGAACTTCTTGAAATTTTCAGCTTATTTAGTGAAAATAAGGAAACGGAACTCTCTGAAATTCCCCTTGTTTTTGGAGCTTTACTAAACCTATTTGAAATGCTCCCGAAATTTTCTCATAAGTTCCTGAAGTTCTCGGATCGTCCCTTAAGTTCCATAGACCTTTATGAAGTTCTCCAAATGTTTCTGAAGATCTCTGTACTTCTTTGAAGATTTCGAAGTTATTCTGAAATTCCAGTAACTTTTTTAAGCTCCCGCAACGAAATATTTAATATAGTTCTATGATTTTCACTGAAATTCTCAAGATTTGTAGATTTTCGAAACTAATTCACAGCTTCTTCAATAGTCTAGAGTTTCCTGATGTTTTAAAAACTGCCTTAAAAGTAAAATTCTCTAGACTGCCCTGAATATCTTAGTATTTTTTTAATGGCCAACAATTTTACTGAAATTGATTGAATTAAAGGCAATTTTCCTTAAGTTTTATAAATTTTATAAACGCTCACGGAACTTTGCCTTACATCACTTATTTTCCCTGGAAAGTCCAGCTCTGAAGTTTTCTATGCTTACCTTAATTTCTACAAAGTGATCTAATGTTCCGGTAAATTTTCTGTAATTTATTTATAATTTCCTGAATCAAAATATTCTTAAATTTTCAGATCAATCATAGAATTCTCGGTATATCCCATAATACCAAGGAATGTAAGTCGCAGCAAATTTCCTTAAGGGGAGAAATACATTTAAAAAAATTTTTTATCGATTTTTTTATATTTTAAAAAATTAAAAAAAAATGCTACGAGCACGAGGAAGGAGTGATCTACGGCCCCGGTATCGCCAATCAACCGTAAGTTCCAGAAATCATGTTTTTACACAACCCAAAACTTTAAACGCGTTTTTCTCAAAACAGTGTTTTCCAAATTGGCGGGAAAGATAACTCAAAAAGTTCTCATCCAAATAGCTAGCCTAGCGCATCTTAAAGGAAATAGATTTTTACTCTATGTGAACCACTGATATCATGAAAAAATTAACAATAAATAATTTTCAGGTCTGCCTAAAGTGAAAAAAAAAACAGTGAAAATCAACTTTTTTTTCATATATTTTTTTCAAATTTTGAAATGGTTTTTTTTTTGGGTTTTAGAGGTTCACCTAGAGCAAAAATCTTTTCTGAATAAGGTCCAATTGATAAAAGTAAGTTTTGTCTATTTTTCAGGTCTCTAGAACGCCCGCCAATTACTAATCCCCACCGGAGGCGACCTCCTTCCGATGTGACCCCAAGGAGCCAAAGAGGTCACACACCAATGAAAAAAATCTCAAATGTAGAGGAAGATTTTAGCAATTTAATGCAAAAAAACCGAAAACGTTTGCGTTGTTTCATTTGCTCACAAAAAAATCCGAAAATCGTCGAGTTTTTGACGTGTTACTTGTATTTCCCCCCTTAAGTTAACGGTATTTTTCTGATGTTATCTGATCGTCCTCGAAGTACTCGGAACTGCACTGAACATAACGAAACAATCTAAAATAATCTAAATTTCTTAGAAGTTCTCTGGAATTTCTTGAAAATATTTTTGGTGCATGCTTAAAGTTCTCGCATTTTGTTTTTAATTAATGGGACTTCATTGATGTTCTCTAATCAATTTTTCGAAATTTTTTAGATCTTTAAATTTCCATGATATAACACCCTCTCACATATTCTGGATGTTCATATAATTTTTATTGCGTTCCAGAATTTTTCTCTTAGCAAACCAAAGTTTCCGGAAATTTTCTTGAAACTTCTTTAAGGTTTCTGCAATTTCCTTGAATTTTTTTTTAACTGCCCTTTAATTCTTGATGTTCTTGGAGCTTCCCTAAAGCTCTCAATTCTAATGAAGATGTCGGTACTGTTTTAAAATAAATGGAATTCTCGTGAACACCTTTAAACTTCCCTGGAATTCTCTCGATTTCTGTAAAGTTCCTGAAAAATTTCTGAAGTTTTCATAAATTTTCTGTACTAAATCCCTCGGAACATCTTAAGGGTTCTCGATTTTATTTCAGCACATCATGGGATTATCCTGAATTTGTCTAAACTCACGTTTATAGATTTTTAAACCAGTTAAAATTTCGGGGACTTCCGTTTAAGATCTCTGGAATTCCCCATGATCTCTAGATCTAGTTTTTCTGAGATAAATAGAACTTTTTAAAAGTTTCCACAATTTTGCTAGTACGAATCTTCAAGGCATTAAAAATTTTGTGATCTTAGACTTACTAAAATGAAGTAAAGCTGTTTCTTTAAAACTGACTGGCATGTCTTAAAACCGTTTGCGTTAGTTGTTGTTGTTTTACAAAAAAAAATCATATTTTAACACATTTCATAAATAGCTTTCTTATTATAAACCTGGAAATTATCCGCCAATTTTATGGAAAAAACCTGGAAAACTCAGGGAACTTTATTTAGCCAAATGAGTGGACACCCTGTAGATAGAGAAAGACGATTAAACGTGAAAAAAACTCTATACAAGGTCGTTAACTTCGAATTGTTCAAAAATTAGAACAACATGTAGGCCTTTCCTACACACTGCAAGAAGAATGATCAATCTTGAAGTAAATTCAGGTTAAAAAAAAGTTTAAAATGGTGACTGATTAAAAGAAAAAGTGACTTTAGTGACTTGGCCTTAAAAAATAATACTTCTTAGTGACTTGCTAGAAAAAAAAGACTCGCTACCAGCCCTACAATGATGAACTAAAATGGGTACTATCTCATTTTTTTTTTAAAGCCGGAAACTTTTCATGTACTCATTTTTTAAGATATCACTTTAACAGTTTTCTTTTGATATATTACACGCATACACTTACATTGAACACTTATCATTCTTAGATGAAACGTTGAAACTTACCTGAAAAAAGAAGAAAAGAAAGATAATTAGCAACTTTGGAAAATAAGATAATTAGGATATGTTTCCGAATACCTCCAAGGCTGAAAATCTCTATAATAAAGCAAAAAAAAAAATGTGTCCGAATCAGCGTTGGCAAAATCAGCAATCAATTGATATTTTTCCGCTATCATGCGCTCGCAATATCACGCGTGATATTGTAACAAAATATCATGCTTGATATTGATTTTACAAGCTCCTTTGATATTGCGCGACTATTCACAACGTTCAAAAATCAAGCTGAGAGTTGACTCGACACACAAATGATTCCGTTGCACATCGTTTTCTTAGAAAGAGAAAGTATAGTTTGCTATCTCTTTTTACTCTTCACCGATGGCAGGCACGAAGTGACTGCTGCCAGCCGTTATGGAAGTTTCGGTTGCATTCGGGTGTAAAACAAAAATCATGAAACTCAATCTCACCACAGTTTGTTGAGATTTGCAGCTGGTGAGTTTTGTTAGCTTGATATTCCGAGCTGCGATATCACAGCTTGCAAAATCAACCGCAGTTGTTTGCTTGTCTACGAAAATCAAGCGTGATCTTGGGCGTTGGTGAGATTTGATTTTTTGATATTTTCCCAACACTGCTCCGAATAAAAAATTAGAACTTTAGAATTTAGGAACATTTTGAGAACGGCACACAATGCAATGGGACGAAATCAAAAAAGTGGGACATGGGAATTTGCGACGAAACTATTGAGTGTAGCTTTTTGATGTATTTTAGAATGTTTCTTCAATTTTTTGAGTACTTTATTTGAGTGGTGAAATTTTTTGGTTAAGGGAGATATACACTCAAATAAAAAAAAATAACTTGTTTACTTCTTGTTAAAATTGATGAACATCTATTGAAGCATTGTAGATGAAGCCATTTTACGAAACTTTGTTGAACACGACACTTTTATATCTCTTAAGTGGGCGAAGTTATAGGGTGAAAATGGAATACAAACGGTAGTAGCCCCCTTAAAACCCGTTTTTTTTATCATAAGTTTATGCTTGAATTTTCCAATTTCTTCAATGTTCTACAAAGTTGTAAGTGCTCTAAAAATGCACATTTTTGCTGGAGGAAACAAATCGATATGTCTTCGTTTAAAGAATTTACATCCTTATTTATAATTGTTTAACACTATCTTAAAGGGGGTGTATCTTGCAGGTTAGCAGGTATTAGCAGATAAACTCAACGTAGTTTCGTTCAGCAACTTATACCTGACTGTTACATATCCAATCATAGGGCAATCCAAGGGAATGTCTAATGAATTTTCGAATAAAGTACCTCAATGTTTTGTTACGTTTTGCTGTTTTCATGATAATTTTTCCAAGTATGTATATTAGGGTGGCTTGCGGCTTGGTTTAGTATAGTGAGTCCGAGGTTTGGTGAAATTTGAGCAATATTTGGATTTTTGGTAAGCAAATGAATAGGATCGTTAAGTTTCCCATACATTTTCCAAAACAAAATTTAAAACTCTCCCACAAATCGAGATTATAATCAAATTCGATCAAATTTGGCTAGTTGTTGGGGAGCTGAATAAGCATTGAAAAAGCAGTAGGGAACCCACCCTAATGTAAATACTAGGAAAAATGGTCATGGAAACAGCAAAACGCAACAAAACACTTACGTACTTTATTAGAAAATTGATTAGGCATCCCCTTGGATCCCCCTATGTATTGTATGGGTAACGGTAGGGTATAAGATGCTGAACAAAAGCTGCTAATACCTGCTGATCTGCAAGGTACGGGGTGTACCAAGGATTTACGTCAATTTTTATAATATTTTAACGCTATGTTAAAGGGGGTCTTTAACATAGCGTAAAAATATTATAAAAATGGACGTAAATCCTTGAAACGAAAAGATAGCGATTTGTTTTCTTGAGCAAAATGTGCATTTTTAGAGCACTAACAACTTTGTAGAACATTGCAACAATTCTTTCAAAAAAGTTATGGTAAAAAACCGGTTTTTAAGGGGGTGGTTTCACTGGTACTGCATTTTGACCCTACAACTTAGTCCAGTTGAGAGATAGAAAATTGTCGTCTTGGACAAAGATTCTTAAAATGATGTCATCGACAATGTTTTCATAGATGTTTATCGACATGCTTGGTATGCACAGTTTAACACACCAACTGCCCATTTGTTTATAACTTTTCACTCAGTTTATGAAATTTGTTTTTCTTTGAAGTATTTAATAGATTAGGATCATAGCGTACTATAGATATGCCAAAAGTAGGTAAATCTTCACATTTGAATCAACTCCAATGAATTTTTACACTTAAAGTCCGAGATGTGCAGCGAGCATTTCTCACTTAATTTTTGCAACGCAAAAACAAATACAGTTTACTACTAGAATTAAAATCTACTTTTTTTTACATATCTATAAAAAGCATATACTCTATTCTATCTACTGCTTCAAAAATAACTATGTTTCGTCGACTGTATGCTAAGTTATAAGCAAATGAGCAGTTCTTGACTAAAACTGTGTATGTCAAGCATGTTTATCGATTTTAACAAGACATAAAAAAGTAATTTTTTATCTTAGGGTATACCCTCTCATGCAAATTGTTTTTGCAAGTACTCAAAAATTGAAGAAACATTCTATAAGACATCAAAAAATGCTACACTCAATAGTTTCGTCGCAAATGGTCATGTCCCACTTTTCTTGATTTCGTCCCACTGTGCGGCATTCCAAAAAACTTCTCTGAAATTTCCGATAGGATTTAACACCGAAAGTTAGACATTTTCAAGAATTTGCTTGTGATATTCTTGTTGATAAGAACGGATTCGAACACCATCACACTCAAATAGCTCCCAATTGTTTCACTCGGCGGTGAATCTTTCTGCCACTGCAATTAAGCTCCCATCAATAAGATTGTCGATTCGACACAGGTATCCGTAACACATCGGACAGTTTAACCATCGAGCCCCATCTGCCGTCCCTAGAATAATGCCTCGTCAGTTTTGGTTCTTCCTGCCTTTCGTTCACTTCGCTTTTTACAGGGTGCAAAACTGGTCCCAATTAGGTGGTGCGTACGATCATCACAAACAACACGTTGTAAACCATCCGATCGATGGATGACGCCACTTTCGTAGAATTCTTTTTTAGCCCAATCGAAGACTGTACTCACCGTCTCTCATCAATGGAGAATCAACCGTATGGCACTCTTGCGTACGTAGCTTAGCAGTCAGTAGCAAAAGGTCGTTATCTTGCGCGGGCTATCTTCTCGTCGACGTGAAATTGATCGACCAGTCTTTTCGTTGGATCTTTTTTTTTCTGGGAGCGAAAATCTTATTACACAGCAACATGATGCCGAGATAAGCTGAGAACGTGGGGTGCCAATTAGACCCCTGCCGATGGCTGAATTATTGATACTTTTGTTCTGTTACAATTGGGGATCTAAATTGGCACAACAATACCGGGATCCAATCTCCATTGGAGCTTAAACGATGTTGGAAAGATGAAAAAGTTAATTCCCCAAGATTGATTTCCTCCCGTACGAGATTTTGGCCAGCGAAAAAAAAAATCGATCGGGAAGAAGTGAATTACACTATTGGAAGAAGCAGTCAGAAAATTCGTAAAATTACGAACCGAACGCCAGAATCGTAGGCGCTGAAAGGCGGAAACAGAATCAATTCTTTCCGCTCTTTCACCAAGTTTGTGGATCTATACCGGGGCCCGGTTAAGCCAATTATTGGCCACTCTAAAGTGTATCTCTTTCTGCGAAGCGGTTGTGTTCGTTCTGTATGTGGGCATAGGGTAGGGTACATCAACGCCGCAGTTGTTCTACGGTCAAACGCTATTATAAAAACAAAATTTATGCACAAAACAGAGGTGAAATGATCGATTTTCGAACTTTCCAAGACGGAGTCGAAGGCAGCAGCGGATGTAAACAACTGATCCTAACCGAGAGAGAAAAAAAAAAACGACAACGAAGAAGCCCTATCGATCGTGTGCGTTGAAAGAAAACCAGTTTCTTTCACGGCACTTTCAGTGCGCTTCACCGAGTACCTAGCGTAAGAATAACACTATACACAGGGAGCAGAGGGCTTCTGACCCGGTAGGACCAGCGATCTGATGTCGGGCGTGGCGCTCTTTTTTTCCTTTCATCGGAACCCACATGAATATTAATTACAGTCGAAGAAGGGAAAATTCGTCGGGATCCGTCGGGAGGAAATCGGTTCATTAATAAATTTGGGTCTACTCAATCGTGGTCTTCTTTTTTTGCCAAGAACGAACCCGATCGCTGACAGTGAACCGGTCCTGGACCTGGACCTGGGGATGGAGAAACTATTAATAATCAAATTATACAGAATTACTCCTTCAGTCGACGGTGTGGTGTAGTGTGTACGAAGCACGCTGTGTGGATCTTCGCCTTCAGGCATAGGACCCACGGATTCCCACGGTCGCCGATCGGTTTGTTGGTCGATTCCTGACGATGTTCGCGTGTGGCGATTCGGTCATGGGCGATGATGATGATGAGATTTGTTAATGAAATTGTACGGGCTGGTAGGTAAGGGGGAGGGGGTTGCTTTCAACGGGAACGACGGACGGGGGCAGGAAGGGATAAATTACTGGTGGATGGGTTCGATTCCAGAGTAGATTTTCAAGTCGACCCAGAACTGGGTCGAACACGCAAAGTGGAGATATTTCAATTATTCTAGTGCGGGTTTGATCAATTTTTGGAATTTTGCGTAGGGATAATACCAGCTCAAATGGCCCGGAGCCTGTGGAACTGTGAAAGTGCACAACAAGATCACTTAGTTGAGAGCATAAATATAATTCAAGCTGGGATGTAATAGACATAGAATATAGAAGATATTTATCAACAGGATGAAAGTAGTTGCAAAAAATTTGGTATAATATTGCATGTAATTTGATGCTATATGATCAACATGAATGTGATCAAAATAGTGAGATTTGGAGGATAAACATGTGTGACATAGCATTGAGTGACAAAACTGATTACTTAAGTTCCTTATTGATTCATGATTTAATTCCTAAACTGTTATCTTGGATTAAATCTTCCATTCACCTGTCTCCACGTCAGTCCAATAAGATTATTCACCGCAGTAAAAAAAATAACCTCATTTTTCTTATCCTGATGTGCAACATTGTATGCGCCTGTTAACCCGTCGTCATCGTCGTCGTTGATGCCATTCCCGACAAACCAGCTCTTGTTTGCAAACGTGTCTTTCTGGGTTGGCTTCAGTTTTATTCGAAATTAAAATACATACCACCACCAGACCGAAACCGAGTTTCAGTGAAAGGAGTCCTCCTCGGTTGAGAATCCATCACTAGCAAAAGTATGAAACTTAATATACGAGATAGGCATTTTTAACACCCCCGACTGACTGCGTAATTGGCATCTCATTTTTGGTCATATTTCACCAACGGCTACCGCGGTTCATCTGTCAGTCATGAATACATTTTTGGTTAAGATGAAATCATAAAACCGTTGGACCACAAATCTTCCCTGAGGACCACTAAAGAGTCGTTTAATTAAAAGTTTCCGGGTGCACGGCGCGGCGGTAGGTGATGGATAAGTGATGCAAATCATAGATCTTCAATTCCATTGTTTCGGCAGCTCGCAATCCGATCGCCATCTACGAGGAGGTTGTGGATGTGTTCACATTTTATCTTTCGGTTTTTGTTGTGTTAGCAAGTGACAAACTAGCGCCGAAACGCCGTTGTAAAACAACGAACTGAACTGAATTTATAACCAAGTCATAAACCAATTAGACAATGTACTATTGTCATCGGCTCAGGCGAAAACGAAAACCCAAAAACCCAGGCTAATTGAGTTGTCAAATGTCATACAGATGCGATCCAAATCTGAATACAATTCAACCGCGAGTGGGAAAATGATGCGTTCCAAATAAATCATAACGCTCGCCGTTGTCAGTTTGAGGGTGACTTATGGAAACACAATGGAGGCGTCATAATGAGAGGATTCCACGCGATTGTAAGACCATTAACTTTTAAGTCGGTTTCCGATTCATGGCTGTGGTGGTGACAGGTAGTGCAGCGTGGCAAACAATGGAATGAGGGCGATAAATTTTGACAATCAACGTAACGAATGGTGCAGTGGCTCCTCCTAGGCAAGGGACTGGAGGAAGCCGAAGAATGGTTTACGATCTGCGATGGTGGAGTTGATAATTTGAAAATATGGCATATAAAGAACCTTAAGTAGGCACAAGCACCCAATGATTGCGTGATTATAATTGTAAAATATGGCGATAACTTAGAAGGATGCAACCATCAATCACTTTAGGAAGAACTTCAACAAATGTCAGGTTGGTAATATCAAATGCAATAATTTAGACAATTTGAACAATGCAATAGTTTTGAATTTTTCGGAACTGTTGAACTGTTATTATCAGCCTGACCTTATAGTTAATAACTTCAGCTAAGAAGTATTTGGAAGCTCTGGGTGAAAACCAATGAAAGCCTGTGCCCAAGGTTGCTAAACAATTTACCAACCCGAAAAAATCCCTGAGCGACCGGAAATTGTACCCGTCGCCTGCGACATGGTATTTGACTGACCTCCTAAATGAAGTTGCAAATTTAATAGCATATATATATTGTTTTAAGCATGTCGTTATAGAATCAATTTACAAATCCCACAATAGAAAATCCTTGGAGGTAATTTCATGACTAGAGTAAATTTATGACGAGTTCAGCCTATTGTCGTTAATCCACAAATGGTCGCTATGATGGTTGGAGGTAAATGAAGTTTGCATGTGAAAACATCATGTTTCAGAGCCTTGTTTCGCTAAAATTAGGCGTTCAAGAAATTTGTTTAGCGTCTGATGATAATGGGTAATGGTACTGTTGAAGCCATCATTTACCCTACGATAGAAATTGTTTTGCAAGATTTAATTGTAAATCTGAAAGGAAAGATTCCAATGCATCTTACGTAATGGAATCTAACTTGGACCTTTTTTTTTAGATGAAAAAAGTAAAAGGTTGTATCCAAGACACGACCGTAGATTTGACGTAGGATTACGTGCTCGGTATCAATATTTGGCGACTGTGTTAGGGAAACCACTTTTTGCAGGCAATCGGTGATAATTTTAATCACCATTGTAACAGTTGGACATTTGTGTAATTTTCAATATTGACCTATTGAAAATTGATAAAGTATTCATTTTTTCAATCTATTTGCTTGTTAAGAATTAAAATCCATCCGCTATTGACAAAGTTATAAGTGGTCAAAACCAGACCACTTTTCGTAACACGGTCGATTCTGGTTTTTTGAAATTGCACTCCCAATATGTTGCCGAAAGACGTAATCCTACGTCAAAAAACCGTGAAATATTTAGTTGCTACTCCATGATTGATCAGACTAGTGAAATTATATAAGGAGCAACGTACATGGAACTTGAGATGAGATTTCCAGCTTCAATGTTCAAGTTTATTGTTTTAATTAGTTCCATTTTAGACCAGTAGTAGCGTTCGGCACGTCTTTGATGAAAAGATAATTAGTTTGACGATATGAACGTGTGACATATCGATCGTTTGATGTTTGATCGAAAGAAATATAAAGATTGTATGGGATCAATCAAACATACATTATAGATAATATATCATATTAACAATGATTTATTCATGACTCGCACCATTCAGCGGCGAAAAAGGACATACAAAAGGGCAAAAAAAAGTTTTACTGAGGTCTCAGCAAACATTTCATTTGTGTGCTGAGATTCAGCTAAGCATTTTCCGAGACTCAGCAATCAAATGTCACTTTTGCTGAGATCTCAGTGAAACTTATATTTGCCGAGATTTGCACATCCGAGCTCGGTAGAAAAAACTAAGTGTGTAGCACTTACTACAAAGATTAAAGTCTAATTATTTTCATTACTTACATTTTATTTATAACATTATTATTAAGAATCAATTATAATAACTTTATGTAGAATCGAGTCCTCTTACGGAGCAAGACATTTTTTTTTTAAAGTATCGTGATCTGTACTAATATAAATCTTACAAACAAATAAAATCCTTAAAAAAAACTCTATGATTCTGAGGCTTTGACATGTGCTTAGAGACTTTGAATATGCAATTTTTTAGAGATTTGTGACTTATGAAAATCCATCCATTTAGAAAAAAAACAGGATTGGATTTTTTTTTCCAACGATAATGAAACAGAAAAATAGTCAAAATGTGGGATTTCGGTGGGATATTTTTTCCAGATCCCTGATTAAGAAAAAAGTGTCAAGTTTACTGATTTGGAGAAATACAGTCGCTGGAAAATTGTGTGGTCTTGGAAAAAAATTTCTAGAACTCAAGAAGAATTTTTAATAGAATTTAGAAAATTCAAACTCAAAGATCTCGAAGAATTCAATTCAACGGAACCCTGACAAGAAAGGATTTTAGGACAATATTTTATAAGAATTACAAGGGAGTTGTGAGGCGAACTTCAATGGTGATTCTGAAGAGAATTGTATGCGAATTGTGAGGAGAATAGCAGGTAAACTTTAAGGAGAATTTAAAAAGACAGATAAACAGAATTTAAAGGGGTTTCTGATGATAATTTCAAAGGAATACTGATGAAGATTAACTAGACAACTTTAAGCAAGATCCGAGAAAAATGCCGAAGAAATGTTCTGATGTAGGGTAAATGTCGGCTTTGACTGTTTGCGGCAACCAACATCAAACACTTCGCTGAATGTATTCAAACGATTCCTTAGTCTTTCCGGTTCAATCTGATTACATTTTTACGACTGAGATTTTTCTTTAAATGAAATATACGCACTTGAAAATGCGGCTGATTTCGAGTTGCCGATAATAGAACAGCAAGTTTAACACGCAGTTCAAATGGAAAGGTTGTCGAAGAAAAAGGGGTTGCCTACAATAGTCACACTCACCTGAGTGGAACTGAAAAATTTAAATTAAATTCTTACGAAAGTTTTACTAAAATTCAGCACATAATTCCAAGGTATTCTGTGGAGAGATTTAAGATAATTAAGAGCTGAATAAACCATTTTTATGCTAACGAAACATATGTTTGCTTGATTAAGCTCAAGCTGTTATTCAACTTAATTTTTGTTGGAATATGTTATGGTTCATTGATTTTTCCCGGTTCTCCCGTCAAATTCCCGGATTTCACGATTTTCCCGGTTCGCTGGCCACAATGTTATTTGATTTATCCCTCGTGAAGATAATAAATACATTGGAAGCCTATTATCCACAGAGGTACTCTCTTCGCTAAGAATTCGGTTCGCCAGCTAAGCGAAAGAGTGGATCATATGGTTAATATGTTATATTTTATTATAGGTATTTGGGCCATACATGTGTGTTTCGAAAAAAAATCAAGATTTCGTTCAGAAAGGATTTAGGATCCTAAACTCAGTCATATTTGCTGGTATGGAAAACTTTTTAAGATTTTGGGGCTTGAAGATAATTGTGAAGATCTTGGGCACAGAAAATGTTCTAGGAAATAAGATTCGAACACAATTGAGATCTCGAGAAAGATTTTAAGCTGAGGAATTCTTAGCCTCTGATTTTCAAAAATTGATTCTTTCAAGTTTAAAGGGTTCATCTGAAGACATTTCTAGTTTAAAGTTTTCCTTCTAACCTTGTTATTCCCTATGTTACTTAAATTGATTACACGTAATATTTATGTATCCTAGTATGTTTAAGAACAGTGAAAAATCAATAATTTCCAAATCAAAATCCACCCTAGATTCTTACAGTTAATTCACTTGTAGCGGTAGCTGTTATGCATTTAAAATACCAATACCAATACTAGTTTCAATAGAAAGAGGCATCTATACACATTCCTGAGTGGTAAGTACCCGTGAATAAAAAAAAACACACTGTCCAACGCTCAGAATTCTATAGTTAAATGGAGCCTGGGATTTATCCGAATATCTTATGTTTAGCAAACAAAAACGGTCACCACTAGGCCATCGGGCTCTTAACATCACAAAATACCACTACAATCGAAGATCGTTCGAACCTACCTACTTGAAGCTATTCGAATAATGGAAAGATGCTCACGGCAGGACTCAAGTCCATACCTCTCCGATCAAATTCTCGCTAGTTCAATAGCGATTTTATGCGTCATGCACTGGAAATTTTACGTTAAATACGCTATACAGTGTAGCAGTCCTAGACGACTGTATGGTGGTAAAACAATTCATTTTGCAGAAGCCGTAAAAATGCACTTAGGATCATCGAAATTTATGGTTGAGCGTTTCAATAGAATAATTACATATCTTCTTCTTCTTCTTCGCATTTCAAGCTTATTGCCTATCGCATATTAGCTTATTCCATGCTTTCAACTTAGTGTTCTAGATGCACTTCCACAGTTTTTAATTGAGTTGCGCCTTTACCGATTGAGCTAAGGGAGAAGGTATATCTTATTCTGTTGTTTTTTTTTTCATTTATTTCTACTACTATTGTAGCACTTCACTATACACCTTCACTATCACTACTTGCAAACTGAGGAAAAACAACGTAAAAAGCAATACTTATAATCAGTTCCAAACACAACGAAATCCCATTAACCGAGCCTGTATGTTCGATCGCTATTTTAGTACCTCTGTCTTCAGAATTCCCTTAGTAGTCTTCCAAAAAACGCTTGGAATGCTCACAGAAATCGATTGGCTACGCAGAGAGAGTGGATCTTATACCTCTCAAAAATTATCTACGTGGTTTACGAACCGCCCCTAAGTATGTTCGCGAAATTCCCTTGGAATTTTCCTCAAAATTACCTTGATTTGCTCTATTCCTAGGAAATACTCTTGGGACTATTTTTTCCCTTGATTTGTTTTCCGTCGATCTTGTTTTCCGTGCTGAGCACCAATGCTAGCAACGCCAGGGAGGCAGCTCCCACATCTGGACCCTACCTATCGACCCATCAACTCATGAACCGGGGGGGCGTGATCAGAGATGTTATGCCTCAGAACATCCCAGCGACGCCGACTGGGATTGAACCCAGGCCTGCTGGGGTGAGAGGTAATCACGCTTACCACTACACCACCGGCGCTGCTCTCTCGAAACTATGTTCAGAATTATAATTTGATATCATCATTCCATTGTAACTACTATTAAAATTATCATCAACAACTCTTTCAAATTTCTTTGGAATAATAATCACAAATCTACTCAGAGTTCCTTTGGAATTTTCTCAACTCAAACTCTCCTGGAATAATAATCCCTATGAGGTTCTCCTCAAAATAACCTTGAAATGCTCATGACTCGGTTTCCTTAGTATTCTCTAAGTATTAGCGTTGGATTCCCTAGGAATTCTGTTAAAAATCCCTTAAAATTATTTTCGTAATTCTCACCAAACTATCCTCAATAGTTACTCATAAAATGCTGGGTAATAGTTACTCATAAAATCGTTTAAAAAGATCAACCATTAATAAGCCACTTTCCTTCAAAATGGGCAAACTTTTACTCATTGTTGAAATTGATTTAATGTTTGCTGTGTTTTTTTTGTAAAATTGTATGAACAAAGAACAAATAATAATCCACCACCTAAAAGAGCAAATTAAATTCTCTTTTTATTATAAACTATCAAATTCAAATTCTATTTCAGACAAACAGACGTAACTCTTTGAATAAGTTTTTCTTAAAGTATAGTATCTCAAAACATAGGACTTCAGTAACGACATCTCTCGGGATTCTCGCGGAAAACAAGCTTGCTCGCTAAGTCGCAAACAATATTCATGCAATATATATAAATCCCGCGTAACAGGAGAAAAGGGCCTATAATTGTTGATCGATTCTCTTCATCGATTTTCTCTTTGGCGAAAAACCCGACTGCAAATGAATTTTCCATTGAGTGTGTTATCGATTGTAAAAAAAAATAATCTTAATATACTTGAATACGACGATCTAGACTCTGGAAAAAAAGGAATGCATTTTCTTTGAAACCGTCAAGAAAATAGCAATGGTCCAAGCTTCAATCTTCCTTTTTGGTAAATGAATTTATGCTGGGAAAAGGCCGGAAAGTGAGTAAAGCGTTAGTTTGATGTTACATCTATTTTCATTGTCATTTTTCGTATTTATACATGAATATTGTAGAAAAACATTATTTTTACCTTTTGCATGCTTACCAATGTCGAATCATACATATTTAATTTTAATTTTTATCCTTTTGCTCCGCACTACTGACAGAATGCACTTTTTAAAACGACAAAGTGATTACTCAAATGTGGTTATAATGATAGTTGGGTGGGTTTGTAAAAGCATAAATCAGGTCCAGAATAGTAATTATATGATGTCTACAATACTACTACATTACGGATTTCGGAAGTTTGTACAACTTTTTGGGTTAAATACTCCTATGTGCAACGTGTGGATAGGGAAACGGATTGAATGGTGTGGAACTCGTCATGATTTAGTCACTGTGCATATTATTCTTAATAATCCTTGAAAATGAAAACGCAGCCTTGAAAGATAATATTAATCCTAGCCATCAAAATCAAAGAAAGAGAATTACTTTGCAAATACGGAAGGGGATCTGATCTAAGATTAAAACCACCATCTTTTCCTCAGAAAACAAAAGCAGTAGCCGGTTGGGCACCAAGCCCATATTTGCATTTATGGTAGCCACTTTCCAACTCGATTTATATCCCACATTTTTAATGGTCGCTTTCCATTTTTTATGGATCATTTATCGGTGTTAAAACACAAAAATACGTTTGCCAATTTGAACTGGCATACGGAATAGAAACTAACACTTCTAATCCAGGATAAAAGGTGGCCAAACACACCGTTTATTGTAAGTGTGGATTCAATAGGTGTGAGTAAGATGCATAATCATTTTTAATCGTGTTTCAATCGTACTTATAAAACGTAAAATTAGATAAAATTTAAAATAATTTTAGAAGTCAAATCAACTTCAGTGTAAATGTAAAATTCCGATCGAAAAAAGAGCTAGTTGTTACGTGAAACCGAACCCAACTCGCTTTAGGTGTTAAAGACTCAATCGATTAAATAACATATCAGAAGAAACAAAAAAACTGCTTGCTTCGGGCGGTTCAAAAAACTACTACTCGATCAATAACAATGAATCTCGTGCTCAACCCGGTCAATTAACTGATATATCCGGGTAGACGCGGGCACACTCGAATGCAAGCATGCACGGCAATGCGTTCATCATAACGTTTATTGATAAGAAAAGAAATCACTGCTTTTTTACGACCGATAACGACGAGCTATAAGTAGACATGCATTCGTCACAATCGATTTCGTTGATGACGCGTTCGGCCGTGTTTGGGAGCAAATACGATCATTTGTGTTATGTTTGGAGTCAACCGGTCTAGACATACCCGCGAGGCTTGTTGGAAATGTGCCGGAGTTGACGAATTGGCAGTGAGCTAATTCTCACAGCTAATTGTTTCGTGCAAATAGAGCGTGCCTAATTCAAGTTGAACGGACAAATTACCTAAAGTGTTGGTTCGATCAGTATTGATCCAATTTCAGTATCGCCTCCCTCACGAGAACGGCTCTACCGCTGACCAACGACCAACGAAGGCGAAGCTAAGTGAGTCACCCAATAGAGCCAAGATCGCAACAACCCCCGTCGTCGGCATCTAACACTGAACACACCCGCGTGTGCCGGCTGTCACAAATCGATACGCGGTCGGTTACGAAAGTAATTGGCCTCTTGCTGAGGGTCCAACAACAACTGCCTGTCTCCAGTGGCGCCCGGCTAGTGTGGGACCTAAACATTGCTCTCTAGTACCAGTTGGTTCGGGTAGCAAAAAAAAACATGATCCGAGAAGGTTTCTGAAGTGCGTAGGACTCACAGATCCGAGAGTTGTGCATTGGCATCGCTGTTGTACAGAAAAGACCTCGAAGCTGTCAGATAGTAGTGCATTTCAAAACGTTTGGACGTCTCGTGCGAAAACACGTTGTTTGATATTGACGCGGGGAATAGTTTCGTAAGTAAATACATAGAAAGGCGAAGGCACGAATTGTGAGCTGTATTGTTCTGGATGCATTCGCATCACCGTAAATTTGATAGGAAAATTAATTTATAAACACTATTTGGAAATGCAAAGAAGGCAACCAACAAGCAGCAATTGATCGTTTATTAACCAACATTCTCCTAGCAGAGGCTCATTGGTGGAAGAAATTAATAGGCTTAATTAATAATTCAATTTCATGCTATTTTGAGAGTGGTGCAAAACGACGACGGCAGAGATGGTGCAGTAGTAGGTAGTCTTTTGTTGTTGCCGCTCCATGCTGTTGTCTGCCAGAGATGAGGGTGTCGTAAATTAGGGCCACGGCAGTTGAGTTGAATTAATCGTTTAGAGATCTTCGGGGTGCACCATGCTATGGTAATAGATATTGAGATTGAGATGATCAATTTCAAGCTTAATTGCTGCTTGTGGATCGTTAGCGGAATAAAATGGACGAGAAGGCCGAATTATGGATTCAAATATAGAATGTTTCAATTTATTTGATTCAAACATGGGTGGGTTGATTTTTCAATTAATTGATTGACTGGGGTCAAAGATTCAATTTCCGGGCGAAGTTGGATGAAAATTTTCGAGTAAGTACTGGAAAAAATTCCAGGAAAACCAGAAGCACTTTGAGGAAAGTCGGAATAAGCTTTCATGAGAAGTCGAAAGAAACCTTCGTGAGAAGCTTGCAAAATCTTCTAGACAGGAGGTTTGAAGTTGGGAAAATATTTACACTAGAAGTAAGGTTAAATCGGAAAAATCTATATATGTATTTATATTGTTTCACCATCTTTGACGGAATAGCCACACAGACTGTTTAAAAACACTTGATTCTGTTCTTAAAAACTAGTCTACTAATATTAAAATCGTACACCTAATACACTTTATTACATAGTCTACAACATCTATCTAGATGATTGTTATATCGGAAAGCCGAATGGTGCACAGAAAGTAAAAAGTGCTTCGGTGGTGCATGGGAGCGTTGATGTTCTGAAGCATGTAAAAAATGAACTGCCTCTGCAGGAAGCTGCGACGACCTGACAATGTTTGAAATCCAATGGATCAATGAAAATGCTGAGGTTTTGACAGAACTATGCTGTAACTATGCTACCACAGTATTTTACATATGATCGTCCATATAACGTAGCGCCAAAAGCATGCCGTGGTGGATTCAAAGCTTGAGCATCTAAAGTGATTAATTAGTGCGCATCTATGTTCGGTCTTCGGAAGCCGCCTTAATTCGATTGTGAGTAAGCGGTTTTGCATTCTCTCAATGCCAGGGAGTCCATACAGATCAAATGTTTCAATTCCCGGTTCTGAAAAACAATCCAACTCCCATGACCTCGCCCTACACGTTATAATCATATAATTTCTTCGGTAGAACTGCACTGCAGAAAAAATATGACATGGGATTTTCATTAATACGTTGATGACTGAAACCTGCCAAATCTCATGAAACTATTAATTCGCTTAAAATCAAAGAGTTTCTTGCAAGTAATGAGAGTTCTTCATATCATCATGGAGTTTAGATCGCTCAGGCTTGATACTGGAACTACTTCACTTGGGAAAATGTAGAAGTTTTACCAAACCTGGGACTCAGATTAAGAAAACTAAACGGCACAACTTCGTAGAAGATCACAAATCGATTCGACTTCTGTGCAAATCCAGATCTTAACTAAATACGTTCGAGTTGTTGGGGACCTTAATACAAATCGAAAGAGCTATGGGGAGCAGGGGATTGTTAAGTGGACTCACCCTAATGGACACACTGCGGATTCCACCAGGGTTGGTTGAAATTCCTCCCTTAGCTCAGTCGGTAAAGGCGGAGCTACAAAACAAGACCTTGGTGGAGGTGGCTTCTAGGAATTTTTCGGGTTGGAAAATTTATCGACTTCCCTGGACAAAGCCTATGATTGTACTTACCACACATGCAACAATGGTACAGGCATCAAAACCCGAGCAGGAACCGATAGCTAATCGATAACAAACGAATATCTTAATGTGGTATGATACCAGATTTCTGTATGCTTGTGGTATAAAACCTTGTTTTGATATTATTCAGTTATCGACATATTTTGTAAAATATCAAATGACTACCAAAATAACAAATTGTGATTTCTCAGTTTTTGGAAAATAACACCTAAAAGAATTATTGAATTGGTATTAGAAGACCTTCAAAATAACAAACTATGGTATTCTTGCATCTAAAAAAGCGTCTGTTATTGTAATAACTAAATTATTGATTAGTTCGTTATTCGTAGAACATTTTTGATGTATAATTTTTGGTATTTTACCTCTTATGTCAGCCTCACTAATACCATATTTAGGTTGCCAGTTATGCTATTTTCATACCTGAATTTGGTATTAATAAGTTATTTTTTCCTGCTCGGGAAGCTCGCAAAAAATAGCAGTGGAAGTGCATCTTAGTGTTCTGAAGTTGAGAGCTCGCAATAAGCTAATATGAGATAAGCAATAAGCTTTTTTTTGGGAGGGGAGTAAAACCACTGCGTCCATCATTTGAACTTTTGTGGTACCCCTATTTGCTGTTTGTATCATGCAAAGCGACTACTATTAAACGAGTGAACGGCTAATTGCCTGGACACATCTCTTTTCCCAGTCCGGTATAATATGGTTTATAAAACCAACTACCTTTCCTGAATTAGAAGACCAAATTCTACTAGGTTGTAAGCTAATACTTCCAAGAAATTTAGATCTACGCTTGTGTAATGCATCACAACACAGAGCAGATGTTCCAAGGTTTCACGATCAATGCTACAGAAACGGCAGATATCGCTCTGAGCCCGCCCAATGTTCTTCGTGTGATATCTACTAGAACAGTGCCCAGTTACTAAGCCAGTGTATATACTAAGAGCTCTTTTATTGAGCTCTAAGAGCTTTTTGGTGTATGTTATATTAGGAGTTAAAATCTTATCGACTGGTTACAGTTTGTGACAGTCGTTCAGTAGGCCATCACCCTTTGCTCTTCCCAGCATTTGAGTTCCATTTTTACCGTACAGTATGATATTCCACAGTATGGTTCTGGGCCAAAAAAAACTGTGAATTGGAACGTAGCTTTGCTAGGTCGCCTGCCCTAGTCTGCCACAGTGTCCTGGTACCCAATATAAGTTTACTGAGTTCCGTTGGCACAGTTGCCGAAGCGAGAGAATACATTCCCAGACGATCTTTGATGTACATTTGTAAGCACTCAGTGCTTTCAGCGCTGCTTGACTATCCGAAAAAAAAAACAAATATTTGCACATCTGTATTTCCTCCTCAGACAAACATGTACACATTCAAGTATGGCTAAGCTATAAGTGAGCAATCAGCTTGAAATGCGAAGTAGTAGTAGAAGAAGAATGGTTGAAAATCGATTCTGAACAATATCAATACAAGTTAGAAGAAAATTGTGGTAGAAGTCGGAAGAACCTTTTGGGGGAATTCCGAAGAAACTTGTAGAGCAAAACGAAAGATTCAGAAGATTCTTTCCGGAGAAACTTCCGGGGAAAGTCTAAAGAAACTTTCGGAAAAGATTGCAAAAGAATCTGCGAGATGTCAGATCAAACTTCCTAAAACTAAATATCGTGAAATTTCTACTTGTTATTTATTTATGAATGATTTTCAAATGGCATCCAGAAATCATAAAAAAAAATGTTATTGAATGTAATAATAGAGAGCAGCAGTATGAGCAATCATTCATATTTGTGCTAAAATTCGACCATTGTGAATCTTGTATTTTTTTTAATGGCGTATTAAACGTTTTTTTTTTATTTTAAATGCAGAAAACCGGAGGACGGGGTTAGTGAGAATCAAAATAAATTTTCAAAATTTTTTAATTTTCATTACTTATTATAATTTAGATAATTTTTTGAAGTCCGCAATTTCTTAATTTTCGTAATGCTCTGAAGTATCTCAGAATTCTGAAATATTTCTAAATTATAGGGATAATGTCCCTAATGTCAGCCTAAGTGTCCCTAATATTTGGCCCATACATAAAATTCGAAGGAAAGCATGTTTTGACAATGTTTAACTAGCAACCACAAATATCCATTTGTATTAGCCAGATGACGCTTTGCGTTGCGAAGAATTGAAGAACAGGAGATTTTTATCGATGGGCCCAATCTTTAGATCCATAGGCCAACATTAGAGCTATTTCCCCTTTGTTAATTATTCGAAAGGCACAAGGATGAATGGTTGTAAATGTTGATCTATCAAAGATAAAATGGGTAATAATTCCAAAGAAATCAAATTCTTAATATAGCACAACATATTCATTGCAGAATTTTACGCTATTCAAACATTCAATAGAATTCCTAAAATAATAAATAAAATTTTTGTTCCTCTGGCGGAATTTAAGTGAAGCTACCGATGAGGAGAAATTAACGTGGAACGTTGTATAGGGTTTGTGTATTCTCTTACCGGGAGCTTTTCAGAATTGATCATTTTATCAAGCTTCTGCATTCATGTTCCATCCAGGGCTGAAAAAATCACAAAAATTCATCAAAGTTCACTATGGATGAAAAATTCATTTCATAGTGAATGCTGGTGATTTTTTCATGATTTTTTCAACCCTGGTTCTATCAGATGTCACAGCTGTTGTTTGCGGTGACATCTATCGGAAACTAGACACAATCTGTTTTCCTATAATTGTTCACAGAGGACACTGCAGTGCAAAACATGTCTGGTACCTCTATAAATGCATTTGCTTTAACATTTGAAGTCCCTCCCTTTTTACACATTCTGCACACAAAATAGCTCACCCCTCACAGAATTTCCCGCCGAATTTTATGTATGGGGCGGGGCATAAAGTATCTTTTGCGCAGAATATGTAAAAAAGGAGGGACTTCAAATGTTAAAGCAAATGCATATATAGAGGTATCAGACATGTTTTGTAGTGTCAGGTACTCTATTTTGTAATCTGTGAAAGGGAAATCACAAATCGAGTGTCAACAAAATACATGGCATGTTGAGAGATTGAAGTCGTGAGAGCAAATTTTCTCTCTCAAATTTGAATTTTTCGGCTCTCTGGGAGCTGGTAGTAAATCAGGTAAAGCTGTATGGGGAAAAATCATTTTTATTTAATTGTAGCTTGTTTAACAATAATTTCCGGGGAAAAACTGAACTACAAAGTCCCTGATTAATTTCTTTAGGTTGTCGTTCACTTTTTTTGACCTGAATATGCACCGAAAGCGAATTATTCCCACTTCTCTCAATTTCTATATGGGGATTTTTATCACTTCCTACCAGCGGAACAGCGCCATCTCTGTGGAAAATGGTCGAAAAAAATGATTAATTATTTCAATGTTGTGATAGATTATGCTGTTTCGCAATAGGGGTTTCTACTCGATCAAATTCGGTAGTAGTCAAGCTGGCTCGATCTCTTCTTTCTATGATTTTCAATTGGACTCGCCCTGAGGCAGTCTCATCCGGACAAACTCAACGTGGCCTGCGGTCTGAAGAAATTTCCCATGGAATTCTATGGAGGATATCCTAGAAAATTAAAAGAGATCCTTCTCAAGAGCAGTGCTGAGATTAGTTGTTGTCACTGAAAGACTTTCGCGCGATATTGACAAAATTGTTTTTTTTTCACATAGACTTGATCCTCAAAAAAATCTTTGTCGAATTCTCATTCATTTTTTCGTCAATGACAAAGGTTCACCTGGTAACAAAAAGCGGAATTTCGTGCATTCTCAATCACATTATTGTTATCCAAGAAGTTCAGGACGTAGATAGTTATTTACTTTAACGGCTCCATGTAATTGTTTTACACAAATTATTGAATTTCATTTCTAATTAAACTAATAAAAAATCTGTACATGTTCGTCACTGACAGCATTGTCACTGACAATTGTCATGGTTTGCCTTGACCATGACTGTTAGCTCAAATGAATGACCAAAGCAGAATTTTGAATATCGCTGTGTATTGTCGATATTTTGCAGCACTGCTCAAGAGCACTTTGAGAAGCATTTCAAGAAAATTCTGAGGAAAGTTTCTAAGGAAGTGTTCTGCTCAGAATTTTTATTTAAATCGAGAAAATCATCACAGAATCATCAGATTACTGATTTGAAATTCTGAAGACATTTTGAAATGATCCTATGGAAATCTTTGAGAAATGTGCAAAAATATCATGAGATAAATTTCAAATGGATAATTTAGTTATTTTCACATCCCGTATTATGTTTATTTTTATATTCCACAAGACGTTACAAGACGATACGACTTTTTCATACAAGCGTTCATTGGACAAATGTATCGTTTTGACCTTTCCAATGAGGTCCCTGGTCTTAAAAAACTGTCGAAAATCTTAAGGCAAATAACTACAATACCGGACAAATTATCAACAAATCTCCTATGAAGAGCATTTTGAAGTGATTTAAATAATTTACTTTTACTTACGTTATACATGATGACTAGCAAATAGCTATTCCCATTTTGTAATTTGATTTTGATTCTGCCTTCGAAATCTTTAAATATTTGATATATCTAGGTAGATAACTTTGATAATTTGCTACGAAATTTTCACAGAATTTCTTCAGAATGATCTCAAGAACTTTTTTAGAATAATTCCCCTTCTCTTAAACTTGGAGGCAAATAAGCTTTTACAAAAATAATATTGCATTCTTGAAATTCTTTGCAGAAAAATCAACAAAATTCTTGGAAATAGATTATTTTCGTAGTTGGAAATGCTTTACATCAAATATCAGCACTAAAATGGACATTTTATACAATAGATCAGGAGATGAAAGTAAAGAGTTAATAGTTCCGTTGTAGTATGGCAGTGTGAAATTTGTGTATATAAAGTAGAAAGCGAAAAAATGACAAATTTGAGGAAGGTAGAGACATTTCAAAACAAAAATTGATCATAAACTTTGAAACTCTTCTCAGAATTCCTTTTGAACCTATTTCGAACTGCTTAGAATTCTCTTGGAACTATCGTCAGAAATCACCCCAGAATTCTTTTAGCACTAACCGCAGAGACCATCTTTGGAGTTCACGGGATTTTCATGGAATTTTCATCAGAGCAAAGATTCAGAACTAATTTTGAATTCTTTTTAGAATTGGACCTAGAATCCTCATCCAATGATCATAGAATTCTTCTCAGAATTCTTGTTGAAATGCACTCTCAATTATATAAGTATTATTTCCAAAATGGTTTCGGAGCTGAATTTTGCGTCTCTAATAATTTAAACAATGATCAATAATCGTATGTGTTAAGCCAAGTTTAACTGTATAGGTAAACCTGGCTTAAGATTTAAGCGGAGAAGAAGAAATCGGTCACCGGAGCACTTAATTTTACATGAGACATTCGTAGTCTGTACTTTCGTATTCTTCTCTGATATATATTGGTGTCATCCCTAGAACCTTTAAAATTATTTTAAAATTTACTTTGGATTTATTAAAGTTCTTAATCATCATTGAAAAACTTTTGAAAATCTATCACAGAAAAATACCTTTGGAAAGTTAGGTTTCCAAGGTTTACAATTTATTTTCTGGGAAAGAAGGTTTATTTTCCCCAATTTTTAGTCAAAATTGTAGGCATTTCCCAATAGTTTTCCGGGTGTTCTAAAGTTTTGCGATAAAATTTTCAATTTTTTAAAAGATATTTATATTTTTTTTTAAACTACTGTAGACTTTCTTAGTGCCAAGTACTCAATTCATAAATTTTGTTGATATTTTAAAATTTCACTCTATTTTAGTAGTGAAAAAGGGACTTTAGTGACTATTTTTAGGGAAATAGTGACTTTAGTGACTTCTTGGTGTAAAAAGTGACTTTTTAGTGACTGACTTGAAATCAGTGACCAAATCACTAAGAAGTGACCTGATACTGCACCGCTGTTGAATATTTTTTAAACTTTTTAAAAAGCATATGAAAAATGCAATATTTCAAAATATGGAAAACCGTGGACCCTTAAAAATTACAGTAAATTGTGGGGAAATTTTTGAACTTTTCAACATTTTTTTAAATTTTTTTACCCAAAAATACTAATCAAAATTTACCGTGTACATTTTTATTAGAAATAATTCATTATTTCGTAATGCAAATCGTAGAAGGACGAATCTGATCGATTCGTCATTTGGCATGGAACTGCTCTATAGATACACATTTCGAAAGCCATTCTCTTATCCATCACTGATATCGTAACGCATTTCGGTCCAATTCACCGTCATAGGTTCAACAGTCACCAACAACAACTACAGCAGGTGCAACAAGTGGCTGATCAAACCTGTCTGACAAGGGAATCGTCTGCAATTACCCTTACGCACAGATATTCGTACTCCTGCAAAATCTATGCCACTGACGCCGCCCCACTGTCGTCACTGAAAATCGACGACACAGTGCACGTATGACCTGCTGCAACAACAAGAAGCAACCATAAATTACATGCGGTTGCATCGACGAGAAGCAGTCAATTCTTTCGCGATGACTCCATTGTTGTTTGCATTGTGTCTATGTACAACAATGCACGTTAATGCACACACAGGTTGGTTATCGAATAAGCATCAGTGTAACACTAAGTGGAAAAACTGGAAAATCTTACCGGTTAGGAAAAGCTTCACCTCCATCTCCTCTTCGTTTCTACCGTACGGCGTTCTTGAGGTTGATTGTTTGAAGAAATGAAAATTTCCTCCGTTCGATAAGCGCTCATTAGAAAATTAGCATACAATCGCTCAAAACAATACCCCTCTCAGCCTCCTTCCTTGCCGCTTGAACAACCGTAACATGCATGAATGCGTCGGAGAAGAGCCAATTTTTGTTTTCGTTTCAATAAAAGTGAGAAACCATCTACGCAAAGACAACGAACGGAAAGGAAAATTCACGTGGCGAACCGTTTTTCCGTGGTGCAACGGCGCAGCTCCACCATCGGCAGAAGAGTCAGTCAGTCAGTCAGTCAATCGGCCTACCGCAACTTCCCCATTTCCATCGGGCACCACCACCAACCCGGGAGATGAGAATGGAAAACATGAGGAAAAAGTGAAAATTTCCTCCCCATCTCCATCATCGAGTGGCGAGCAAGGTGCCTAGTGGCAAAAGTGCAACAACGTTATACAGGCCTATTGCTCTTTTTCGCTTTTCATTAACCATATTAATGAAGCGTGTGCTAATGAAATATCGCACTCACAGATAAATAGCGTTTGTTCATACATTCACCCTCAGTGCCCTCCAAACAGCAGACTCTGCTCCGGCAGGGCAGGGAGTAGTGTTAGTAGTCGAGTGCAGGTAAGCAAATTTTATGTTATACAAAGCAACGCATCACCGAAGCTCAGCGCGCGATTATGTTTTTTTTTTGCCCTGCACGGTTCAACAGACAGTGGTAGTGAAAATAGTTTTGTTACGCGTCGTCGCGCGGCTTTTGTTATGCTCGTGCACCCATGACTGATTGAGTATTTTTACTAGATTACGTAATCTCATTAACCCTTGTTCGCTGCTGGCCTATACGAAAAACACTGATGCTACTCACGGGTGTGAAGTGTATGTGAATTTGATACGGTGGTTTTCTGTAATAGGTTCGGTACTCGCACCTTCATAGAGATCGTTAATGGAAAGCTTAACAGTCTTCCGGGGTCGTTTTTTTTTCTGATTTTTTTTTCTTATTAAAATAGTTTTGTTAAATTTATACAGCGCAATATGTTATTTTTGTTAATCTACATACAATTTAATTTCGGCTCCGTGTAGCTAACCCGATTGTAAATGTGTAGGGAAATTAAACAAAAATTAGCTAAAGTTAAACAACATTTCCAAAACATTTTTATGAGTTCCTTCCATCTATTATATGAACAAAAGAACATCTTTGACAAACGACATTTAAATGCAGTATTAGTAAATTTTAACACTTTTGATTGACTTTCTATACCAATAATATTTGAAATCGATCGATGCTGCCAGAAGTTTAAGAACTACTAGAAGTCCCCAAATTCATGAAACAATCTCGAACCATTAAAACATTCAATGGATTGCTCTGGAATAAAAACAATCTAGATATTCTCACCATCTCCGGAACATTGGGAGTTTGTCAATGTCATGACGTCAAACTCTTCGTTACAGTAGAACAGCGGTAGAATGAAAGAGACAACAAATTCACATTGCCGGTCCTGTTCTCCATGACATATGACATTGAGAGTTTGTGGCTGACTGAGAAATCCACATTACTTTTATCATGTTGAAACATTCGGAATTTTTCACACACCAACAACTTTGAGGACTTCAGGAACTGCTTCTGGAGCAGCCAGGAGTTCAAGGTACGACATTTTCAGATTTCATGGCTGTTCCAGAAGATTCTAGCTTTTGCAGGAGTTCTGGAAGTTTTAGAAAGTTCGTGGAATATTGAATTTTGAAAATCTTCGGATGTTCTGTGAGTTATTTGAGTCTGGGAACTCATTCACTAACTCATGTTTCCTGAGCACTTCCAGTGGTGCACTTGAAAGATTGTCATCCAGGGCGGTTACTTGGTTTAGATTTGATCAGGGCGCAGCTCACTTGCTTGATTTCATTGCTGAGGCTTAGCCACCTGGGCCTGTCTCTGCTGGGATCCAATCCAGCGCTTGTTAGCAGAATTCGTATCCGCTCTTCATAGAGTATGGCCAACCCACCTCCACTTACGTTTATGGATTGATGCTAATATCGGTTTTTGATGATATCGACGATGAAATTCGGCATTCGAGGTCCAGTAGTGAGGCCACCAAGCACGAATTATATAGTAAGTCGGGTAAATTTCCGGCACATCCAGATTTTCAAGAATTCTTAAAGTATCCTAGATAGTATTTTGAGCTCTTGGAGCTCTCAAAGTATTTTTTTTTTGTTTTTATATAAATGGAAAATTTGTCTTATGGACAGATTAATGTATCCTTAAACCAAAATGCATATCTTCAATATAATTCGAATTATCTGATCGTGTAAGGGAAATCTAATTTGAAAAATAATTTCCATGTATCTTTTTCTCCTTTGGCTTTACTACGTCCCCACTGATACTTTACGCCGACCCTCGAAAGTTAGTGTTCTTTGAGCACATCCACAGTTGTTAATTGACAGCTTTTTAAGCCTGTACAATTTGTTTTAGATTATATTCTGTGGCAAAGAAAGTACAATCATACTATATGACCAGGAAAGTGAATTAATTTTCCAACCCGACAAATTCCTAGGCCAAACCGGGAATCTAACCCAGCCGCCTTCATCTTCTTATTCGCATTTCAAGCTTATTACTTAGTGCATATTAGTTAATTGCGTGCTCTCAACTTAGAGTTCTAAAATGCACTTCCACAATAATTAATTAAGAGCTTTCGATGCCAATACCAATGCATGAATTTGTCTATTAGGTGGCAAGCACAATGATATTCTATACACAGGGAAGTCGAGAAAATTCCAACCCGAAAAGATTCCCTCGATCGGACCGGGAATCAAACCCGCCGCTTGGTAATACCGTGCCTTTATACTGACTGGGCTACGAGGCCCCCCAACCCGCCTTCAGCAAGGTCTTAATTTATAGCTGAACCTTAACCGACTGAGCTAAGATAGGCCCCAAGTACAAGAATCTTAAAATAATTATATGTTTAGTATCTCGAATATGGGATTATCAATTTTCCCTAAACCTGTTTATCGAAAACGATTCCATGTCCCGGAGTTTTAAATTTGTCTAGGTTTAAGATTTTGTGAATGTTTCTAACAGCAAGCACCATAAAAAAAAGCTCATAGACATTTGATTTTCTTAAATTGACAATCTGTATTTTTTTAGCTGGCGACAATTCTTGTATGAGACCATAAACCCTTATATTCAGGTTCCTCCACCGATTAGTCTCGGTATTCGACTCAACTAGTAAGATTCAAGAAAATTTGGCAAAACTTAAAAATATAAATCACGTCTTCGTAAAGCTCCCATGAATTGAAAACTAATTCAAGGGATCTTAGCAGTTTTACGATCTAAAAAGTTTTCTATCACCTAGAATTAAAAGGTCGGAAATAGAATTCTCAAAAGTCTCAAAATCTAAATTAAAAAAAGAACATAAAAATCATAAACTCAATCCAGGCCGGAGAATCTTTAAACATTACAGTAATGGTTAGAACACTGGTTGATAATACGTCTCCGATTTCTTTAATTTGCTTGTGCTTTGCACTTACAAACCTAAGAACCTATTTGGTATATTTCTTAGATTTTCCGAATAATTGTGCAGCTTTGGAAGTGGTTAGACAATTAGAAATGCAAAAATCAGACCCTTACTGTATACACCGTAATAATCTCCAAACAATTTCTTAGCCCAAGATTTAGATTTTCTAATAACATAAAATGAACATCGACTCCGTAAAGCTACTGCAAATGAGCCATGACAAATAAAAAACAAGAAAAAAAAATTCTCATTTTCCTCAGTTGATTTTTTTTAAATTGGCGGTTGTGTAATTAAGAAAAAAATCAGCATGTTATGAAATGTGTTTTCTCAAATTTTCCTGATAGTTGTAAAGCTATGGAAGTGGAAAGGTAATTAGGTTTGCGATAATCAAAATTTCTTTTTCTTCTTCTTTTTTCGCATTTCAAGCTTATTGCATATCGCATATTAGTGTTCTAGATGCACTTCTACAGTTATAAATTGAGAGCTTTTGATGCCTGTACCATTTCTGCATTAGTATGATTGTGTGGCAAGTACAATCATACTCTATGTCCAGGGAAGTCGAGAAATTTTCCAACCCGAAAAATTCCTAGACCTGACCGGGAATCGAACCCAGCCACCTCCAGCATGGTCTTGCTTTGTAGCTGCACCTTTGCCGACTGATCTAAGGGAGGCCCCTAATGAAAATTTGTGCGAGGTAAAAAGTTGGGGATTTCTTTTTACTATCTGACAGGTTTGGGCCAAAGGGTTTCAGGATTTAACAGAAAGAGTTTAATATTAACGAAAAAAAAATCTAGGGTGGTTAATTTTTCCGCAAAATAGTAGTTGAAGTTTTTGGAATTTCCCTGACATCACGTATTTTGAACATTCAAAACTCACGAACCAATAATCGTAGAAAAACGTTATGTAGTAAAATTATAAGGAAATTATATCAGCAATCAAAAAAATTATAATCTGAGAACTGGTTTTCACGAAAATTTGTACGGTGGAGGAAAATCCAAAAAATAACCGGGAAAAATTATTAATGAGTTACGAATTATCTAAGTACTTGAGATTCGGGACAATCCAAAAACCCAACTAAAATTTTCCCGGAACATTAAAGGGGGAAGGGGACGTCATTAATTTGGAAATTCAAAGGCAGTTTTCTCGTTTAAAACCCAAGTTCTGTCAATGAAAATTTTATCCGCGTTCTGGTAGGTATTTTCATGAACGTAATTTTGGTTTTGAACGAAAAATCTGCTTTTGTTTTTTGAAAATTAATGACGTCCCCTTTCACTTAACCAATACGATTTTTTTATTGTTCATGAGCTCTACCTGTTGGTTTTTCCGATAGTAAATAAAAACCCTGTAGCCAAAATCTAACCCTTAAACTTAAAGGCACGTAATAATCTTTAAACAATCATCAGGATTTTCACCAAACTTAAAATGAACTTCGACTCCGTAAAGCTACTGAAAATGAGCCATGAATGATAAATAAAAAACTTGATAGAAAAAAAACTTCTCTGTTTTTATAGTTAACAAAATTTAAAAATTCACGCTTGTGTAATTCAAAAAAAAATTAAACGTTTTGAATGTCATTAATTGGGTTGTTAGTGAAATACTCTTAGGAGCAAAATAGCTATTTGTTATCATATAATTCCACTTAGGATATTGTATTCATTTCATACAGAACATTGAGTAAAATTACATGGTAACATAGCATTTTTTATTACACAAAATATGAGATTTTGAATAACTTTCGAGTGCTTGAAGTCCAAAAAATGCTTCAAATTCAGTCACTTTTTTCAGCTTGATGTTTTTGACATTCAGGAATCTGCAAGGAACTAAGATATCTTTATGAGTTGAGTAGAAAGTCTGAAAAAAATGATAAAAGATCTAAATGGACGAAAAGTCGAATGACATTTGAAGGGACGAAAATTCGAAATGGACAAAAGATCAAAAAGTCCTCGTTACAATCGCCAAAACGTCCCGAAAGTCTACCAAGATCCATAGAATGAGTATATTCAAGATACAAAATTTGACCATTTTAATCTACCTCCTAGCTTCAATTCTTGTATATACGATATTTTACCAAATAACCGCGGAAGTTCTCACAATCCTGAATGTTTTCGGAGTTCAAAGAATTTCGAGCGATCTTGATGTTCGGGAAGCGACTAAACATATTTCAAATTTCTTGAAATACCCAACAAACATTGGGAGTTTCATAGAACCTAAACAGCCCTAAAAAGGGCTTAATCAACTGAAAACAAAGGCCTATTCAGCTTATAATCAGCTCACATGATTATTGGATATTTTATTTTTTCTTAAATTCAATGAAAGAATCAAGAAATCGTTGAAAATTTTTGAGGAAAGCAGATTTTTAAATCTACAAGTTTCTGTTATTTTTGAAGCGATATCGCATTAGAATTATTTAAAAAGTGTATATCTATCGTCACGTTTTTCCTATACCTAATGCATTGCTTGTCACAAAATCTTAGACCCCCCCCCCTCGCCTCTTGAAGCGTGACATAATATATGCATCAACCCTTAACTACATCCCTAAACTATTTGTTGAATATTTAAAGTTGTTCAATTCTTTCAGAATGCATCATGTCATGATAAAAGCCAGGGGACCCTATACTACTCCCCCTAATTTATATTCAGTACTGACAGCTTCCGGAGATTTCGGGAATTCAAGGGAACACTGGGTACTCCTGCAAAGTCTAGAATACCTAAAAATCTAGCAGCTCGGAGCCTCCCTTCCTCTAGTAAAAATCGGAACTGCAGGATTTCCCGGAGTTCTGGTACACAAGCATCTTAAGCTCCCAAATCTGCTGGAACCCCCAAAACTCTCTGAGATCACGAAGGTCTAACATTTTCGTAAGTTTTTTGTCTCCAGAGTTGTAGAACGTCGAGGGTCCTCAGACAACCAGAATTCGTATACAATTCACATGTAGAATCTTAAATGATTAAAGCAGGGTGACCAGTGAATTTACATTTTGAAATTCCGGTTTTTCAAAAAAAAATCCCGTTTGTTAATATTCAACAACAAAACAAAATTTAACGTGCTGAAAGGAATTTACTGAAAGTTGTTTAAGATGATTCCCAAGATTCCTGGGCGTTAAAGTCTGAAACTAGAACTTTTCCTCAAATTTGTGATTAATAACAATCTTCGTGATGCAAGATTAGGAGAGAAAATAATAAAAATGAGAGATTTTGAAAAAATTTCAAGATCATAGATTTGAAAAAAAAACTACTTATGAGTCGTGAAGTCATAATTGTCACACTCTGAGACTTGGAAGCATTTTAAGGGTTATAACAAATTACAGAACAATCTATTGAATCTAGCGGAGAAACCCTGGAATTTTTAGTAAAATTCAAAAGAATGTTGAATGTCAAAGTGTTGATTTCAAACAAATATTGAGAAGGATTCCCACACAGTTTTCGAGGGGGAAGTTCTGAGCAGAATTCCAGAATTATTCTGACATGAAATCCTTAGAAAAAGGAGTTGTGAAAAACAAAACTTTGCGGAAAATCCCTACGTGATTCTGAGTAGATTTGTATGGGGATCGTGAGGAAAATGACAGATGAATTTTAAGAATAATTCCAAGATAATTGTAATCAGAATTTAGCAAGAAACAGAGTTCTAAGAGTGTTCTGGCAATAATTTCAACCCTAGTGCGAAAGATTCATCACAGAACTCCAACAAATTTGAATGCAAAAAATTTGCTGATCATTAGAAAGAAATTCTTTAAAATACTCCAAGGGGATTCGAAATAAAAATTCGAGAGATTTCTGCTGTTTTGAATAGAGTTGAAAGAAATTTTTGAAAAGATTTTCAAAGGAATCAAAGTCTCCGGATAGGCTCAAGGGAATTCTAAGAAGGATTCCAATTAAATTCTTAGAAGGAATTGCAAGGAAATGCCAAAAATAATTCAACGGTAATTATTACGCGGAGTGTTTTCGGCTTTATTTCAGAATAATTTCAGAGCAGAATTCCAAGTTAATTATGGAATTCATATCATGAGAATTTTGAACAACGAAAAATTAAAACCCCGGAAAAGTATAATTCAGTTTCGGTTTTTACAAATATTTGTTTCCAAAGTCCAGCATATTCAAGAAGTCCACTTATTTAGTTCAATTATCCCAACACCAATCAAATCCCAAACCATTTAAACTCCTTAGCCCCCTCCTCCGGAACTTCGTCCGAGCCATTTGAAGTAACCAATTGCCAACGAGGAGAAAGTTTCTTTGTTTCTGGTCGTCGTGGCACTTCGATCCACTACGATCCGGGTGCAATTAAAGGCCGCGCCGCATCGGTCGGTCGTGGGGGCCTATACTGAGTGTGCTGAGCCGGGCGACAACTGTCGCGGATTTTCGTGATCATGATCTTTTTGGATCATTTTACTTCGCGCAGCTCGCGAGATGCGGATATACCCCCTTATAGGTAGGTATATGTAGCAATAAACCGCACGATCACCAAGGAAAAATATCCGAGCCCAAAGCGGGCGCCATTATAAGCGTCTCCGGATTTCGAATCCGCGTCTGATGACGCGAGGTGAAAGGAAATTGAATCTCTGATTTCTGATTTTGTTTTGGGTGCAATAGTTGATTTTTTCCCTCAATCGGGTCGATGAGGTTCGGGTAACGATTGACTGATGGTGTCGAATCGTTCCGCATCGCAGCCAAACTAATTACCGTTGCAGTGAGACATTTTTTTCGTAATCCTTCCATTATTCATACGCGACAACAAAAGGTATTCGATTGGAGATAAGATATATTTTGCCGCTGAAATGATAATATCGAAAGTTCAAGGTTTCCCCCGTGTTGCAAACAGTATGAGCAGAAATCTCTCGTTCAGTACAAACGATTTTCGGATCAGTTAAGCATGTAATGATTGTTTCGCATTCAAAGCGTCGTTTGGAAACAATTTTAGAACTGTAGCCAAAAAAAAGTCCCACTAAGGCGAAAAAAAAAACGTGGCGTGAAATGGTTTAATTGTTTCAATTCCAATTACCATCTTCGCTGAGTTGATAATTTTGCAACCGACAATCACATACAGCGTCTGCCTCTTTCTGTGAAGGTTCAAGTGCTTACCAGTTCGTTTTGAAATCGTTCAAAAATTAATCTTCTACAATCTTAAATGCGCACCTCCTCGTTGTATGTACGCGTGTAAGAAGCACCATCCATCCACCGGGCCAATGTAAACACAACAAAGTCATGGAAATAATTTCTCGGAACGTTAAATCCCCTCAAAAGCAACAATACCGCCGGCGGCGGTAGGAAAAATAGGAAAAATGAAAATTTAATTGAAATAGCGCCCCATTGAGGCTCGGGCGGCCGCAGGTACCAGAAGCAGTTCCGCAACCTGGCAGACGGCCGAGGTCGTTTGTAAGTAATAACAGACCGGGCAAGGAATTAGGCACAAAGATCTCTCAATAAACGAAAGGAAAACAATGCGGATTGTTATGATGTGTGAAGAGAGTCGAGAGGAGATCCATCATCGATCGGAATGTGTGTCGGTCTGTGTAGGAAATTTTACGCTATAGTTTTGATTGCGGTGCAATTTGGATGCGCGCGATGGATGGTTGTGTGCACTTGTAAGCTGAAAGGAATGGGGAAAAGCGCCTTTGTGTCGGGCATTATAGGATAAGTATCGCAACGGAAGTATAATTTCTGTTATTCATCGTTAAGGTTGGTTCGGAACTGGTAAGGTTGAAAATTGATGGACATCGTATACGTCCTGTGATCATGTAATCCCGCTCAGAAAAGGGAGCGTTCGATCATTTTGCCATGGTTGATGTTAGAGTCAATTTTGTGTTTCCGATCTGAAGATCTCCGCGAATCGATTTAACTGATTTGAAGGGTTGTTACAGACATCCATATTTCGAATCCGAAAAATCCACACCGCGAAAGTTGATGATCCGGTCTTTAGAAAAAAAAATATTGAATTTACAACTCAAATACCCTTTACGGCTCCACAAAGCTAACGCAATGGAGCCTTGGCAATAACATGGATTACAAAAAAAAAACTCAACATGATTACTTGGCACTGAGGAAGTCTACTTGTTGTGGATGAAATACGCGTATCACTTATAAGAAAGCCAATTATCACTGAATAAAAGAGGAAATTACTCAACGCACTCCAAAAGCTCTTCAGTCGTCACGGGTTGCTGTGACCGTTATTATCAACAAAAAATGTTCATAAATTCTGTGTATCCCAGCCAAAAGAGTTGATCATTCTACGTATTCACTGTGAAAATCAAAATAATCTATTTAAAAAAAATAGAATCGCTTTTAAATTTGTTTTTGCAAATCCCTCCAGATAACTTTCATGGCAGGATCACGTGTTCTTTGATATTACCTCCTACGGACATTTTTCAGACGGATCAAGAGCTGAAGAGCGTCGTCTATATTTTAATTGAATCGAATTTAACCTCGCAGTTTGGTACTGAGGCAGTTTTTGCAGAAATGAAACCATCTTTCCTCGGTGTTCTAGATGACGAAATTTTATAATATTGCTCCGTGGTATAGTTTGAGTGGTAGGAAACATCAATTTAAAGTGCTCGAATGATGTGATCCATTGAGTAGAATTTTGCTTAAAAGCAAACTTTTCTAAAAATATGCTACATTTTGAATAACATTTTCTCAGTTTTCAAAAATTTTCATTGTTAAAGAAACTAGCGAAATCTGACTCAGTATTGAGTTGACTAAAACAGCCAACAAAAACAAGTTTCGGAAAGAAAGTAGATACTAATGTACCTCCAAGATGTAAACTAATTTCCCTATTTAATCATCCCCTTACACCCGAATATGCTTTGAATACTGCTGGGAAACCAGTAGTTCCTGCCATTAAGGAGAAGCTCACAGCCCAAAAAAAAATAGCTTTTTGATTTTTTTTTTAATATTGGAAAAAAATCTGTTTATTTTTTATTTTTCTATTTTATCATGGCACCAGGGTTGCTTCCACTCACTTGCTATAAAAAAATGATTTTCTGAATTTTGAAATCATTCGATGTTATAATGATATTTTGGACTTCTTTGATACAAGAAGCGGATGAAAGGCAAGTGTTTGACTCATAAAACCTATCAATTTCGCTACCAGAGTGTTACAATAAGCGATTTTATGATTCGTGAGCGTTCACTCAGAATGAGCGCTCCCGACTCGTAAAATCGCTGATTGTGACTATCTGAAAGCTAATTTGACAGGTTTCATGTGTCAAACACTTGCCTTTCAACCTCTTCTTGTAACTAACAAGTACAAAATATGATTATAACATCTAATGATTTCAAAATTCGGAAAATCATGTTTTTATAGCAAGTGAGTGGAAGCAAGCCTGCATGGCACAAAGTTGAAATCAAAAAAACATAAAAATCAACCATTCAGTTTTGTTTAGAGTTCAACCTTATTTCATAATGAGATATAATGATAAAACACATCATAAAAGGAACGATTAATTATAATTGCTACACCCACCCTGTGTACATGTATTTTTTTTTTTCTTGTATTTTAGACATCTTTTTCCAATATTTTTAGAAAACCCAAACTGCACAAGAAAAAAAATGGAGATAGCTTCCTCTTAAGGTATGTTCCGGGCACCCCTCCGATAGTGACTAGAATATGATATCAAACTATTTAATATTATATGAGAAAGACACTTGCCATCAGTATGTTGGAGATGAACTGGCTTAAAATCTTCTAAATAAAGCTTTAAAAAATAACTTGTCCCCGTAGGTTAATCAACCACCCAAAATTTCACGATTTTGGTCATATCTCCGGAATCAAAAGTCCAATTGGTATACAATTGAATAGAGTTCTATGGGATATAGAAACAAACCAAATGGAACCGGTTTTGCTCAAATCGGTCAAGCCATCGTTGAGAAAAGTGAATGAGCATTACTGTTATATAGCAAAATTTCACTGTTTTGGTCATATCAATGCTTTGGAATCAAATGTCAAATCGAGATGAAATTCAATAAACGGGGTGGTCACTGGATTTAGGAAAATAAATTCCCGTTTTTTTTTTGTTTTCCCCAGATGCTCATCATACCTTTCCCGGATTCATATCAACAGCTATAGGGTATATGTCCCTAAACTCGGTCTAATATGAAGACTTCAATTACATTTTATGCCGTATCTTATGTAATGATTGAGCTGCCGTCAATATTTCACTGTGAACATGTAAGCTTAGATATTCTTATTATTTGGATATTGATTAGGCACGACTGAAAATTGTTTAATCTCACCATTTTAACATTAAAACATTCCAGGTACGTGGATGTAATGTTGGTCTACTGTACTCAAATTGGGTCTATAAATGCAACTTCGTTCTATCGAAGAGAAACCTCGTTCTACAAAGGATCGGCAAGTGGAATCGCGCTTCTTTTTCACTCTTTATCATTAATATGTAACCACATCGTTGACGTCACTTTCACTTCTCGCGTAAAAGCTGATAAGGATGAAAGATAGTGTTTTCCATTGATCCAGATAACATAAATCACGAGCCAAATAGATCATCTCACGACCACACATATAACGAACTGTAAAGTCAAGTGATAGCAGCCGAACAATGCATTAACATTGAAAGATTCCTTTAGTAGATTTTTTTCTTTGCATCCCCACGGCCATGTAAAGATACTTCCAGCTATTTCCAACACATAGTTCGATAAAAGAAGCAATTATCTAGCATCTAATACGGCAAACTCGACAAGAAACGGATTTGTAGCCAAGTTATTAACGAAAGAGAAAGTGGACGAGGAGAATCGATCAATGTTACTTAGGACCTTATGCATTGTTCGGCTTGATAGTTTTTCGACGGGCCTATACGGTAAATCAATATGACTCATATTTGAATCCCGATCACTCAAATTTGCAAAAACGTAAGTCACTCATAGAATGAGTAAATGTTTACTCAGATATGATTAAACGTCACTCATATATGATTAAATGTCAATCAAATATGAGTGACATTTAATCATATTTGATAAAAAAAATACGCTTTACGCTTTTGTGAGTTTGAGTGAACGGTACTCAAATATGGGTCAGTCACATTTGCCGTGAAGTTTGTTTTGACGGGAGGATTGACTGCACGCTATTTCTAAATAACCCAATTTTAGTAGAATCTACTAATATCCGTCAAAAGTAAGGCTACCGAAAATTGAGCAAACAAAGTTGCAACTGACAAGATGACAAATCAACAACATCGTTTGGATTCGTCTCGATGTTTTCCATTCGTCATCTTGTTAGTCTAAACTTTGTTTACTCAAATTTGGTGTACCCTACTTTTGACGAATATGAGTAGATCCTTCTCAAATTTGGGTTGTTTAGAAATAGCGTGTGTACCGCTTCGACTGGACCTTGCACGGAAAGATTAACATTTTACCTACGAGATTTTTCAGTGGAGTGAAAGGATAAGAAACGAAATTCGACATTTGCTTATGGGGGTTTCCTATAGAAGTGAACAGTTGCAGAGTCGTCGTCAACGCGAATGGTTTCACCAATACCAAAACAAGGTTATCAAATAAAGTTCGTAAAATCGTTAAATCTTTTAAATTACCAGGAAGATTGAAAAGTGTGATATTCATTTATGATTTTAGCATGTTACAATAAGGTAAGTCCTTTCAATTCATGAAATTATCAGGTTTTTTGATGACCACAGCTCTGCAGATTTTCGTTAGTGCAATAATACGGCAAGATCATGGCGCCTAGAAATCGAAAATTAAGTAAATTTCGCGAAACTTTTTCTTGGAAAAAGAGGAATACATGTTCAAAAATTTCCCAAAAATGGGCAATTCATTGACGGATTACAATTTTACAGCAGATGTTGTATTAGTTTTTCATTACTATTGTGTATTATTGCTGAATTAATGAGTTATTTACTTGATAGGCCGAAGTGAGGGACTAGGCTGACATTACATCCCGTAACCCTATAAGGTAAAATTGAGTAACAACAAGAATCAATTTTCAGAATTAATAAAAAAAAATTAGGCTTCAAGTATAAAATTGTCTAATCATGTTTCAGATACGAACCAGCCCACGGCTGAAAGTCTTTTAATAAAGAAATCAATCAATCAATCAAATCATGTTCCACAATTTAGTATACAAAAATTCAGAAATTTGAAATTTCTCATGGTAGCAGAGCTGACCGTATTTTACAAAGTTATATATTGAACATGGGAATAACGTACTGAGAAGTTGTATGAGAAAATTATCCAGATTTTCAGACTGGACCAGTTTTTAACATTCTTGAACTTTTCGAGATTTCACATTCCGAAAAATTTAAAATTTCAATATTTAAGATTTATTAAAAAAAAATGGATTCTGACACTTTGAATAATTGTGTACAGAATTTTAAAGAAAATGCGAAATGAGTCGTGAGAAGAATTGTAGAGGAATTGAAGGGTTAATTATAACGGAATTTTGAAGAAAATTCTAAAGGAATTCAACTAGAAGTACCAGGTTATTTTAAGAAGTGTTTAAACAGAATTGATAGGAGAGCTAAAGGTAAATTCCAAATTAGTTCTGATGAGACTATTATAGGGCTGGACAGGAGGATTCCAGGAAAAATATAAAAAATTAAAAATGAAAGATCAATCGATCAATAAATCAATGAAAGAAAATTCTGAGCAGAGCTCCATGAAAATATTCCAAGGGAATCTAATTCTGCACAGCAAAAATTTTTGATATCACATCAAAGTGGATGCACTTCAATCGTGTCAAAAATATGGTGTAATATTACTTGCCAAAAAGGACAACATTGTCATTAAAACAGTGCATGAACTGACATTACCGCTGCTTTCAATGCATTTGTTTATTTTTGTGGCCTTAAAAATTACATGAGATATTCGACATGATTGAAGTGCATCCTATTGGATGTAATATTAAAATTAATTTTTTGCTGTATGACGAAAGATCAAATAGAAAAAAATCTTTGCTCAATTTCAAGCCAGTTTGAAGACAGCTTCAAAGGAATTTCTAGGAGACTTCTTTAGAATTTTGAGAGGGTAACAAGGATTTTCCGAAAGGAATCCAATAAGAATAGTAATGTAATTCAAAGGGAATATGGAACATATTTTCAAAGAATTCTGAGTACCATTCCAGGAAGTTTCGGAAGAAAGTTTCAATACATCTATTGAGAGTTTAAAAAAAAATCCGAAGAGAATTCCAAGGAAATTTTAAGAGATTCTATCAAGGGCATTTCTTTGTGAGAATAATTTCAAGAGAATTCAGAAAAACAGATTCATGGAATTCCAAGCTTTTTTTTTTTTTTTTTTTTTTTTTTTTTTTTTTTTTTTTTTTTTTTTTTTAACTCTTTATTTGTTCCAAATTCAAAATAAATTACATTTCATTTTTAATCTAGGTGCTCCAGTTACTACAGTAACTTACCAGCCTTAATTGTTATGATATATATCTAAGTGTTTTTACATTGTTCCTGTCTTGGCAATTCAGTATTTTAAACAAGTTTTTTAAACCTGCATGTCAGTATAACAATTGATAGCTTAAAACTAAATAACTAAAACTAAATCTTATCTAAGTATAAAGGGAATTAATCGTTGCAATTGAGGATTGTAACGATTTTTGCCAAAAATTATTAATTATTTTGTTGGACATTTGTGCTAAAGTCTCAACATTCGAAATTCTATGTACTTCGGTAGTACTGTACCAGGGAGGCAACTTCAAAATCATCTTCAGAATTTTGTTCTGAATCCTTTGAAGTGCTTTTTTCCTGGTAGTGCAACAACTAGACCATATTGGCACAGCGTAAAGCATGGCCGGTCTAAAAACTTGTTTAAATATTAGAAGTTTATTCGTCAGGCAAAGTTTGGATTTCCTGTTTATAAGAGGATACAAACATTTTATATATTTGTTACATTTGGCTTGAATGCCCTCAATGTGATCTTTAAAAGTTAAATTTTGGTCAAGTATTAATCCAAGATATTTCACTTGGTTTGACCAGGAAATTGGAACTCCGTTCATAGTGACTATGTGACTACTACTAGGTTTCAAAAACGAAGCTCTAGGCTTATGTGGAAATATTATAAGTTGAGTTTTGGAAGCGTTGGGAGAAATCTTCCATTTTTGTAAATAAGAAGAGAAAATATCTAAACTTTTCTGAAGTCTGCTGCAAATAACACGAAGACTTCTTCCTTTAGCGGAAATGCCTGTGTCATCAGCGAACAAAGATTTGTGGCAACCCTGAGGCAAATCAGGGAGGTCCGAAGTGAAAATGTTATACAATATAGGCCCAAGAATGCTACCCTGAGGAACTCCTGCTCTAACAGGTAGTCGATTAGATTTGGAATTTTGATAATTTACTTGCAGAGTTCTGTCAGTTAAATAATTTTGAACTAATTTCATAATGTAAAGTGGAAAATTAAACTTTTTCAATTTAGCAATCAAACCTTCATGCCAAACACTGTCGAATGCTTTTTCTATGTCTAGAAGAGCAACTCCAGTTGAGTGGCCTTCAGATTTGTTTGAACGAATTAAATTGGTAACTCTCAAGAGTTGATGAGTAGTTGAATGCCCATGGCGAAATCCAAACTGCTCATCTGCAAAAATTGAGTTCGTATTGATGTGAAGCATCATTCTATTCAAAATTATTTTTTCAAAAAGTTTACTTATTGAAGAAAGCAAACTTATTGGACGGTAGCTAGAAGCTTCAGCTGGATTTTTATCCGGCTTCAAAATTGGAACAACTTTTGCATTTTTCCATTTATCAGGAAAGTATGCCAAATGGAAACATCTGTTAAATAATTTTACCAGGAAAGACAAGGTACTCTCTGGGAGTTTTTTGATGAGGATATAGAAAATTCCATCATCACCTGGAGCTTTCATATTTTGAAATTTTTTAGTTATAGACCTTACTTCGTCCAAATCAGTCCCCCAGGAATCATCAAAAATATTTTCCCGAGAGAAAATATTCCGAAAATCCCGAGCAACCTGATTCTCAATAGGACTAGTAAGACCCAAACTGAAATTATGGGAACTCTCGAATTGCTTAGCAAGTTTCTGAGCTTTTTCCAAATTTGTGATCAAAATTTTACCACCTTCTTTAAGCGCTGGAATTGGCTTTTGAGGTTTTTTCAAAATTTTTGTGAGTTTCCAAAAGGGTTTGGAACTCGGGTCTAATTTAGAAACATTATTTTCAAAAGTTTTGTTCCTCAGGGCAGAGAATCGCTTTTTAATTTGTTTTTGCAAATCCCGCCAGATAACTTTCATGGCAGGATCGTGTGTTCTTTGATATTGTCTCCTACGGACATTTTTAAGACGGATCAAGAGTTGAAGATCGTCGTCTATAATCATTGAATCGAATTTAACCTCGCATTTTGGTACTGAGGCAGCTCTTGCTTCAACTATAGAAGTAGTCAGAGATTCAAGAGCATAATTAATTTCATCTTTGGTTTGCAAAGGAATGTTTGGATCGAAGTTATATTCCATAAATGTTCGATATTGCTCCCAATCAGCCCTATGGTAATTGAAAGTAAAGCTGTTGGGATTAGAAATTATTTCTTGGGATATTTCAAAAGTTACTGGAAGGTGATCAGAACCGAAGTCAGCATGGGTAACCAATTGGCTACAAAGATGACATGAATCAGTTAAGACCAAATCAATAGTTGAGGGATTTCTTGCAGAAGAAAAGCATGTTGGGCTGTTTGGATATTGAATAGTGTAATAACCTGCAGAACAATCATCAAACAGAATATTACCATTGGAATTGCTTTGAGCATTATTCCATGAGCGGTGTTTTGCATTAAAATCACCAATAATGAAGAATTTAGACCTATGACGGGTAAGTTTCTGGAGGTCACCCTTGAGAAATTTTTTTTTGCTGGCCTACGCATTGGAAAGGCAAATAGGCAGCTATAAACGTAAGTTGGAATTCCAAGCTAATTTTAGGACAATACTATGGGAAACCAGAGGTGAATTTCAACAGCAGAGACATCCTAACGATAATTCCTAGATAATGCTGATAAGAATTTCAAGAAAATTATGAAGCAAACCTTATGGGAATTTAGAGGAGAAATACTCTAGAGTCTGCGACATGAAAAGTTTTCAAGGTTAGGAAACTAACAAAGTTACTCAAATTGCCGAACTTTTTTTTTCCAAGATTTGTTTTCCGTCGATCTTGTTTTCCGTACTGAGTACCAATACTACCGACGCCACGGAGGCAGTTCCCACACCTGGACCCTGCCTATCGACCCATCAACTCATAGACCGGGACAATATAAATCAAGTGCTTGGATGATTCTCCCTGGATTTATTTAGAAAAAAAATCTGGAACTAATTTGTTTGGATCTCATATTTAATTTTTGGTATCTCGTACTAAGAAAAAGATAAGTATTGCAAGATTTAAGAAATATTCAACATATCGGACTGATAAGTTGTATTACCAGAATTCGATTTATTTAAATTAACTCATATCAATAAATGCATAAAGCAAATCAAATTATGTTTTAAGGTTCAAATCAAATTCCCGGTTTCCCGATTATTTTCGATTTTCGGATAATTCCCGAATCTCCCGGCTTTCCCGGTCCATTGGCCACGCTGAATAAGGTTCTATGAGATATAGATACAAACAAAACGGAACCGGTTGCACTCAAATTGGTCTAGCAATTTTCGAGCAAAGTGAGTGAATATTACTATCAGTGTTGATCAATCAAATGATACTTTTTCCGTTCTCATACGCTCTCAATATCACGCGTGATATTGCAACAAAATATCATGGCTGATATTGACTTTACAAGCTATTTTGTTGTTGCAAGACTATTCACAACGTGTAATAATGAAGCTGAGGATTGACTCGACACAAAAATGATTCCGTTGCACATCGTTTTCATAGAAAGAGAAAGTATAGTTTGCTATCTCTTTTCACTCTTCACCGATGGCAGACACGAAGGTACTGCTGCCAGCAGTGACGGTTGTTTCGGGTTGCGTTCGGATGTAAAGCAAAAATCATGAAACTCAAACTCACCACGGTTTGGTTAGAACTGTAGCTGGTGAGTTTTGTTAACTTGATATTCGCAGCTACGATATCTCAGCCTGTAATATCGCCTGTAATAATGCTTGCTTGTTGATTGTTGTCTACGAAAATCAAACGTGATCCTGGGAAATGCTGAGATTTGATTTTTTTTTATTTTCCTAACACTGATTACTGTTCTGTAAAATTTCATTTTTGGGCATATCTCCGGAACCAGAAATCCGATCGGGACAAGGTTCTACGAGAGCTAAAAACGCACTAATTGGTACTTGTTGCGCTCAAATTGGTTCAGCCACTGCCGAGAAAAGTGAGTGAGTACCAACAGCAACAACACACACATACATTTTTTGATCTCGACGAGCTGATTCGATTGGTAGGTATATGACACCCGACACCCGACCCTCCGGGCCTTTTATTGAGCATGTGTTTTTTCAAGTGATAGTATAGCCTTCCGGTTTCACGAGAAAGGCAACAATAATCATAAAATTTGAATCTGGTATTGTGTAGAAGAAATGCTGTTGTTAGGTTAGGAGAAATATCAGGAGAGATTTCCAAAATGAAAGGAAGTCATTTAAGTTATTCTATGGATGGTTTTATGATAATTCCATGCAAAATCAATATTAAGGTCCATGAACTCATTCAATGTTCATTTATTGTGCCCCAAAAACATAGTGGATCAACACCAAATTTGAATATCCCAAATTTGAAAATTCCACAATTTTACAAAATTTAAATAGTTAACGTTATGCTGAGTTACGAAAACATCTCTCATTTAAAAAAAAAAAAACTACTAGGGACCGCCCTATGGGGCTGTACGCAATGGTGACGGTGGTCTTATATAATAAATGATATTTGTTAACTGCAGCAAGAACTTGTGTTTTGTGTAGGAATAGGAATTTGAGGGGGGGTTCTCTCTGTTAATACTCTTTAGTATGACTATGATTGCCCTTAAAAGAACCGTTTGATATGAATTTTTGTTGGGAAATTTAACTTGGATGAATGTGTTGGGGAAGCAGCATATGTATGTACTTAATTGGTGGATTTGTTAGTTATTTCAACGCTTTTGGACAATGCTTGACATTTACCACATTTTCAATAGTTTCTTCCTTTTAATTTGTCGAACCTCATAACGGAATCCCTTTATGAAGAGCTTTGAGTGGGTTGGTTTATTTCCTTTAAATTCCGTTATAATTGCTTATCTTTTGACAGATACGCGTATTTCGTCTACTACTTGCAGACTTCATCAGTGCCAAGTACTCAACACCACTGCAAGTAGTAGACGAAATACGCGTATCTGTCAAAAGATAAGCAATTATAACGGAATTTAAAGGAAATAAACCAACCCACTCAAAGCTCTTCATAATAGTTTCTTGTTGAAAATGAACAGTCGGCTGCATTGCGTAGAAATATTTCTGATCGTTTGGTGACAAAATTATTGAAATTGCTCCAGGGGCAGCTGAGTTATTAACGTTCAAAATCTCTCTTAATTTCGTTACATGTTCCATTTTCGGTATTCACAAAGTGTACGCCCATATAGAAATCACATACGAAGACCTGTACGTCAAAAAATATACCTGGTCAGCGTAGGTGTAATCAAATAAAATAAAGAATAGGGGAAAAATTACCGCCGCGTAAAACGACCCATTGCCGTTTCTAAAGACTATTTCGAAACTTTAACGGAGACAGATTTTATTTGAACCCTTTTTTGATAGTAAGTAGCTGACACACGGCCTTTGCTTTTGCAGCGTCAAGTTTACTCGATCCTTATGGGAAATGACATTGCGGCGTTTCCCGTTCATTTGAAATAACCAAAGGCCGTGTGAAATTTTGTACAAACGTTTGAGAAAAATGAAAATGCCGCACGGTGTTTCAAATTGAAGGAATCCAACAATATTGGCTAGGCGTGGGGCAAGCATACGAATGTTTTGATGTGGAACAATCTTACGTATAAAATAAAAAAATTTGTACATGTTCGACAACTTTTTTTTTTCAATATAAAGGACTGAAATTGACACGTTCCTACACAAATCAAAACAAAACAAAAAGCTGGACGTATTTATTATCTACATTTATTGATAAATAATTATCTTTGAATTAAATAATGTCTTACATACATCAAGCGGAACTTTTCTCGGAAAGCCTGTCTGCCCCGGTGTCAACATCGAACTAAATTTGTCCAACATTTGTTGGTCCTTATCTTCTGTGGCGCGGCGTCGGTCATAAAATTCCAACCTACATGAACAACACCGCTCTAAGAAATTCTCCTAAGATACATATCGATAATTATTTAGTCAAGGCATCAACATCGCATCACTGAATTTAATAACTTCATGCCTAGTTATAATCGAACCTATAACAAGCACAGCTGCACAGCAGCGGTCTCCATGCGGCCAATTCATTAGAAATCAATTAAAGCTTGCTAGTTGCACATTCCGGCAGTCCATCCAGCGCAGCCAAGAACAGTTTAATTGGCCTTGAAAAAGGCATCACCGGCATGATGAACATAGACAACAAAAACAACTGAGCAAATATGGTCCATTTTTCACGCTTGGACAGGCTTTCTATATTTATCAGCTGTTGCAGCTTACAGCAGTGCAAATGCAACCATCTTCTTGTCAGCAGAAGGCTTCCCGTCTGTGTAGCACGAGCAATCCGGCAACCATCCAACAAACGGTGCAAAAACAGAAGTGTTTAATCGAGCCATCCATCCTTGATGTTGCTTCTACTGCTGAACCAGCAGCAAGAAAGAGAGCTATTACAAAAAAAATTGACCCATTTTCGATGTTCATGCTACGCAGCACCAACGGCCTGTTTTTAAGACATTTTATGTTCTATTAACTTCGTGGAGCTAATAAGAAATAGAGCTTTTCGCTTCCACCTTCTCAAGCACGGATCCTCCTAATGGTCCCGAATTAATTACTCAATCGTTTTTTGCTTTTCTGGTGTTCTACCGTGCATCGCCCATAGCATCTTCGGTATTTAATGAGGTGAATCCACTACGAAATTGTTTGCTATTTTGTTGCTCTAATGATGACCATCCACTATTTTGCAAACTCAGGGAAACAGGGACGGGTGAACGGAGTGCCCAACATAAGGCCAACGACCTGCAGCACCCGGATCCAGCGAAGCGCAAAGTCTACTGAATCAACCATTGTTCTTGGATTACAGCAGCGATATGCTGGTTGGTAGAAGTTCTCAGAGCCGGACCGGGCGTGTGAAGGTGAATTTTAATAAGAATGGATACAAGTCTTGTACAACCATCCGAGCGGCATACAAATGGCTTCCTGCTGGAGCGGCGGCACAAAAACCGTCACAACAAATGAACGGGGGATGTGTTTGGCCCAACCCCTCAGGGAAGTCATCGTTGCAGCCTCATTACGGGTGACGACGATCGAAGTGTCACTTTGCGTGCAGTCAACCGAAATTAGCAAGTGAATTGCCGAATCCGGTGGAACCTTCACAGTTCGCTGCAAACGATGGCCAAATGACACTCGACGGTATGCGGTGAAACCTAGCCGGAGCAGAAGGGGAACCATAAACTACGGTTGGGAGAACCTGGGGTAGTTCACGGTTGAGTTGATTTCTTTTTTTCTATGCGGATGAGTGGCTTGTATCTTGTTTGATTAGAATCGAAAGAAGTGGGAGCAGGTTGATCAATCAACTCAATAGCGCCGATCCTTCCTTTCCTTCTCTCAATTAAATCCCAACCGAAATCCTGACCAACCACTTTCATCTTCATTCGATTGGATCAGCCTGCTTACTACACAAATTTCCTTTCGTTTCATTTACACACTCACCGGCTGTCTCCTTTTCTCCTTTCACCCAAACCGTCTGCCTACTCCCAGTGGAATCCCAGCTCCAATCCGCACCGAATCAGCAATCACTTCTCGCTTACTGGCACCGGGATCTGGGTCAACAACCAGAGTATAACAACTCGAACATTCACCGCTGCTGCTGCTGCTGTCCATTTCTCCGTTTTGTGCATTGCATACACCTTTCTTTAACACTCCCGCACTCGCGGGTTCCGCTGCATATATTTCACTTTCTACCGTACCACAACATCGAACGGTCTTCGAGAGTTGCGCCACTGGATGAGCGCTGAAAAATGGTTACCGCTTTGATTTCACCCCAACAGCCGTTTACTTAGAATTTTCAATTTTCCCACTCACCCGACGAGACCAACTCAGTGCGAGCAACAATTACCTACGGCAGGGAGTCCGGAATTACACGTGTCATCCATTGTGATGAGAATTATGCTGCCGTGTCCAGCTGAAGAAATGCCCAAGGTGGTTGGCGTTTCCAACATGTTGAACATACTAATCCAACCGAACGAACGAGGCTCATAAGCATAAGCATAAGCGTGAAGTCGGATTTTTCGGGGTATTGTGTTTCACGGGTGACGTCGAGCATTAAAAACGTGATGTGCAAGAAATTATTGCTTGTTTGCTGAGTGGGTACTTAGCAATGCCGATTCTGCAGTGGAATTGTAATTTGTTTGAATAAATACTAACAGCGCATTATCGATTGATAATGATAAACGAAACACATTCGAAAAATTAGGCCAACAATCCCAACGCTAGGAAGGTGGAAATTATAAATTTAGCGCTGAGCAAATTTGTATAAGAAATATATTTGGGCGATTAGATTTTTTTAAACGGTCAATGACCCACTTCCGCTGAGAATATCGTACATGTTACGGTACGACAAAATCCGGAAACATAATCTCCGGGACTATTGTTGCTATGTCCCGGCCATTTTTGGCTTCCCGGGAAACGGGACACAGCTAATGGCTCCTCCGGGAAATATTTTGTTCATACACCAGAAAAGTATTGGCCTGGAGCTGGAGCTGATTCCGAATTTTCTCCTAGAAGTCTCTTCCAGCTTTCCTAGAAATGTTCATATAATGTCAATAGAAACTTCTTTAAGAATTCTTTCTGGCTTCCACGGTAGCTTCTTTTGACTTCCTCTGGAACTTCAACTTATTTAGCAAGTGAATATAAATTTTCCTTGGAGGTTTCTATTCAATCGATTATAACTCTCCCAAAAGTTTTTTTTTTTCGATATCCCCGGAAGTATCGTCCTTTTGGCTTCACATAAAAATGTCTCCTGACTGCCCAGAAACATTTTCCTGGTATCCCCAGAAATTCATTCTAACTTCCCTTGGAAAATTCTACCGACTTCTTCCCAAAAATTCTTCCGATTGCCCTTAGAAGATCTACAGATTGGTTTGAAAGATTCTTCAAACTTTCTCCTTAGAAGTTTATTTTGACTCTTCAGTTAAACTTCTTTTAACTTTCACCCGAAAATCCGTCTAAAATTGTTTCCCGGGAATCGGGAAACGTGATTTTTTGGTTTTGGTTTGGCTCTTAAATATATGAAAATGCATCGTAAATGATGGACAATCTACTGAATCTACTTAGACATGTTTAACTACTATCGACATTGTCCCAGTCGTGGTAGTTCGATATGAATATATGGCGATATGGCCAAGACCAAGGTGGCCACTGGATTTGGGAAATTAAATTCCCGATTTTTCCCGGGTACCTATATGGTAAAATGAAGGGGTACCGCCCAAGTAACAATTCAACAGCCCTTTGCATTTCACTATGATTTATCGTGGTTTTATAACGGCAATAAAAAATATTTTTTATTTAAATAGGGGAAATGACGGCTTCGGCATGACAGACTATTTTCGGCAACCAAAATTGAAACACTATTTTCACGGGATTTTCTTACGAAAACACTTCGCTGAATGCATGCAAACGATTCTTTATGCTTTCAGCTTCAATTTGACTATATTTTTACCACTGAGAAAAAGCAATCTAGCAGGGTTTTCTTGAAATGAAACACACGCTCTACAAATTGTAGCTGATTTCGAGTTGCCGATAATAGAACAGCAGATTTACATGCAGTTCAAATGGAACGGTTGCCGAAGAAAAACTGGTTGCCGACAATACTCGCTCTCACTAGAGAAGATTGGAGCTTTGTAAAAGCGTTTCAAAACAGTTTTTGACAATTCTTTCGACTGAAATTGTTAGAGCAGCTGGCAGCAAAAGATTGTAAACAAACCATTACTGCATATGTGTGCGTTCCATAGAGAAAAAGGCTATAGAAAGAAGGTCGAGAATACGTAAATTCCCCTACAGCATTTAATAGTGCAAAACATTCTTGGCTAGCAGTTCATCATTTTGCTGTTTAAAAAACCTTTTAAAGTCTGACGATGAAGTCAAAAAGTGTCTGATTTTTTATATTAAACTTCATTAAACTGTTCTGTAAATCAATCTAGTGTTTGTTTATTGATGTCACGATAATGTACTCCATAAGGATTTTTTTTATTATTATAAAAGCAATCATAAAACCATTGGGTTTCAAACAGAAACAAAAAGTATATATGCATATTGTTATTTTTTGTGTAAATAAAGGGTCTCATAAAATCCCCCACTGTTTACATATTAAACTAAAAAGATGGATCTGCATAGAGACAAACAGTGAAAAAAATGTATCGAGCTACGTTTTCAAACCTGGAACCACAAGGAAATGCCAAAGGATAGTCGAAGTAGGAGGAATAATTCTAGCGATGCTGACGACGGAAAGGAAAATTAATCCAATTCCAGAACTTCCTGGAACGATCAGTAGCTCCAACTGAATCAATCAACAACAACAGAACAACCAACTGAAAAGAATGAAGTGAATGCGGTCAATGAAGCACTGAAATCCGTCAAATTAGACTCTTAATATGTTGGGTCATGTTCTGAATAAAAATATACCAGCCTTCTCCAGAAATTGTGTTTCCATGATGATCTGAATAACATGCATCAGTGCCGAACTGAGACTGCAGAAAGCTGCCGACAGGAAACTACAGAAGCTATCATCCGGGAGAATGGAAACTTTTCGGGAACGATTGAGCCTGTTCCAATTTATGCAGACAATTTCCTGAGTCCGGAGAAAATTGTCCTTATTGAGGATATCACGCAACTCGTTGACCCAACGTTGGAGTAGAACCTCGTTGCAATGATCGCACTTCAAAACTATCGAAAGATAAACAATTTTCGACTTTTAACTTTTTCCAGGGAACTTGGCCATCACTAATGCTGTCATAAAACCAAATGGTTTAGGATCAATCAAAGTGGCTTCAGATACAAACAATTCATTGTAGACTGAATTGTTTGTATCTGAAGCCACTTTGATTGATCCTAAACCGTTTGGTTTTATCTTCATAAAAGCTGTATTAAAACGTGTTGCATTTGTTAGTAATTTCATGGAGGTGAAACAGCTTTTTCACAAATGGCTTATATGGAAAATCAATTTTTAAACCACCTTGCTATTATTCTATTTGCAGGGTGGCCAGTGAATTTTGATTTTGAGATTCCCGGTTTTCCCGGTTCAAAGCTCAAAAATTTCACGATTTCAGTATGATATTCAGTAGAACACAAAAGTATTTAATGATAATTTTAATTTAAAACGTGACCATGAGTTAATTTTCAAAAATATGTGCGGGAACATTATCTTCAACAGCAATAATACAGGAAACATTTTTAAAGCTGAAGTTATAATTCAACTAAATGGCTCGCTTGATATATTAAAAAATAAACCATTGATTTCACGATTTTGTGATCCATTATATACGTTTTACTGTCATCCCACAATTATGGATGTGTGTGTGTCATCCTCTAAATACTTCTCACTCAAGTGGGAGCGTTGGGCGAATAGAACTGCGAATAATTTGATCAAATCTAATGCTCCGTGGCCCTTTATGTTGTGAAGATCAGTACTTTAAAAAGGCAAGACAAGGTATCCTCAACTAGTTTAAGGAAGTGGATGTACTAATGTCCACAACCGGTACAGCAAAACATCACAGAGACGCCCTTATTCGCACTATCTATTGAGCGATAGACGGAAAAGAAGAGACACCGCAGCCAACTGAAGCTTGAACCGTGTACCTGGGAAACCCACATTACCCGCGGCAACAGCCAGCAATCGATGCCCTGTCGTATTTAGTTGTTGAATATTGTTGCATTTATAAATGCATTTTAGGTTATGTACTAGAATAAATGTATTTTTATTAAATTGATGGATCTTACCAAAATTTGAGTCTGATCCTGTTCTTCTCCAAACATAATGTTATTCTGACCGCCGTCTGAATTAATCATATCGTCTGGCCATTTTCCACAGAGATGGCGCTGTTCCGTTGGTAGAAAGTGATAAAAATCCCCATATAGAAATTGAGAAAAGTGGGAATAATTCACTTTCGGTGCATATTTAGGTCAAAAAAAGTGTACGACAACCTAAATACATTAGTCAGGGACTTGTCGGTCAGTTTTTTCCCGTATATTATTGTTAAACAAGCTACAATTTAATAAAAACTGATTCTTCCCCATACAGTGTTACCTGCTTTAGTACCAGTCCCAGAGAACCAAAAAATTCGAATTTGAGAGAGAGAATTTGTTCTCACGACCTAAATCTCTCAACATGCCATGTATTTTGATGACACTCGGTTTGTGATTTCCCTTTCACAGATTACAAAATAGAGTACCTGACACTACAAAACATGTCTGGTACCTCTATATATGCATCTAGATTAACATTCGTAGTCCCTTCTTTTTTACATATTCTGCACAGAAGATACTTTCTGCCCCGCCCCATTCATAAAAGTCGGTGGAAAATTCTGTGAGGGGTGAGCTATTTTGTGCAGAATTTGTAAAAAATGAGGGACTTCGAATATTAATCTAAATGCATATATAGAGGTACCAGACGTGTTTTGCATTGCACTGTCCTCTGTGAACAATATGCTTATAAAAATCAATTTGCATTGCTTTTCTAAGTTTAAGACCTCTTATGTTTGCAAATCCCCACAACTTACTGAGCAACTGAGTCATGGAATATTTGTATAGTCACTACACAGAACGCCATTGAGCTGAATTAGTCATTAAACCGAATTGTAGAGAGTGACAGATTGACTTAAGAAATCAGTTTAGAAATTTTTAACTTGATACAAATGAGATAGTAGGTAAGTCTAGGAAAAAAATCAGGGCTCTACAACTACTTATTTGAGAAGAATACTCAAATTCGGAATATTGAAAAAAATACAAGATCCCTGATTGGTCCAGGGAAAAATTCAGGGCTCTACAACTACGTATTTTCAGGAGAATTTAAAAGGAATTAAAGTGTTAATTCAAGAGAAATGCTGAGAGAATAAATAAACAATCTGGTAAGATGCTGTGCGTGTGTTCAAACCTGACGTTTGTTTTTTTCCGGGGAGTTTTTTTCTAAATCTATAATCGATTGCTAATCTGGCTACAACCAGACCCAAGAGACAATTTCTAGTTCCTCATTCTAGATCCCTATTATTTGCCACTGAGAAGCTGTTCCGAAGCTAAGTTGAACCTCCACGAGGCGTCCCATCATTAGTTCCATAATTCGTTGAGTCGCAGCGTTGAACCTGACTATTGGCCACGGAAAAGCTTGCCAATGCACGTCAAAAATCGACTACATACATCCAAACATTTGTTTATCTCAAATCGAAGGAAGACATTCCGCGCAACTACCATAAACCGGACTAGTTGATGTTGATCTTTGTCAAGCTTCGTCTACAATTTGGACTTCTACATCAACACATGTCAGGCAGCCTTCAGGTTCAAATGGCTAAACTTGGTGAGTTCGTTCCATTTTGTAAATTTTTATCTTTTCAAACCAGTAACGTTGGGAGATCACCTTTTTGTGGTGCGTTACTGGTATAAGATCTACCACCGAACCCTAGTCGTGCCAACTTCAAACTAGGGGATCAGGATTTTTCAGTAATCAAAGGATCACATTGTTCATAGATTTCGCATAATCCTTTTCCCTTTGTCCTTCTCCTTTTCCTTTCCCTCTTCTCTTTTTAGAAAGCGAGTAATGGCGCTATGGCCATAAGTCATAAAAGGCTAGTACAAGAGTTAGTGCTCATGCCCCAAACGTCAGAAGAAAATGGAGCATTACTTAACCTTTCTAGCTTTGATGTTTCCAACGACCAACCAATCATATAATTACCAAAATCGGAACGTACGGTACGAGATGTCCACGTTTCATCCACTTATTGGATTCTGAAGCATCATGTTTAAATCTCCGATTTAAAGAGGCCCGATGTTTTCTGAATCATCTTGCCCCTTAAATGCTGCACAGTAGGCCTGACCGTTCTGATATGTATGACGCATCTTCGATGTGAAACATATATAAAATAGACAAGAAAAATGATGTAGGTTATATATATCATTTTCCAGGATGCTTTCAAGAACTGGCTGTGTTGGTGTCAGATTAGATTAGATAATTCAAGAGAAATGCTGAGAAGAATAACTAAAAAATCTGGTAATTATCTTAAGAAAATCCTGACCAGGATTCGATGATAATTCTGAGATAATATCCTAAGGAATTTCTGAGGAGAAGAAAGGAAGATCTGATTTCAATTCCTAGGTAATTATTAGAATAATTCTATGAGAGTTGTGAAAAGAACTTCAAGTCGAGCCAAGTTCTTATACAAATTTTGACCATTTCATTGGAAAATGAGGCAAATTACAAATGTTATCATGCAATTTAAGCCATTTTTCATTTAATGCTCTGGAATCACGTTCGAAGCTCATTTTTTTATGCGGTTCAATATAATTCATTATTCGATTTTTTTTTTGTAATAGATATATTAAAAAAAAAAATATCATTTTTATTGGCGTTATTTTGTGATCAGTCAACAAACAGTTTTGTGACAATCAAAAAACTTTAAAAGCATTACATATGGGTCATTCCAGCTCAACCAGCATCGACCTGTGGTTGATGTCACCGATTTGAGCCAAACTTGGCCAAAATGCTTATATTGACATTCTGAACAAACGCCTTTTTTTATTTTGCTCTGAAGTGCCTAGATCCCTCTCGAATACAACCCTGGATTTTCGATATTAAAAAAAAAACAACTTTCAGGGAAGCTATTCGTGATATTAGAACGTCAATTTGAAGGTTTTTTAATGTAGATTCTTATAGGTGTACTCACATTTGTTTTTGTTATAGTCACTACAGTAAACAGGCTGATTACCGGCAGGCATCCAAATTGTCAAAAAATGGCCGATTTTCACAATGGGCGGGATTTTTTATTTCTTAATATTTTGAGCTCAAATTTTCACCACACTTTGCAAAACTCTTCTACTTGATGTGTTTTTACGGGCAAATTATTTGGACAAATAGTTTTGAAATATGACCAGATGAGTGAGGGTTGTTTTGAGATTTTCTGATCGAAAATCAATGCTATTTAATATTTTTTTCATTTTGTATTGAATTCCTTCACGCCGATGACACAATAATATTTTAATGTTATTTTTCACATGTTCTGGGCAGGATTCTCTTTATGTGAAATCATAACTAACCAATTTTTTGACAATTTTTATACCTGCCGGTAATCAGCCTGTTTACTGTAGTTACTATAACAAAAACAAAATGTGAGTACACCTTTCTGAATCACCATAAAAAAAACCTTCAAATTGACGTTCTAAGATCACGAATAGCTTATTTTGTTGTGGAGTAATCTCTTCTGAAAATTTAAATTTTTAAAGATCTCGAAAATCCAGAGTTGTAGCCCAGAAGAATCGAGGCATTTTACAGCAAAATAAAAAAAGGCGTTTGTTCTGAATGCCAAAATAAGCGTTTTGCCCAAGTTTGGCTCAAATCGGTGACATCGACCACAACTTTTTTAAATTCTTGAGCTGGAAAGACCCATATTTGATAACTTTGTTTAATGCCTTCTTATGACATTCCTGAACAAATTAATTACTAATTAAAAATAGTTTAAATTAATTTATTAGCCTTGGAACTTTTTTTACTCAAATGTTTTCTCTAAAATTCGAAGGATGGATCACAAAATTGATGTTCAATTAATATATTTCAATGTACAATTACAATATTGAAAATTCAGCAAATATTTGAATCTGTGAGCAAGGATCGTTTTGCAAAAATCTAAAATGTCAATAAATGTCATTGCCATTTAGTATGGAAAATTGTAGCTTAAATGTACTAAAGCTATTTTTGTTTAAACATTTAATCAACTGGATTCCATTGAAACACATTCTTATTCCATGTATTTGAGGAGTCGAAGTCGGAGTCGGGCGATATAGATTCGACTCCACAGCCCTGACTAAAATAGACTAAAATATGGGCGAGATGTAAATGAATAATCTTGGTTTGATGCAATTTTCAAAACTAAAATAAGAAAACTGGATTTCTCCAATTATCACAAACCTCTTGAAGAGCTTTTGGACTGGGTTCAGTAATTTTCTTTTAATTCCGATAGTATTGCTAATCTTTTGAAGATACGTGTATTCCATCCACTATTTGTTTGAACGGCCCCGGCATAGTGGATAACATTCATACCTCGCACGCCTAAGCCTAAGAGGTCAATTCTCATCCCGACTAGTTACGAATGACCCAAAAATATGAAAGTGACTATATTATTTAAATAAATCCACTATTTGTGGAAATCCGAAATAAGACACCACATATTCTCTTGGTAGAGTTGCCAAAGTTCTGAAAGATTCAAAAACGAAAGTTATGTGTTTTCAGATACAAATTTCAATATCTTATTGTGATTTTAATAAAACCACGTAGTCATTGTAACTATGGGACAGATTATATGCAATTAAATCTTTCATTATTACTAAACACCAAAAATTAAGAAAAAAAACATGTGCAAAGGCTCAAGATCACCCAGTTCGAGACCTTCAAAACTCTGGAATTTCACCCTTTTCAGAAAATTGGCAAATCACGTGCGCCATTGAACTTGATTTTGCAACATTTAAAACAAACCAACCGACCATCGATCGTCAAAACAAACCGGCGCGAAAGAAGTGCAAGCCAAACAGTCCATTGACCGTCGAAAAAAACGATCCGCCGCAGTCTACAACACAATATTTTCGTTCACCACTCGCATATGGAAAGTATCAAGCACTCGCCACGAACCGATCATAAAAATCGCCAAAAAGAAAGAAAAAACCTGTCCCGGTTTTCGTTCCGCCTCTTTCTCCACACCACGTAGTTATCCGTTGAGGAGCTGTTAAGTGACGTTTTCCAATTTAGAAAGTGGTCTCTCCCCGTCATCCCGCGTCCCGTTCATGGGTGTTGTGTGTGTACGGTTTCGATCCTGGCAAGATTGCAAGTTGTTTTCGCGAAACTTGTTCGACTACATCAAAATTGAACTGACGACGGCGTCTTTCGAAGATGATGGCTTTTGTCGTCCCTTTAAAGAGCTTGTTCTTCGGGGGTAATTACGACCGTTTCCTTGTTCTACGCTGCTACGCCATATAGTCTTCCTTCCCATTTGTGGTTGTCGTAACGGCCCATAAAACGAAGCGAAAGCATGAAACCACATTTCCTGAGGTTTGAGATCCGAGCCGGAAAGTACCGCTACACGATTCTTAAAGGTTTCCTTGCGCCGCAGTTGGTTGGTTTGTTGCAAGATATCGAAACTCCGATTGCAGCTGCCGACCCTGCCTCCTGGACAGGTTCTGACGAGTGATTCCTTTTGTGCCAATCGAATGACGTTTAATAGCCGTTTCTTCTTTGCTTGGTAGTAAGGAATATCGACAAAAGAAACTGTTGCAGATCGGGCTACAAAACAAAGACCATTTCGCATGGACCCAACTGAGGTATTGGTGAAACCCGGTAAATGTCGTGATATTTACTATACTACGCCATAAACTGTCGGATAAAGATTAGTCAGCGTCGCGTCGCGTAGCGTCGGGCTGGCGAGAGGCTTCAGTGTGCTCAGCGCTCGTTAACCTATTTATCGATTTGTGTTTGGGTTTCTCACTGGCTGGGGTGCTCTTAAAGTGTTTACTCATGCTCGCACGCTATGGGTAGGCACCACAGCTCTCATGAGGAATCTTGTGTTTTTTTTTGCACAACTTTAAATTCACGATCACGACTTAGTAGTATGACTAAAAGCCGCGACTAAAGAGCTAATACGTGGTCGTAGTAGGATTTGTGCAACCGGATTTGCTTCACGCGTTTCATTACCAACCAAACAACCAGTTTCCTAGTGGGGCTTCTCAGGGCGCTCGCTCCTACACTAGGTCATGCCGCCCATCTACGCGCGATAATTGAAAATCTTTAATTCTGACAAAGTCTACCCATTTGGGTCTAACTGAGCAGGTGATTCCTCTGCTTATTTACGCATCGTCATGACGCTCCAATGCCATGATTATTATGACACACTCATAATCCCCCATCAAGACCACTTGGTACAGAGAGCCGATGATGAATCATCACTGACTACCTCACCTGAATGCTAACGGAATCCCGAGCCCGAGAGGGAGATACCAAGCAGCTACTAAAAATTTGACTGTACCCTCTCAATGAAAAGAGTAATACATATTAATATGCTTTACGGTGCACTCGAATCGTACGTAGAAAATATGAATGCCTCCTGCACACGAGTGAGTGTCGAACTTGTGTAACCTGATATTGGTGTGCGGTTAACCCTGACGCGCCTACCTAGCCAAGTGTGATGCTGCTGCCCACCGGTATTGACGGACCCCGTGTGAAGGCTTTTAATTGTTCCGACGACGTGCCGAGCCGGTATTGACCAAGAACAACAGTACGGCGCTGATGTGGGCATTTTTATTGGCATCGGTTCTGCTGTGGCCAGTACCGTTTTAATCGGAGGTCATCACCGCGCAGTGTTGCCCGATGTTGTGACCTAAGGCAAGAATATTTTCTATAGACAATCTTGAAAAGCATTCAAAATTTCGATAAAAGCTTCTGGATTATAGTATGTTCTAAATGTTCACAACTAGCCCCGGCAAACGACGTACTGCCTAGTCGTTTGATATGAACCCGTCGGGGCCCAAGACGAACAAAATAAAAGAAAAATCTTGCAAATCCGTCAATCCTTTCTCGAGTTATAGCGTAACATACGAGCACCATTTCATTTTTATTTATGTGTAATGGATTTAATCAAGAAGTTCGTAAAAACCACAATTTCTTATATTCCTGAAAAAAATAAATCCAATTCCGGGGGTTTCCCTAATAGGCATCTTTGGAAATTGATCAATTCCGCAGAATTTTCCGCAGATCTGCCATCACTGCTCCGTCATATTTGGAGTTCTAATTAGCACCAGAAGCTTAACGGATACTGCAGTGCATTATTCGATTAATACCAATGCCCAATATATCAGTCTGATTTATGTTGATGTCTGGGCGTCGTGATGACGGACGGATGGACGGACGGGCGGACGGTGTAAGTCAGCATTGGTCTAATAGATGGTACCGTTTTGTTTTGCTTATTATACCCGTCTGGTGCCGTACGGTATGGTATGGTAGAGTAGAATCAAACAAAAGTGTGTCAACTAACTAGGAAGTGTTCACCCTACTCGCTTCACAATTATGTGCGTGCTGCAGCTTGCAGCAGTTGTCTATTGTGTGATTTAGTACTGCATAATAGTCGGGGAAATATGTTTCCCTACGGTGTTTACATTTCTTTCCACAAGTGTATGTGTGTATGGGTGCGCGTGCGGTTTAGAGCATGAGGTTGCGATCACGGAAGAGCCGTTAACAGAGCATGACTCAATTAGCTTGGGAAAGGGCCGTACATTTTAACCTGTCCACCCGTCCGTGGACCGTTTTGCGTACAATTTGGGTCCATTTTGGAAAAATACTAGCTACCTGTACAAGTTATCGTTAAACCTCGTGCCATCAGTCAACTACAAATGTATATGCAATGTGATGTAGAATACTTACAACTATGACTGACAAAATATTTCTGAACATACCTGTAAGAAAAAGTAGAAAAAAAACACGTTAGTTGCAAATACCACTGAGTTCGTAAACAAAACAGTAGAAGGAGATTATCAGACTTAAGGAACCATAAACTCAATTAGGACACTGCGAGAAGCTCACAACCTACACCAAATAAAAAAAAAGCGGAAAAGAAGAAAGGAAGTTGCGCAAAAAGTCACACGACTAAGCGCTGAACCCAGTCACATGAAATTATTATCCCATTGTCGTTGTCCCCGAAAAAAATGCGGGAGTAGGTTTATTCTTCGCTTCGGGGACGCCAACAATTAACTAATCTACGCATTTCTGCGCGCTCAAAGCTGATTCTAATCGCATTTTCACACGGAGTTTATTTCTTTCTGGTTTGGCGGCGTCGACGACGACGACGACGACGACGATGACGATTGCATCACATTCTGTATTTTTTTTTTTTGGGGGGGTCGACTCCAGCAACTTTCGTTTAAACGTCTTCCTACTGTTGAGATGGAACGAACAACAACAACAGCCAACAACAAAAAAACTGTTACTTTTGGATCAAGCTCCGGACGCAGCGTCGCGGTGGGTGACGGAAAAAGTGAATGATGGTTCGGCCCCCTCGCGCGATCTTGACAACTCCGATGACTCGACCGACCGGGAAGAAGTGACGGATTATTGCGGAACTGCGGAATTAATAATACACTGGAGTCGCTTTTTACGCGGGTGATACGTCCCGCGTAAAAAAAAACCGCGTAAAAAAAACCGCGTAAATTCCGGAATCCGCGTAAAAAAAAACCGCGTAAATTCCGAAATCCGCGTAAAAAAAAACCGAGTAAAAAAAAGACCGTGTAAGAAAAAACCGCGTAAAAAGCGATATACCGCGTAAATTCAAAAATCCGCGTAAAAAAAAACCAAAATCCGCGTAAAAAAAAACCGCGTAAATTCCGGAATCCGCGTAAAAAAAAACCGCGTAAATTCCGAAATCCGCGTAAAAAAAAACCGCGTAAAAAAAAACCGTGTAAAAAAAAACCGCGTAAAAAGCGACTCCAGTGTAATGGCGTAACTTTTTGGGGGTCTTTTGGTGATGCTTTTAAGGTGCTAATTAGCTTTAACGATTGATTATATATACACCGTGTGCCCGGGCAGATTGTAAATACGATGGGAGCGCCGAGTGGGATTTCTCATTGTGGGGTGCAGAATTTTTACGATCGCATTGTCGTTATCGAGAGTCATGAATTATTCTAGGGCACACAATCAACGGAGTTTTAAGCTGAGACTGTGGGGGTGATATCGAGGCAATGCACATTGGAGAGTGATGATGATGTTCTTGACTGCAAGAGAATGGGGTCATTCACGAGGACGGTCAAGAAAAATTGAACATTTAAAAGAACAAATTAAAAAAAAATCATCCTTTGGAAATTTCACATTTAAATTTTATGGAAAAGATTGATAGAAGCCACAAATTGATCCCGAAAAGTTACTGAAGCAATGACTGACATAAAAAACATAAAAATCAGTCAGACATCGATTCAATAAACTGCTAATAACTTTTTAGGATCAACTTGGATCGTCTTCCGGTGTTCGACAAAGTTGTTGAGCATATAATTTTCTGGTGTTGGGTGTGGTTATGTTTGGGACGTTAGCAACGCCACCTAGTGGCAAAATTTTGAAAATTATGTATTTTTATACCTTTCAAATTTCAACTCGTAAAAAATTGCCCAAATGGGTTGACCGATTTGGCTCCAATTTTGAACAAAGCCGTAGGATTACATAGAGAATAAGTGGTTTTATGGCGAGGGAGATGATCATGTTTTAGTCACCTTAATGGCGTCTAAGGTTAGAAAAATGCAAATTTTTTGACGTAGACTACGGGAAGATGCAGGTTGTCAACCGAAAATCTAAAATTGTGACCGTCATGAAAAGGTGTTAGGGTTTGAACACTTTTAACTTTGACATTTATAGCTGAAATTTGAATCCAAACACACCAATCGAAAGGAAATAACTGTACAAATCTGTTACTACATTTACAATTTTCAATTAAGAAAATTTTGAACAATAAACAAATAAAAAGTGTAAATTATTATAATCGCTGTATTCATGAACTAAACGTTTTCCTAACCCAGTTGTCATACTCGAGTACCATTTGCTTGCGCATCGTTCTGCATGAACCTGTAGAACTATAAATTAGGGGGTCGACTCAACGAAGAAAACAAAATTCCCTGATATTCCCTGATTTTCCAGTAATTTTCAAAAAAAATCCGGGTGCGGTGCCTACTCGTTTTTGGCAATATAACATTTCTCAGTGCTTTATGGAAATTTTTTCATGAAATACCACACGGACCTCTAACCCATGAAGAGTGGTCCAGTACAAATTCAAATTAAAATAAAGCGTTAGAAATCTCGTTTAGCCAACACTGGAAAGGATCCGCATTATACCCTGGGGGCATACATTCATTAAGATCGACTTCTGGTGAGCAACAAATCTCTTTTAGAATTTTTTTCGTTTCCTCCCGGAATTTTGGAAGTTTTCGCGGTTTAGGTAGGGTAGAGAACTACTTCGGCTCAATAGCTCATTTTGGGCCTATCGAGCAGAAAACTTCAAATAAATCCATGATTTCAGAGTTAACAAGTCAATTATGCAATTGGTACGATACTTAAGTTAATAAGCTACAGAACGTAGTCAATTATTCCCGAAAACAAAAGAAGCGCACCGACCGAATCAATTTATATCTTCATCCGATAGGCCGAAGTGAATTCATTGGCGTTTCAATGGAGTTTCAATGAGTTAGGCCGAGTTTAGAATCCGTAGGCCGACTAGTAGTGTTAGACTTTTGCCAATATCTCAACGATTGGTTTCTCTTTATCAAATCTTACGGAACATACGGAAAGGTAAATAGATTTTGAAGCCATCAGTAATAATAACATTCCGTTTGGTGCTAAACTGCACTAGATTAAGAAAGACTAAGTGCGGGCTGTGCTTAATAGGCCGGAAATGGGGTAGTGGACCCTATTTTAATTAGGCATAAAACTGAATGCGATTGAACCGAAGGTTAAATAGGTTATTTCCAAGACAACAGCACCTTTGCTGGACCTTGAATTTGGTTCTGCAACGGGTTTGAAGTCTTCACAAATTGGTGTATGAAAATTTCTCTCAAAACTTTACAGGCCTATATTTATTGTTCTCATGCTTTTCCTTTAGATTAATTTCCTGTCACAGAGATCTTTCCAGAATTCTTCTAAAATAAACTTGAAATTCTATCTGGAAATCCCTTGATTTTTTTTTATACTAGTCTGGAAATTCTCCGTAAAACACTAAGAATTAACCTTTTAAATTTGCATGAAACTTTCCGTAGAATTTCCATGCTCATAATTGTCTTTGAAGTTCTCCTATAATTTTTTTCTAGAAATTGTATGAAATTATCATTAACATTCTCTAGAAATTCCATTCGAAATGCACTTGGAATTATACTCGGACTTTCCTTATGATCTTGGCAGAATTATTTTTGAATTGTTGAGAGTTTTAGTAAAAACACTCTAAGAGGTTTTCCTAAACCTATCTAGAAAATATTCTCTGAAATATATTGGTGTTGCCTCTAGAATTGATTCTAAAATCTATTTAAATTTGTTTTGGACAAATTCTAAAATTTTCTTAATAGTTATTCAAAGTGACTGTAGTTATCCTGAAAATCTAGTCCAGTCCAAGGGTCTTAAAATCTCATTGTTTTCAAAAAGAGGACGAGGTATATTTTTCCAGATTTGCCATGTAAATTCACGGGATCTTCCCGGTTCACTGGTCACTCTGCATTTCACATATGAAACACTTGTTTTTAATCCCATTATATTTGTTTTGCCTTGAGCACATTTTGAGAAAATTATTCCGGATAATAGGCTTAACCAAAAGTTAATTCACGGGTGCATTCCTCCAGTGGGAAATCGCAAAAAAACAAAAACTGTTCATGGCTGACATTCACCTCCAACATTCTGTAAGTTAATTTCATTTAAATTGCAATAGCAGCAACATTACAATACTAAAACTTTACTGATAAGCTAATTTGATGAGCTAGCCAGGTTCACAATGAAGACCAAAAATACTTAATACAGCCGCTCTATGCTGTCAAAGCAATGCTTGTCTACGTATGTTTGAATCATTATTCAATAATAAAAGTGTTGCACGAAGCAATACAAAAAAAATCCGCCCAAGCAAGACCATTATCCTGAATTCCCATTTAGTTAGTGCTCTGAGCTAATCAAGCTGTTAAGAACACAATATGAAACAAGACCTATAAGTATTCAGAAAAAAATCACCATCTTCTCTTAAAACTGGGTTTAGACAAGGCAAGTCTCAGTTGAATTCAACTTGCTTGAACGTGTAAACCATGCCATTCAACTGACTTGATCAACTAACTCGAATTTAAAAAAGTTGAACAACTCTCAACTGAGTTGATCAATGACTTGCCTGGTCTAAACCCAGCTTAACTCTTAACTATTCTTGCATTTACACATAGGCGCTCCAATGCGCTTAAGGGATTGATATTTGTTGGACACAGCTCGATCGAGCAGACGCACCAATCTACTCGAAGGTAAAATTTTGTCAGACGCAATTAGGTATAACGTCTATTAAGAGACGCACATTCCCATTAGCAGCTTAAATTTTGCAACAACTAACAACGTCTTGCGTCTCTACGAAAATTAAACTCTGGAATGTGACAACACCCAGTGGGAACTAAATTTATAATAGGCTCAAAATCATCGAATACCCTTCTATTTGAATAACTTTTGCTCAACTTGCAAAAATTCAACATCAAACATTGAACAACAACAAGTTCGCAACTCTAGTTCAAATTTGGAATGAAAGACCATCCTTAAACTACAACCAGTTAGTTGTTTACTACAACCAGTAAGTTGTTTAAAACTAGCGAAGTCAGCCATACTTATTAATAAGTTTCTGTTATAAAGAAATATTTCCCGAACTTTGAATGAAATTCCGTCCCTGATTTTCCAGGTAAAAAAAAGAATTCTCTGATATTCCCTGATTTTCCAGGTTTTTCCATGTAGTCGACACTCTAATAAATGAAAAGCGGTAAAAGGTGAAATGTTTCCCTCTTTCTGCCGTCATTCAGAAAAAAAAACTTCCTCGCAGCGGAGTGGATCGCCTTGACAAGCAATGGCGGGGTGGAAGGAGACTCACCTCTTCAACGAGCTGTTTTTGCATTAAGTTCAATCTGCACCTACCCGATATCATCTGAACCGACTGGCGATTTTCTATACATACATATCTCGCTCTCTCATTTGTGGAGAGTCGATCGAATGATATCGAGCCGATGTGATCGAACAAATCTCCTGAGCAACTAGCAGCGGCAGTATCTCCAACGGTAGGTGGAGCCTTTTGACTCGGATTGAACAATCGGTCCTTCTCAGGACCACACATTTGTACAGAAAGAGTTAAATTCGTGTGATAAATTGGCAGTTGATTAGCACTTAATTTTATGGCTTTCTCAGTCTAGTCGACGTTTCGGCCGCTTATTGTGGCCTTTTTCAAGGGTAAAACAGTCTACCGTTTGTCGTCTGTTTTACCCTTAAAAAAGGCCACAATAAACGGCCGAAACGTCGGGCAATGCAAAACTAACTGTTTGAATTACCCTAGACTGAGAAAGCCATAAAAACGAAATCTCCATAAAACCAGTCGAACAACCAAATCAGTATACTTGATTTAAATGCATATCGCACAACCGGGAAAATGTTCAAAATTCTGGAAAAAAAAACCGTTTGTTTCTGGATCCAAAGTCACCAAAATTTGTCAATGTTTTAACTATCTTGAAAAAGTTCGGTCGGTTCCCTTAGAAATATTTCCCCTCACAGAATTATTTTCAGAGTTTCACGAAAATAAATTTGAGATTCTCTCTGAGTCGCCGAGAAACCCTTGAACATTATTCTTTATAACATTTCAGAACACTAAAAAAAATCCAGGAATTCATCCTAAGATTCGCTTTGAAAAAAATCACTGAAGCTTTTTTTCATAATTATATTTAAAACCCTTTCATAATTATATAGTGAATCCTCCTTAGAACTTCCAATTCTTGCAATTCTGCTCATAATTATGCTGGAACTCTGCTCTTAATTAACTTAAAATCCTCTTAAAATTATTCACGATATGCCCTTGGAATTATTCTCGGAATTCTCATAAAACTATTCTAAGAATTGCTCTGGAATTTGATCCTCTTGGTATTTCTCGCTGGATTTTATTGTAACTCTCTTTCGAATTAACTTGAAATTATCTTTAAAATTTTCAAAGAACTCAATACTCTTGAAATTTTCTTGGAGTGGTCATCACAACTGTTTGAAATTTTTTCTCATAACTTATTTGGAATATTCATTAGAAATGGACCTGGAATCCTCTTTACAATCGTCATGCAATTTTCCACACAGCTATCTAAAGATATCTACTCTGAACTCACACTATTGACTTGGAGTTCTAGTGAAATATCTTGGTATTTTGCTATGAAATATATTCTTGTTATCTCCAGATTTCTTTTTAAAATCTCTTTAAAATTCTCTTCATATTCAGTTCATCAGAGTGACTGTATCCTGAAAATCCAGTCCAAGGGCCTTGAAATTTTTAATCGAAATTACAAGCTTTTCCCGGTTTTCTCTATTTCCCGATTCTGGTCACCCTGCAATTAGATCAATATTTCTATTACTGATTTCCCTATCACAGATTTCAATACCAAGCACTGCAATTATCAGACGGTACCTCTCTTTATTCTGTTAGATTAGCATTGTAAGTCCCTTCAACTTGGAGCATAATGCTATGAAACGGCTTGTTGTGCCACGTCTCAATTTTAATTTCCTGGATTTTTTTCTGATGGGGGCGAGCATGCCGTACTTTAGCATATTTCTCCATGTAGGAGGGACTTACAATGCTAATCGAAAAGCGTTAATAGAGGTACCGTCTGGTTTTTTTTTCTCTGTGCAAAGTACTGAAATTTGTAATCTGTGATAGGGAAATCGCTTTTTTCCCCACCACAGAAACGCCCATACAAAATAAACAAAGACAAGTTGTTCACAATGCATTAAACTAATAGGGTTAATGTTCCTAAAGTCAGCCTAATTGTCCCTAATTTTGGACCTATAAATTAATTTCGAGGGCAAGTATTTTTTTGATAATGATAAACTAGAAATCAAAAATATTAATTTGTATTGTCCAGATGACACAATTTAAGAACAGGAGATTTTTATAGATGGGTCCAATCTTTGGATCCATAGGTCAAAATTAGAGCCATTTCCCATATATAATTTTTTTTACAGCATTCTCTTCTGATAGGAATGCTAAGAATTAAATAAATTATTACAGTCAACTCTCACTTACTGGATCTCTCCTTATCTCGATTCTCCCTAACTCGATGGAAATCCAGGGACCTTGATTCGCAAGTCGAATCAAACTAACTAGCCTAAAGCGTGCAGTTATGATTCGCCACTCAACTACAATAAATTGATGCCGTAAATCCTGAAAATATTACGTTGGTGATTAAGAATGCACAACTATCATTATAAAATTGAAATTGTCACTGCAAGACACTTCTGATCCAGCCGTTAACTATCTAGGAACGATTGCGCAATAATAGTGTGAACCAATGACAATCACGGTAGCAGAAAACATAAATTATCAGTTCAGTTGCGTACTTTGAATTTTGGCGTGCACCTTTTCAAACAAATGTTTTGCAATTTGTGACTACAAATTAAAATTATCCATAGAAAATTTCAACACTAACCGTCGAACATTAGACTTTTGACAATATATCAACGATTGGTTTCTCTCTATCCAATCTTATGGTACGTACAGAAAGGTAAATAAATTTGGAAGCCATCAGAAATAATAACATTCCGTTTGGTGCTAAACTGCGCTAGATTGAGAAAGACTAAGTTCAGGTTGTGCTTAATAGGCCGGAAATGGGGTAGTTAACCCTATTTGAATGTTATCAATTTTATGGAATTTTTACTCAAAATAAAAAAAAAATTTACCGCTAATGTTTTTCCCAGAAAGGCTTTACTTTTTCAATAACTTTGTCTCAGACGTCATTTCGATCAAAAGTGTCGTTTCCGTGCTACAATTTATTAAAAATGTCAAAGACGCCATTTTGAAATCTTGTCCAACATGATCGATTTTTTTTTTGTTTTTTGCAAAAATGTGAATGATTGACCATAACAAACAATTATGCAAAGTTTCATGCAAATCGGAGAAGGTCGAGTAAATTTCTTTTATTTTTTAGCTATTTGACGTGGAACTGGTCACCTGAAATTGGAATAGGGGAAATCGATGTAAATGCCCCTAATTTGGGCCCATACATAAATTCAGCAATCGACTAAATTTTCAATAGTGACCAAAAATATCCATTAGTACCGTCCCAATCCTAGATAAAATTGATTAATAGCTGATTGTTAGCGATGGGCCCAATCTTAGATCCATAGGCCAACATTAGAGCCATGATTGAATCCTAAAAACAATAATATGGGATACAGAACAAGTCATTCTTTTGATAAGGACTCGCTCTATTATATTGGGTAATTTTGAAATTTTACCATGTTCGTACTCTAAGGTTTATTTACTTTCCCAGTTATTTCGTCTAATTCCCGTGTTTTTCTCGGTTACTTTTAAAATTTCTGGTTCGCTGGGCAGTGTGAATGGTGTATTTTGGGGAATTGATTCTGGCGAATGGTTTTCGAGCAAATGTCATACAATCGGAATTTTGATAAAAAAAATCCCTTGTAATTATAATCATAAAATGAATTCCACTCCGTGAGGGCAGAATTGAAATATATAATGAGGAAAAAATTATCATATCTTCAGATCTTCAGAAATCATCAAGGATATTTGTATTATTAGCTAAATTTGGAGGATTCGCTTTTTAGAGGCTTATTATTAAATTCAAGAACCCCGGGCATGAACTTTTCCAATCTCAACTTGAGTTCAACCAAGCATCCAATTCTTAAAATCCTGCACTTCCTCTGTTCTGAAGCCGCACAAACGAATAGAATCTCCCAACAACAACGACAACAACAAAACAACCCCGGGAGTAATCTAAATTAAACATTTCCGTTTTCAATTACGATCCAATCAAATGCGAGCCAGAATGGAGGAAAATCTTTTTTTTATTATTATTGTATCGCAGAGAGGCTGCGATAAAACGCAGCGCCCGGCGGCTTCATCCTATTAAGGGGTAGGGTATCCCATTGCAGCGAATCACACAACAAAGTGAGAAATATGAGAACACCTTCAGGAAAGAGGCAGCAACAACAATCTAATTACAGCTCCGAATTAGAAGACACGCTGGAACATCCAAAACAAGGCGAAACAAAACCGAGAATCTTCTCCGAAAAGAATCTTTCAGCTCGTTGTTTGTGAGTTTGAGAATTATCTAAAGCCCGGCTCATATATCATCCTTTGCGTTCCCTTGGCATGGGTGTGGTGTGTGGTTGGAGCTGCTGACAGTTTTACGAGTTGGGCTGTTGCTACTGGCGCTCCCGAAAATTTAAAAATGAAAAATCTAAACACACATCCACCTCTCGGCGCAAGTGGGTGTCAAGTGTTGGATAGATCGACGATCACGTTTGGTGAATGGAAAAAAAATATACAACTTACTAGAACGAGCGATTAAGACACTTCGTTGGTCACTGCTGTTGCCTCAATGGTGGTGTAGAGAAGTGGATTGATGCCTTACAGCAGATAAGTTTGACATAATTAGGCTATTCACTGAATGAACGATGGGATTCAGAGCAGCGATGAAAGGGAGTGGGGTGCGAGGTGAGACGAATCGGAATGATGTGTGCGTTGTAAATTGGAATGCTGAGAGTTGGTGCATATGTGCAATGATGGAGGCTGTGGTCCGATCGTCGCTCGGTCGCCCTATGCAGACGATCATCATTGGTGATGATGGTATGAAATATTTGTTTTAATTTATGGCATGCATGTTTGTTTAGAAAACTGTATGTCGTTTGTTGCAGTTAAAGAATGGAATGTTTTATGCTTTCTGTGTTTTCCGACAATTGAAAGCTATTAAAATAGCGATGCGATGTGAGATATTAGCTTCGTCGCACTTGCTTGGTGAGGCAAAACTGTTCCCAGTTAAAGTAGTGATATATACAGATGTTTTTTAATAGGTAATCTCCACAGCCCCATTTCTTAACTAAATAAATGTTCCCTATTTCAAGGCTGTTCTTCGTTTGCATAACAATGGCGGCTCCTAAGCACAGTCACTAAATTCCGAACAAATGCACCGCATCCAGGTCAACAATTGGCAATTTCGGTCAACGATCCGTTAGATTATAGCATCGCAAGATTTAGGCCATTCTGTGCTGGTGGTTGTAGTGGCGGTTGGGGGTTCCGAGCGCCTATCGTAAATACTTCTTCCTCTATTCGCCCTCCCTAGAAGGAAGCTTAATACCAAAATACCAGTTGCGTTCTATCGAATCCGTTTTTAGCTATCATATTTAACGCGCTTTCCACACCGACTCCTCCTCTTCCTGCTTTCCGATAGTATTATGTTGACTTGCTAGTTCTTTACTATTATTTGCTCACGGGACACTTCTTCATCGCTCTTCTTTTTATTTTGTACCATCGAACAACGAACTTTACTTGAATGCCAGATGTCTGAATAAATATTCAAATGGTTTCTATTTTCGATTTTTGCTTCCCCTCTTTTGGGTAGATTTATCATTTTATTGTTGCTGTCGTTTGCTGGAAATCACCTCGACATAAATCATCATCAGCTGTGCAACTCCGTCCAACGACTGTGTCTGCTTGAAGTAATATCTAACGAACTGTTGAAGTGGGTGCAGAGGCGTTGCGTTGTTTTGATTCACGGTCCAAAGTGTCATTTTGTTTGTTTATCCAAAAAATGTTCAGGAGATTGATATACATGAGGGTGTGTAGGTATAACCGATGGATGGTAATCTAATCCACTAGTTTGAGGTAGTAATTCATCAAAACGGTACTCGATTATGGAATCCGCCTTTCCGGTTTTGGAAGACAACGATTCATGTTTATTACCGTTTTGGAATTTTATTGAATGACCTGTGAATAACCCACCGATCATCGTGGATACCACCTCTGCTGTTTGACCGGCTTTAATGAGAACGATAAATTATGATTTATTTTCGTGGCTCATCATCATCATCGCCTCCGTCTTCATGTTCGACCTTGTTGATCGCATCTAATACTTGGTTTATTATTTTTAAATTAATTTAATTACCTCCGCACGCGTTCGCGATCTGACAGAGCATTTTTCGTTCCCATATCGCACACACAATGGGGCAACCTTTGAACCAACGTTCTTGAGATTTACACGCTACAGAAGTGCAATAACGCTGCAACAGGTCACAGAATGGTCGCAAAAAACTTGTTTGCGCCCCTCCAGGGCACTTGGCGGAACATATTTTAATTACCTACCCGAGAACACCCATCATTTGAAAGCGATAGTTGCAAATGAACCCATTTCCTGGGAAAGCACATGGTCGTGGTTTGATGAGACCCTTAGCGAACGACCTCCGAACGACACACGAATGTAGGAAGTTGCAGTAGATTGTCCAACTTGGTTCGGCTTTGCTGGCTGTTGACCGCATGCCTGCGAGGTTGCGAAACCACAACTGACATGCGTGTGTAGGAATTTACTATGGCCGAGGTCATCCGTGTTATTGCTGCTTGGCACCGCTTTCAAGCAACATGCGTGAGATCCATGCGAAACGCATTTATAGCCATCCGCAAGCGGGCGAGCAGCGAGTGTGCAAGACTGCAAGTCATGTGTGACAGTTTGATGGGACAAAGAAACTTATGGACCATGGTGAGGGAAAGTTGCTTCGTAGTAAATTCCGCAATGCCACTACTGGATGTCCATTCCATTGGAGGGTATTTGCAACTTGTCATTAGTTGGTAGCATCTCTGCATGGTCTTGGTGAGGGATGTGTATGAAATACAATCGACTCCTCAAAACAGAATTTGAAAACAAGCTCAATGGTCGCTCAAAATGTTAGTGACCAGTTTCTGACTAGAACCAAAACGCATCACTTTAATGCCACATGAGAATTCAAAACCAAGTTCAATGGTAGTTATAAAATGCACTGGGGACCACATTGGTCACATCTGGACATGTTAAGGGTACCTCCGAGGAAGTGGCCATATTTTGACTTGGACCAAAACCCATCATGCAACACCTCAAATCACATAAGAAAAGTGGCGTTCCGGAACCTCACTTTTTACCAGTGCACCACCTTTCAAAACTAGATTTAAATTAATGTTCATACTCGATTCTGTTGAAAAAAATACACTTAATCTTCTAGTTTACTCGATATCTATCCATTGCAAGCAATATTTTGATAATTATGCATGTTTTCAGAGTTGGTGCACAGGTAGATTGAGGTTAAGGAAACGACATTTTTTAATATATCACGAAAACGTCACTTGTAATCGATGAAGTTTGATGCGAAGTTGAAGAGAAAAAATAAAGTCTTTGTAAGAAAAATAAACACGGTAAAAAAATCAGCAAAAACATTATAAAAAAAGGTGTTCAAAACTTAAATAACAAAAAATGCAATTGTGCAATATTTTGTTTTTGTTTTAAGTTTACGGATAATGCAAACTGTTGATATATAAAAAACTTTGGACACTTGAAAATTGACAAAAATCGTAGAACAACTCTTGGTCAATTTTTTGGATTTCAGGGAATTTCACTCATTTTCCTAGAATTTCGTCATATTCGAAGAAAACCAAGGAGAATTTCACTCATTCAATGAGTAACCAACTTTTGAAGAGCTTTGAGTGTGTTGGTTTATTTCCTTCAAATTCCGTTATAATTGCTTATCTTTTGACAGATACGCGTATTTCGTCTACTACTTCCAGAATTTATCAGTGCCAAGTACTCAACACCACTGATGAAGTCTGCAAGTAGTAGACGAAATACGCGTATCTTTTAAAAGATAAGCAATTATAACGGAATTTAAAGGAAATAAACCAACACACTCAAAGCTCTTCATAAAGGGATTCCGTTAAGAGGTTCGACAAATTTAAAGGATTCAACTTTTAAAGATTTTGAATGAAATCCGGCTCCATTTTGAGTTGATCTCATCGGTCTCAGTTTTGTGGACTATACTGGGGTGCAAATCAAAACATTGTGTAACGAAATAGTGTTAGGTTTTGAACGCTTATAACTTGGTCATTTATTGATAGATTTAAATTCTTTTCGCACCCTTTGATTCAGAATTGATGTGAGATTTTTTGATATAAAGATTATAGTACTTTACCATTTGTAAACTATTGAAAAATTATCAAACTTTTAGGCCGCAATCAGCCAATTGGGTTCTTTAAGGGTATTGAGGTAAATGCATATTCGTAATCTGCATTAAAAATGGAACCCAAACCCAAAATTTCATCAATTTTGGTACACTGGAACTATTTTAAATAAGAACGATTACATTTGCAAAAATCACCTTATTAGCGCCCCTCGGTGTCACTTTGTATGAGAGTGAGCTGTCATTTTGTCAGTTTAGTGTCAAACAGTGAAGTTATTATTTTGCTTTAAATCTTGGTTTAAAAATCGAGATTAAAATGTGTGGGTTCGAAAAAAATATCGCTGTGCTCAGAAAACGAAGCTCTTTCAGATGATATATAAAAACCAATATATTTTTCAAAATTAAAGAACCCAATTACGTGCTCGCTTGCTATAACTTTCGCGAGAACTAAGAGAAGACCGGTTTCTAGGTTATAAAAGAGCTTACCTGTACGTTTTAGTTCAGATCGTATGGGGATGTGACGGTTGTCACATCGTCTCAAGCCGTACACGGCCGATGAAACTAGCTCGAAATTGAATTAGTATTAGTAAGATTTCTCTCAAGATAGCAGAAGTATACGGCCAATGAGATTAACTCAAAATTTAGTCGAATTTGACTCAAAATTTGCTTAGTGAATGAGCAAAAACTTCTTGAATACCGTAGAATCCAGTTGAATAGCTAAAATTGCATTTAAACGACACTCACTTTGAATTTGTTTAACGGGTACTCCTGCAGTGCCCAATGGCGCTACGCAATGTAATATAATTGTGAGTTGAATTCGACTCAGGAATTAAGCTACTTTTATCGGCCGTGTGGGTAGAGTGGGTAATTTTTTTCTCTCGATTTTCGTCATATTCGAGCAGATTTTTGAGGAAAATTTGACTCGCTCAGTTAATAAAACTTTCACGATTTTAAGTTAAATATTCAGTGATGTCATGGTGGTTAGAATTGGTAACCCTCCAGGGTAATATTTATATTTATTTCCTACAAGGACGCAAAGGGTAATTCTAAATGAGTAACCAGTTCCAAATTTACCATGACATCACAGGATTGAGGTCTTCATCAAAACTGTTCAGATGCACCGGAAGGTGAACAGTTGAGTTCAGAATTCGTCGTCCAGGTGGCTAACTAATAAATTATTTGCTTAACTTGACATCTTGACTAGATAGAAGGTTACTGTTTTTGACAAAGTTGCTCTGATTAATAAGACCAGTACGACTAGACAGAGGGGCCTCCCTTAGCTCAGTCGGTAAAGGCATAGCTTCAAAGCAAGCCATGCTGGAGGTGGCTGGGTTCAATTCCCGGTCCGGTCTAGGAATTTTTTGGGTTGGAAAATTTCTCGTTTTCCCTGGGCATAGAAGTATGATTGGACTTGCCACCCAATTATACCAATTGCATAAATGGTACAGGCATCGAAAGCTCTCAATTAATAACTGTGGAAGTGCATCTAGAACACTAAGTTGAGAGCACGCAATAAGCTAATATGCGATATGCAATAAGCTTGAAATGCGAAGAAGAAGAAGACGACTAGACAGAAGTTTGCTGTCTTCGGTTCTGAATGACAAGATCTATCGTATCTCACTCGAACAAATCACTAACCCCTAGTGCCATTTGATACTAATGGCTTGCTTAAGTCGACATCTCGACTAAATAGAAGGTTACTTCCAACACGACCTATTGTATAGGGGACAGCTTAGTTCAACATTCTCACACCTGGATTGGCGAGTATACGATTTGACTTGAAATTACTTGCTCTAACTTGAAAGCTCAACTAGATAGATGGTTGCAGTTTTTGACAAAGTTGATCAGATTTATAAGACCTATTGTATTGTTGCCAGTTTAGTTGAAAATTTCTTCACCATTGTGATAGGAACTGTATTTTGAAATATGAAAATTGAATTCAATTAAGGATATTGGATGTCCCTTAATTTCAAAAACTTGAATTGAATGTTTGTTTATTTTAGGATAAAATTTATAAAACAATAATATTGAAAATATTAGTTAAATTACTAAGCAAAAAAAAACAATCTCAATCCTACGTCAATAATGCGGTCGTGGCTGGGACACAATTGGCAAATCAAAGTTGGCTCTCGTGGAGAATAGAAGAACTATGAAAGTGATGATGGTTTCAAAATTTTCCACGGGGAAGTATACGAGTGCAATCTTAAAATGCTTTTATTTTGAAAATGGAGCATTTTATTTAAATCTGGTTACTGCTACAGTGGTAGAAAAGCGGAAGTCTATGTTTACACCTAAAAATCTGAACAGAAATTATGTTTTCTGTATTATATGTCTATTGAGTAGTCCTGAAGTTTTCTACTAACGTAGCACTAACCAGATTTAAATAAAATGCTCCATTCACAAAATAAAAGCATTTTAAGATTGCACTCGTATACTTCCCCGTGGAAAATTTTGAAACCATCATCACTTTCATAGTTCTTCTATTCTCCACGAGAGCCAACTTTGATTTGCCAATCTTTATTTTTGACCTAGGACGGTAAGGTTCTGAATGTATCGTACCTATTGCAAACTTTTCCAAAGTTTACAAGCTGAAATTTAATGCTTGGTGATAGTTTTGAAATAAATAATAAATTACACCTAAAATATTGTGAGTAAATGTAAATTTTAACACAAGAGAATGATTGAATTATATAAACTATAATTATTCCAATGAATTGAAATCAAATTTCGCCTTTTGAATTTAAAAATATTAATTTTCTGGCAGCCGGTGCTGAGTTGGGTTGTCACGAAAATTTCCGAAAAAATATAAATCGGAAAACTTGCCAATCATGAGCCGGTTGGCCAATCAGGAGCTAGAGTAGCGTAGGTTGACTTCGAAATTCGAACATAGCTAGCGTAGGGATTGTAGGGGGATTCCACTGCTCGCATCTCTTCGAAATTGGTCTAGGTAGCCAAGACCAATACCATTACAGCGGCTACTCTACTACAAAAGGCGCAATTCACCCTGAACGTGATCCGGTATATGTGACCTGGTGATATATCGTACGATCGATCATACGATCCCTTTTGTAAGCATGGGACCAGGAATGCTATATAAGATCGTCCGGCCCACAGGGACGGTCTCTTATACCTAGAATAGCGAGAAGATCAAGTCGGTGAATATTTGGCAAGCGTGAATAAAGTGAAATTGTGCTGACAAAGTCTAAACTTCGTTTTCAAATTCACTTGTTTAAAGTTAATAAGATTTGCTTTAGCAAATAGTGTTTTGGTTCACAAACAGTTAAATACGGTTCGTGGAAAGTGATTTCGGGGTAACTTGTAAGGCCACCACGTGGCCCTGGTCCTCCTTATCGCCAACGTTGAGGCCAGTAGTGGAGTGAGAGATCGCAAACCGTTCGAGACGTGAGAAGTCGGCACATAGACTGTCCGTGAAGTTAGCCGACCGGAATCGCAAGGTGTCGCGCGAGTGTGAACTAAACCGAAAATAATTCCTCTTGAAGAAAGTGTGCACATGAACGCTATCCAGGTTTGCCAAAGGTCGTCCGTCAACATAGGTCATCCACGGTGAAGATCACCTCCGACCGAAGTCGGAACCGGAAGCCGTAGTAGCATGAGTGCAGCCTCCGACGGTACCGTGGTAACGGTATCACGACCAGCAGCAGGAGCAACAACGAGTATAGTGAGTCCGTTCTTATTTTTTAAGTAAATTTCCAATAAATTTTGGAGTTAAATATTTGAATAAACCGTTAGTTAGTTTGCTTTCCGTAATTTTTTACTTTTAATACTTTTCTTGTGTGCACCGAAAATTGAGTTCAGCTTGGTTCGCTTTCGGCAGCAAAAGGGACAGGTGAGTTTCCACTAGTGCGTTTGGTCGACCCTGAGAATTATTAAAGAGGTGAGTTAGCTCGGCTGGCTAGTGAAGACGTCCGCGCCAAATACGGTGGGAAGTTTTCATTAGTTACACTATAGTGCAATCTGTCCCTTCTAACCAATATAACAAGTAATTCATCGCACCATGAGATTTGACTTATTTGACACCATAAGCAAGTCCAAGTGTGGTCAATATGGCCCTGAGCACCACTGTTATTATCGAATATTAGGTTTGATTCAAGATGATGTTGACCACTTCTCGGAGTATTCTGGCTTTTTGGCGTTCTTACGCCATTTAGGCAATTTGAAGCAAATTTTAATTTGTCGTCTTTGAAGCCATTTTGGTATTTATAGGCCATTTTGGCCTTTCTTAGGGCGATTTTATTGTGTTTATAGAGTCATTTTCGCGACATCAGGGCTGCCATTCGGATGACCAATTTGATAGTTCTAGGCCAAGTTCCCTAAGTTCATCCGTTCTCAAGTAATTGCGAATTTTAAAAATAGACGTTAATATATTTCCATTATTTTAGACCTTTTTCGAATATGAAGAGCTTTGAGTGGGTTGGTTTATTTCTTTAAATTCCGTTATAATTGCTTATCTTTTGACAGATACGCGTATTTCGTCTACTACTTGCAGACTTCATCAGTGCCAAGTACTCAACACCAATTGCACATCTACTCGACTAAGTTGGCAGTTACCTCTCAGATTCCAAATTACAGCAATTGGGTGCAAATATTTTGACTGATTGGGTTGTTTAACTTCGAAAAATATATCGATTTTTATACATCATCGTTATAGAGCTTCATTTTATGAGCACAACGATATTTTAATCGATCCCGTAGACATTTATCTCGATTTTTAAATCAAGATTTAAATTTTTGATCGTTGACAGCTCGCTTCCATACAAAGTCCTTCCAAGGGGCTCTACGATGATGATTTTTGCTAATGTAATCGTACTTATTTAAAATAGTTCCAGTGTACCAAAATTGATGAAATTTAGGATTTCGGTTCCAACCCAATTAAACATCATTCCATACTTGTTTTATGATTTTTGAAAAGGTCTAATTTTGGAAGCTTACGATTTAAAACAAACTAAACACATTTTTTAAATAAGCCATAGAAAAATTAGTCCGGAAAAATTGACAATTTGTAATGGAAAATGTAATCTTGGGTAGCAACCAACTTATCTGCAAATTTTCATAAAAACCTGAAAGTGGTTTCATTTTTGTCGAGAGATGGAGAACTCTATTTTGTGTTTCAAGTGCAATTTTATCGTTTTATAACAATTGAAGCATTCTGCTGATTCTTTTGGTATTTTTACACCACGGGGTAGATTCGAAGAGCACCTTCTGATGACTTAAATTAAAGCTATGGCACAACCGGCCATTAGGGACACCCTACTGCGTCATTCGCGAGCTGTTTTAAAAATGACCAGGACCATATCAAGTTTGGTAAGTTTCCAAGAAGAAACTTTCCAACGCTTCTGCAAGACTTTTTGGAGACGATTATCCCATTCCCCGTGTTTCCCACGCAACCATACTACTAAATATATTAAGTGAATTTGTCAGCCAACAGTGCCGGGCATCCGGGAAATTCTCACGTGCAGAGAGCAGAGCATCCTTTTTTGGCCCACTGCCAGCAGCTGCTTTGGGCAGGCCTTCGAGGGTAATGTCTCGCAACTATGCAGCAGCTCTTCCAGAACATCGTCCCAGACGACGACGACGGCCGGCAAAGAGGACGTGAGAAATTTTGCATTTTCATAATTGCCTCAGACTCACGTAAAATATGCTGCTCCTGCTGCTAGTTCACACAATGACTTATGATGAGAGCAGCAGAAGCACTATCTTCTTACTCTCTGGCACAGTTTTTCCCCCAGCAGGAAGGACTATTTTAAACGTCAACTCCACACTTAGCCGTCCGGGACCGGGTCGTACGAATTCTTGGTAATAAATTAATGACTTTAATTTGTCCCAACTATTCTGCTCGTTGCGGCTTTCAAGAAGATGTCGGATTTAGTCAAGAGTTGTTGCTGGGAGGAAAAGGGCCAAATTCTGCGGATTCCTCTGTGGGCAAAGTGGTGCGATGTGTCGTGCACTATGTCCGTCTCCGGCACAAAGCGTGGAACCGTGTGGATCGGGTAATTAAACCTGATGCTGTCGGTGCTCGAGCTAGCCAAATAGACAGCGCAGTGGAATTTAGTGTAGATGGTCTCACGCCGCCGTGCCGGTCGATCCGCCAGAGACGTAATCTTGCGAGCATTTGGAAGAGCGGTGGTTGTAAATAGAAGCTGGCGAGAATAAACAAAACTAATAGGTGCACGGACGTGTCGAGTTCAGACCGAGTGCGGATTATCTTATCTCGGGCGTTTTTCGGGAGAAATTGGAGACGGCATATTTGTTAGACTTAGTGGCGGCTTGATGTGGGATTGAGGGTGAACTGAACTGCGAAACGCGATCTAGCACTACATTTAAATTCCAATGACCCTTCCATCGGATCTAAACACATGTGAATGTAACTGGGGTTTTTGCTATTCTTTTTTGGGTCGTAGCCTGCAATAACTGGTTCAAAACTTGCATTCGAACGGACTGAATTATGCATTATTAGTAAGTAAAAGCTACAGAAGAATCTACAACGCTAACCAACCAGAGCAATTTAAAACCTATGTACTGCAATTAAGTACCGTTCGCTAGCAGTTACACATTTGCATAGCTCACCCTTTGCCAAAGGGGGTCAGTTCAGAACATTTTTCCCTCCTTTTTCAGTAAAGCCGTGTAAGATTACAACTCAATCTCCCGGAGCAACGGATGTTGCTTTGGTTTCTTCTACTTCTCCGGCTCCAATTGACCACCGGGGGAAAAACGCCGGGCGGTGTGTTTTATGGCAATAAAATTTCCTTTCCCAACTTTCATCCTGCTGATGCTCTCTCTCTCTCTCGCTTCATGTTTATTTACTCCTGGCCAATATGGCATCGTGAAATTATTAAAAGCATTTTTACCACTCACTCTCGCTCGTGCTATTTGAAACTTTTAGTTAAATCTCTACATTTCGCCAGAAGGAAGCTTCTCAGACCCCCAAGATTTCCAGATCCCCCCTTTCCCAATATAAATAATCTATATATGTAGATTTTTCTCGCGTCTAGTGCAAAGTCATCGTCATTATTTTAATAGCCCCAACCCGGCTCATGCCCCTACGAACACGCGGTCAGATTGTAGGTAGGCAGCTGAGCGAGCAGGAATTAACTCGCTTAAAAATTGCTGATGGATGGATTGGATTGGGGGATGGGGGGATTGGTACAAACTAATTTTCATAAATTTCAAAGCGATTTAAATAGCGTGTAGCAAATCCGCGTACCGTGGCGGCGGTGGCGGCCCATGCACCCAGGGCATATGTGAATGTGCGCGTTTTTTTTTTTCAGGAATTGAAATACAACAAAAACGATGAAATCTACTTTGTTTACGTTAGTTGGTCGGCGTGGCGCGGCCATTCTCTGCTCTGTGCAGTGAACCTTCTTTGGGGTCTCTCTATAAATGGGCATTAAAGCAGAGGCATAGCACCGGAGGGTTTAAGGTTTAAGGCCCAGCTCTGCTCTGCTGCTGCCAAATGTGTTTCCTGTTTGCTGGTCGCGGAAGCCCACACACATGCACGCTGCACGGCTTAGAAGCGGTGCGGCGGTGGTGATAAACAATGGTGTTGTTGTTGATGGTCTGACGCCTTTGTCGGAGAGCTGAGGGTATTTAGATTTGATATGCTGACATGTGGCAAATACGGGGAAATGAGTGGTTCACCAAAAAAAAAAATGAATTTCGTTGTGCTTTGAAGTTTGGCATGAGTTTTAGCAAGTGTGATAGAAAGATTAACGTCCGATCGTTATGGTGGGATGAATCCGTAATTTGACAAGATTTCTAAAAAAAAAATGAGCAATGGAAGTGGTGCAGTGACGCCTTCCAGCTTTCACTGTAGCTTGAGCTTGAATGCCTGTACATAGCACAGTTGCTACTCGATGATTGACAAAGCTAGCAAAATTGCTCAATGAACCAAATGAATGTATCTTAACTTTAGCTGAACATTCTCACTGCACAATTTTTGAAAGCTTACTACATTATTCTGTAATAATGACGCAGACCACGTCCTTGCTATATTATTGTTGAGGTTAGCTTTATCAAACGATTCAGTTACAACATCCATGACCCGTATGCAATAAAATCACTGTACTGTCTTACATTTATGTAAGATCAATAGTTAAATATTGCAGCATAGTTTGGTCACTTTTTTCACTCACGCTGAGGAACGATTAGAATCAGTTCAAAACAAATTCTTATTATTTGCTCTTCGTAAAGTATCCCTAATAAAAAATAACCATAAAAGAGAGCTTAACGACGTGTTCGGGATATCATCCAAACCATTTGTGGGATAGTTTACCCATCCGGAATACAGTTCGTTTATGGTATTTGTTTATTAGGGATGTTGGACAAGATTTCCTCTTCCATCTTATGATGCACGCTGCATGCTCATCAACATCTTCTTCTTCTTCTTCTTCTTCGCATTTCAAGCTTATTGCACATCGCATATTAGCTTATTGCGTGCTCTCAACTTAGTGTTCTAGATGCACTTCCACAGTTATTAATTGAGAGCTTTCGATGCCTGTACCATTTTTGCATTGGTATAATTGTGTGGCAAGTCCAATCATACTTCTATGCCCAGGGAAGTCGAGAAATTTTCCAACCCGAAAAATTCCTAGACCGGACCGGGAATTGAACCCAGCCACCTCCAGCATGGTCTTGCTTTGTAGCTGCGCCTTTACCGACTGAGCTAAGGGAGGCCCCCAGAAAAAAAAACAGCAGTACTTTAATTCTATTCGTAATGTTAACACATGACTTGTTACTTGTTGAAAATGGTCTACATCTGATTGACGACAGTAAATAAATAAATAAATAATTAAATAAATGCGCATTTGATTTATAAGGTTGTTAAGGACGGAAATTTCAAGGGAATGCCCAGAAGGAATTATAAGATGATTCTGGGGAGTCCTGAAAGCAAGTCTGAAAACATCTTGGGATGATTCTAAGAAAATTATATCCTATGAAGAAGTACATCTTATATAAATCTGGAAATTGTCTAAGTTATCATAACTACCTATCGTAATCCTACTTCAAAGTTATGATCGTTGATTCAGAATTAAAAAAAAAACAAAATTTCTGTGCCCGATAATGTGTGTCTTGAAACATTTTCCATAACTTAGTTATGGAAAATTTTTCAAAACATACATTATCGGACAAAGAAATTTTGTTTTTGTTTTTATTCTGGGGCCACGACCGTGGCTTTGACGTAGGATTACGAAAGGTAGTTTTGATGTCACAGCAAAAGTATAGTATATATTAAATTGATTTCTTAACTCGTTATCAGTGAAAAATTTCGATAGGTTGAAATTCGGAAGCAATTTGAGAGTTCTGTAGTACAAGCCAATCCTGGACAATATGTCTTGGATAAAAGCTCTTACTTAGTTAACTCTTTTATCAGCCATTTGTGGTCCTGAAAAGGACCGATGGGTTGGAAGCCTGGAAGCCAGTTTAGAACAATGCTGTGGAAATTTGTCCTCGATGTTCTTCGAGATGATATCGGTGCGGGAAATGAAATATGTATTAGGGAAAACACATCAATCACAGAATCTGAGCCTACCGGACGGTACCTACGTTTATACTTTTTGATGCAAATTTTAAGCCTCTTCTATTAAGAGAATTTGGTAAGATTTTTTTTCGTAATTATCTTAAAAGGAGGAGCTTAAAATTTGCAACAAAAGGCATAAAGATAGGTACGGTCTGGCATGCTCAATGCTTGGAATTGATATTCGGCGACTGTGTTAGAGAAACCACTTTTCCTATCACGGAAACGCCTCGTTTTTTATGTCAAAATTACGCATTTCGTACAAAAAAACGCACAGAACTTTTGGTTTATTCAATAGATAATAATGAGAGAGAGAAGGATTAGTATTTTCCATTTAATTCCACTACTTTATTTGCTTATCCTTGACAGATACGCGTATTTCGTCTACAATGTGCAGACTTCTTCAGTGTCTTGTACTAATACTCGACTGAAGAAAAACATCGCATTTACCGAATATATATTAACACAGGTACATTTTCACTTAGAAACTAGGTAAACTTAAATTTAATTTTCTATAGGAACAGGTACTCCGCTGCTTACTCGTTGATGTGTCCTAGGTAGTAACTTGAAAAGCCATGTGTGTCCGTTTCCTTGATCCCTGTTGAGTAAAGTTGAATTACGTTGTTTGTTGATCTCGAGGCTTTCTGCAACATCCAATTTCCATGGTGTAGATACGGTTCGTAAAATCGTTATGTCCTCCGTCGATAGTTGGTGGTCCTCTGTGAATATGTGTTCTGCAACCTTTGATTTGAAATCATATGTTAGGCCCTTTTCTTCTTGCTTTTTGGCCTTATTAACCTCCGCTATATGTTCTTTAAATCTAGTTGCTAAAGTTCTCTTGGTTTGTCCTACATATACTTTGTTACAATGATTACAGCTTATTTTATATACACCTGCTTTACCTAAAACATTAACTGGGTCTTTAGTGGATCCTAACAATGATTTCAACTGGTTATGTCTACTGGTGAAAACTAAATCTAATCCGAATTGTTTTAACTGTGGTCTTAGTTTACAAGTAATATCTTGATCAAATGGAACGGACACTCGTTTCAATGGTTCAGGTGCTGTGGTGAGGGTTGTAAATAATCTCCTTTGTAGAATTCTCGCTTTTTTATCGATGATTGCCTGGATTGTGGTCTCCTTGTATCCGTTGAGTCTTGCTGTTTCGAAGATGTACTGTAATTCCTTAACCTTTCCTGTATCGCTGAGTGGAAGAGTCTGCATTCGGTGAATCATGTGGTGAAAGGCGGCCATTTTCTGCTGGAACGAATGGTTGGAAGTATAGGGGATAACTCTTTTGGTGCTTGTTGGTTTCCTGTAAATTTCGTATTCAAGCGAGGAAGATGATGACGATTCCCTGATGACTAGAAGATCGAGAAATGCGAGTTTCCCGTCTTTTTCTACCTCGTGAGTGAATTTGATATCCTTATGAATTCTGTTGATCTCATTTAAAATTTGTGGAAGGGCTTCCCGTTTAACTACGCTGAAGATATCGTCAACAAACCTCCACCAACGGTTTGGTAATAGTCCTTTCTCCTTCAGGATTGTCTCCAAGTTGGCCATGAAAAGTTCACACAAGAAGGGGGATAGGGGGTTTCCCATTGGGGCTCCTTTCGTCTGCTTGTAGAAGTTACCTCGGAAAGAGAAGTAGTTCTCTTCCATACAAAGGCGGGTCAGCTTAAGGTACGTCCGAACCTTGTTTCTCCATGCTGCATCCTCTCGTTGTGTTAATAGCCAGTCCTCCAAATGGTTGATCGCTTCCTTGACCGGTACGCTGGGAAAAAGAGCTGTGACGTCGAAAGATACCATAATCTCGTCCTCGTTGATGTCTCCTGAAGATTGTAGTTGCTGGGTGAACTCCTGGGTGTTACTAACTGCTTTACTCTGGAACTGATTCGGCATACTCTGGAACTCTTTGACTAGCCACTTCGCTAGTTTGTGGGTGGGGGAACCAACTGCAGACACGATCTCTCGCATTTCATTTCCTGGTTTGTGGACTTTGGGAAGACCTTTGATCCTGGGTAGAATGGGATTGGGTTCCCGTATACGACCTGCTCCATCTCCTAATATCGATTTGCACTCCTTCAGTGCTTTCTCCACGCGTTTCACTATGTTCTGTAAGGGGTCTACTCGAAGCTGTCTATACGGTCCGTTGTTAATCTTCGTTATCATTTGATTATCGTAATCGTCCTTGTCCATGATAACGACCGCGTTTCCCTTGTCTGCCTTTACGTAGTATACTGCTTTACTTTTTAGCTCCTTTACAATCCGAATTTCTTTTTCGTTGGCGCGTCCGTCCTGTCCGTCCTTGATTATGTTCGATGTGATAGTCCTAACCGTATTCTGTGATGTTGTTGGAAGCGTCTTGGTAATCGCTGTTTCTACGTCAATGATGATCTGCTCCACGTCTGGCTTGGTTGTAACCGCGTATCCTAGCCCCTTGTTGAGGTGTGTCAATTGTTCTTCCGTGAATGCGGTCGTCGATCGGTTGACAACCAACCCATCAATGGAGTGAACCCTCGGCGTCGTGGTGATGGTTGATGGGATCTGCTCACCCGTTCGGTGTGTCGTCCGTCTCCGTTGAGACTCCTGCCGTAGTCTGTTTAGCTTCCTATCCTGCAGCTTCCGCTTCCTATCCGATTCGCACTCCTCTGCTACCTTGGCCCTAGACAGAAACTCCTGGAATTTAATTGGATACTCCTTGGCCAATTTGAGATGTAGATAATAACATTCCAAAACCTTCATGTCCAGTTTGCTATATAGCCGTCTGATGCTATCCTTGATGAACTCTGCTTCCATCCTCTTTACTACGCTGGGTGGGGTGGGTGTCCGTACCTTAATCCTATGGCTTATAGGTATAACCTTATATTTTTGGCATTTCTTCAGAAATGCTACGTCCTTGTGAAGCGATGCGATGGTTTTCTTCAATCCGATGAATTTATTTGGCTCCGACGGCTTGGTTGCCATGATGAATCCTGATGAATGTGGGCGTCTTAGTGGAATACCTGTATAATGAGAGAGAGAAGGATTAGTATTTTCCATTTAATTCCACTACTTTATTTGCTTATCCTTGACAGATACGCGTATTTCGTCTACAATGTGCAGACTTCTTCAGTGTCTTGTACTAATACTCGACTGAAGAAAAACATCGCATTTACCGAATATATATTAACACAGGTACATTTTCACTTAGAAACTAGGTAAACTTAAATTTAATTTTCTATAGGAACAGGTACTCCGCTGCTTACTCGTTGATGTGTCCTAGGTAGTAACTTGAAAAGCCATGTGTGTCCGTTTCCTTGATCCCTGTTGAGTAAAGTTGAATTACGTTGTTTGTTGATCTCGAGGCTTTCTGCAACATCCAATTTCCATGGTGTAGATACGGTTCGTAAAATCGTTATGTCCTCCGTCGATAGTTGGTGGTCCTCTGTGAATATGTGTTCTGCAACCTTTGATTTGAAATCATATGTTAGGCCCTTTTCTTCTTGCTTTTTGGCCTTATTAACCTCCGCTATATGTTCTTTAAATCTAGTTGCTAAAGTTCTCTTGGTTTGTCCTACATATACTTTGTTACAATGATTACAGCTTATTTTATATACACCTGCTTTACCTAAAACATTAACTGGGTCTTTAGTGGATCCTAACAATGATTTCAACTGGTTATGTCTACTGGTGAAAACTAAATCTAATCCGAATTGTTTTAACTGTGGTCTTAGTTTACAAGTAATATCTTGATCAAATGGAACGGACACTCGTTTCAATGGTTCAGGTGCTGTGGTGAGGGTTGTAAATAATCTCCTTTGTAGAATTCTCGCTTTTTTATCGATGATTGCCTGGATTGTGGTCTCCTTGTATCCGTTGAGTCTTGCTGTTTCGAAGATGTACTGTAATTCCTTAACCTTTCCTGTATCGCTGAGTGGAAGAGTCTGCATTCGGTGAATCATGTGGTGAAAGGCGGCCATTTTCTGCTGGAACGAATGGTTGGAAGTATAGGGGATAACTCTTTTGGTGCTTGTTGGTTTCCTGTAAATTTCGTATTCAAGCGAGGAAGATGATGACGATTCCCTGATGACTAGAAGATCGAGAAATGCGAGTTTCCCGTCTTTTTCTACCTCGTGAGTGAATTTGATATCCTTATGAATTCTGTTGATCTCATTTAAAATTTGTGGAAGGGCTTCCCGTTTAACTACGCTGAAGATATCGTCAACAAACCTCCACCAACGGTTTGGTAATAGTCCTTTCTCCTTCAGGATTGTCTCCAAGTTGGCCATGAAAAGTTCACACAAGAAGGGGGATAGGGGGTTTCCCATTGGGGCTCCTTTCGTCTGCTTGTAGAAGTTACCTCGGAAAGAGAAGTAGTTCTCTTCCATACAAAGGCGGGTCAGCTTAAGGTACGTCCGAACCTTGTTTCTCCATGCTGCATCCTCTCGTTGTGTTAATAGCCAGTCCTCCAAATGGTTGATCGCTTCCTTGACCGGTACGCTGGGAAAAAGAGCTGTGACGTCGAAAGATACCATAATCTCGTCCTCGTTGATGTCTCCTGAAGATTGTAGTTGCTGGGTGAACTCCTGGGTGTTACTAACTGCTTTACTCTGGAACTGATTCGGCATACTCTGGAACTCTTTGACTAGCCACTTCGCTAGTTTGTGGGTGGGGGAACCAACTGCAGACACGATCTCTCGCATTTCATTTCCTGGTAAAAATAATAAAAAAAGTAAAAAAAGCGAAAAAATAATAAAGATAATAAAAAAGCGAAAATTGATTGCAGGAATTTCTTGATAAAAAGGTTCCAATCGCAATCAATCATATAAATACGAGATTTTTTTGCTTTTTCTAGCGTCCTGGAGAAAACCTTACGAAGTGTTTCTGATTATTTGACATGGTCATTTGGTATTCGGTCATTGCGAGAATTGTTATGTACCACTTCAATACTTGACGCATTTGACCACAAATGTTTGGTTGATGGGTACATTATCAAAGAGCTTTGGGGTTGATGTGGCTGGCAGCAAGGCGAGCGAACGTTGAATGAAAATTAACTCAACAACAATAATTTATGGTGGTCCTGAAAAGAACCGTTTTGTCGTGATTTTTGAGTAATGCTGAGCTATTAGGGTGTTCAACACGGAAGGGCTGACGAGCTGTATGTTGTTTGGAACGAGGGTGACGCGCTCGGCATAGATGGCCCACAGTGGCTCACGACGAGTAACTGAATCCGATCAGCGGTTGAGGCAGCCTTGATAGCTAGCTGCTCGCGGGGAGCCTTTCGTCGTGTACTGGAGAACACCACACTATGTTAGGGAGAGCGCTTTTCGCAGGCAATCGGTTGACCATTATATGATCATAGCAACACTTGCACATTCGTGCAATTTTCAATAGTGACATTTTGAAAAATGATAAATCCTTAATTTTAACAGACTCGTAGAAAACTTTCCTATCGATTTGCGTATTCAGAATTAAAACCCATCATCTCTGGATCAAAATCAGACCACTTCCATGCCGTGACCGACTTTTAATTCTGAAATTGCACTACCAATGTTGCCTTAAAAATATATGGTATGTTAGATTTAAACATATGGGAACTGAAATCCGATTGATGACCTTGACAAATGTCCAAAAAATACTCTTTATCAAATTTATAGTGGTCCTGAAAAGGGCCGTTTTGTCGTGATGGTTGAGTAATGCTGAGCTAGTAAGGTGTTCAACACGGATGAGGCTGACGAGCTGTATGTTGTTTGGAACGAGGGTGACGCGCTTGGCATAGATGGCCCACAGCGTCTCACGAAGATGGATCCCGATCAGTAGCGGTGAGGTTTCTTCCTCCTTCTTCGGTGAATGAACACTCATGTGGGCTGCTGCTCGCTGCTTGCGGGCAGCCTTTCGTTGTGTACATTGTTCAACGCTACGCGCCGAATGCACTGCTGCTGCTGCTGCTGACGACCGACCGGACACCACCACACACGGTGATTGAATAAGCACCGTTCAGGGAGACAGGATCGAATTCGATTTTGAAATCTGTGTTAAGGAATGCGCAGTTTACAGGTAATCGGGGATAATTTTGATCACTATTGCAACAGTTGGACATTTGTGTAATTTTCAGTAGTGACTTATTGAAAATTAATAAAGACTGGAACGCGCAAAAATTGATCGACAAAAAATCGGTTCTTTCAGTCAAAATTCATATTACAAAAATCTTCTTATTTTTCTTTTGGTAATTCAATTCATATATTTAAAGGAAAAAAATGTGCGTTTATTCTTTTGGTTTGCCAAATCCGAACTTCCGTGCCTTCCGCTTAACCTCTTCCACTAAATTTCACAGTGGTCTCATCGACTTTATTCGCCGCCGAACGCCAGTTAGATTTAAACTGCTGCTCGTTTTCCATGGATTTATTAGTTTTTTTTTAGATTCCGTTTGACCAAGGCCCAATACCGTTCGATAGGGCAGAGATCTGGGCTGTTGGGAGGGTTGTGATCTTTGGGTACCAAAACCACGTTGTTCGCTTCCCGAACACTTTTAAAACGTTTGTCAGGTCGATTTGGCCACATCCAGCAATTTTGCCAACTTGGCGTGTGAGAACGTCGGATTCTCTTGCTGCGCGAGCAAAATTTTGACACGCTGCTCCTCTTGCTTGGACGTCATTTTGAAAACTGTAGAGCAAACGGTGAAAACTCATCATAGCAACCATTGTATATACACTCAACTGCCAAATACAGCATTTCAGTTTTTTAATGTTTTGTTTGTTTGTTTGTTTATTAAGGACATTTACATCTCCGCGATGCATTCATGTCCGTAGTTTTTTAATGCATGCTTAACAGAAATACACCAAAATGAAGCAATTTTTGCGCGTTCCAGACTTTGAAGTGTGCAATTTAGCAGATTTGTAGCAAAATTTCTAATCGATTGGCTTGTTTAGAATTAAAATCCATCCGCTATTGACAGAGTTATATGTGGTCAAAACCTGACCACTTTTCGTAATGCGGTCAATTCTGGTTTTTTGAAATTGCACCCCCAATATGTTGCTGAAAGACGTAATCTTACGTCAAAAGATCCCGGAGTAAGAAAACGTTTCAAAACAGAAAGTGTTCGGATCAATGTTATAATAGCACTAAATTTTTGCAGCAGCTTTTCAAGCAGCTCAACGGTATATTTTAATAAACAACTGTTTCACCTTGAATTAATTACTAAATTACTTGCAAAAAATAGTCCCCTCTAATCCCTTGTGCTCCGACACTGGTTATGCTGCTGTTTTGAGTTCCAACACTAGTCCTAAATAGGTAAGTTTAATTTCTTATTGTTTTGCTTTTAATCTTATTCTTTATAGGAACTCACAAATCAATCAATTTATTTCACTTGTTTACGAAACTATTCTGATAGGGTTTTTGATCTAATTTCCGCCCTACTAAGTACAACCTGCACTTTACCTCTGTTTTCTGAACGAGTTTAAACAAAAATTGAAATATTTCTGTCAAAGATGACTTTTAAATTTATTCACCTTTTCATACGTATCCGTTGGATTTGATAAAGAGTTACAAATTGTTGAGATATTGTTTAAAATCTAATACTGCTTCTTGATTTTAAATTCGTTCTACGAGTTTCAATTCCGTTCTAGCGCATTGAAACGCCATTTGATTTTCTTCGTCCTACGGATAAACGTAGAAAGGGGGATTCGCTAAGAGCGCTTCTTTTGTTTTGAGAACAATGAGCGTAAATATTCATACAATGCGCTCTAATACAGGGCTGGTAGTGCTGATGCGATATAATAGTAGTGACTTTAGTGACTAAAATTACGAGAATAGTGACCAAATAGTGACTTGTAAATACTAAATAAGTAACCATTTATATGGTAACTTAGAAATTCAAATACGGTATGATATTGAAATAAACTTTTTATGTCATGGAACTTAAAGTCAAATTTCATAAATTCCTCTAATTTAATCGAAGCTCACAACGGAATATCCTGTGAAGAGCATTTGAAGTGATTTGAATAATTTACTTTTGCTTACGTTGTATGATACATTATTAGATGACTAGCTATTTCCATTTTTTTTATGATCTTGTATTTGATTCTGCGTTCGAGATCTTTTAAATTTTGGTATATCTAGGTAGATAACTTTGATAATTAGCTAAGAACTTTTCTCAGAATTTCTTCAGAATGATCTCAATAAATTAATAATTCCCTTTCTCTTAAATTTAGAGGCAAATAAGCGTTTACAAAAATAATACTGCATTCTTGAATTTTTTTCAGAACAGTCAACAAAATTCTTGGAAATAGATTATTTTCGTAGTTGGAAATGCTTAACATCAAATATCAGAATTAAAATGGACATTTTAGACGATGGATGAGGAGATGAAAGTAAAGAGTTGATAGTTTCTGTTATAGTACGGCAGTGTGAAATTTGTATATAGAAAGTAGAAAGCGAACAAACGACAATTTTGAGGAAGGTACAAATCGGGTAGAGCATCTCCCTTACCAAGCTCATCCGTTAATGAGGAATGGTGAGGGGTGTTTCCCCCTGCCATCACTGGCAAAAGGGATGATCGCCGATTTGCTCATGTACCTCCGATGCGGAAGCAGTTATATCGATTGTTTCACACTCAACTCGATATCTGACGTAAACAATTACTCGATTCATACCTTCCTCAAAATTGTCCTTTGCTCGCTAGCTTTTTACTTTGTATATACAATTTTCACACTGCCGTACTATTACGGAACTATAAGCTTTATAATTTAATCTCCTCATCTGTCGTATAAAATCTCCACTTTAAGTCTGATATTTGACGTCAAGCATCACCAATTCTGTACATCGTTAAATTCACGCATGAAGTAATAACACATGATTAGTTAAAATGGAACTTTCGATTTTGTATTGATTCTTCTAGGAACTCCCTGAAGGCCCCTTCCATAAATCCATTTAAAGTTTATGTGAATTCTTCTTAGAATTTCCATGCAATTAACCTCAGAAATTTCATAAATTTCTGCTTAGAATAATCTTGGACTTCTTCCTTGCATTCAATTGTAAATTTAATTCGTTAGAATTCCCATAGTATTTCCTCAGAATTCTCAAACCAAAAATCCACCACAGAATAACTTTGAAACTTTTCTTTGAGATTGAACCTTCAAAATTCGATTCCATTGAAATTATAGGAATTTATTTCTAACTCTTTAGAATTTTCTTGGAATTTCAGAATTAATTTTGAATTGAGGGGGTTAGAGGCAAAGGGGTGTAAGTGACTTTGATCGATTCTCTTCACCGACTTTCTCTTTCGTTAATAATTCAGCTGCAAACACATTCCTTGATTCGTGTGCCATTCGGGATGCTAGATGAGAACCTCCGTTGTCAAACTAAATATGTGGCAGAAATAGCGCAAAATCTGTTCATAAAGCTGTGACGATCAAAAGCGAAAGTGGATGAAGAGAATAGATCAAAGTCACTTACACCCCTCTTCTTCTAACCTCCTCAATTCTTATTAGAATTGGACCTAGAATCCTCATCAAATTATCATAGGGTTTTGCATCTCTTTTAATTTAAACAACAATCAAAAGCGACGCTCGTATGTGTTAAGCCAAGTTTAACTATACATATAGGGAAACCTGGCTTAAGATTTAAGCAGAGATGAAGAAAACAGTCGTCTCGATGAGTCTCATCGTCGCCCACTGGTCACCATAGCCGGTCGAACTCCAGACGAATCTAGAACCGTTCATACTGGCGACAGCGCTCTGATGAGACAACGAAACCCTACTCCCAAGCTCCTCCCCTTTTCCTATCCTTCGACAATGTACCCCTCTAATCTCGAGTAAGCCGCGAGTATTCGACCCAACTCCTACTAGACATAGAATTAAGTGAATTTTTTTTACAAACAAAGAACAATGAATTATCGGCTCCGTAAAGCTAACGCGATTGAGCCTTACAAATAAACGAACTAGATAAAAAAAAAAGAAATCAGTCTTCAGAACACTTAATTTTACATGAGACTTTCGTAGTCTGTACTTTGGTATTCTCCTCTGATATATCTTGGTGTCATCCCTAGAAACCTTTAAAATTCTCTTAAAATTCACTTTGAATTTTTTTAAAGTTCTAAATCATCCATTGAAAATCTATCACATACCTTTGGAAAGTTTTCAAGGTTTACAATTTATTTTCTTGGAAAAGAGGTATCGGAGAAAATGATTTTTAATCGAAATTGAAGGCATTTCCCAATAGTTTTCCTGGTGTTCTAAAGTTTTGCGGTTCACTGGTCACCTGGTTAAAATTTTAAATTTAACAGATATGTATATTTTGTTAAAACTACTGTTGACTGTCTTAGTGATAAGTACTCAATTCAAACATTTTGTTGATATTTTTAAATTTCACTCTATTTTAGTAGTGAAAAAGTGACTTTAGTGACTATTTTTAGGGAAATAGTGACTTTAGTGACTTTTTGGTGTAAAAAGTGGCTTTTTAGTGACTGGCTTCAAAATAGTGACCTGCGACCAGCCCTGCTAATAGGATATATTTTGCATCCGAAAAAAACCTATTATTGATTTGTGCACGGTGATGTCATTTATCTTTTCTAATCGATAGAACGGAAATGGGCGATTACGACGCAGCAGCGCTCTACCCTATTATCTTCCACTTCTGGCAGGTAATCATACGATTTAGAAAATTATCCCTAGTATTGAAATATGTTATGTCACATCTAGTAAATATAGGGCATTTCATTTTGTTTACTCACGGAATATTTAGCACTAAACTAATGAACTACCACTTTCGCTGAGAACTTATTTAACTAAACTCCTCCACTATCTCTTGGGTTTGTTTTTGTTTGTATCCTCCCTCCTAACTTCTCCGCGGATCGACGTAAACATTCTACCGCTTCGGCGACGCATACATCTCGCTGCTCACATCTCACTTTACGGCAGGTCGGTCGCGAGTACAACTGAACCCCAGTGGTGTCAACAGAAAGCTTGATTCGCACAACACGAGTCGGACCCTATGATATGTTTGATTGGTAAGCCACCTCAGGACAGACTAAGGACTTTTTTTTTCTATCACAGGCTAAGGAAAATGAAATCGATAAGCGATTCTCTGAAAAGTACAAGTCAGTTTACATGCACATGTAGAGAAATCATCGAGGAAAAAAGTACAAATAGATAACAAGTTAACAGAATTCGATCAAAACATATTTTGAGATTGCCATCAAATTCCTGCTTCTCGCGGTGTTGGGTGTCCTAAACGCAGAAAAATTAAAAAGCATAGCTCGACTTTTATAACCCACCAAGATTTTAATTTCAAATAAATGTTGTATAGTCTTTTAAAACCAAATGAACTGAATTCTAGCGATGCATGGATCGCAAGATCGAATTATCAGCCAGCGGGCAGGACGCAGTTCATTCAGTCGTAACCCAAAGATTGAGAAACGCTCTTTCAGATTATTCCCGGAAGTCCTCAATATTTTGCTCCAGACTGTTCTAGGAATGTGCCCTCAAAATTCGCTAAGCCTGTGAATCCTGACCGATTTCCATGTCAATTTACGTGCTGCTAAAAATTGAGCAGTTTGTGCGCTAACGTCTCACTATGGTAGCAATTTAAGATTGTCATAAATTTCAAGAATTATCTTAACTCATCAACCTTTTCCAAAAGTTGTCCCAACTCAAACTTGATTCCCTCAAATCTACCTGCATTCAAATCCACCAACAACACCACCAGGAAGCACGATGCACGATAGTTATCGGCAAAAATTAGGCCACTGAGGCAAGATCACTGCACCTGATAGCCTCTCCGCATATGGTCGTCATTGAAGCACCCCAGAGCAGCGCGATCGCCGGTATTTGAGTCGTGCCATGTCCTCGTCAATACGACGCGTGAAAACGGGTGGGCGTTCATAATACAGAAACACACACACACACACACAGGTTGTTCAGGATGAATCATCATCGCAAGTTTCACCACTGAAGTTTTGCGGCGGGAAACGCAGCGATGATGATGGAATGTTCATCAACCGCCGACGACGTCAAGAGCAAAAAATCCGACTAACTCAACTCGAGAACAAGTTCGTCATTGTTTTGAGCCAATTTCGTTGCGGAAAAGATTTCAAGAAGAAGCAATCTCTATGGATGGGTCAATAGCCTGTCTGGAGCTGGATCTGTTGAGCGATTATATTCATAACGATGCAAACAGGATTGTTATTTCGGCGGCAGAAGACGTGATCTGAATGCAAATTTTCTGTATAATTCGGCTATCTCGAGGTGTGGCAATCTGGCTGATCAACTGAAATACGAATTGCTCATTTCGAAACCGGCTTCGGGCGAGTGGACATGACACTCTTTATTGTTTTAAAAACCATCCATCAACTTCTCAAAACACTTAATAAAAAACTCATTGCTAATTGCAGCGATTGCAATAAAAGTTCAAATGTTATCTGTTGCCTCTGCACATAGCTCGATCGTACGCGCACTTGTTTGTTGTTGCATCTTTCCAGAGAGAGAGACCACCCATCTGAACGGCACCGAACGCATAATCACACCCGAGAGTCGCCCCGGCAAATGGTGTAATTGCGAGCAATTTCATTTCCGTTTTTCCCAACACAATACGACGCACTGGATGGATGGATGGATGAATCTCCGAACGTAATAAAATGGCAAACAACAACAGCATCGCACACTTGAGAAATTAAGGCCGGATAAAGGAAATATAAATTTTCCTCTGATGTAGTTACACGCTCGTATGAAATCAAAAGTGTTGCTCCAGACGGGGGTACGGGGTCTTATGGGTGGTTTTTCTCAAGTCCAATAATAACGACCGCCGGAGACGACCAAGACGGCAGTGGCTAAGGCCAAAGTAGGCAGTACCGGAGCAAGTGAATTTTGCGCACAACGACGGAAGGAGGCGTCGCAGTGGAACGAACCGACAAACGCTCTCGGGGCTGGTGGGTTTGACACGCGGCGTTAATGAGTCGTTTTGTTGTACAGAATAATTGTGAGGATGCTGGAGAAAAAGCTAAATGAATATCTGAATGGGAAGTGCTTGTAAAGAAAATACAACGCGATTAAATTAAGTAAGATGGCGTATAGAGTAAAGTTGCGAGGTTGTCAATTTCTTTCTGATTTCAGTAGCAGTCATTCTTTCACTTCTTCCACTGTGACCGTCCGATTAACATCCGATTGATTCTAAAGAACCATAACCAGAAGTGATTGGTTGGGCAACAAAGGGTTAAATTCGAAGTACCTATATCTATTTCTCAATCTTTCTCAAGGCTTTTGCATCCACACTAAGTCGTACACTGCTTTGCAGCGCAATTTCTAAACGTCATCGCAGTCGAACAGGTGACTCAACTCCGAGCATGTCAATTTCATCATCACATCATATTGCAATATTACCCTGTCATCTCCGCGCACAGCAGCGATTTCAGGTGTGCTATCTGTTAATGGAACTCATCATCATCACCCTACTTGGCAAATACGATAGCATATAGAAGAGCCGGGGTGGAATATAGATAATGTAGTTTTCAATGAAGCATCTTCACCCCTCACCGGTTTCCACCAGGACAGTCTTCTCTCCAACCCAATCAATAATCCACTGAATACTTGCGCGTAAAAACATCGCGCGAGCGCTCTTTTAGAATTAGCATAATTCCGTGCAAGTAGTTAATGATTCACGTTTCCAGCTCAGTTATTGCTCGGTTCTTTCTTCTGCTTCCTCCACCTAGTAGCTCGTGGGCACATGTTCCATTAGTGGGTCCGTCCGGCAGTCAGTCAGTCAGTGGCTGCAACCACCAACGAGAGTCACGTTTCCTACGATATTATGGAATTATAATAAGTGATAAATTTCGCGTGAATCGCGTTTCCAGTGAAGCGTACGAGCGTGATCCGGCGATCCACGGGCTGAGCATTTTTGGCAACTAGAACTGTCGCTTAATGTCACGTCGTAGAGAGACGACACGACGGTGAATTTTCCAGCTAATTTGGTTACCCATCCATTAGTGCGTATTTTACATAATGGCCATTAGGGGGCCCACGATAGAGGCAGTCGCAGCGGAAGCAGCTGACCAACAATTCATAGTGCTCACTCCCCCGCAAGGCCCACTTAATAGTAATTGTAATCGCTCTACGCCCTCTGGCATCAAACCACCACCTTGCGAACCTGACAAAGGCAACGACGGCGCGCAGATGAGATGAAGATGACCCGAAATGAGGTGAAAATTAATTTCTTCATTTTTTCTTCCATCATCATCCGCCCGGCGATAGGCGCGTGCTCCGCTGATGGCCACCTGAGATGGGCATACCGTGCGTAACCGCCACTACGTGGGATGAATCGTTGGAAACCAGCAACAATGTATGGTAAAATATTAACAAGACGAATAAAATGCCCGTTAAAGTTATGTGCCGAATAATGGAATAGAATTGGGATTGACCAATCAGGGAAGTGACATTTATCTGATGTGCATTTGGCAATGATGTTTACGAACCATTGTCGTGCGACGAAGCCACACGGCAATAGCGAAAACGTCACGATGTACGACGCCAAATACTCTCTTTCGTGCAATCGCAAGATCAACCCGTGAGAAATAAACAAACAGTGGATGTTGATGTTGGGAAGCACTTCGGAAGGTTTTCCGTGATTTACACGAGATTTTAGGCGGAGGTTGCGATGATGAATGCTGATGCAATTTTTAAATTGCGATAAAATTAAGTTGTTAAATGCCGGGGACTTGATCCTTGGTCTAATGTTACGACGTATTGTTCGGATAGCTTTTGAGGTGGTGTCAACGAAAATAATTATAGGTCTTACGGGTAGAAACTTCCCATTGTATGGTAACAATACTAATGTAGCATTCATTTCTCAGAAGATCAGTGCCAAATTTTTGTTGATTTTGAACTACTCGTTTCAGACTACAATGACTCACAGTGGACTCTCCGAACATTGCAAGGATATATAAATCGAAATTTAAATCCCCAGAAGCCTCCACAGCATTTCCTGTCGAGCCGCCCAAGCCGTAAACCACAAGAAACCGATCACTCTGCAATATGTATATTGCTTTGCAAAAGATGCTCCCTTGTCGGTAGTCACCTTTCGGCGATTTAATCCTTTCCTCCCGAGTAAGCGTGCTTCCACCGAGAACCGGTTAATATATGGGCGAATAGCATAACTAAAACCAGATAAATGAACGTAGGCAGAGGGGGGCTGTTCCAGAATTAAAGTCCACTATGTCAAAAAATGTCAAGGTTCAGAGTGAGAGATTGAATAAAGAAATTGTTTCAGAATTCTCAAACTTGATACAAAAGAGAAATCATAAAAAAAAATTGGATTAAGAAAAATTCCAAGAGTCTTCGAATTTTGTAAGAAGCATTCGACAATGACTATTTGTTTCAAGATTTGTGTTTTATAAAAATCTTTAAGATTTAGAAAAAAAAAAATGACTTTTTTAAATATGGGATTGAGAAAAATACTCAAACTGTGGAATTTTGGAAAATTTACAGGTTTAAAAATATAATTATTTTGGTCGTGGAAAATTTTCAAGGCTGTCCAGCTTGGAAGATTGTTTAAGAAACCTTAAAAAAAATTCTGAGTAGAATACACATGGAATGTTTAGGAGAATGTAAATGAAATTGAAGTGTTAATTGAAGAGAAATGCATAGGAGAATTACAGTAGAATTTTGCTCGTTGGGCTATCTTTAAGTGGGCTAAGTTTTAGTTAGGCTCCCTTTAGTTAGGCTGTAGCCTGCCTAAATCGAAGTCAACCATCAATTCTGGCAGAACTTATACCTTATCTAGGGGCTCGTGGATGAACGATTTGGATAGTTGTTAAACCATTTTGATGATAATAACCAATCGGTGTATCCCTCAACCAATTTTCAGCTTTGACTGCTGAGCCCAACTAGCGAAAGCTTTTTCCGTTATTTTGTGGTTGGAATTTCTGAAGGAAGATGTGCGCGGAATGACGGTCATGCATGTCGGTCTTTCGGGAGAATGATTCGAGCCCGCCTGCCAGATGCAGAATGTATACATTTTGCATATGTTGAACGAGTTCTGGGTCGTTTTCTGCCATTTCTGAATCAAGTGCAATTTAAATTCATAATGTATGAATCCGCACCATTGGACACCCGAGCAAAGTCGGTTAACAAAATGAAAGCTAATCGATATTAAAGTTTGCAGTTTCTATCATAATGAAAACTCATTTTGATTTCAATTGTCGCGACATAAATCTTATATCATATTGTGCTTTAATTATGCAGTCAAAACTTTTTTAAATTAAAGCAACTTAACTTGAAGTTTTGCTGTTAACGTCTTGTTTAAAATTTAATTTAAGTTCATCTGTCGTTGAACTAATGATTATTGTTTATTTGTTTTGTTTAACACATTTTAGGTCATTCATGACTTGCCCGGGGTGAGATTTGAGCTCAACTCTTTCAACGTGAGAAGCATGGATACTAACCATTTACGCCACGCCCGTATTCAGTTAAACATTATGAATGCAAAATCAGTAACCAAATTGATTTCATTGAAAGCAAGATTAGTTTTCCGTTTGATTCAACAGTGTAAAATTTTGCTCTCATTTTTGCTGTGTTAACCGTTAAGTCAACCGAAATGAGATCAACGGGAGTATTCAAAATAAGTTACATCATAACAGCAAATTTTGATTTCAATTTGATCTCCAGCTTTGCTCGGGCAACGATTATCGTTGAATTTGGTGAGTTTGTTCCAGTTGAAGAACGATGCATTTGTTATCAGTGTTCTTGATTTCTTGATTTTGTGAGTTTTTGTGATTTTCCTTTGGCTGATCGGAGTGTGTGATTGGGATTAGTGATTAAGGTTCTGGCCAGGAATAGTGAACATTATATCGAAGTATCGTTATACATATCAGATTATTGTGCAGCAACAACACAATATTTGTGACACAGATGTTACAAAACTGCCATTGGATATATTGATTTAAATCAAGGGTGGAAGTTTTAGCGCGTAATTTTTCGAAATCTTTGTTCAGTGTTTTTTTTAAATAGAGATAACGACGCGATAAAGTTAACTCTTTTTTTGGCATGTAAACTTGAAAGAGCGATTCATTTTAAGCTTATGAAACATTAGGAGACCAGCTAACTACATCATTGGGATGAGATCCTTTCCAGGTATTTGCTTAAATTTAAATCAATCTTTACCAAACAACGTCTCAAAAAATTAATTGAGGAATTTGGCTGCTTGATTGTTGCCAGTTTATGTTTAGAGCATGTTGATCGGAAATCCATATTAAATCCTTCTCAACAGCACTTGTTGTCGTCGTCTGTGAGGTCAGCGCTGATTTAAGGACCTCGGTTGCCTAGTGGCGACCAAGCTCCTTCACATAATAGAGCTCTAGTGTGAATCGGATTTATTCTTAATATGAGATAAAGCGTATTGAAATTCGGTTAGAGGAACGATTACGTAAAATAAATAAAATTCGTGTCTTAGGAAAGACGTATTGATCGGAAATATTTAACAAATCATTTTCAAGAGTAGCTGTTATCGTAGTAACAGCAAGTTGAACAGGAACTTGGACGTAATTGTTTTGTAAAATAAGGAGCTCGGTGGCCTTGTGGTGACCGATTTTGCTAACTGACCAGAAAATCATGGGTTCAATCCCAAGCGCCTTCACATTTTAGAGTTATACTCTAAATCGGAATTTTTTCATAATATGATGTAAAGCGTAAAGAAATTCGATTTGAAGGGCCGGGAATGTAAAGAAGTAATATTTGAGTTTTTGGAAAGACGTGTAGATTGGAAATCCAAATAAAATCCTTCTCAAGAGCAGTTGTTGCCGTTGTCAGTGAGGCACCGCCGGGATGACAACAAATTGAACAGAAAGTTGATCGTAATTGTTTTGGAGGAGCTCGGTGGCCTAGTTGCGACCGATTTTGCTTACTGAACAGAAGACCGTGGGTTCAATCCATCAATTTCAATTTTTGCGCAAATATATATTCAAATTCAAAACAGGGGATTAAGTGGGTCCACACTCCACTACGGTTTAAAAAAGTAGTCAACTCCTAGAGATGAAAAAAAACTTTCGAGCATTTTAAGTTGAGTTATTAAAAAGCATTTATCTGTCAAAAAAGGCTTCATGTTTGAAAGAAGGAGTCAACTCCAAGAGAGGGATAAACCTTTTGACAATTTTCAGTTGGATCAATAATGTGTATCAGTCATAGAGCTGCTCATTTTTTATGTAGTTAAAGTCAAGGTATATGATAAGGATTGGACATGAGCTGTGATTTTATACGTGTCATGTCGAGGCTCATGTCTAATCACTGCTCGTTAGACTCGCATTTCTTTCGAATTGGGCTCACTGGCAGCAATTTGTGCGCTTGTGGTAGTGGTTATCACGAGATCGACCACGTGCTTTGGTCATGCACCCTACATTGTGTTGCTAGATCCGAGTTATCCGCATCCCTCAGGGCCCGAGGAAAACAACCTTTGTGGCCTGTTAGAGACATCTTGGCGAACTGAGATTTCGATTATTTTAATTTAATTTATGTGTTTTTAAAACGGATCGATCTGAGGATTTAGTAGTTAGTGTCATCTTGTGTTCTCTCAAGTTGTTAGGTCCCCATCGGTGTACCGTCATGTTCGTCTTTTTCTCCAGTATGTCGCTTAGTTCTAGATCAAGATCACATTGCTCGAAAAAACCTTGTGTTCTCAATCCCTACCCTGCCATCCGTTTGTTACAATTTGTTACCCCTAACCTCGAGATAGCCACGAGTAATCGGCCCCCGCTTTACTAACGTTAGTTTTAAGTAATTTTGTAACCCAAACGATGAATATCGGCTCCGCAAAGCTACGGAAAATGAGCCAGTCCCAATGCGTTCATCTAGATAAAATTGATAAATAGCAGATTTTTAGCGATGGGCCCAATCTTAGATCCATAGGCCAACATTAGAGCCATTTCCCCATTATGCTCAATTTTCCAATTTAGACAATTTTAAGAAGCCCAAAATTTGAAATATTCCTTCAAGTCTCAGAATTTTGAAATATATCTAAATTACATACAAATTATTGGAAGAGCGCAAGGCCAAGTTGATAGATTGAGCTTACAAATTCTTTTAAAAACAATGAGATCTACAAATATTTGAATTCGGACAGAAATATTGTTCGAAGATTGCTTTACAAAATATTTAAGATTATTTGTTTATCACATTCTTGAACTTTGCGAGATTTTTACTTTGCTTATTTTAAAGATTTAAGATTAAAAACAAATCATGGCAAGAATTTATATGAATTTTGAGGGGATTTCAAGGAGCTTCCTGGAGGGTTTGGCAAAACATTTTGAGCTTATATTAAAATAAAAACTTTGAGTAGAATCTGAAGAAATTTTCAGACAAATGCTAAAGAGATTCCCAAGATTCCATGATAATTCCAAGCTATCCAGAGGCATTTTGAGAAGAATTCTGACGTGAAATCCAAGGAAATTTTAAGAGAGTACATTTCCTAATAGAAAATTTGTCTTAAATTTGTGACACGACTTGACAAGTTTTCAAGGTTCTAGACTTATCAAAAATATTCAAAATACCAGACTCTGGGACATTACTATTTCTTTTATCTCAGGCTTAATTGTTGGCATCCTGTACTATCGAAAGGAAGAAGAGAAATAAGTGCTTGAAGAAATATTCAAGATATCGAACTTAGAATGTTTATTGACAGTACAACAGACTATTGTAAGGAGTCAAAAACATTCTCGGTTATTGCGGGTTGTTTTCGATTCCTGATTAAATCCCGATTCTCCCGGTTCGATGGCCACTCTGAATTTGAATTAAATTATCATCTATGCATTTGACCAGATGGCTTTTCCAAGCTTATCCCATTCGCCCGATTGAACCATAACCAAAAACGAAACAAAAAGCCGCCGCTCTGTTTGAAACCTGGCTACGCCTCTTGACCAGATTACGCAGGTGCCATCGGCAACGACGTACAGCAGGACATCATTTCCTTTTGAAAACAGTGAATGTAGACTGCGTTGTTGTGATCCCTTCTCCAGCAACCGCAGCAGCAACAACAACACCGACATTTATTACGACGGAAATGTCGATTACGATTCTTTACGACCTGATTTTTTCTTTACCTCTTAAATATATCAAGACCAAGAGATAGCACCCAGAAACCCAAAGGAAACCGAGCAAACTACTGAGCTGGAAACGATAACGTGCGGGAGAGAGAAAAAAAAGTGCAAAAAAACTGAGAACGGAAATGAGATCTTTAAACTTGTAAAATCTACCTAAGAAGCTACGACCAAAGAAAGGAAGTTCGAAACCAGAAAGTAAGAAGAACAAACCAATACAACAACTAAAAAAAAGAACAGAAGAGAAGAAAACAGACAGTTGGAGAGTGGCACACGAGCAGCAGCAACAACAACAACAACAAAGCAGCAAAATGACAAAATCTGACTTTACCTTGGTCTTCTTTGCGATCGGGTAGTGAACGGAGGATGCTCTGGTCCTATGATACATGCAAAAGTGTGCGCTGGCCACTTACCTGGAAAAGGAGAGAATGGAAAATAAAATTAGAGCATGATTATTAGAGTGCTATACGCCATAGAACCAACAAAATAGTGTTGAATCTCATTTTTGTCAGGAACATGGACGGTTGATGATACATGTAAGCTTATGGGATTTTGTTTTGTTTTGTCATTTAAACGTTCTGATCATGTTGTGTCAAATGCGTCAAATGTGTTTTTGTTCCACCGAAAATACTTTTAAAAAAATTAATAACCACAATTGTACCACTTAGTTTTTGTTGAAATGGTCCCATTTTATGGGTTATAGGTTCCACTATATGAAAAGTTTACAGCCGACAGAACAAGTTTCCACGATGTAATGTTCACATCTGCAGTCCTTGTCAACTGCACAAAAAAAAACTTTCACGCAAAAGCATGCAACCAAACCCATGCGCAAGGGATGCTGAAAAGCAGCCCTTTATCCTCCACCGTGTCATCTGCTGTTGTTCTCACATAGCGCAAAAAAAACGCAACCTGCACCTGAATCACCCAACACGTGCACTCACACTCATGTCGGTCTTTCAGTGACATCAGTGCATCTGTTTCAAGTGCAGCAAAAATGTTGCTGCTGCTACTGATAGTGATGCATCATCGCATCGGCTGAAGTGAGTTTACAACCTGCACCATGACAATCGATCAGTCGGCTCAACTATAGGTTCATGTTCGAAACACACCTATAGCCATATCGTATCCCATTGAATGGGATCTACAACTGAAAAAGAGCAACGAAATGGAGGGAAAAAAACATGTCTCTAGACTTCGGAGATGAACTTTGGCGACGACTGCCATCGGTAGTCTGCTTTTGCTGTTAATAGCATTTTGCTGATAATGACATTTCCGGCGACGATGGACGGCGCGCGGATGGGGAGCTCGCTCTTGACAAGCGAGTATCGATACAATAAATGGTACATAAATAGGGTGAGCCAAAAACGAAGCAACCAATGCTTTAAAGCGGCTCCGTAAAGTTGGATCCATGATTCCGTTTTATTCGCTAGTTCCATAATCTCAAAGTTTCAGGCACACCCTAACCCAAGAGCACACATGACCGGCTGCTGTTCCTCCATTGTCAAGTGGGCAGTAAATCGAGAAAGATGTATAATTACAGTACTCCAGTTGATGGTTACGTAACGCGTCTGCTGACGAGTTTAAAACTGCGCACTTCTATTTTAAACCTAGAAATCGGATTTGTCATCGAAGGTTTCCAAACTTTCCCCACCCTCAGCATTGTTTCCCAGGCCAAATTCGAATTTCCAAACAAAAAAAAACGTTTCACCTCGCTTCTTCGAGCGCTAATTGATAACAACGAAGGAAATTTAATTTACAACTTATTTGACAACCGGAAAAAGTGCTTCATCCATATAATGATGGAGCTCCATTATGACTAAATGTTTTCTCTTCAAAGGCACTAGTTTCTAATTAAATTTGCCCAAAAACCGCTCAATTTACACCGGAATTAGTCATTGTGTGTAACGCCACAGTCTCGTCTCGTCTTCCTCTGGCGATTTTAGATTAACTTAGCCGACCAAAACCGACGAGATAAATTATCTTCCCATCTGTGCCGTTTACCCCCGCAGCACCTAATTCCGACCAAGGTCCATTTTATCACCCTTCTGAACGAAATGTGTTCGATAACACACTGCCGACGTTGCTCGCTAAAACCAGCTGTGTGTTTCGGAATTGTTGTTTCATTTTCAAAACAAAAAAAAAGTGCAGCAGCTGTTTTTCGAAGGCGGGTGAAGCGTAAGCAAACTCCGTAAATAAATGCTCGAAAATCATACTTGAGGAAATACGCATACTTTTTGTTTTTGTTTGCGGAACTCTAATCCGGATTGCGATTTCGGCGGGAAAGAGAGACATCATAAATCTTTACACTCTTATCCGGGTCCGGGCGCTTCGAGGTGATTAATTTTTATTGACCCTCAGGCAACTCTTCTGGCATATATTGCTGTGCGCACTCGCTTTCATGGATATTTAAATATATGCTTTTATAAATTAGCATAGATAAACTAATTAGGAGGGTCTCACCGTAGTCTATTAGTCATTACTGAGAAAGTTTGCATAAGATAATAAAGAAAAACAAATTGAGTAGGGGAAATGGATGTAATGTCGACCTAAATGCCCCTAATTTGGGCCCATACGTAAATTCAGCAGTCGACTAAATTTTCAATAGCGACCAAAAATATCCATTAGTACCGTCCCAATGACGGTATAGATTTTTAGCGATGGGCCCAATCTTAGATCCATAGGCCAATATTAGAGCCATTTCCCCTATCTTAGTTATTTCAGGCGATGGAAAGTGACTTCTAAATGTTTAGGATAACTGTACTGCTTTTGTTCAGCGGCGTTTGGCGTTGTCGTATGAATCACGAATTGTAACATGGAAATGGCTCTAATGTTGGCCTATGGATCTAAGATTGGGCCCATCGCTAAAAATCTGCTATTTATCAATTTTATCTAGATGAACGCGTCATTGGGACGGTACTAATGGATATTTTTGGTCTCTATTGAAAATTTAGTCGATTGCTGAATTTATGTATGGGCCCAAATTAGGGGCATTTAAGCCGACATTACATCCATTTCCCCTGACACGATTTTTTCTCGGTTTTTAAACATCAAAAATTTCCCGGTTGTTAACATTGAGTAAAAAAAAAGGATGCGTAAAATGTTTGCAAAATCACATTAGTTAAGGGGTACTTGGAATCAATTTGAAATGACTCGAGTCCTCTTTAGATTTTAAAGCGCCAGCTTTTACAAAGTACCAGAGTATTTGTTTAAGGTCACACAGCCGAACGCAATCGGGTTGAATGGGTCATTGGAAGAGATTAAATTAAGAAATTGTTTTAGAAATCTTGAACTTGAATCACAGATCTCAAAATACATGAACTTAAGCGCATGATCTGTACAACTAGAAATATATTCAAAAAAAATAAGAACGTTTCTATGATTCTGAGGCTTTGACATTTGTTTAGAGTCTTAGAATATGACTTTTTTTTTCGAGATTTGTGATTTATAAAAATCTATCCTAGATGCACAAAAAAAAGGATTGAAATTTTTTCCAACAACTGGGACTGAGCAGGACCGTCTCAACCACCCTTGGTCCATTTTTGAAATTCTGGCACACATTAAATTAAAATAGATAGGGTAGAGAACTACTTCGGCCTAATCGCCCATTTTGGGCCTATCGAGCAGAAAACTTCAAAGAAATCCATGATTTCAGAGTTAACAAGTCAATTGTGCGTTTGGTACGAACTTTAGTTAATAAGCTACCGAACAAAGTCAATGAGAACGCCTGGTATGAAGGTTTGAACACATTATTCCCAAAAACAAAAGAAGCGCTCCGACCGAATCAATTTTTATCTTCATCCTATAATAGGCCGAAGTGAATTCATTAGAGCTTCAATTGCGTTTCAATGCGTTAGGCCGAGTTTAAAATCCGTAGGCCGAGTTTGGCGTCGAGAAGCAGTGGTGGACTTTTGACAATATCTCAACGATTGGTTTCTCGTTTTCAAATCTTACGGTACGTACGGAAAGGTAAATAAATTTGGAAGCCATCAGTAATAATAACAATTCGTTTGATGCTAAACTGCGCTAGATTAAGAAATACTAAGTGCGGGTTATGCTTAATAGGCTGGAAATGGGGTAGTTAACCCTACTTGCGGCAATCCATTTTCGTTGATTTTTTTCTTCTTCTGACCTGCTTTTATTTTAGCACCCATTTAAACTAAATAAACTAAACTCATACTTGCGAATTTGTTAATAGAAGTGTTGATATCAATTTCCATTAATATTTCGTACTCAATATTCACGACCAGCAGTCAATTAAGTCTGGTTTTAATTTACTTTAACTATATGTTTTGTATTACTTTTGCGTGAAGTCAACGATTTACATACACACTAAAAAAATCTGAATGTTACTGGTGATGTAAACATCCATGCATGCAAACATTCATGCATGTAAACTTCCTTTTCACGTAAACTAGCAGCTTGCAAGAAATGTTGCAAACAAAGGTGGAAAGTTGCATACAATATATGGAATATTGCATAACATGTCTCATAAATTTACACGATATATAATGTAAATTTGTGTGATTTATGACGCTCCATTTATGTGCATCATAGTAACGGAAATTTACACTACTTTTTTTTAGCTGTGTAGTTGAAGATGCTAATTTCAAATAACAGACTAAAGTGGTATTTTTTATACGATAGATGAGGAGATGAAAGCAGTGGCATCGCGTAACCTCACTTTTTACCTGTGCACCAACTTTCAAAAACAGATTTAATGCCATATTCATACTCGAATCGGTTGAAAAATGCACTTAATCTTCTAGTTAGCTCGCTATCTATCCATTGCAAGCCTTATTTTGATAATTGTTTATGTTTTGAGAGTTGGTGCACAGGTAGATTGAGGTTAAGGCGACGCCACTGGATGAAAGTATAGAGTTGATAGTTCCGTTAGAGTACGGCAGTGTGAAAATTGTATATAGAGAGTAGAAAGCGAACAAGGACAACTTTTAAGGAAGGTACAAATCGGTTTGATCATCTCTCTTTACCAAACTCCCCCGTTAGAGAGGGATGGTGAGGGGTATTCCCCCCGCCACTACTGGCAAAAAGGGATGATCACCGACTCGCTCATGTACCGACGATATGTTTGAAACAGTTCTATCGATTTTACCGCACTCAAGTTGTTATCTGAAGGAAGGCATCCAGTCGTAGGTTTGGAAATTGCAGCTATTGTTACCTCTACCACGGTATGTCAAGCTGAACATTGCATTAGGTCCTAAGTAACATTGATCGATTCTCTTCGTCGACTTTCTCTTTCGTTAATAACTTGACCACATATACGTTTCTTGTTGTGTATGTCGTATTAGATGCTAGATAAAAGCTTCTTTTATCGATCAGTGTGCTGAAAATACCTGGGAATGTCTTTAAATGGCCGTCAGGATGCAAAGAGAAAGTCGACAAAGAGAATCTGTCAATGTTACTTAGGACCTAATGCAATGTTCAGCCTGGATAAAACTACTACTTGGGTTCAGTCTATATGTCAATAACTAGTTTGTACAACCCATCTTCTTCTAGTTTCAGGCATAGTGCATTGGAAAAAAACACACACACAAACACACTTAGTTCAAACATGCACCGAACGTAAAAATTATAGAAAACAGTTCAATGAAGATCACAATCTTCACCAACATGAGTGGTTCGTAATTCAAGATCTGCAAGTAACGGATTACCAATATATTATTGCGAAATGCTCCATAGGTTTCCTTCCACCTGGCATCTTATCCCAACCAAAAGTACGCTATTCTAGAGGTTCTACGTAACAGCCAAGGGAGAAAAGCAATTAAAATAGTTTTTATTTAGCGACTTTCCTCATAATTCATTGCATTAATAAAAAAATATTTTATAAGATTTTGAAAAAACAAACAATCAAATCGCGAATCATTCAAACAATTGATTCTATAAAACTGTCATACATTTTACGAGCTCTAAAATTAAGTTAATATTTTGAAGTTGGATATCTCGAAAGATGTCCAATGACTTTTCTAAGCTACAAAATCATGAAAATTATCCGAAGGCTGCTATGCTGAACGCTATGGTTAACAGAGTTAAATTTTAAAATTGTAATAAGAAATTCTTTTAGAAGCCTTGAGCTTGAAAAAAAAACTGGGATGTGTCTTGAACTCGATGAGAATTGGCATAATCTAAAGGTTATTCCAATGAGAACTCATAGGGAATTCTGGGAAGTATTCTAAAGGAATTCCGAAGAGACTAGAAAATAATTCTGAAAAGAAATTGAAAGGCTTGGGAGGAAAGCTTCAGGAAAATACTAGGGCAATTTAGAGGTAGTTATAAGAAGAGCTACATGGCAATTATGAAGAGAAAACCAAGGGCATTGTGAGTAAATGTCTATGAGAATTTCCAAGAATCTCTGAGAAGAACTCTAAAAGAATTCAGAGGATAATACCAAAACATATCCAAACGTCCACAACTCCAAATAAATTCATACAAGATTTCCAAAGCAATGCTGACAAGCTGACATTAATTTGAGCAGAATTGTGATAAGAATTCGAAAGGAATCTGTACTTGAGGTTGAGTCGGTTCCAAAGGAATATTAAAGAGAATTTAATATTTTCAACTGTGTCAAGGAGAGGTTTTATAGCAGTAATTTTGAGTTAAATTTCAAGGAAGCTCAAACTCACAACATCTGAGCATAGTGTGCGGAAATTTTGAGGATAATTCAACATAATTAAAAAAATATTTGCAACGGAATTTGAAAGATTGATTTTTAATATTTGATTTAATAGTAGATTAATTAAAAAAAAATAGTCTACAAAGGTTTGAGCCTCGCGCGCGTATTACGGATATAGAGGACTGAATTTAACATTTGATAAAAAAATGCAATTTTGAAGCTTATTTGTAAGATACCTTGAGTTAGTAGTAAGTTTTCTGGCAAATGTTAGGGGTTCGTGACATTGCTGAAAATTATGATAGCATCAGATTGCGGGGTTGCTGGTGTAATAGGATGCTTTGTTGATTGTTCATTAACTCTTGATTGCTTGTAATACTTATGAATATTTTAGGTGGACGAAAAGGCGAACTAAGAGGTGGACGCCTGAGCTTTTCCACATTTATATCGCTGTGAAGCAACTGTAAACTCTAGAGGGAATTTATATCTGTAACTGAAACCAGTTCGATTTTGATTGCCAACCTGGTTAAAATGTCATATTCAATTATCTTAAAGATAAATCGTCCAGCTCAAACCTTTGTAGGGGTAAGAGGTGGGACCATCATCATCATCATCATAAAATTCTGAAAATAATTCTGAGGATGAAAAAGAAGAAGTTCCAAAAAGAGTTGCAAAAGAACTCTGATATGAAATCCAAGGAAATCTTAATTTAATAAGCTTCATACATACATTGGGACCTCCCTTAGGTGAACTAGCTCAGTCGGTAAAGGCGCAGCTACAAAGCAAGACCATGCTGGAGGTGACTGGGTTCGATTCCCGGTCCGGTCTAGAAATTTTTCGGGTTAGAAAATTTCTCGACTTCCCTGGGCATAGAGTATGATTGTACTTGCCACACAATTATACTAATGCAAAAATTGTAGCGGGCATCGAAAGCTCTCAATTAATAACTGAGCTAATATGCGATAAGCATTAAACTAATATGCGATAAGCATTAAGCTTGAAAAATGAAAGGGAAAAGAAGAAGAAGACATTCCACAGACTGAAAGCATTCTACGCGCCGCATGTGGACGGTGGGCCATTGGATTAGCAGCACTGTTCTAGGCGGTGGGAACAAGAACCAAACAGAAACCTTAAAAAGTTGGTGCTTTGTAAACCGAACAACTTTGTTGAAAACCGTAGAGCTGTAGTAAATATGCCCAATGACTCTGGAGATTTTGGCCACGCTACTGGCCCTATTGTTCTTCTGTAACCGGACAGTATATGTGAGAGTTTTAATTTTCATTTAATTTATTAATTTATATAGTTGAAGATGCTAATTTCAAATAATTAGTCTGTTAGTCCACCTACGACTGGATGCCTTCCTTTAGATAACAACTTGAGTGCGGTAAAAATCGATAGAACTGTTTCAAACACATCGTCGGCACATGAGCGAGTCGGCGATCATCTCTTTTTACCAGTGGTGGCGGGGGGGGAATACCCCTCACCATCCTTCTCCAACTGGGGAGTTTGGTAAAGAGAGATGATCAAACCGATTTGTACCTTCCTTAAAGTTTTCCTTGCTCGCTTTCTACTGTCTATATACAATCTTCATACTGCCGTACTCTAACGGCACTTTCATCTCCTCATCTATCGTATAAATATTACCACTTTAGTCTGTTATTTGAAATTAGCATATTCAACTATGTAAATCGTCGACTTCACGCAGAAGTAATACAAAACATATCGTCAAAGTAATTTATTAAGTTAGTTGAGTTAAGTTTTCTTTATTAGGGAGGCTTTCAGCCTGAGGTTGGTTCGCTTCCGGTATTTAATTTATTTTCACAAATACAAAACTAACCAACGATTAATTACTTGAAACATATTATTGAGAAGGTTATGATTGACGTATCTGAGCCTTGGGAGGGGGGGGGGGGGGAGGCTCTAAATTAGGGGCCCTGGTTTTACCCCACAATCGCTCTACCGTTAATATGGCACTGGAACTGAGAAATATATTAAAAATGTGAGATTTTAAAAAAAGTGACAAAATTCCAGATTTTGAAAAAAATTAAAGATCCCTGTTCCTGTAAAATTTTGTAGGCTTGGAAAAATGTCTAGGGTAGGGTTACCAAAACTAAAGATAAATCTGTATTTCTATGAATTGTATGGGGATTGTGAGGAAATATAAACATAATTTAAAAGGAATACTGAGAGAGATTCAGAAGAAAGCTTTAAGCAAGTTTCGAGACAAATGCCAAACGAATCGTGTTCTTAGGTTGATTAAAAAAATGCGGAAGAATTTAAATGAAACTCTTAAGACAGTTTCAAGACAATTCAGAAGAGAATTCCAAGATATTCTGCGAGAATTCCAAAGGATGTCTGAAGGGAGTTTTGCATAAGCTCAAATAATTTTTTTGAAAAGAATTCCAAAGATTTAAGAAGAGCTGAATAAGCTATTTTTTAGCTGAAGATGCATATGTTTGCTTGATTAAGATCAAGGTCGTATTTTCAGTTTTTGTTGGAATATGTTGAGGTTTATTGGGTTTTCCCGGTTCTCCCATCAAATTCCCGGTTCACTAACCACAATGTTACAAGTATGTAACGGAATGGACGTTTCCGATGCTACGGTGGGCGGATCATGTAGCACGGATGCTGGAAGATCGATAAGGGAATATGATACTCAGTAGAGAACCCGGATGAGCTCTTCGATTCCAGGGTTGAGTCGAACACGATGAGAAGGACATTAGATAGTTTAATGTCTATAGCGACTGGAAGCGATTGGCTCCGGACCAATTCCAGTGTAAAGATTTCTCCGTTTGGCGTAGATTCAACGGATTGTAGCCAATCAAACAACACCTAGCTGTGAATTTGGAAATCACCTCGGCTTCACTGTCACACAATGTACACATTCATTCACCGCTATAAGTTCCAATTGTTTTGGGGATAAATCTAGACCTAGAGGATTTCTGAGACCAGCTATGCTAAATTAGGCACGAATACGGATTAACTGATGTGCGTTGTTCGAGATTGGAGGATACTCTTGAGTCCCTTTTTGGGCTTTCGTATCTGCTGTTTACATCGATTTGGAAGGTATCATCAGTACGATCTTGCTTCCATTTCCTGGCCATATTTAACTACTCGCGAAGAGGGAATCAATTTAAATCTCGTCCCGGGTATCTGGAAATATTTTAAATCCGTAATCAAATTCAACGAAAGATTGATAAAGGATTCGATCTTTCCACTTACTCCAGAAGTCCTTCCGGCTCTGTCTGCAAATGTATTTGGTTTCTTCAGGAAAGTGCATTCAACCGAGTTTCGTCTTACTTCTGCGAAACGGTTCATGAAAACTTCCTCTTGAAGATTCTTTCGACTTCTTCTGGAAATTTAACCGGTTTCCAGGTGAGCACTGGATTTCATAATGTAAATTCCCGGTTTTTTCCTTGTTTTTCTCGGTTGTCTAACATAGTTTCCGGATTTGATTGAAGCAGTTAAATATAATAAAAAATACCACAAATAATAAGTTTGATCGAGGATCTACAAAAGCGAGGTCTATAAGAGAATGATAAAATCAAAACTGTTATTTCGGCATAGACTATTATTTCGGCATCGATTATTATTTCGGATAACTTTTGACCCTTTTTTTTTTTTAAAGGGACGTACCTGCTTTTGTACACAAAGATCCAAACATCAATTTGTTGAAACTCTTAGTACCACCACGCAAACTAACAACACCATCTTGTTGGGGAAACATTACCCTAGCTGATGGTCATGTTAGTTTGCATGTGAGTGCAATAACAATAATCGAGAAATATCTGATTAGAACTTTTTGACCGAGTGTCCAATACAAATATGGGAACAGACTTGGACACTTGAAATTTTACGAATGTCGTTCTAAGAACCAACGACACCTGAAAAAAAAACCTGAATTTATTCACCTGTGGTGTGATCGAACCTTCCTAGCCAATATTGATTTATCGAACCATGAGGAGATTTGACTCAAATCAAATAATCGTTATTTCCCTGGGCGTATTCGGAACATGTCCAGGTGTGGCCAGTGCAATGTGGTCCTGGGCGCCCTGTATCACTGCCATAGATGATGATTGTATGATGGGATTCAATTCTCTTCTAGTAACAAAACCAATACTCAACGAAATATTGAAAATTTAAAAAAAATTATAAGTAAAATCCCGAGCATAGAGCAATTTTCAAGATTTTAAACATATGTCCAAAAGCTTGTGATTCTCTTTTATGTATCTCCATGCCATATGTATTACTATGTACACAAACATTACCAAATACCGATTAATCATCCCTTCCCTTCGCCTCCACCCAACGCCAAATTCCAGCACCACCAAATTGCGTAATGCAATTCGTTCTTATTGCTCCCTTCAAAGGCTTCCTATCGTCACACCATATCTTTGCCCTTCTGTAATAAACGCAGATGTTCGATTTTCACTCGTCGCATTCAATCTTTAAAAAAAAAAACTGCTGTGCCATCATGAAACGATGGTCTTTTGTGCTGCATACAGAGCGCACACACACAGCGTAGCACCGGAAATGAAATTGAACTCAGAAAATCCAGAGGGATTTGCACTCTCTTCTATCGTCATCAGTATTCGGCTCCGGTTTGGTTCACTGCGATAACAGTTTGATAAGAGCAGCAACGGCACTTCGCTTAAGAAAATTGAGATTTTTTCCCCGTTTTTTTTTTTTCGTAGGATGCAGCACTACGATAATTTTCTATTGTCGTTATGCAAATTGTCAATAAGACTAATGCCTCTCGGGAGAACCCTTCTTTTTTTCCGGAGAACTGCATGATTTTAATCATAAAAAAGCACGCCGTTAAGTAACAGCGTGGATTTCGTCGTTCCGCACGAAAGTCACGTACATTTCATTCAAATTGGATCTCTTCATTTGCCGAGAGTGCACCCAGCGTTCTTCAAGTGTCACTTTTCATCATGCCGCGTTCTATATCTATGCGGGAATTTGCCCCGGTTCGGTGGGAGAGAACTTCCCTCGCCGCCAGGAATGCACACAGACACACACTCGCACAGTTGGGCGAGCAAAGTTGCAAGTGATTAAAAATAAAGACGTTCGCAGATGAAATTGGAGATGCTCGCTCGCATCATGAACTGAAGTGATGAGAAACCCATGCAAGCAGCAAACATGCCAAACTCAGGCGGCAATTGCCGAGCAGTTGATGGAGACGAGGTTGATGAAAACCGGCTGGAATTCACGTCCGCGTCTGACTGCAGCCAGTGAGTGAAGAGGACCACCGCGGCGGAACGGGTTCAAGTCGTCGGGTTTCGTCCAGCTGCCCAAACTTGTGTACGGGCGAGCCAGCGCGCGCGTATAAAATTGGTAAATTACACTTACGGTGTGGTTCTCGTAAGTTGCAATGGGGTCACGATCGAACAAAACAATTCGGAAGAGTTCATCATCTCCCGCAGCGAACGAGTTCCGCGGATCGGCAATTGGTAGGATTGGCATTGTTTTGGAAATTGTTGCGGCGGAAACAAAGGTCGTCCGTCGTCGTGCGATGGGGTTGAAGTTTGATTAACGATTTCGGGTCCTGGATGGCTGAGAATGGGCAGAATTTGCGTGCATTTGAATTGACGGGAAATCGTTAACGAATTAAGTCGTCTTGACTCGCTGAGAGTTCCAGATGAGTATGGGTACCTACTCAAGTGCATTTGTATTGTGGGATCATACGCAGCGAAATTTAAATTCAGTGGAAAACCAATTAGCAAGGGGGATTTACGATGAATGTGCGTGAAGAATTGTATATTTTCAACTTACCGTGGATGATGGTTGTTGAGAGCTTTCAAAGGAAAGGTTTCCATTGCATGATTATACGTGTATCAGTATTCTCAGTCAGTATTTTCTTACTGCTCATGAAACCCTTCGAGTTGTGCTACTTTTCAACTAATTGAATATCTTTTTTTAATCTAAATAAAATGAAACAAATATTTTCTAGTGCACCTTTCAAATAATACATCAGGTTCAGACTTCGCGCGATAATTTGCTATCTTTCAATAATTAATGTCTATTATTGCCAATTTTGAGTGCAAGATGTTAATTGTTTAGGTGTCAAATTTATAGCATCAATAATCTGCAATAAATGTTATTGTAACTTTCACGTCGGCATTTTTTTTCTCCAATACTTGATCCACATAAAGATTTTCGAGTGGAGTCTGGGATCTGAACTTTATACCAAAATGATGCAACTCAACGTAAAAGAAAAGGCAAGCAACTATTGCATTGGCAATGAGCATGAGTAACCTGCGTAACTTTGCTTCAATAAGTACCCATCATAATTTTAATATTGCATTCCATCGGATGCACTGATAACATACACATTTAGGGTGGTTCAAATAGTTAATTTTCCCCAGCACAACGAAAACGATTCCAACTTTGGAGCCGAAAGAAGCGAATTTAATATGAACTGCTGGTATGAAAATTCGTTTCTGCGTTGAACTGGATTTTTCGGCAATTTCTCGGCTATTTTTCAACCGATTGAGCAGATTTTTTGTATGATATTAGCGTCAATAATAAACTAGTCAATCAGCCCAGATCGACAAGCCGAGAAAAAGCGGTGGGTTGACGGCTTACACCACGGCTTACATTTCTCGTAAGAAACACATACGGAGAACGTAAGAAAGCCATAATTAAATTTGCTGCATTTGCCCATGTTGGTTTAACAAGAATGAGAGTTCACATTTGGAGAGCCTAATCAGGACCAGATTTCCAATAGATTTCACCGTGCATAGTGAATGATTTGAACCACCCTAATACACGTACACATAATCCCTTCGCTACCACCGACCTGGTCGTCGCCGTGACCGCCTCCGGTCCTAAGCAAGCGTGACAAACAAACGACCGGAACTCTGTCTGATGTCTGGTGCTGCTCTAACCAAGCCTCTTCTATCATCGCAGCCGGCCGTCTGCTGCTGCTGCTCCGTTCAGGGGGCTCTGCCTCTCCTCGATATGTGTTATCACTATCAGCCCGCCGCCGGACCCGATGAGAAAAATAATGGCATGTCATTTGTTTCCCTTTCGTTTCCCGGTGTGTCCCGGTAATCGAACAGACAGCTACATAGTTCGTTGGATGCTACTTCTTTTTCCGTTTTCCACTTCAGCAGCTCACTGACGCTGTTGCATGTTTTTGTTATAGTATATTGAACTAGATTTCTAATAATAGAGGTGAGTGCATTCTACGGTTATCGGTTACAAAGTTTGTGCGAGTCATCGTCCTCTTAGCAGGTCGATGAAACACGGCAAAGGCTTGCAGGACAATGTATATTAGGATGAAGGCATTGTTGCGCTGAGATTGACTGGAAGTTGGTAGTTTTTATCGAAAATAGCATTCATGAAACCGAATCGATCAAGATCCGTATCGCACTTTCGAAACAGGCATCTCCCGCTTATTTAAAGCCTAGTTGCAGCTGCTGCATCCGATCGGGCGCGGACACACTCTTTTCGAAAGCGCATGCCTCGATGCATAATTGTGCAACTTCACTGCGTTCAGTTTCATTCGACCAACGCAACGTGGAACTCTTGATTTTAATCTTGATTGAAATTCTGGCTCGGATGGAATTCGGACGAAAGCAAAATCCGCATTGAATTTCGTGCTACACTTGGTTGAGTTTTGCATTACCGATGCTACCAACCTCTTTATCCAGCTCCGATAGGCGATGGGAGGCTTTTCGTGAAAAGGAATGCCATGTTTCACTTTCAAAAATGATGTTTGCCTCAAGCTGATACATAATTCATAGTTCGAGGCAGCGTACAACCCAACTAGGTCGTAAATCTCGGAAAACCGACAAGATAATCGAAGCAGATGATTTGGGAAAACAATGTATTTTTTCCATGGTTTTGTGCAAAACTTCATAACGCACATTGCGTTATCTAACACACGATCGCCCCATTTCTAGTGTACCGAATAGAAGCTGGGCTTTCTCCTAAATCTCAGCCATCAAAAGTAGGAAACCTTCACCTTGGCCAGCTTTGCTCGTTTGCGCCAAAAGTATCCTACTGTGGTAAATTAGGCACACAGGAAAAAAAATATGCAAGCAACCACTTAACCGACATGTGTCCGACGAAGCAGAGCGGCAACAGTAGCAAACATGTGAAATGCACTTTCAATATCAAAAAACCAACCGCGTCGCCGCCGCCCGCTGACTGACAGAATGGAATGACCCCACACGGGCTGTCCGTGAAAAGTGATTCACTGCAAGCGTGCTACGTGCTGAGGTGGCTCTTTAATTCTGCTTACCCGAGTGAACACATTTGATCGGGGTATTTTTTTTTCGCGCAATTGAAATTTGAATTGATTGATTCTCACTTGTGAACGACAGTCGGTTAACCGTGTGAATACGGTACGGTACACACTTAGAAATTATCGCGGACTTCGGTAAGTTGTATCAATATCTCAACAACTGAGCTTTTTTTGTTCATTAATTTATTTCATAAGGCTCAACCGAATTAACTTTACAAAGCCGAGGATTCTTGTTCACTATACAATACATCTTAAAACTACAGTCAAAAGGTACAACACAATAAACATTTTAACTTCCGCTTTCCAATAAGCCTCCTCCACCAAAACGGGAGCCGCTTCCAGTGGTTTCATTGTATGGCAGATTCGCCAACGGGGGTCAGAGCGCTTCCATCGCAGCAATGGACGCAAAACGTGGTCAGCACTCACACATTCATCACGTTGCTTTCCAAAGTCGACGATGCATCGACTGAAAGAACTGCTTATGAAGAACAATGAGGAGGACCACACAATGGTTGCTGCCGAGTTAACAGACAATCGAGTGACACCCATTGAGAGTGGTCTGCTTCTGTCGACAATCGAGTGAACACTGTAACAGCTGAACTGTTCGGTATTATTTAGGCAGTTTAATTGTTTTAAAACTAAATGAAAACTTCACTACAATGACAAGATTTATTCATTAAAAAAACAATTCCACTTAATTATCTTTTGTAACGTAATTTGGCTACAATTTACATGCTTCCCAAGTGGGAATGACACTGATGAATACGGCACATTGTAGTCGAAATATCTTACAAAAATTAATGAAGTGGAATCAAATGCAAGATAACCTGTTTTTTAGCCTACCACTAACAACCCAATTCAATTACTTCAAGAATTACATTTGAATTAGCTTGAACGTGTTTTAAAATTATGTTTGAGGTAAACGTTTCACCGAACGTTCAGCTGTTATGATTTCGGAAAAAAAAAATTACCGAACACGGCAATGATTTTCGAGTGTGTGGGTGCTTTTTAATTTACGATTTCTGAAGTTCCCAGCAGGGTTGCCAAAAGTAAATCTGTGCTTTTACCCGAAAAAAAAATCCTTTCATCTTAGTTTTTGTCCAGAAAATCTGTGATGATATCTGTGTTGATATTTTAAAAATTTCCTTTGAAAAGTGTTTGAGCCAAAAATAAATAAAAATATATGTATCGTAAATTACTTATGGTTCGGCAAAAAAGAATACCTCTGACAGTCCTCATTCTCCTTTTTAACACCGAAAAAAACATGCTTAGATATATAAGTTGGTGATGGTAAAATAAGTTTAAATAATGTTTTGTTTTTAAACATCTAAAGTTTTATTTTTTAAATGTTTGATCATATTTTTAAAATCTGTGTACACTGGAGTCGCTTTTTACGCGGGTGATACGTCCCGCGTAAAAAAAAACCGCGTAAAAAAAAACCGCGTAAATTCCGGAATCCGCGTAAAAAAAAACCGCGTAAATTCCGAAATCCGCGTAAAAAAAAACCGAGTAAAAAAAGACCGTGTAAGAAAAAAACGCGTAAAAAGCGATATACCGCGTAAATTCTGAAATCCGCGTAAAAAAAAATCAATATCCGCGTAAAAAAAAACCGCGTAAATTCCGGAATCCGCGTAAAAAAAAACCGCGTAAATTCCGAAATCCGCGTAAAAAAAAACCGCGTAAAAAAAAACCGTGTAAAAAAAAACCGCGTAAAAAGCGACTCCAGTGTAATTTGTTTAAATTCTAAAAATCTGTAATCTGTGAATACAGAATCGTGGTTTTAAAAACTCTGAGAAATCTGTTTTGGTAACCCTGCTTCCCAGAACTTTTATGAACTTCTCTAAATCTTGATGAAATATTCCAAAGGTCGCTACAATTTTTAGAACGTTTCTGATTCAGCATACTGAATAACTACAAAACTCCTTGAAACCCCTCGAAGTCTCATGAACAGGTCCGTATTTTTTTGAAACACGCATAAGATCTTCAAAGTTTTCAGAACCTCTCTGTATCCGTCTGTAGTTCGAGTTAGATGATCTCAGAGCTCCACAGCTACATATTTTTAGAAGCTCTACGATCCATTCAGACCTTCTTTAAGAAATTCTGAGACGATTATTGAACTGCAGCGTAATCCATCGAACTTTAGAGAAATTTCCTGTATTTCATAGAAGACTACACACTGAGAAATAACTACTTTTACACGAGACGTAATCCATAATGGACGTAAATCACGGAACGTAGATAAATATTTCATGTAAAATTAAGTGTTCTCAAACCGAAACATAAGCAACTCGGCGAAGAGTAAGGCTTGTACTCGAAAAAAATGCACCATTTTTATCCGTGTGTAACTTTTTTATCCGTGGGTAAAAATTGATGAAAATCTGGGTATAACTAGTTTGGAGTGAATTGTTTACATGTGCAAAATTTCGTAGCAATCGGTTCAGTGGTTATTGAGATGTCATCGAAAATCGCCGGAAAATTTTGCGCGCCGTCATCGAAAATCAGACTGCGACCATGAGATGGATCGGAAGACAACTGGGAATCACCCATACAACAGTGTCTCGGGTGGTAAAATCGTTTAAGGAGTCCCAGACGACCGAGCGGCGGGCTGGAAGTGGAAGAAAATCGAAGACAGCGGACCCTGTGAAGGGCCCGGAAGGTGTTGGATTATTTCAAGCGTAATCCGAACCTTTCGATTCCCGACGCGGCTCTGAAGGCAAAGTGTTCCGCCTGGTTCGTTCAGCAAACCATGAAACGAGCTGGGCTTCGTGTATTCAAGGTCCGGAAGGCGCCGAACCGGCGTGATCAACAAAACACGGCGGCCAAATCCCGCGCAAGGAAGCTGTATCGAGAGTGGTTAACGAAACCGATGTGTGTGGTTATGGAGTTCTACGTTGCCAAATCACGGTTTGATGTTCCGGAAGACATAAGGAAGAAGAAAGTGGACAAATTCGCCAATGCGGTAAACTGAGTAAACCGTACATCACAAAGGGTACCATCAACTGCGAAATTTACTGCACCGAGTGCCTCCAGAAGCGTCTGTTGCCCTTCCTGCGGTCCCACGGAGGCGAGACATTATTTTGGCCGGACCTGGCATCATGCCTTTACGCGCGATCGACGTTGGATTGGTACAGAGACAATAACGTTGTTTTTGTACCAAAAACCGCCAACACCCCAAATTCACCAGAGATTCGTCCGGTGGAAAGATTTTGGGCCATAATGAAGGCCAAAGTTCGAAAATCGTCCAAGGTGTTTAAGAACGAGCTGGAGTTGAAGAAAGAATGGATGAAAGTGACCAAAAAGGTGGCGCCCACCATTGCACAAAATGTAATGAGGGGTCTTAAGGGAAATGTGCGGGCTTTCAGCGATGGAAAGGAAATTGAATAAAGTAATTATGCCGAAACATAATCCATATGTATTAGTTCATTCCCTGAAAGTTTCAAGGAAATCCGACTTTTGTCTGGTGCATTTTTTTCGAGTACAGGCCTTACGTGTGATTGAATTGATTTTATCGTTTTTTTTTCAACTGATTCTTATGTCAAAATGGCCGCTTACATGTGTCGGTCTCAGGGAACCAAAATTTACACGACTTTTTCGAAGTGTGTAACAATGTTTAGAGATGAGATGCTCAGGGAACTAAATAGTAATCTAAGAAATTTCCGAAAAACTCTTCGGAGCCGTCCAAAGGAACCACATATACAGGGCTGGTAGCAATCACTGCTGTTAAAAATAGTGATTTTAGTGACCATGTTGATGAAATAAGTGACCAAATAGTGACTTATAGTTGAAAACATAGTGTCCTAAAAGTAAATTTTAATGAAAACTCTCAGGAATTTCTGAGGAGCACAACTCCTGGATTTTTTTTTTTTTAATTACAAAAAGAAGGATTACAATTAAATCTGAGAATAACTCCAGGACATCTGCAAAGGAATTCGGAAAATGAATTCAGAAGAGTTTGCCAAACAAATTATGAGAAGAAATCTAAGGAATTTGTGAGGAGAAATGCCAATGAATTCTTAGGAGACTTTCAATGTGAGTAGAATTCCAAGGGAAGGAGTGAGATTGAAAAGGAAATCTGAAATGCATTCAATGAATATCCGGAGAATCTTTCGAAAGGGTTTCTTATTGTGGAGAATTTCAAGGTAATCCCAAGAAAAACTAAAAGAAAATTTTGAGGAATATTTCAATGGAAAACTCCGTTGAATATGGACTATTCTGAGGTTTTCAGAACTACTTGAAATTTTTCTTGCAGTTAATGAAACTGCCTTGAAGTTCTTTTATAGTTTGAGAAACTAGTCTGAGTCTCACAATACTTCTCATCAAATTCTTAAACTTTCCTGAACTTTTTAGGACTTCCCAAAGTTTCCTAATTTTTTTCAATGATCATGTATCTTCTCTAAAGGTTTTACAATTCGCTGAAGTTCTCTAAACTTCTTTACAATTTATGTAACTTCTCCAATGTTAACGGAACTGCTCTGAGGTTCTCTGTTCTTTTCTGAAATTTTGAAAACCTTTCTAAAGTGTTTGCAGTTCTCATGAAGCTTGTTGTGCTGCGCTGAATTTAATTGAACCGTCCTAAAAATGTTTAAGCTTCAGTAAACTTATGCGAAGACATCAATTAACTTTTTAACGTCTCCGAAGTTATCTGAAAATCAGAGAACTGCTTTAAATTTCCAACTAATTTTCTGAAACTAAAGAAACTGACCTCTCCCTGAAATTCCTTCAATTTTAGGAGCTTACTAAACTTCTCGCACCACTGTCCTTTTGTAAAGTTTTCGAAGTTTTTTTTTTCTAAATAACTCGAACTTTTGTGCTCCCGCAATTTTCATGGAATTCGAACGAAATAATTAATATAGTTCCCTGGATATGTTCACAGTAGTAAAGTGCATATGGATGCAATATTATTAGCGTCAATTAAAGTTTCCATTTGATTAATCTATTTTCTATCGTATGAGGGGAAATTGGGCAAAATGGACTATTTCCTGAGATACGGTTAAGATGAGTCCAGGTCCATTCGACCTCTCAGATATTTTTACAATAGCAAAGGACACCTGAGTCCAATACTGTTGCACCACGCTTAAGTTTGTTTTATCTAGTTCGTTTATTTGAAAGGCTCAATCACGATAGCTTTACGATGCCGATAATTCAATGTTTAGTAACAAATTTAACTTATTTCTATGTCTAGTAGGAAATGGGCGGAATAGTCGCGGCTTACTCGAGGTTGAAGGGGTACATTTTCGAAGGATAGGATCAAGGGATAAGCTTGGAGTGGGGTTTCGTTGTCTTATCAGAGCATTGTCACCAGTAGATCAACGATAGTGCGGTTCTAGATTCAACTTCGTCTGGAATTCGATGAGACTAATCAAGGGGGGGAAACAAAACAAACAAAAACTATTTAATTTTTCGTCTGCAATGAGAGTAAAATCGGGCAAAATGGGCAACTTCCTGAAATCCATCCATTTGATTTTTCATATTTGTTTTGCAAGACTCCTCTAGGAAAAAGTTAATGTTAAAGTTTTGTTCCTCAGAGCAGAGAATCGGGTTTTATTTTGTTTTTTGCAAATCCCGCCAGATAAATTTCAAGGCAGGATCGCGTGTTCTTTTATATTGCCTCATACGGACATTTTTCAGACGGATCAAGAGCTGAAGATCGTCGTCTATTATAATTGAATCGAATTTAACCTCGCATTTTGGTACTGAGGCAGCTCTAGCTTCAACTATAGAAGTAGTCAGAGATTCAAGAGCATAATTAACATCATCTTTGGTTTGCAAAGGAATATTTGTATCTAAGTTATATTTCATAAATGTTGGGATTTGAAATTATTTCTTGCGATATTTAAAAAGTTACTGGAAGGGGATCAGAACCGAAGTCAGCATAGGTAACCAATTGGCTACAAAGTTGCCATGAATCATTAATAACCTGCAGAACAGTCATCAAACAGAATATTACCATTCGAAATGCATAAGTGGATTGGAAGCGGTGTTTTGCATTAAAATCACCAATAATGAAGAATTTCGACCTATGATGGGTAAGTTTCAGAAGGTCACTCTTGAGAAAATTCTTTTGCTGGCCTACGCATTGGAATTGGTAATAGGCCACTATAAACGAAAGTTGTCCAAATTTTGTTTCGGCAGAAACTCGCAACAACTTTGGTTTCAAATGAAGAAAGAATTTGATGATGATTTGATACGTCTATGAACAATGATGATGTAGATCTCCAAAATCCCATGGAATCGTGAATTCGTATGAAATCAAAGAGTTTCACTGCAAAAAATGAGCCTTAATCTTGTGTTGGTATGTCAGGAAAACATATATCAAAAAATAAAAAAAAACCTAAGCAGGAGAAACGCAGTATTAAAATTTCTTCAAATCTTCCTGGAGTTTAGATCTTGAAGTTCTATAAGCCAACTAACAAAATATTTATCATTTTTCAAATTGTCCTAGCGATACAGGTTAATTGTAATTTTGTTCGATGTCTACTCAGAATTTATGAGCATTTTGTACTTCACGAAGACTCATAACATCATTAACAACTAGGGTTAACTACCCCATTTCCGGCCTATTAAACACAACCCGCTCTTAGTCTTTCTTAATCTAGCGCAGTTTAGCACCAAACGGAATGTTATTATTGCTGATGGCTTTCAAATTTATTTACCTTTCTGTACGTACCGTAAGATTTGATTAAGAAACCAATCGTTCAGATATTGTCAAAAGTCTAACACTGCTTCTTGACGCCAAACTCGGCCTACGGATTCTAAACTCGGCCTAATGCATTGAAACGCCATTGAAAGGCCAACGCATTCACTTCGGCTTATCGGATGAAAATAAAAATTGATTCGGTCAGAGCGCTTCATTTGTATTTGAGAATATTGGGTGCAAACATTCATATCACGCGTTCGTATTGACTTCGTTCGATAGCATTTGAACTAAAGTATCGTACCAAACACTTAATTTACCTGTTAACGCCGAAATCATGGATTTATTTGATGTTTACTGCTTGATAGGCCCAGAATGGGCGCTTAGGCCGAAGTAGTTCTCTGCCCTATTAATTGTGTTTAAAAATAACATTGTTGGACTATCCAAATCATACCGGATATCAGATCTTGAAGTTCTGCAGACTCAACAAGGTATACGAAACCCCATAATATCATTGGTTTGGTTTATTAGGTTTTCCAAAATTCCTGGAGTTCAGATCTTTATTATCTTTGTATTGTCACATCAAAAGAAATTATACCAAATAACTCTGTAAGCTATCGTGGTAGGAATAATGGCAAAATCACCATTTGCCCCGTGCGCGAACAGATTGCGAGTGAGAGTAAAATTTGCAATAATTTTGAGGATTTTATGATACTTTACTTTACTTTGATACAGTTTTTGGTTGTTTATTGATTTATTTGATAAGGCTCAAACGAATTAACTTTACAGAGCCAAGGATTATTGGTCACTATACAATACATCTTAAAACTATAGTCAAAAGGTACAACACAATAAGCACTTTATCTTCCGCTATCGAAAAAGCCTCCTCCATCAGAACTGGAGCCGCTTCCAGTGGTTTCATTGTATGGCAGTTACGCCATCGAGGGGCAGAGCGCTTCCATTGCAGCAATGGACGCAAAACGTGGTCAGCACTCACACATTCATCACGAAACGGTTGCTTTCCAAAGTCGACGACGCATCGACCGAAAGAAGTGCTGATGAAGAACAATGAGGAGGACAACACAATGGTTGCTGCCGATAAAACAGACGATCGCGTGGCACACATCGAGAGTGGCCTGCTTTTGTCGACAGCCGAGTGAACACTGACTTTACCACAGTGAAAGACATAATATGACAGTTGTAAACAGATGTGTAAACAAGAGAATATAATGGAGTATGTGATATAAAATTGATTGATTCCAAGTCGCATTGCATGTTTTATAAAGGCTTAAAGAATTCTTCAAGATTAAATTTTGGCATACAAGGCTATGATAAAACCAAAATTGTTACTTGGGATGAGGGTATAAGGTCTTTACCGGTGCGATTTGGGTTTTCCGGCATTTTTGGCGATTTTTTCCCAGTCAGATTGACATCCTGCATTATGGCTCAAACTGTTCGCTTTACGGTGCCGAATGTAATTTATTTTGCTATAATAAAATGGCATCGATTGGCTTCTTGCTCCCCTCGATCAGTGTTCATCAGATCATCAGCTAGTTTTCTTTGAAGATTGATTTAATTCCATCTTAGAAGAGAATCTCACGGATCGCTAGTTATAAATATCTGCGCAATTTGTTGGGCTTTTACTTGAAAATCCGTTTACGAACTTTTCGGTACATCGCAGATGAAATACTCCTGATAATGCTGGAATAACCGATTAAATTAACTACTCTGTACCTGTCAAGTACAACTTTAACTTGATTGAACTTGACACGGAGCCCAGTTGCAACGTCAATATTTCCAAGCTGCTAATTACGCAACTGTTTTACAATGTAATCCAACAGCAGAACCAGTTTCGCTCGACAAGTGATGGAAACAATGAATTCTAGACAAGTCGTTCATTTCGTCCGAAAATTACACCGGAGGAAAGTCGTACAAAATCATTATCATAATTTTCATAATAAAAAACTTCCGTTGCAAAATTTACTACTCATCAAATCATACCCGGGCCGACATTACTCCGTTATTACCGAGACTGATACAGACCGAGTCACAATTGTAGAAAATGAAGAAAAACAGAACACTTTGTCCACATCGGCAGAAAAGTTGCATTGTCTGATTGCGAACGGCAGGAGGGACAGAGAAGTGAAGAAGACATCGCATCATATGTCATTTCGCGCAATGTAAGTCCGATTCCAGGAACGGGCAACAACGACAACAACAACAACAACAACAAGCTCTACACATAAGAAGTCGATCCGTTCTGTTCCAACGGCAAGAGGGTTGCACCCCGCTGCATCATCACCGACGACGACGACGACGACGACCGCTCCGAAAGATTTTCTGATGAGCTGAACAATCAACTGACTCTCTGGGGATATTTGACGTCCCCATTCTGTGCTCTGTTGTACTCAGAGTATAAAGTGCTGGTGGTGTCCATTGTCTCTGTACGGGTGCTAGGGCAACGCGTACCTACGTCGTAGCCCGCGGAGACCTTCGGAGCAAACTGCAAATGCAGCAAGATTTTCCCAGAGCAAACGTAGCGTGGAAAAGCCCGGACTAATCCACTCAAGAGCACGATTCGAGTTTTCATTGGGTCTGCAGGGCAGAGTTTTGCATCTGTAGGAAACAGAGAACTTCAACTTCCAATGAGAGTCTTCGGACCGGAATTCGAACCTTCCAGCTCCTAGCACTAATATGAGATCACGTCGCTTTGTGGTAGAGTTTAACACTATACATTACTGAACCCCGGTAGGACTTTGCCATAAGCGCCCATTTCCGTCATATCGAGCCGAAACATCAAACATGTCAATGATTTCGACGGGAACGAATTAATTATATGTTTGGAAAATGATCGTTACAAAACTAAATCTTTAAGAACGCGTATCATGAATATTTACATTCATTTATCTCAAAAACCAAAGAAGCGCCCCTAGCGAAACCATTTCGTCTGTCTTAATCCGTGTGCCGAAGCGAATCCAATGACGTTTCAATGTGTTCGACCCGAATTGAAACTCGTAAAACGGAATTGGAATCAAGAAGCATTATTAGATTATTAACAATATCTCAACAATTTGTGACTCTTTATCAAATCAAACGGTACGTATGGAAAAGGTAAATAAATGTAGAAGTAATATTTATGGAAACAATTAATTTTTTGTTCAACCTTGTTCGAAAGAGAGAGATAAAGTGCAAGTTGTGCGTAGTATGATGGAAATTTTGTCGATTGTTTCGCTTTTCTCGAATCTCAGAAAGAGTAGGAAACCCACCAAGACATTTTTATTATGCCCACATAGGTAACTAATTGCCGCTGCTTAATGTTTTCTGTACGGCGCAGGCCCTGCGTGGACATGCAGCTCCTGTTAATTGGCGGGGAACGCGAACCGCCACTTTATACTTGTTAGAGTCCATTGTCTTGCTTTCGAGTAGGAAAATTCACCACCCAGTGCAAACAACCGACTGCCAGGGCCCTGAAAGAAAATGGTTTATTTTTGCTAAATGACTTCGCTTGTTTGCTGTGTTGCATTTTTTGTTTTCGTCAGTTACCCATTATCTACCCTTGCCTGCACCGACTGACTGACTGTTCACACCTTTGCGTAATTCTGCCTGCTGCTGCTCCGATGTGTAATCACAGTTTGCGCAGCGAATTGAATCAAAATGCTTTTTGATGCTGAAATTTTGGACCCATTTTTGCGCCGAAAATTTTGAAACCAACTCGATGGTGGAAACGCCCCTGTTGCGCTGTAATCGTCAACAGAGGGCCAAACTGTTACACATTTTGAACTTCATTGCTACCCCTGGCTGGGGTATTTCATCAACGAGAGTGACAATTTGTGGGCTAATGAAATCGTAAAATCAGAAGCAGATAGCATTGTCTTTCGCTGCGAAATATGAACGGGTTCTCTTCTCTTGGTTGTGAGCTAGCAAGGTTTGATTACGTGTATCGACATAACACACAACGACACTCGGTCACAACAAACTTTTATCATTTCCAAATGTAGGGCAAAGTTCTGTGCAATGACAGCCCACGTCCATAAACTGTGGGAAATGATCAAATCAGTTTTGTTCAACGACAAAAAAAAACCAATTCACTCTACTTTCATCAATCTTATCGACCGGCGGTTGTCAGTGACCGTCTACGACCGTGTCCAATTGCCTAATGTTTGCTCATGGTTTTATGCACCCACCAGAGACACGCATGTAGGCTCGAACCGGACGACCGGAACGTGTGACAGGTTCATCTCCGCGTGTCCGTCACGCAAAAAGTGCCAATCCATTAAAATAGCCTCCACTCGAAGGTTGCACTTTCACTAACTTCCGGATATTGTATGTGCTGCATCTCCCTTGAGCTTGAGCAGACGATGATGATCGCTAGCAATTACACCTGTCTATCGTCGTTTTGTCGTGTCCGTGTCCGCATCTGCCTCTGGCTCTGACTGGTCAAATATCTAGCCGATTCATCATGATGCCGGTTGATGAAGGCCGGAGGAGGGCACAATTTGTGTTTTAATCACACATCGATCGCGTCGCTGATGGACTTTACGAGTGAAGGTAAACCCTTTAGTGGTATGCTTGAATCAATCGATGGTCAGTGTGGTGGAATGTAAATAGTTGCCAATAGTCTCGGACCCTGTAATTTTATGTAAATTAGGGGTAGGGCTTACCAGATCAGGTGTTCATGTCCGTAACAATTAACCAAATTATAAATTATGTAATATGCGTGGTGACTGCCATGTTGATTGCATCCAAATTACAATAAGTCAAAGTAGTAATTTGGTACGTCGTGGATCTTCGATAGACATTGAGACATCATTTTCTTATATTGGTGTCAAACTGCAAATATTTTGCGATTGACTCCGGTAGTTCGGTTGAGTCAAGATCATTCCATATCAAACGGCAGATTGTTAAAAAGTAAGCTTTTTATTTATTTTATTGTCACTATAACAGTCTTGGGTCATGCGCAGTGTTGCCACATATACAGAACGATACAGAAATTTGTATTGCAGATTATAGATTTTTGTAAAAAAATACAAATGTTAAGAAAATATCTACGCATTGATAAAGATTTTTTAGGCTAAAAATCAATAAAATACAGATGTGGCATCACTGGTCATGCGTGACTAGTCGGGGGGTGAGATTTGAACTCGTGTCTTTGACGTGAGAGGCATGGATGTTTACCACTAAGCCGGGGCCGTCCTCTTTGTTTTATGATTGAAATTAATATTATTCAACAGAAATCAATTAAAATGCTACACAGTTCGAAAAAGCAGTGTAAATTTCTGTCATGCACATAAATGGAGCGTCACTTACCATACAAATTCACATAACAGATCGTGTAAATTTATGAGTCATTTCATGAAATATTCTAAATATTGTAAGCAACCATCCATCTTTGTAAGCAATATTTCTTCCAAGTTGTTAGTTTAAGTAAAAAAGAAGTTTACATGCTTCAATTTTAGCATGCATGAATATTTACATCACCATTAAAACTCATAATTTTTTGGTGTGTATAACAATAACAAAATGACCGTAAAAACCCAGTGATTTTTTATTTTGAAATTCCCGGTTGAAATCTCGAAAATTTCCCGGATGGTAATATTCAGCAAGAAACGAAAATGTTGTCAAAGATGTTTGTGGGAAAATTATCGTAAGTAACCAAAATATAGGAATCGTTTCTTTAAAGCAGAAAGATTAATGCAACTAAATTTATTTATTTATTCGTCAATCAATCAAATCGTCGACTACATATTAACATTAGGACTTATGTTCTATGACTTCGCAGGGTTCTGAAATATATTTTCAATTCTGTTGAGGGCATATTTAGGTCAATCATTTCACAATTATGATTATAAACAATCATCATCTGATTGACCGGTTCAAATTAGGCGTAATTGGTCCGATGGCGATCTACTGCGAACAAGTTTCAACTGCGTAATTGTCGGGAATGTGCATACAAATTAAATCTTGACAATAGATCAGCTGAGTCAATGCGTTGCGAAATGATATTGTTTAATAAAGAAATTTTTGCGTAATCCCGACGTTCTTTCAATGTTTGAATGCTGATCAACAAGCAACGTGCTTCATATGACGGGAGAGGAAAAGTCGTACAACCTAACTTACGTAGTGCACATAAAAAAACTGCTTTTGGATTGACTCTATTCGTTTTCCATGCTTTTTCATATAAGGTGACCAAACAACGCTACAATATTCTAATATTGACCTCACATAAGCAAAGTAAAGTGATTTGATTGTATAAGGATCTTTAAAGTGGAGACCGAAACGTTTTATAAAATTAAGCATATTGCCTGCTCTAGGTATGTATTATTGTGATGTAATGGTCCACAAATGTCAATTTAGAATCTAGAATAACACCTAAATCTCTTATATTTTCGCATTTTTTAACATTTTCATTACCTAATGTAATAGAAGATTTTGTTTGTTTAGTTCTAGTTTACATTTTTTAATATTTAATTTCATCCTATTTCTAAAAATAGCTTCATGTCATCAGCGTATATAAGTACTCTTATATTTTTTTAAATAAGAGAGACGTCATTAATATACAAAATAAAAAGAAGGGGACCAAGGTGTGAGCCCTGGGGAACCCCTGACGTGACATGAATTGGCTTAGATGTTTTCCCGTTGAATCTTACGCTGGCGATCAACTAAATACGACTTAATCCAGGTGAGCTTCATCTCAATTCCCATTTTTTTTTTTCAAATTTAAAAATCAGCATTGGGATATCAATTCTGTCAAACGCATTGCTGAAGTCCGTATATAAAGCTTCTGCTTGGTTACCTCTGTCCATTGTATTTAATACGAAGTCCACAAATTCCAGAAGGTTTGTGGTGATTGAACGGCCTTTAAAAACCGCGTTGTGCACTAGTTGTTCTTTGTTTTATTTGGCCAAAAATGATTTGATTTATAATTGATTCGAAGAGTTTTGGAATGCACGAAATGATAGCAATCCCACGATAATTTCGAATATAGGATTTTTTACTAGGATTTTTCCATTCGTTCGGGAACATACCAGATTCAAATGACATATTAAATTACCAGAATAAAGGGATTGTGAGTTCAGTTGCTAAGTTTTTCATAAAAATAGGTGGGATTCCATCTGGTTCTGAACCTTTGTGGCGTCCAAATCTCGTAAGCCATTCCAAATATCATGAACCGAAATGTTATTAACGCAAACAGTAGTTGAAAAGTCAGGAAAATATGAAAAAAAATATTCATTATCACGATCATTATCTGATAATTTCGTGTACGTTTTCTTGAAAAAAAAAAGTGGCGGAAAGATTACATATATCATAAGAATTATTACCTTCCTTTTCATCCAATATCATTTTTGATGGAAAGCCACACGATTTCATTTTATTTGTGACGTAATTGAAGAAGTTCCTTGGACATGATTTAATTTCATTCTCAGTTTTTATGTTATACTCAGACAGTGCCAAAGAAATCGCATCATTAAGTTGATCACAAATACTTAAGTACTTTTCAAGATTATCACGATTTTTTTTTCTGTATATTTTGTGAGCTTTTTTCCAAGTGAATGATATGATTATTGAACCAAACCGGATATTAGGAGGAATAATTGCGTCGTATCATTTTTAATGGAAATTCCTCGTTAATTACGTCAAACAAAATTTTATAAAAAAAAACCTCCACTGCACATTCAACATTTATTTACCTGATCCTTCAAAATGGTTTTCCAATTTACTCAATTGAAATGGGTCGCTTGGTTTATTCAAAAACGAACCATAAATATTTACGATACTGTTTTGATTCATTATAAACGTTTTACAGTCATCCCACAATTATGGGTCAACTAATAATAATTATGAATCAGTCTGTTCAGCATGTTAGTCAACTGGAAGGGATCCTTAACTTTTGTATGATTGAATAAAAGATACAAAAAGTAAATTTTATCTTCGAAATACAGAAAACTCTTCCATACTCGATATTCAAGGAACCATCAACTTAGGGACGTATCAAGTTACAGAATATAAATAAAACAAAATGAATGAATTGCAAAAATAAAAATTATTCAATTCCAAAAATCAAAATTAATTAAACTCAATAATTTAATGGTCTATTTAGCTATGATTTTGATATTAAATTAGAAATTATATTTAAAATGTTGTTCGTCAAGTGAAATATTTATTCCAAACCGTTTAACTAAAAAATTTACTTAATATTTTTTTCCTAAAATATATCCTCTAGATCACAATTAAACACTAATTTGAATCTCAAGTTCTATCTAAAATTGTTGTAAAAAAATATACATTATATCGACATAGGGAGGTGACATTGAATTGCATCGAGTAAGGGATAATATCTAAATACATAATATCAAGTCAGGGAGAGTTGACTATACTTAGAAACATCAATTTATAACTTGTATTTATAAATTTTCTTGGAAATTAACCTTTGCGTCTCTGAAGTATTTTGTTGTCCTAAATGTTGTAGCTAATTTGGCTCTAGTTTTCTCAATTTTTTACCGATTCAAACCAAACACCCTGCACATAATCGAGAAATTTTCAGAGTTTCAAATGGTGAGGCAGTTTCATTATATTTTTTATTTCTAATATGAACATAGCACTTTTTCGTTGTCAAATCATAATCGAATCGTATATATGTGACTTTGAATAAGTTTCCGGGAAAAGTTGGAGAACTAAATCGGGCGAGTTCAGAAAAAAACCTCCGATTGCCATGTATACCAGATGTTTTAAGTTCTTCAAAGCGTTCTGGAGTTCAGATTATTTATTCTACAACCATGACTGGGATCAAGTCTGTAGTATCGAAATATATCCAAACAGATTCATAGTGTCTATATGGATAATGTTCAATTATTTCCACGTATACCAGACGATCTAGGTTCTCCAAATCGTCCTGCAGTTCAGATGATTTGTTTTACTAGATCAACAAAAACTGGGATAATATTGGCAGTATCGAAATATCGATTTGGAAATCCTAGAACATTTGGCATACATGGAAATAGGTTGGCATGATCCACATAGACACTGCAAATTTGTTTGGGCATATTTCGATACTACAGATATTGAATTAGTCTTGGGTGATCTAGGAGAAAAACAATCTGATCTCCAGAATGATTTCAGAACCTATAACATCTTGTATCTGTTTGAACATATTTCGATTCTACAGACATTATTGCAGTCTTGGTTGATATAGTAGAACAAATCAACTGAACTCCAGCACGATTTAGAGAACCTAGAATATCCGGTATACATGGCAATTACTCGCATATATACGATTCGTTTATGATTTGATAAATTTTATGTTCATATTGGACATAAAAAAAACATGAAGATGTCTCACATTCGACAGACCACAAGGAATTTCCGTGTAAATCCGGTGTGGCTTGTGGAATTTGGATCATTTCTCGATTATTTGCAGGGTGTTTGGTTTTAACCGGTAAAAAATTGAGAGTCAAATGAACAACAAAATTGATGACAGCAAAATAATCCGGGACGGAAAGGTTACAATGAATTCCACAATTTTTGGGACAGCACATCAGTCCCTTCGCGATTTTCGCGACATCATTTAATGTTTCCGCGATTTTCGCTACTGAAAGTTCAAATCCGCGAAAATCGTGAAATCCGCGCCTGTTGTAACAGCCCTGCAACTATGGTTTGTTATGATCAATTGAGCTGAAACTTTGACACAGAACTACAAATATGCTGAATTTCGCATGTACATACGTAATCAAATTATTGGGAGCGCTTGCCGGAAATTGACGGGCTGGTTGAAAATGACCAACTAATTAGCACATGTATAATTCGGAATTTCCGAAGTGTTATAGTTTTAAAATTTTCAACCATATTGACAATAAACGACGGCGTGCTTAAGAAAGTTATTTATGATATGGTCAAAAATTTCCGAAATAATAGACTTCGGAAATTTCGAATTGTGAATTTCCGGCAAGCGCTCCAATAATTTGATATTACGTATACGCAAAATTCAGCCAATTTGTAGTTCTGTGTCAAAATTTCAGCTCAATTGATCATAACAAAACATAGTTGCAACGTGCCAAAGTTGGCTAGCTTGTATGAAAATCGGCCTATTGTGCTAATTTAAAGGCCATCAAAACAATTGTTCGAGGAATCGTATGTTTTTCCACAATTTGGGAGTGAGAAAAAAAGTTAAAATGAGGGATTAAAAATGTCCATGATCTTAGATTTGAACACTACAAACATTATTATAGTATAGTCGAGTATTAGTACAAGACACTGAAGAAGTCTGCACATTGTAGACGAAATACGCGTATCTGTCAAGGATAAGCAAATAAGGTAGTGGAATTAAATGGAAATTACTAATCCTTCTCTCTCTCATTATACAGGTATTCCACTAAGACGCCCACATTCATCAGGAAATATCATTATAATCAGCCTTGGGAAACTTTCGAGTCGCAGGGGCTTGGAAGAATTATCAGGTTTCAAACAATTTAAAGGATATTCCAAAGAATTCTGACGCGAATTTTGGGAAATTTTGAGGAAAAATTAATAAGAAATTAAGTGTTGATTTCTAAAAAATGCTCAAGAGAAATCCTACAAAAATCTTGGAAAATTATGAAGATTTCGACAGGAATTGCAACATGAAGTCCCAAGGAATTCTGAGACTAATTCCAAGGGATTTATGGTAGAATGAAAAATGAAGTTCTGAATTGAATTCCCATGCTATTATAACAATAATTCCAAAAGAGTTATGAGGATTACTTTATGGAAAAATATTTTGGAATCCTTTTTTATGTAGTTCGTTTATTTGGAAGGCTCAATCGCGTTAGCTTTACGGAGCCGATATATCATTGTTCATTGTTTGTAACCAAATTTACTTAATTCTATGTATAGTAGGAATTGGGCCGAATGGGGATCTTGAGGAGAACAGAAGGTTAATTTTAATGAGAATTCATAGAAAATGCTTATAAGCATTTAAATAGAATTATTAACAGAATACAATGGAACAATTTTAATTTTTTTTGAAGGGAGAAAAGTTCTTAGGAAATAGAAAATGTTGCGTGCGTCTAGAATTTATAATCTCGATCTTGAAAAGACTTCTAAGATTTCGGTATAAATTTTAGAGATTTTTGACCATTATTTTTTTTTAATTCTGGGACTTAAAAATTCGAGATATATAAAAAAAAAACAAATTAATGTTGTGAGGCCATGAAGTTTTTTTTCGATATTTTGAATATTAATTTCACAATCCTAGAAAAATACAAATGCTGCTGAAACGTAGAAAACATTTTTGATCTTAGACATAGATTTTCTTTTCAATCTGGGAATGAAAATTGTTTGATTCCGGAGTACAATATTGGAAAGAATATCCTACAATTTAATGGACTTAGAAATGAACTCAAGATTCAGCACCATGAATTTTTCCTATGCCATTTTTCGACATCTTAGGCTTGGACAACTTTCCAGATCACGAAGTTAAAAAAGCTAGGATATTGGGATCAAGGGACAAGAAAACTTAGATATATTTGAAAATAGCATCAACTATTTAAATATCAACGAAAATATATAAGTATTTTCAAAAACTGATGCGTTCTTGGTGCTCAGCACGGAAAACAAGATCGACGAAAAAACAAACCAAAGGAAAAAAAAACTGATGCGTGTAAAAGATAGAGCTTTTTGAGCTGAGCAATGTTTGTTCTACGGATACTAAATGTTAATAAATAGTGATTTTAGTGACTTTTTAATGATAACAGATACTTTTTAGTGACTGACTTTAAAATAGTGACCTAGCCACTAAAAAATAACCTGCATAATGCTTCTTAGTGTGCGATTTTAATATTTATTTTCAATAATCTAGAATCTTGAAAAATGAATCTTCGGGTTAGTGTGCTTCGACTCAATGACCCTACACTTCTTGGATCCATTTGTTGCTGGACATAATCTAATTTAAAAAAATAGCTAGAATTAATTCAATAAAATCTACTGTTTTACAGAATTCTGTTATGCGAAGATTAAGACGGTTAGTTTTCCAAACAATTGGATTCCGATTCAATAAATAGGTCGATGCCACCGGAAATTGTTAACGACATGACGACATGAAGGTCGCGTACCTCTTATCAGTATACAGCTACGAATAGCACCGCTTTGGTCGTAAGCATATTACTATAAAACCTAATCAGCTCCTGTGGAAAAAAAAACAACACTCGTACTCGTAACAACAAGAAGCCCGACTACATATCAGCGTTGTATGTAGTAAATGGTAATCAATGTTTTGGCCAATCTTGAAAGAATGCCGCGTGCACTTTGACAAATTTTTTTTTTGCTGCTCAAATTCCTAGTACCCCACAGATAGGAAAATGAAACTTGCACATTTCGATGGAAGAAAAAAAAGTACTTGTATCCTCGATCATGAATGGATTCCATTCATTGAAGTTCGGTCTCACACAAGAGCCAGAGCAAATGAAAGGTTATAAATTATCGAAACGGTGATGCCGAAGAATTCTGTTCTTCGTTCCGTCTCACCTTCGTTGGAGTCCTACCTATAAGGCTTCCTCTTTCCTTTGTTGCCTCATTCGCTCACATGGGAACAGTTTCGAATTTTTCTCTTCTCACATGCCTCGAACTGAAACAGCATCCACTATCCTTTTCGGTCCAAGCTCGGAACAGCTGCTGTTACCGCACCACAGGTAGCACAGCAAGATCAAGTGTTGTCTAGAATGGAAAAATCCAGTTCACTGGCTCGTTAAATAATCGAGCATTCTTCAGCCTTTTCAGGTAGGTTGGTACACGCGTTGAACCTCCGAGCTCGACGACTCGGCGTTGAGAGATGCAATTGCATCTCGAGTGTGCATCCGTCCGAGGCCAAGCACAGGTTAGTTTATGGTCCGAGCTATGCCCATAACTTAATCTTGCATTGATCTACGAACTTGAAATGGAAGACTGCAACCCGTCGTTGCAACGAAATATAAAGCGAAATAGCGCTGATTAGGGCCCAGACCAATAATAAATCCGATTGCTGAATGCGGAGAAACCGACGGCGACGGCGATGAAGACGCCGTGAAGGTTTCGAGCTGACATTGAATTTCCATCACGACCCAGCAGCGGCCCAGTGCTTATGGGTTTATAGGCTGGCTGGCGATGTGTGGTGGGACCCAGCGAAGCATGGCCCACAGACCCACCCATCGCACAAAAAGCGAAAGTCTCCACCTCGCGCTCGGTGGTATCAAAAATTAAATATATTGGTTGGTGGTGACTACGAAATTAAAAGTGAAAGACACCTCACCTCACATTCATTTATACTGAAAGGCTCTCTTCGGTGTGCTAAGGTCGCACTTTCCTTTCTGAGGTGCGGTTTCGTGTGAGGCTCGTGGTTCGGATTTGGAAGAATTTAAAAACCGGTTAAGGCTACTAGCTAGGAAAGGTTGGTCGAGAGGGTCTTCGCAGAAGAGGTGTTGTGTTGTTTTTTTTTTTAATCTGGGACGGGGACGTACATACATCACGGGTTATTTTGGAATGATAATCTTTTCGGTTGATATTTGGAAAGCGGTGGTGGCGCAAGCCGGTTTGATTACGATGATGAGTTGATTACAAGACATCGGGTAGTGGATCTTTTGGGGACAATGCTCGTAACTGGTTGAAAGGTTAATTCGTCGATTTAAATCCATGCATCGTGTTGATGTAATGTTGGGGTCACATAAAGGTGGTTGTCTGCGCTACAAAAGTCTGCATTTAAATGATTTACGATCTGGTTCCGGAATAATCCGGAATAGTTCCGGTTGATCTTGTATGTGTTGCCCTTATCCATGGAATTATACATATTACTTTGGTAGACTTCAAAGCACATTTAGTGGGGCGAGTACCAGGGCAAATCGGAATTGGTTTTTGAGGCAACTTAAGGAAGTTTCAACGCAATATCATATAGTTATAGTAACAGTAATATGTATAGTTACGAAGCGGTTCCGATGAACGATGGTGGTGAGTACGCAGTGTTCGAAGATTGATTGAGGATCCATGGACCCAAAATCCCACTAAATTAGACGACGCAGGGTAGGAGTCCTCCCTTAACTCAATCGGTAAAGGCGCAACTAAAAAGCAAGACCATGCTTGAGGTGGCTGGGTTCGATTCCTGGTCCGGTCTAGGAATTTTTTGGGTTGGAAAATTTGAAAATGAAAGATCAATGTTTTTCAATACAAAATTAATTTTTTTAATACCATTATGTTTGTCATTAAAGACATTTTTAATTACCTTTCATTACCACCGTAATTACAAAATAAAAAAATACGGGTTTAATATTTTGCGATAGGGAACAAAAATACTAATTGTTACGAAATTCTGAGAACCACTAAGTCGTTTTGCTAAGGAATAGCTGTATATATAAAGTTACTACATCAATCATATGATCGATCAATGTATCGGAATTCATAATTGTGTTATGATATTCAATTTTGTTATGATATTGCAATATAGTCTTGTGTATTTCAATTATCCAATGTTTGCCATTATACTAAATGTTGCAAACATAACAGTGCCGGTCAAAAGGTAAAGTTCTACCACAAACCGAACAATTTTACTAACATCCTTGCTTTGAATCGGTATCAGCCGGAAGTGCACGTTCAGGCAATCTTTAGCGATCCGCAAAACCTTGAAGCATTTGTTGCAATCCGACACTTTTGCAATACATTGATTCACCAAACTGCGATTCCAGTCGGTCCCGTAGTCTCCACATTGCACCTCGAGGCGTTCCAAATTGAATCCATCGGCATCGCTGTACAAACCCAACCTAATGAAGAAGCATCTGAGTAGACAGGCTTCTTCCGGAATCCTACTACCGTTCTGCGCTGCTTGAAACAGGCTTTCTTCCGAAATTCCCAGTATTTCGGCGCATTCCACCAGGATCTGAGTTAGTTGAATCACAGTGAAGGGAATATAATGTGGAGATTGTTCATTCACTTGTCCATAGTGATCGTTGAGGCACTGAATGGAATCCTTCGCCCGCTGACAACTATCGTGAGAGGTTACACCATTTAGACATCGCTGGGTTCGGTTCAGGAAACACTTGTCCTTTGGATCCGGCTGATAGAATCGAGCAACGAATTTTAGTCCACTGGCATCGCTCCAGAGCCGATCGACCAGTCCACGGCATCGTATGTTACAATCTCCATGCTCGTTGCCCAAGTACTGCAGGCACTCCCTGTCCGTCAAGCGGATACTTTTGAAGGTGGCAGAATGCTGTCCAACACAAACTACATCGCTGGCTTGATGGGTCAAGACTGTTAAAAATAACAGTAGCTGAAATCTCGTTGAATCCATTCGATAGTCTTCTCTTGATGCTTACGGAATTGGTACTGAATTTAAAATCGACTTGTTTGTTAACTTTATAGTTCTGTTCGTTAGTGTACGCTTCCTGGCGATAGCATATTTGCTATGAAAGCACGAATTGTGTGATATCAAATGTTTGTTACAGGCTTCTGATTGTCTGAGTGCTCAAGTCTAACATACATGTAATCATTTTTGGATACCATTATTCTGCCGTTCTACGCATGCCTGTCCCATGTTGGAAAAAACTGGAATTTATCCACAAATGGTGAGATCTAACCCTATTATTATATTACAGGCCGGACTCGATTATCCGGAGGCTCGATTAACCGGAGGCTCGATTATCCGGGGCTCGATTATCCGGAGAAAATGGCTCGATTATCCGGAGTGATATTTTTTTTTTACCTATCTTGCAAATTATTTTTCATAAACCGCTTGGAAAACCGACTTTCGATCTGAGAACGAGTTACAGGGCGGACTCGATTATCCGGAGTCTTGAAAAAAATTTCACTCCGGATAATCGAGCCCTCCGGATAATCGAGCCATCAAAATAAATTTTTTTTTTTTTGGTCCTATGTGGTCTTATTTAATGTTTTTAGTGGTCCCATTGAACGCTATTGAAGGATTATGGAATCGGACCACTGGTTTTGTAGATATGGCCGGAACAAGTTCCGGCGTTTATGGGCCATGAGGCTTATTTGACCCGAAAGGAACAAAACCCATTAAGCGACATATCAAATTAAATCAAAATTTGGTATCAAGATCAATGGTGGCAAAAATTTAGTACTTTGGACCATTTTGGCCACTTCCGGGCTAGTTCCGGGTGCCTCCGGAAAAGTGGCCAGAACCAGACTTGAATAATAACCTATCATGCGACACATCAGATTATCTCAAAATCCGATAACCAGATCAATGGTGGAAACAATTAAGTACCTTGGACCATATTGGCCACTTCCGGACAAGTTCCAGGTGCACCGGGAAAGTGACCAGAATCGGACTTGGATAATAACCTATCATGAGGCACATTAAAATACATCAAAGTTCGATAAGAAGATCAATGGAATTGAACCCATGGACCATCCGCTTGAGAAGCGAACGTGTAGCCAACCACGCCATGGGACCCCTCAACTTGAGAAAAATCGTAGTCTCGCGACTAACACAAGTGTGTAGAGACAAAGTTGACCTTGGCTAAAAATCACGGCTACCGTGAAGGCACCATATTTGACGCGGTTCCTAACTTGACGCACTCGATCAATTTCGACCATTTTCCATTGATATTTTTGAAATTTTAACATTGCAAATATTAGTTCCGGTGCTCTAGGGATGATAGCGTAACATTTTTTTTTTGAAAGTATCTCACCAAAATCGAATTGTAATTAAAAATAGAAAAGTGCGTCACCATTAGGAACCGCGTCTAATGTGGTGCTGGCACGGTACATACTTGACTGTAGCTCACAATAACAAATCCCACACGCTATTTCAAAACTACCCAAATTTGGGTAGAATCCACCCAGATCATTCAATGCTGAACCTACCCAAAAATGGGTAAACTGTGTTGGGAGTGACAAGTTGACAAATGAACAACATCGACTTTCGATCCTAGGACGAGTAACATACATCGTTCGACTCAGTCTGACAAGATCGGGAAATGACTATATGTGTTTGTGTGCCTGTTACAAAATCCGGCGTTAAGGGGTTTTGGATTAACTTTGACCTGAAAGGAATCAAACATATCATGTGCCACAACAACATACAAAAACTAAATCGCATGATGGTCCGTGCACTAATTACGTCACATTTCAGGGGGGCGGGGAATTGCAACCGAACAAAATTTTTGAAGATCCGTAAAAAAATGTACCAAAGGGCCTTTTAAGGGGGGTTTCGTGAGAATTGGTCTTTTGGTGGCTTCATACCTGAAAATTTATATCAATTTTCTTATTTTTCTTCAATTCATTTATTCATCACTTCAGTAAAAACAGTAGTTCATCAGTAAAGTAATTGTGTAAAAACATAGAGAATTGCTAATTTAATCATAAATCAATCCTTATTGACTATTTTATCAAGTATATTTCCCCTGATTTCACGAAGTAAAAACTGCCGTTCCAACGGCAATTGGTTTTCCTCAGCCCATGTGATGAGAGTGTCAATACTGTTCAGCGCTGATTGATCTGGAACTGGTTCGTACTCCTCATCTCGGTTGTCATCTGCTGTAGACATGTTTGCAGTTTCATCCAGAGTGGTGTTCGTCACGCTTTCTCCTTCATAAAAATGTGAATCATGGTTAAGAACAGCATTGACTATGTCAGCATCAGACATGACATCGAATTCCGCATTCTCGTCTTCATTTTCGCCTGCAGCCGCTTTGTCAGCAACCATCAGTTGAATTGTAGTCAAACGTTCCTTTATGATCGACAACGGTACATCATCTTCTTCGTCAAATTTTGGTTCGGTGTATAGCAACTTCCAGGACTTGGAAATCGATTCGGCCGAAACTTCTTCCCATGCTTCAGCAACCCAGAATATGGCGTCCTTGATGTTGATTCGCTTTATGTTTTCAATAAATTCTCCAGGTCGTCCGAGTATCTCCCTCATCAACTTTTGGCGGTAATTGGCCTTCACCATTTGAATAATATTCTGATCCATTGGTTGCAGTATAGCGGTTGTGTTTGGGGGTAGAAAAACAGTTGTAAAAGCTCCATCTGGAGTTATCAGTTCATCGCTGCTGCAATGTGCGGAACAGTTATCCAATACCAATACAGCGCGGAGCGGTAGATTCGCAGATTTCAAATAGGCAGTCACTTTAGGGACGAACTCTTGGAAAAACCAATCCCGAAACAGTCCACGTGTCATCCAAGCATTTTTCGAAAACGTATAATGCACTGGCAGCACACGTATGTTCTTAAGAGCCCTTGGGCGCCTCGATTTTCCTATCATCATAAGTGGTAGCTTGAATGATCCGTCTGCGTTACAACATGGCATGAAAGTTATTCGCTCTTTGTTGCCTTTTCGTCCCGGGGCCGAAGATTCATCGTGGGCTACAAATGTAGATGAAGGTGTGCATTTATAGTACAAACCACTCTCATCAGCGTTGAAAATTTGTGCAGCAGATAATTCATTGTGTCGAACTATGCTGGCAAATTGACTGACATATGCATCAATACAAGCGACATCATTCGATAGCTTTTCACCGGTAATTTTGAGAAAACGAATGTTATGTCGTTGGATGAACTTTCGTGTGTATCCTCGACTTCCCCGAAACTGTCCTTCGCCATAAATTTCATTAAATAATTTTTTGGCTTGGACAGCCAACATGTCTTGACTGACAGGAATGTGTTGCTCCCGCTTCTGCAAGAACCAAATGTGCAAAGCATTGTCCAGTAGAGGGTACTTTGCTTTCTTCAGAGTCTTGCGTTTATCTATACAAAAAAAAAACAAATTTCATTGCCAGGCACATATGTATAAAATTTCGGGATTTGGCTATGCAGTCTAGAGAGTTCAAACCGTACTGCGGTTTGAACTCGCTACACTGCTTAGCCAAATCCTGAAATCAAGCAATCTCAACAGTCGGAAAATCAACACATATGTATAAAAAACATCTTTTTCAAAAAAAAAAATCTCCAAAAGCCGTGACTTACCTAATGGTATTAGTTGGTGTGCAATTTCGTCTTTCAATTGGTTTTTCTTCTTCTTCAAATCATGTGCAGTCGATTCCGGAATTTTATATTTGCGCATTATATCACTGACAGATAACTCTTTCTCAAAATCTTCAAAAATTTTAACCTTTTCTTTCATCGACAAAACTACTCGGCGTCTCTTGACTCGAAACTTTCCACTAATCGTCTGTACTTCCGCCATTTTGTTCACTTTGAATCTCTGGATATGCGAAAACGTGTCACGAAACCCACAAAGTTCTCTTAGTCTTCAGGCCGGCGACCAACCCCAGCTACACATTCGGTTCCGACAAGAAACCGATTTCGTTCGTTCTTCTTCTTCGTTCGAATATATCTGGCTACTCACACTCGCGAATCGATGTCTTTCCACAGCGAGTTCCACAACTTCGTTTCGAAACCGATGAAGCGGGCAGTAAAAAATAAATAGCCCGCCTCTAACTGTCATGATTACCTGTACGCTATTTCAAAACTACCCAAATTTGGGTAGAATCCACCCAGATCTGTCAAAACTGAACCTACCCAAAAATGGGTAAACTATGTTCAGTATGACAAGTTGACAAATTAACAACGTCGATCGGATTCATGTCGATGTTGTTCATTTGTCAACTTGTCACTCCCAACACAGTTTACCCATTTTTGGGTAGGTTCAGCATTGAATGATCTGGGTGGATTCTACCCAAATTTGGGTAGTTTTGAAATAGCGTGTGGGATTTGTTATTGTGAGCTACAGTCAAGTATGTACCGTGCCAGCACCACATTAGACGCGGTTCCTAATGGTGACGCACTTTTCTATTTTTTAATTACAATTCGATTTTGGTGAGATACTTTCAAAAAAAAAATGTTACGCTATCATCCCTAGAGCACCGGAACTAATATTTGCAATGTTAAAATTTCAAAAATATCAATGGAAAATGGTCGAAATTGATCGAGTGCGTCAAGTTAGGAACCGCGTCAAATATGGTGCCTTCACGGTAGCCGTGATTTTTAGCCAAGGTCAACTTTGTCTCTACACACTTGTGAGAGTCGCGAGACTACGATTTTTCTCAAGTTGAGGGGTCCCATGGCGTGGTTGGCTACACGTTCGCTTCTCAAGCGGATGGTCCATGGGTTCAATTCCATTGATCTTCTTATCGAACTTTGATGTATTTTAATGTGCCTCATGATAGGTTATTATCCAAGTCCGATTCTGGTCACTTTCCCGGTGCACCTGGAACTTGTCCGGAAGTGGCCAATATGGTCCAAGGTACTTAATTGTTTCCACCATTGATCTGGTTATCGGATTTTGAGATAATCTGATGTGTCGCATGATAGGTTATTATTCAAGTCTGGTTCTGGCCACTTTTCCGGAGGCACCCGGAACTAGCCCGGAAGTGGCCAAAATGGTCCAAAGTACTAAATTTTTGCCACCATTGATCTTGATACCAAATTTTGATTTAATTTGATATGTCGCTTAATGGGTTTTGTTCCTTTCAAGTCAAATAAGCCTCATGGCTCATAAACGCCGGAACTTGTTCCGACCATATCTACAAAACCAGTGGTCCGATTCCATAATCCTTCAATAGCGTTCAATGGGACCACTAAAAACATTAAATGAGACCACATAAGACCAAAAAAAAAATTTTTATTTTGATGGCTCGATTATCCGGAGGGCTCGATTATCCGGAGTGAAAATTTTTTCAAGACTCCGGATAATCGAGTCCGCCCTGTATTACTAAACCTATGACTTATTGCAGGGAAATTAAGTAAGATAGTTTCTGAATAGGTAATAATAACGTTTTTCTCAGAAGTCTAATCGACTTGCAGTCTTAGGCAAAGTTGTTCTGCATAGTATTCCCAATGTAAGGCCAAGATTTGGTGAAATTTGAGCAAAACTTAAATTGTTGGCAAGCAAATGAATAGGTTCAGTGTTTACTCGGCTGTCGACAAAAGCAGGCCACTCTCGATGTGTGCCACGCGATCGTCTGTTTTCTCGGCAGCAACCATTGTGTGGTCCTCTTCATTGTTCTTCATCAGCAGTTCTTTCGGTCGATGCGTCGTCGACTTTGGAAAGCAACCGTTTCCACGTTTTTGACCACGTTTTGCGTCCATTGCTGCAATGGACGCGCTCTGACCCTCGTTGGCGTAACTGCCATTCAATGAAACTACTAGAAGCGGCTCCAGTTCTGATGAATGAGGCTTTTTGGATAGCGGAAGATAAAGTGTTTATTGTGTTGTTCCTTTTGACTATAATTTAAGATGTATTGTATAGTAACCAAAAATCCTCGGCTCTGTAAAGTTAATTCGGTTGAGCCTTATCAAATAAATTAATAAACAAAAAAAATGAATAGGTTCGTTTTGTTTCCCATAGATTTTCCCATACAAAATTTAAAATTCTCCCGCATATCCAGATCATAACCAAATTCGTTCAAATATGACACCGTTGTTGGGGACCTCAATATGCATAGGAAGAGCAGTGGGGAACAGGGGTTTATGATTCACCATACAAACTTCAACCTCCTACTAGGCACACAATATTATTGTTATTGAACTTTTATGAGATATAACGTGTCGCATGGCGGCTTTTTGGCTTTTGTCAAATTATGGTCAGTTACTGCTCCTGGGATGACTACAATTGAAATTGTATTTGAATTTTCATCGACCTCAAGTGTCGCAAGATGAGTTTTGATCCAAGACATAAACTGGCCGCTTCCCGGTGGACACCCGGAACATGGTCGTATGAAGCCAATGTGATGCAGGGAACTCGATATGACTACCATTACACTTGTTTTTGTATGCTCATGTCATTTGAGGCGTCGTATGGTGAGTTTTAGTTCTAGCCACTAATTTGAGGGAACACGCAACATGTTTGAGTGTGACCAATGTGGACTTGGACACTCAATATCCCCACCGATGGTTTTGTTTTTCAATTCTCATGTGATTTAAGGTATCACATGATGAGTTTTAACTCAAGTCAGGCCACTTTCCCGGGGGCACCCAGAACATGTCCGGTTGTGGCCAATGTGGTTTTGTTTCCAGATTATCATGTGAGTTGATTTGTCACATAAGGGTTTTCGTTCAAGGCAGATTCTGGTCACTTTTCCCAGTATCCTCTCAATGTCTGGTGACTGGAACACAGCCAAAAGTAGCAACAGAACCTTTAGAAGCCAGTCTAGAGTTTTATCGACCCGTTGGGGACCATGGTATTTAAGGGGAAGGTGGGTATGCTTCATTTGTGACAAGGGGGAAGGGTTGTTCACAATTTGGCATATTTATAAAAAAAAAATTCAAGTACAGTCAACTTTCCATTTCTTGATATTGAAGAGACCATCGAGATAGGGAGAGATCGACATTCACAGTGTGGCCAATGAATTTTCATTTTGAAATTCCCTACATTTTTCCGGTTTTCCCGGTGCAAATCAGTAAGAAACGAAAGTGTGTTAAATAAATTTGGGATTCAAGAATATTTTCAGGATTGGTTTTGACATTTGTTTACAGTCTTAGACTACGATATATTCCCGAGATTTATGAATTATAAAAATGTTCGGGATACTAGATTTAAGAAAAAAAAACTTTGTCAAAATGTGGGATCTTGAACAAAACATCAAGATCCCAGATTTTCAAGGCTTTAGAACTTTCAGGGATCTAACCTAACAATTTAAAGATTTTTGTGTAGAATTCAGCCAAGAAAACCTGTTGGGGCAGGTTCGTGATTTCTGTAACTATGCTGAGCGGACATAGTATTAACTGACATAATCCCAAGCCATCGAAACTTCCTCAAAGTACCAAGACTGGAAAATCCGTGTCGATTCATAGTTGAAATGGCTGGTTCTCAACAATGCAATGACCAATCGCCAGCCACCAATCGAAAGATATGGCAATCTAATTTTATTTTGAATAAATAGAAACCCAATTGGACCTGTAGTTGGCCAGCCGGAACGGAAAAACCCGGAAAAGTCCCGAGCAAAATGCGTGTCGATTCATGTTGACATGACTGGTTCTCGGCAGTTTGGTTACCACATCTTAAGATTGAGCCACTACTTGAAAGGTATGACTATCTACTTTCAAACGGAACAGACAAGGGACCGATTGGAGTTGTGGGTGGCCAATCCGAACGATAAAACCCGTGAAAGGTGGCTCTGTGGAAATTCGGATTCACCGGGAAAATGGTCAATTCTTGAAAATAGACTTAGAGATCCGCGAGTTTTTTTTCTAAATTGCATACAATCATGAGCATAGAGAAAATATACCTTCACCTATATCGATTTTGCAACCAAGTGGCCAGAAAACGGTCCTCTGGATATCCGGAATCATCGGGAAATTAGTCAATTATCAATAATCATTAGCAAAGAGAAAATATGACATCAACATATCGATTCTGCTACCGGGTGGCCAGAAAGCGGTCCTCTGGATATCCGAAATCACCTTGAAAATAGTCAATTCTTAAAATTAGATCGTGATTCCTTAGAAAATGTGAAGAACCCATAGTTGAGAGGATATATCTCAGTGCCATATTGATTTGGTCCCCCGGTGGCCATCTGGCCATATCCGGAATACATCTGGAGAGGTAACCCTAAGACCAGAAGGTCCCGAAGAAACGTGCTCAACTTTTTGGTTGTTACTCCCTTTTTTACTTCCCTTAGTCCAAACGTGGAAGGGAACGCTCCCAGGGTCGTTTTATGTTTATGTCTGACACTGTTATCGCAGCATAAAGAAGAACCATCAAAAACTGGATGAACATTAAAGGGTTCGTCGGCCAGGGTTGAACCTTCTAATTACACCGCCCTTACCTTTTCAAACCACGGCAAGAGTTAAGAAAGCGAGGGGTGGGAAACTTCCACTTTGTATGAAGTTTTCAACGTAGTAGAACGGATTCAAATAAAAGGTGTGAAGCCCAAGGAAGACTATCTTCTTCTATTAATAGAAAAGCTACTAATTTGTGGTTTGAAAATCGAAATTCGTACATCGGGTATTATTTATTTCCCCATTTAACCTCACTACAAACTACTACGTGATCACGTTTTTAACTTGTTTGTGTATGTCTACCAATTTTACAATTTTAACAATTTTCGTGTTTTGTCTTATGTCCTAACTCTACATGCATATCGGTTTTCAACACAATAACCAGCGCGACTTGCGGTTTTTTCAGGAGGGTGCTGTGGTGGTGGTGGTGACTTACGGACGCAGGTGCTAATAAACTACGGTGGTTATTGGTAATACGGGGTGATGGTGATCAACTGCTCTTCATTGGCCACCTAACCGTTGATCCGGTCAACCGGGAGGCCTCAGGTGATGGTCAATTTCAATGGCCGCTTTCCGTGGTGACTTCCAGCCAAAGTGGTCGAAACAATGGCCTTATCCAGGGGACGCAAGGCTCCCCAAAATGGCTGACACAATGGATGGTCCCAGCCTTGGTTCTGGCGACGTGTAGCTCCCAGAGTGACCGAAACAATGGCCGATCTTAGCCGTCGTTCTGCCACTAAAATTGCGTACTGGGAGAGATGTGGTGGACCTTACCACTCGAGAGAATCATCTGCCGTGGCCTCCAATGAAGCACCCGCAGGGACGATTTCTGGCTCAGGGATGTATTTTCCGGAGGACAACAATGTCCACGTGGTATTTGACCGTCGATTAACGAGCTGTGCGGTCCTAGATCTATCTAGACGAACGGAAAAAGGCCTCACTTGGCCTTTTTTCCAATTTGCACTCCGGTAACTCTTCGTATTGGAGATGGACAAAGGTCCCTTTCTCCGGCACAGCACCCCTCTACTAACACGTACTAACACTAACTTTTTCAAACACTCTGACTTTTTCTACCACTAGATAATAATTAATCTAAAATAGAAAAAAATAGACATTTATAAGGAGAACCACACACTTTTTACACAACGGACAACCTCGATTATATTAACGCGCCGCGCACTTCTAACTTCCTTGAAGTCTTGAGCCAGAAAGAACGAATCAGTCCGACCGAAGTAACTAGAAAGTTTTAAAATTGCAGGTAGCCTACAATTTTCCTGTTCATTTTTTTGACAAGCCCCCCACTGTTCAACCCGATAATTATGTTTCTTCCCTAGCTTGGATTTACAGTGTAAGACATCCTGGAGTAGACCCAATTCATTTGCTTAGAAAATGAACACAGATTTGTGACACACAGATGGCAGCACTTGACTACCAAATGCAAGGTGCGTTGAAAGGCGTAACTCTATGTTAGTGCACTTGACAAAGTCAATGCAAATGGGTACATGAAACCAACGGTTACATGGTTCAGCTCTGGTACTATCTTCGGTCCCAAGCTAATCGATGCACCCCTCGAAACATAGGAAAATCCACGAACTCCTTATTTTATCTGTCATAGCGAATCAAAACAAACATAGTGTAGTACTAGAATTCGATTTGCTTGGGACCAATAGGTTATTCAAGTAGTGAGCCAATTTATAATCTTTAGTTTCCACCGGTTGGTATTACACTCATTTGCAGTACTAGAAATTTGGGAACAGATTGAGAGCAAACAAAACCCATGGAAGTTTGGGGTAAATTTAAAAAGAGTTAAAGAGTTAATACAAAAGAGGTATTGAGTAGGATTCCTTAAAAATTCTGGAAAAAAAACTAAATCCAAATTTTGATATTTAGTCCTAAGACATTCTGAGATGAATCCCTAAGTGATTCTGAAGCGAATACCAGGATTTAAGGAGAATTAGAAAAGAACTATTAAAATAATTTAAAGGGTGTTTTAAAGATAATTCTAATGAATACTGAAGGAGATTCAGAAACGTTGAAGTATTCAAAAAAAATATCAAAAAGATCATACTCTGAGGATAATTTAAAAAACGAAGGAAAACTTAGATGCAAATTTCAAGGGTTTTTTTCTGAAGAGATTTTCATAGGATTTACCAAAAAAAAATTGAAAAGAATTTAAATGGAATTTGCTTATTGAAATATAGATCACTGACGCAGCGGTGAGGTAAATATAAAATCGTCTTTTTATACAAAATATAGGTCAAACTTAATGCTTTTTATATGCACATAATGTGAACCTATTTTAGCGATTTTTCTATGGATTTTTCGTTCAATCGTTATTGCATGAAAAATATCGACGACATGTTTTTATGTTCAAGATCTCCGATGAAAATGTTGAGCAGAAGTATCAAAATGCAGAAAAAAGTGTTTTCTTTTTTAAATTGTGGAAATCGTTTAATTCAAATTTTTAGAATTTATTTTATTATAACAAGCACCCCATGGAATGATTTCAACTAAATTCTCTAAAGTATTAAATAAATTTAACAATTCTGTTTTAATATTTTGATTTAACCTGGAAGACCAAAAGTTTCGTCCGACTTTTCTGGAAGTCAGCTTGTTCCAGATGTTAATTTCAACTACTCCAGGAAGTGTCATCCGACTTCTCCAGAATTTTGTTTTCCAAATTTCCCCGATTTCTTCTGATTTTCATCAAAGATTCTTCAGCCATGCCTCGGAAGTTTTTTTTTTAAATTTCTCCGGAAGATTCTTCCGACTTATCCGGGTAGTTTATTTTCTATATTCACCTAGAACAATCGAAAGGTTACTCCTGAAAATCCATTCTAGTTTTCTTGGAATGCTTAGCTCAACATTCTTCCATCTTTCCGCGTAAGCTTGTTCCAATCATATTAGGATGTTTTTACAACTTCCACCGGAAGAGTCCTGTATCTTCTGCTGGATGTTAATTCCGGTTTTTCTAGACTCGATCTGGAAGCTTCTTCTGACTGGCATTGGCCAATTCTAACGATTTATCTTGAAAGTTTCTTCCGAGTTCCCCTAGAGGTTCTGCTGACATGCCCCGGAAGATTCTGGAAGTTTCTCTAAACTTTTTCTGAAAGTTTCTTCCGCCTGGCTCCGGAAATTTCTTCCGTATTGGATGTCGGGAGTCTGTCAAGTTTCTTCTAACTTTCTCCGGAAGTTTTTTTCTGACTACTCTGGAAGCTCTTTCTAACTTCTCCAAATAGTTTCCATCAGCATCCATTCGAAATTTCTTTCAATTTATTGAAAGTTATTCACAGAGTTAATTTCCCTGGTATGTTATATTTAGATTTTTTCCGGAATGAATGTATATTAAGCATGTTTTTTAACTGTTTCCTTTATCAATAGAAATAGCTTCCATGGAATTTGATGGAATTAATGGAAATTGGTGTGGTGCTTTTAAAAAAATTACGTTATTATCACAACCTATACAGTTTTCAATTTTTGATTTGTTATTGGTAGATTTAATATCAAACCAACTGTAAATGTTACTAAAGGATGACAAATTTTTAAGTTTAATTTCGTAAACTTTAAAATAACGTTGTTCATTTTTTGTACTTTATTAACTCTCAAACCCCCAACGTCTGACACTGAGAAATTTAAAAACTAGCATAACTCTGTAATTTTTAAAAAGATTTTTTATCGATCCATCTAAAAAAAAACACAATCTTTTCAAGTTTTGATTCACTTTAAAGTATTTAAAAAAAACTTTTCATTTTTCAAAATATTTTGATTTGAAATGGAGTGTTGGAAAGTTAAAGAGGTTCACCTCTAAACCAGGTTAGTTTTTTTTAAAGCTCCATCTCCATCTTAGAAAAGCTTTTAATGACTTCCACAGTTATTAATTGAGAGCTTTCGATGCCTTTTCCATTTTTGCATTAGAAATTTATCGAGAAATTTATCCACCCGAAAAAAAAAACCTAGACCGGCATGGTCTTGCTTTGTAGCTGTGTTTTCACCGACTGAGCTAAGGGAGGCCCTAAACAGATACTTTAAGTAGTATTATTTACGGTACAATTTGAAGTGTGCTAGTGCTGGATATAACTTATCGATTTGTGGTCTTCGACAAAGTTATTCTGCATAGTCCCAGGTTTGCTTAGAATTGAGCAATTTGTGAATTTTCGACAAACAAATTAATACAAACAGTGAATTTTCACTTTAAAATTCCCGGTTTTTTCCCGGTTCAAATCTGAGAATATTCCCGGTTTTTAATATTTAGTATAAAATAATGATTGCAATATCACGTTATTTGCGAGAAACTTGAAATCAATTTGAATCACTTTTTTTAGACTCGAGTCCTCTTATGATTGTAAAGCGCCAGAATTTACAAAGTACCACAAATATTGATTTTTTAACGTCGCTATCGGGCTGAATGGGTCATTATACCGAAACTTAGAGGGAGAGATAAAAATAAGAAATTGTTTTAAAAAGCTTGAACTTGGTACGGAGCAAGAATTTTTTTTTGAGTATCGTGATCTGTACGAATATAAATCTTAAAAACAAATGTAATTTTAAGAACCATTTCAATTTCTAAGATTCTAAGACTTTGACATGTGTTTAGAGTCTTAGTATATTCCATTTTTTTACAAATGTGTGACTTATGAAAATATATCCTATTTAGATTTAGAAGAAAAAGCAGCATTGGATTTACAGTCCCTGGAAAATTTTGTTCGCTTGCAAAAATGTTCAGGGTTCTAATAATTTGCAGAATATTTAAATTGAGCTCTGACAAGAATCCCAAACTAATTCTAGGATTAACTCCTGACGAACTCTTAGAAGAATTACAAGGGAGTTGTGAGGAGAACTTCAAGGAGAATTCCTAGTTGATTCTGAAGAGCATTTAAAAAGAAATTTAAAAAGAATTTAAAGGGTTTTCTGATAATAATTTCAAATGAATACCGAGGAAGATTTACAACAGAACTTTAAGCAATATCCGAGAGAAATGCCGAAGGAATCGTGTTCTGAGGTAAATAAAGAAAAATGCAGAAGAATTTAATTACATTTTTAAGAAAGTTTCAAGACAATTCAGCACAGAATTCCAAGGTATTCTGAGGAGAATTCCAAAGCAGTTCTGAAGAGAGTTTTGTGAAAGGTCAACTAATTTCAAAGGTTTAAGATGATTAAGAGCTGAATAAACCATTTTTTTTTTTTTTTTTTTTTTCCTTTATTAACGAGACTTTCAGCCTCTGAATAAACCATTTTTGAGCTGAAAAAACATATGTTTGCTGTTATTCAACTTTCTATTTTTGCTGCAATATGTTAAGGTTTATTGATTTTCCCGGTTCCCGTCAAATTCCCGGTTTTCCCGGCTTCTTTTCATATTCTTGGTTATTTCCCGGTTTTCACGGTTTTCCCGGTTCGCTGGCCAAAGAGGAATAGTTTCGTTCCGTTTCCCATGCATTTTAATATACATACTTCAAAGTTCTCCCGTAAATCCTGATAGTAACCAAATTGGTTCAAATTCAACATCGTTTTTGGGGACCTCAATACAGATCCAAAGAGCGATGGGGAGCTTTTGATCCCCCATATTAACTTGACCCACCTTGATGTATACATAATAAGGAGCTCAGAGGCCTAGTAGCAACCGTTTTTGCTTGCTGAGCGGAAGATCATGGTTTTAGCTTTTTCTTTTCTTGGTTCGCAGGGATTCGCCTAATTTCCTTATTAAGCTATAAAATACATCGCGAACCTTATTCGCGTGAAATGGTGGTAAGCAATAGATTAAATCAAAAGCATGATCACATCACCCATCAAGGTGAATCCTGATCCAAGAAACATTACCTACTAACATAGTCTCCATGGGACCTTTGGTGGGACGCAGAGTTTGACACAGTCCCTTAAACAACTTATACTTTATACTTATATATATGCCCCACTCTTATTTGACTGCAAGGACGTGGCCGTGACAGCTAGCATATTTTTATATTTCTCAAGGAATTCAGACAAAAACAATTTAGTGTATGCATACAAGGATTTATGATCTAAGGTTTTTCATATATTGTTATATCAATAAATAAAATAATGAATTAAACATTTATTCACCGTACTGCAATGGACAAACCTTATGAAATTCAATCACGTCGTCTGAATTCTAAAGACGGAAAATTGAATAATAGTATTGTTTCTTAGGGCGTTTGGCACAGTTTTTGTATTCCGTTGCAAGTTTCGACGTTGTGAATGAAAATATCACACTAGCACAAGCATTTCATAAATAAAAACAATGGATTACATCTTAGAAACAAAATTGAACAGTTTCGTTTACCTATGTATCTGGGAAATGTATGTAATGTCGGCCTAAATGCCCCTAATATGGGCCCATACATAAATTCAGCAATCGACTAAATTTTCAATAGCGACCAAAAATATCGATTAGTACCGTCCCAATGACGCGTTCATCTAGATAAAATTGAAAAATAGCAGATTTTTAGCGATGGGCCCAATCTTAGATCCATAGGCCAACATTAGAGCCATTTCCCCTATATCCGAAAATTGCTTCTAATGTGCCATGCTTGAAAAATTGCCATAATGACAGTTTTCTGCATCAAGCGATGCATGCCACCTTCAGATTAACTGAACCAAGTCTGTTAAATCTTCACCGCTCAATCAAACACATCATGCTGTGTTGCCATCTTCGCAATCAGTTTCATGCGTCGGCTGATCGTGTAAGCATTTCACATAAAAAGTGCCTCTCAAACCATAAACCACAAAAAAAAAACAACAACACACACGTGATGGATACTCCCCTTCACCTTTCCATTCAACGAGATCAACATCATGTAAATGCTACATCTACCCCTCAATGATGATGAGCAGTTGTATTGGAAAACGATATGCAGCCCGCGGTTTTTTTGTATTATTCTCCTTGCGCAAAATTTGCCCCAGCCCCACGCGATGTAAAATGCCATCGCTCACGCGAAAAGCAAAAAAAAAAGCCTTTAGCTTACTTGCTTACTAATAAAGCGCTAAATATCGAAATAATTCCTGCGTGCGTACGTTGAAGCTACTGTAGATCCATAACGACCGCGTGATTCGGTTGAGACTGTTGACTTCAAACTGTGCACTTTGAGGTACATACATTATGGTTATTTTTTTTTCGTCATGACTTTTATTCCAAAGCCGAATCGCGTGTTTTTGCTTTGCTTTAGGTAGGTGCTCAAGTTTAGCATTACAGTGCATGACGACGACGACGATGATGATGGGTTCCAGCCATACAATAACGAAATGGATACTTGGGCTAAACGATCGAAAATACCTATGGCTAATGGGCGAGTTGAATCGATGGAAAAAAATTGCTACACATTCTTTGAATATTGCTGCAAACCGTTGAACTTCAATGTAAACCGTTCTAAATAGCTTGATGATTGGTTTGAACGATCCAATTCACACTTTCAAACTCTGCTCTGCTCGGCGCACCCGTCCGGTCGCAGACTGATCGTTATGGCGAAGGTTATCACCACTCTCCGTTTTACATACAGTCAACTGACAGATCGCCAAGACATTGCATTGTCAAGGACGGACGGAATTCCATTCCAGCGAAACCACTTTCAACCGCCAGAATTAAAAAGTGGGAATCTCTCTGTCCTCCCACTTTGGTTGGCGTCAATGGATGTCGATGACTGATACCGACCGTAGCCAATCAAACGCACACCTCACTCGCGATCAATCCCATGGCACGTTGATCGGTATGCAAAATCAGGTTTTCAGTGTTTGGAATTTCACACAGAGAGTCATGACGCGACAAGCTCGACGACGACGACGACGACGGCACCGAGCACGTTGTCGACGCTGCTCTGTCCCCTACTGAAAGCCCCCAGCGAATCTACCTTTAGCATGCGGTTGGGACTCAGAGTGGTGAAAACGCAAACGCCAAATTCTTCAGACATGAGATCACTCCATGTGCAGTGTGCAGCCGACCAGCCGACGACGACGTTATGACAGAGGTCGCGTGGCGTTGATCAATATTGGAACTGGACAAGAAGGTTTTTGGCAATTTGCGTGGGAGGATACCTGTTTGCGGTGAGTGTGTCAATAGAAAAGCCGAATCAGTGGAGATTTCCGTTCTTGATCTTGATCGCTGCTTCCGTTAAATCTAATTGAATTTTCAGCTAACCCATCTTAACATAGATAGTTTAATGCTATTAATCGATCAAAATTCAATGTGTGGAAATTTTGCATTTTGATAGGAGATTAATAGCACTTAACTATATGCCGGTATAGAATTTAAAACCAATTGTATTTTGTCTACAAGGTGTACCGTAAGCTGCATCAGATTTGACCTACCTTCTATGATAGCACTACACGAATGTAATGTAGTTTGACTAAATAGACATATCTCTGAAGTGAATATGAAGTTTTCTAGACAGTTCTCTGATATACTTTGGAGACTTCTTTGCAGTTTTATGGAATCTTCTCTGAATGCTATTTGGACATTCCCTTGAAGATCTTTGGACACTGTTTCTGGAATTCTTTCGACACGTCTCTGTCGGAAACTTTTTTGAGATTGTATGGACACTTTTCGGAAGCTGTTAGCAGACTTCTATAATGTTCGTGACTAGACACTTCTCTGAAAGTCTTCGGAACCATCTCTGAAATTTTCTGGACATTTCTCTGAAATTCACTGGATACTTTTGCTCTACCATGCCCAGCTGGAATGGGAGGGGAGAGTAAACTCACTCAAGATTACTCTTAGACTAATAAAAGTCGTGTGTATCAATTTAACGTGTCGCCAAGGGCCAAAAACAGCACTGAAATAAACAAAATTACTGTTTCAGATTTCTTTTCGACCCTTGCTGCGCATGTTATTTGGACAATCGTTTGAAATTCTTTGGACCATTCTTTAACCTTACCAATGTATTAGGAAAAAGTCACACATTGTGCATTATCGGGTCAAATAAGACCCAAACTGCAACTCGCTGCCAAAAATCCATTTTTGAACCGATTCTTAATCTTTTGGCGTCAAATGAAAGATGAAAGTTTCTAGAAAGGCATCCTGCCCAGGATTTTTCAAATTTGGCCATTTGGGCTACCTGACACACTTCCAAAAGTATCGCCCGACGGCTCAAAATCTATGATTTTTTCTCATACACCATGCCGTGGACCAACAGATAGATAAGGACATTTCCTAAGCCTCATGTACTGGTACCGTCCAACGGCTCATAATTTACGATTTTTCATCCCAAAGTAAATAGACAAAATCTTCGAATATTGCACTAGCAGGGTGGCAAGTGAATTTCCATTTTGAAATTCCTGGTTTTTTCCTGGTTTTCCTGGTTAATGATTTAAAAATTTCCTGGTTTTAAAAATAAATACATGGTTTTTAAAACCAGGAAATTTTTAAATCATTAACCAGGAAAACCAGGAAAAAACCAGGAATTTCAAAATGGAAATTTAAAAAAATATATATAGTGAATCCTGGTACCATCATTCTTCGCGCAATGCGGAATTTCACAAACCACAATAGGTATTAAGGTTCTTATGAATGCCCGTGAAATCTTTATCTGATTGTTTGCTGCAAAGAAGCTAGTAGGGAGCCGCGCTACTTAGTTTTTTCCAAAAACATCTTTGCTTACAAGATTAATTACGATTGACACTGAAACATTTGCGATAGCCCGTAAAATGAGCGATTTTAGGGGTGTAAGACGAAGAAATGCTGAGATACGACGGACTAGCGCGGAGCCCTATCTAATGTCTGAAATTTAAAGATCTATAAGCCCCTAAATTTTAACGGCGCCGGTGATGTAGTGGTAAGCGTGATTACCTCTCACCCCAGCAGGCCTGGGTTCAATCCCAGTCGGCGCCGCCGGGATGTTCTGAGGCATAACATCTCTGATCACGCCTTCCTTCGGATGGGAAGTAAAGCCGTTGGTCCCCGGTTCATGAGTTGATGGGTCGATAGGTAGGGTCCAGGTGTGGGAGCTGCCTTCCTGGCACGTCGGTAGCATTGGTGCTCAGCACGGAAAACAAGATCGACGGAAAAAACAAACCAAAGGAAAAAAAAAAAAAAAAAAAAAAAAAAAAAAAAAAAAAAAGCCCCTAAATTTTGAGATTTCTTTTACCTTTATTATTGATATTTTTAGCCAACGGGTTTATTAAGTTTATCTCAAGGTGAAATTGCGAAGTGTGATATGAATGAGGACTCTTTAAGCAAACCTTTGCTTCTAACAATTTTAAGGATTTCCAGTTTGTTTAAATTTTCCGCAAATTGTCAACGATTAAGGATCTTATTTAGCGGAATTTTGATTACAACATGGTTTCAAAATCATATGATTAAAAGATTTCATAAACAACGCCCGTTTAATAACTCTTATTATTAAAAAGACTGACTGCTGAAGTTCATAGAAAGTCCCTAAAGTTCGTAGAACTTCCCTGAAGCGTTAAGGTCTTTCCTGAAGGGTTCATTGAAGTTTGTAATGCCTGAATTTCATGGGACTTCCCCGAAGATCGAAGGACTTATTTTAAGATCTTAGAACTTCCCTGAAGTTCGGAGTTTTTTTTAAATTCATGGGAATTTCTTCAGAAGTTCGTAAGACTGAGGACTTCCCTGAAATTTGAAGAACTTAACTGAATATATGAGGACCCTAAATTTAGAAGAGCTTCCCTGAATTTCATAAGGCTTTAAATATCGAAGGGTTTTTTCCAAAAGTTTGTGGGTCTATCCTTAATTTCTTGGAAATTCCCAGAAGTTTGGAGAGCTCCCATGAATTTCGTAGGACTACATGTAGTTCAATCGACTTCTCGGAAGTTCTAGGAACTTTTTTGAGCTTGGAGAACTATGTTAAGTTCAAAGAACTTCCCAAGAGTATTGAAGACTTCTCTGAAGCTCGGAAAAAAATCCATAAGTGCCATAGAATTATCCTTAAGTTTTAAGCAATGCCTAAATGTCGTAGAAGTTACATTAAATCTGTAGAAAATTCTGTAAAATTCGTAGTTATTCCCCAAAGATTAAAGGACTTCCCTGAAGTTCGTAAGACTTCTCTAAAATTTGTAGAACTTCTCTGAAGGTTCGGAGAGATTTTCTGACCGTCGTGAGTCATCACAGTAGTTCACAGGATTTTACTGAAACTTGTAAGACTTTCCCGAATTTTGTAGAACTTGCATGAAGTTCGAAGGCCTTATCTGAAGTTTTTTAGAAATAGAACTTTTTTATTGAACATGTTGAACAGGTACTTCAAAGGAGTTACGCGTCGGCACTGCTTAAGTCTGCTATCAATTAAGCACAAATCAAACATGCAATTGATTCGAGAAAAAAATTAAATTATAAATAAATACAAAATATATTTACTAAACTCTCAGGGTAAATTTTGTTCATCAATGTTCAGTTGTGTGAAAGATTTAGCTTGAACAAAATGGTTAGTTTTGACCTGATTATAAAAAGAAACTGTAACATACATAAAATTTAAAACCTTTTTAAATTATACAAACAAGATTATTTTCCTGGTGGACTATGAAATTCCTGGTTTTTTCCCGGTTTTTGCTGGTGAAAATAAATTCCCGACTTTTTCCCGGTTTTCCTGGTTGTCCTGGTTCACTTGCCACCCTGTCACTAGTCATCTGGAAACAACCGAAAGTTTTCTGGTTTTTGATGATCTGGAACGTTGGAAATGGCCAGTTTGTTTTTGCGTTAGAAATCTATCGTGTGACAAGTAAACCATTAAGTATTAAGTTGTTTGCCCAAAATGACACGTGGCCTTTGATAATCGTTGCCATAAAAGATGTAGTCGCAATCATCAAAAATTCAACAATAAATAGGTTTGAAAATCTGGGGCAGGGTGCCTTTTTGGGACCCTTTATCTTTCTTTTGAGGTCAATAGATCAATAATCGGTTCAAAAATAAATTTTAGGGAGCAAGTTGCAGTCTGGGTGTTTTTGGACCCTAATGCAAAATGTGTAGCTTTTTTGTAGCGCCACTCTTAGACGTCACTGAAAGCTTCTTTTGACAGCAAAATGTTCGTTTCCAAAAGTTGAGAAAAGTGAAGAATTTTCAGGTCTCTATTATATTTCGTTACAAAGTTACAGCTTTTTTAAAGTGACGTCGGTTCTAAAAAAGACCCTAATGCACTAGAAGGTTAATATTCTTTGTGAACTTCTTTAAAATTTTGAAATTTGATGCTATTTGAATACTTCATCGATGATCTCTTGTTACATTTTTGAAGATATTTGGAAGTATTCTAATGAGATTGTAGGAACACTTCAATGCAGTTCTCTGGACACTTATTTGATATCCTTTGGAAACTGCTCTGAAGTCTTCTGGGCACTAAGTGCAACATGTGAAAAGGGCATTTGTACAAAATGTAAACAATGGCTTTAAACGTCAATATGTCTAGGATTAAGACTCATTCAGGCAAACACACAGCACCATCTGGTAGATGAAGTTTCATGAGCGTTCGACGTTTAAAATCATTGTTAAAATTTGGCATGGAAGCCCTTTTCCAGATGTTGCTCGAGACTTATCTAATGTTCATACAACACTTCACTGAAGTTTTCAAAATACTTCGATGATTTTCTTTTTTTTTATTCCTCTGTACATTCAAAATGTTTTTTATGTTGCTTCATACGCGAAGTTTGCGATTTTAGGAGTTGTATAGTAGCAACTCTGAGAATCGCAAAATTCGCGTATGAAGTAACATAAAAACACTTTGAATGTAACAACTCAAGGCGGGAGTAGCCGTTAACAATGCTGATGATGGTACAGCACGCAACAACCACCCTACTGCTTTCTCTCTGAGATGACTACGTTGGTCATGACGAGAGGAGCAACACAATAGTTTGGTAAATAAGAATTGCATTATAACACACCATCGACTGGAACTGCTTTCGGCAACGTGGGGCTTTAGGTAGTGATGAAACGTCGCTAGAACAGTATTTGAGCAAAGTCAGGCGCTCACTTTTTGCCTGTAGATTTGAAGACATACTTCAAATCTTCGCATACATCGTACGGGTTAGGCAAAGAGTGTGCGTTTGACTTGCACTGTTGCATTAATGGTCCTTCGCTCATTTTCAACTTCTATTCAATTTTCATACTGCCGTACTCTAACTGAACTATCTACCTACCCTCTTCTGAGACCATTCCCTAGCTAATAAATTATCACACCAAAGCTTCATGTTTGATAGCATTTCCAACCGACTCTATTCCTCTGTAGTTTTCTGGACATTTCACTGAAATCCTCTCGACATTTCTCTGAAATTATCCAGACATTTCAGATTAGTTCTTTGGTTCGTTTTTTGAAGATTTGTGAACACTTCTACGAAGTATCCTGGACATCTTGACTTCCATTATGTTTCCTGAACATTTATGAAGTTTTCTGAACCTCTATAAAGTTCTCTGACCTTCTATGAAGTTCTCTGTACAGCTCTAGGTTTCCTGAACTGTTATGAAGTTACCTGTGCTTTTTAGCATTTGTTAAACCTGCTTAGATTCTGTTAACTTTGCATAAATTCCATGAATTATTCTGCTATAAATTTAATTGAATTTATCTGCAAAAGTGGCTTTTAGATCTCAGAAATCATATTCAGTACGTGTACATTTCTAACACGCAGGGCAGGGCTGACAAAACTAGTTATTTTAGGTACCGTGTTGAAGAAATAATTGACCAAATAGTGACTTATAGTTCACTAAACAATTTTCTAAGAGAAGAAAAGTTGTCGTTCTGATGCCACACCAAATAAATGTTTAATGTTTTAGACCTATTAAATTAGTATCTCATAAACGTTTATGTATGACATGAAACTTTAAAGCGAAAGATTCAATAGAAAGTTAATGCCCGAACCCACGGTATTAGCCAGGGTGTACTACCTGGAAAACCTTGGAAAACCGAGAATTTTTAGTGAATTTTATTTTTCCTGAAAATACCTGGAAGTCTTAGGGAATTTAATAATTTTCAAACAAAGGATATTTCAAAGAAAATAATGCATTTTAAAATACAAGCATTTAATTTTCCCCGTTATTTTCATTCACACATAGAACTTTATAGATCAAGAGTAGATTAAACTTCAGTATTTATTTTTTTTTTAATTCAGAGACTTGAAATGTTTTTTGCGCATTTCCAGGCCAGATACAAGATTTTCAAAATAGGATCCACAAAATTCAAGATTTATCAAAAAGAAATCCGCGACTTAAAATACTAATCCACGACAAATAAAACACTTTTTTCAGTGCCTAAAAATACCATTTGTATTACTACTAAGGTAAATGTCGGCTTCGGCACCCATTGACTGTTTTCGGCAACCAAAATTTAAACGTTAATTTCACTGTAGTTTCCCATCAAAACACTTCACTGAATGTATTCAAACGATTCCTAAGTTTTTCAGCTTCAATATGATTACATTTTTACGACTGAGCAATGCTGTTATGCCAGATATTTCTTTAAATGAAATATACGCAATGCAAAATACGGCTGATTTCGAGTTGCTGATAATAGAACAGCTGGTTAACACATAGTTCAAATGGAAAAGTTGCCGAAGAAAAAGAGACTGCCGACAATAGACACACTCACCTGAGTAGTTTGGAGCCATGTAAAAAGTCAAACAGTTTTGAACAATTCTGTCGATTGGAATGGATAGAGAAACAAGCAGCAGATAAACGTAAGCAAGCAAACACGACTTATGTTATTGCTAATAGAACTGCGGACGCTGCTTAGATTGACGAGAATACGTAAATTCCCCTAAATGGCATTTCAAGCTTATAACATATTAGCTCTCAACTTAGTCTTCTTTGAAGCACTTCCATATTTTAATTTAGAGCTTTCTATGCCTGTACCATCCTATACCCAAGGAAGTCAAGAAATTTCCAACCCGAAAAATTAATAGATCAGACGGGAATCGAACCGAGTCGCCTGCAGCATAGACTGGCTTCGTAGCTACGCCTTTACCGACTGAGCTAAGGGAGTATCGTTTGTACACTTAAAAAAAAAATAAATAACAATGTATCATCTTCAGCTATTTATGTTCATGTTAGTATAAATTCTAAATATTTAGTGAACATAATAAAACACCCTTACATTATTAGATTCTAAGGTATAAAAAACGGTCAGGCTTTTCTGAATCATTAATTTAAAACATTTATGCATTTTCATTTGAAATACAAATTAACTGCAAAATGATTAACATCGAAATCCTAATAAAAAATAGGATACATAGAACGAGTTACCATTCAATAAAATTAATTTATGGTTTTCATTTTAAGAACAATAATACAGAACATAACCCTTCTTTGGAGTATTCCAAAAGAGTTTTGGAGGAAAAATTTATGTTAATTCCATGGAAAATTCTACGAGAATTAAACTCTGAACTTCTAAGCTAGTTCCAACAAAATTTAAAGGAACATTTCTAAGCAATTCTGAGAGTTATTCCAAGGATAATCCAGTGATAACTTTTAGAAAATTCAAACGATAGTATCAAGGAAATTATGAGTATTTTATTTTTTAGAGTATTATGGCGGACAAAATATTAAATTATTCCATAAACAATTGCGAGATTGTGGGCACAGAAAATGAATCAAGATTCAATGCTTGGGAAACAAAATTCTGAGGCTGAGTTTTTTATGGTTTCATGCTAAGAAAATTACATGATCCTGGATTTATAAAAATCTTCAAAGTCATGGTGTTTTATTTAAAAATAATATTCTAAACATGGAAGAAAATTAGGGAACGTGAGAAGGTTTCCAATTTCCAAAACTAAAGACATATTTGAAATGCCGAATTTTGAAATTTCATTTTGCGAACATACCACTCCGAACACGATGCCTCCGGTAAAATGTGTAACGGTAAATTGGCAATGATTGAAAAATCATTGCTCAGCAATTTATCAATAGATTTTCGGAAGCTTTCGAAAACAAATTTTATCTCTTAGAGCTTAGAAGTTATTTATAAAAAATAATTTTTTTTTATTGAATCCTCTGATACTTCCGGAGCATTTCAGAAAGTATTCCAAAGAGAAGTTCAGTGTATTGTTAAAGGAAGCAGTGGTGCATTTTAGGAGATGTGTTTCCTGAATTGTATGTGAAGATTCCGGATCTAATAAAAAAAAATCGGTTTCCTTAACCATTTCTAAGATTCTCTTTTTGAGTCTTAAGAAGTCCACGCAAGCTCATAAAGTTCCCCAACTTTTATAAGATGTCTAATCTTTTCAGAAACTCCCTGATCATCCCGGAAAGGTTCCAAAGCGAAGTTCAGTGTATTCATAAAGGAAGTTCTGGATAATTTTGCAAAAATGTTAAACAAAATAATTCAACGATCCCCTAATTTAATAGATAAATCTTAATAATAGTCAATGATTCCCTTAAATTGAGGAACATCAAGTGGATGTTCTGGGAACTTTACGGAACAAGTTTGGGATGTTTGAGGACCTTTGAAGAAGGTTTATAAGAACTACATTAAGATGGGAGAACATTCAGGAGAGAAATTTGGAACATTTTGAGGTTGTGCTGAGAACGTTATACAGTTGTTCAAGAAGCTCGAAGGAAATTTCAGGAGATTGGGATGATCCCAGGCCCGGAAATTATTAAAAAACTCTTAATGAAAACTCAAGTAATTCAAATGAACTCCGAGAAAGTGCTTGTTGACCTTTTAAGAGATTTGATGGAATTCCTGGAGATGTTCAGGGAATAACAATGAGAAGTTTAAGATAATTCTATGAAATATTCCAGGATGGTTGCGTTACGTTCAAAATAAATACGGCTATCCTCCTTCATAAAAGTACTGGGTAAAAGAGCTACCAATTGCTTCCATAGTTTTTTTGAACTCTTTTTCGTAGTATCTCCAACTTTCATTTGGTATGGGCTTTGGAATGACATGAATAGTCTTGAGTGAGGCTTATTCAGGCTCTGTGGCTACGTTCGATTGTCTTGATGATGGGAATGTTCTTGTAACCTTGACGTCAAGGGCGTAGGCAGGGAGAGGAAGGCAGAAGGGATCAAATTCAATCATGAATTTAGTTCTCAGAATTTTGATTTTTCAAAGATCTTAAAAACCATCTTTGGCAACAAATGTCCCAAAATTCTATTCAGATTTGTTTGAAGACGGATAACGTAGAAATTCATCAAGAATTCATAATTTAAAAATACAGTTACAGAGTTAGAGAATCTTGAAAATTTTCCTTAGGTGACATACAAGCTTTTTGTAAACAAACTTTTGTTGGTCCTTTTCTCGCCAACCGAGGGTCGCCCACGCAAACCAACAACATGATCGGGAAGGGGAAAGCTTCCCCTACCCGGTGATGTTGATGGTTAGCGTTGGTGTCATATGTGTGGCGAGAAAAGGGCATAAGAAGGTTTGTTAACAAAAAGCTTGTATGCCCTTTTCACATGTGCCTCTTGAGTTATTGTTTTAAACATCATAGAAAAGCAAAATTTTGAAATCCATTGAAGAAAGATCTCGGATTAAGGAAAGTGTTCTTACGGAAAAAGAATAATTCTCCAGATTCTAGAGCTTTTCTGGAAAATTTTCGAGATTCTGATGCATGCATTATTCGAACACTGGGATTTTTTCGATTTCAGAATGAAATAATAATGAGTAAGTAGATACAGAAAAACAGTTCCACATTTCAAACTGAGAGATTTTTTATGATTTCAAGGGGTCATCCACAAATTATGTGAGGGTTTTTGACTGACACTATTTTTAAGATTCTAAGTTTTTGATTTTTGAAAGCAGATCTTATTAATTTTGGCAATGACCAATCATCAAAGAAAAAATGTTTTTACCGCCCTTTGCTTCAACTTGACTATGCTGATAGGAAAATTTAAAAAAAATATCGATTTTCAGGCAAAGTTTTCGACTCTGGTAGTCTCAAAAGCAACAAAAACGATGTTTTCTTGTACACTAGACGTTCGCTAATTGAAAGACTTTTAACTGAAAGTTTCAGTTATCGAATACTTGTCAGTCAGATTGGTGCATTTCAAAATGTCAAGATGAACCAAATGAACAAGGAGATGAAGAATTATGTATTTTAAGTGCATTTAACAGCTGGTTTGACACAAGAAATGCATCTCCGTTAGCGAGTGCCGTTCGCTAAATGAAAAATAAACATGTTTCAGTTAGAGGCAACGTTTATTGATAATATGTTGTACCCTACATATTTTCTTCCAACAACATTGGTCCACAACGGTGCCCACTTCAGAGCATTGGTATCGATTTCTGTGTGTCCCACTGTTCACTTGATCTGAAACGTTTACCGTTAGGATAAAAATTCTGTTCTATCGTTTGATTATGGAGCGCGGGAGTTTACTCTACGGAGAATTCCTACAATACTTACATTCACATCAGACGAATCGGAAGACAAGCGTTGCTTTACCGGTACGCAAAACAGCGCCAGGTTGGTCCTTATGTATCCTGCGTTCTATTACCCTCTCCGATCAGTGTTGGATGCCTCTTTAGTACGTCGATTTTGTCCCAAAGGGTGTAATGCTCTCCCTTAACTTCTTCCTTCGCTCGCTTCAATATCCGGTGCAATTCTTTTCCCCTGTTCTTTTTTTTTTCTGCAGTTAATTATTCCTTCTTCTTTTTCTCAAGTTCCCATGCACAATACTAGCGCACACAATTTTACGGAACCTTGCACAACTTAATTGGTTCAACTAGCACACTGGACTGGGGTCACATTCGCACTCTCCGCGCTGCTGCTGTTTACCTTTCTACCGGGAATAGACGAACCAAGGTAAATACCATTAAGTAATCCAATTTACTTGCTTCGAATTTGTTGTTGTCGTTATTGCTTTCGATGATTTTCCACTATTTGATATGGATTTATCGCTTACTTATTTGCTTGTTGTCACACGAACCGTTTTTTGCCACTTTTAGAATTTTTTTTTATTGTTCAGGCATTAGAATAACAAAATTCTGATAGAAAACTACACTTTTTCTTCTGAAGCACTAGTATTGGTGTTTGTGACAGAATTTCACCGCACGTTCGTTCTGACGATGCTCATAAACACGCTCAAACCGTAGTAGGTACCTATGTATCGTGTTTCGTGCAGAGCGGACGCAACAAGTTTTTTATTATTGTTATTCTGATTCCACCCCAACTTCGTCGTCACTGCCTGCTGCAATCCACAGAACTCACCACACTCGTTTCACCACTATTTTCGCGTTTGTGTTGTTTTGTTATTATTCATTGACAGTTGCACTGGTATGGGTGTCTCGTTGCCGATGTGCTTGATTGTGGATTCTTGTGGACACATTCAATTCAACCACCAACAGTTGCGAATAACGTTGAAAAGGCAAAAAAAAAAATAACTCCACTCTCTTTCGCGCGAGCATTCATATGAGGCACTCAAAGAGAAAACTTTACAATACACGGGCCTGCAGCGCTGGAGGATAATCAATATTCATGAAATGCACAATACACTACTTTTCCAAAACTGCAGTAATACACACCCCAATTCCGATGAGATGCGATTTCGCTCTTTCTTTGCACAATCCAATAGCTTTTCGGTTTGAGTATTATATTTTTTTTCGCTCCGTATAATTCAAATAAAAAAGGCAGGATTTCCGGAACTAGCTCAGCGCACAACAATCAACAATTATTATTCCAATTCTATCAGAACAACGATCGAAAAGAACAACAATAATAACCGCACAACCACTTTCAAGCTTTCTTTTGTGTTTGATTGCACGCACTGCTTGCTTTCAATGCTAGGATGTTGTGCTATTCTCTTCTTGGTGTGTGCTGTGTGCTAGGCACGCATCTTCTCAACACAAACACACAGGAAAAATCTAATGCACTTCCAGAAAACACCAAAACAGCTAAATCCGAAATGCCGACACTACTTCAATTCTAGACTAACATTTGAAAAGGGCGTAATTCCAAAATGACCATATCGAGAAAATCGCTTCTGAATTTTGTTGACCTAAAAATTAATCCTATTTCACGACTTTCCATTTTCTGGTTGATTTTATAAGCTTGACATATAGTTAATAGTGTAATCTATCGTCATGCATCACTAAAAACTCAAAAAAAGCTTTCTTTGTCGTGAAAATGAGAAGAAAACATCATACGCCCTGATAATTTCATACATGTTGTTACCCCCCAGATCTTCCACCCTTTGAACTGCCAACACTGGTGATACGCCGTGGAAGTACACCCTCGGGATTTTTTGTTTGTTGTTCCGCCTTGGTTCTTCGTTCGCAAATTTTGTGAGAGTGGAATTACGCCCGGAGATGTTTTGGTCTTCTTTTTGTTCGTTGTTTACACGTGAACTATCAATCGGATGCATTTCAAATGAATCGGGCGTGACTAGATACTAGAGAATCAAAACATTTGGCATATTAAAACGATATAATTCGTAGTTCTGGTGCAAGGCGTAACAACCAGATTCATCATAGAGTTGAAAGTTGGAAATACGCCATGTAAGAAGAAACGTTTTTGATGATTTGAAGTGATATTTTCTTCTACTTTTTCGTGTTTATCGAGTAGTTTGTGAACTATTCTCTCTATATGTGGCAAAATATGGTTTGTTTACATTTTGGCTCTTACGCCCCTTTCAAATGTTAGTCTAGAATTAACTCGCGTTCTCAAAAACATGAATCCTGACCAATAATATGAAAGGATTTACACACTTCACACGCACACCCCCGATTGGTGACGGTCAACTAAGGATACGTCCGTACGCGATCAAATCTCAACTGCGAATGAGATAGCTTGGCGTGGTGTTGAACGCTTTGAAAGGCTCTATTCAGTATTCACCCCAACTCACCACACTCGGTAAGTTGATGCGATCTCCACACCACACCACACCACACCAGAACAAAAGAGGGAGGTCGGTTCGGGTACGGTCGGTTCCATGAATGCTGAAAATAATGAATGAACAAACAGTGTGTGTGTGTGAGTGGAATAACGGGGGATTTGTAGTTACAGATGTGTGAGTGGTATGGCGCAGATAAACGGAGTTTGTAGTCGAAGCTTTCGCCTATCGCGCGAGAAAGAGCTTTACCGTTAGCTTTTTTCAAGATAAGGCTAGTACGGGGGGTGTACCGAAGGAAAATAGAACGTGTAATCTTTGAAAAATAAAAGAGCAATTCTAGATAAACATTTCAAAAGGTCCTATCTGCATTGAACGATTATCTTCATCGACGTTCTCTTCCATTTATAACTCAACTTCAAAAGCATTCCCTGCTGTGTTCAACGTTCTAAGCACAAGATAGCAACTTCTGCCATTAAACTGTGTGGCAAAAAATGCACCAAATGAATTTGTGTAGGCGTGGTTATCAAAAGAGAAAGTCGATGAAGAGAATCGATCAAAGCAGATAGGATCATTTCGACAGTGAGCATGCATAAGGGCCTTATCGCGATAATTGATTCTCTTCGTCGATTTTCTCTTTTGTTAATAACTCGCTCGATTTAACGTTTCTCGGTGCGTTTGCTGTTGCTTTTGATAGCCAATACAACCTGTTACTACTCTGCATTGAACACATTCTAGAAAATTGTTTCGCTCAGCTGTAGCAATGCAAAGAGAAAATCGATTAAGAGAATCGATCATCGCGTATTCGCCCTTATGCATGCTCACTGTCGATTCGAAATGTTCATCGAGAATTGGGTTCTTTAAGGGTATTGAGGTAAATGCATATTCGCAATCTGCATTAAAAATGGAATCCAAACCCAAAATTTCATCAATTTTGGTACACTTCTTCGTTCTCTTCTTGTTCGCATTTCAAGCTTATTGCTTTGCGCATATTAGCTTATTGCGTGCTCTCAACTTAGTGTTCTAAATGCACTTCCATAGTTATTAATTGAGAGCTTTCGATGCCAATACCAATGAATGAATTTGTATATTGTGTGGCAAGCAAAATGATACTCTATGCCCAGGGAAGTCGAGAAAATTTCCAACCCGAAAGATTCCCTCGACCGGACCGGGAATCGAACCCACCGCCTCCGGCTTTGTAATACCACCAGCTAAGATCAGCAGGTCCCGAAGAAACGTGCTCAACTTTTTGGCTCCGCTCTGGTACTCTCTTCGGTCCCAAGCTAATCGATTCACCCCTCGAAACATAGGAAAATCCACTAACCCCTCATTTTATCTGTCAAACATTCATAGCGAATCAAAACAAACATTGCGTAGTACTAGAATTTCGACTAGAATGGGGTAGGTTAATCGTTTGCTTGGGACCAATAGGCTAGTCAAGCAGTGAGCCAATTTAAAATCGTTAGTTTCGTATTGATTGTTGGTAATACCGTGCCTTTACTGACTAGGCTAATAGCCCCCTTTTGGTACACTGTAACTATTTTAAATAAGAACGATTACATTTGCAAAAATCACCTAAATTGGGTTGTTTCATTTCGAAAAACATACCGGTTTTTATTATAGACACTATAGATTCCATACATAAGCGGATGCGAAGTAGAATTTAGCCAAACGAACTGTCAGTTAGTGTAGCCAAACGAGCATGACGCCATCAAGGAGTTTTATGTAGAGGAAGTATTGTAATATGATGAGCAAAATTTTATTTATTTTCATATTATTTTTATTTTTTTCGTGACTAAATATATATCGGAAGTAACTGTTTTTCAACAATAAATTACATTAATTTACACGTAAAGTTTTAATAATTTAGGGCACAGATATGATTACCCATCTCTAAATAGCCATTGATTTATTTCATGAAAACGGAACAAGAAAATATCACGCAAACCACTCCTCGATTATAATTTTTTTTACAAACATTTGCTTTGCACTTCATTTTGAACTTTTGCACAGCGAAGAGCGCTTTGGTGGCATCAACATTTTCACGGTAAGAGCATTTATTTTTAATGGATGCCAAAACAAACCTTTTCTAATTCATCTATAGAATCATCATCTTAAAGAGGGGGGCTAAGACCTAGGTGCCTAAAGCATAGGTGATACAGTAGGAAGAAGTGTTAGTTTGTTTACTAAAATGAACTATGCCAATTTAATTATGGCAAGTTTTGCTATAAGAAATGCTCCTCGTGTTTATTAGCGAAATTCACATCAAAGATTTATTAATTGCGTGAGAAATCATAAAAACATCTCGGGTCAAGATCTAGGCGCTTAATATAACAGGTGGGCAGGAGCTCACGGTCTCCCAGTGTTGGTGAGTTCTTTACCGTTAATGTTCACGAAAAGTTCACTTTTTTGCCATAAAGAACTTCAAAAGAAAAATTTTTATGGCGGATCTGGACAGTTTTTGACCTGTTTCATACGACCGGAAGGTGTATGCTGGTCACAAATGCCGTGCCAAACTGATTTCCTACGCAATTAATCAATCTTTGATGTGAATTTCGCTAGTAAACACGAGGAGCATTTCTTATAGCAAAACTTGACATAACAAAATGGGCATAGTTCATTTTAGTAAACAAACTAACACTTCTCCCTACTGTGTCAACTTTCTATTACCCGCCTAGGGCTAAGACGGTGATTTTGCCTAAGGTTGTAACCCGACAGCCTTACGAGTTTCCCGTTTTTAGTAAAAATGGCTTAAGCGCCACTCCCGAGGGAGACCATCTACCGAGACTAGGGTTGCCCGACCATATGAGACCTTTCAGGGAAGGTTCTGTTTTTCTCAAATGAATGAGCGGGAAGCAAGTTGGCTGTTGATCGATTACGATAAGGACGGGAATGCCCACGACCTATGGTCGTGAAAGAATCAAATAAAAGAATGAAGCATTCACGAAAACGATTTCTGCCACCGATGAATTGCTCTCGCGGATTTTATCATCACGGGCAGACTTGACACAACACTTCGAACGGATCCCGTTCGAATAGAGAGAAATCCTGGTTGGTTTCGGGGCCAACTTCCCCAGTAAAACTCTGCAAAAACTTCAAAAGAAAACGACCGGAAACGTGAAAAAGCCTTACATTCGCTTTTCTAGATCACTTTGGGAAATGATGAACAAAAACTTTTTATCTGTAGTGTGTTGGTTTATTTTCGTACTTCTACGTTATCGACAATTTATTATTCTAGGCCTATCTCAAATTCATTCCCTCTAGTTAGCTATCCTTTTCTTCTTTCTTCTTCTGGCGGTATTTATCTAGTGTGCTGTGCGACGAATGGTATTCATTTTGTGTGTGCTACAAAAAAGCTGTTTGGCGTTACCGACGCTTGCGCGGATCGGAATGGGTAACGGCTGAATGAACAGCGGCCACGCTAGCGGTTATGCTATGCTAGGGGCTTTAACTCACCATGCGCATGGGAATTTTGTGAACATGCATGTTACTCACGTTTTGACTCGCTACTTGCGTGGAGGAATTGGCGGTTGCTCGATGATGCCGGTTGAACCCACGTGTACCACACGTGATACTCCTACGGACTCCGAAACTATGCTACTGCGGACTGCACATAGCCGATGTAGTTTTCCAACTACGCCTCACACGCTGAGTTGTGGTCTTCTACCTAGACGGGGTACGGCCGTCGCATCGATGGTCGTCACCGTCGACGGGAAACTGCGGAAAGTGGTTGCCGCTGGAGAGGGAGGTCACCGGTTCGAAACCAGTGGGTTGCTGCTCACTGTGCCTAGGGCGCGGAAACCTTTTTGCTGCCCTTTTCCGGCCTCTGGTACCACCGGGTGTTCTTCGAAGCTGGAAAATGGGGTCGAAAACGGTCGCTGACTGATGTGGGTGGTGTGACGAGCTTCGCAACTTGCCACAAATCTGCCAAAGAGAAATTCCGTCGCGTGGCATTCAACATCTGCACACTGAACAAAGTTATGCACACAAAATTACCTCGGTTTCAATACACCTTCGCACACTCCTAACCGCCGAACTAACGCACTAAGCACTTTCTGCTCTAATTTCGAAAACTAACGAACTAATCGAGGGAATTTATAAAGAATATCTAAATTAACAAACTTAAAGACTATTTCACGTTTACTAATTCACCTTTAAATTCACACCACGGCGCGATAACTAAAACTCGGACCGCTCTCGCCTCTTCCACAAACCAGAACGAAGTGAAAGAATCAAGTCTGAAGGTCCTCAGATTAGGCGCAAGAATTGCAATCTTCGTCGCCGGAAATTACGTGAAATCAACGAAGTTGATTTTCACGAAGTTCAAAAAATCGCCTTCACGCATACTAATTTTTTGTAAAAAATTACGAAGGAAGGCATTCTCCTTCTATCAAGTTAACGCATATGCCAATTCGCTTCCCACCCGAAGTGCATGAAAGGATGGGACGGGTCAACAAATCCTGAAAGCAGAATTGTGCAGGTCGATGTCCGTGCGTTTACGCGTGGTTTGCTTAGACTCTTCGTTTGGCTATCGAATTACGCTTTGGCGCCCGAAATGGTACAGAGAACTCATTTACCATCTAATGAACATTTCGGTGAGTGAACTTTTTGCGAACGCTTCATGCGTCAAGGGGTAATTCGATGGTGTTTGAAAAATTTCAATTAATGTACAACTTTTTACATTTTGATTTTTATAATATAGCACCTGCCACATTATTCCTCACTAAAATTTCGAAAATTTGATTGGTCATTGCAAAAAGGTGTTCAAAACCAATCAAATTTTCGAAGGTAATTTGGTTTTACTTCGGTAATTACTGATGATTTCCGGGGTCATATGTGTTCATCGTCAACGTTTGACTCATCCTCTATTTACAGATCGTTATCAGTTAATCACGTCTGCCACTGACCATCAACGTTTTGCAACTCCGGTCTCCAGCGGAAATCAAAAATTATCACAAAGGCAAAAACAAAATCCCTAAAATATTTACAAAGAAAAAGTATACTACTAATCAACTAATATTTACTTACTACAAAAACAATGTCGTCTCTCGAAATGCTGATCTTGATCAAACAAATTAACTTTAACATACAAAATTCTGACTGTTGGCAACACTATCACTCTTTAAGAAAATCAATGAAAATTTTAGCAAAAATATGTTTGAATTAAATTTGAAAAATAACACAATCACTACACAAAAACTTAAAAAGAATACAGCACCAACCTCAGTATAAAAACTAAGCAACAGGTGTGTTTTCTCCGAAACTATCACCGCAGTGAAAAATAACTGATGAATTATATTGACATCCAAACCTCAGGTCAAATCCTAAGAACGACGGATTCAGTATAATTCAACTTAAATGGGGGTCTGTTTCAGCTTATGGAAAACTACCCAGAACTCTTTCCAGGAAAATGTTTTCCGTAAGCTTGAAACGCAAAAAACATTAAACTAGAAAATTTTCTAACCATCGGATTAACACCGACTACAAAAATCTTCTTTAAACTACCAAACACAAATTTACCATTAACACACCCCTCGCGTATGCGCCACAATCACTCACACATTCATTCAAGTCGCTCACTCGTGCCAACGTCATGAACCCTGATAGTGAACAAAAACAAAGTTTGACGGATCGATTTGTGAAACGCGCGTCTGGAAAGTGATTTTTCCGTGAAAAACGGTGGAAATTCAGTGAAAACGATGGACTACTATGGGAAAACAACTGCTAACCTGGATCAACGGATAAGGAGAGTTATTTTTATGTCGTTCCATAGAGATGTAAGTTGAAAAGAGATTTTTTTGCTTGTTTCCATTTTCGTTCGCAGATGTAGCGGTGAAACGGCGATTCAGTCACTGATATTGACGATGTTGCTGGGGAAAGCAAAATGAACGGGATCAAAATAGGACGGGATCGATATAGAAGGACAGCATGCAATAAGGAGCATTTATGATGGAATATTCTCTAATGAAAATCGGCAAAACAGAGCTATGGATGATGAAAAATAGGATGGGAATCGGCAAAGAAGGACTACAAAGGGATGGATGGCAATAAAAACTGGAAAATACAACGGATGTCTAAATTCAAAAACAGAGTGCAATTTCGAGAAACAACCAACTATAAAAAGGTAACGATTTGTTCTAATCCTCAAATTAAATGCTGAAAATGCAAAATACTAATTCAATTTTTCGACTTTTAGGTAATATTCGACAAAGATTAAAAAAAATGAATAATTTACAAGGAAAATTTATGAATTTATTCGAAAAAAAAATGGAAATATTCAAAACTCAAAGGAAAATCGTATGTTATTTGAATTATCTAATACTAACCTAATCTAAGTATTCACTATAGTTTTATGAATAGGACTAAACGTAGGACTTGAAAAACTAACTAACTAATCTAATCTACTTTATACAAGGGGATATTTACATTGAAATGCGTTGTTTCGAGTCTTCATCGGTTGAAGATGTCGTATTGTCTGCCCGTAGTTGGTGTTTTTAGGGAAATTTTTCTCGTTGTCACTCACTTGAGATTTTGCATAGCTTATAAAGTAAATTTTGAAAAATTCATGTCGTTACTAGTTGTCTCTTCCAAGTACTCTCGGTTAAATTGATTTGCTAGTTGGCTTGCTCATCCGCTTCATGAAAAACACTACTAAGTTGATAAGGAAGTCATCGTCGAGACTCGCTTTATGCATTCGTGGATAATCCACTACTGTAAACAGGTCATAGTCTCGGCTCCTTCGCTTCTTCGTGGAGTTCACTACTAAGAGGAAATCAGCACAAGCTGATACTAGAACTATCAAATACACCCAATCGTTTTCCTCCAAGAATTCGACTTAGTAATCGAAAAATAATTGCCCCGTAGGTGTTTTGTTTTCGATTTCGTACTCATCGTAATCGGTAGTTGCTCTTAAAAGAGGCACATAGCTGAATTTCCAAGCTTTTTAGTTTGGATGAGATGGTGCGTTCAACTTTTTCAGCTGATTAGCAAAGAAAACTCCAATTCGTTTACCGTTTTCATCTTCCAGTTCGTAAGTATGCGATCCAAGGACTTTCCTTACGACACAAGGCTCAAACTTAGGCGCAAGTTTTTTGCAAAAGCCTTTACCTTTGTCTGAGAGGTCGAAGGTCTTTTTAAGGACTTTTTCCCCAGCAACGTATCGCGGACAGCTAACGTTCGATCGCAGATTGTAGGTTTTCTTGTGCTTTTCGTAAGCTGCCGAAAGGTTTTTCTTAACCTCCTCAAACGACTTCTTTCTCGCTTTGGATACCTCCGTCTCATCCGACTCGTCCGGTTGATATTTATCGCGTATTTGTGCATATTCTCCGCCATCCGATACTTGATTCCTTCCGAACACCACGAAGTATGGACTATATTTGGTGGAATCGTGCACCGCTGTCCTGATCGCGTTCGCGATCGCTTGGATCCCCTCAGCCCAATGCCTATGCTCCTTCTTCAGTGTTGCCCTGATGGCCGTTCCTATCACCCGATTTACCCGCTCGGTGTTGTTGACTTGCGGATGATATGCGGGAGTCAACCAGTGATTTACGCCGTATCGCTGCAGCAGATTTTTGAATATCTTCGAGACGAACTGTGATCCGTTGTCCGTGAGGATGATCTCCGGAACACCAAACAACCGGAAGATCATATTCTCCACAAATTCAACTAGTGGTTCCGCTTTAGCCTCCCGAAAAGGCTGAACAAGGACAAACTTGCTGAACACATCCGTTGCTACTAGCAGACAGGTGCAGCGATTTCTTCCCGACGCTGGTAGTGGCCCAATGTAGTCCAACGTGACAAATTGCCATGGGTATTCCACCGGTTTCTGCGATCCCATTGGAGGTGTCACGTTAATGTTTCCTGCCTTGCTCGTCTGACAGATCAAGCACTCCCTGCAGAATTTTCTAATCTGCTCGTTCATCTTCGGCCAGAAGTATCGTTCCTTGATGGTGGCTAGGGTCTTCTCAAAACCGAAGTGGGCTTTGTCATGCTCCTGCTGAATAATACAGATCCTTTCCGCTTGCATGGGAAACTGTTTCCACGAGAATCGAGGGTCGTTCTGACGGCTGGGACACTTTACGTACTTCCAGATTTTCCCGTCTATCACACGATACTCGCCATAACGCACGGCGTCGGCTTGGATGTTTGTCGCTAGTTCCTCGTACTCCGGATCAAGCTGGATAGCCATGATCATCTCGATCGATCTGGACAGACAATCTGCAGTGATGTTGTTCTTCCCTTTGCGGTACTCGAGTTCGATATCATAGGATTGAATTCGAAGAGCCCATCGTAAAAGTTTCGAATTCCCCGATTCTGCTCCAATCTTGAAGAGCCATAGCAAACTTCTCGCATCCGTCACCACCTTGAACCGTGTTCCTTCCACGTAATGTCGGAAATTGTCTACGGCCAGTAGGACACCTAGGCACTCTTTCTCTACTGCCGCGTACTTCCTCTGGGTACTACTGAGCTTTTTGCTGAAGTATCCGATGACTCTGGTTTCTCCACCCTGTTCTTGGACCAACGCAGCTCCCACAGCATTCTCCGAGGCATCCGACTCGATGGCGAACGGTTTCGTGAAATCCGGATTGGCTAAGACCGGTGCCGATGTGAGCACTGATTTTAGTTCGTTCAGAGCTACTTCCGCTTCCTCCGACCAGGTGAACTTCTTCTTGTCCTTCTTCAAGAGATCCGTTATTGGAGTCGTGACTCGGCTGTAATTTTTAATAAACCTCTGGTAGAACCCAGCAAGACCCATCAGTCTACGAATGTCCTTCATCGACTTCGGACGAGCGTAGTCCAGGATTGGTTGAATCCTTGAACGGTCGATGGAGACGCCTCGCTCGGTCAGCAAATACCCCAGATACATCACCTGTTTTCTGCAAAACTTGGATTTCTCCAACGATATGGTTAATTTTCCCTTCCTCAATCGTTCTGCTACTATTCCGAGGAGTCGAAAATGTTCCTCTAGGGTTTCGGTGGCAATCACAATGTCGTCTAGATAAACAAAGACGAAGGGTTGAAGGTCGAATCCAATGACCTTGTTCATCAACCGACACATCGTGAAAGGTGCGTTTGTTAATCCAAACGGGCACACCTTGAAACGGAACAGCCCTTTCGACGTTCGGAACGCAGTGTAGTTCCTGCTCGCTTCGTTTAAAGGGATCTGGAAATAAGCATCCTTTAAGTCGATAATTGTGTAATATTTTGCATGGCCTAGCCTGTGGAATATATCCTGCATGTTTTGCATCGGATATGCGTCCTTGACAGTCATCGCATTTATCCGACGGGAGTCAAGGCAGACACGTATTTTCCCATTGGACTTCCTCACCGGGACCAGCGGGTTAGTCCACTCGCTGTAGCATTCTTCGATTGCGTCCAGCTCCTTAAAACGCTCGATCTCCGCATCAATCTCCTTCTGGATGAAAGGGGAGCATTTATAGATTGGTTGGTTCCTCGGCTTAGCATCCTCCTTGAGTACGATCTCGTGCTGGATTAGGTCGGTTCGACCTAGCTTCCCAGGAGCGGTAAACTCGAACTTCTTAATTGCTTCGATTAGTCTATTTCTCTCGCTTTCCGACAACTCGTGTTCCGTCTCGATGTTTTCCGGTACTGGTTCTGCCGGCACGTCAAACGTCGGTATGTCGAGTGTCTCATCCGGCTCTTTCATTTCCACCTTCGGTAGCTTCCCAGTTGGTTCTATGTTGAAGCAGATGTACGGCTCTGCCACGGCTTCTAGGGTCTCGATTTTCTCCAGTCCGTTCCCGACGTCAATCATCGGTTGGATTCCAAAACTTTCCCAAAAATCCGCTCCTAAAATGAGAGTTCTGGAAATCTGTGGAACGATAATTGTCGGAACTACCCTAGTAATCCCTTTGAAAGTGAAAGGAATGTTTAGGTATCCTACACACGTGTACTCTGTTCCATCTGCTGTACTAACTCGGACTGCGGCTGGGAGAACCTTTAGGCCGTACAGTTGTGCAATATCCGGTGAGTTGATGACGCTGATGCCTGCACCCGAATCCAAAAGTGCTTCAATCTCAGTTTCAAACACCTGCACTCGGATGTGGGGACATTTTGTCACGCTTACCCTAATGTGGTGTATTCTCGTTAGAGGGTCAAAATCGGTCATTGTCGTGTTCGATTTGGGAATCTCGTTCGATTGAGGGGTGGTTCGATTCCCTTCTCTACACCCCTTGCTTAGTTTCCCTGATTTGTGTTGGTTCTATTCATTGCCGAACACCGTTCGCAGCAACGAATAGTTCGTCCCAAATTTCCGCACCCGTAGCAAAAAATTACCTTGGGTCTGGTACATTCTCTCCAACTGTGACCTTGCTGTTGGCAGTTCCAGCAGGCTCGTTGGGCTGATGGCTCACCATTTCCGGATGTCGGTTGATTCTGTCGCTGGGTTTGTTGGGTTTGTGATTGGATCTGCACTGTTGGAGTCCTGTTCTCCCTGGTCGGTCGTGGTTTCATAGCGTTAACCGCTGCTGACTCGTCGCTGTTGTAGTCTGATTCCTCGACTTTCACGTTATTAACCGTTCGCCTTGGGTCTCCGGGTTGATGAAGAGATGGGTCCGCTGCGTCGATCCGGTGGTTCAATTTGACCAGTTGTTGCAGGTCTTTCACGTCGACGATGGATATCTTCGAGCGATAGTGCTGTCTCATGTTGTCCCAGACCAACTCGAACTTCCGCGTTCTTGACAGTGGCTTAGACAACATCCGGTTCAGCTTCTCAATTTCGGTGACGAATGCGATAAAAGTTTCACCGCGATGTTGCTTCCTCTCCTGGATCTTCTGGCGGATTCCCTGGTCTTGGTTAGGATTTCCGAATCGGTATTTGATGAGTCTCTCGAACGTAGACCAATCCTCAAACTCGTCCACAAAGGTAAAGAACCAATCGGATGCCGGCCCATCTAAGAGTAGGTGAATGTCCCTCAACAATTGTCTCTTTGAGACGTCCTCTCGTTGAGCAATCTTTTCCAGTTTGTACAAGAAATTCTCTACACTTACAGATCTGGAATCTCCGGTGAACCTGATCTTCCATTTTTCCACTCGGTTGAGATGATCCCTAACCCCATGCTCACGTCTATCATTATGGCGGTGTCGTAGATTTATCTGCGGCCTCGGATGTCCCCTGTCTGACCGATTGTTACTGTCGATGGAACTCTCCGAATCGTTATCGGTAGATCCCCGTTGCTTCCGGGCTGTCTCATAGTGTCGGTTGCTACGTTCAGGTTTATCCTCTTCACCACTAGAGCTAGAATCGTGTTGAGAAAATAATCCAGAACAGCGAGATTGCTTGATCACACGTTTGGTTGATCGTTTATTTTCGGTTGGCGCTTCACATGACTCCCGCTCCGTCAGCAATTTTGCCATACTCTCGAGCATTCGCTCCAGGTGGTCTATCCTCTGCTGCGTTTCATCGTTTAGTTCCGATTCCTTAGTCCCTGTGCTGTTTTGCTTTGGCCCTTTCGGTATTGTACCCGTTACCTTCGGACTTGTGGGTGTACTATTTCCCTGAGCCCCTGGCTGATCCAGACCTACCCCACTTTTTTCTGCTTCGGTTAGCATGTCGTTGATTCGCTCAACTACTGGTGATGCTGGTGGCCCTATTTTGTACTCTTTCATCCACTCTTCTATGCGACGTACCAACTCTCTCCTAACCTTTTTTTCGTCTTCATCCCTGGCAATGGTCCGTTTCGTGCGGTACCAGTAGTGAAGCAATCGTGAAATATACCGTGGTTCCAGACCATGACGCTTAATCGATTTCAACAAATCCGTAACCCTGCCGTCAATGTGATCATGTTCATGCATAATATTGTATGGCGACGGGTAATTTTTAAAAATTTTAATATCATGTTTAAACAGGGCTCTGAGATGTCTTTGTTTATTCGCAAGATCAAGTGCAGCGACAGTTTCATCTAATTCACCACGAATAAGAAGTTCATAATCAACTTCTTCTTGATTCAAGTATTCTGGATAAGGAAATTTATCCATGTTGTGTTTTTTTTTACGAGAGAGACCGTTTGTAGTAGGAAACAAAAATATATGTATATAAATATTTTGAGGAATGCAATTTATGTAACAATAAAAGAATATCAGTGTTTCAAGATACTAAGGCTAATTTGTACTAAGAGACTATAAAAAGATTAATTGAAATGAAGGAAGAGAAAGAAAAAAAAAACAAAACTTAATTGTACCTAAAAAATGTTCTACTACTAGTACAGTACTAGTTGTAAAAAGCTACTCAATAAAATGTATACTAAATTCAAATTAAAGACAAAAAATTTTAATCTACAAAAGCAAAATGTGCCGGTTTTGTTGGGCGCCAAATGTAACCCGACAGCCTTACGAGTTTCCCGTTTTTAGTAAAAATGGCTTAAGCGCCACTCCCGAGGGAGACCATCTACCGAGACTAGGGTTGCCCGACCATATGAGACCTTTCAGGGAAGGTTCTGTTTTTCTCAAATGAATGAGCGGGAAGCAAGTTGGCTGTTGATCGATTACGATAAGGACGGGAATGCCCACGACCTATGGTCGTGAAAGAATCAAATAAAAGAATGAAGCATTCACGAAAACGATTTCTGCCACCGATGAATTGCTCTCGCGGATTTTATCATCACGGGCAGACTTGACACAACACTTCGAACGGATCCCGTTCGAATAGAGAGAAATCCTGGTTGGTTTCGGGGCCAACTTCCCCAGTAAAACTCTGCAAAAACTTCAAAAGAAAACGACCGGAAACGTGAAAAAGCCTTACATTCGCTTTTCTAGATCACTTTGGGAAATGATGAACAAAAACTTTTTATCTGTAGTGTGTTGGTTTATTTTCGTACTTCTACGTTATCGACAATTTATTATTCTAGGCCTATCTCAAATTCATTCCCTCTAGTTAGCTATCCTTTTCTTCTTTCTTCTTCTGGCGGTATTTATCTAGTGTGCTGTGCGACGAATGGTATTCATTTTGTGTGTGCTACAAAAAAGCTGTTTGGCGTTACCGACGCTTGCGCGGATCGGAATGGGTAACGGCTGAATGAACAGCGGCCACGCTAGCGGTTATGCTATGCTAGGGGCTTTAACTCACCATGCGCATGGGAATTTTGTGAACATGCATGTTACTCACGTTTTGACTCGCTACTTGCGTGGAGGAATTGGCGGTTGCTCGATGATGCCGGTTGAACCCACGTGTACCACACGTGATACTCCTACGGACTCCGAAACTATGCTACTGCGGACTGCACATAGCCGATGTAGTTTTCCAACTACGCCTCACACGCTGAGTTGTGGTCTTCTACCTAGACGGGGTACGGCCGTCGCATCGATGGTCGTCACCGTCGACGGGAAACTGCGGAAAGTGGTTGCCGCTGGAGAGGGAGGTCACCGGTTCGAAACCAGTGGGTTGCTGCTCACTGTGCCTAGGGCGCGGAAACCTTTTTGCTGCCCTTTTCCGGCCTCTGGTACCACCGGGTGTTCTTCGAAGCTGGAAAATGGGGTCGAAAACGGTCGCTGACTGATGTGGGTGGTGTGACGAGCTTCGCAACTTGCCACAAATCTGCCAAAGAGAAATTCCGTCGCGTGGCATTCAACATCTGCACACTGAACAAAGTTATGCACACAAAATTACCTCGGTTTCAATACACCTTCGCACACTCCTAACCGCCGAACTAACGCACTAAGCACTTTCTGCTCTAATTTCGAAAACTAACGAACTAATCGAGGGAATTTATAAAGAATATCTAAATTAACAAACTTAAAGACTATTTCACGTTTACTAATTCACCTTTAAATTCACACCACGGCGCGATAACTAAAACTCGGACCGCTCTCGCCTCTTCCACAAACCAGAACGAAGTGAAAGAATCAAGTCTGAAGGTCCTCAGATTAGGCGCAAGAATTGCAATCTTCGTCGCCGGAAATTACGTGAAATCAACGAAGTTGATTTTCACGAAGTTCAAAAAATCGCCTTCACGCATACTAATTTTTTGTAAAAAATTACGAAGGAAGGCATTCTCCTTCTATCAAGTTAACGCATATGCCAATTCGCTTCCCACCCGAAGTGCATGAAAGGATGGGACGGGTCAACAAATCCTGAAAGCAGAATTGTGCAGGTCGATGTCCGTGCGTTTACGCGTGGTTTGCTTAGACTCTTCGTTTGGCTATCGAATTACGCTTTGGCGCCCGAAATGGTACAGAGAACTCATTTACCATCTAATGAACATTTCGGTGAGTGAACTTTTTGCGAACGCTTCATGCGTCAAGGGGTAATTCGATGGTGTTTGAAAAATTTCAATTAATGTACAACTTTTTACATTTTGATTTTTATAATATAGCACCTGCCACAAGGTAATCGCACTTATTTAAAATGGATCCAGGGTCAGGGGGCGCACTCATCGATTTGACTGCGAGGAAATGAAAATACAATTCAAATATTTATTAATAATTAAAATATTTTAAGCGGTATTGAAATAATAAACAAAATATTTAAAGCAATATTAAAGCAGTCGAAAATTATTAATATGAATATGCATTTATCGCAATACACCTAAATAACCCAATTGGGTTGTTTAAGGGTATTGAGATAATTGGGCTGTTTAGGGGTATTGAGATAAATACATATTCGTTATCTGCATTAAAAATGGAACCGAAATCCAAAGTTTCATCAATTTTGGTACACTGGAACTATTTTAAATAAGCACGATTATACTAGCAAAAAATCACCATCTTAGCGCCCCTTGGTGGGACTTTGTATGGGAGCGAGCTGTCAACGAAAAGATTTAGTGTCAACGATCAAAAATTTAAATCTTGATTTAAAATTCGAGATGAATGTCTACGGGATTGATGAAAATATCGTTGTGCTAAGAAAACGAAGCGCTATCAGATGACGTATAAAAACCGGTATATTTTTCGAAGTTAAACAACCCCAATTGCATTTTCGTAATCTGCATTACAAATGGAACTCAATTCCAAATTTTGATAGACTGGTACATTTTAAATAAGTGCGATTACATTAGCAAAAATCACCATCTTAGCACCCCTCGATGTGACTTAGTATGGGAGCGAGCTGTCAACTAAAATATTTAATGTCAAAAATTAAAAAAATAAATCTTGATTTAAAAATTGAGATGAAAGCTATGGGTCCAAGAAAAAAAAAATGTGCTCAGAAAACTAAGCCCTTTCAGATGATGTTACTATATGATATATTTTTCAAAATTAAAGAACCCAATTTATAAATCAACGAATCACTAAAGCGAGTCTGTGTGGCCTTCCATAAAAATTTAAAAAAATCTATCCCCTTGATTGTGAAAAAAAAGTCACAACTTATCGAGATCTATGTGTTTCAAAAATGCGAGACCCGTCGGTTCTTTATGAATTAAAGGAAAAACAGTATTTATAAAACCCTAAAATTTACTAAATCAGACGTTGCGATCACGAAGAACCTAGTCGAAACGAAGCTGTTTGAATGGTTTGAATGGATCATCGTTACCGGAGATGTATTCATGTCCTTGCACCATCAAGCGACCCCTCGTCAAAACAAACTTAAATCATAATATGAATACGGCAAAAGCGTAGACAAGCTGCCGAAACACATCTAGCAAACAAAATACCATCTTGCGAATATCCATTTAATAGAATTGCATTTCACAAATAAATATTAAAACTTAAATAGTTAACTTACAGTAAATGGCCGAAAAATAAAGAAATTTAGGAAATCATTCAGCAAACAACACAACACTAGATATGTCGATCCATCTGATGTGTCTCACATCGGATGGCGGAGTTCCGATCTACTCGAAAAAGAAAGGCGACTGTGAGACCGTGAGAATCCTAGATAAGAAACGAAATACTAATCATTGATACTTATTCGGACTAATCCAGAGGTGCTGGTTCTCTCAAATGACTAAGGTGGTGGTTTAATGCTAATTCAACTGAAAATGGGTTCGTAATTGCGATGCCTTGATAGTCAGTAGTGGATACAAGAATTCCTATTTCAGCTTCCATTCTCCACGATCGCCTCCCTGAACGGGGTGCACATGTTCTGCAAGTCGCAGGGCGTGGACCTCTCGATCACACACCTGGAGGAGGGAATGATCATCTGGAAGGAGTACGATGGCACTCTCATGATGATCGGTATCGCCAAGGGCCTCAGCGAAAAGATTCTGCGCAATCTGATGGACTTTGCCTACTACTCGATGGTATTCTGCGTGGGGATATCCGCCATCAAGAAGATCAAGAACATTGATCGTTTCAAACGGGAGTTGAAAAATTGCTATACGCTGATCGATCAGCTGATGGAAGTGGTTGAGAGTGACTTTTTCCGCTACAACGAAGCAGTGCTGTGTCCGGAGAGTATGGCAATGTTGGTCAAGCTGAACGAGTTCAGTGTGCAGATTGGATCTCCGTTCTGTTCGATCCTGGTCCGGCAGAAGGTCGCCTGCGGAACGGAGGGATGGTGGGACTTGGATATCGTGGACAGGAAACTGCTGATGGTTCTGTTGAATGCATCCAGCACCATTCAGCAGGACGTTCCGGTGTTTCTGCCGAAGAAGAGTCCCGGCATTGCGTATCGGTTCATCAGTATTCCGATAACGCAAGGCGTAAGCATATGTGCTCTGTGCGGGGCGGAACCTCCGTACGATAAGCTACAAACGATGAGCCAGCAGTTTTGGATGAACGAAATCGATCTGCTGATCACGGCGGAGCAGAACTATCCGAAGAACTACCCGGCGACGGTTGAGCTGGACTCGAGCATATTGGGATTTTTGCTGGTTAACAGGGAGCAGTCCAAGTACGTGATATCGAGAAATGTGCATCTGACGAGTACGGGGAAGAGAACACTGTCCGGGAATCATCGGTTGGACGTTCTTCGGACTTTCTTCCACCAGTCGGTGGAGGCAATGGACGATCTGTTTCGAGATGCGGATAAGGTTGCGAATTTGGAGCAGTACTGGTGTTCGGATTATCACAAGTGCTACGCACTACTGGAAGGGCAGAATATTCTGTGCGTACTGTACACATCGGCGATCCCGACGCATATTATGAGGTGAGCGAGGATTTCGGTATACTTTAGAATAGTAATAAGGCTCGGTTGTTAGTAAAATATGTTGGTTTTTCTTGCTTATGTCAATTCCCTCTAAAGATTTGGTTTTGCATTTGTATAATTTATTATCCTTTAGTTGCTTTAGTCTGCTGGGTATTAGAAGTTTATCACTGCTGTGAACTTAGTTGATTATATAGTTACCGTCGTCGATTCTAATTCCCTCCGAAAACTTTCGTTTTATTCCACAGATTCATAACACAAAAAACACTGAACACGCTAATAGCGGATAAGGATGTCTGCTGGTAGCTGTGTCATGTCTGAACTGCGACACACCCACCCTTTTTTGAGCTTCGTTTCATGGATTAATACTAGGGATGTTTACCGGTAATGTCAAATCTAAAAAGCCTTAAACATCCAAATGTAGATTAAAGTGAGTGGGAAGGATAGATAAAGCGAACATTGGTAATGGAGTTCGTAAGCTCCCGACACACATAGTCGACTTTATCTATCTTTCCAACTAACTTTAATTCACATTTGGATGTTTGAGGTTTTTTAGATTCGATTTTAAAATAAAAACACGATCAGCAATGACATTACCCGTAAACAACCCTGTTAAATACATGCTTTCGTATGTGGAATGATCCTTTCCGCTTTTTATTTCTTGCCTACATAAGAACGACTACTAGCTATAGTTTGGATTCTTACTTGAGTGTTTAAACTATATCACAAATCCAAAACGGCAACCGAGATGATCCAAGAGAAAGGTAAATAGACTTCCAAGATCAGGAGAGGATAGATCGATAGACGAACAGAAAACCGCAGTAGAATTCCGATCGTGTCGCTTATTGTCTTCGCGTCACCAAACAATGGAGGCAATAAATCATGATAAGAAGGTATAATAATAATAATAATAACAGATTCTCTAGTTTTTGATTTCGTTTTGATGATTTGTCCCTCTACACCACCCACTTGGTGTATGAATTCGTTTGCCTAGTTTCGATTTTCCGCTTCAGTCTTCTCTCGATAGAAGCTTTCCCTACTAACAACTTATGCACGATAACAGAGGAAAAACAGTGGAAGATAGTACGATAGATTTGGAAACTTAACCAACGTAGATCGGATAGAAGCGTTATTGGTTGACTTACAGTATTCACTTTACGGCGAATGCATATATATCCTAAATACCTTAAACGTATCTAATGCTGATATAATTTAGTTTATTGTCATGCTAGAAGTTTATCGATAAGTAACGTGTCGTTACGACGACTGGAGCTATTTCCCTTAGCATACACAATCTAGGATTATTATCACTCTGACTTTCACTGATCAGATTGAATTTATGTTTTGCACTGAAAATTTGCGTGAATGACAAACTGGAGGATTACACGATTTTGTGCCGTCTGCTTTGTACGAATGATTCGGTTGAATAGGTGGTGACTTGGTGGAACAGTGTGGTCGAAACTGTAAAGAGGAACTTCAGGAAGAAGCTCAGTGAGGTGTACTTGGGGGAAAATCAAATAGTAATGCAAGCATTTGGCAGATCTTATCTTTAAAGTAAAAAACAAAAACGATGAATCCAGGAACTAGTTATGAGAAGATTGATTGCCAAACTACACTGCCCTATTCAACCGAAACCAACCAACTCGAACCACAACACAGAGCATATAAATGTTCGTTAACTTATATTTTACGGTAAGTTTCATAACCTGGATCGAGTCATTGGAAAAATGCACATTTTACGTTCACGCTAATCTTACACACTATGCCTAAATTAAAGAAACGCACAAGTTCACATTAACTTCACCATCGCTTCGTATGTATGTGTGTGATGTGTAAAAATTTGGTTTGAAACACGCAAAAGTAACACAAATCTACACCACAATTACTCATTCATTACACAGTGGACGTCTCGTCCCAAAACCTTCTCTTCGCGACACACTATACACAGTAAATTGTATAATACCTTTCTCATTCCTCCGTGAATACGCTTGCCTCCTGCGAATCTTAACCTAAGAGCGATTATCATATGGCTAAAACTAAAATTTGTTATAATCAAATCACACACCCGTAGGTGCTTAAGATCTTCCACGTTTCACTTTTCACCTGTTTCCTAAATCATTTGTATAAATATATCATTTGTTTCACTTTGTAGGTGTAATGTACAATCTTCCTTGCCATTAAAAAACAAAAATCTAGAAATCTTTCCGTTCTACGTTCAACCCTCAAGAACGTATAAGTTCGCATTGTCCGACACCTTAGACGCCTTAGTTCAAGTTCGGATTGATAATCCGTGCTACACTGGTGTACGTACCGAACACGAATCCACAGATGCCGAATGTCATGATGGCAATGTCCTTCCACAGGACCCAATAGTTCCTACCGAGACCGTCCGGCCAGAAGGTAACGATCTCGATCAACGGCGGGAAGATCAGCGCCAGGGTGGAGCTGCTGACGGCGCCGACTAGCGAAATGACCGCACCCAAGTTGGGAATCATGGCCGCGAGGAGGAAGGTGAATACGACCATGCCCACGCGCAGCAGATACTCACCGATGAGTTGCGCCTGCTCGGATTGGAGGCGCCGTTTGATCGACGGACTCATGATCGAGATGGGCACGTAGAACTGCAGCCCGTAGGAGAAGAAAATGGCCAGCGCCATCATGATCCGGACCAGTTGGGCGATGCTACGGAATGGATGGGGTTAGAGAATGGCTTAAACTAGAGGATTACTCGGACAACCAGAATGTACTTGCGTAAGTGATGCAAAACTTAACTAACTAACTTAAGTCGCAATTCAACGACTTCGGAAGACTTGCTTAAGCCTTACCACCTAAGCCTAGCCAAGTAACAGATAGCTATATACTAACAACTTAAGTAAAGTTGAAGTAGTGGGTCTAACCTGGGTGATGCGAAGACGGACCCCAAAATCGAACCAATTTCGAGCTGTCAAATGTAAGTATTGTAGTCCATCAATACTAAAAATGTTCAAGCTTATCTTAAATAATTCTTTTAATAGTGGGATGTTGTGATAATGTAAGCCACATTTTTACAAATATATTTTAAAATGGGTTTGCAAATAGGTTCATTTCGATTCTCTCCAATCTTTCACGAATTCACGAACGTAAACAAACAATGGCAGAGTCACAGATTGAGATTTACGCATAATGCTGTTTGGTAGCGCTTGCTGCCAGCCAATGACGAAGAATAGCACTGCCAACATTGAAAAGAAGCCACACCGCATCACCCAGGTTCTAACTATACAGGGAAATTATGAAAGCACCAGTTTATAGCCATATTCAAAGGCTTAGATATCCAGAACCTTATGAAGTTTTTATCTGGACAGCGACAATACTTTTTGAAACGGAACCTGCATTGCCATGTTTATCAAAACCAACTTGTCAATTCAAGATGAATTTGCTTGTCACCAACGTGTTCTAAGTTTTCTAAATTGTTCTGGAGTTCCGATTATTTGATCTACTGAATCAACCAAGGTCTACACGATGTCCTCAGCGACAATACCTGCCCAAACATGTTCATAGAGCTTTTACACATAATTTATAGTCTGTTTTTATGTAGGATAAATGTGCCAGTTGAGCCCTAGTGGTCCCCTATGGCCCTATAAAAAATTTCAATTTATTCATTCTTCCCAAATTCAATTCAATGCAAGGCTAGAACATAGATTCTGCCATATATCTACGTAATTAAAAACAAACAAAATTATTTCATACTGAAGCACTAGTGCCATAACTGGAACATTTACTCTATATGATGCTAAAGGTTCTCCCAAAATTATCATGGAGTTCAGATCAGATGATCTACCAGATCAACCAAGACTGTTACAAGGCCCTTAATAGCGAAACATCTCCAAGCAGATTCATGGAGATTACCCAAGTAACAATTTTGGTTTTATGAGGGTTCTGTAGACCGTGATTTGGACTTGTAGAATGCTATAAAACCTCTATAAAGCTTGCAATGTAACTTGGGTATGCACATCATTTATGTTTCAATTGCATGTGTATAGGATGTTCTAGATTCTCCAAATTGTCTTGCAGTTCAGATTGTTTTATCTACTGGATTAACCAAGGCCTGCACAATGTCCTCAGTGGCGACACCAGCCCAAACATGTTCCTATAGCTTTTGTGCATAATCTAGTTTGAAATATATAGGATGCTAAAGGTTGTCCATATTATCCTAGAGTATCCAGATCAACCATGACTGATACAAGGCTCTTAATAACGAAATATTTACAAACAGGTTCTTTCTTAATGCACATAATTTAAGTAAGAGATGAACAAGCATACGGCTAAAAATCTCAACAATAAAGTAAAAATAACATAATTTAATAATTAAAAAAAAAACATAAGTTTCAATTTAATGTGTATAGCCCAAGCAGCACACTTCGACCGAAATAACCTGCTGCAACTTGATTGTGACTGGAATAAGTGGCACACAAGTAACCAAAATTGTTGCCCCGTAACGTGGTTAGATCACCTTTGCATGGTACGTTACGGGATGTAAGATCTACCACCGATTCCTAGTCTTGAATACTTCAAACTAGGGGAACAGGATTTTTCAGTAATCAAAGGAACACATCTTAGTCCTTGTTACTGTTCATGCCTTGTTGATAGTGATAAGTCCTCGGGTTGCGTGGAACAAGGATGATCTTGAAACAAGGAAAAAATGAGTTAGTTAGTCTTCACCTATGTATGTGATTCCTAATCTTCTATTCGTTGTTCCCTAGTTTGAAGTGGTTAAGACTAGGGTTCTGATGCATGGTCATTATCGGTGTCATTGCTTTTTTTTGTTGCTAAGGAATCCAATTTTGACTGACAAAGGGGCGCGCCTTTGAAGGGTATTCCAACACTCCGAAGGGTATAAATAGCGGGACCTTTCAATTAGAGTCGGATCCTTGCGATAAATGCAAGAGTGGCAACTGTAAAAAAATCGAATACTTCATCATTTCTCAATAGTGATGGAGTAATACGACATGCACTAAACTAAGGACACGGGATACAGGGTAAATTATGGCTTCGGCACCCATTGACTGTTTTCGGCAACCGAAATTGAAACGTTTATTCCACTGTATTTTCCCATCAAAACTCTTCGCTGAATGTATTAAGCCGATTCCTTACCTTTTCAGCTTCAATCTGATTACATTTTTACGACTGTGAATTCCTGTTATACCATATTTTTCTTTAAATGAAATATACATACTACAAAATACGGCTGATTTCGAGTTGCCGATAATAGAACAGCTGGTTAACACGCAGTTCAAATGGAAAGGGTGCCGAAGAAAAAGAGACTGCCGACAATAGTCACTCCCGCCTGAGAAGTTTGGAGCGTTGTAAAAACATGTTCAATCCGTTTTGATCAATTCTGTCGATTGGAATTGGTAGAACAGCAAGCAGCAGATAAATGTCAACAAACAAACCTGTCATGTATATGTGTTACGCTGAGAAATCGCTAATAGAAGTTCGGACGCTGCTTAGATTGACGAGAATACGTAAATTCCCCTACTACAATGGATCAAATTACTGGTCGCAGTGGTGTTATGTCTCGAACAGAGGAAAAAAAGACCAAAATTGTTCAGTGACCTGTGTGCTTCTAGGGAGGATAATCCAGGTTCTCCAAATTGTCCTGGAGTTCGGATTCATTGATCTACTGGATCAACCAAGGCCTGCACGATGTCCTCAGAGACAACATCTGCTCAAACATCTTCATGGAGTTCTTAGGAATTATGCATAATCTATTATGGTGTATATAGGGTGCTAAAAGTTCTCCAAATTATTCAATTCAGATCAAATGATCTTTAGATCAACCATGACTGATACGATGCCCTTAGCAACGAAACATCTCCAAACAGATTCATAGAGATTATGCTCGTCATTTAAGTTTCAATTTCATCTAATAATCTGAACTCCAGAACAATTTGGAGAGCCTAGAACATCCTATACACATGCAATTGAAACGTAAATGATGTGCATAACCTCTCAAAAACCTGTTTGGAGATGTTTCGCTACTAAGGGCCTTGTATCAGTCATGATCTGCCCAACACGCACGTTCAATAATAGTTTATATAACCTTCCTTTATATTACTGGATTTGGTTTTAAAGAATTTTACTCAAAAAAATTGCATGAAGTTTTGTTACTTCGGTGGTAGATCATTTCATCTGAACTCCAGAATAACTTGGAGAACCTTGAGCATCCTATATACTTCAAAATATAATCTAAATAATGCGCAAAAACTCTATGAACATGTTTGTGTTGGTGCTGTCGCTGAAGACATCGTGAAGGCCTTGGTTGATCCAGTAGATCAAATAATCTGAACTCCAGAACAATTTGAAGAACCTGGAACATCTTCTTCACATATAATTGCAACCTTAATGATGTGCATAATCTCAGTGAACCTGTTTGAAGATGGTTTGTTACTAAGGGCCTTCTATCATTCATTGTTGATCTGGGTAGATCAATTGATCTGAACTCCTGAATAATTTGGACGTCTTAGATAATCCTAAATGACCTCCCTTAGCTCAGTCGGTAAAGGCACAGCTACAAAGCAAGACCATGCTGGAGGTGGCTGGGTTCGATTCCCGGTCCAGTCCAGGAATTTTTCGGGTTGAAAAATTTCTCGACTTCCCTGGCATAGAGTATGATTTTACTTGCCACACAATTATACTGATGCAAAAATGGTACAGGCATCGAAAGCTCTCAATTAATAACTGTGGAAGTGCATCTAGAACACTAAGTTGAGAGCATGCAATAAGCTAATATGCCATACGCAATAAGCTTGAAATGCGAGGAAGAAGAAGAAGATAATCCTAAAAAATCGGCTTCCGATAATTTCTAAGCATTTGTACTTAAATAGTCTAGAAGTTACATTCGTTCAGCAATCGAGCTATTTGTTCGCTTTCCCTTGCTCAACCAATCACCGTTTTCTTGATGGAAGGTACTTCTCAGGCATTATCGATATCGACATCAGAACCACGTCGCAAACATCGATTCAGACTTCTATCGCAACGGTACAATCTGGAACAACTTGTGCATTCCGAAGGCGCAACTAACTACGCCCTAAATCTAGACGTAGCGTTACCGGAAGTGCTAATTGAAGTCCCTCTTGATGACGGCTGGGCAGCCTTTACCGACTGAGCTAAGGGAGGCCCCGAGGTGAATGTCATGAAGTGATGTAAATAACCTGCTCTCCAATCAAAGACATAAAATCTGGGAAACGGGATTCGATATGCAAGACGTGTATGATAACGTTGTAGACTCATTTGTAAACATACAACGGCATTTGTTCTGAGCATTAGCCCATAAAATGTAATCTATAATAATTTTCTAAAAAAATACATTCAGCTTTATAAAAAAAATCAAGGTTGACGTTATTGCGATGTGCGTGGAAAATGGCTTTCAGTCTCGATAAAATAAAAATAACAAAACAGTCTGGATTCGATATATTAAATTAGCTTGTGCTCTGCACTCAAAAAATGTCAATCCCCATATATTTTCCTTAGACTTTCTCTATGATGGTGAAGCTTTGGATGTGGTCAGATAAATCAGATTATCAATTATTAAAATTTGTAGAATTTGTGTGTTACTAAACTCGAACACTTACTGTATTGCTTTTTTATTTTTGTCTGACGTTTCAGTCCGTTTGTGACCTTCTTCAGGGACTCGATAGCTAAGGTTTTGTCGTCCAGTATGATTATGTAGCGAAAAAAATGGACTGGACCACATCTTAGATTTTTTAAACATCTTGAATCTAAATTGAAAATGCTTTAAATTCCGCAAGATCCATAATTTAAGTTATTCTTTAAAGGTAAAAATGTTCAGAAAAAATAGCAGTATCAGACATTTATAAAAATACCAGTACGACATGGTCACAACTTGAGAATGAAAATGAGCATGAGTATGACGGGAATGACTGACCACCATTGCTACTCCGTTTTTACCAAACCACCTAACACAGATAACCAACAATTTTCTTCAATGTGTGAAAACTGCTAGTCTCAAACTTTACAATAAGCATTACAAGCGACCTCCTCGTCTGAATACAGATCAGTTACATAATTGGTAGAAATGTGTTGATGTGATACACGATTTGAAGGAAGATAAGAGATTATCTGCAATGCCAAGAAAAATCACTGGCTGGTTTTGCAACCGTCATTTTCGTTTGGTGTTGCACTTACGACTTTATAAATTTGAAGGAGCTGTGAAATTAATCCACAATCTTCTGCTCAATAAGCAAAAACAGTCGCCTTTAGGCCACCGAGCCCTCAACATTACAATACAGCATCTGTGATCGAGTTGGAACCTCAGATCGCCTGGACAGTAAAAGCATGGTATTACCATGCCAGTTAGGTCTAGAAAACATTTTGTGTTGAAAATTTTCTTGACTTCCCCTGTGCATAGAGTATTATAGTGCTTGCCACAGAATATACAATTTCATGCCATGGGTTTTAAATTGGTTTGGGCTCTTTTTAAAATTCTGAAGTACGAATAGGGGTTTTGATCTTTTTTGAACGGGTTCGAAGAAACAATTGAATAATTCTGTCAAAGATGACTTCTAAATTTATTCACCTTTCCATACGTACCGTTAGATTTGATAAAGAGTGACAAATTGTTGAGATATTGTTCAAAATCTAATACTGCTTCTTGATTCTAAATCCGTCCTACGAGTTTCAATTCCGTCCAAACGCATTGAAATGTCATTAGATTTTCTTCGTCGTACGGATAAACGAAGCAAAAAGGGATTCGCTAGAAGCGCTTCTTTTATTTTGAAAACAATCAGCGTAAATATTCATACAATGCGCTTTAATAGGATTTATGTTGTACCTAATGAACTAACGCATCGGAACAAACCTATGATTGATTTGTGCACGTTTAAATCATTGATATTATTGATCTTTTCTGATCGATAGAACGGAACTGGGCGATTACGACGAAGTAGTGCTCTACCCTAGCTAATGGCCAAGAATGTCATAAGTCGAATATTTAAACAATATTAAAGCTGTAAAAGAAAATCAAAATTTGTAAATACAGCCAACTCTGCCCAACTCTTCACTTAGTCAATATCGAGTTATAGAACCATAGAGCATTTCCAGGTCAAATAGCAAAAAACAAGAATTTCAGCCTCGACCAGTGATGCCAGGATTGCTTTGATGTTTATCTTTTTGCCAAATTCATGTTTTTAATTTCTCCGCTGGTCTCTTATTCCAGTGTTCCTAGTTTGAAGTAGTTCGGACTAGGCTTCGGTGGTAGACCACGAAAAGGCAATCTACCAGGCGTGACTGGGCAGGCAAGCTTAAAATTGGCATCATGGCGAGATTTCAGTCAATAGTGCTTCTATTTTTCTTATAATGAACCCTTTCGTCAAGCTTCTGCTCTTATTTTCCTTCAAGTAGCACTACGGTTGTTTGTAGCGACATATATAGGAAATTATAAGCAAACCAAACTTTTTAGCGTTACAGTTTTTAATAGGGGACAGTGCAGTCAACCTATCTAGATATAATTTTCACAGTCATTAAAATAGAGTACTTTGCACAGCAAACATATCTAGTACCCTTAAGCTTAGTAGGCATTTAGAAGAAAGCCGGGGAACAAAAAAGGCAAACTGCATGCTGCACCCTGCACGAGTAAGCTCCAACCAGTACTATCATGACATTTTCTACCAATCATGTTCTTCTAAAAGTACTGTTGAAGATAACGGAGAAAGTCAATCAGTTAGTTGTAAAAGTCTATCTGATACTGGTCCATGTATATCTTGCGTCTTCCATATACATTGAAAGTTGACAGATTATGCTCGAGAAAGCGAATTTTCTCTCGTGGATATGACTTTTTCGGCTCTCTTAGACAGTGTTCAGAAAATCATACTCAAATCTTAATAATTGAGCCTGAGAGTATAAAATCGCGTGCAAATTTTCATACACTGATGAAAAAACAACACTGATACCTGCGACGCCGCAAACATTACGCAAACATTGATACACGACTTCTGGTTGTCCAGCAGCTTAGCTTGTTAAAATACTTACAACTGATCCCCTGGCAGATTGAGTGTGATGCTTCCCTGTACATCTTCACCGTACTTGAGATAACCGAAGAAACCAACGGCCGTGTACAAGCAAGCAACGATCACCATTCCGGTGTTGAGCACCCCTGTCAATCCGCCAAAGTCCTCCGGAGTCTTCATGTTGTTCTCCAGCGGAAGCACGATACCAATTCCTTCAAAGGCATACACGGCCGTCCCAAAGTACAGCGGCAGTTGGGCCCACGATGCGAACGATTTGACGGTGTGCGTGTTCGGCAGATCCTGCAGCACGAAGTAGAACGTACACGTGAGACCTACGGGAGAAATGATCAACAATATATGAAAAATTCCCGTCTGCGCAATTTCATTAAAACGATCACATACCTGCTACGGTCAAGCAAGCCGCAATCAGCGAAACCGGAGTCAGGAACTTCAGGTTCTTAACCAGATTCAGTAGCACCATCGGAACCAACATCAACAGCAGGTAGACCCTCACATCCAGATCGAAGAAGTAATGTGCGACCACTTCCCGCAGATTGACAGCCACGAATACGAAATACACACAGCAGAAGCCCAGCTGGGTGATAACCAGGAACATGTTGACCAAATTACGTGCCAAATTGGAGTACCGCCGTAGCCCAATGGGTCCCGTCTCGAACGATCGGCAGCAAACGTCGGCAAAGTTCAGCGATGGGACCTGCAACCGTCGGCATAGTTCGTGCGAACACTTGACCAACATGTGCATACAATGGGTACAGATCATGCCCATCAACAGCGTTCCGAACAAACCCACATACAACCCGGCATTCTTAAATGCATCCGGCATCGCTAGGATCCCGGTTCCGATGTTTCCTTTCAGCAGGTGGATCATCGTGTCCACATTGGTGGTGGGGTGTTCCAGCGTTCGGTGCAACGAGGGGTCGTACGTTTCGTTAGCCGAACCATACGTGGCATCCTCTTTGGTGGCTGACTGCGTGAGGCTGTCGTTGTCGTTGTTGACATCAACGATCATATTTTCCGGGGAACTGCGAAGATCCGGCCGCGCTAGCAGGTGCTGGTGCTCATTGTGCGTTACTTCCAACGAGTTGTCTGAGGTGCTTAGCAGAGGTTCTCGTTCGTTTTTCATCCTTCGAGAACCCTAGATTTGGGGGAGGGGGGAATAGTGAGCGTTAGGATTTAAGCAAATTTATTGGATGCGAAAAAAAAACTAAAATCATACCGAAAACTAGCTCGATTCACAGCACAATTAGTAACTTAGATCAGTGCAGCAAGTGTTAGTCTCTCTAGCTGTAGTGTTAGTACTTTGATGGTTGCGGTGAGTTAACATGCTAAATTGTCATGAACAGCTGATAGTGCCAGTTAGTATGAAATTTACACCACTTGTTATCGCATAATTCCGAAGAATGAGAGCGGAACTAATTTGCTCAAATCCAGTACATTATCAGAATAGAACGACCTTTACCGTTATGCCAATTTTTTCCAACATTGATAACCGAACCATTTTTGATTTCGTCCACTTTGACGTACAACCGAGCGTGACTGACCACGCGTAATCTCAATCAAAACGGAATCCACTAATCCGGAGATGTTCTCGAGACGAACGTCTGTGCCAAACTGATAGATGGGATGCTGGGCCTGTTCCGACGTTGTTCTGTTCAATTTCGCGCGAACGCTGGATGCGGGCATTATTGTCAACGATCGACGAACAAACGCAAAGCAAAGCCCGAATCGGCTTGGTTTGATAAGATGGTACGTATGTTATGTTTTGCGGGAGGTGGAATACGTCGGAATCGGCAATTTGCTGCCCAGTAGTGGAATTTTATCGATACTAACACTCGTAAAGTTGTTCAAATGAAATGAATAACCGAAGTTGATATATGCATCGCATCAAATCTTTTAGCTGGAATTCAATCGAAAACTTGCATGGAAATATTCTACATAACTAGTCAAAAGAACTTGCTCACAATAATGACCAAGTGGAAAAAACCCACCCGCATGAGAAATGCCTGGAAACGAACGCACAAAAAAGGAAAGTTCAATACACTCAAATTTATGAGCTGCTCTGGAGAATTGCCTCTAATGGTGTGATCAGGTATTAGAAATAGATCTTTGTACTAGAATACGGATATGGCGGTGATTAACTGAAACTCGGTAGGATTATACGATCTTCAAAAAGTGTATGTATAGATTTTTCCACAGTTGACCTCACCTACGTTACACAATGATTAAGTGAGAGTTTTCCATGACCTCGCATCAAAAATAACTTAAAAGTCCTCGTAGCAACATGCTAGTAATAAATAATTTCCATTCATAATCTTTTATTTTTGTGGCTGAGGCCATTTTCAAATGTGAAGTAGGTATTTCAAAACAGTTTTTCAGTAACACTTTAATCAATCATCAAAAATGACTTTTACCAGCCTTTCTACGTATTGATTGTTTGTTTTACCTTCAGCCTCTTCCAATAAGAAAGTCGTTTTCGATTTGATTATAAAATAATCAATATGATTTTTATAAGTAGCGGGATTAGCGACTGTCTACGGATTCATTTTCATTTTTCATTTTGCAGCCCAGGGTGGAGCAGTAAGAGCGCAAGTCATTCCAAGGTCGATAGTAAGGGGGAAAATGGGCTACATGATCGCCATGGGAAGGGATGATGATTAGTTGAAGTGAATGGTTGAATTTTTTTTGGATTGAGCTGGCCACGATGCCACAAGATGATATGGAATGTGTAAGCTGGTAATAATTTGAAATTTGAATGAGTTATTTATATAGGGGTCATTCCAGCTCAAGTGGGTACACCACCTGTGGTCGATGTCACCGATTTGAGCCAAACTTGGCCAAAACGCTCAATTTGGCATTCTGAATAAGCACCTTTTTTGATTTTACTCTAAAGTGCCTGGATCCCTCTCGGCTACAACCCTGGATTTTCGAGATTTAAAAAAAAATATTTTTCAGAAGAGATTACTCCACAACTAAATAAGCTATTCGTGATCTTAGAACGTCAATATAAAGGTTTTGTAATGTAGATTCACATAGGTGTACTCACATTTTATTTTTGTTATTGTTACTACAGAAAACAGCCTGATTACCGGCAGGTATCCAAATTGTTAAAAAATGACCTATTTTTATCATGGGCGGGATTTTATATTTCTTAATATTTTGGGCTAAAATTTTAATCATACTTTGGAAAACTCTTCTACTTGGTGTGTTTCACACAGCAGCAGCTGTCATCCACAACTGAAATTTTATATATGTACCTATTAATCTATCGGATTTCATCGTACTTCTAAAGCACAACGTTTTGGCTGTATCCCATAGGAACGTATTTTTCATTTTTAGGACCACAATTAAACTATGGATAGAAGTAAATAAATGAGCTAGTTATGATTTCATATCAAGAGAACCCTGCCCAGAACATGTGAAAAATAACATAAAAATATTATTGTGCCATCGGCGTGAAGGAATTCAAGAAAAAATAAAAAAAATATTAAATAGCATTGATTTTCCACCAGAAAAGCTTAAAACTAATTGTCCAAATCATTTCCCCTTCGAAACACATCTAGTAGAAGAGTTTTCCAAAGTATGATGAAAATTTTAGCCCAAAATTTAAGAAATATAAAATCCCGCCCATGGTAAAAATAGGTCATTTTTTAACAATTTGGATACCTGCCGGTAATCAGCCTGTTTTCTGTAGTAACAATAACAAAAATAAAATGTGAGTACTCCTATGTGAATCTACATTACAAAACCTTTATATTGACGTTCTAAGATCATGAATAGCTTATTTGGTTGTGGAGTAATCTCTTCTGAAAGTTAAAATTTTTAAAAATCCAGGGTTGTATCCCAGAAGGATCTAGGCCTTAAAAGGCCTCTAAAGAGTAAAATTAAAAAAGGGGTTTGTTCACAATGCCAACATTAGCGTTTTGGCCAAGTTTGGCTCAAATCGGTGCCATCGACCACAACTTTTTAAATTCTGTACCCACTTGAGCTGGAATGACCCATACACCCAATGACCCTAATGTTGGCATTTTGATCTAAGATTGGGCCCATCGCTAAAAATCTGCTATTTATCAATTTTATTTAGATGAATGCTTCATTAGAACGGCACTAATCGATATTTTTGGTCGCTATTGAAAGTTTAGTCGACTGCTGAATTTATGTATGGGCCCAGATTCGGGGCATTTAGGCCGACATTACATCCATTTCCCCTATGAATTCATTATTGAGAGTTCTGCTCTGCTTTGAATAGAATTTGATTTATTGAGAGGTAAGGAATAGTTCCAATGTGATAAAGATTTAAACATTTCAACTTTCGGTTATTACGGCGCCTTATGATCTCGAAACCCGGCGATGGTGGTTTATTCTGTTGTGGGAGAGCTTTTTCAAACCCATGATTTTTAGCTCAGTAAGCAAAAACGATTCCTCCAACATTCCAAAACTACAACACTCCACGACAAAATATGATTAAGTTTTCGTTTGGTATGTAATGCGATAATTCATATGGTTTTTACGGTTGATGATTAATAAGCTAATACCAGTGGAAAGACACAATATCCCCCTACCAGATACAGACAATTGCATAACAATCCGAACTCTCACTACGAGCAATCAACAAATTCCTGACCAGCCTCATCCTATCATTACTTATTGAATTTTCTTTCTTCCCTAAAATTCACTTGTTAGCAAACATATGATCGAAGATTTGATTACTATTTGTATTGGTTGAAGCAACAACTTCCACTATTGCCTATAACTACAAATAAACAAATTTGGGAGATTTATTCTACATATTTAAGGCATGACCCCCCGCATCATATTCTTCTCACGAGACCAGCCTGAAAGTAATATTTCTCTCTATCTCCTTATTATGCTACCTTTCTACATTGATGCGCAAAATTTATCTTGTCTTTGCCCGTCTTAGGTAACACTTTTCTGTGATAAAATGCTTCATTCCGAGATTAGTTTCCAATCTAAAGTATATTTTGTTTAGGGTAATCACGCCCACCTGTCACTCCATCCCAACGCATCCTGTCATGGTAAATGGTATTCCCAAATGCCACAACCGAACACATAACAGTACACACAGCCATAACGGAAGCATTCACTCTTTTCGAAAATGAAGCAATACATAAATTATGTAAGATACCAACTGCAATATTATTGGTTATTCATTCAATGTTAATTATTGAATGAAAAACAATTAAAGTACGTCACATAACTGAAAAATGCACTTTTAAGTAGTTTCCCCCACTGGCGTGTATAGGGTGAGGCAAGGTGAGGCAATTTCCCCCCTTTTATAAATAAGATTTTCATTTTCACATTTACAAAATTAGAATATAAAATAACTTGATTTCTTGATAACTTGATTTCATAATAAAATGGCACTGAAAACCTTTTATTGCGTCAAAGGTGCATAAAGCAGGGTGGCCAGTGAATTTTTATTTTTAAATTCCCGGTTTTTTCCCGGTTAAAATCTTTAAAAAATCCCGGTTGTTAATATTAAACAAAAAAACCAAATTGAACGCATTTTCAAGAACGCTATGAAAGGAATTTACTGAAAGGACAAAAAAATGTGATTTAAGAAGATTCCCAAGATTCTGGGGCTATAAAATTTGAGTAGTGTCTGAAAATAGAACTTTTTTTTTTTTTTTTTTTCAAAATTTGTGATTAATAACAATCTTTGTGATGCAAGATTTGGAGTAAAAATAATTAAAATGTGAGATTTTGAAAATTTTTCAAGATCACAGATATGAAAAATAAATAAATATCATACTTATGAGTCGTGGAGTCATAATTGTCACGCTATGAGACTTGAAAGCATTTTAAGGGTTATAAACAATGACATAACAATCTATAGGATCTAGTGGACAAACCCTGGAATTTTTATTAAATTTTAAAAGAATTCAAAGTGTTGATTTCAAACAAATATTGAGAAAGATTCCCACACAGTTTTCGAAGGAAAAGTTTTGAGCAGATTTCCAGAATTATTCTGACATGAAAACCCTAGTAATTGTTATATGAATTCGGAAGGATTTCTGTGGAGAAGTATGCAAATTCTAAATTAAATAATTTTAGAAGATTTAAAAAGGAGTTGTCAAAAACAAAACATTGCGGAAAATTCCTAAGTGATTCTGGTGAGATTTGTATGGGTATCGTGAAGAAAATGAGAGATGAATTTTAAGAAGAATTCCAAGTGAATTATGATCAGAATTCAACAAGAAACAGAGTTCTTAGATTGTGCTGGCAATAATTTCAACCCTAGTGCGAAAGATTCATCACAGAACTCCAACAAAATTTATTGCAAAAAATTCTGAGAATTAGAAAGAAATTCTTTAAAATACTCCAAGGGGTTTCTAAATAAAATTTCGAAAGATTTCTACTGTTTTGAATAGAGTTAAAATAAATTTTTGAAAATATTTTCAAAGGAATCAAAGTCTCCGGATAGGCTTAAGGGAATTCTAAGAAGCATTCCAATTAAATTCTAGAAGTCAATTATTACGCGGAGTGTCTTCTGGTTTATTTCAGAACCATTTCAAGATAACTCAGAGCAGAATTCTAAGTTAATTCTGGAATTCATGTCATGAGAATTTTGAACAATGAAAAATTAAACCCCCGGAAAAGAATAATTCAGTTTCGGTTTTTACAAATATTTGTTTCGAAAGTCCAGCATCTTCAATATTTTCTTTTAAGGACCATGCACTTTACATCTGAAATTGAGACGACAAAAATCAATTTTCAATATTGCTGAGTGATTAAATTCTAAAAACAATAACACGGGAAACTGAAGAAAATTATGCAGCAAATAGAGCAAGACATTCATTTAGTAAAGGATAACTCTGTTTTTTATGATTTATTATGAAATTCTGGTGTAAAAACTTGTTCCTATGGTATGTTTAATTTATTTTCCCGGTTCTCTCATTGAATTCCCGGGTTTTTCCCGGTTACTTTTCAAATTCCCGGATATTTCCCGGTTTTCCCGGTTTGCTGGCCACCCTGATGAAGGGACAAACTTCAATGAAATTTTTTGGTCAAAAAATTGCACCACAGGTGTGCATACAAAAAAAATTCTGGTGTAAATTTTTTTTTTTTTTTAAGGTAGTTCATGGAGTTTGAACCCATTTTTAAGAGGGTAATTTTAAGGTTGACAAAATTCACCGAAGAAAAAGCTTTTTATTGAATATTTCTGGTGTAAAAATATCATCTGGTGGTGCATGGAGGGACTAATCAAAACAATAACTTTGGTGGAAAAATTGAATCACGCTTAACATTTGGAGGTGCACATTTAACTGAAAATTTCTGTTGGAAAGTTCGCAACACTGTGGTGAATGTAGAAGCAAGGATTCTTCATTTTTCTGGTGCATAATTTGCATCGTTCTGATGAATGCAAGCTTCATTCATGGTTGCAAATACTCATTTCAGCTAAAACAATGTTTTTTTTTATTATGAAATAATTAGATGCCATGATCATATTTTGAATTGGTAGGATACAAGAAGAGGTTGCAAAGAATGTGTTTGACATATTAAACCTGTTTATTTCACTTTATGAGAGTCACAATCAGCGATTTTTCACACACTCACTCACTCACTCACTCAGCGATCTGAAAATCGCTGATTGTGACTCCTAGAAAACAAAATTTACAGGTTCTATGTTTCAAACGCATACTTTGTAACCTCTTCTTGTAAGTTACAAGTAAAACATGCCATCATACCATCTTTTGGTTTTATTATTCAGAAAAACATTATTTTAGCTGAAATGAGTATTTGCAACCTTGGCTTCATTGAGAATTTATGGTGGAAAATTTGCATCATTCTGGTGCATGAAAATTGCACCACAAAGGTGCATGGTGAAACAAACTTCACTGACAATTTTTGGTGCACCGTTCTGGTGAATAGATGAGCATGCTTTATTGAAAATTTCTGGTGCAAAATTTGCATTGCTCTGATAAATGAAATGAACAGAAATTTCTGGTGGAAAACTTGCACTGGTCTGATAAATAAAGGTACAAGTTTTATTTAAAATTAAGCTTAATTGAAAATTTCTGGTGGAAAATCTGCACCGTACTGGTGAACGGATGGTCAAGCTTTTCGAAAAAGTTTTGGTCTTAAATTTGCATCCTTCTGCTGAATAGAGAAACTAATTTTAATAATAATTTCTGGTGTAAAATTTGCACCATTCTGATGATTGGAGGAAAGCTGCTTTACTGAAAATTTATGATGAAAAATCCGAAAATAGGGGCAAGCTTTATTTGGTGGAAAACCTGCAACATTCTGATGATAGGAGAAGCCAGCTTTATTGAAAATGTCTGGTGGAAAATGGAAAAAGGAAATCTGCTCCAATCAGAAGATTGGAGAAGCAATTTTTAATGAACATTCACAGTGGATAATTTTCACCGTTCTGGTCAATTGAAATTTTCTGGTCTAAAATTACCTGTAAGATTTGCAACAATCTACTGCATGGAGGGGCAAGCTGAATTGAAAATTCCTGATGTAAAAATTGCACAGTTCTGGTGAATGCAGGGGCAAGCTTTATTGAACATTTCTGGTAGAAAAACTACAACGTTTTGGTGAATGGACGGACAACTTAAACTTGACTTCCGAGAAGAACCTCAAGGGTATTGAATTCTGATGACAGTTAAAAAAAAACAGATTTCTGGGGATGATTCCATGAAAATTCTGCGAATAATTTCTAGTGAATCCTGCAGATAGTTCCAAGATAATTTCGATAAGAATACCGAGGGAATCAAATTTTGAACGAAATTCCAAATAGATGTTGAGGAAAATTTCAAGGGAATTCCGAGGATAATTTAAAGCTCATTCTGGGAAGAATTTCTGGAGAATACAGAGGAAATTCGTTTGAAGCTTTAGGGGAATTTCAGTTCCAAGGTGTTCTGAGAAAAAAAAGTTCTTAAATATTCCGAGAAGAACCTCAAGGATATTGAATTCTTAGGACAGTTCCAAAATATTTCTGGGGAGAATTCAAAGAAAATTCTGCGGATAATTTCTAGTGCATCCTGCAGATATTTCCAAGATAATTTCGAAAAGAATACCGAGAAAATCAAATTTCGAGTGAAATTCCAAAGGGATTTTAAGCAAAATTTCAAGCCAATTCCGAGGATAATTTCTAGCTCATTCCGGGAAAATTTTCTGAAACTCTACAGGAATTACAGTTCTAAGGTGTTTTGAGAAAAAAATCATGAAGAATTCTAAGTATAATTCCAGAGGACTTCTGAAATGAATTTCAAGAGAGTTCTAAAAAAAGAGAGTTCTAAAAAGATCCGAGAAGAACCTCAAGGATATTGAATTCTGAGGACAGTTCCAAAGAATTTCTGTGGAGTATTCCAAGAAAATTCTGCAAATAATTTCTAGTGAATTCTGCAGATAGTTCCAAGATAATTCCGAAAAGAATACCGAGAAAATTAAATTTTGAGTGAAATTCAAAAGGGATTTTGAGGAAAATTCCTAGGAAGTACCGATAATTAATGTCTAGCTCATTCTGGGAATAATTTCTGAATAATACTGAGGAAATTCTTCTGAAACTCTAAGGGAATTTTAGTTTCAATGTGTTCTGAGTAAAAGTCAAGAAGAGTTCTAAAAATAATTCAAGAGGACTTCTGATTCTGCTTAGGAATGGCCTACGGGAGGGCTAGCAACTACGGATTCAAACAAAAACTGTTGAAAAATAGTATGAACATCTGTCTACGGAGGGAGAAGTGATGAGGGCAGGACTGATCCAGAACCGCACGTATTTCGTGCCGCTGGGTCCAGGTGGTCCCAAAAATCGATTCTTTTCTAAAATGTTACGATCACTATAAATGAATGGAGACGCATGGTAGTCTAGTCGCATAGTAGTATTGACCGAAAACCTCGAAAAGGTTTAGTTCAGCTTCAGTTTTAACATATAGTTTTTTTTTCCAAAGTCCAATATCTTCAATATCTTATTTTAAGCCCGTGCAATGTACATTGGAAATATTACTGAGGGATTAAATTTAAAAAAAAATATATGGAAAACTGATGGAAATTATGCACCAAAAAGAGCAAGTCATTCTTTTGGTTAGCACTCGCTCTGTTTTATTGGTTTATTCTGAAAATCTGACGTGAACATTTGTTCGTATTTTTTATTTATTTCATCCCGGTTACTTTTCAAATTCCCGGTTATTTCTCGGTACATAGAATTTTGTTTCAAGAATTTCCTTAACATCATTTTGCTGTTTTCTCAAAGTTCATCTTGGCAGTTTCTGTGGTATTTCCGCATTATTCATCATAACTCACACGGAATTCTATGTAAACAACTCTTAAAATGCTATTATCTTGGAATTTATAAAAATCATCATAGAATTTCGTTAAAATTTACCTTAGAATTGTGTTGAAAATTTTCTTGGAATTTCCTTCAGGATTTTATAAGTATTCTCCCTAAAACATCGATGGAATTGTTCCAAGAATAAACTTTAGATTTCTGCCCACGAATTCATTTACTTGACCTCAGCATTCTCATGGAAGTCTCCTCCGAGTTCCTTTGAAATTCCTATGGAATTTTTCTCAACATTCCTTTCGAATGCGCCATGGAAATCTTTTGGAATTATCCTCAACATTTCCGTCGAGTTCTCTTGGCATTCTAGTCAGAGCTGCTTTGGAATTTTCCTTAGAAAATACTTGGAGTTCAATTCATTGGAATCAGTACTCTCCTCATAATTATCCAACTGAAACCTCCAACTAGTCAGAACTCCCTTGGAGTTTTTTTTAATACTGCAGCTGAAGCTTCTAGCTACCGTCCAATAAGTTTGCTGTCTTCAATAAGTAAACTTTTTGAAAAATTAATTTTGAATAGAATGATGCTTCACATCAATACGAACTCGATTTTTGCAGATGAGCAGTTTGGATTTCGCCATGGGTATTCAACTACTCATCAACTCTTAAGAGCTACCAATTTGATTCGTTCAAACAAATGTTAAGGCTGTTCAACTCTAGACATAGAAAAAGCATTCGATAGTGCTTGGCCTGAAGGTTTGATTGCTAAATTGAAAAAGTTTAATTTTCTCTCTATAGTTAAAAAAAAAATATTTAAATTCCAGCAGAACTCATACCTACTCAGTTTTATTTAAATAGCCTAGTAATTTGTCATGGCATTCAAATTGCATACAATAATGCATTTGAGTTTCTAGGGGACGGCCCGTGGATAACATCTATACCATCTAAAAAACGCAAAATCTTGTTTCAAAATGCATCTGTTCACAGAGTCACAAAATAGATGAAATTTAAAGATTCTCATTCAACGGAATGGACAAATTTTGATCTGAATGTATGGTTTGAATGGTGTCAACTGACATTGAAAAAGTGCGATGAAGTGCAAAAAGAAGCTGTATGGAAGAATGTCAACTACGTGGTGTTTTCCCCAGTAGTGACATCAATTTCAACTAACAAAATTTATGAACGGAAGCAGAGCAAGTCACTTTTTGACATCGAAACATACTGCACAAATTTTCGCTTCCATGATTTAGATAATTGTGTTTCATTAATGCAAGTTTTTTTTTTCCTTTGATTTGTTTTCCGTCGATCTTGTTTTCCGTGCTGAGCACCAATGCTACCGACGCCAGGGAGGCAGCTCCCATACCTCGACCCTACCTATCGACCCATCAACTAATGAACCGGGGACCAACGGCTTTACTTCCCTTCCGAAGGAAGGCGCGAGCAGAGATGTTATGCCTCAGAACATCCCGGCGGCGCTGACTGATTAATGCAAGTGTAGCTCTCTACATAATCAATGAGCTTTTACGTTTCTGTTTACAATTAATTCAAACAGTAGTCATAATTTATGCCATCTCTGATACCATGATGAAAGGTCAGCGAAAAGCACATAGCCGGAATAATTATGCTGTGGTAGAAAACAATTAATTTACATTCACACCTTGCCATCCTTTGATTACCACTGCGTGATGCAAAGTGGGGTGTTTTTAATATTTATGAAGATACTTAAACATAAACATTGCATAAATTATTCATCATCGTAAATATCAGGATCCGGTGAAGAGGTTCCTCCAGCGTAATGTTGTTGCGGAAACCCTCTGATCACTGACAATGGCATTGCTGCGATGATAAATAAGGTAAACGTGACTGGCCAGCAGTATCTAGAAGGATGTTGAAAAATAAATGAAAATAATTTTCCATGTTGCTTTTCCCCTCTTACTAACAAGACGATCAAACTTTTCCTGCGCCTCGATAATTCATTCCTTGCTACTTGCTAGACACCGGTTGAAGTCGAAAATTCTTCGCCTGCGTGGGTGAAAAAGCAATCCAATAAAGATGCGTACCAGCACAAATATTATACAGCAAATACCTAAATACGATTCTAATAAATATCATCATCATTATGCTGTTTCATTCCCCCATCTTAGTCTGGTCCACTTTGTATTCGAATTCCATCCCACTTTTCCCCCGCCATCCGGTTCGGGGTAATAACAAATGTTAACGGTGTAAAACCCTATTATAAATACCCATTTGTCTTGCAGGCGAACATGCTTCCGATTCTCCCTTCTCCTAAGCCCTTCCAAAATGTACGACCAGACACAAAATTCGGCGAAAATCCTCTTTATCGCACGTCCCGTGTAGATACCGGCACATGTTGACAGTCGAGTGGTTTTCGCTTGTTTAGATAGCACATCATTGGAATGGATCCCTGCCTCGAACCCCTTGTAGAAGCCAGGAAACGTCCTCCCTTCGTTTCCTTTTTTCTAGCCGGCCGGCCGGCTGACCTGCAGTGTAAGCCGAATTTTTCGCAAGTGAAGGAAATCCGAGCTTCACCCACCGACGCTACCACAGAGTGGAGGGAACCAGTTACGAAAGTTTTCCCGCAAAAGTGCTGATCTATGGAGGCTTTTCTGCAGATCAACGATTGTCTATCAAAAGCGTGAAGTTTGACGTGTTGTGAACGTTTAACAATGCTTTAAATGGAGGTTCGTTATAGGCGTGTTTATGGTTGTGGGATGCTGGTGGTGAAAAATGGCTGCAGGGATGAATCCTTGCGAATGTAATACAACACTCGATAGCCGTAAGTGTCGCAAAATTGCACCTTACCTCAAATAATCAAGTGGTGTGGTGCGGATACAAATCGACTTCTTAATATGAAGGTTCGGGTAACGAAGCTAGTTCCTGTGAATATTGTGAATTTTGAGGTGAATTTGCAAAAAACCGTTTATAGAAAATCAGTGTGTACGTAAATGACCTCTCTTGGATTCAATACTTTTTATTTTACAATGCAAATAATATTTGATTTTTACAGGCTGTAGCGAGCAAGTAAATTTTTCCTGAACCAATATTTTCGTACAAAACCCTGATAAGATGATTTTCAATCCCAAAAAATTACATTTTGAGTTATAAGTTTTAACACTTCTTAGAAATTGTTATGCAAAATTACTAAAAACAATTACCGGGTCTATTGACGTCTTCATGCTACGATTTATTGAAAAATGGCAAATACGCCATATTGAAAGAAAAAAGCAAATTTCAAAATGGTCGAATTTCAGCACAAATTTGAAACTTTGCAGATTTGTTTGTTATGAACGTTTTTTATTTTTTTTTTTTTTCAAAAAATTGTAGCACTTTGTATCAGATTTCATTTCGATCAGAAATGCCATCTTATAATTTAATATTTAAGATTATTTCTTACTCAAGCTTTTTTACTTCTACCAAGATATCAGAACATCTATGAACTTCTTCTAATATCAGGGAAAATCCTCAACTTTTTTAACATCTGAGAAGTTCCTAGAATTAAAACGAGCCTCCCAAAACTTTCAGGAAATTCATTTAACTTTTTTGAAGCAAGATCTCTGAAAAACTGGTAAGAAGTTTGTTGAGCTTCTAAGATGTTTTCCGAACTTTTACGGGGGTCGTTAAACTTTTACAAAAAAAAAACCCTGCCCTTCTATGAAGTTTCACGAAGTTCCTCGAATTGCTACGTAAGTTCGCTGCGCTTCTACGTTTCTTGTTGATTTTCTACACAAAATTTCCTGAACTTAAATGGAATTCCCTGAACTATTTTAAAAGTTCATCAACTTCATCGGCACTTCGATGAAGTTGATGAACTTTTGAAATAGTTCATGCAATTTCATGAAGGGCTCTTAAGCAATGTTCCCTTAACGTATACGAAGTTCCACAATCTTGTGCAAAGTTCCTGAATCCACGAAGTTTCCTGATTTTTTTCAAAGCTCCCTAGATTTATGTGCAGTTCTCTGAAGCTCTACGAAGATCCCAGAATTTTTACGAAGTTTTCTGAGTTTATACAATGTTCCCTGAACCTCTACGAAATCTCTGAAGTTTTACAAAGATCCCTGAAGTTAGACAAAAATCCCTGAACTTAAGCTACGCTCCCCAAATTACTACAAAATTCACAAAATTTCCCTAGTTCGCTAAATTTGTACAAAGTACGATGAAGTTCTACAAAGTTCACTGAAGTTTTACAAAATATGTTGAACTTCTAATAAATTTGTAATACTTCTTCAAAATTCGACGATGTTCACTGAAGTTCAAAAAAGTTTACGATCTTCTACAAAGTTGGCTTGTACTTCTTGAAAGCTTTCACAGTTTCCTGAACATTTATATTCGATATAAACAGGCTTGATGTTTCCTAATAATCTTACCGCTTATATGTGACTAGCAATGGGCGATCTTGGATCGAAACACAAGAAATCGATTCTTTTGGTTTGATTAATCGATTTTTTGAATAGATCTCAACCACGACAAAAATCGACTGGATCGATCCTTTTCATTCGATTTTTTTTTTTTTTTTTTTTTTTTTTTTTTTTTTTTTTTTTTTTTTTTTTTTTTTTTTTAAATTATAGTCACTTTAACGCTCTTGGGTCATTTGTGACTTGTCTGGGGGTGAGATTTGAACTCGTGACTTTGGCGTAAGAGGTATGGATGCTAACCACTACGCCGGGGTCGCCCCCTCATTCGATTTTTGTTTCAATCCTAAAAAATGTTTTCTGTGCATTTGCATTTGCAATTTAATATTGATTTTTTTTTGTCTCCACCTTTGCACATCACTTGCCTTGAACATGGATTCAGTGAAAGATTTGGCGGAAAAAATTGCACTGCAGTTTGACGAGAGGTTCAAAGACGTTGAGCTGGTGGAAACATTAGCTATTGCAACGCTCCTTGATCATCGTTTCAAGACACTAAAACACTGTCGATCCTTTTCAAATATGGGAGAAAATCCGTATTGAATATCCCCATGTATACCCCATTGCTCGAGAATATTTATCAAGAATGGTCAGAGAGGCTATTATCGAAAACTGGTGAAACCACACAGAATCGATATCGGCTCAATGCAAAACGCATGGCTCAATTAGTTTTACACTCAGACCATCTAATCGTTTTGTTTCGTATGCTAATCTTTTGTTTTTTAAATCGTTCATTTAATACCAATAAAACGAATATTATAACCTGTTGAATCACTTAATCAAGTATATTGAGCAAAAACTTTCACATGTGAAAGAAATCAAAATAGTCATTAACTATATTCTCATCATGTATGTATGTTACACTCACAACTTTTACTGCGTACGTACAACACAATTTATTTCCAAATGATATCAATCATCACACTAATTGACTATTATAAGTGAAATCAAGCTGAACATTGCATTAGGTCCTAAGTAACATTGACAGATTATCTTTGTCGACTTCCTCTTTGCATCCTCACGGCCATGCTAAGACATTCCCAGCTATTTTCAACTCACAGATCGTTGAAAGAAGCTATTATCTATCTTGTAAAATGCCAAACATGACATGAAACAGTTCTATACCAAAGTAATTAACGAAAGACTTACTTACTTAGGACCGAATGCAATGTTCAGCTTGAAATGTCATAACAAGACAGCTTATGTAACGTAATATCAACTTTAGACTTAACTTGGCGTTAATTTGCACCAACTTTCCTATGATCCGTTATATTTGAAACATTCGTGTGCCATATTGAAAAATGAATCGATTCAAAAGATCGATTCAAAAAGATCGATTCAAAATGATTGATTAAATCGGTGAATAGATTATTTTCAAAAAAATGAATCGATTCACTAAGATCGATTCTTCCCTCAAGATCGCCCAATGCTATATGTGACACGCCTCTTCGATTTGAAACATATATCAAATAGACAAGAAAATTGATGAAGGTATATCCATCATTTTCCAGAACGCTTTCAAGAACTGGCTGTGTTGGTGTTAGATTAGATTAGAGAACGAAATGATTAGTTTTGAATATTTTTAGTTTTGAAACATGTGCCAATATCACTTATGTGAAATTCAGAAACTTTTGAAATCATTTTTCTTTTAGATTTTCTGGTTGACATGCCACCCTGTATTAACGCTTAATGCGGTTAGGATGCCTTGGGTGTCTTGAAATATTACAAATATATTGTATGAAAACGCTCATCTTCACGACCGATGAGATTGGCTCAAAATTGGTTACTCATAGGCTGAGTCAAATTATACTATATTTTCCTCAAAAAATGTTCAAATAAGATATAAATCGAGGAAATGTTTGCTCTGTCTGTGAGTAACCGTGTTTTAGCGAATTCGCGTCAAAAAGTTATCAATTTTGAGTCGATCTCATCGGCCATGTTGCTTGCAAGCTTTTGCGCACAACTCTTACAACTTACAGCAATCTTCTGCTCAAATGGTTAATTTGTGTAAATGTGGAGTGTAAAGGAAGATATTTTCATCCTACCAGGAGTTCAACCCTGTCAACGTAAAAATATAGCCACTGTTATTCGCTGAACGTGGGCGTTGTCCACCCCTGCTGCCGCGTTAGATTTTCCATTCAAACCACTTATGATGGAAGCGTCAGACACGGCATCATCATGCGAACGCAGCATCCCGTGAATGACGGCAGGAAATGGAAAATCCTTTAGCATGTGATATGAACACTCTGCCATCCTTCACCCAACTAAATGATCCGTGTGATACGACAGCACAGAGCAATCACGATCAAGATAGTCATACTTCAGGAGGAAAAAATCTTAGTAAAAAAATATTCGTTTCCGGTCAAATAGTTATTAAACCTTCAATTGAATAGGGTAAATGATGGCTTCGGTTTCCATTGACTGTTTTCGGCAACCAATATTTAAACGTTAATTCTGCTGCATTTTCTCACTTAAATTTAAGTGAACGATTCCTTAGTCTTTCAGCTATAATTTGATTACATTTTTACGACTGAGCAAACCTGTTGATAGGTTTTTCTTCAAATGAAACATACGCACTACAAAATACTGCAGATTTAGAGTTACCGGTAATAGAACAACTGGTTAACACGCAGTTCAACTGGATAGGTTGCAAAAGAAAAGGAGGCTGCCGACAATAGTCCCACTTACCTGTGAAGTTTGGAACGTTGTAAAAACGTATTCAAACCGTTTTGGGCAATTCTGTCGATTGGAATGGATAGAACAGCAGTCAGCAGATAAATGTAAACAAACAAACACGCCAAATGAATGCGTGACGCGGAGAAATTGCTAATGCGAACGCTGCTACCATTATTCGAGCAAAAACCCCATTCCACAGCTATAGAAACTCCACCAGAATACGTACCCTATAGAAACTTATTCACATTGTTTTTGTTGTTTTGTTTTGTATATTCCAAGATATCAACTAAGCTAGTTCTACAAGTCCGAGATTCGATAAATTTCACATGACTCACAACCTTGATTTCTGTTTCAAGTCTGGAAAAACCTAATACAAAATTAAAAAAAAAATCATCAATACGAAATCTTGCAAATCTTTCAGGTTTAAAATATCAAAAATATGTAATAGGATAAATGACTCTAATGTTGGCCTATGGATCTAAGATTGTGCCCATCGCTAAAAATCTGCTACTTATCAATGCTATCTAGATAAACGCGTCATTGGGACGGTACCAAGGGATATTTTTGGTCGCTATTGTAAATTTAGTCGATTGCTGAATTTAGGTATGGGCCCAAATTAGGGGCATTTAGGGCCGACATTACATCCATTTCCCCTAGTCCGGAATTTGTATAAACTAAAATGATCGTGTTTCTTGTTTGACAAGCTTTGGATTTTAATAAAAAGTTAAGTCCGCAATTTTCAAAATTTTCCTAAGTACGAAACCTGGAGTCCCAGAGCCTTAAAGAAATTGTCCATTTTTTGGATCATTAAATATTGTTTCTAGGTAAAGAACTTTTTCCCTGGATTTGAAATGATCACTAAATCATACCCATACATTGTTTCACTTTTCAACACGATTGGTGATCTCATTATATAAAGAGAGAGAGACAGAAGGATTACTAATTTCCATTTAATCCGATCAACCATTTGGAGGACTGGCTATTAACACAACGAGAGGATGCAGCATGGAGAAACAGTGTCCGGGCGTACCTTAAGCTGATCCACCTTTCTATGAAAGAGAACTGCTGCTCTTCCCGAGGTAACTTCTACAATCATACGAAAGGATCCCCAATGGGAAATTGGAGACAATCCTGAAGGAGAAAGAACTATTATCAAACCGTTGGTGGAGGTTTGTAGTCGATATCTTCAGCGTAGTTAACCGAGAAGTCCTTCCACAAATTTTAGATGAGATAAACAGAATTCACAAGGATCTTCTAGTCATCACGGAATCGTCATGATCTTCTTCGTTTGAATATGAAGTTTACAGGAAACCAACAAGCACCAAAAGAGCTATCCCCTATACTTCCAACCATTCGTTTCAGAAAAAATGGCCACCTTCCCCAAGTAACAGTTTGGGTTTTATGAGGGTTCTGTAGACCGTGTTTTAGACTTGTAGAACGCTTTAAAACCTCGATAAAACTTGCAATGTTACTTGGGTTCCATCACATGATTCATCGGATGCAGACTCTTACACTCAGCGAAACAGGAAAGGGTAAGAAATTTCAGTCAGTGCTACAAAATGCTGAATTTCTCTAGCCACCGGATGTCAGTATCAGTTCACACCGTTGGAATATCAATATCACTGATATTCAAAGTTCTGTCGCAATTATTTTCTTATATAGGGGAAATGGCTCTAATGTGGGCCTATGGATCTAAGATTGGCCCCATCGCTAAAAATCTGCTATCATCTGATCTATATGAAAACGTCATTGGGACGGTTCTAATGGATATTTTTAGTCATTAAGGGGGTATTCCCGATCTTTTTTTTCAAAAAATCAAATTTTTTTTTTCACGTTTTTTTGTACTTTAGACTATATACTTTCATCCCCCCAAGCCGTTTTCCGATCAGCGAATTCGGTGTCCAGGCATAGCTGACTAATGGTAAGAACCCCCAAATGGTTTTAACTAAAGTCAAAACTTTAAACGCGTTTTTCTCGAAACCACATTTTTTTTATCGGGCGAAGATTTTTCTCAGAAACTATAAGAGATATTGACTTGAATCTTTGCGCATTTTGTTCCTTATTAAATTCTTTGGAGCTTCTCCCACTTTCAGCCAAAAATATTAACATTTAACATTGTTTGAAGCACCTTAAAGCTGCAAAAAAGCGGGCTAAAAATCGCCTGTTTTTTCATATGGCCGCCATTTTGTTAATTTGCAAGATTTTTTGCTGCCAACGGGAGAAGCTCCAGAGAATCTTATGCAGATTATAATTTCATCACGAAATCTGTTTCAGATGAAGCCGTTCCAGAGAAAAGTCTTCGCCCGTCCAGGCGTTTGCGGCGAACAGGGGTCTGTTTGCCACCATTTTGTGACGTCAATAATGTCTTTTTTTATGTCGAAAAAAATTTATTTGTAAACTTTAATGTTCAATAAACAAGAATCCCAAAGAGTTAGGCGCATTACTATTCATTTTCCTTGAAAAAAAATTAATTGAAAAACAGGCCGAAAAAAGGCAAAAGATTGGGAATACCCCCTTAATGAAAATTTAGTCAATTGCTGAATTTATGTATGGACCCAAATTAGGGGCCCAAAGTGGGCCGACATTACATCCATCTCCCCTACGCAAGCTAATCGAGTACCGAATCTTTAGAAAGCTCATCAGCTCGGCAACGGTTATATTAAAAAAGTTGATTTATTGAGATAAAAGTAAGATCTTCAACTTGTCCCTGGTGATATCATGCTTACCACGAATATCAGTGTTGGAACTGAAATTCACTGCTAAATCAATATCTTATGTAGATGAACCAGCGTCTGGCTGAAACTCTTCTTAATAAAGACAACCAACCAATATATTACGTCAATTGACATTGTTCACAGCACGCAGTACGGAGCAGAACATCTTCGAAACAGCGAGACTCAAATGATAAAAGGAGACCACAATCCAGGCAATCATCGATAAAAAAGTGTGAGTTCTACAAAGGAGATTCTTTACAACCCTCACCGCAGCATTTGAACCCTTGAAACGAGTGTCCGTTCCATTTGATATTACTTGTAAGCTAAGACCACAGTTCAAAAAATTCGGATTGGATGTTGTTTTCACTAGTAGGCATAACCAGTTAAAATCATTGTTAGGATCCACTAAAGACCAAGTTAATGTTTTAGGTAAAGCTGGTGCATATAAAATAAGCTGTAATCATTGTAACAAAGTATATGCAGGACAAACCAAGAGAACTTTAGCAACTAGATTTAAAGAACATATAGCGGAGGTTAATAAGGCCAAAAAGCAAGAGGAAGAAGGCCTAACATATGATTTCAATTCAAAGAACACATCTTCACAGAGGACCACCAACTATCGATTGAGGACATCACGATGTAACTAACCGTATCTACACCATGGACATTGGATGTTGCAGAGAGCCTCGAGATCAACGAACAACGGAATTCAACTTTACTCAACAGGGATTAAGAAATATGTCTTTTTCAAGTTTCTGCCTAGGTCACAGCAACGAGTAAGCAGCGGAGTGCCTGCTTCTATAGGAGATTTGATTTAAGTAAACTTAGCTTTTAAGTGAAAATGTACCTATGTTAATATATATTCGGTAAAATGTGATGTTTTCTTCAATTGAGTATTAGTACAAGACACTGAAGAATTCTGCACATTGTAGACGAAATACGCGTATCTGTCAAGGATCACCAAAAGGCAGTGGAATTAAATGGAATTTATTAATCCTTCTCTCTCTCTCTCTTTATACAGGTATTCCACTAAGACGCCCACATTCATCAGGATATCATTATAGTATTCGATGCAGTTATTATTATTATTATTATTATTATTACTTTACTTACTACTTCTTCGCTTTTCAAGCTTATTGCATATCGCATATTAGCTTATTGCGTGCTCTCAACTTAGTGTTCTAGATGCACTTCCACAGTTATTAATTGAGAGCTTTCGATGCCTGTACCATTTTTGCATTGGTATAATTGTGTGGCAAGTCCAATCATACTTCTATGCCCAGGGAAGTCGAGAAATTTTCCAACCCGAAAAATTCCTAGACAGGACCGGGAATCGAACCCAGCCACCTCCAGCATGGTCTTGCTTTGTAGCTGCGCCTTTACCGACTGAGCTAAGGGAGGCCCGTTCTATTATTATTATTATTAAATATTTTCATTATTTTGAGAAAATTCCCAGATTTTCCATCTTTTCGAAGAAAACCGATCGAACCAAAAAGGATTATATCAACACTGAACGCTCATAAGGGCCAATGTTGCAAACGTAAACAATGGCTTCTTTAAATTTCTCGTAATTCATTGACTTTGAGCCACCAATTCTATCAGATAGGGGGACGCTCCCTCTACACAATCATCGTGGTGGTCTACTTGAGCGAGTTTTCATGTTCGCTAAATTCGCGGAAAAAGTCATTGTTTCCGTTTGCGACATTGGCCCTTATGAAAGAAAAGTAGAGATAGGGATAACTACCCCATTTCCGGCCTATTAAGCACAACCCGCACTTAGTCTTTCTTAATTTAGCGCAGTTTATCACCAAAAGGAATATTATTATTACTGATGGCTTCCAAATTTATTTACCTTTCCGTACGTGTAAGATTTGATAAAGAGAAACCATCGTTGAGATATTGTCAAAAGTCTAACACTGCTTCTTGACGCCAAACTCGGCCTACGGATTCTAAACTCGGCCTAACGCATTGAAACGCCATCGAAACGTCAATGAATTCACTTCGGCCTATCGGATGAAGATAAAGATTGATTCGATCGGAGCGCTTCATTTGTATTTGAGAATATTGGGTGCAAACATTCATATCACGCGTTCGTATTGACTTCGTTCGGTAGCATTTGAAGTAAAGTATCGTACCAATCGCATAATTTACCTGTTAATGCCAAAATCATTGATTTATTGGATGTTTTCTGCTTGATAGGCCCAAAATGGGCGCTTTTGCCGAAGTAGTTTTCTACCCTATTTCCCCTTCATCGTTTCGCATTCTTCTGGAAATACAAAAAACCACAAACCCTGTATGAGCCTACACTTTTGGAGAAAGCTAGTTAGCACGATTTTATGAACTCGGTTGCCCGTTATGATTTTATCAACTGAAATATCTGCGCCATCAAAAGTGATCGCAAAACGATGAAAGGGTAACATGTAGCAAACGCATAATTTATTAGTCATACAAAACCGCAACTACATTCAGTCGAAGCGAACTAGACCGAAGTCTTCAACTCGATAACAAACAAACAAACAAAAAACTATATGAGTCATTCGATACGATCGGTTCGCTATCTTTACACACATACACAAAAGGACCCATGAAGCCAAACAGTCTGCTGGCAGGTATAGGAAAATCGCCATATGGAAGAATAATTCTGCTGAAACCTGAAGCTCAAGTTCACTTGCTAGTAAGCTAGTCAGGCGAATCGACAGTTGCCTGGTGTTAAACCACCCTACATTAGCTGAACTGCAATTTCAAAATGCAGCTGATTGGGGGTCAGCTCACAACGATGATGTCAGCGCTTGACGAATCCAGTCTCGCGCTAATTGAGTGGGACGATAAATGTAACAAGTAACGCAGTGAGTGATAAGAATATTGCATGTGGCAATTTGACCAACTTTGTGCACGCTTGAGAGTCATGCGTGCATGTGAACTATCATAGTTGGAAAAGTTCGATCAACGACATGTGTTTGTAGACCGACTGGCCGAGTACACAAATGTACGCTAATGCCCTTTGCTAACCGGTAGGCCCACTATCCGCTATCAGCTGCTGCTTCTTCGATTGAGTTTTGTTTGATTTCGGTGGGAATTTTCCTCAATAATGCACTGGTTGTTATGTCATCAAATGTGTGCATGAACTACGACTGTTTACACCAATCGTTTTTGTTGGCGATCGCTGTAATTCATTGCAGTCTAGTTAGCTCAGCTGTTGAAGCGATAGCATTAGATCAATGTACACTGGTTTGGAACACACTCACAGTGAGACAGTGTTGTACTTCGAGACTGTTGTTACTGATGTTGGAATACATTTTGAAACATGGGATTGTGCAATAACCATAAGTTATGGTTTACGGTTTTGTATAAAAATATACAGATTATCAAATAAATCACCATATTTATAGATTATGGATTTGTGCGAGGTTAATGAGTCAGGGACAAGTTGCAGTACTGTGTTTGTAAATACTGAAATATAGGACAATACAAAATGTGAAGGTTTTTGAAGAACGAACTTACTTACTAACGATTCTATAAAGAAGCTAAACATTATCTCAATTTTATACACCAGCTAAGTTCCAACCAAGGTTGCAAATACTCATTTCAGCTAAAATAATGTTTTTCGGAATAATAAAACCAAAAGATGGTATGATGGCATGTTTTACTTGGAACTTACAAGAAGAGGTTACAAAGTATGCGTTTGAAACACAAAACCTGTAAATTTAGCTTTCTATGAGTCACAATCAGCGATTTTCTGATCGCTGAGTGAGTGAGTGAGTGAGTGAGTGAGTTTATGAAAAATCGCTGATTGTGACTCTCATGAAGTGAAATAAACATGTTTAATATGCCAAACACATTCTTTGCAACCTCTTCTTGTATCCTACCAATTCAAAATTTGATCATGGCATCTAATTATTTCATAATTTAGAAAAAAAAACATTGTTTTAGCTTAAATGAGTATTTGCAACCTTGGTTCCAACCACAGCGACTAATGTATAACGTATTTAAAAATATAATAACTAGAATATCAAAAGATGACTGAAGATTAACTTAAGACACTGGACAATCGTTTAAAGCTGCTAACCGTTTAAAGCACGTCAACTCATCGCTCCCCAGAAAAGCCCTCAACCACATTTTTTTTTTTTTGGGAACGTATTTCCAGAACGAGTTACTGCCATCCTTCTCGTCAGCTTTGGACATTCCACTGCTGCCAGTCAGTGGGGTGATTGGTGGATGAAGCTCAAAATTCCGTCCCTTCCGAAAATGTTGACTATGTTTCCTTCCCGGCTGGTTTCCGGGCTTGTCTGGGCCCCAACAGATCCAATGGTGTGTTATCTATACAAGCGAAAACCACTCGGCTGTCACCGGTCAACATTCCGGCATCTGTATTTGTAGACAGAACGGGCAGTTAATAGGCTTTTCGACGAATTCTATCGGTGGTCGTCGTCGCCAATTTTGGGGAGCAGAGCTATTTGTCTCGTGTTACAAAAATGAACTGTAAGTGGCGAGAGGAACGACAGATAACAAATAGATTTTTATAATGGGGTCCTAGACCATCAACATTTTTGTTGTTGTTTGCTCAAGCAAAAAAGCTAGATAAGGGCAAACATTCAAATCCATCACAGCGCTCATTGCTACCAGTTTCGAGATGGAGAAACAGGAAAATGATGATATTTCTTAGAATGTGAGGTATTTGCTGTATAATATTCGTACCACCACCAGCGCACTTAATTGGATTTTTGTTTTGGGCTACGATGCTATGTAGGCGGAGAAGCATGAACTTCTCTTGGAATTGTGTTGGAAGGAATGGGATTTTTTCTTCTAAAAAGCATGTAATTTTCTAACGTTCTTTAAGGTAAGAAGAATATTAGGGGAAATGGATGTTATGTCGGCCTAAATGCCCCTAATTTGGGCCCATACATAAATTCAGCAATGGACTAAATTTCAATAGCGACCAAAAATATCCATTAGTATCGTCCCAATGACGCGTCTAGATAAAATTGATAAATAGGTAATTTTTAGCGATGGGCCCAATGTTAGATCCATAGGCCAACATTAGAGCCATTTCCCCTATATTTTAACCAAAATACCCATACAAAATTCAAACTAAAAGCACCAGCTCATCTTACAGCCAAATGAGCTGAAACATTCAGAGATTTGGGCCCGTGGAAAATTAAAGCTTGAGTCATTTAATATCTGGACGCCTAAAAACGGATGTATCTCGGAACCATCTTAATGAAATAAAAATGTTGAGTACTCAAAATGAAGGTCATTTATTGCACTTTAAAGGAAAAATAGCGAAAACAAATTATTCCGATTTGGTTTTGATGAAATCTCGAACTATAATCGAATTGAATACCACTTATCATATTTTGGACAATCTGTTGGCTAACCTGAGCGGTCGTTTTGTTCCACAATTTCTTCATCTCTGTCGCATCCAGAGTCACCTTTCCACTCTCTTTAACTTCTGCCCAAAATTTCTCAATTGTGCGGAATTGAGGGCAGTTGGGTGCATTGATGTCCTTTTCGAAGAAATTTATCCCGTTTTAACTTCTCCGCTATAGTGGCAGCTTGCCAAATCAGGCCAAAACTTCAGGTCCATTGTGAGCCTTAATGTACGGAAGAATACGTTCTTTCAGCCACTCCTACTTGTGCATTTTGGAATCCATAGTCTTGTTTGTCACGAAAACCTAGGTTATTTGTCCGCAGCTTTCTTGCCAATTTACCGGCAAAAACGAATTTGAACTTTCTAGGGATATCACCTTGATCAGTGGCTTTACAGAACTTTTGTCCGGGAAGCTGCCCATAATCCATCTTCACGATCGTTTCGTCGTCCATGAGGATGCAACCTTCGTACTTTATAAGAAACTTCAGTGTCCTGTTTGGTTGCTTACTTGCTCGAAAATATCGAAATCCTTCTCGCTGATGAATCCTTCTGACTGTGCTTTGGCTGGCATTGAATTTCTTGGCTATATCATAATCCGACAGGCCTCCCGAGCAAAGTCGGTTAACAAAATGAAAGCAAATCGATATTAAAGTGTGCAGTTCCTATCATAATGAAAACTCATTTTGATTTCAAATGTTGCGACATAAGTCTGATATCATATTGTGCTTTCATTATGCAGTCAAGACTTTTTAAATGAAAGCAACTTAACTTGATGTTCTGCTGTTACGTCTTGTTTAAAATTTAATTGAAATTCATCTGTCGTTGAACTAATGATTATTGTTTATTTGATTTGTTCAACACATTTTAGGTCATTCGTGACTTGCCCGGGGTGAGATTGGAGCCCAAGTCTTTCAGCTTGAGAAACATGAATGGTAACCATTTACTCCAGGCCCGTATTCAGTTGAACATTATGGATGCAAAATCAGTAATCAAATTGATTTCATTGAAAGCAGGATTAGTTTTCCGTTTGCTTCAACAGTGTAAAATGTTGCTCTCATTTTTGCTGTGTTAACCGTTGAGTCAACCAAAATGAGATCAACTGGAGTATTCAAAGGAAGTTACATCATAACAGCAAATTTTGATTTCTTTCAATTTGATCTTCAGCTTTGCTCGGGCTGGGTTTACCCTAACCGTTCTCAACACCTTCAAATGCAGCTTCCGATCCTTAGTTCCACTACGACGCTCGCTATGATCCTACCGATCGATAGTATGCCACCCACGGAATTGACTTTGCGGTTTTTGAACCTGACCAGGTTGGATTTTCCAAGAGGGTGTCCAATATTAATTTCTTTTAAACAAAATTAATCGTGACGAACTTGTCAACACTGAACGAGAAAACATTTCAAAACAAACTGCTGTCAAAACATTCCAGATTCGACCGCTAGTAAAATAAACAGTGCGTCCAGATATTAAATGACTCAAGCTTTATTCGCATAACAGTTCTATGTATATAGGAAATCCACAGGACATGGGATTGTTATGCGAATAGCGGCAGTGCAGGAGTGAATGTGAATAACAACGAAAAGAAGCCAGTTGTCGAATCTTATCTTAGGCAGGGACAGCTGTTTGTTTTGAACCACGTTTTTTTTAAATGTGTTAGTGAAATCTCACGTCACTTTTCAAATAGACCCATCTACATTATTTTTTTCTTTTTTATATTCATTATTAAGGTGATTTTTAGCAACTTCTGGGCTTGTTAATTACCAAATCTACATTGATCTATTCTCTTCATCGACTCTCTCTTTCGGAAATAACTCGACTACAAAAACGTTTCCTGCCATCTTTGTCGTATTAGATGCTACATTGTTGCTTCTTCCATCGATCTGTGTGTCGAAAATATCCGGAAATATCTCAACATATAGATAGGACTTATTGAAAAGTGGCGCGAGAAATGACCACCACCAGAAATGTCAAGTTGACTATTATATTCATTCTGGAAGGCGGGGGGAGATGACTGTCAAATACGAACAATCGTCGCCTACCTCTCAAAACTGGATCCAAACGACAACAAAGCCATAAGCAAAGATGGTTTGTTGATGTTTGGAACCAAATTCACATATTGATACTCAATGAGCGTAAACAGGTAGCCGGCGCCGGTGGTGTAGTGGTAAGCGTGACTGCTTTCTAACAATGGGTCTGGGTTCAATCCCAGCCGAGGTCGGTGGGATTTTTCTGAGGCATAAAAATCTCTGATCCCGTCTTCCTTCGGAAGGGAAGTAAAGCCGTTGGTCCCGGCCCATGTGTGTTGAATGGGTGCGATATCCTACGCAGGTGTGGAAGCTACCTTCCTGCACATTCGATTGCCGTCAATGGATGGCAATCGATGTCCGTCGGTGATTGGCACTAGATTGCGAAACAGAGACCGACGTTAAATAAAGGAAAGAAAAAAAAGAGCGTAAACAGGTGATGCCCAGTAAACTTGCCGTCTCTTTTGTTCTCGCGCTGATTATATGGATGACGAAGTTTGACGTCACACTCCTTCAACCGGTTAAACGGCGCGGGAGAACGAAAGAGATGACAAATTCACTGAGCCTTACATATTTACATCTCATTGATGGATGTTCAGTAGGCGGATTTGACAGCACATTCCGCCCCTGCTGAAAAGATGTTAAGGCTGTGCAGCGTTGCCAGATGAAACGATTTATCGGTATTTGTACCGATTTTCGAACTTGATACCGATATACAGATAAGGTTCATCAGAATACCGATTGTAGAAATTTTATACCGATTTATACCGATTTTTCAAATAATCAAAATGTCAACATATCTTTATGAATATGTCAATTTTCTTAAGATATTCAAAAAATTATTTATCTTTAAATATTTTTTCTGCTTGATACTCTTTCGACTAGTGTTTCCATTTCCTCGGCGTTTTCGGCAACACAGGAATTGGGAAACGGTTGATGGCTCATCATGATGGAATTATCCTGGGAATCGAGAAATACTTTTAACTTTTTTGTTACCGAAAAATTTCATCAGAATGTTAATTTTATAACGTTCTAACGCTTATTTAATCTTCCCTTAGAAGTTTCTTCTAGCTTTCCCCTGGAATTTTCTTTCACCTTACGCCTTATGTTATTTTCAGATTCCTCCCAGAAAATTATACCGACATCACTCGCTTCTCCTGGCTTCGCTTGAAAGGTTATTGAATATTGTGCTTGCCATAGAAGATTCTACCGGTTTCCACCGGAAATTTCTTTGGACATCCCACAGAAATCTCTTTCTTCCGGAAATTGTTTGCGCCCAATTTCTTCTAGAAGTTTCTTTCGATTATACCAAAAACCCTCTGGTTTCTGCTTGATGAAGTTTCTGACTTTCTTCCCAACTACCTCAAGAGGTTTCTTCCAGTTTCGAATTCTCCCAGAAGATTATTTAGTCTTCCTCTAGAAGTTTCTCCGTGAGCTTCTTCCGGAGGTTTTTTTTTTCGGCTTCCATTCGAGGGATTCTCCGAGCTTCTTCTAGCTTCCCCTGGAAATGGCTATTCATAGAATGTTCTTCCGATTTCCGAAACCTTTCTGGCTTCCTCTGGATGTGTCATCCGATTTTTCCCGAAAGTTTCTTTAAATTTTCCCCAGAAGTTTCTCAGCATTTTTCTTGGAAGTACCCCAGATGCTTTTTCGATTTTTCTTGGAACTTTCTCCGAAAAGGCTGCTTCTATTTTTGGAAGTTTGTTCGGATTTCTTCAGAAGCTAATTCCCGGAATTTTTCCGGCTTTCCTGGAAAGGCCGTTCTTAATCCAAAAGTTTCGAAAACATTTGATGCCTATAAGCTTGAAAACATCTGGCAACGCTGAAGTTTATTTGAAATTTTTCCATCTTTCAAATTTAAGTAAATATACCCCAAATGGAACACAGCCTAAGAGCAGCAAATTTAATTGCATGGGCCAAGGAGAAGTTGAAAGCTAAGTAATAAGTAAAAAGCAACGAGAAAAATAAGATTCATGCTTTGTTAGAAGTTCTCCTTATCAAGGAAGTTTTAAAATGAAGATTTTTACCGAAGACAACATATCAAGTCGACTGGCAACTCTTTCATTTTTTCGTACAACCGCTATGAGGCATCGCGTTATCTACCGTTCAAAGGTAAATGCTTCGAACGAATTTGATAGCAAAGATTACATCCTCCGAAAAAAAAAGGTTTGTGTATTTGCTAATTTTTCCAGCGTTGCTCCCACCTTCGCTCTAGTGCAGCGCTACTGTATGTGTCGGTTGGATTCTGGCAAAGTTGCCAGTCTTCTTGATATGATGTCTTTGTTTTTACATAACAGCCACAACTTGATCAATCATTTAAATTTTACGAACCTCTTAACGGAATCCCTTTATGAAGAGCTTTGAGTGTGTTGGTTTATTTCCTTTTAATTCCGTTATAATTGCTTATCTTTTGAAAGATACGCGTATTTCGTCTACTACTTGCAGACTTCATCAGTGCCAAGTACTCAACACCACTGAAGAATCCATTTTTTATCTACGAGTTATATCAATAGGTATCCACTGCCATGTCACAATTTACCTAACCAGGTACCTAAATTTAGTCTCGAGTATCCGTTTCCTTGATCTCCTGCTGCTGAATACTAAATCTAGGCCAAAACTTCTAAACTTCGAAATCAATAGTTTGGTAATGTTTTTGTCGAAATTCACCGCTACCCGTTTTAAACCCTCAGTTACTGGTGTAAGAGTTGTCGAAGTATGTACGCCTAAAATGATCCCTTGTTCTTTTATCGACTGCTGCTTGAATTGTTTTTTTTTTTCTTGATATCCATTAAGTCTAGCGATTTCAAAAATGTGAGCTATCGCTAAGAGGAAGAGTTTGCATCCTGTGAACCATGTGGTGAAAAGCGGCCATTTTTTGTTGATGGAAATGGTTTGAAGTGCTTATGCTCTCTTTGTATTTGTTGGTTTCCTATAGATTTCGAAATTGAACGAAGACGTTTCCCTGTTGATGAGAAGATCTAAGAAGGGGAGTTTGCCGTCTCTCTCTTCTTCGTGAGTGAATTTGAACGTTGCTTATGGCCTCCAAAAATTTTGATAAATCTACCCTTTTGACAATGCTAAAAATGTCATCCACGTACCTATACCAACACTTGGGCAACAAATTCCAATCCTCCAGAGTATTTTCTAGGTTAGCCATGAACAATTCACATAAAAATGGAGAAGGCGGATTTCCCATAGGAGCACCTTTAGTTTGTTTATAAAACTTTCCTCTGAAAATGAAACAATGTTCCTCCATACAAAGACGAGTTGCTTTAGAAGCCAATCCTCTAAAAGGCTGATGGCTTCCTTTACTGGTACACTCGTAAAAAGTGCTGTGACATCAAATGAAACCATGACTTCATCTTTCCGAATCTCTCCTGATGTCTGAAGTTGATTTGCGAATTCCTGTGTGCTATTAACTGAGCGAGTGGTAAAGGGTTTAGGCATATTTTGAAATTCCTTTACTAGCCATTTGGCAAGCTTATGAGTGGGGGATCCTTCAGCCGAGATAATCTCCCTCATTTCGTTTCCTGGTTTGTGTATCATTGGTAAACCTTTGATCCTAGGTAGAATAGGGTTTCAAACTTTCAATTGATTCGTAGTGTTGCCAATAAACGCCTTGCACTCTTTCGACGAGGGGGTCAATCCTCAACTGCTTGTATGGGCCATTAGTATTTTTCCGTCATCCGATTGTCATAGCCCTCTTTGTTCAAAATCACTACTGCATTACCTTTGTCCGCTTTTGTATAGAATACCGGCTTTGTTTTTAGTTCGTTGAGAATTCGAATTTCCTTTTTTTCGGTTTTACTATGTGAATGTCCCTTTCCGTTTTGTTTTGTTTCTGAAATAATATTCATGACAGTATCGTGTAATTGAATAGAAAATGTGTGAGTGATTGCTGTCTCCATGTCAATGATGGCCTCTTCCACGTCAGGTTTTGAGAGGATCGCATATCCTAATCCCTTGTTGAGAAGTGTCAATTGTTCTTCTGAGAACTGCTGCGTCCAGCGATTTACCACAAAACCTTCGACGGATTGAACCATAGCTGTGTTAACTGAACTGTGTGATTTCTGGTTTATCTGCTGTGTTGTGTAATTCCAATGGTATTGTAGTGACCTGTAGGAAATACGCGTATCTGTCAAAAGATAAGCAATTATAACGGAATTAAAAGGAAATAAACCAACACACTCAAAGCTCTTCACACAACTTGATGTTGAAAACGACATTTTCGTAAACTTCGCTTCCATGATCCTTCATTATAATGGAAAGTCACGTGCACCCTATTTGTCATCATCACAGCGACTGACCGCATCTTGTAAAGCATCGTCTATCATCACCTACTTAGTTCTTAGCGCTCCACTGCTATTAATCCCGAAGCCTGATGGATTTGTATGATCTATGCGAATGTGTTATAAGCAACCGTCTAGGTTAAGGTACATGAATAATAAAACCACCCCTCACTAGATCCTTTGCCCCTGTGGCAATGATGGAAGGGCAAAGAGGTGTGGATGTAAATTAATTCTTTGCCACCACAGCAACATGGCTGTTTTATGGTTACGAGCCTTTCGGTAGTTGTTCATCCGGGGCAACAGAGATGATGATTATTATTCGACTGAAATGTAAATTAATGATTGTCGATTGGGAGAGTGTTAAATTTCAATTACCTTGATAGGATCCAATAATCAAAACAATTGAAGTGAAAATGGAGCACAGCTATGTGAATGCATAATTTTGGAATAATAAACACCTCAACACGATTTAAAATGTATTAAATATTTATTTCCGTGTAAAATAAAAAAAAAACGTGTGAAGTAGAAATAGCTCGAGAAACTTCCGGAGAAAGTTGGAAAAACTTTTATGAAAAGTAGAAATAAATTCCCTGGAAGAATTGGAAGAACCTTCCAAGGGCAGCTGCATGAATCTTTAGTACGAAGTCAGTAAAGTTTCTGGACGAAGAAAGTTCCAAGCGAAACCGGTAGACGCTTCCGAGGAAAGTTGAAACAGACTTCCAGGAAAACTGTATGGCTGGGAGTAAAGTCAAAAACAAAGGCAGTCACAGGGACTTCTGGGGAAGCCGGAAGAAACTTTGTTACCTGTTAACTCGGGATAAGGGATCTCAGGGTCATTTACTCTTGCTTGTATCGTCCACTTCTACGTCAACTATGCGAATTCCAAATTAACAGGAGCAACTGCACTGAATCGAAGACAACGAATCAAGAAGATTGACAACTCTTCCATTTTCTCATACGCACGCTATGAGACAGGTACAATCGCGTCATCTGCCGCTCAAAGGTAAAAGCCTGGAACGAATTTGATAGCAAAGATAACATCCTGAGAAGAAAGGTTTGTGTATTTGCTCATTTTTTCTATGCGTTGCTTCCACCTTCACTCAAGCGCAGCGCTATTGTATCTGTCGCTTGGATTCTGGCAAAGTTGCCAGTTTTCATGATATGATGTCTTTGACTGAATGAAAGCTCAACACCCACGAAGAAGAAATTTTAACTAGTATCTCATGGAAGGCGACGCCTGATGTTTCCCTTGTGAACCCGGTTTCAGACGGAATTACGGACATGGTGAAAATGTGTTAACCAGGGCCGCTCCTCTAAATAATAGACTACCACTGAAGCTACTTTTCTATTTTACATTTGTATATTCGTGACGTCACAATTTAGGGTACTTGCATGCTTTATTTTCGGACCTGGATCCATGTTTACGCTGGTGATGATACAGTTGGTCGTGCTGGCGATGATAACGGTGGTTGACAGCGATGGATGACAGTTGTAGCGGTGGTGTAAGGTGAAGGTGGTATGGGCGGACGACAGCAGCCGGATAATTTATCCGCAAGGGCGAAAGAGGATAACCGAAGATAATGATGATGATAGCCGGGGACTCGATTCAACCCGCTAACATTAGCGTTGACCACGCTGTGGCTTTGGCTACGGTGGGTTTACGATGACGGATGGATAGTTTTAATAATGGCCGATGTGGCTTTTGTGGGCAGTCACTGCATCCCCATATGGCTATAATCACAATGGCGGCCATCCGAGACGTCGGAAACACCCAGCCTCTTCGCGGATCACGGAGTACCACCGGAATTCCACTCACCGAACACTTTCCTGTCGGATTAAACCACAAAATAAAAGAAAAAGGCCATTTGGACCTAACAAGCAACATTATTTACCCTGTGACGTCAGTTTTGTAAACCTGCATAGTTTTCACAATCTTACAAACTAATTACTTTTTTCTTATAGTTTTCCTGGTTTCTGTAAATTAACTTCACTCTTTTTTAACGTACTAACTCCGTGTACTATTTACAAGGATCCGAGCAAGAATCTACTAAAATAAGAGACAAACACTGAAACTAACACGTTTTCACCATGAGGTTATTTAATTTACTATCTCTGAATTACTGTAACACACACGCGCACTTCTACGCCGTTCTAGGATAAGTTGGGAGTAAGTAAGTCTTTTTTCGAGTAGAAGCTGAGCTATATCAATCTGAACATTGCATTAGATCCTAAGTAACATTGACAGATTCTCTTTGCATCCCCACGGCCATGTAAAGACATTCCCAGGTATTTTCAGCACACAGATCGATAAAAGAAGCTTTTACCTAGCATCTTATACAACAAACACATCAAGAAACGGTTCTGTGATCAAGTTATTAACGAAAGAGAAAGTCGACGAAAAGAATCGATCAATGTTACTTAGGACCTAATGCAATGTTCAGCTTGATATATATACATTTTAAAATAATAATGTCCATAATCTTGAACATTCCAATTGAAGAATCAAAGTGACGATTGACTCACAGATGGCGAGTGCATGACCTTTTTTTAGCACATCTAGTGTAACATTTGAAATGGGCCTATGTAAAAAACGTAAACAAACCAGAAAATGAATTTTAAATTTTTCCGCCAATATTCAATTCATATTTAAGAAAATTGAAGTATTTTAGGCATTTACTTTGTTCATAATAACAATAGTAACTGTATCTCAGTATACAACATCCAAAATATGCGAAAAGCTTTCAAAAATATATGAAAATCGATAACCATTTTAATTTCATAAATTAATATGCCTTTTTGTGAATCTTTCAATGGTTAGGCCCTTTTTGTTAAGCCGTTGTGCTTGTCATCACAAAGGGTACGCCCTTTGCTAAGCCTTTTCGCAACGTCAAATAAATTCAAAATAAATAATTGGCCCTGCCTCAAGCAGTAGGGCCTAGCTTTGGTTTGAAAATTTTCAATCATCGGCCCTTCTACGTCACTAGGTTTATCAAATAAATGAATGGTTGGCCGTTTTAGCGTGCGTATTAATGAATCGAAAATGGAGTTATTTTTAATGATTTGTCTCGATTAAGCGGAACTTTCCTACACGATTAGTAGCTATCAAGCGGTGCTAAAGAATGGAATCAAAACCCAATTTGTTTATGTTTTGGACATAGGCCCATTTCAAATGTTACTCGAGACATCATCATTTTTGTAATTGTTGATTTGAAAACTAGGTGTCGCATGACCAGTTTTGACTTTGCTTTGATTCGCCAATTGATGAATTTACGTTACGGTCGACCAGCAGATGGAAATGATGTGAAAATGATAATGACGTTTTGCTACTTGTCAAATCATATGGAATATTTTCTAGTACATCATCACTTTTGTGGTTTTGGATTTCAAACCTAGGTGTCGCATGCACTGGTGCAGTTTCGCGTAAATTCATTAATTGACATTTGATAAATTTAAGCAAAGGTAAAACTGGACATGCGACACCTAGTTTTCAGATTTGCAATTACAAAACTGATGATGTACTAAAAATATTCCATACGATTTGACAGGTAGCAAAACGTCATTATCATGTTTCACCTCATTTCCATCTGCTGGTCGACCGTCACGTAAATTCATCATTTATGTTTTATTTTATGAAACACCTTGCTCTCAAAACCTTACGCGCCATCTGTGGATGAACTCAGGTACTAGTAGGGCTGGAATATGTTTTGCTTGCTCAAACTGATCTAACAGAATCGCACTCGGATCGGTACTAGTGGAAGTGGAACAGGCTCACACACTCGCAAGCCAATAAGTGAGTGGCACTGTTACCAAAGATTCAGTAAAAATGCTCGTTTAATCTGAAGGGCACATTCGTTTTATACGATAATCAGCTTGTGGAGGAGCCTACAAGTAATAATTTGGAACCACTGGTTACAATTTTAATTTTCAGAAGAGTCATCCATGGGAAGTCTGAAAGAACTTCAGGGTGAAATGGGAAATAATTTCCGCTTCCAGAGGATCCTGTTGGAACCGAGGGGGACGAAAGTAATCTATTATACATTTAATTTAACGGATTTCAATAAAATTTGCTTCATAAAGTAGATTTTTGTGGATTTTTCCGATTCGTAAAGAATTATACCGATATCACCCGATTTCATTCGCTTTTCATCAATAATCTTGAATAAGTCAGAATTATCCAACGCTCTCTTATTTAAATTTTAATGTGTATCACGGTTTGTGTTCCGGAGAAGTCGATAACATACAAACACCGTCCTTTAGTTGTGCCGAAGAAGAAACTTTAAGGCTAAAATTTATTTCAAAAGACTCAATGAGGTTATGTTTATAAAAGTGTTTTCTACTACTCACAAAACGGTATTCTTTTGTGGTTACCGGTTATCGACTATCTCTCGCTTCTTTCATGCGATGCGGACGATAATTTCTGACCTATCGAAGCACAACATTAGTTACTAATTAACAAATTTAGTTCCGTCTTACACTTATAGCTTTCTTTTGAATTTCTCTACCTAATTTCTCGTTCACAGATTAAAACATTTTACACAAGCAATTTTCGTTTGAGAGTATATACAACGCGTTTTTCAGTTTTCGTCTTCTTCCTATCATCGGATCAGTTGTTTAGGTAACCGTGTTCCCAGTTCACCTATTCGCTGCCCAGTCGAGGGGCCTCCGCCACAGTTTGACCAACCGGTCCGCACTCGTGTTTATTTCAGTTACCATGGGGACGTAATTTGTGATTAACCCCGGTCCCTTTCAAATTGTATCATTATTTATGTATGGCCATATATTTGAAATGACATTTCGCATTCATCTAGTGATGGCCGATTTTCATTCGAATAATCGATTAACGAACCGAAAAGTAAAATATTTGCAATCGGTTATATCATGCCGATATAAGCATTAACTTTTCCAGAGGATCATCACCCATCGTTTCAAACATGTGCATGTGTAGTTGTTAATCAAGTAATTAAAAAAATGGAACATCTCTGATTTTGGGGTGACTGTTTTGATTAAAAAGAGCGCCAAATTTCATCTCTACCGAGGGGGCAGCGAAACCACAAAATTACCTTGCATACGGGGGGTATTCATTGTATGAAAGGGACCGTGAAAGAGGACACTAAAATAGAAAGTTATTCTTCCGACTGTTTCATCTTAGTATTCTTCTTTGGTTTGACTGTCTGTCACTTTATTTTTTTATCGAACCTCGGACTACCAACTAGCCAGCAGCAGCTGCTTTTTGATATTTTCAAAAAGTTGTGCCCAAATAGCATTAACCCACCAAAAATTCTACTTTCGCCCAACCATCTACAGCAGAAGCACACTCCAAAGCTCTTCGTATGAAGCTCCCAACCAAAGAATTTCTTTCATAGGATTTAGACCTCCATTCCTCACCGAATACTTCTGAAATACAGCCTTCAGCCGAAATTCGTTTGCCTTCGCAACCACTTCCACCTTCTAGTTGGATGTTCCCGAAGTGCGGTATAAGAGGTGAGGAGAAAGGAAACTAGTGGACTCTTTCATTCTGACGGTGTTCTTATGCAACAGCAGACGTGACGTCACGTCTGTTGCTGCATAAGAAGACGCGAGAACGAAAGAGTCCACTAGTTTCCTTTCTCCTCACCTCTTTTACCGCACATCGGGATGTTCCAACTTGGAACACCTCTTAAGGTGATTCGCTGTGACATCCTTATTCCCGTAATCACTTCGAAACTTTAAGTGCACAAATATCAGCTTCCTCGACACGTGCAGCATTTAAATTATTACTCCACGTTTGCTGCACTGCAGTATACATGAAGTAGCAATTTCAAATGAAAAGGAGCACTGATTTCCGAGATTTGTGTAATTGAAAATTCGAAGTGGAAGTACATTTATAGCCATTTGTGGACTCAACAAGGAATCACCTTAATTGTGACATTATCATCGTCCTCATCTTTCCGTTTTCCATTGTCTTGCATCCTTTTTTAATTGTTAACTCCCTCTATTGAAACCGAAAAATCCTTTGGTTTCTTCCCCCATACGGCCACTAATGTGATGTAAACAGGGGAGGCAATGTGAATGTTTGTCCATCCCATCAACCATTCAAACAGTGGGAGAATGAAAGAGACGACAAAATCACAATGTTTACATCGCATTGTACCGCACCGAGGCGCTCCTTCGCGGCGTCCTCAACAGCGTTGCCAGAATGTTTACAAGCTTATCGGTATCAAAGGTTTTCAAAAATCGGTATTTATCGGTATTTACTATTTTAATTAATTTTAATATTTTTGCCGTTTTTGAAAGCGATAATTTTAACTTTTGGACTATGATCGGAAAATTCTGGACGAAAACTCCGGAGTATGTTTGAATTAGCTTCTAGAGGAAGCTGAAAACAACATCCAGCGATAGAAGAAAGAAGCTCTCCTGGAAGAAATTTGAGGAAAGTTCTGAGAGAAGTCGGAAAAAAACATCCGCGGAACTTCCAAAACATAAATTGAGAAACCTCTGGCGAAAATTTAAAGAAACTTTCAGAAAAAATCAGATGTGCTTTAAAGGAAGGCAGAAATGTTTCGGAAATTGGAAGTAAATTCCAGAAGTAGCCATTTCCAGGGAAAGCCAGGAGAAGCTCGGAAAAACCTTCTAATAGAAGTCAAAAAAAGCAACGGGACAAAATTCCAGAACTAGACGAAGGAAATTTCTGGGAGAAGTTTAATTGAACTTCCAGGAGAAGACGGAAGAAACTTCCTGGAGACGCTGGCAGAAACTTCCTAAGGTTGATTGGGAAAAAAATTCTGGAGAAGTCGGAAGTCAGAGCGCTTACGGAGCAGTCGAAAGAAACAATGTGGGATGTGCTAATGATCCAGAAAGTGTTCATAAACAGCCCTGAAGCCCTCGCAATGCCCCTGAAGTTTTTGGAACATTCCTGAAATGTACTTAGGGATTTTAGGCTGTTATGGAGTACTCTGATCATTTTTGAAATACTTGGAACTTCCCTAATTATAATGAGACTACCGGAATATCTCTAATCAACTTTGAAGGTCTCTAGACTTTCTTGAAGATTACGAAATTTCTAAAGCGCACAATTTTCTTGAATTAATTGTAACATCAGCAATGAAGTTCTCTGATCTTCCCGATTTTTCTAATTTTTAAAAGTTATCGACACTGCCATTAATAAGCACGGAACTTCCCATAAAATGTTCTCACAATGCGCTAATGTTCATGTAACTTCCCTTACTTTTCTTAGATTTGCATGAACCCCACGGAACATTGCTGAAGTTTTCGGAAATTGCCTGAGTTTCTCTGAACTCTTTTAAAATTTCAGCGATTTCATTTCCCATATTAAAAAAAAAACAAGTTTTTCACAATAATTTTCTCCAAAATTCGAGAGCGGGCAGGCAATAATCATATTGATTATTTAAATAAATCGGTATAAATCGGTATAAAACCTCAAAAATCGGAATTCTGAGGAACCTTATCTGTATATCGGTATCTAGTTCGGAATCGATATAAATACCGATAAATCGGTATATCTGGGAACGCTGCTTCGCGGCGTCCTCAAATACCCACGGCGAATGAGAACAACTCAAATTTGAGTTTAGTTCACTCATAATCGCCAAGAGTGCAGGAACTCAGCGATGTGTAAAATTTGTCTCATGGTTTCCTGTGGAAAACCTAAAAAATCTGCCGGAAAATGAGGAAATTGACGAAAATTTTATTCAGTTTCGGAGTAGTACCAATAGACTGAGTAAATCCAATCTTTACTTTTCTCATATTCAGGAATTTTTCCCTGGAAAATCCTGGAAAAACCTGGGAAAACATGAGGCAAATTTACTCATCGCTGAGTTCCTGCACTTTTGGCGATTATGAGTGAACTAAACTCAAATTTGAATCGTTCTCATTCGCCGTGCCGTATTCTGTCATGAGATAGTTAGAGATGTGACCCGATATTATAGAGATGTGATCGATAAAAAACTATATCTAGATAGAGCAGGAGTTAGGGCGTAGCAGCTTTTGTAAACAATGACTTCTCTCGACGATTTCTAGGAATTCAAGGTACGCCCACGCAAACCAACATAAGCATTAGATAGAGGAAGCCTTCCCCTATCCGATGGTGATCTTGATTTGTGTGGGCGAGCCTTGGTTTTCTAGAATTATTCGAAAGAAGTCATTGTTTACAAAAGCTGTTACGCCCTAATTCCAGCTCTATCTAGATATTTTTTATTTTGGAGATAATTTATCGGATAAAGTGGATTTATTCAGAAATGAATCGATTTACCAAAATAAAGATTTTTTTTATAAAACTTGAATAAATCTGGGAGTTTTGTCCCCCTAGGTTGGAAGGGAAAGTTTAACGAAACTTCCGTTGAACGATGGTAGAATTTTCCGGAGAAAGTTGGAAGAACCTTTCGTTAAAAGATGGGCAAGTTGGATAACAAAAAACTTCCGGGAGATTTTGGAAGAAACGTCCGTGTAAAGTCGGGTGAAACTTCCGAGAGAAATCATGAAGAAATCGAAGAAACCGTTTAAAATCTTCAAGGGGAAGTTGGAAGAAACTTCCAGATTTCGGAAAAATCTTCCGGTGGAAACCAGGGCGAATCTGGTGAAACATCCGGAGGGATGTTTGCGGATGAAAACAAAATATTTAAATATTGAAATATGTTGCATGCTTCATAAGTCGATCGGCAGAAGTTCAAATTCTAATAATCGGAAATTATTCCTGGTCACCGAATAACAATATTTTCCTATTCCCGGGTAGCTAGAAATGGCCGGGAAATGGATTGCTTTAAGCGATCTAAATAGTCAACTCCGGAAGTCTACGAATAAACATTAATTTCTGATATCTCGATATCTGTCTTATAGGTCAACTCCGTAAAGTCAACACCTTACGGAATAAGTCTACATAATAATTGGCTCAACTCAGAGCCGTACTCAAGATATTTTTCGGGATAAACTCTCATTTTTGCGGCTCCACCCCACCTCCTGACATTCATTTTTACGATGTTCCATCACATTCGTACCTATTTTTTCTGACATGGAGTGGGAGTTGTTCTACATTCAAATCCGTTTTTTTTTCCAAGATGTCGTAGAACTTTGATGAAGTTGTTCAAACTTTTCTTGAACTTTTCTTATGTTTGATTTTTTTCCATGGATTTGTTTTCCGTCGATCTTGTTTTCCGTGCTGAGCACCAATGCTACCGACGCCAGGAAGGCAGCTCCCACACCTGGACCCTACCTAGGGGCTGTCCATAAACTACGTAGACAGTTTAGGGGGGGGGGGGGGGGGTGGAGGTTGACAATTATCCACGGCCCATACAAATTTTAATTTTTTTTGTATGGACAATTGTCTACGCAGGGGGAGGGAGGGGTCAGTAATCCTAAAAAAAACTATCTACGTAGTTTATGAACAGGTTAAAGCTCATATCATTTTGATAGAGTTCATTGAACTCTCATGAAGTTCCTAGAACTTACCAGGAGGACATTGAACATACCTTACCCTATTTGTATGGGAAATCCGTTTCGAACGGAACAGAGAATAGGGGTGATTAACTCCTCCGAAACAAATCACTATGGTTCCCACTAACTACCCATAACAGGTAAAACACTGCCAAAAAATATACTTTACCAAAGTGCAGAAAGATTTATCAGAACCAGAAATGGGGTGTTAATCCCTGTTGTTGAAATATCTCCCCACAAAAAGTATTATCCAGCAACTAGCAGACAACCCAGCACGACAGTAATGTCACCCGTGGAAAAGTTTGGAAGACCCGGACTCCGACTGCTACAAGTGCCCATGTGATAGAGAACAAGAACAATGTGCTGAAAAAGTGTGCAGGCATAAAACAAATTGCGAAAATAGCTATCTACTGTGACGGAGGTGTGGAAATGTACCGAATCGTTGCTGTGGCGGTTTGCAGCCCGCCGTGATTTTGTGGGTATCGTCGGCAGATGTGCACATCTATGGGTTGTGCTGTGTGTGTGTGTAAGGTGGGGAGGATCCAGGGATAAGCAAAACAGTAAAAAGTACGACCGAAAAACTAGCTTTTTGTTGTTGTTGTTGTTAGTACAGAACAGTGAGGAATGCATACCGGATAAGTAAGAACACTTACTAAGACACAATTGTTGCACGAAAGTGATTCCCCGTTCCACCGCTACTGACGGAATTCCAAACTATGTATTGGATGGTGGAAGATTAACGATTTCTGGGATTACTTCCGCCGATTCTTTTCCTTTTCCTACGCCGGTCGGTTCTTGCTAAACGAGGCAATTATCTTGTACCCAGTTTTTACTCCGTTCTTTGCGGGGGAAGATAATAGTACTTGCACTTGCAAACAAGAAAGCAATCCCTGCCAGTGTCTTGTTCAATTCTGCTGTGGTAATTCGAGAAATAAATTAAACAAAAAGGAAAAGTCAATTATGGTATAATTGTTGGGGAATCAGGATCAGGATGGACCCGGAAAAAATATATATTAAGGATGGAGTTGGTTTGGATTTTTGGACGGGGGGTCCAATATGTGTATGAAGCATAATTTGAAAACCTGAAGCTTTTTTTTTCCAGAATTTACTAATTTGAAGTCCACATCCAAATCATTGTTGGACCCCCCAGGAAAGGATCCCCGCTCTATGGCGACATACCGACTCATCGTGGTCCGGGTTGGGGTGGTGGTGGAATGGCAACTTCTAACAAACAAAGAAACGAGCCTTGCAGCAATATTGCAAAGTTCATCTGAAGGAAGGCAGGCAACCGCCAGGGCGACTGACAATGAACGTGTGCGAGAGAAGGATAATAATTGGAGGAAAATTTCCGGATGCCAAACCAGAATAAGGGGGAAATTGTCTGGAAAAGCGGATGTTTTGCGTCGGTTGTTTCGAGGGGATCCCTGTTATTTGATAAGGTGGGGGTATTCTGCCATTGATTGGATTTCTCAACCTACCTGTAGATTGATCAGCGGGGTGAAATCCTCCATTCCTTTTTTCGCTGCTCACGCTCCAATGGAAGAAGCAAACACTGATGATCTACTGAAAACTCCCGGGCACACTGCAGTAGGTATCCGGGGAAACAGAAGCAATGCAAATTCGGTATCACTCTTTTCACTTCGTTTTCTTTTGCTTATTACTCAGTCCCCTATTCTTGCTTTGTTTTGTTGCGGTCACCACAATCACACTCCTCTTCTTGGTGGTGTGAAACACATACACAACAAACGTTTACACAATCGCTCCTACTGTTTTCGCCTTTTCACTATTCTAATAAAAATGCACCAGCCTTGGGAGACTACGTAACTGCGTTTTATTCTCCTACTGTCCACCCAAAATTCGCGAAACATCCGACGTCCCAGTTGAGGAGCGCACAATCGACGACGAAAAATTTCAATTCACACACAATCGCGGACAATCACTCACTTTTGCCTATTTTTTTGCACTTTGGATGCTCAAAATTCTGTGTCCACACGAGAGCTTAATCCTCCCCGTTGCTTGCTTGATGGCCGATCTGATATCCAATGCGAGCTCCAAACAACGAATGCGACATGCAGCAGTGGTGGATCGAATCGAGTCGCGAGAAAAAAAAAACAACGCAAAGCAAACACCCTTATTTTTCCTATTTTTCTTTTGCTGTTTTTTGTGACAGTTCGCAATAATATAATATCGAAGATAATTATCCAGAACAGCTCTACCTCTTGGTTGACTACTCCAGCGTTGCCAGATATACAGATTTCTTATTTTCACAGATATCCAACTGTAGAGATTTTATCACCATTTTAAACCGAGTTATACATTTTTTTCAATAATCAAAGTGATGCCCGCGCTAGAAAAAAAACCTATTGTAGGAGACTTTTATTTATGTTTTTGAATATTTAATTTTTTTTGTAGATGCTCAAAAGTCTACTGGCGTCTTCCAGTAGAACTTTTGTGAGTTTTCGCCACCTACATTTCGAAGTGAGAACTGTTATATGGATGATGGTTACAAAACTCTAAAAGGGAAATTAGCGATTTTTGGGGGAAAATTGCTCCATGAAGCCAAACTAATCTTTTCCCGGGGAAACTGTTACTTTAATCGTGTAGGAATACGTTTTAGGTATAACTAACTAATCATTTCTATTTTACACTCACATGGAAAGTTTACCTTCTGCGCATCTTTATTTTTAGGAAAATGGCAGGGAAAATGGTTATATGAAAGTGAAATCTGAGTGCATTTACTAAGGAAAGCTTTTATCATGCCGGTGAGATTGGAGAAATGGTTGTCTGGGGCGGTATTATCAACAATCAATACGAAATTAACGATTTTAAATTGGCTAACTACTTGACTAGCCTATTGGTCCCAAGCAAATCAATAAACGTACCCAAGGGGTAAGACAACTGTACTCAGAGTTGATATATTTGCAGTGAGTAAATTTGTGTTACTCATATTTACTCAAAAATAAACAAAGTAGTCTAATATTTTTCATCACAGTCCCGTCTGACAGAATGTTTTGAATTCAAGATTTAATTTTCATTCATTAAAAGATCCAAGTTAGATGGCTCTTGTCCAGGCCAGGCGATGTTTAGGACTCTTTTGCTTTCTAGGGATGGATGGCTAAAGCGAGGGCTGAAGTAATGTCTTTGAAGTTTTTGGTGATGTGGTGGTGTTAGTGTTTCCATTTCCCAGCCATTTATAGTAACCCGGGAATCTTAAAATCGCTGAAGACTCTTCCCGGCAATCGGGAAATATTTTCGGTAGCTATTTATTAAAACTTGAACTTCGTCAGGATTTCCTCCGGAAGATTTTACCGACAATTTCTGGAAGTTTCTTCCAACTTTCCCTTGAAGATTTCAACCAGCTTCTTCAGAAGGATTCTTATGATTTTTCTGGGAGTTTCAATTCTAGATGCTCAACAAATCTCACTCTAGCGAATCAAACTTCGAAAAATATTCTTTCATTTCTCTCATCTACTTGCATCGCGCATCATCTTTTTGCATCTCTTCATAATCGACATCAATCTTCTTTCTATCTACTCCGAGGCGGACGACTCTATCTACAATGCAAAAAAGATTGTGTTTTGCTGTAGCTAGCAACGCGCACACTGAGTTGTGTGATCATTTTTAATATACATGGTTTTTGTACAAAAAAGAACCGCTTCTCGGGAAGTCAAACTAGTTTCCTGGGAATCGGGAAATGATAATTCTGGTAAATTGCCCGGGCAGGAAACACTAAATAGTGTGACTTCAAGACTAAGGAAGTAGGAATTTGGCCAAATGTTTTCAGAAGATTAATTTTAGCTCATGAAAATTAGTATTCAATCTCACAAAATCGGTCAAAAAGGTTTCACATTTTGTTGCATTGCATGCCTGAAATGAGGAAACTCATCATTAATAATTATTATTAATAATTACGGTGTACCGTGATAAGCAACATTTTATTTACCAGCATTCATAAAGGAAGAGGGATTCAAATCTTTGAGAATATTTAGCTGGAAAAAGTCAGAGTTAGTGTCAATTCTCTTCAGAAGCGTTCATTGTTTCCACTGATGCTCCTGCAAGACACGAGATGCATCAATAGACATCAAGCTCCTGCAAAAAGACATCAATGTGTCTATTTGAAGGGCTTGAAGTTGAAAAAGGGTGAACAGGAACGGGTTGAATTTTCATCGTCTGATGTTATTGTGATGATCCATATTTAGCATAAAAGGAGCATTGTTGAATGTGGTCTTTTATTTAACTGTTCATCCCCGGTCAAATCTACGTGATGAACTAGCCTACGGCTAAAAATCACGGTAATAATGAAAAAAAAAATCCCAGGTTAGTTCTGGACAACTTCATAGTTGATTCTATTCTGAAACTTATTTGAAGTTTGTCAATGCGCGATCGTCGAAGGGATTCAAGAACCACATCCCATTGTTTCATACTGGGATTGCCCAGAATCCCCCTTTGGATTGACTGGATTATTTGGAATTCCTCCTGGACGGTCATTAGACTGATGCAAATTTTGACATTTTCGCTCCACAGTGCTCAAACGGTTCCAAATCGGGTCCTGATTAGTCTCCCAAAATTTGAACTCATTTGAAAAGAAACTGACTTCTCACAAACCATTTGAAGTTTATATGGAAATTACTATGGGAAAAACTAATGTTTTGTTCATATCCATCTAACAATTTACCATATAGTTCTGCTTTAAAAAATGATAACTGAGCTCGTAGAAAATTTTCTCAGCTACAACTTAGTCCTGAACCACTTTTCAATATAATGTTAGCATCAAAAGTTATCAATAATTCAAGCCACTAATGTCTTACGATTATGCTCAATCAACTGTTCAGCAGGCAACATTGGTGTTTCTGGCGCTTGGAATAGAGCACAAAAATCATGGCTACTATGTCACACTGCAAGATACAGTGTTGCTCACAAAACAGCTGCTCGATCATGCCATAAGATTATCCATCTCTTAAACAATTAATAACTATTTTATTTGACGTTTGGCTCAACAACTACATTCTGCTAAGTTGAAGCTGAGAAAATTTTCCATAAATATTGCTTTTGAATTTTTGAACAGTGCCATATGGAAAAAGGTAAGAAGACAATGAACAAAAAGTTTGGATTTCCCATAGTAATTTCCATATAAACTTCAAATGGTTTGTGCCAAGTCAGTTTCTTTTCAAATGAGTTCAAATTTTGAGAGACTAATCAGGACCCGATTTGGAACCGTTTGAGCACTGTGGAGCGAAAATGTCAAAATTTGCATCAGTCTAACGGTCATGAATCCCCCTCAGTATTGAGTGAAATCCTTCCTGTGATTGTGTGGAATCTCCGCTGGGATAGTCCATATTCCTTCTTTGGATATTCCGAAGTCCCCTTTGATATTGTTTGGGGGGCCGAACTGGGATTGTCTAAAATTCTCCTTAGTATTATCTGAAATTCTCCTTAAGAATCTCTACTGAGACTGTCGTAGATCCCCTTTGCGATTAACTGAAACCCTTCTAGAGATTGTACAGAATCATCCTAGGGGCATCCCACTCTAAACTTTGTATTTCTCGCATTATACTCAGAAAGTTCTTACTGATATCTAAGATACCTGCAAATACTTAAAAATACTTAAGAAATATTTAGCGCTAGTTTGTTACCTCCGTTGCTAGACAGATTTTTTTTTTTCGATTGTTTACCCGGTGTCATCCGGGAATTTGTGTGTACGTATTTAGAAAAATCAACTTTTATTCTTTAATTTATTCCTTTTTTGTAGGAATTGAGGAAGAGTCCATTTTGATTTTAGGAATATTACATTGCCAAACCGATTCAACTGTCATTCAAAGGAAGAATAATGAACTATTTGGAAAGTTACTGTGGAAGAAACTGCGTGTGGAAGCTAATTCCCTGAGCAAATGTTCGTATCCCAAAACAATGTCTCCATAAAGATGGATTTTTCGTCCATTAGGTTATTGACCGTTGGACGATAACTTCAGGCCTTTACGCTGATTGAAGTGTGAAAGCTTTCTGCACCATCCGCAAAGCCACATCTCCTAGATTGCCGTCGAATGAGAAGATAATCACATTTCCTCGGTTTTGGAACTATTTAGCAGAAAACATCAAATCAAACCATGATTACAGCGTTAACAAGTCAATTATGCGTTTGGTACGATACTTCTGTTCCAAATCTACTGAACGAAGTCAATAAGAAAATGTGATATGAATGTTTGCACCCATTATTCTCAAAAAACAAAAGAGTGAATAACAATTGCGTTTGAATGGCGTTTCAATGCGTTAGGCCGAGTTTAGGGTCAAGAAGTAGTGTTAGATTTTTAACAATATCTCAACAATGTGTTACTCTTTATCAAATCTTACGATACGTACGGAAAGTTCAATAAAATTGGAAGGCATTTGCATTGAGAACATTCCATTTTGAAAAAATCGTTCTAAAAATAGAGGTAAAGGACGGGTTGTGCTTACTAGGCCCAAAATAAGATCTAAGCCGTATTAAGGCTGAACATAATAAAACCAACATATTCACTCCGTGTTAATCTCGGAACCGTTCTCTAATTGATTCTATCATTCATCAGAAACGGCTATGTGTAAAACTTTAATTTGGACTGTTTGGGGAATGGTTTGAAATAAATTCATACATTTTAACTTAGGATTATTTTACATGAAATTGGTATAAATAAGTAACGTTTTGGAACAAAATCTTTTTATTTGGAATATCAATGGTTTGATATAAATTATAATTTCAGAACAGATTAATATTTTTCTTATCCTTACTTACTGGAAAAAGTGAGAAATTCATGTTGATTTCACATAAAGCCTTCGGTTGCTATCAGGATACTCACTCAACTCCCTCACCAGTCCGTCATAACTCATATTTACCAATGTAAATTTATCAAAACGCGGTACGATACGACCACCAGTGGCAATTGTAATTAGTTCAACTTCGAGCCCACCAGCACAACGTATTTTTGGTAGTTATGCTTCATTGTCCTCTGGCAAATAACCAGCGTAATCCTAGCATCCTTGGCCTGCTTAAAGTCAAGAATTCCATAATCATGCAGCTTGCGATAATTCTTAGCCGAATTGACATTCAACATACGCTTTTATTTTGGCAGTTCAGTTTGAAATCTAGTTAAATAATTGAACAGTTTGATATCGTACTAAACAGCCAGTTCGAAATCATAAATAATTCGCTATCCCTGCTCCAACTTGTTCGCTGAAAGTAAAATGTTTTTGTTGAACTATTTCATAACTAGAATTAAAATACTTACTTATAAACATGATCACACTTCTTCATTTAATTTAAAACATATTGAAACTAGTATTTATATGCTTTAATACGTGATTCAAAGTAATACATTGACGGGATATACAACAGTAAACAACTACATTAGTAACCGGTCACTACGATTAAAAAATCCAAATCTTAAAATACTTAAACATACTTAAGAATACTTATCAGATACTTCGAAATACTAAATTGATACTAGAGCTATAGTTTAGAGTGGGATGCCCCTTGGAATCATCCCTGTATTAGAACGTCATCGGCATGGCAGTAAGGCAAGACAGCTCTGACTGTTCCGTAAGGTCACTATAAAAATCTTAAAATGTTGTTGATTTGCTTTGCTTGACAGTATCGGTTGCTATGTGCATCAGTATCAAGTTGAGCAACGCGAGTTACTCAGAGTTACTCAAAATTAACTCCGATTTTACTCATGATCAAAAGCTGTCTTGCCCCAAGAACGTACCTTATTATCATAGAGGTAACTCTAAGACCAGAAGGTCCCGAAGAAACGAGCTCAACTTTTTGGCTCAGCTCTGGTACTATCTTCGGTCCCAAGCTAATCGATTCACCCCTCGAAAATCCACTAACCCCTCATTTTATCTGTCAAACTTTCATAGCGAATCAAAAAAAACATAGTGTAGTACTGGAATTTGTACTAGAATGGGGCACGTTAATCAATTTGCTTGGGACCAATAGGCTAGTCAAGTAGTGAGCCAATTTAAAATCGTTAGTTTCGTATTGATTGTTGTTATTATAGCCAAAATTCTAGTACTACTCAATGTTTGTTTTGATTCGCTATGAAAGTTTGACAGATAAAATTAGGGGTTCGTGGATTTTCCTATGTTTCGAGGGGTGCATCGATTAGCTTGGGACCAGGGCCTGGACCAGGGTTTACATTGTCAAAATTGTTAGTTGGGTGGTTTCTAGCAACAGTTCTAATGTAATCAAGATAGGTACACGGATAGAAATCACCTTATACCTTTTGGCAAATTACTATTGCTGATTATTCATAAAATGAAACGTGAAACGCATGAATAAAATAATTAATTTTCGTTTCGTGTACTGCTCGATTGGCTCTGGCTGTGACAGTTCGTTTGGGTCAAAACCAGCCAGTCCACTCCTCTCTTATGGACCCTCTCTAGTTGAACCGGAATGATGACTTGGATGGATCGATCCTCTAAGAACGACTGGATGATCTTAGTTAGATCTAAGAGAAGAGGTGACAATACGGGGGCGAAAATGAACCACTTTTCTGTCAAACGTGAACCAGCTCCTGATTGGCGTAAGATAGAGATGGAGATAGATAAAGATAGAGATAGAGATAGAAATAAAAGAGGAAGAAGCCAATTGTCACCTCTTCCTCTTAGAGTTGGATAAAGTATGCACACCAGAGTAGGTACACACTTAGATTAGATTAGAGCACAAATATCACTTCTCACGAAACATTCAACAAGGAAACTGGAACTTAACGTTTGCTGCACTGCAGGGAAATCCAATTTCATGAGCAGTGTCACAACATTGTCTGAGATTTGAGCTCTAGAAAACTTGAAGTGATAGCCCTAATAAAAAAAATGCTAAATGATCGATTATTCAAATAATATTGCAAAATGTTTCTTAACATAGATTTTCGCTTTCAATTTCGCACTCACCACTCCCACCTTGGATCATGTATAACGCTTGGTTTCCATTACATTTTGTCTGATGTTTACTTTTGACTCGTTTGCTCCAAACCAGCTGGTTAATCCTCTTCCATATGTGACATGTGACTTCTTTGTTCTCGAGGTCACAGCTGGTCATGTTTACATAACAAATCCAGCTGGTGAACCTGTTTGCGCGCGAAAACGACAAGGAATAGCTGAAATGGTAAGATGGTAATGGTAATGGTAATGGTAATGGTAACGGTAATGGTAATGGTAATGCTAAAACCACTGAAAAATTTGGAAGCTTCCACATTTCTTCGAGAAAGTCTAAATATTCATAAAAACCACAATAGAACTAATCCACAAATGGTTTGGATGATACCCCAAACAATAATGGAAAAAAATTGTTCCATGTTGCATTTACCTCGGCATTTACTACTCACTCACACGCATACAACATCAGAAACGAACACCAGCTTGTGCAAGCTGCACTGATTTCGTTCGTATTCGCATTGCTTCTATTTTCTTCGATGAACGAAATATGATTTGAGTAGTAGCTATACTGAAGATCCGAAAGATGTCGCCCTTCAGTGGTAGGAAAATCATTTTTGCAGTATGGAGAATATCAGTAAATCCACGATTTGAGGCTAAACATGCTTTCACAGAAGGAAACAAATAAACGAGTGTTTACCTTATCACCCTGAGTTACCTCTATGCTAATACTACCATCAGATAGGGGAAATTCTCCCCTACCTGCTAGTGGTGTTAGTAAGCGTGTGCGAGCTACCAGCTACGCCCAATCGACGATGAAATGCATTGTTTACAAAAGCTGATACGTCCCTTTGAAAAAGTTATCGAGTATTGACGAAAATTCAAATGTACACCAAAAATCTGAATCGAGTTCCAGCAAAATTAATTGCTGGACTGCTCCCAGCAAAAACATTTCTTGCTGAACAACCAGTAATCCATAAAAATGCTGGATTTTACAGTAAACTGTTTGAAACGTCAAAGTCGACCGGGGTCATCGTTCACTTCTCTGCAGTTCATTTTTTTTTTTTCGAGTCAAGAAGTGTACGACTTTTGAATCATCCTATGAATTACATGAATGGTATTTTTATCATGGTGTAAGTATTTTTAACTTTAAGTCTTGCTGACTAAGTTTAAAAGGTTATTTTCTCTTTATTTATAGCCTTTTCATATGAATAAAACTATAGAATGGCCACTGGAATGTGCTCAAAATAAGTCGTTTTTTTTATCGTTTGTTCAAAAATTGTCTCTTCATATGAGAATAATAAAGTTTTGTAAGATTCTAATACAGTAAACCAGTGTAATAAAGTGTTTTTCAGTTAAAATTCTATCAAGAATGTTATAAACAATTTAAACGATTGAGAATTACTGCTCTTCCAGCAAAATGATTGGCATTACGCAATGCTGGATAATCCGTATACATCACTGGTTTTACAGCAAAGTGCTGTCAGTTTGACTTTGGGCCTAATTGGGTTCTTTAATTTTGAAAAATATATCGGTTTTTATATATCTGAAAGAGCTTCGTTTTCTGAGCACAGCGATATTTTTTTCAACCTACACACTTTCATCTCGATTTTTAAATCAAGATTTAAAGCAAAATAATAACTTCACTGTTTGACACTAAACTGACAAACTGACAGCTCACTCCCATACAAAGTGACACCGAGGGGCGCTAATAAGGCGATTTTTGCAAATGTAATCGTACTTATTTAAAATAGTTCCAGTGTACCAAAATTGATGAAATTTTGGGTTTGGGTTCCATTTTTAATGCAGATTACGAATATGCATTAACCTCAATACCCTTAAAGAACCCAATTGCTGGTGGTTCATCAAATAGTATTTTGCTGGATGGATTGCTGAACTTCCAGCTCGGCAAAATCCAGCAAAATATTGCTGAATTCCAGCAATAAAAAATGAGTGTGTGATTATGGGCAGTGCAGTGATTAAATTCAAATCGAAACGGCAGCACTGCAATGGCACAGCTCTGTAATTCCAAATCTCCATCGACCAGCAACACCAACACGTCAAAAGTATCGATTATGCATTTTCCGATCGCAAAGCACTACGTGTCTCGCGTTTGTCTCATTCGTGTCCTCGACGGAGTGTGTAATTTTGCGGCATTTTTAGCTTTAATTCGACGTTAAAATCTCCAAAACAGCAGCAAGATGACCAACATCAAGACGGTTCTGGCCAAATTCTACGACGAGTACACCACCTGCACTCCGAAGAAGCTGAAAATCGTCGATTCCTATCTGCTGTTCATTCTGCTGACCGGCATCACCCAGTTTGTTTACTGCTGCCTGGTCGGAACATTCCCGTTCAACTCGTTCCTGGCCGGATTCATCAGTACCGTGAGCTGTTTCGTCCTGGGAGGTGAGTTCGGTTGTTTCATTAATTACTTTACTTCTAGCACGTAAAGTTGTCGGAATAGATCCATCAAATTCCCCCGATGCATTTGACCGCTTCGAATCCGGATGTTCAAAAATAAGCTTCATTTCGGTTTTGATTTCAGTCTGTCTCCGCCTGCAGTCGAATCCTCAGAACAAATCGCAATTCCTGGGAATCTCACCGGAGCGGGGTTTCGCCGATTTCGTCTTTGCCCACATTATTCTGCACCTGGTGGTGGTCAACTTTATCGGTTGAGAAGCCATCGTGGAGGAACGTAAGTGTGTGAGTCCGAATGCATTTCCTTCTACCAATAATCTACCTAATTTAGTTCGCCTATAAAATTACTGTCTCCCGCTCCGGGGAGCATTGAATATGATTGTGTGAATCAGATTGATCCCAAAAACACTGATATGAAGGTACTAATAGAAAGTTTCCTCAATTGAAGGGAAGAAAGTTTGCGGGAGATTGTTGGTTGTAGAAAAAAAAAAAGCAAATCCGAAAGCCTTGAATGGTTTAAATGCTTTTAAAACAGTTGATTACTACGCGGAGACCGATTAGGATAAATAGCGTTTGGAAAAGAAAGAAATTAATTAGAAATAAATGTCTGATAGTTTTGTAAAAGTTTGGCACTGAAGCTACCTTAGAATTCTATCCAAAACAATTATTATATATACCGTGGGCCCGTTTTTAATCTGAACACTTTTTAATGTTAACCCTGCTAATCTGCATTTCAAGCTTATTGCTTATCGCATATTAGCTTATTGCAGGGAATTGCCCAGGGAAGTCGAGAAATGTTCCAACCCGCAAAATTCCTAGATCGGAAATCGAAAACCCAGCCAACTCCAGCATGGTCTTGCTTTGTAGCTGTGCCTTTACCGACTGAGCTACGCTGCCCATAATCGCATATCAGTCCCATCTTTGCTTGATTTCCTATCCATATGGGACTGATATGCGATTATGGGTAGTACGGCAGGTTCCAAACTAAACATTACTCAAAAACAAAACAACAAATAAGGCTACCAGAAACATACATTTTTGTTGCTCATAGATTTAGTAGATTTTAATAAGAATTTCCTTGTCATTTGGATTGTCCTCAGAGTTTCTTTGGAATACTTCGAGAATCAGGAAATACTTTTATATAACATGAGGCAAATTTACTCATCGCTGAGTTCCTGCACTTTGTGACTTATGAGTAAGCTAAACTTATAGCGAATTCGTTTATTATTCAGTTCCAACCGAGGGGGACGAAAGTCCCAGATTTGTTCAAATTTTATCCAAAAATACCTTTTAATTTGATGAATTGATTTAAATCCATGCAAATTTATTTTATCCGAAATAATCGCGTTCAAATCTTTAAAATGAATAATATCGTCTTTTTATCGCTCACATCTCTAATATATCGGGTCACATCTCTATCTATCACATGACAGATTATTTATCATTACACAAGGCCGTTCGCAATGCTGAGTTTCAAAATTGTTTTAAACTACTCGTCAATTCTATAATTTGAAACTGTCAAAAATAAAACTGCAACACGATCAGCGCAACGCACAGTTCTAAAACATGTTTGTAATCATCAAGTTCCATAAACTTTACTGTTCTCTATGAAGTTCTCCGTTTTTTTTTGTGGAGCTCTTCGAAACATCTTCAACACATCCAAAGAAATTTGAAACAGAGTTCCATTCGTGTTTCAAACTCGCTCAGAAATAAAACAGAATAGTCGAGCAGTTGCAAATCTGGTGCAAAATAGTGCTCGAATAATGAAACTGCAACTCAGCATTGCGAGAGGTGTGTTTCTGTTCTAGTTTCAAATTGAAACAGTCCTTATAAAATACAACAGCATTGCGAACGGCCTAACAACTCTCTGCTGCTTTTTCATAAGGGCCAATATCGAAAACGTAAACAATGACTTCTTCCGCGAATTTCTCGAAGATGAAAACTCGCTCAAGTAAAATACACCATGACCGTTTAGAGGGAGAGTCCCCCCATTCAATAGAATTAGTGGCTTGCATGGATAGACTTTGAATTAGGTAAATTTAAGAAAGAAGCCATTGTTTACGTTTACAACATTGGCCCTTATAAACGCTCAATTTCGAGATGTTGAGGTGGATTTCTTCAGAGTTCGATGAGGAATGTGGGTGCTTCGAGTTCACGAATCTCAACCTGGATAACGGGTTCTGTCCAAATAGCTGCAACCGACGTATGACCGAGCAGCACCAGGTTTGCTTGCCTGAGAATCATGAAATAATTGAGCATCTTCCGGGTGAGAGGCTGAGGTGGTTGTAAAACCCTCGGCGAGACCAAACGGGTTTGGGTTGACGGCTGGATTTCGGGAGTACTCGGTGAGGGGTTGTCTCGATCTTGCGAGGGAGGTTGTTGGTTAGGAGCGGTATAGGCGGAGTGCCGGAGTTAAGCTTCTTCTACTGCTGCTGATGGGTTGCGAATCGGGGACTGGTTAGGGGATTTGCGAGGCGTTGTCGCTGATATTTAGGTAGATTAGCGCGATCGGAATCTATGGGTCAGAGAATGGGACGGAGGTCATGGACCAGAGACGGAGGACGGAGGGGATGAGTATTTAAGCCAGATACCCTTTGGAGTGCAGATTGACTAACTTCGGCGATACCGTTCCCTGGCAAATAAGCGTAGTGTTCACTTGGCGTGTAACGAGTACCGTAATCTAAACTCTTCGCTCTACAAATCGTACGTTTTACGAGTGCAAACTAATTTAAGGCGAAACCCCAAGAGCTTTTGGAGCTATGTAAACTCGAAGAGGAAAAATTCAACAATGCCTGCAAGCATTTTTTTCAATGACGTTGAATCGTCGATAGGCGGGGAGAAATGTGAGCTTTTTGCTGCTCATTTTTCGTCGGTTTTTGCCGCAGAATCCATCACCTCGACTGAACTTGTCTCGGCTGTTTCGGATGTGCCTTCAAACCTTGTTGACATAAACACTTTTGAAATAACGCCCGTTATGGTAACTAATGCCGCCAAGAAAATGAAATGTACCTTCTCGCCTGGACCAGATGGCATTCCTTCTGCAGTGTATTGTCGTACCATTGGAGCGCTTGTTGAACCGCTTTGCAGAATCTTCAACAAATCTTTTGTAGAGTCGAAATTTCCTGCAATCTAGAAAGAGTCATTTATGGTTCCGGTACACAAGAAAGGAGATAAACGTGACGTTAAAAACTACAGAGGAATTACTAATCTCTCTGCAGCATCAAAACTGTTTGAGATAATTGTGAGTGGTTTCATTCTTGAGCACACCAAATGCTATATCTCTAGTGACCAGCATGGCTTCATGCCTGGACGATCGGTTACCACAAATCTTCTAGATTTTACCACGACATGTTTTGAGCAACTGGAAAATGGGGCACAAATAGACGTCATCTACACTGATCTAAAAGCAGCGTTTGATACGATCAACCATGACATTATGTTGGCAAAGCTATCCAAACTCGGTGCGTCGGACCGTTTGACTTCGTGGTTGTGCTCCTACTTGACTGACAGGTCTCTGCGAGTGAAACTCGATTCCAGTACTTCCTCGTATTTCACGAACTCGTCAGGTGTACCACAGGGTAGCAATCTTGGCCCGTTGCTGTTTGTGTTGTACATCAACGACGCACTTCTTCTACTTGGAGATGGCTGTAAGCTTGCGTATGCCGATGACCTAAAGCTGTACTTCGTGGTGCGGACTGCTGAGGATTGCATTCGTCTTCAATCGGTATTGGATCTGTTCGTTGATTGGTGTCGTCGGAATAAGCTTACCCTCAGCATTCCTAAATGTATGGTAATGTCGTATTACCGCATCAGGCAGCCGATTGTTTTTGACTATGCCATCAACGGTGTGGTTCTTCAAAGAACCGACCAGTTCAGCGATCTTGGTGTTCTACTGGACCATAAGTTGACGTTCAACCTCCACCGCTCTGCTCTGATCACAAAGGCGAATCGCCAGCTAGGTTTTGTGTCGAAAATATCGAAGGACTTCATTGACCCACACTGCCTGAAAGCTCTCTATTGCTCACTTGTGCGACCAATCCTGGAAAATGCCTCCTTGGTCTGGTTTCCTCATCAGTTGACTTGGAGCTTGAGGATCGAAAGTGTTCAGCGCAAGTTTATCAGGATAGCATTACGTAGTCTACCATGGCGTGATCCGCAAAATCTCCCGCCGTATTCTGATCGCTGCAATCTGTTGAGCTTGGATACTCTGGAATGCCGACGGAAAAATCAGCAAGCAGTTTTTGTTGCCAAGCTATTGAATGGTGAGGTTGACACTCGAGGCACAGACAAACAGACATAACACATTGAATATTTCTCACTGTAAAACATCGTCGCTAAAACATTACCACCATCTGTTGAATACACTGTGGTGGGTAGTACGCTGAACAGATGGCGGTAGTGTGTAAACGTCAAACGCAAGGGAATTGACTATGCGCGCCACAGGTGGCGGTACTACCAACTACGTTACTTTTAAATTGACCGTTAAATGCTTGTTCGATGAACAACTTTCGAGTGTTATGTCTGTTTGTCTGTGCTCAAGGCTTCTCTCGCTGTTAGATATCCGAGTACCACCGAGAACATTACGAAGTGGTACCCTTCTCCAACCGCGGTACCATCGAACGGCGTTCGGTTACAACGAACCACTAACAACTATGATGCGTACGTTTACGGCTGTCGAAGAATTATTCGAATTTGGGGAATCTTCATCTCGCTTTTTGGCACGGATTAGAAACACTTGAATTGTTTTAGCTTTAAGGTTGTTTCATGTAGACAATAGTCCGATGAATAAAATTAAATAATAATAATAATAATAATAATAATAACTTGACCCCGGGGGTGGATGCTAGTCCTGTCCTCGATGAGTTCTTTCAGACGTTGGAATTCAATTTGGTGACCTGAGAAGCGCATTTGATGGATCCTTTTCCGGTCATGTTTCCAGCATCCGATCGTCTGCCACTATTTGGGGTCCAAGACTGCATCAACTAAACGGAACTGCTTTGCTGAACGGAAGATTGGCAGGTAAGGGTAGTATTTGTTGTTACTCCGGGGAAGAGTGTAGTGGCCTAAAAGAATTTGCCGCTCGATTTGAGATTTTTTCAGTGAACATAAACACACTGAAACATATTAGAGTAAACAGATAGATAATTCTAACTCATCCAAGATTATCGAAGAATAGTTCCATTTTTTTTTAGTTAAATCTGTTAAATGAAATGTAAAATGGATTACTTTCGTCCCCCTCGGTACCAACCTGGATCGGGTATCAAGATTGGGTCTGATTGTTTTCTGACAGACGTCAGTTTGATCATTTGTTTTTAAAACCCAGCTCAGGTTGAGGTTCGCACTGACGAAAAGTTCGGTTTCGCACTGGGTTGGAACTGGTTCCAACCCCGATAATAAACGAATTCGCTATTAGTCTTAGGCTGTTAGCAAGGTGAACTACATGTAGGTGTTCTAATATGTCAAATTCATGATTCAGCCATGTTGGATTTTTGTATGGGACAGCGACCGAGTTTGTTTACAATTTGCTCTAAAACCGCACTTTTCCCCCCGCGACCTCCTCGCCTATATAGTGACAAAGCTGTATCACCATTTATATACCCACCATGGCTGTGAGCCATTTGGCGGATTTTTTCAACCTTTGGTTAAAATTTGACAGATGGAAAGTTATCGATTAACCCTGCTATTTCTGCGTGGTTGTTTCTGACAGACAAGAAGCTAAATTTTGACAACCGTGGCTGAGTTCTGCTCGAAATCCGATCGATCGGTAGCACAGGCATTTTCGAACATGTAAAATAACTTTCGGAATGTCACTTTTAACCACGAGTTAAATTTAACTCGACAAATGGTTCACAGCCTTAGTGAAAAGCACAGCAGCTAAAGGCCTGTATAGAGATCGAAGCGAAGTGAAATTCCCATATAAAATACTCGAATGTAATTGACCACTTTGTCAAGCAGTTTTGGCGTGACTTTCTACCAGTGATTTCATAAAACTGGACCAACTAATTTCTAATTTTGACGTAGGACTACGTCTTTGATTTCTATATGGGGGTACACTTTGTGAAAACCGAAAATGGAATATGTAACAAATTAAGAAAGATTTTGAATTTTAATAACTCAGCTGCCCCTGGTCCAATTTCAATATTTTTATCACCAATCGATCAGAAATATGGCTACGCATTGATAACAATGCTTTTGAATGTTGATTTTTTTTAACAAGAAACTGTTGAAAAACTGGTAAATGTCCAGCATTGTCCTAAAACGTCGAATTAACTAACAAATCCACCAATTACCTACATGCATATGCTGCTTCCCCAGCACAGTCGTCAGAGAGTAGTAAGTAGACGAAACAAGTCGAAGTGGCATTCGCCTCCGATCCTCGGGCGCGTGCGAATAGGGAGGATGGAATTGCGTAATATTTTGCATACTCATCGCCATACTCAGAACCACACGCTCCCAAATTAGTCGAAATTAGTAGCAGCAGTAGCAGTGCTTTCGGCGTGTGGCGTTGAAAATTGTTCTCCAGTAACAATGAAAGGCTGCCTGCAAGCAGCGAGCTGCAGAGCCCACATAAGCAACCATCAAAGGAGGAAGAAACTGCACCGCTATGCTATGGATCGGAATCTGTAGCTCTTCGTGAGTCGCTGCGGGTTGGTCATATATGCCAAGCGTGTCACTCTCGCTCCAAACGACATACAACTCGACAGCCTCATCTGTGTTGAACATAAAACTCAGAATTACTCAACCATCACTACAAAACGGTCCTTTTCAGGACCCCCTTAAATTTGTTAAGAGTATTATTTGGACATTTGACAAGGTCATCAGTTCCCGCAAGCAGCTAGCTATCAAGGCTCAACCTGGTCTCTATAAAAGGTGTGAAATTGTAGGCCCGAATGAATTGGTGAGATTAATCAACGTCCGACCATTTTCCAGAACACGTTGGTAGGAAGTGTTAAAAATCCATATAGAATTTGAGAGAAGTGGGAATAATTCGTTTTGGGTGTATATTCAGTCCCCAGAAAGCCAATAAAATCAACTTTGAGAGAAAATTAGCTCTCAAGAGTTCAATCTCTCGAAGTCCCTCTTTTTTTTTACATATTATGCACAAACGATACTTTCATATAATTCGGAAGGAAATCATGTAAGGGGTGAATTGAATACATTTTAATACCGAAATGCACAAAACTTTCAAAATACACCTTTTAAAGTCGGGTAGATGAATCGAAAATACTCAAGTTGACAGCTCCTTGGATTCTCTTCATCAACTTTCTCTTTGAAATAAATACTACAAATTTGATACGCTTACAAATTAAAAACGGAAAGAGTTAAGATAATTGATGATTGATCAATTAAAAGAACTAAATGTTCACATTTGTTCCGTCCAGTAGCGGTCCTACGTCAAGCTTCCGTTCGTGCCCCTAGGCACAAACCGAGGGGGACGACTCTATCTACGATGCAAAAAAGATTGTGTTTTGCTGTGGCTAGCTGCGCGCACACTGAGTAGATAGAAAGAAGATTGATGACGATTCTGAAGATTTCCTTTAAAAAATTGATGAGCGATGCAAGTAGATGCGACAAATGAAAGAAGATTGTTCGAAGATTGATTCGCTAGTGTGAGATTTGTTGACCATCTAAACTTGAGATTTAGATGTGTCGCCCCCCTCGGCACAAACCCTTCTACTTTTTTATGAAACGCACAAAAATAATGTTTAATTTCAAAGTTCGAGTGGTAGTAAACGTCATTGTAACTGCTCGAATGAAGTGGTTAATTAACCATTTTATTCGAGCACTTAAAATGACGTTTACTACCACTCGAACTTTGAAATAAAACATTATTTTGAGATTTTTTCTTCTAGAACCTCGAGAAAAGTAGCCAACATTTGTGCGTTTCATAAAAAAATATAAATTATTTGGTCCAGTTTTGTGAAATCGCTGGTAGAAAGTCATGCCAAAACTGCTTGACAAAGTGGTCAATTGACAAAATTTTCACTTCGCTTGGAACTGTAAACAGATACGGTCCAGTGAAATCAACTTTTGTGGATCACATCTTTTTCGCGTACGTTTAGTTTTTTCACGCATGCAGCTGATTGTGAAAAAACAGCAGCTAAGCGAAAAGTTGACGTTTCGAGAAAGAGTGTATCTGTCAGAATTTCACTTCACCGTAAAGGCCTGTATAGAGATCGAAGCGAAGCGAAAATCTCATACAAATTACTACATTTTTCACCAGCGTGAAAAACGCAATTGGCAAATTTTTCACTTCGCTTTGAACTGTAAACAGATACGATCCAGTGAAATGTAATGTTGTAGATCGCATCTTTTTCGCTAACGTTTATTTTTTTTCGCGCATGCAGCGCTCGCGAAAAGAGCAGCAGGTAAGTTGACGTTTCGAGAAAGAGCGTATCTGTCAGATTTTCACTTCACCGGAGGTGTAAACTGACCGATTTCGTTTCACACTGCGAAAAAAGGAAACTGGAAAATGTTCCACAAACATTTTTTCACAACCTTTTTCGCTAGCGAAATTTTATGATTTTTCGCGTGCTTCAATTTTCGTTTCGCTTCAATCTGTATACTAAGCTTAAACTGATCAATTTCGTTTCACGTGAACTGTGAACTGTGAACAAGAGGAAATTGGAATATGTTCCACAGCAATTTTTCCACAACCTCTTTTGCCAGAGAAATTTCATGCTTCTTCACCTTATTCAAATATACTTCTCATTGTATACTAGGCTAAGACATCGGCAAAAATGTTAAAATAATCAAAATAGTAAATTCCGATTAATACCGAACCTTTGATACCGATAAGCATGAAAACAATCTGGCAACTCTGTATCGAACAGCTTTCTCAAACACGCCACGTGGGCTCAATTGAAATGTCAAACGCGTTCGTCGGATTGTAAACAAAAATGCACTTTTTGGTGCATTCATTCGTGACTCGCTCTGCACGCTTGTTTTTTCTTCTCAACTCACGGCGTATATCAGTCGGGCAGCATGTTGTGCAACAATCACGTTCTCTGCTGGTGAAAGTATTCTAAATATTCTTCAGTGATCCCCCCCCAGTGCGCATCAAGTTCAAAATGTACAAATTGATCAAGTCTGTGATTAGAGTGGACCTGCGGTCCCCGGGCCTGCCGGTACCGGCATTGTATTCCACCTTCAGACCCGCCGAATTCCACTTCGAAACGTCAGACGGCGAAAGCGGCACATTGATTCATCGTTTCTCGAGGCACATCGCCCTCACCAAGCGGGACTACACCGATACGACGAGATTTAACTTTAAATATTCATCATTCTACCCGGTTTACCGGCCGGACCAGTTCATGGAGCAGTTGGCGAGCATATCGACCCACGATCTGGGAAAGTTGATCTGTATGACCACTGACTTCCGGGGGAAGACCGATACTAGAATGTATACCGATGTGGTCAATGTGCTGGATGAGGAAAGTGAGAGCCGGGTGGAACGGACCGAGTTCCGGGAGTTGGTTGGTATGATGCACGGGTATATGTATTTGCTGCCGAACAAGATAACAAAACTAAAGACGTACCAGAAGGCGATGCCACGGTTGGTGGAAGCGTTCGGAAGGAATGTGAACAGAAAGGATTTCATGACGCTAGTGTTCTTTTTGGGACTGTGGAAGAAGAATGCTGCTGGAAGCCGACTGATCGAACAGTTTTTGCAGGATTATCTTGGTCAGTTTTTGAATGATGAAATGGATTTGATGGATTTCGTCATCGTGGCTAATGCCAGCTATAAAACCAGTGTGCGGATCAAGGATGGACAGTTTCGGGATCGTTTGGTGGAGGAAATTTGTAAGCTTGAGGACAATGACATGGCACTGTTTGTAACGCTTATTAAATGTGCTCGAATGAATCGGATACGATCGGATCGGATTGTGGAGAAGTTGAAAAGCATTATGCAGGACAAACCGGAGTCGGTGGATTTCCGAGGTCTGTCCCATTTGTTCGCATACGTCGCTGATAATCTGATAAAAGATGATACTCTAACCAATATCTTCCTGGGAGAAGGCAGCAAGCACATAGAAGCTGAAATCCTCGCCCAACCAGAGGAAAGCGATTCTGCTCCGCAAAACTTCCGAGCCAAAGATTTTGCTACCTTCCTTTGGAGTTGTTCAACGCTATCGATTTCGCTGGAGGAGCTCGACTTGGAGGCAAAAGATCTGAAGGACTTGGTTTTCCGAAAGATCGACAACAACGAGTATCGCTTCATTCCGGACACCCTGGTGGACACGTGTCTCTCGCTGTGGTTAATGGGCTACCCGTCGGTCGATATGATGGCCAGTATCTTCAGCGACAGCCAGTTTGCGAAAAATTTCAAGAAGGATCGGGTGAAGATCGAATCCAGACGCGACTTGCTGCTGGCTTGCGCCGAGATTGAAAGACCGGAAGCGTTCAAAATTATCTCCAAGCTACCACGGGTCCGGGCGTACCAGCTGGAGAGACCGGCTCCGGATTACTCGGTTAAGAACCGCAGGGATCTTCAACGAGTCCGGGCCTGCCTTGAGAATGTGAAGGATAAGCTTTCGATCAGCGGAGTGGAATTCAACATGCCCATTAGGTTCTTGAACATTGCAGGGCTGCTCGTGAAGATGGACAACGAAGAAGTGATCAACTTGGATGTGCTGGACAGAGCTTACTGTCTGTCGGATGAAGAGACACCGACAGGATTGTTACTGTTGAAGCAACGGCTTTTGAACAAAATGGGAGTCGAAACGGTTCTGGTGAGTGTTACTTTGATCTCAGTTGGAAATCTCAAAGACTAACCAAATTTGCACATTCTTACAGGTCAAACCGCTTCGGATAGAATCCGACGAAGCTTTGGCTCAAACCTTGGAAGACATCATTCGGAGTACGATGAAACCAAAACTCAGCAGAGAAACCAGCAAAGCGGTTTAGCTAAAACACAAATCTATTAGTCAATAAAATATCAAATGATAATTCAAAATGGTTAAAATTCGTTCAATTCCATCCGAACAACGTCCTAGTCGTTTCTAAAGCATGCCTTTCGAGTCCAGCTGCCGGATGCATCGGTCCATCACCTGGTGGATGGCATCCGTCGTCTGTGCGGAACTGTACGGCTTGCCGATGTCCGGCACGTGAATAAACAGCGACCGGTCCCGATCGACGTCCAACGATTTGAGGTAAATATATCCGCACAGGTAGCTGCCTACTTCCTGCGAGCAGCAGCACTTGACCGCATCCAATTCACCGGCAATTGCGTGCACGTCGAGATTTGTCTCCAGCAATTCGCATTTGCCCTCACCGGTAGCGCTTTTCAGCGTTATCTTATCGGAGGGTAAACACTTGTTCGCAAAGTCCGGTCGACAGTAGCCCGACGAGTCGGAACACTTTTCCAGATTAATCGTCTCGATACGACCGTGCACACCGACGTGGATGACCAGCTGTGAAACACAAATAGAATCAAGTAAAATTCCGACTGCAAAACACTCCGGCAAACACTTACCGCCGGATTTTCGCTCCAAATCTTCGGCACCATGGCATCGACCGCTTCGTATGTAACAGGTATTTCCATCTTTTTCACTTGATACTGAACACTTTTATATTGGTACGAGTCGGGAAGCAGCTTCACGGCCTCCCAGCTAGCGTTGCGTTCTTCGTGGCCAGCGAATGGGCCGAACCCGGTCACTATGATGATACGGGACTTGCCAACCATATCTAACTAGGATCGTTGGGACCGGAGCTCTCGCTGTTTCGGGCTGTGCCTAGATCCACCCACGTATTATTAGGTACTGCTCGCTCGTACCTACCGGATTCACAGCTTGCGAGGAATGATATCATTTCTCTTTCTTTATATTCATCTGCTAGCTTGTTTTGTCGCATCGCTTGCATAGTTGTATGCTGGTACAATCGTCAGTTTCGTATTTTTTTGGTACTTCGTATCAAGTATGAAAGGTGCAAAACGGTAATGTACCTACCTAAAATTTCCTTTTTTTTTTAAAGAAATCTAATTGTCATATTTTGGTGATTGTGTCAATTCTAGAACAACCGCATTCGCAACAATTAAGTGACGGCTATCAGGAGTCAACCACTAGGGACAGCGAACGGGAGTGCAGTTGCTAGATTTTCTAACTGGATTTAGAGCAACCTCTGCTTTTGGAATTTCTGATTCTCCAGATCCACCATCATTAGACTGATGCAAAATTTGAAATTTTCGCTCCACAGTGCTCAAACGGTTCCAAATTGGGCCCTAACTAGCCTCCAAAAAATTTGAACTCATTTAGTGAGAACCTGACTTGGCACAAATCATTTGAAGTTTATATGGGAATTACTATGGAGAAACCATAATTTCGGTTCATATCTATCCCAAAATTCACCAGTTCACTCTACTTTAGAAAATGATAGCTGGGCTTGTTGAAAATTTTCTCAGTTGAAGACCACTTTTCGATCAAATTTAAGGAACAAAAATTATTAATGATTCAAGTCACTGATGTCTTATGATTATGCTCAATCAACTGGCAACATTGGTGTTTATGGCACGTAGAATATAATATAATATAATATAATTTCTATCTATATCTATAGAGGACAAACATCATGGCTACTATGTTACACTATAGAATACAGTGTTGCCCACAATACAGTTGCTTAATCTTGCCATAAGATTATCAATCTCTTAAACAATTAATAACTATTTAATTTGACGTTTGGCTGAAAGTTGGAGCTGATAAAAATTCCCATAAGAATAGCAATAGAATTTGTTAACAGTACAATATGTCAAAAGGCTAGAAGACAATGAACAAAAAGTTTTATTTTCCCATATTAATTTCCATATAAACTTCAAATGGTTTGTTTTTTTTTTGTTTATTAATATATTTGATAAGGCTCAACCGAATTAACTTTACAGAGCCGAGGATTCTTGGTCACTATACAATACATCTGAAAACTATAGTCAAAAGGTACAACACAATAAACACTTTATCTTCCGCTATCCAAAAAGCCTCCTCCATCAGAACTGGAGCCGCTTCCAGTGGTTTGATTGTATGGCAAATTGTTGTACGCCAACGAGGGTCAGAGCGCGTCCATTGCAGCAATGGACGCAAAACGTGGTCAGCACTCACACACTCATCACGAAACGGTTGCTTTCCAAAGTCGACGACGCATCGACCGAAAGAACTGCTGATGAAGAACAATGAGGAGGACCACACAATGGTTGCTGCCGAGAAAACAGACGATCGCGTAGCACACATCGAGAGTGGCCTGCTTTTGTCGACAGCCGAGTGAACACTGCAAATCGTTTGAGTCAAGCAGAGTTTTGCATTTTCGAAACAAAGAAAAGAAAACTGAACCCTCCGCAGAATCGCTTCATTTCGAGCAAAATCCGTCCAAAATGGCGGCCATCGGGTTTCAGAAAAAAGTGTCAAATACCCTACAATAGGGTATTTTCGGAACGGGGATGCCACGTAGATGCTGAAAATCGATACCCGACGCCATTTTGGAATTCAAGATAGTGGCCATTGGTTTTATGAAGTGTCAAATACCCTAAGATATGGGCATTTTCGGAACGGGAACAACGCGTAGATGCCAAAAATAGATATCCGACGCTATGTTGGAATCCAATATGGCGGCCATCAGCATTCAGAGAGTGTTAACAATCTAACTACAATATGGGTATTTTCGGAACGGGGACGACGCGTAGATGCCGAAAATCGGTATTCGACGCCATTTTGGAATCCAAAGATCATAAGATCTGGGTATTTTTGGGTCGTCCTCGTTCGTAGATGCTGAAAATCGATATTCGATGCCATTTGTAGGTTATTTGACACTTATTCTGAAATCGGAAGCCCGATTTAAAAAAAAACCACATTGATCGGTATTTGACAATATTTCACAAACCAAAATCATACCCGCCAACCTGAAAATAATGGGTTGGGACATATTTTGGAAGAATTTTTTTTTGACACCCAAAAACCCTCCAAATCTCGATTAGAGCCGTATTTACGGAGATAAATCGATTTAAAGATTTTCATACCCGCCAGCCTGAAAATACCCAACCCATTATTTTAAAGCTGGCGGGTATGAAAATCTTTAAATCGATTTATCTCCGTAAATACGGCTCTAATCAAGATTTGGAGGGTTTTTAGGTGTCAAAAAAAAATTTCTTCAAAAAAATGTCCCAACTCATTATTTTTAGGCTGGCGCGTATGAAAATCTTTAAATCGATTTATGTCCGTTAATACGGCTCTAATCAAGATTTGGAGGGTTTTTAGGTGTCAATTTTTTTTTTCTAAATTTCTTGAAGTATGATAGCTTTCAAGTTCAGAACTAGTTCAAATCATTTTTTAGGAAATATGCATGTTCCAAAACCAAAAAAAAAAAAGATTTATTTTATTGAATTTATTCGTAACTGAAGATTAGTCCACTGTGAATCTTCAAAGTTCAAAGTGTGAGTGGAAATAACGAGAAAAAATAAATGGTTGTATTTTAAAATTCATTATTTTCTTTAAAATATCCTAAGCAAGAATTTTTTTTTAATTTTAAATTTTAAAGAAACAAAAAAAAAGTAGAAGGGTCTGTGCCTAGGGGCACGAACGGAAGCTTGACGTAGGACCGCTAGTGGACGGAATATGTGAAGAGCATTAAGTTCTTTTAATTGATCATATATCTATTATCTCAACTCTTTCCGCTTTTGAATTGCAGGCGTACCAAATTTGTAGTAATCTTTTTAAAAGAGAAACCCGCATAAGCGCGAACCATAAATTGACCTTACCGATAATGGTTATAAATTGTTTATAATCCCTGCTAAACTTCAACTGAAATGGTTATGGAACTTTACATGAACGTTTAATGATAAAGTTTTAACCTTAAGTATTATAGTTTTTTGGAAGTGGACCTTACAAATAATGGGTTGTTAAGAACCATTACCATTCAAAATTCTTGTTTTCTCCATACATTTTCGGAAAGAAAACTATACTGAAACCTTTTAACTTATGGTTTGAGAACATTAATGGTAATGGTTATGGTAACCAGTAAGGTCCATGAATGGTTTTGTAACATCGATCAACTTTATGTGGAATATATCGTGAATTGGTAATCAGTAATGTACAGGCAACCAATTCGCGATATATTCCACATAAAGTTGATCGATGTTACAAAACCATTCATGGACCTTACTGGTTACCATAACCATTACCATTAATGTTCTCAAACCATAAGTTAAAAGGTTTTAGTATAGTTTTCTTTCCGAAAATGTATGGAGAAAACAAGAATTTTGAATGGTAATGGTTCTTAACAACCCATTATTAGTAAGGTCCACTTCCAAAAAACTATAATACTTAAGGTTAAAACTTTATCATTAAACGTTCATGTAAAGTTCCATAACCATTTCAGTTGAAGTTTAGCAGGGATTATAAACAATTTATAACCATTATCGATAAGGTCAATTTATGGTTCGCGCTTATGCGGGAAGTTGATTACGAGAATCAATCACTTGCACCCCTGCTTCCAAGTTTGTGTGGTCGTTGGGGGCTTGTGGTTCTGAATATGGACAAACAAGCACAGATAAATTCTATTCCAACTATTTACTGATGTAAGCTTGATGGCCCTGAAAAGGGCCGTTTTATTGAAGAGAACATCCATGGCCACTTACGCTTGGCGTGTTTAGTGTAGGTGATAGCATCACGGACCTCATTTTCCAGGAACACCTTCAACACACCGTAGATCAGACCGGAGATACATCAGACACCGCCACGGCGAGCCAGACGACGGATGGTGGTTATCTCGAAGAATTTGCGATGACGATTGGCACCTCCTTTGCCACGACCAGTCAATTGTTGCTTGTTAGGCTATAGAAAAGTGGACTAACCACCTTCCTACTGCTGCTATTGCTGACCACGCCGTCCGAAGCGAAAATGAGCTGATACCAGACTTGACTTTTTTACTGACTTTAAATGATCTATATTTCTTGTGAATTTGTGTGGTTTACATGTATAACTTATCAAGTGACACATATGCGTCTTTTCAACTTTAGGAATAGGAGCTTTTCGTCAAACAACATCCCGAGATAGGTTACTTCGGCGGACCACTCAACCCTTGTGCCATCCATGATTACAGTACAAAAGGGGGCCGGTTTTAGTTTGGGTGATTGCCGATGGAGGAACATGATTGTTTGTGTTTTGGAAGCATTGATTTTGATTTTCCACGTGGTGGCATAATCAGCAAAGGCGTTAAGGCATCGTTGAAGTTTGTTCGTTATTTCGCGAGGCATCCTTCCTTTGACGGCTATTGCGGTATCATCTGCGAACAGGAAAAACACGCAACCGTCTCCAAGGGGAGGAATGTCGGAAGTGTAAATGCTGTAAAGCAAGGGGCCCAGCAGACTGCCTTGCGGGACTCCTGCTGAGATGGAAAATGTGTCGGAAAGACAACCATTCAACGATACCTTAAACGACCTTTGCTGGAGGTAGCTACGGGTGATTTTAACCAGATGTAATGGAAAGTTGAAGTTACAGAGCTTGTATACAAGCCCATTGTGCCAGACATTATCAAACGCTTTCTCAACGTCTAACAAGGCCATGGCTGTGGACTTGGATACAGCTTTGTTACTTCGGATGTTATTCATCACCCGCACTAGCTGGTGATTGGTGGAGTGCCCCTTTCTGAACCCAAACTGTTCCGGAAGGAGAATGTTATTTTCCTCGACAAACTTGAGCAAACGATTGAGAATGAGTTTCTCGAACAATTTGCTCAGCGCTGAAAGGAGGCTGATTGGTCTGTAGCTTGAAGACAATGTTGGATCCTTACCGGGTTTGCGGATTGGTATGATTTTTGCTATTTTCCAGATGCTTGGAAAGTAGTGCAGTTCCAAACAACTGTTGAAGATAGCGGTTAGAAGAGACTGCACTTTCATGCTGAGTCTCTTCAAGATCAAGTTAAATATACCGTCAAACCCGGGAGCCTTCATGTTCTTGGTGCATTTCAACGCTGAGCAAATTTGTTGTACTGTAATCATATCCGCCGGAGGTACGACACAAGGGGAGGCATCTAGGTACTGAACGCATTGCGCAACCTGATCATCGAGCGGACTTTGGATAGTCGAGCCAAGCAAATGCGATGAAGCGACATGCTCGCCGATCGCATTTGCTTTCTCCTGTGGGGTAATTAAAAGCCGATCGTCATCATTTTCGACTTTGAGAGGTGGAACGGGTTTGGGATGATTTTTTAGGACCTTGGCTACCTTCCAGAATGGTCTGGAGCGGTCGTCCAGATTCTGGACAACACGCCCGAAACTTTCATTTCGGAGTGAGTCCATTCTGGAAGCAATCTGCCTGTTCAGAACGGCCACTTCACGTTTTTTGCCCAGATCTCCAGTCCTCTGAAACTGGCGTCTACGAACATTTCTCAACCGAATAAGTAAATGGGTGTGGGAATCAATAGCAACAAACTTACCCCTCACAGGAACTTGTCGAACACACGCCTCGTCAGCCACGCATATGGCCTGTTGGAGTCCTTCCAACGCCCGGTCGATGTCATCTACAGTGTCGAGCAGTGGATTTTCATCGATGTTGCTGTCCACCATTCGCCCGTACTGCACCCAGTTGACATGGTGGTAGTCTTTACGCAGGCAGCTTCTAGCAGGAACCACGTTGACACCGACTTCAGTCACCACCGGTTGGTGGTCGGAGCTGAGATCGTTGTGCGCCTCCGGCTTGGATAGTCCGATGTTTGACAAGAAAAAGTCCAGCGTGGAGGGATTTCCCGCCGGAGAGATGAAGGTTGGTTCGTCCGGAAATTGCACAGTGCACAGTCCATGTTGTGCGTGGTCGAACAATAGACATCCGTTCCGGTTCCTCTGGTAGTTCCGCCAAGCTTCATGGCGGGCATTCAGGTCCCCCCAACGATGAATCGGGAGCTAGTATGGGTGATGGCGGTCAGGTCCTTCTTGAATTGGATTCCTAATCCGTTGCTTGTGGTACACTGGCGTGGGCAGTAAACAGCGATGAACCGGACGTTTCCAGTTGGTGATTCCACCTCCACACTAACGGCCTCGATGATAGAAGTGCCGATGTGGGGCAGAGTGCAAAACTTGATTCCCTTTCTGACGATGACCGCTACACCACCCCCCTGGAGCTGGTGCGATCAAGCCGGATAATGTTGTGGTCAGGCAGAAGCTGTCACCGGACTTTAGGTGGGTCTCGGTTAGAAGAACCACGTCGATGCTATGCTTGCGGAGGAAGTCGGCAAGCTCAATCTTTTTTGCTCTTACAGAGCAAGCGTTCCAGGTAGCGATGGTTAGCGGTTTAGACACCATACTGGATGATGAACTTACCGAGCACTTGGATCTGTTCGAGCTTATTGCGGCACTTACGAAGAGCACCGGTCATGTTGTCGAAAATTTCCATCAGTTCATCCGCTGAAAACAGATCGGGGTTGTTGTTTTGCGCTGGTGATTGTCTCCAGAATCCAGGGGGGGATGGAGAGCTTTGGCCAGCAGAATCACCAGAAGTTGCTTGAGCTGAATGCACCTGTGAATTCGCTTGCCTTTGCTGAGGAGCACGAAGAGGCGGGAAATCCTCCGTCCGAAATGCCGGGACTTTGTCCTTCTTGCGTCCTGGTTGGTTGTTAGTTGCCGCCTGTTTTCGGATGCGTTTGAAGTCCTCGCGTTTGGAGCACTGTCTGTCGGAACCATGGTGAGCACCACCACAGTTGGCGCATTTTAACGCCACGGCTCCATCCGCAGGGCAGTCGGAAGTGGCGTGGTCTTGAGCGCAATTGCCACAGCGTGGCTTAATGTTGCAGTTGCGGGTGCCGTGTCCGAAGTTCAGACATCGTTGGCACTGGGTCACATCGCGATGGCCTCCACGGTATGGCTCCCATCGTACGATTATGGAGTAGATTGAGCGGATAGCCTGCAGCGCATTCAGCGTCACCGTTCCCTTCTGGAAGTGCACCAGGAAAAGAAAATCCGGGTACGTCTTCACGTTTTCGTCTCGCCTCGTCATCCGAAAGACAGCGATTGGGGCCAGCTTGTACCGGTCCTTGAGTTCTTCTTCGATCGCCTTGGGATCAACATCTGGTAGACCCCTGATTACTACCTTGAAGGGCTTTTCACCGGGGATGTCGTGCGTGAAGTATTCCGCATTGGAATCCTTCAGGAATTTGACTGCGATTTCGTATTCCGCTTTCGTCCGGAGCATCACCTTAGTGCCGATCCTGCTGATCTTGTACTCAGCTGCGATGCCCAGCGATGCGAAATCGCCAATGAGCGTCTTGAGTGGCACTACCTTCACCACCAGTGGAGGAAGCTTGACTTTCGCCGCACTCGGGCCGGCAGAATTCTCGGTTTCGACGGCGTCGCCGAAATCGCCGATGTCGCTGGCGTTCGTCGCGGTAACATCGTCGCGTCCGCTCGTACCATCAGACTGTCCTTGGTTCTTCTTCCTCTTTTTCGTCCGCTTAACCGGGACTGGGTTGGTATTTCCAACATCGGTGGGCAGAGTAGCGTACCTATTTGAGGTAGGTACCGAGCTACCCTCACCACTGTTCTTCTTCTCCGCTTGGTCACGAAGTCGGCTCCGAGAGCGCAGTCTTCCCATCACGCGATGCGACCGACACTACTGACGACGCGACGTGCAGTATATCTGCGAACGTTTGTAACAAACTATAGATTTATCGAACAACTCGACAAAGCGAGCAAAGACCGAACTGAACTGCTTGACGTTCAAGCAGATAATCTATGAGCTGATACCAGACAGCAGCGCTGCTTTATATCTTTTTAGGTTAAAGCAGAATGATGTGCAACCAAGTGGTATAAAAGTTACAAAAAACCCCTCCCATTATGATTAGTTTGCTATCAAGTAGCGACACTGGCTATTTTCTTTTTGCGTACACGGCGAATGAGAACGACCCAAATTTTTAGTTCACTCATAATCGCCAAAAGTATAGGAACTCAGCGATGAGTAAATTTGTCTCATGGTATCATGTGGAAAACCTAAAAAAGTTGGAGGGTGGTGTACAAGACACAACCGCATTGTTGACGTAGGACTACGAAATTTTGTACGGTTCGGACGTTTTCGAAGATGTCGCGCAGCAGGAGAATGCATACGATGAGGGTTTCTCAGTTAATGAAAGTGAAACGGAAAAAAATTAACCCACCGATAAGATAGAACATAATTTATTTCCCTAACAAATTATTTGATTTTTGAATCGTTTTGATGTATCTAGTGACAAATTGAATGGGTGAATCATGGTTACTCTATATAAATTCTATTCTAACTCTTTACTGAAATGAACTTGGTGGCCCTGAAAAGGGCCGTTTTGTTTCGTTGGTGATAAGTAACCTCCGAAAACGTACAGAGTGCGTCCCTGTCGCTTCAGAGCGTAGACGACATCCATGAACGTGACGGTTTTGCGCTTAGCGTGTTCAGTGTAGGTGAAGGCATCACGCATATTTTCTAGGAACACCTTCAGCACATCTCGGGTTTCCTCGAAGATCAGACCGGAGACACTTGACACAACCACGTCGAGCCAGACGACGGATGGCAGGCTTGGGAAAACCCTGAATGTTTTCACGCAGAACCTTCCGATAACGCTTGGCGCCTCCTTTTCGAAACCTTTGAGTCCCTTTGCTTACTTGATGCTTGTTTGTCGTTGAACGGGTGAATCGAAACTAAGCCTAAAGCGTAGATAGCAACCTGCTATATAGACAACCAGCTCTGCCGGTACCATATTTTCTCGCTTCCCATTGGCTATATAATAATTTTTCAGGGACGAATGACCGTTTACGGTTAAAGTCCCGTTAAAACAAAGACAAGACAACACAAGCTTTAGGCCTAGTTTCGATTCACTCGTTCAACGACAAACAAGCAACAAGTGCTTGGTCGGAAAAGGAGGCACCAAGCGTTATCGGAAGGTTCTAGGTGAAAACACCAAGCCTGCCATTCGTCGTCTGGCTCGACGTGGTTATGTCAAGCGTCTCCGGTCTGATCTTTGAGGAAACCCGAAAAAACTTATCACCAATGTAACAAAACGGCCCTTTTCAGGGCCACCAAGTTCATTTCAAAAAAGAGTTAGAATAATGCTTCCAAGTTTGGTTACAAGATTACAACTCTAGAGAGCAGCGCCCGTGGTGTAGTGGTAAGCATCCCAGCAGGCCTGGGTTCAATCCCACTCAACGCTGCCAATAAGTTCTGAGGATCTCTGATCACGCCTTCCTTCGGGGTTCCCGGTTCATGAGTAGGTAGGGTCCAGATGTGGGCATGCACAGTTGTGCACACTAACTGCTCATTTGGTAATAACTTTTCACTCAGATGTTGAAATTTATTTTTCTTTAAAGTAATTGATAGATTTATAGATATGCGAAGATTAGGTAACGCTTAACATTTGAATCAACACTAATTAATTTAACACTTAAATTCCGAGATGTGTAGTGAGCATTTCTCACCTTATTTTTACAACGCAAAAACAAGTACAGTTTACTACTAGTATTAAAATCTACTTTATTTTACATATCTATAACAAGCTTACACTCTATTCTATCTACTGCTTCAAAAAGAACTATGTTCCGTTAACTGTGTGCAAAGTTATTAGCAAATGAGCAGTTCGTGACCAAAACTGTGTATTCCAAGCATGGGTGTGGGCATTGGTGCTCAGCATGGAAAACAAATCCAAGGAAAAAAACTGCATTTTGTGTGGTCGTTGGCGGCGTGTGGTTCTGAATTGGCAACAAAATGGTCCGCAATTGTATCCTCCCTATTCGTACGCGCCCGAAGATCGAAGGCGAATGTCACTTCGACTTGTTTCATCTAGGAACCATTCTCTGATGACTGTGTTGGGGAAGCAGCACATGCATGTACGTAATTGGTGGATTTGTTAGTTATTTAGAAGCTTTTGGACAATGCTTGACATTTACCACTTTTTCAATAGTTTCAATTTGAAAATCAACAGTCAAGAGCATTGTTATCGATGCGTAGAAATGTTTTTGATCGATTTGTGATAAAATAATTGAAATTGGTCCAGAGGCAGCAAAGTTATTAACGTTCAAAATCTTTCATAATTTCATTTTTCGCTTTTCATAAATTGTACCTCCATCTTCCCGAAAGACGTAGTCCTACGTCAAAATCTGCCAGAAAATGAGGAAATTGACGAAAATTTTATTCAGTCTCGGAGTAGTACCAATAGACTGAGTGAATCCAATTTTTACTTTTCTCAAATTCGGGAATTTTTCCCTGGAAAATCCTGGAAAAACCTGGGAAAACATCAGGCAAATTTACTGATCGCTGAGTTCCTGCACTTTATTTCTTATTTCTGAGATAAATAAACTCAAATTTGGCTCATTCTCATTCGCCGTGATAGATATCGGCGCCGGTGGTTAGCGTGATTACCTCTCACCCCAGCAGGCCTGGGTCCAATCTCAGTCGGCGCCACCGGCATGTTCTAAGGCATAACATCTCTGGGAGCTGCCTCCCTGGCGTCGGTAGCATTGGAGCTCAGTACGGAAAACAAATCTCGCGTCACTTTTCAATAGGTCCTATCTACATTGATCGATTCTCTTCATCGACACTCTCTTTCGTAAATAACTCGGCTTCACAAATCTGGATCAACAATAGAAAAGGGCCCATCAGTATTTGTAAACAAACCGTTTCAAAGCCCTTTACTCACAAAGCGAAGGCCACCCACACAAACCAACACCATCATCGGATAGGGGAAACTTCTACCTACACAATGATGGTGTTGGTTTGTGTGAGCGGCCTTCGATTTGTGGTTAGTTTACAAATGCTGATGGGCCCTTTTCTATTGTTGATCCAGAAATGTTTCCTGCCGTCTTCGTCGAATTAGATGCTAGATTGTTGCTTCTTCCATAGAAAATATCCGGCCGTGGCGATTCAAAGTGGATCAAGGTTGATCAAAATAATTTGTATCCCTGCTTCCAGTTTGATTACATGAGCATTTTGTGTGGTCGTTGGTTCTGAATATGGAAAAACAGGCAGATGAATTATATTCCTACTCTTTACTGTAATAAGCTTGGTGGTCCTGAAAGAGCCGTTTTGTTTCCAAAGTTGGTGATGATTTAACTTCCAAAACCAAACAGAGTGCGTCTCTGTCACTTCAAAAACGTAGATGACATCCATGGCCGCTTACGCTTGGCGTGTTTAGTGTAGGTGACAGCATCACGGATCTCATTTTTCAGGAACACCTTCAGCACACCTCGTATATCAAACCGGAGATACGTCAGACACCGCCACGGCGAGCCAGACAACGGATGATGGTTATCTTGAAGAATTTGCGTTTGGTTCTGAATATGGCGATGACGATGAGTGTGCAAAATATTACGCAATTCCATCCTCCCTATTCGCACGCGCCCGAGGATCGGAGGCGAATGCCACTTCGACTTGTTTCGTCTACTTACTACTCTCTGACGACTGTGCTGGGGAAGCAGCATATGCATGTAGGTAATTGGTGGATTTGTTAGTTAATTCGACGCTTTTGGACAATGCTGAACATTTACCAGTTTTTCAATAGTTTCTTGTTGAAAATCAATATTCGAAAGCATTGTTATCGATGCGTAGCCATATTTATGATCGATTGGTGATAAAATTATTGAAATTGGACCAGGGGCAGCTGAGTTATTAACGTTCAAAATCTTTCTTAATTTGTTACATGTTTCATTTTCGGTTTTCACAAAGTGTACCCCCATATAGAAATCAAAGACGTAGTCCTACGTCAAAAATCCTGGGGATTCTCGGTTTTCCAGATTTTTGCAGTTAGTAGATACCGTGACTAATACCATGGGTTTGGTTATAAACTTTCTATTGAATCTTTCGCTTTAAAGGTTCATATTGTACCTAAGTGTTTATGAGATAATAATTTAATAAGTCTAAAACATCAAACATTTATTTGATGTGCCTTCTTTTTATTCACTATTTTTACAACTATAAGTCCTATTTGGTCACTTATTTATTCAACATGGAAACTACAATCACTATTTCTGACAGCAGTGATCGCTACCAGCTCTGCTATAGGACTCCACAATCGAGAGGGGGTGAAGAAGTAGGCTTTGAAAAGCTGGCATTCTCAAACTAGCTCCCTAGCTGTAAATACCACATTTAGAACCTAATAAACGTTAGTTGTAGTTGTTACGACTGCGTCTTTGCCTGTCTGCTCATCCAGACTAGGCGGATTCAATTACAATAATATCCAAAAGACTTCAATTAAGTTTATGATCAGTTGTAGGTCTTCAACGCGAACAACCCTTCCAAATTTACCGTAGCAGGGCGGTAGCAGTGGAGAAAGTCATACAGTCATACTCTATGCTGAGGGAAGTCGAAGCTGCACCTTTACCAACTGAGCTAAGGGAGGGAGCCATCATAAAATATAATGATTTCATAATTCCGAATAACATTTTGTTTACCTAGAATGAAAATGTTCAACCATGCTTTTATCGCCTGCAGTGATGGAGGCTCGGAGTTGACGCGAGTGATGCGCCTCACCCTATTGGTTGATCATAATGGTTAGTTGGTCGTTGAAACTTGAAGATGTTGTTCGAAGTGCTCAAACCAACATTTCAGCTGGGGTCAGGAGGAAGCAACTAACCAGTCACGTCCTTGCTCCATTCAGGCGTCGTGACGAGCTATCGTAGAGGGAATTACAGTTGTTACAGCTTTACTCCTTGTTGTCCCCTGGAAACATCCAGTTTTACCATGCCCGTGCCCAGTATGGAACAACAGGATAAGCGACTAGTGAATAACCCATAGCAGCTTGTATGCAAACATATCGATGAGTGCCACGAGAAAGGGTGATGAGATCCAGTACCGAAGGGCCTTTTTCTCATTACTTTCCACCGCAGTAAAAGATCCCTTCGCTAGGAAATTATTGCACATCATTCTCATCTGACAAATGTATTCACTGATTCTCAGGAAACGGGGAGCTACAATATTTCAGGAAAGAGTGTTTGCACGTAAGACTTTTACTGTGAATGAGTGGGTTGAGTTCGTGTATTCTACGGTTTTGTCTTTCAAAAATAAATCATATTTCCATTGTTTCTTAAATCTGAGATGCTTTGCAATTGAGTTTTTACATATTTTTGTTAGTGTAACCATTTTACATTTCTCAGACTTGATCGCTTCCTTTCAATAATGACTTTGCTGGAGCTTCTTCCTACACTTAACCATTTATCACCATTATGCATGCAGTATGGTTCAATGTTACATTCAGTTTGCTGTGTGTTTGTGTGTTTTCTTTAAATATATAGTTATGGATTTACCGATTTCTTACTCGCTAGATTTGTGTCACTTACAGTTGCTTACATACTATAGTTTGCATTATTTGATTCTCCTCTTCCTGCTCATGTGGATGCGGAACTAGCCCTCCAAAATGCTACACGGTCTGCAACTATAGAAATGCTTCGAAAAAGTTTCTCTCTGATTTGTCAACGATAAAATTTTGCATCAGTGCCAGTCGGGGTTTTTTTTCCGTTTTATGTTGCGGAAATTCTAAACCAAAGCTGAAGTGCATGCATTGCAGCTAATTTTGCTCCGGAGAAAGATATATGTACAAAAGAATGCGTTCACATTTCCCGTTTCTATTGCTTAGTCATATAAATCTACTGTACCGTGGTTGTTTCGTATCAAAAAGAAAACAAAAGAGTCAACATTGACATTGGTTTTAAAAAAGCTACTTTCTTGCTAGTATCAGTTTGGTAAAACCTAAGCACCAACGATAACTTAAAAATAACTTGCCAAGCAAATCATAATTAATATTCACTACAACCCATGAATTTACTGTTCGTAAAAAATCTAAGTCTAAAAAAAAAGTCAGGCGAAAGATATTTACAACTGAAAAGTACTTAAAAATAATCAACAATTCTTCGAAGGTGAAAGCTCGCTCACTTTGCTTAAAAGTTAATTCAATGTGGGGTGTGAAATTCGGTGCGAAATCAGGTATACCTATTGGTTTGTGTTTCTCTCCTAGAGCATACACGTCGAATGAGAACGACCCAAATTTGAGTTTAGTTTACTCATAACCACATAAAGTGCAGGAACTCAGTGATGAGTTAACTTGCGTCATGTTTTTACAGGAAAAAATCCCGGTAAAATTTTCGTCAATTTTCCTCATTTTCCGGCAGATTTTTGAGGTGTTGCACAGGAAAACATAAGCCAAATTTATTCATCGCTGCGTTCCTGCAAATTTGTGTCGTTCTCATTGGCCGTGTATATCGTCATATGTGGAAGTAGTTCGATATTGCTTCCAATTGTTTTGTCTATACCAATGAAAGGGGGAGGGGTTTAAGGAATGATATCCGGGATTGATGAAGGAGAAAAAGCACACAAGTCGGTGAAATAGTGCTGCTCTACGATGGGGGAAACCTCAAATTCAAATCTTTCTTGTTACGGTTGTTTGATGGCTATTATCGTATTCTACATCAGTTCTCGTCACACGGAGAAGATATACGGTTGCGCATGTGAACATTCGGTCGATAGGAATAAAGAGATTGTAGTTTACAGTACCGTATGTGATTTTTGAATTATAATTTTAGAAAATTGTTCAAAACATGTTTGATTTGTTGATGTTGAACTTTGGATGCAAAGTACAGAAACTGTTTTGTTAATTTGTTTGTACGTCATTTTTTACCTATACATACGGGGCCTTACGATTTTTGCTTGCTGTGTTATTGTTGCATATTAACTTAATAAACAATAATTATAACGTATCATTTGAGTGCCGATTCCAATGATTTTGGGGCTTTCAACTCGATTCATATGGCTTATCCAAATTTGACGGAATATGACATAACTCCCTGGGATGCTCAGTATTTTAGGATGAGCCCACTCAAAATACTGTTTTCGATCACTCGAACCTTATAAATCCGGACTTATGCAGTATCATTCGCATTGTTTGAAGCTTAAGCGCCATTGGAAACAGCACAACAATAAATCCCTTCCATTCACCTCAAACCAAATTGCTTGTATATTCTGCTTTTCGTTTCTACCTAGTCCACCATTTATCGGAAGCCATAAAATATACTTTATCGCTTTACTTTGTTACCTTACTCCCACACCTTGATAATAAATACCTACTCGTAAACATACATACATATACATAATTAATGTCTCCCGGTTAGCAAGCAACGGTCCTGGCGTCCTCTTTTCCGTTCGACTCACGCGCGGTCTGCAAATTAGGAATCAAACTACAAGATAATCGAAGCTGGAACTTAATACCCTTGCTGAAAGGAAAAAAAAACATAAAGCGATAATACCCCCCACATCAACTTAGACATCGTGACTCAATAGCGGCACGTCGTGATGCTTCCGATTCAGCGTGGCACAGGGAAACAGCCACATGGCAGGATGACCCCGGCCGCACACCTCCGCCAGCAGAGCCATCTTGGGCCTGTGGCTGCGGTAGGGTCCCTTCTGTTGGACCGCTTCCACTGCGGTTTCGTCATACAGGATGGCATGCATTTGGTCCACCATGATGGCTATCACAAACAGCCCGAATAGAGCCGACTCCAGCAGGAGCAGCACGCTGTGCAGCATGCGGCTCTGCGTTTCCGGAACCGTGGTCGAGCAATTCTCACAGGGGTACACCCACGAAGCGATGATCAGGAAGATCGAGTACAGAGCCAGCGCACAGACGTACATCAGAAACTGCAAGAAGTACTTCTGGTTCCTCTCACCGACGCAGTTGTTAATCCACGGGCAGTGGTGGTCCATCCGGCGGATGCAGCGCTTGCAGATGCGACAGTGGTGGGCCCTCGGGGGTCGGTACGTCTCACAGCGGGTGCACACGGTCCACTCTTCGTGCTCGCGGTTATAGTTTCGTTCCGAGTGCAGATCGGAGAAGTCGATACGGGTTTGCGGCAGTGGCACAGTCCCCGGATCCAGCAGCACCGCCTTTAGGTGAGCCATCGACAGCAGGAACACGATGGTGTTGAATGCGACCACGTGAAACGGGGCCCAGAGGCTGGAAGAGGGAAATGGGATTAATGGACGCGATTATAATTCTGGGGAACTCTAAAGCGAATGGAAAGGAATTTCCCAAGTAACCATCCAGCTCGCTAATTAAAAAAAAATGCAACATAATGGTGAGGTTATGTTGCAAAAAAGGCCATTATTAGGTTATTTACGGGCTTGTTGGTTACTTGGGTAGTTTCAAGATAATTCCTAAGAGAATTCAGAAGCATTTTGAAGGGCATTTCAATGAGTTTCCGGGAGGCAAGAATTTTTGAGCATATGACTAGTACTCCAAGATAATCTGAAGAAATTTCCAACGCAATACTAAGGAAAGTTTCAAGAGAATTCCAAGGTAATCCCAAGAGATCTTAAGGACATTTTTGGGTTGAAATCCAAGGAAATTTTGAGATAATACATTTCTTAATTCTAAACGGCATACCAAAAGATTTCCGAGGAATATTTCAAGCGAATTCTAAAAAAAAATTATGGATAGAAATTAAACAAATTCTTGCGAGAATTATTAAAGGGCGAACACGAAATTATTGCGACACATTCAACAGGGCATAACTTTTTTACCATTGGGTAACAATCAATCAAATTTTGCACACTTTCTCATTGATGTGTATTGTGTACATGCTGTCAAACTCGAAGTCGTGTTTTTCGATTCAACGAAAATGTTGAGAGAACAAATTCTTTCCAAACACCTGGAATTTCCTGACCTGTCGCACCGGCAGCTGGGAAAAATGTTGAACATTCACCATTCAACCGTCTCCAGAGTGTTGAAGCGGTTCCAGGAGCGGTTGACGTTGGACCACGGCAAAGGAGCTGGAAGAAAACCGGGACCGGAGAACAAAAAGATGGAGGGAAAGGTGAAGCGGATGATTAAAGCAAATTCCAACGTCTCAAGCCGTGATTTGGCTAAAAAGATCGGCATGTCGCAGAGCTACGTCCAGAATGCAAAGAAGAGAGCTGGACTACATACATACAAGGTACAGAACTTCCCAAACCGCGATGAGCGGCAACAATCGACGGCTAAAACTCGGGCACGGAAGCTCTACGAGAAGATGCTGACAAAATATGGCTGCTGTGTGATGGACGACGAAACGTATATAAAAGCCGATTTTAAGCAAATTCCGGGGTTGGAGTTTTTCACCGGCAAGAGCAAGTTCGATGTGGACGACAAATTTAAGAAGAAAAAAATGTCGAAGTTCGCCTCCAAATATCTCATTTGGCAGGCCATCTGCTCTTGCGGACTGAGGAGTGAGCCTCTCGTGACAAAGGGCACAGTAAATGGCGAGATCTACAAATCTGAGTGCCTCGAGAAGCGCCTTTTGCCGTTCTTGCAGCAGCACGACGAAGCTCCGCTATTTTGGCCAGATTTGGCATCATGCCACTATTCTAAAAGTGTCCTGGAGTGGTATGAGGCCAATTCTGTTCATTTTGTTCCAAAGGACATGAATCCGCCAAACTGTCCGGAGCTGCGCCCGGTGGAGCAGTACTGGGCAATAATGAAGCGGGAACTTCGGAAGAGCAAGAAGATAGTCAAAGACGAGAAGGACATGTTAAGAAAATGGAAAAAAAAAAACTGAGAAACTGGTACCGGATGACACTGTAAAGACTTTGATGGAGGGCATCAAGCGAAAATGCGTTCAATTTTACACTCAAGGCTCCATCGATTAACTTTTCTTTTGATTTTTGAAGTAAATATATGTATAAAACTACCCTAAAATTTTGGTTTGATTCTAAACATTATAAGAAAATTGGCATGACATTTTCGGTGTCGCAATAATTTCGTGTTCGACCTTTATGAGGATTGTGGTAAGCGATTTGCCTATTTTCTGTATGGGTTAGTGTGCTCGTGTATTTCATTGCACATTCACTACACTCTAGCAAAGCTTATCACGGATAATGCAAATGTTCTATTCAAGTGTAGTAATTGTCTGTCAGATCAGAGTTATGACGAGCAGAATGTATCGGTTTCGGATGGCAAAATCATCGGTAAAGACTCTATTACTGACATACGAAACAACGTTGCTGATCAGATAGACAACGCGTAAGAATCGAGATGGAAAGAATGCAACAAAATGCAAATGGTTCTTTAAGTTGCTTTGACAAAATAATTAAGGAGAAATGGAACACGCTTACTAGTTAATTTTTTGAAATTAGTGCGAAAAAGACTTTAGCTGCAACAAATGTTCAGTGCAGTGCATCTAGGAAGATCATTTTGAATCGGACCGAAATCCCAGACGCAAAAAACGTAAATTTCAAAATAGTAACAACGATCGACTGATGATGTTTTTCAACAAAATGCGAGTTTTGTGGATGTTGTATCTAGTCGTGCTAGTACAAGTACAAGTAAAAATATTAGTAACAGTAACAAGCCGAATAATTGTAAGCCTCGGTCATTGTGATTAAACCGATAGAGTACAAAAAAACTTGCGAAGATACTCGTAAGTTAGAACACAGTTAGATCAAAAAACACACAAAATCAGCAATTTTAGGAATGGTAAAGATGGCTCTATTATTGTTGAGTGTGCAAAAATTGTATTGAAAGCAATCTGGGTGAAAACTATAGTGCTGTTGTTCCCACTTTGGTGCCAAGATACAGTATTCCTCCGATGTCTTCATTGACTACACAAAAAGTCAAAATGAAGACATCGCTATAAATGAAGTAAAAGTAGTTAACATGTTTCAAAATCCACGCTTCACTTACAACAAGTTTAGAGTTGTTTGTTTGTTTGTTTGTTTATTTATCATCTGCCAGTGTAAGGGGTAATCCCTTTTAAAATACCACCTCCGTGTTGTAAAATGTTTTGTACATAATATAGTATGTCGTCAGTTATATAATACAAACACTAACCTATGTCTAACCTTTATCGACAATTCCAAAACTCGAGGGCTGCCTCGAGTTTTGGAATTGTCGATAAAGGTTAGATCGTCGAACGTTTAATCGTAGAAGGCAGCATATTCCAATTTACCACACCTCCGACGAACATTGTGCTTGCGTAGCCTGACGTGTTGTTCGGTGGAAGGATCAAATTTTGCGATCGACGACTTTGAAACGGGATCAACTTCTGGAAGAGCGCTGGTGGGGAACACGTTTTGGCAAGTTTCCACAAAAAGACACAATTCTGCTACGAGCAACCGATCAAGTTTGGCTGGAGATGACTCACTCCTGCGTACCGGTCAAGCCCATAGACGAAACGGACACAGCTATTAAGTGCAACTCGTAACCTGCCCATGGAGTTCGCGCTGGGGTTTACATGCAGAAGATCTCCAAACAGAAAATCCGGCAGTAAGAGAGCTTTGAACATCTTAAGCCGAACATTCGTGGATGGGGCAGAAGCTGTACTATAGAGCGTGCGCAGACAAGCGTAGATTTTCCCGCATTGCTGATTAATTAGTCCATCCCACTCCAAGTCAGCTTGAAACACGAAACCAAGATTTACAGCTCTGTCGGTCCATTCAAAGGGTTGTCCTTTCATGGAGATAACAGGCAGCGAATCAGTGCGAACAGAGTTACGACGGCGTCTCTTAACGAAAATTGCCGTGCTTTTCGACTGGTTCACGAAAAGCTCGTTACGATCAGACCATTCAGCAACTCTCTCAAGGTCTTCGTTCACCATTCTCATTAGCTCATGAACACACGGGCCAAACCGTCTTACAAACAGCAAAACAACAAAGGGCCGATCACCGACCCTTGCGGTACGCCAGATGTTACCTCGCCAATCTTAGCGCATTGATTGCCACAAAAGACAGTAGTTTGATTTCTTCCAAATAGGTACGAATTGACGAGGCATACTGGGATTGTATCGAACGCCTTGGAAAAATCCAACAGGAGCAATATGGCGGACCCTTTCTTGTCGATTGTGGTCGCCAAATCATCGTAAACACGTTACGTCGCAGTTTTGATGCTATGTCCTCTGCGAAACCCAGCTTGACAATCCGATAGAAGATGGTTCTCAGAAATGAACGCCGACATTTGTTGCTTTAAAAGTTTTTCAAAAACCTTCGACATCGCACACAAGATGCTAATAGGCCTGAGATTTGTGAACGTGTTCAAATGTGTCTTTTTTTCGTAGAGGCAGTACTTTCGCTTGCTTCCAGTACGCAGGAAAGGTAGAATATAATGTCCCATGTTGCGTTCACAACTTCCCAGTCTTGTACAGGATGGAAGGAGAAGCTTGTGTGGAATGCCTTGGTATGTACTATTGGTGTAGCTCGCCAAAAACACTCGGTTTATTTCGGTTGGGTCGAATTCACAGTCCGCTGACACTTGTTCCTTACCAGCACCAAGAGTTTTGATCCGCTTCCACAGAGTTTTGGATGGGATCCTGTCGTCTAAGAAGCGGCGCAGGTAACGTGCATTGGTGTCCTTGATCAACGCGTTGGTTCGATTGTTCAGTGCTTTATATCGTTGTCTTGCTTGTAACTTTGAATCCGACGATGCATTCAGCCAGTCCTTGTAGGCTAAATCGCGTTCCAGTATTGACTTCCTGATATTGTAATCAATCCACGAGTTACTCTGCATACGGTCGCTGTCTGTTCGAAACGGGAAACATTGATCATGGATCCGTTTGAGATGACTGTTGAAGAAATCGAGTAAATCATCGGGGTCGTCAATGGAGTACATATTGTCCCATGCAACGGACTGTATAGCGTTTTCCAAAGCCGGAGCGTCGAAATTGACATAGTCACGATATGTTTGAATTATTGGTGCAGGCGAACCATCAAAATCCAAAGAACCGAAAGTCAGATCATGCTGCGAAAGTGCAGGGAAACTAACCTGATTAAAGCGCAGAACCTTCGAATCGCAGCTAGTGATAAACAGATCCAACTGTGAGCATCCCGTATGGTGAAAGAAGGTTGGCTCGTCACCAACAGACGTCAACGCAAAACTCTGAAGCACTGTTTCGAAGTTTGCTTGCTTACTGTTTCGGGTGTTCAAGCCTGTGTTGAAATCTCTAATAAGCAAAACGGTTTCATAACGTGCGGCAAAGTCGGCTAATTTATCGGCAAGAAAACCTGAACAGTCGTTTTTTGGGGGATTGTAAACGGCTACAATCAGCAGTTTCTCCGAGCCAAGTCGCAACTCCAACGCTAGGCGCTCTGTTTTGTCTTCTGAATCGAGTTGTAGTACTGTCCCAAAAATGTTATTAGGGGAAACAGTCTGTACGTTAGAAGCGTTAGAAGCCTATTGTTGTGTATGGAGGTCTCCATACACAACAATAGGCTCCTAACGCTTCTAACGTACCGCAATAATAGGAATGTTTCCCCTACACCGTAAGTGATCTTTGTAATAGATCACAATTCCACCTCCACGCTTATACAGTCGGTCGTTGCGTAAGATTTTATATCCAGGAATGGCAATGCTGCGGTTACTAACTTTGGAGTCTTGAAGCAGTTTTCATACTTCGTCCAGTTTGGTTGACCTCCTAGCACAGATACTTTGGGCATTTCCGTGACACACATTTAGTTTTCCGGGGAGAAGCACTGCATTCATCACTGCACGGGGAATGTTCGTCAGGGTGTGGCTATTCAACGAGGGAATAGAGAGCACAGAGGGAAGCAATTCTTAGGGGGCTGCAAGAAAACACGAATACAATTTTTCAACATAGTACAATCAACAATCAATACGAAACTAACGATTTTAAATTGGCTCACCACTTTAGTAGCCTATTGGTCCCAAGCAAACGATTAACGTACCCTATTCTAGTTGAAATTCTATTACTACACTATGTTTGTTTTGATTCGCTATGAAAGTTTGACAGATAACATCAGGGGTGTGTGGATTCATGCAGGGGTGAGTGAAATAGCTTGGGACTGCTTGGGACCGTTGTTCTGGTACTGAGTGAGCCAAAAATAATAATGATTTTCTTCGGGACCCAGTGGTCTTAGAGTTACCTCTATAGTACAATCTTCACAAAATAGAATATTCTACAAACTCTGATAGTGGAATACAGATAATATACACATTGTGATTGAAGTCGATGGAGATACGTATAAATGTTTATTAAGTGCGAAAGAAGTAAATGTTGGGTTTGATCGGTGCTCGATAGTTCCCGCGATTAATGTGTTGAGATGCTTCAAATGTGGAGAATTTGGGCACAAGATCATGGCTTGCAAACATTGTGAGAAGTGTTCTAGGTGCAGCCAACAACTCTAAACCTCGGAGTGTACGTCAACTGTATTGAAATGTGTTTATTGTTTACAAATGAATAAAGAACGTAAAATGAACTTGAACGTCAACCATGCCGCATTTAGCTCTGAATCTTTGCTCTATAAAAGACTTTTTGATCAGAAGAAAAGCAGCTTGCGTTTCAATAAATAGCAGCCAAGTTCCAGGAATGTGAATCAATTCGATTTTTTGTATTTGAATATTGCCGGGTTGTCAACAAACTACGTTGCATTACGTCAGATTGTTGAGGAAAAACGTCCTATTTTAGTTTTATTATCTGAAACTCATATTGTAGAAACTGAAACTTTTGATCAGTATAGTATTCCGAGATATAATGTTGCTGCTTGTTTATCGCATTCTAGACACACTGGCGGCGTTGTTATTTATGTCAAAGAATCATTTCAATTCAACCTTCGTACCTCGCTTCGTACTAGTAATCCTATATTCAAAGATTCGCAGAAATATTATCAGACGATTTCGGTTTTTTCTTTGCATTGCTACAGCGAAATAATTTTCTAGAATTTGTTCAATACAGAGTTTTAACGGGTTGTATTGGCTATCAAAAGCAACAGCAAACGCACCGAGAAACGTTAAATCTAGCGAGTTATTAACAAAAGAGAAAATCTACGAAGAGAATCGATCATCGCGTTTACGCCCTTATGCATACTCACTGTCGAACTATTTTTATATAAATTTCAATTAAAATTTATTGTATATGAAGCGCATTGCCAAGTTTTCCCCTAACCACCGTCGTGGAAGTGTAACGAGGTGTTGGAGGCGAACCAGCCTAAGGCTGAAAGCCTCCTAAATAAAGCTAAATTAATTAATTAATTGTAACGAGGTGTAACAATGTGAATATTTTCCGGTTTTCAAAAAACGCTGAACTTCTTGAAAAATGACTGGAGTTTTGCGGACTACCGTCGGATTTTCACCTAGTAGATTTTATGCGTTTGTGCAGTGTATGTTATGCCGCGGATACACTTGCATGACAATCTGAGTGAGCATTATTTGTATAATACAATATGAGCTAATCCATGAACTATACAAGTGTGACCATGGATGTGCTCATAATTTATAATACAAATAATGCTCATGCTCATAGTTGGTCATACAAGTGTATCCGCGGCATTACAATGATAATTATTTGTTGGTATCTAGTTAAAACTCAATGCTTCTTCCGGTACCTCTTCGAGCACAAGCAATTGTATTTTGCTACAGAAGGTGGAGAACTTCTGAATTCAAAGTGTTGCTTGTTACTTCATACGTGAAGTTTACGATTTTCAGAGTTGGTTGGAAATGCTATACTAATATCAACATGAAGCTTTAGTGTGATAATTTATTAACTAGAGAAAGTTCTGAAGAGGATAGGTTGATAGTTCCGCTAGAGTACGGCAGTGTGAAAATTGAATAGAAGTTGAAATTGAGCGAATTGCCATTAATGCAACAGTACTAAGTCAAACGCACACTCCTCTACCTAATTCATACATTAATGGATGAGGGGACTTGAAGTTTTTCTTCAAACCCACGGTCCGTCACACAATTTTTCGATTTGCCCCCCAGTAGTTTTTTTTCCTTGACGTGTTGAGCAACAATGCTACCGACGCCAGGGAGGAAGCTCCCACACCTGGGCCCTACCTCTCGACCCATCAATTCATAAACCGGGGACCAATGGCTTTACTAACCGGTGTAAACTAACGATTTTAAATTGGCTCACTACTTGACTAGCCTATTGGTCCCAAGCAAATCGATTAACGTACCCCATTCCAGTCGAAATTCTAGTACTACACTATGTTTGTTTTGATTCGCTATGAAAGTTTTACAGATAAAATGATGGGTTCGCGGATTTTCCTATGTTTCGAGGGGTGCATCGATTAGCTTGACACCCAAGAGAGTACCAGAGATGAGCTAAAAAGTTGAGAACGTTTCTTCGGGACCGTCTGGTCTTAGAGTTACCTCTATGGCTTTACTTCCTTTCCGAAGGTAGGCGTGATCAGAGATGTTATGCCTTTTCGGTCCTTCTCATACTTTTTAATTAGTAGCGTAGCTTTAAATGACTATTTTTTTTCAAACATCAACTGGAATTTTACGACTGCTCCCTCCCAACATAAGTATTTCAACTAACAAGTGTTGGACTACTTAAACTTTCAAAGCCAGCACCTTTCTTGCAACTATGATACTCTATGTCGGCGCGAATCGAACCCGCCGTCTTCATCGTCTTTCCACAAACATCTACACACACCAGTGTTTTCCTAATAAATCAAACTTTGAACATTATTTTTGATATCTACACCCCGAAAGCCAAGCGCGATTAACAGATAAGATCTCAAATATGCATTGAACCGTCGTCCGTCACTGTACCAACCTGTTCTGCATGGTTTGCAGGATGATCCACCGGGTCACCACATAGTCGGCGTAAATCACCGCCAAGTAGGTCACCAGCACGCAAACAATTCCGCACGGATCTTTGACGAAGCCCATTTTTTTGCACTTTCGATCGTAAGTCACAGAAAAGTTTGTCGCAATTCCTGTTGTGAGTACTCTGTGCAGCAAGCAGCTAAATAGCTATACAGATAGTGATTACAGCTTCTTCCTTCCAATAAGCGTTTTTTTTTTCCAAGCCAGATTTCGGCAACTCTTGCGTGTAATCTTCTTTTCGTTTACGCTGTAGAGCACAATAATGTCGTCGTCGATGCCGTTTCCTTTTCGTCTCGATCGCTTTGCTGATGGACGTTGAATAGTTAGGTAGCTACATATATTATTGCCAATCAAATCGATGCCCCTCCAGCAAAAGCAGCAATCTTTCACGCATTTTGGGCTGCTTCCAGACTATTCTTCACCTGCACTTGAACGGCTGCACTGGGAAAGTCACAGTATCAATGGCTATGTTTTCCTTTCTGGAGATTTTTCACCTTATTTTCACACCACGGAGCTCATAAGCATAATATCACCAGCCATGAGCAATAGATGAGCCACTTCGAGGTAGACGGACGGTTCACGAAACCAAACACACCACCCCAGCAGACGGGAGAAGACAAGAAGCACAAACACAACTGCGCAAGCTCGCAATCGTTTTGACGGATTTTCCTTCTCATCGATGAAGTGCTAGTGGTTGAGCAAACGAGCGGATCAGCTGGCGGTGTGGGACTGCGGGGGTGGATTATTTTGACACGCATAACTGTCAGACGGTTGACTGTTGTTTATACACGCCTATAAAAATTTATACAATATTGACAAAAAAAAAACTGTGCACAATGGACGAGAAAAGTCCAATAGTGGACAAAATGCTATAAGCTGGGATAATTAAAATTGAACCAAAAATACACTAATAAAAATTCAATGATTATTTTTATGTGTTCCACATATGAATTTTTGCAATGTGATAAACAAATGATGTATATGTCGACGACACATACTTTTTATGTGTACTTATAAAAATCATGTGTAACCACACACACGGATAGAAATCTCCTTATACCTTTTGGCAAATCTACCAAAAAGAACCAACGCTAACGTTTAATTTTACCAATGGTTTTTTTTTTAAATTTATTAACGATTATTTTTTGTGTGTATTCACGGGAAATATTTAGCTAAGCCATGAACCCTTATATAAAAGTTGTGAATTGGTTTGTGTCTGATCTATTCTGAACAAATTATTTTTATCTAGATCAAACAATCCTATGGTTTTGACAGTTCGGATCACTGCACATTTAAATCGGCCGTTTACGATTTTCGTGCATAAGTCAGAATTAAGTGTCATGTCGGTTTGTCAGTGATTCAACGGAATTTTGACGGGGTTTTCACGCGTTCTCGGTGAAGCAGCCCTCATAAACGCGAACCATAAATTGACCTTACCTAAAATGGTTAAAAATTGTTTATAATCCCTGCTAAACTTCAACTGAAATGGTTATGGAACTTTACATGAACGTTTAATGATAAAGTTTCAACCTTATGTATTATGGTTTTTTGGAACTGGACCATACAAATAATGGGTTGTTAAGAACCATTACCGTTCCAAATTCTTGTTTTCTCCATACATTTTCGGAAAGAGAACTATATTAGAACCTTTTAACTTATGGTTTGAGAACTTTAATGGTAATGGTTATGGTAGTCAGTAAGGTCCACGAATGGTTTTGTAACATCGATCAACTTTATGTGGAATATATCGCGAATTGGTTGCCTGTAATTTACTGATTACCAATTCACGATATATTCCACGTAAAGTTGAGCGATAATACAAAACCATTAATGGACCTTAGTGACTACCATAACCATTACCATAAATGTTCTCAAATCATAAGTAAAAACGTTCTTATATAGTTCTCTTTCTGAAAATGTACACTCAAAGATAAATTAAATCAAAAAAGCTTAAAAAGTATGCAGATTCCCGCTTCACCTTATTGAGTCCGAGCCATGATTACTTCGGCAGTAGTCATGCATGATTAAAATCGAAATAATCTTCCCAGTATTAAATTTTATTCTTTTTCAATACTGATATATAATCAAAAAAGATCAAAATTCAATCAAAAATTATTAAAATGAAATCAAAAATGATTGACATTTATTCAAGAAAAGATAATCTACAATCTAATCAACCATGATTAAACTAGGATTAATATCAGATGCTTATATTTTAGAAAGAGAGGATTAGTTTTTAATCATTCGATATGATTAAACGGAGTTTAATGTCAAATTGATTAAATTTCAAGCAAAATGGGAATAGTTCAATTTATCAGTGTATGGAGAAAACAAGAATTTGGAATGGTAATGGTTCTTAACAACCCATTATTTGTAAGGTCCATTTCCAAAAAATCATAATACATAAGGTTGAAACTTTATCATTAAACGTTCATGTAAAGTTCCATAACCATTTCAGTTAAAGTTTAGCAGGGATTATAAACAATTTTTAACCATTTTAGGTAAGGTCAATTTATGGTTCGCGTTTATGCGGGAGGCTTAGCACGATTTCGGAGGAGGTTTTCGATGTTGACACTGGAAGTTCCGGAGGCAGCTTCTGCACGATTTCGTTTGAGATTTCCGTTGCTACCGGATGAGGTTGCAGTGAGTTTCTAGTAAGTTTATGCGTGTTCACGGCGGAGAAAATACCATAGTATGATTTCGGTGGATATTTTATATGTTACGGATGTTCCGGGGAGATTTGACAGTGTTTTCAAATGTTCACGTCGGATAGAGTTCCGGGCGAATTCGATGGAGATTTTCGGTGCTGCCAACGGAGGTTCCATGGTAAGTCACTCTGCCACCTTGTAACTGTGCTAATTGTGTTTCTTGTGTGTTTTTGGGTGTTTCAGAGTGTTTCTGTGTCGAATGAGCTGTCAAAACGTCAAGCGGCAACATACAATGTTTACTGGCAACCATGACTTCCACATTGCTGAAATGACAGATCCCCCTGCGATCGTCTTTGTTTATTGGCGTTGACGGTGACTCTGTATACAGGTATAGCTCTTTACTCCTACACACAAAAAATAAAAATTGTTTCTTCAAAAATAATGCATTTTCAAATTAAAAGTCTCCCAACTTTCGTAGTTTCAACTACGACAAGATTTAACATGAAAGCAATATTGTTATTTTATAAGTTTGTCTTTCACTTTATACTTGTCATTTTAATAAGACATATTTTCAAACTGAAAATTGTTCAACTGTCAAAAATACCATTGACTAAATGTTGGGTTGTTTCGTTTTTTCGTGCATCACAGCCATCACAAGTGAAAAAAAAACAAAAAACCCGGGAAAAAATCTACCAGTTTGATGTACTTAAATGTAGTTTAAAATATTAAAATACATATGTATTCGCATGTTCAGTGGAGTGAAGTGCGAGCATATGGAAGTGCTGGAATCAGGTTTGGCCAAGAGTAGGTAGCTTATTTCGGAATGTGCAACTGGAGTTGAATACTAGGTAAGTTAATTTGGGGTTAGGTTTTAAAGGTGAATTATTTAAAGGTGGTCTTATCTTGTTGCAGATTTTGACACGTTTCTGGAAAGTACGAAGCACTTTGCACCATCTTCGATGTTGACACCACAGAAGCCACTACGGATGCCATTGACGGTGGTTTCACCGGGAAAGCATTCCTCTAGCCGATCCGATGTATCCTCCTTAGCGAAAATTGCAAGAACTGACAAAGGAATATTATTAGAAGTATCCGGCGCTCAGCTTGGAAAACATGAAACCACATGAAACGGTACATCGAAGAAATATCGGAGTCTATAAAACCTGCGAGAAATATCGTAGTATATAGAACCTTTTCTTGGATCTGGAGTACTTCCCTAAAGATTACGAGTAACTGGGATATCAATAAATATATATTAATTAAATTATAATAAAAACATTAGGAATTAAAAAAACTGATACCAATATTTTATAGAAATGAAAATGAAAATTATGTGTTATAATATTAAAATTGCTTATTTTTTAACTTAATTTTTATTATATTAAACTAAAAATGACCCCTCTTATTTCATTCATACCAAACTTTCAAGCCCAAAAGCATGATTTTAATTTAAAAAATCCACTTTTAATTTCAACCCAGTCGATCTTTTCTTTTGACAGCAGAACAATTTATTTTGAAAGTTTCAACTTTTAAAAACAGTGACCAGGCAACTTTTGATTAGAAAGTTGTCTGACTTTTGTTTTGAATGCTAATGACTTTCTACCAAAAAGAACCAATGCAAACTTTTAATTCTACCAATGGTTTTTTAAATTTTATTAGCGATAATTTTTTGTGTGTATGGTAAAATCCTGTAAAATCCAATAAGCAAACGACAGTCTGTGCGTGATACATGGCGGAATTGATGCACATCTTCGCACCGGACCAGATCACGGCAAAGTCCCGTTTCTGGTACTTCCTGCGGCAGCTGCGTAAGTTCAAGAAGGCCACCGGTGAGATTGTCTCGGTCAAGCGTATCCTGGAGAAAACTTCGCTGCGCGTGAAGAACTTCGGCATCTGGCTGCGGTACGATTCGCGTCCCGTACCCACAACATGTACCGCGAGTATCGTGATCTGACCGTTGGCGGTGCTGTCACGCAGTGCTATAGCGATATGGCTTCGCGCCACCATGCCCGTGCCCACTCCATTCAGGTGAGTTGCTTTTTGGTAGTATTGACCCGGAAAGAATCACTGATGCGAATATTTTCCCAACAGATCATCAAGGTCGAATCGGTTGAGGCCTCCAAGACCCGTCGTGCTCACATCAAGCAGTTCCACGACTCGAAGATCCGCTTCCCGCTGGTGCAAAGATACCACCACAAGCGCTACAGGAAGCTGTTCTCTTTCCGCCGACCGGATACTTACTATCAGTAAACCAGGAGCCACCGTTCATGTACTGTTAATTCCACTCTTTTTTAGGGAGTAAAAATGATGAAGATCCGTAAGAAACCATGTGAACATTCTTCGTGATTCGTTGAGAAAGAAAATCCGTGAGTGGAATAAAAGTGGATCCTAAGGAAGTTGGTTCAATGCTTCCCTTGAGAACAACTATTTTGTGAAGATGGATGAGTTTGAATTGGCGATTTCATGCCGCATTAAGGCTGTGAACCATTTGCCGAGTTAAATTTAACTCGTAGTTAAAAGTGACATTTCGAAAGTTATTTCTTATGTTCGAAAATCCCCGTGCTGTCGATCGACCGGTTTTCGAGCCACGGTAGTCAAAATTTAACTTCTTGTCTGTCAGAAATAACCACGCTCGGATAGCAGGGTTAATCGATAACTTTCCATCTGTCAAATTTTAACCAAAAGTTAAAATAATCCACCAAATGGTTCAGAGCCTAAATTTAGCAATGACGGACATTCGTAATTGAGTAATGCCGTGTGAACATTTCAAAAGGGCCGAATTGTTTTTGTAAACAATGACTTTAGACGTCGATTACTCGCGAATGAAAGCTCACAGCTGGTAAACTTCGCCCCGTACTAAGTGTATAAGACTGGTAGTTCTCTACGGGCACGAGTCTCTCGAAACGGATTTCCCATACAACGGAATAGAGAAAGGGGTGATCGCAGGGGTCAAACACTTACCTGCTAGATTCTCAAAATATGTCCTGATAATGCTCCTATCTCTATACAGTTCAAATAAACAGCCGTACGTCCATAAAGAGCAACTCAGGGAAAGTAAAGCCAAACGCACTGAAGATGAAATGAAATTCTGATACCTGTCCCCCGGTAGAAAATTCGACAATTTGGAATGCCACCGCAACAGCATAGCAACCACTGATGGCGCACGCTTATTCTGGTCAGCTCAAAATTGAGTCGAATGTACTCATCTCAGCGGCAAGTATGGCTACTCAAAATTGAGTAGCCTTATGTTGACTCACTTTTGAGTAAACTACGTTCTCACGTAGACTGAGTCAAATCCACTCGCCGGTATTTTCAGTTGCAGGGAGAGTTTTTGTTTTGATTTTTATTCAAGGAAATGGAAATTGCCTGCTCCGGATTCATTCTACCGGAGCAAAAAACGGTTCAACACCGTTTCCCTAAGCAATTCGTACATACCTGAAGGCATTTCAGCCGGTTTTGAGTTACATTTTCTATGAGGTTTCCTACGACATGACTGGCATTTTTTCCAAGTCAAGAGCAAATTTTCATTATGTCGTAAGTAACATTCGCACCAATCCGAGAAAAATAAAGTTTTGTTTTGATGACCGAAAATTTATTCCTATTTCCAAGTAAACACATATAATCTCATAGTGATAGCAATGTTTAACATATTTAGCAGGGTTTTAATCATACAAATGCAAATCGCTAGCTTTCATGCTAAAAAATACTGGTTTTTGAGTCAAAAGTTATTATACGTCGTTTGGTGGCCCCTATTGTTACTTAAGTCAAAGTGTATTTACCAGGATATTCGGGAGAATTATCAATTACGTCTCCTTACGTGCAGCCCATTCATCATTTTAGGACCACCGAAATCATCTTAGCAACAAACAGTTCGATTTATTCACTTTAATAATGAGAAAGCGAAACGACGAACGAACACTTTTCACGGGTTTCTCAGCGCTGTTACTTAAGTCAAACGGCATCTCCATAGAAATTGGGTGACTTAAGTAACATCGAAAACTATTTTGATCGGAAGGTGATTACGTCAAAAAGCAATTTGACTGGTAAATAAATTTAAAAATGGGATTTGATCCTATATTCGGACAGTATTATAGTGTAATAGCAGGAGAATCGATTGACACTGATAGCTCGACTTTGTTTACATTTGTTACATTCGACGTAATGAAAATTTGCTCTTGAAGTCTAGGATTTTGCTGACTGAGTGGCTTTTACTCAGTTTGACATTTCTCGTTTACTCAATTTTTGACAACTCGATACATCGGACGAAAGTGAGTACGATCGACTCACCTGGTGAGTAAGCAGAAGTTAGCGTGCGGAGAATAATAATTCACTGTTCTATTGGCGTTGACGGCACCGTCGAAAAATTTGCTCTTCCACAGGCTCTTCCAACAAATTTAGACAGTTTCTTATGGGAACTTTCGGTGAAGTGAAAGGATAGTGCAAAGTCCGCAATGTTTCACGCACAGTCTGACGTTTGCTTATGGATTTTCTCATAGGAGTAAAGAGCTACAGAGTCGCCGTGATCGCCAATTGATCAACAAACGTAAAAATTAATGGCAGTGGTGCCAGAATTCATGAAAACATTAACTTTTATGTAATTGAATGAATGTAAATGTAAATGTAAATGAATCATCTTTGTGTTCATCTGGTTCATCTCGACGTTTTGAAATGCAACAATTTGACAGAAAAGTGTTCGATAACTGAAACTGCTTGTAGTTAGTGGACTTTCAGTTAAAAAAAACATTTCAGCCAAAAGTTTTGCAGTTAGCTAATTTCTAGTGTACTTATCAAACACCTTCATCTTTTTGAAAAGCCTTATCAAAGTTGAGCCTTTTTCAAATATCCGTTGCTACTCGTACTAACCGTTTCATAAGTTTTCTAACAGCTTCTAAGATTTTTCCTAAGAGGAAGACGAGACAACTGGCTTCTTACTCTTTTATCTCTATCTCTATCTATATCTATCTCTATCTCTATCTTACGCACTTCAAATCGGCCAATCACGAGCTGGTTCGCGTTTGATAGAAAAGTGGTTCGTTTTCGCCCCCGTATTGTCTGCTCTTCTCTTAGGATTTTTCTAACCACCTCTAATCTTTGTAGTGGTCTGACAGAAACGTCTAAATTTGGTTTTGTTTGTTGGTGTTCCTGACGTTCCTGTCGGAGGAGGTTCCAGAAGATTTCGGTGGAGATTTCAGAAGCTGCCAATGACTCGGTCAATAAAGGATCCAGACGATTCCAACGGAGTAGATCCCAGACGATATCGATAAAGATTTCAGACAATTAACTACTTCATTCGAGCACTTAAAATGACGTTTACTACCACTCGAACTTTGAAATAAAACATTATTTTGAGATTGTTTCTTCTAGAACCTCTAGAAAAGTAGCCATCATTTGTGCGTTTTATAAAAAAATTGAAATTAGTTGGTCCAGTTTTGTGAAATCGCTTGTAGAAAGTCACGCCAAAACTGCTTGACAAAGTGGTCAATTTCGATGGAGTTTACTGATGTGTGTGACGGAGGAGATTCCGGTGAAGATTTCAGATGCCACCCACGAAGGTTTCAGCAGATTCCGACAGATATTTTGCAGACGATTTTGACATAAATCCCACATAATTTCGACAGAGTTTACTGACGTTCACCATGGAAGAGGTTTAAGCTAGGATATTTGAGATACTGCCTCATCTGGATTATTTGTCAAAATTTTCTGTAATGTTCTTCGTCTGAATCACATGGAAATTTCACTGGCAGTATCTGAAATCGTCGTGAACGTCAGCAAACTCCGTTGAAATCGACTAGAATTTTTTTCGCAATCGTCTGAAACCTCTTCCATGGTGAACGTCAGCACAGTCTATAAAAATCGTGTGGAACCTACACTAATATCATATGGAACCTCCTCTGTCAGGAACGTCAGCAAGCTCCGTCACAATCGTGTGGAATCTGTGTTGCAATCATTTGAAACCTCCTCCGTCGGTAACGTCAGCAAACTCCGTTGAAATTGAAGTTCACAAACATCACTTTTATTTCATAGGAATTCGACAGCTTGGCATGGTTTACTTACGAATTTTCGTGAGCAAATCACCCCAAACTGTCAAATTCTTAAGGAGAACAGTGAGGTTAACATATCCTGTACATCTATACCGTTAAAAACTCGATTTTTCACCAGCGTGAAAAATGTTTATTGACAAAAATTTCACTTCGCTCGGAACTATAAACAGATACGATCCAACGAAACCGAAATTTGTCGTTTGCAACTTTTTTGCTTAAGCCTAGTAAACATACAGTTCAAAGCGAAGTGAAATTTAAAGCTAGTGAAAAATCTTGAAATTTCGCTAGCGAAAACGGTAGTGAAAAAAATGGTTGTGGAACATTTTTCAATTTCCTCTTTTCGCAGTTCGTTCACAGTTCGCACAAAAGTGAAAATCTGACGGATACGCTCTTTCTCGAAACGTCAAGTTTTCGCTTAGCTGCTGTTTTTTCACGAGCAGCTGCATGCGTGAAAAAAAGTGAACGTAAGCGAAAACGATACGATTTCACTGGATCGTATCTGTTTACAATTCCAAGCGAAGTGAAATTTATGTCAATCACATTTTTTACGCTGGTGAAAAATCAAGTATTTTATATGGGAATTTCACTTCGCTTCGATCTCTATACAGGTCTTTATACCTAGTACACAGTTCAAAGAAAAGTGAAATTTTATGCAAGTGGAAAATCTTAAAATTTCGCTATCGAAAAAGATTGTGCAAAAATTGTTGTGTACTTGGTTGTGGAACATTTTCCGATTCCTTTTTTCCGCAGTTCACAGTTCACGTGAATAGAAATGAACTACACAGCAAAAAAAGTTGTTGAATATTACATCGAAACTGCTACAACCAGGTCAATCCCTCGGTTGTGTAATATCACATTGTACGATGTACATCGATTTTGCGAACAAAATTACATCCATTGATGTAAAATTGTATCTGCTTTTTGCTATTACATCATTATTTCATACATCAGCGTGAATTACGTTGATCGATATTACATTTTTTTTGCTGTGTAGCCTATGGCTAAAAATCTCTTAAATAAAGGAAAAAAAAAGTTCACGTGAACCGAAATCGATCAATCTTGATGAATGTGGGCGTCTTATTTCCACAACCTTATTTGCTTATCCTGACAGTTACGCGTATTTCGTCTAAAATGTGCAGATTCCTTCAGTGTCTTGTATTTACTCGGTCTTGTACTAATACTCGACTATCGATCAGTGGACACCTCCGGTGAAGTGAAAATCTGACAGCTATGAAAGTTTGACAGATAAAATGAGGGGTTCGTGGATTTTCCTATATTTCGAGGGGTGCATCTATTAGCTTGGGGCCGAAGAGAGCGAGGAAGGGAGTACCAGAGCTGAGCCAAAAAGCACGTTTCTTCGTGATCTTCTGGTCTTAGAATTACCTCTATGCCTATATGGCTTTAGTGCGGTAATTTATTAGCGAAAAAGTTTTGAAGAGGATAGATTGTCAATTAAATTTCATGGCTAGTTCTGACGGACGACTGCTTTTTAGTTGGGACGTCACCCAATCAGTGAACACCCAACTAAAAAAATATACTAACTAGAAAACCCACAACGAGTGAATCACATTGCCGTTTCAGGGAAAACAATTCGACGCTACTGACATCATGCTATTAAAGCTGATAATGTATCCTAATAAAAAAATACCATAACCGAATGACAACCCAAATGATTGATCTATTCCACAAATGGTTTGGAACACGTCGTTAAGCAAAAATAGCCTTAACAATGTTATTAGGGTATCGCCAAAGGCTAATTTTCTCTGAATTGGCAACCCTAATAAAAATACCATAAACGAACGATAACCCAAATGATAAAACTATTCCACCAATAGGTTGGATGATACCCCGACCTAAAAACGTTAAGCAAAATAACCATAAAGATTTTATTAGGGAAACTTTTTTTCTCCAAAAATTGATTAAACTTTACACATTCTTTGATAAATAATAATTTTGAGTGTATACACTTTCGTCGCTCACCCCTGCAAACCTCTCGAAAAACTCTGTCAACAAACTGCTTGAATCGAGCAGTTTTTGATTTGATTCATCATCGCTTCGGCGAGCTGTCGTCGTCGTCGTCATAAAAAGAAAAAAAAATCTCCAATCTGCACCCATCAGAATCTGTCGGAGACAGTGGAAATTTAAGCTTTTCGCGTTGAAATTTCCGTGTCACGGTAACGAAATAGTGCAAAATCGATAGTTCGCAATCGGTTGCATCCGGAGGTGATAACGTTTGGACGTGGAACTTGTTCGTCGGGCGAAAAAACGGGTTTAACAAAACAAAGGTTCTCCCCTCGGGACTCCTCCATCATCATCGCGTCGAGCAGGGGGAACGACAAGACGTGAAAAAGAGAGAGAGAGGTACAAAGACGTCGGTACGATTATTTTGCTTTCTCGTCACTGGTGCGTACGCGGAACGGAGCGGAGTGTGTTGGGGGTTTGTGGGAGGTGTAGCTGGAGTGCAGTCATCAGCAACGAAGAAAACAAGAACCTGTCAAAAAAAAAATTAGTTCGACGGAGATTATTACTATTATTTGTGTGCGCCTAGTCGTGTTGAAAGGAAGGATCGTCCTTGAGAGTTCCGTTTACTATATCCGCAAGTAGCCGTTCGATCGAAGGATGGGCATTTTAGGGAATTCAAATTCACTGGCCTCCGATATAGGTGAGTCAAAGTCATTTACAATGCAATGGGTTAATGGGTGGTAATTGATATCGCATTTCATGAGCCGTCATGCAAATCTTATCTTTTTTTCCCCCTGAAGTACGCTGATGATGAGTAACAATATTTGGAAACTGAACGAGAGGTGAAACCCTACCAATAAAATCGAACAAAGATGCAGACAGCAACTTTATGTTTTCATCATCTGTCACGGGGTCATTTTCATTTGGTCTGCTATCCACACACTGTTCCTGATTTATTAATTAAGTTAGTGTTGGCTCTGTGGTTTTGTGAGGACAGCTTTTGTGGTCAACCGTTGCTGTTGGAATGCAGGCAGTTTTTGCGTGTTGCTGCGGCTCCGACTGGCACTGAAGGAAGGGAAATATTTATTTACGCTGGCTTTAGCTCGCTGCGGTGCTTGGCTTTGTCTTTTGAGGTGGTATTGATAGAACCATTGGAGCTGTACATTTTTTTTACAGGCTTTTTAAGGAACTCGATGAGATTCGTTCAGGCGGGCACCAACTTAATCCTGAATGAGATACTTGAGTGATTCGTTCTAGCGTAATTTGGGAGATTCCCTTTATCGACCATTGTGTGTGTGTTTTTTTGCCTTCTACCCCATCTGGCGGAGCGCTACGCGCGCCAGCTCATTCATTGTTGTCTACTTTTGCGTCGCGACTGGAACGTCATCAATGTTATTTTTATAGCGAATTAGCAGAATGTGCATGCACTGCATATAAAAAGAAAGTAATTGCGAAGAAAGCTGATGCATCACATTGTGGCGCTTCCCACTCTGTAACTGGACGAGACTACTGTAAATACCTAGGTGTATGCAAACATTCATCCGTGACTGTGTGAATAGGACCGATTAGCACGTTGGTTGGTGCTCTAGGTGTTACGGAATACTAATAAACTTGATTAGTAACAGTTAACTGTAGAGTAACTGTAACTACCTTTCACTTCATATTAACATTTGTTACACTCCTAATGGACCACTTTGTCAAGCAGTTTTGGCGTGACTTTCTATGATTGATTTCTCAAAACTGTACAAACAAATTACATTTTTTTGATGAAGCGCGCAAATTGGGGCTACTTTTCTCGTGGTTCTTAAAGAAAAAGTTCGAAGTGGGGTATACTACTCGAATGAAGTGTGTCAACTTTCCTTTTAATTTAACTGGGTTTCTTACCATATAGATTCTGTAATGTAGTCGTTGGAGGACTTTTCGGATTTAACCTTTCAAAGTTTAATTATTTAATTTATTTAGCATAAAGTATCAGAAACTGTATGTTATCGTTTGGTTTGGGTGTATGGTGCATTTTTATTCGGGTTGCGTTTCCATCGAAGAAAATCAAAAACGGAATGTTCAATGTGTTTGAATCGAAAACTTAAGCTTATCGCGGCTGGCAACGTATGCGCTAGCGATAACCTACGCGAATTCGTCACAGTGATGTCATGGTCGACCGGTATAATACGCGTATTTGCAGTTATCAGAATGTACACACTCTTGAAAAATGTGTTGATGTTTTTTGTATTTAATTCAATTAGTTTAACTCGGGTGGTGCTCTGAAATACAATACAATGACTGGATCAGTTGAATCGAACAGTTGAAATTTACTTTCACATGCACATTAAAGGGTGATACGGTCAAAATTTGGTCAATATCAACTTGACGTATTTCTTTCAATTTTGCATTTAAAAAACCTGAACACCCCTCATTTTGAAGGTGTGTGTGTGTAGAATGTTGCTCCTATTTTGATTTTGGAATTCACTCTTCAGTTGTCAAAATGCCGTCCAAGCAAGAAGAGCAGCGTATCAAAATTTTGCTCGCGCATCGCGAAAATCCGAGCTACTCGCACGCAAAGTTGGCAAAATCGCTAAAAGTTGCCAAATCAACCGTTACAAATGTAATTAAAGTGTTTGGGGAACGTTTGTCGACAGCCAGGAAGTCTGGATCGGGGGGAAATCGAAAACCAGAAGCCGCTGAGACGACAAAGAGAGTTGCCGGTAGTTTCAAGCGAAACCCTAACCTCTCTCTCCGAGATGCCGCAAATAAGCTGGGTGTATCGTCTACAACCGTGCATCGAGCCAAAAAACGAGCCGGACTATCGACTTACAAGAAGGTAGTGACTCCAAATCGCGATGATAAACAAAATACGACGGCCAAAGCGCGATCCCGGAGGCTGTACACGACGATGCTGACGAAGTTTGACTGCGTGGTAATGGACGACGAAACCTACGTCAAAGCCGACTACAAGCAGCTTCCGGGACAGGAGTTTTATACGGCAAAAGGAAGGGGAAAGGTAGCAGATGTTTTCAAGCACATGAAACTGTCAAAGTTCGCAAAGAAATATCTGGTTTGGCAAGCCATCTGTACCTGTGGCTTGAAAAGCAGCATTTTCATAGCTTCCGGGACTGTCAACCAAGAAATTTACGTGAAAGAGTGTTTGAATAAACGTCTGCTGCCTTTCCTGAAGAAACACGGTTGTTCCGTACTGTTTTGGCCGGATTTGGCATCTTGCCATTACGGTAAAAAGGCCATGGAGTGGTACGCCGCCAACAACGTGCAGGTGGTTCCCAAGGACAAGAACCCTCCCAACACGCCAGAGCTCCGCCCAATTGAGAAATACTGGGCTATTGTCAAGCGGAACCTAAAGAAGACCAAAAAAACTGCTAAGGGCGAGCAGCAGTTCAAGGCAAACTGGCTTTCTGCGGCGAAGAAGGTGGACAAGGTGGCTGTACAAAATCTGATGGCAGGGGTCAAGCGTAAGGCCCGGCAATTCGGATTTGGAAAAGCGGAAGCCTAACTGAATATTTTTCCTGAATTTTATACTAATTGAACTTGAAAAAGAAATTTAATTTGATTTTTTAAATAAACGATTTCACCGATTTACACGCGTTTTCCCTTGACCAAATTTTGACCGTATCACCCTTTACATTCGTTAATTTCTAATCGACTTGGTTGTCACACAATGATCAACTAAATTAAAACGAAAATTGAAATAATTCACTAGTTTGTACTAGTAACTTTCAGTTTAGTACATTCTTTCTTTTGGAAACGGATTTGCAGATCCTTTAAATTTATCATCATTTTCTACCAAAGGTTTTACTAGGCTAGGCTACAATCGCGGATAATTTGTTTTTCAAGCATACCGTGCAAATTCCTCAAATAATTATATTCTCGGTATCACTACACTTTTGCAGAGTAGTCACTGAACCAACCAGTAGATGCCAATTGATAGTGGATAGCGTTGCTATCTCAAAATTGACGAAAATGCATATGGGACTGATATGCAATTATAGGCAATGCTTGTATCGAACCGTATCGTCACCTATCCAGCATACTACGTTGAATCCGGTGACGAAAGGTTTCCGCTGTGCAGTTGAAGTCAAAAAAAGCATAGAATTCATTGAAACGACGTGCTGCTCGGGGTCCGAGATGCAGGAAAATTCTCGTTCAGGTGCATAGATTTCGAATTCGGCCAAAATCCCAGGAGAGTCGATTTCGCTTATCAGCACTTTCGCTGCAAAAACTGCCTGGTTAATCTTCCGCCTAAGTTCAAGAGTTTCAATACCCAGGAGTTCGCATCAGCCATGGTAAAAAGTTGAAGGGTCTGTGCCTAGAAGCTTGACGTAGGACCGCTAGTGGACGGAATAAATGTGAAGAGCATTTAGTTCTTTTAATTGATCAATTATCTATTATCTCAACTCTTTCCGTTTTTGAATTGAAGGCGTACCAAATTTGTAGTAATCTTTTTCGAAGAGAAAGTTGATTAAGAGAATCAATCAAAATCACTTGCACCCCTGCTTCCAAGTTTGGTCCAAGATTACAACTCTTGAGAGCATTTTGTGTGGTCGTTGAGGGCTTGTGGTTCTGAATATGGACAAACAAGCACAGATAAATTCTATTCTAATTCTTTGCTGATGTAAGCTTGATGGCCCTGAAAAGAGCCGTTTTATTGTAGAGGACATCCATGGCCACTTACGCTTGACGTGTTTAGTGTATGTGACAGCTCCACGGACCTCATTTTCCAGGAACACCTTCAGCACACCTCGTAGATCAGACCGGAGATACGTTTGACACCACCACGGCGAGCCAGACGACCGATGGCGGTTATCTCGAAGAACTTTGCGATGATGCTTGGCGGCTCCTTTACCAGACCTTTTCCTCCTTTGCCACGACCAGTCAATTGTTGCTTGTTAGGTGTGAAGGAGTGGACTAGCCACCACCTTCCTACTGCTGCTATTGCTGTTCACCACGCCGTCCGAAGCGAAAATGAGCTAATGTCATACAGCAGCACTCTTTTATATCTTTTCAGGTTAAAGCAGAATGATGTGCAACCAAGTGGTATAAAAGCTACAAAGACTCCTCCCATTATGAGTAGTTTGCTATCAAGTAGCGACACTGGCTCTTTTCCTTTTGTGTACACGGCGAATGAGAACGACCCAAATTTGAGTTTAGTTCACTCATAATCGCCAAAAGTGCAGGAACTCAGCGATGAGTAAATTTGTCTCATGGTTTCCTGTGGAAAACCTAAAAAATCTGCCAGAAAATAAGGAAATTGACGAAAATTTTATTCAGTCTCGGAGTAGTACCAATAGACTGAGTGAATCCAATCTTTACTTTTCTCAAATTCGGGAATTTTTCCCTGGAAAATACTGGAAAAACCTGGGAAAACATGAGACAAATTTACTCATCGCTGAGTTCCTGCACTTTATTTCTTATTTCTGAGAACTGAGAACTCAAATTTGGCTCGATCTCATTCGCCGTGATATCACCTTGTAAGATATCGGCGCCGGTGGTTAGCGTGATTACCTCTCACCCCAGCAGGCCTGGGTCCAATCTCAGTCGCCGCCACCGGCATGTTCTAAGGCATAACATCTCTGATCACGCCTTCCTTCGGGAAGTAAAGCCGTTGGTCCCTGGTTGAGTTGATGGGTCGATTGGTAGGGTCCAGGTGTGGGAGCTGCTGGACAATGCTGGACATTTACCAGTTTTTCAATAGTTTCTTGTTGAAAATCAACATTCGGAAGCATTGTTATCGATGCGTAGCCATATTTCTGACCGATTGGTGATTTAATTATTGAAATTGGACCAGGGGCAGCTGAGTTATTAACGTTCAAAATCTTTCTTAATTTGTTACATGTTCTATTTTCGGTTTTCACAAAGTGTACCCCCATATAGAAATCAAAGACGTAGTCCTACGTCAAAACACTGAACCCTTTTGCACGGGTGGCAGTTTTATGTACAAACACACCACCAAGAGCATTCAGTTTCACGCTCCGTACTAGTGCTCGATAGAAAACACCAATCGCAGCGAACAAGGCACCGGTACCGGTGCTCATGCATAATAATTGTTTGCACCGGTGTTTCGGCAAGCACCAAAGCCGAGTGTTTCTGACTTCGACAAACACCGCAGTCGAGTGTTTTAGATTTCGGAAAACACGCTTGCTGCTCACAGGAATCTTCCTTGGGCGACTTCTGAAAGATTATCGTAGCTCTTATACGCCTTTAGCATCTTCCGTTTCGACTAAAGCTGATAGACGAGTGGTCGAAGCATTTCTTTCATAATGCCAATGTTCATGGTTCGATTCCAGTCTGTCCCCCTCCATTTTTTTCTGTCAACATTACTTTCATAAGGCAAATCTATGAAATTCATTTCGATTTCTTTTTGGCTAAAAAGTATTACGCAATCTTATAAAGCTTATGAGCTCAAGGGATCATCTACCAGGATTATTAAAAATACACAAATCACTCACTTCGGAAGAGCGTGTTGCTGTTGCCGTCCACCCACTGGTATTTCTTGGCTTTGTATTCAATAATTTAGCTGATAACTTATCTCCAACAAAAACAAACAGCTCAACTGATTGAATAATAGTAGATATATATAGGGTGTTTACATAATATGTAATAATGCTGGTTCACTAGCTCAACCAACTCAACTAACCAGCACGAATTTCTGAGGCTCCTAAAATCTCATGCTGGTAGATGCTGACGCCCTGTTTACATTATGCTGACTATTTATAAGTACAGCTTTATTTCACTAGCATCAGCACACCAGCACAGATGTAAACACCCAAATAGCGGCGGACGAACAGAACTACTCACCATTCATGTAGGGTAGAACCAACAATCAATACGAAACTAACGATTTTAAATTGGCTCACCACTTTAGTAGCCTATTGGTCCCAAGCAAACGATTAACGTACCCTATTCTAGTCGAAATTCTAGTACTACGCAATGTTTGTTTTGATTCGCTATGAAAGTTTGACAGATAAAATGAGGGGTTATTGGTTTTACCTATGTTTCGAGGGATGATTCGACAAGCTTGGGACCGAAGATAGTACCAGAGGTGAGCCAAAAAGTTGAGCACGTTTCTTCGGGACCTACTTGTCTTAGAGTTACCTCTATGGTAGAACAGCCCGAAATGCACCCCGGGCCAAACGCCCGATTTGATTTTTCATAGCTATTCCACTCTTAATTTTGCCGAAATGCTAGTTCAAGTACTAAACTAGCACTGTGACTTGTCAAATTTATGAATTAAAAACGGGAATGCTATGAAAAATCGCATCGAGCGATTTGCGCCAGGTGCATTTTGGGCTGTTTTCCCCAAAATAAAAACAACGCGCTACCTTCTACAAGCTCCGTATCAGCCATGGTACACTGAACCAATATGACAAATTCATGTTATGTGGAAGTCTAATAAATTTGCGCTATAAGATAATCCATTGAAAATGATATGATTGAAAATTTGTCAGGTAAATTCTATATGAATATCTGATATATTTACAATGCTGATAATTTGGATACTAATAGATATTTTTGGTCGCTATTTAAATATTAGTCGATTGCTGAATTTATGTATGGGCCCAAATTAGGGACACTTAGGCCGACATTACATACATTTCGCCTATTTAATCGATTTCTAAAAATAAATCGAAAAATGAACATCAGGTAGTGGGAGCTTTCACAGTTGTGTCTTTTTTTTATTGTAGCTGATTTGGGATTCGATCAAGAACTGTTGAGGTGTGATGCTTTCGGTGTCTGCGCTCGATTCCACTGGGCCAATGCTGACTTCAATATTGAGCTCGTTCAATTAGCATGAAGTAAGAACAGCTCTCCCGACATGGAATGAAGTGCAACGTTATGCTCGTTTTGCTAGAGTGAAGAAAAATAACACTGACAAATTTATGCTCCTCGGTGGTGTCGTGTATTCAAATCTTTCTTAATGCTCCTGTGTGCAATAAAACAACGACTACATTATATGAGTTCATGGAACTGGTTCAGGAAGTTCGAGTACTACTGTGTTACCTGACTTATAATGAATATACGTTGTATACGAGTACCCCGAATAGAGATGATAGCATTTGCAATATAAAATTAGACGAACTATACTTTGTATTCGGGGTATTCGTATACAACGTATATTCGTTATAAGTTAGGTAACACAGTAGTGCTGGAATCTGAATTAGCCTTACAATTAGAATCTTAGCAAAGTAAATATTGCAGTAGAATATTTTTTTTTTTTCAATCTCAATACATTCTTTTCCGGAACCCCTTATATTATTGAACAATAACATACAAAGATTATTCAATACAGTATCATTGTTGTTAGCAATATTTAGTTCGACTTATCATTTTAATGAGTGTACGATAACATCGTTGAAAATTGTTTTAATAATTTATAAAGAACAATCATGTAAGATGTTTTTTATTTTTATTCATCCCGGAAAATCATGCCAAAACAAATGTTTGCTGTTGGATTTCTCAAAACGCAAATCTATATGACTATAATAATGATTGGGATAGATCTGTTTACAATCTTTAAACCTCAAAAATCAAAGGAAGCTATTCCAATGACATGTTTTCCTATACTGCAAAGTTAAATGACAGTCCAATAGTTTCTACATGTCTGTTCAAACGCGACATATCAACAAACGTCAAAAATCGTTAAAAGCAACTCCAATAAAATATACAGGATTATCTTATAAGATATATCTTTTGGTGAGCAATATTCATCATGAAAACAGGTATATTTTACTGAATTTTCTCATAGTGCAAACTTATATGATTTTCCATCAGTTTCTAGATGTCTGTTCCCACCCATGACATATCAACAGTTTTTCACCATGCAATATTCATATACATCTTACCTATCGCTAACCACATTCGAAGCAAAGTTTTATCAAGTACTAGGTATGTGAAATTACGATAGAAATCATTCCATATCGCAGTCATAGTTTTTAAGGGGGTATTCCCAATCTTTTGCCTTTTTTCGGCCTGTTTTTCAATTAATTTTTTTTCAAGGTAAATGAATAGTAATGCGCCTAACTCTTTGGGATTCTTGTTTATTGAACATTAAAGTTTACAAATAAATTTTTTTCGACATAAAAAAGACATTATTGACGTCACAAAATGGCGGCAAACAGACCCCTGTTCGCCGCAAACGCCTGGACGGGCGAAGACTTTTTTCTGGAACGGCTTCATCTGAAACAGATTTCGTGATGAAATTAATAATCTGCATAAGATTCTCTGGAGCTTCTCCCGTTGGCAGCAAAAAATCTTGCAAATTAACAAAATGGCGGCCATATGAAAAAACAGGCGATTTTTAGCCCGCTTTTTTGCAGCTTTAAGGTGCTTCAAACAATGTTAAATGTTAATATTTTTGGCTGAAAGTGGGAGAAGCTCCAAAGAATTTAATAAGGAACAAAATGCGCAAAGATTCAAGTCAATATCTCTTATAGTTTCTGAGAAAAATCTTCGCCCGATAAAAAAAATGTGGTTTCGAGAAAAACGCGTTTAAAGTTTTGACTTTAGTTAAAACCATTTTGGGGGTTCTTACCATTAGTCAGCTATGCCTGGACACCGAATTCGCTGATCGGAAAACGGCTTGGGGGGATGAAAGTATATAGTCTAAAGTACAAAAAAACGTGAAAAAAAAATTTGATTTTTTGAAAAAAAAAGATCGGGAATACCCCCTTAAGTGATAATCCGATGGAATCTATCAATCATCACATTAAATGAATAAATCTGCTGACATTGCTATGATATAAGATGGATCCAATAAACGGTACATGTCGATTTGTTTCAGTGTAGCTGTTTTGTTGTTGTTGTTGGATATAAGTTATCATTATTAGATTGACTCAAATCGTGTAAAAACAATAAGCTCAATTAGTTAACATAAAGCTAAGAAATACCATTGGGTGGACGGCAACAAAAACACGCTCTTGCGACGTGGGTGATTTGCGTATTTTTAATAATCCTGGTAGATGATCCTTTGAGCTCATAAGATTCATAAGATTGCGTAATGCTTTTTAGCCAAAAGAAATCGAAATGAATTTCATAGATAGACCCTATAAAAACAATGTTGACAGAAACAATTGGAGGGTGACAGACCGGAATCCAACAATGGACATTGGCATTACGAAACCAATTCTTCGTCCACTCGTCTATCAGCTCTAGTCGCGTGGTGAAAGTTAATGCTTTTCCGTTGATACTGACTCCGCACCCGTTCGAACCACACCCAAATTCAAAATGCATCAATACCAACAAGCATTGCAAATTCGCAAAATGGGAAGTATTGAAATTTTGACAAATACAAAATTATTGTAAAGTTATAATAATTCTACTACTGAAATGACAATTTCAATTCCAAGATTCCAAGGACAGGAAAGTCCTACTGAAGTTCAGGGAAGTCTTGGCGTAGTTCAGGGAAGGCCTGCCGAACTTCAGGAAAGTCCTGCCAAAGTTCAGGGAAGTCCTGCCGTAGTTCAGGGAAATTCTGCCATTTCAATTCTTGGAAATAAGAGTTGTCCTGATGAAGTTCAAAGAAGTCCTGCCGAAGTTCAGGAACGGCCTGTCGAAGGTCCGGGAAGTCTTGCTGAACTTCAGGGAAGTCCTGCCGAACTTCAGAGAAGTCCTGCTGAAGTTCAGAGAAAACCTGCCGAAGTTCATGCAACTATTGCCGAAGTTCAGGGAAGTCCTGTTGAAGTTCAGAGAAGTTCTGCCATTTCAATTCTTGGAAATCAGGGAAGTCCTGCCAAAGTTCAGAGAAGTCCAGCAGACGTTCAGAGAAAGCCTGCCAAAGCTCAGGGATGTTGCGCCGAAGTTCAGGGATGTTTTGCTGATGTTCAGGGAAGTTCTGCCGAAGTTCAGGGAAGTATTGCTGAAGTTCAGGGAAGTCCTACTGCAGTTCATGGAAGTCCTGCCGAAGTTCAGAGAAATTTTGCTGAAGTTCAGGGAAATTCTGCCGAAGTTCAGGGAAGCTTTGCTGAAATTTAGGGAAGTCCTGTCAATGTTCCTGGAAGGCCTGCTGAACTTCAGGAAAGTCCTGCCAAAGTTCAGGGAAGTCCTACCAATGTTCAGGAAAGTCCTGCCAAAGATCAGGGAAGTCCTGCCAAAGTTCAGGACAGTCCTGCCAAAGTTCAGGGAAGTCCTTCCGTAGTTCAGCGTAGTCCTGCCGAAGTTCAGGGAAGTCCTGCCGTAGTTCAGCGAAGTCCTGCCGAAGTTCAGGGAAGTCCTGCCGAAGTTCAGAGAAATTTTGCTGAAGTTCAGGGAAATTCTGCCGAAGTTCAGGGAAGCTTTGCTGAAATTTAGGGAAGTCCTGCCAATGTTCCTGAAAGGCCTCCTGAACTTCAGGAAAGTTCTGCCAGAGTTCAGGGAAGTCCTACCAATGTTCAGGAAAGTCCTGCCAAAGATCAGGGAAGTCCTGCCAAAGTTCAGGACAGTCCTGCCAAAGTTCAGGGAAGTCCTTTCGTAGTTCAGCGTAGTCCTGCTGAAGTTCAGAGAAGTCCTGCGGTAGTTCAGCGTAGTCCTGCCGAAGTTCAGGGAAGTCCTGCCATTTCAATTGCTGCCAATTCAGGGAAATTCTGCCAAAGTACAGGCAAGATTTTCCGAATTCAGTGAAGTCCTGCCGAAGTTTAGGGAAGTCTTGCCGAAGTTCAGGGAAGTATTGCTGAAGTTCAGGGAAGTTCTGCTGCAGTACATGGAAGTCCTGCCGAAGTTCAATGAAGTTTTGCTGAAGTTCAGGGAAATTCTAATGAAGTTCAGGGAAGGCCTGCCAATGTTCAAGGAAGGCCTGCCGAACTTCAGGAAAGTCCTGCTGAAGTTCAGGGAAGTCCTGTCGTAGTTCAAGGAAGGCCTGCCAAAGTTCAGAGAAGTCCTGCCATTTCAATTGCTGCCAATTCAGGGAAATTCTGCCAAAGTACAGGCAAGTTTTTCCGAACTTCAGTGAAGCCCTGCCGAAGTCCTGCCGAAGCTCAGGGAAGTTCTGCCGAAGTTCAGGGAAGTTATTTCGAAATTTGTGGAATTATCTAATTATCTTTAAAAATACCAAGATATAACAGAATACCTTCATCAAAAAGGCTGAAATTTTTACAAAATATACTCAAATACTTGTGAAACAACATATGAAAATTGAGGAACCTTTTGATATGAAAAATATTTCATTTAGCAATGGCAAAGATGGGTGATTTCTAAAATTGTTCCATTTATCTATAAAAATATCCAGGTATATCAGAAAACTTCCATCAAATAGGCTGAAACATTCACAGAGCCACACTTGAATTGTTTTTATTATTTCACAAATACACGCGTTTCCAACACGACTTAGAAATACTCTCAATTTAGAAATATTTTTAGTATTTATTTTCAAGCACTTTCATAATGGCGATAACGCAAAGATGACATTGCCGAATAGCATCCATTTTCAACTATCGATAATTTTAATTGAAATACCAATATCAATAATAAATATTTCGAATGGAAATACCAATAGATATCTTGAAATATGCATCAATTATTGCGAATGGAAAACGTCACGCGCGTGCTTGATCCTGCTGACGGTGCTGATGGTTTTTCGTGCTAATTCACTCATGGATCGCGCCCCGTCTTGTGGCTTTTTTTTTTCGCTTCTCTGTTTTGTGCGAGGGTTCCAAATCACATTGTTCTTCAACCTGGAGCATGCTTACGCACAGATACATGCAAAAGCCAGCTGATTGCTTAGGAAAACGAAATCTAATGCTTGGAATTGCGTTACAAAAAAAATGGTTTGCATTGAAATAATGCATTTTACAGGTATATTGTCTTCGGAGGAAATGTTCCTAACAATATTTTGAAACAATCTACGGGAGTGAAATATGACCTTTCATAGGAAATACTTGTATAATTGATGAGCAAAGTTAGCGACCACTATGATTGAGGTCCAAAAATTGAACTTAGAAAATGGTTTACAGAAAATTTAAACAATAAATCAATCTAGTAAAAATTGCTTGAGATAGCAATTTTAGTTCTTTAATTTTGCACGGAAGAATTTTTTCGATTGAGCGTTGCAGTATTTTGTAACAAAAATCGATGAAGTGAGTCATTCTGAACCCATCCACTTTCACCTTAAGGGGGGAAATACAAGTAACACGTCAAAAACTCGACGATTTTCGTAATTTTTTTTTGTGAGCAAATGAAACAACGCAAACGTTTGGGTTTTTTTTTGCATTAAATTGCTTAAATCTTCCTCTACATTTGAGATTTTTTTCATTGGTGTGTGACCTCTGTGGCTCCTTGGGGTCACATCGGAAGGAGGTCGCCTCCGGTGGGGATTAGTAATTGGCGGGCGTTGTAGAGACCTGAAAAATGGACAAAACTTACTTTTATCAATTGGACCTTATTCAGAAAAGATTTTTGTTCTATGTGAACCCAAAAAAAAAGGATTTAAAATTTTTGAACTGTTTTTTCCAATTTAGGCAGACCTGAAAATTATTTATTGTTAATTTTTTCATGATATCAGTGGTTCACATAGAGTAAAAATCTATTTCCAGAAGATGCGCCAGTTTTCAAGTCATTTGGATGAGAACTTTTTGAGTTATCTTTCCCGCCAATTTGGAAAACAAAAGTTTCGAAAAAACGCGTTTTTTTTTTTTTTTTTTTTTAAAGTAAAATTTAAAAAATCGATAAAAAAATTTTTTACTTTTAAGTCCTACCTTGTGTAAGAAGATAATCTTTCATAAGTCGCCCAAAGAAAACTCCTGCGAGCAGCAAGCGTGTTTTCCGAAATCTAAAACACTCGGCTTTGGTGCTTGCACAAGATCCATACACCGATGCAAACAATTATGCACGGGCACCGGTACAAGTGCCTTGTTTGCTGCTTTTGGTGTTTTCTATCGAAGCACTGGTACGGAGCGTACAACTCAATGCTCTTCGTGGAGTGTAAAAAAGGCAGTACGCAGAGTAGTGTTGCGTTTAGACATGCCTACACGCTATTTGTGGACTACTCAGTGACTGGGTAGATCGCACTCATTTTTGCATGCTGTATGGAGTTGTCAAAAAATGAGTAAACTGGTTTTACTGCAATGAGTTGGATCTACCCAGATTGTGGGTAAATGGTTCTGATATCAATTTTTCCTAAGTTCAAAATGGCGCACTTTGAACGGGCGATCTTTGCGCAGTGAGTTTAAAATTAGTTTTTAGAAGTGAAACAGTGAAAATGGAGCAGCTATCAGTAGCTAGTTGATTACGTATACAACTCTAACAAATAGTTCGTTGGTATCAATAAATACAAAATTATCAAATTCACAATATTTTTTTTAATATTCTTCCTGGACGAAACAAATTATCATTCATGGGGCATTCATTCGTTTCTACCGATATGGGTAAGGTTTACTCAGTTGACAAATGTCATAATCTGAGTAACCGTTACCCAGTTTCCTCCATAGGCTCGGTTACTCAAATTTGAGTAAAATCATGTTTACTCATTTTTGGGTAACTTACCTTTTGGATGGGCTGAGTAATTTTCGACTCAAAAATGAGTAGCCACAAAATAGCGTGTGGTTCGCATCGATCTTCGTAGGGTGGAAGGTTCGTTGGATCATGGTGGCGAAGAACGTAACGAACGAATTTCCTCTGAAAAGACTAGACCTTCGCTATCCAAACTGTTTCATACGGACACCGTACTACATGATACTACTGCACCAAATTTCAAAATCGATCGCACTAAAGAATATTAAAGCTGTCTTTGGACAGCCCCGGAGCATTCATTGTTTTGGACGTATATGACGGAACTTAGCTCTATACCTTATTCCTCTGAAATCCTTTAGGAATTGCATTGAAATCCTAATGGAATTCCTTGCTAGATTTCACTGAGAAAATCTCACCAAATCTCACCAAACTAACGGCAAATCCGTAAATTTTCTATGCAAATTGTACCAAATTCTTAGAGAATTATTGCAAAATTCAATTGAAAGAAGTCAGTGCCTGTTAAACTTGATTTGTCCTCTGTCATTTTCTCCCCTCTCGCCAGATAAAGCAACCAGTGAGACCAACACGCAGGAAAAGTGGGGCCTCATCATGGAGGTGTGCGACAAAGTGACCAACGGTGCGGTCAACTCGAAGGAATGCCTAAAAGTGATCGTGAAACGGCTCAACCACAGCGATCCGCACGTGGTCATGCAAGCGATAACGGTAAATTAGCAGAAATTGAAATTCCAAGACCCATCTTATAGAGATCACATTCAATCTTCGTTTCAGCTCCTGGACGCTTGCGTCAGCAATTGCGGTAAGCAGTTCCACCTGGAGGTGGCGTCACGTGAGTTCGAAACCGAATTCCGCAAACTGATGCAGAAAAGTCAACCCAAAGTTAATACGGTTCGTTGCCCCGTGCGATGATTTGTTCCGCTGTACACATTCCTAACATCCCTTCCGCTTCTTTTGACAGCGTCTCAAACTGTGCCTCAAAAAGTGGGCCGAATCGGAATTCAAAAGCGATCCGCAGCTGAACTTGATCCCGTCGCTGTACATGAAGCTGCGTACCGAAGGGCACGACTTCAGCGACCCCTCGGTAACGCCCAAGCGCGAAGTTCCGCTGAGCAAGGATCCGAACGTGGTCTCTAGTCAACAGGAGGAGGAAGACATTGCCAAGGCGATCGAACTGTCACTGAAGGAAACCAAGAGCAGCGCTGGTGCCAGTGGTAGCAGCAGCAGCCAGTCACCGAAGATGGCATCCAGCGGGGGTGCTGCCGCCTCGGTATGTGTTGCTATTGAGCGAAGGACGAGGTAAACGAAACTGTAAGGTCTATTTTCTCTCTACAGAGCTCCCTTTATCCTTCGCTGCTGACGACGACGGCGACGTCCACGGCACCGCTTGCAGAACCGAGAAAGGTTAGTAAAACTTTGTCGTCTTGGGTGCTTATTTGAAGCTGACAATATTTGCTGCCTTTGCAGGTTCGTGCCCTTTATGACTTTGAAGCGGCTGAAGATAACGAAATGACGTTCCACGCTGGAGAAATTCTCATGGTGCTGGACGATAGCGACCCAAATTGGTGGAAGGGTGAGAATCATCGAGGGGAGGGACTGTTCCCGTCGAATTTCGTTACGACGGATTTGAATGCCGAACCGGAAGGGGTGAGTAAGAGTAAGAAGAATGTGCAATTTTCCGACGAACAAAAGAAGGATGAGGAAGAGGAGGAGAAAGCGAAGGAGCAGGTAGTCGAGATTAATGAGGAAAATATCGATCGATTGTTGCACCTTTTGCATGAGGCGGATCCCGAGGATCCTTCGGCGGACAGCGAAGAGATGTTGCAGTTGGAGCAAATGGTCAATCAGATGGGACCGTTGATTGATACGGAACTGGAACGGGTTGATCGAAAACATGCACAGCTCACTCAGCTCAGCAGTGACCTAGTGGAAGCCATCAACTTGTACCATACGCTTATGAGAGAACCAGATCGTTCGATGATGATGGGATCGATGATGGGAGGATTTCCGGGACAAGCTCCAATGTCGGGAATGTACAGCATGCCGGGAATGTACGGTCCAAATATGCCAGGAATGTTCCCGGGAATGGGAGGAATGCCTGGTGGAATGTCACCGTATGGAATGGGCCAGCTTCGGCATGATATGGGACAGATGAGCGTCAGTTCGATACCACAGTTTCCTCCTCCACAGCAAGCGATGCCCACAATGAGTCAAAATGGTCCATCTAGCTTACCACCGCATCAGATTCCCACCAGTGCAGCTGCTGTGGCAGGACTACACGCTTTGGGGCAGCAACAAGTGGCTGCAGGACAGCCTCCTATGCATCAACATATGCCGTCTCAACCGAGAACCCAACAGCCGCAACCTACTCAGTCTCAACACATGCCAAATATGACGATCCAGCAGCAGTCAACGCCTAGTGGCGCTCCCCACATGATGAACATGGGTCACATGCAATCTCCACTACCACAGAACTACTCGAATCCGACATCTCCGCCGCCGGTCATTAGTTCAGCTCCTACTTCTCTGCCTCAGCAGCAGCACCAGCAACAACCGCCAGCAATTTCGAATCAACCTATTCCTCGGCCTCCTATTCAGCAACAACAGCCACCTCAACCAGTGGGTGCTCCGGCCGGAAGCTTTCCTCCATACGGAGCAGTACCACCTCCTCAACAACAGCAACATCATCAAGCTCCCCAAAATGGCCCGGTTCCTCCTCCCCCTCAGCAACATCCTCAACCACCGACAGCAACGGCTCCGCCTCCCAACAACATGAACCACCATCCTCATCCACCCCAAATGGCACCTGTTGCACTCTATCAAACCACAGCCCTTCCGCCTTACATGCAAATGCCACCGGGTGGTGCTCCAGGAGGTTTTCCCCATCATCACATGCTGGGCCACATGATGGCTCCGCCCGGATCGCCCCTCTCGATCAACACCGCTTCAAATTCGCCGCAGAACATTCCAATCTATCAGCAGCAACGGTAAACCTTTTCCTATTCTTGGTACCACTTTTTACAGAATTTTTCCTACACCGACACTCACACACTCATGCGCTTCGGGGACAGATGGTCTCTTGTACATACTGGAGAAAGTTGATATTCTTCCATTCCTGAGTTTACCTCCCTTTTTTTTGTTGTTGATTTGGTCTTGGTGTATTTGACTGATCTTGTAATCGTTTTCGCTCACCTATTTTAAATTCATTTTCCCCGTTCGTGATACAACTTTTGAAGAATTCCCGAAGTAATGCATGTATCTAGTAGCAAGAGGAAGGCAAACAATCAAGACTAAGCGAAGAATCGTCCCCCGATTTGTTGAGCCATGATCGTCAACGAAACGAAAACCTATGAAATGTTACTTGCTTCAAGCGTGAAACAGACAAGGGCTAAATGATTTGACTCCCTCACCCTTGAAAGAAGTTACTTGCTCTGATTAATACCTAGAAATGATATAGCGAAGAAACAAATAAAAATAAATCAAGCTGAACATTGCATTAGGTCCTAAGTCACATAGCACATAACCGTTTCTTGTTGTGTTTGTCGTATTAGAATCTGTCAATGTTACTTAGGACCTAATGCAATGTTCAGCTTGAAATATGAACATAAAAATACTAAATTACTATTACCTACTATGAATATTATGTATTTATAACTAAACGCAAAATTAAATGAATAAAAACGATAAAATGATACTGAACTAGAAAAGGGAGATGCACATACACATACACGTGGTGGTCACTAGTTTATAACCATAGAAGCATATATCGCAACCAGCGCGGAGAGTCAAAGTGTGTGGGTCTCCAAAAGTGTAATATAATGAACGATGGTGTACAACAAGTTGAGAGGCCGGCAACGGGAAAATAAAGTTTATTCAATAATAAATTCAAAACATTAATAAATAGTGTAGAAGGACGTGGTAAGGTCGTTTGTCCGAAAATCCGTGGGTTTAAAATTTATATTTGCTGTAAATGGAGTTAACTTAAATTGGCTGAGACCACGACCGTTCACAGCTGCAACTCTGAATAAATAGCTGCTGTACTCCCCCCACCACAGAAGAACCGACATGAATGACCATACACGGCCATTGAGTTCGACTTAAATTTGAGTTCCGTTTACTCAAATTTACAAAACCGCTGGTCACTTAGGCTCTGAACCATTTGGTGGATTATTTTAACTTTTGGTTAAAATTTGACAGATGGAATGTTATCGATGAACCCTGCTATCCGAGCATGGTTATTTCTGACAGACAAGAAGTTAAATTTCGACCACGGTGGGTCGAAAACCGGTCGATCGACAGCACGGGGATTTTCGAACATAGAAAATAACTTTCGAAATGTCACTTTTAACCACGAGTTAAGGGGGTATTCCCAATCTTTTGCCTTTTTTCGGCCTGTTTTTCAATTATTTTTTTTTCAAGGAAAATGAATAGTAATGCGCCTAACTCTTTGGGATTCTTGTTTATTGAACATTAAAGTTTACAAATAAATTTTTTTCGACATAAAAAAAGACATTATTGACGTCACAAAATGGCGGCAAACAGACCCCTGTTCGCCGCAAACGCCTGGACGGGCGAAGACTTTTCTCTGGAACGGCTTCATCTGAAACAGATTTCGTGATGAAATAATAATCTGCATAAGATTCTCTGGAGCTTCTCCCGTTGGCAGCAAAAAATCTAGCAAATTAACAAAATGGCGGCCATATGAAAAAACAGGCGATTTTTAGCCCGCTTTTTTGCAGCTTTAAGGTTGCTTCAAACAATGTTAAATGTTGATATTTTTGGCTGAAAGTGGGAGAAGCTCCAAAGAATTTAATAAGGAACAAAATGCGCAAAGATTCAAGTCAATATCTCTTATAGTTTCTGAGAAAAATCTTCGCCCGATAAAAAAAATGTGGTTTCGAGAAAAACGCGTTTAAAGTTTTGACTTTAGTTAAAACCATTTGGGGGTTCTTACCATTAGTCAGCTATGCCTGGACACCGAATTCGCTGATCGGAAAACGGCTTGGGGGGATGAAAGTATATAGTCTAAAGTACAAAAAAACGTGAAAAAAAAAAATTTGATTTTTTGAAAAAAAAGATCGGGAATACCCCCTTAATTTTAACTCGGCAAATGGTTCACAGCCTTAGGCCGTTCGCAATGCTGTTGTATTTTATAAGGACTGTTTCAATTTGAAACTAGAACAGAAACGCACCTCTCGCAATGCTGAGTTGCAGTTTCATTATTCGAGCACTATTTTGCACCAGATTTGCAACTGCTCGACTATTCTGTTTTATTTCTGAGCGAGTTTGAAACACGAATGGAACTCTGTTTCAAATTTATTTGGATTTATTTAAAGATGTTTCGAAGAGCTTCACAAAAAAAACGGAGAGCTTCATAGAGAATAGTAAAGTTTATGGAACATGATGATTACAAACATCTTTTAGAACTGTGCGTTGCGCTGATCGTGTTGTAGTTTTATTTTTGACAGTTTCAAATTATAGAATTGTCGCGTAGTTTAAAACAATTTTGAAACTCAGCATTGCGAACGGCCTTAGACTATCTGATTTGTTGGTCTGATTCGAGTTGACTGCTCGATAATTTTGTCGGATGCAATGTTCGAATGCGTTCACACTTTTTCGAGATGATGATCAGATTTGACGTTTGATTTGTCGAACGTAACACTAGTTTACAAAACAACATAAAAAGTGTGAACTTTAGTGGTCGACCAACGTTTCTAATACAAAATCCTACGCTGAATTCAATGCCGTGGTCAGAAAAAATTAAAGTAGAGCCATTTTTAAGATATACAAAAAATTTGATTTTTTGTATTTTGGACAAAAGTACGACTACTAAAATGTCAATATCTTTGAAACTACCCGCATAAATCACAACCATACGATTACCACATTAAAAATGGTTTATCTTCCTCTGAAAACCATAATGAGAAAGGTTCAGTCAACTTTAATCAAACCATACCTAGATAAAGTTTTGACCATATTGATTAAGGTTTTCGAAGACCCAACCATATGAACAATGGGTGGTTAAGAACGTTCACCATACGAAATCTCGCTTTTTCTCATACATTTTTAGCAAAACAACTATAGCCTTACCACATCAGAAAAGGTTCTAGTTGGATATGTGAAACTATTTCCATTAACTTTCGAATAAGGTAGTACGGTTTAGAACCAACCATTGTTGTTAACTTCATGATATACTATGAAATGGTATAAATTACTATACTTATTGACGTTATAATAAATACTGTCGTAGCTTATCCGGAATACAGCCATCATGGGTTGTTCTTTAATTTTAATGTGATTTACAAGATTTCTTTTTGTGGACACCTCCCTTGCTCTTGGTAACATGTTTATTGATCTAATATAAAATGAATAGATAAATGAATTTGCCCTGCAAAACAAACTCCATTCCATTTCTGGAAGATAAAAAGGCCCCGGCATAACGTACCTGCTTCGATTTCCTTTTTGGATGATGTGAGCCACCAACATCGAAATCTCCTTCACATGTAAACCGCTGTTAGCCCTGAATATTTGTGTAGAAAATGCATGCGCTTTTAAGAAATATTTTATGCTTTAAGCTAATATTACCAAGGGTTTTAAAAATAAAATAACGAACAAAACAACACAATGAACTCACGAGCACCGTTTCAAAAGCGTTTTCTTCTGTTTGTACAAATTGTAAAAACATAAAGCAACCATAATCGAAACACGTAAGCGTTGTACAAGTTGTTTACAACTTTTATTCGTAATGTTTTGTAACAGTTCAGTATAGTTGATCAACCGTAACAAAATTTAGCTGAAACATACCAGAAACTGTAACAGTTGAAAGTAGTGTTTCTTTAATGTTTATTACATTCCATAAACCATAACAAAACTATTTTGTGAAAAGTTAACATAGCTAGTAAGGTGTCAGTGAAGTTTGAACTGTTCTAGAAATGGTATTTTTCTATGCGGGTAGTGCTACAATTTTAAATCTTTTTTTATGAAAGTGAAGCTAAATAAATTTGCTATCGTTCACTAGAATATTATGTCTTAATTAAAAATTTAATTTTGAAGTCATTTAAAAATTTACAGCATTTTTTTTTTTTTTCCTGCTTATTTTCCATAAAAATCTTGTTTTAATCAACATTTTTAATGGGATAAAAGATTCAAAAATCATTCCATAATTTATTCTTAAAGTCCATTAAAAACTGGAGAAAATGAGCCTTTAATGGATAAAATCGGTTGGAAATTGTCGAAGTTATGAAATTTTTTGTAAAATCTTGGAAATTGAATGTTCCAAGATTGGCCGTTGTCCCGCTCCTAGGTTCATGCACCACTTCCAGTAAGCCTTTCTGCGGACGTGTACGCATACGGTGCATTTCACAAACACTACCAGCTGTCACGCAAAATTAAATGGGATATTTTCAACAATATAATTTACGCTAGTGTTTGTGAGACCGCTCGGCGAGAACCTAACGCAACCAACTCAATTTGACAGCTTTCTTTCTTAAACATTGCTTAACGATGTATACGACAAAACGTGAATTCAAGTGTAAAAATGATCCTCAAAAGTTTTGTTACGCGTGTGGCAACTATATATTTACAAAATCGGTCAATTTCACTGCTCCGTTGCAAACTGCATATAGGCTTTATTTTAAAATTGATCCTGGAGACTTTGACGAACCGTGGATTCCAAAAGTATTATGTAGTTCGTGCAAAACGTGCTTGGCTAGGTGGATGTCAGGCGCAAGGTAAAATGATTTTTTGAATAACTTTCATATAAACAATTTATGTACAGCATGGTAGTGCTTTGTTCTTTCCTGATCGACATTATCTTACTTCATCTATTTTTGATAAGTGTTAATGTCTTACTTACTAACTCACTTATTTGTTATCTGTCAGTCGCTATTTGTCCTTTGACATGCCCACCATATGGCGTCGACCGTTTTGTCATGCAACGGATTGTTATTTCTGCTTGACAAAAGTTAAGCAAAAAGGACGCCAGCCAACGGCTAAAAGTCTCCTTAATAAAGACATAAAAAAAAAAAAAAACAAGGACGTCACAAAACAGTTGAGTATCCACAAGTGGCTTCTATGACAAAACCTGTTCCACATTCAAGTTCGGTCCCGTATCCTGTCTATCCAAAGCGGAAACGAGCGCCCTCTGTTGAATCGACTGTTACAAAAAGTGAGGAGGAATTCAAGGAGGAATGCGAGGAAGACTTCGAGGTGGAATTGGAAAGAAACCCAAAACTGTTTACACAATCCGAATTTAATGATTTGGTGCGAGATCTCGACTTATCGAAGGAGAAATCCGAATTGCTGGCATCACGCTTGAAAGAACACAACATGCTGAGCAAGGAGGTCAAAATTTCTTGTCACAGGAATCGTCACAAGAAATTTGACAAATATTATTCTACAAAGGACAAGGCATGTTTTTGCCATGACGTAAACGGCTTGTTTGAAGAGTTTGGTGAGCCATATGATCCAGCTGAATGGCGTTTATTCATCGATAGCAGCAAGTTGAGTTTCAAAGCCGTTTTACTGCATCAAGGGAATGAGAAACTTTCCCAAATTTATCTGAGGCAAAGATAAAGGAAGGTGTATTTGTTGGCCCACAGATCAAAAAACTGCTCAATGATTCCGCATTCAATACAGTTTTGACACCAGATGAGGAAGAAGCGTGGAAATCGTTCCAGCGTGTTGTCACAACCTTTTTAGGAAATTTCAGAAGCCCAGATTATGAGGAAGCCGTCGATGAATTGCTCAAAAATTATGAGAAAATAGGTATAAATCAAAAATATTGTGTTTGTTACATATAATTAATTTCAAATCCTTTTATTTCACTGAACACAGGTGTGAATATGTCTTTAAAGATACATTTCCTACATTCTCACATGGATTTTTTCCCGGAAAATCTTGGTGACGAGAGTGATGAGCACGGCGAACGTTTTCACCAACAAATGAAGATGATGGAACGTCGTTACCAAGGGTTTTGGGATGAAGCAATGATGGGTGACTATTGTTGGTTTCTGATTCGAGAAACAAGTTCAAAACATCGAAGACAAAGTCATTCGATTCTCAATCATTTTTAATAAAACCTAAATAAATTTCTTTTGTATCAACTCGGTTGAAAACTTTACATGCGATTTGGATGCTTACAACGACACCTAGAAAAGGAACTCTAAAGCTGTTGTATTTCAGCAACATTTTTAAGTGTTTTACAAAAATGCTCATAACTTCGACAATTTCCAACCGATTTCATCCGTTAAAAGCTCATTTTCTCCGGTTTTGAATGGACTTTAAGAATAAATTATGGAATGATTTTTTGAATCGTTTTATCCCATTAAAAATGTTAATTGAAACAAGATTTTTATGGAAAATTCGCAGGAAAAATAAAAAAAAAATGCTGTAAATTTTTAAATGACCTCAAAATTAAATTTTTAATTAAGACATAATATTCTAGTGACCGATAGCAAATTTATTTAGCTTCATTTTCATAAAAAAAAGATTTAAAATTGGTGCACTAGTTTCAAAGATATTAACATTTTAGTAATCGTACTTTTGTCCAAAATTCAAAAAATTAAATTTTTTGTATATCTCAAAAATGGCTCTACTTTAATTTTTTCTGACCACGGCATTGAATTCAGCGTAGGATTTTGCATTGGAAATGATCATCACCTTACCGAGTTCAAAAATGCTGTAAACTAGTGTAATAGGTTGACAGGAGATTGAAGCAGCTGTCAGAAGCATGAAATCCAACCATGCTCCAGGGGTCGATCGCATATCAGCAGAGATGCTCAAAGCTGACCCCATGCTATCCGCACAAATGTTGCATCAACTATTCTGTAATATCTGTGACACCGCGACTTTTCCGGCCGACTGGATGCAGGGCATCTTAGTGAAGGTCCCAAAGAAGGGGGATCTAACTGTGTGCGACAATTGGCGAGGCATCATGTTACTGTGTATTGTTCTCAAAGTTCTGTGCAAAGTTATCCTGAATCGGATACAGGAGAAGATCGACGCGACTCTCCGACGGCAGCAGGCAGGATTCCGTGCCGAAAGATCTTGTGTGGACCATATTGTCACGCTCCGCATCATCCTGGAGCAGGTCAATGAATTCCAAGAGTCCCTTTATTTGGTATTCATTGACTACGAAAAAACTTTCGACCGTCTCAATAACGAGAATCTGTGGGGCGCCCTGAGACGCAAGGGAGTCCCGGATAAAATCGTCAACCTTATCGGCGCAGTATGAGGCGTTCACGTGCAGAGTTCTGCATAACGGAGCCTTGTCCGACCCTATCCGGGTAGTCGCTGGTGTGAGACAAGGATGTATACTATCACCGCTACTGTTTCTCATCGTAATCGACGAGATCATGGTAGGTGCAATTGACCGTGTACCGAAACGTGGGCTGCTTTGTCAGCCTATCATCATGGAGCATTTCAACGACTTCGATTTGGCTGATGATGTTGCTCTACTAGCACAACGGCGCTCTGATATGCAGAGTAAGCTCAATGACCTAGCCGAACGCTCCTCTGCGGCGGGTCTCACCATCAACGTCAACAAGACCAAATCGTTGGATATCAACACGGGCAACCCTTCCAACTTTACGGTAGCGGGGCAAGCAGTGGAGAAGATCGAAAGTTTCCAATATCTTGGCAACCAATTAGCGTCGGACGGTGGGACCAAGAGCGACATATGTGCACGAATCAAGAAGGCTAGGGCTGCCTTTGCGAGTTTACGAAACGTATGCAGATCCATCCGCACCAAAATCCGAATTTTCAACTCGAACGTGAAATCTGTGTTGTTATACGCCAGCGAGACGTGGTGTGTATCAGCGGAGAACACTCAAAAGCTGCAGGTCTTCATCAACCGATGCCTGCGGTATATAATTCGTGCCTGGTGGCCTCACAATTGGATCTCGAATGCGATGTCGATGATAGCAACAGAAATTCGAGAGCGAAAGTGGAGGTGGGTCGGCCACACACTTCGACGGGGTGGAAACGAAATCTGCAAGCAAGCGCTGGATTGGAATCCGGCAGGACATCGCAGCAGAGGCAGACCCAGGGGCTCATGGTGGCGGAGCCTCAATAAAGAAATTAAGCAAGTCGATAGGAATCTGACCTGGGCCCAGGTCAAGGCAAAAGCGAACAGCCGCCCAGGATGGAAGTCTTTCACGTTGGCCCTTTGCACCGCTGGTGGTGGACAGGACCCTTAAGTAAGTAAGTAATAGGTTTGTGTTTAATTTCCATTCGACTCATTCAGCAAAATAGCCGCAAGTGAAATGAAAATATTGTTTTTTTTTCTTCTAAAATTTCATGGATTTGATTTGTGTTCACTATTCTATTTCAGTGTGTATAATTTGACTGATTTTTATGTTCTAGTGTGTTTGACCGTCAACAAAACAGTGTTTATATAATAATATAAAATAATAATAATCATGCCAGTCAGCAGGTCTGAAAGCCTACTAAGCTTTTTTTAGAGCTTCAGAGAGATTTGTGATTTGTGTAAAACTATAAAAGAAATTTCGGTAAATATTCAGGGAAGTTCGCAGACCTTCAGCAGAATTTACAGTGATATGTAAAGAATTTCACAGAAGTTTGGAGTCTACTGAAAAATTATTGAACATAAGAAAAGTTCGTAGATTTTCAGAACAAAGCTACAAAACTTTGGAAAAATCACAAAAATGGTCATAGATCTTCAGATAAATTTTTAGACCTTCAAGAAAGAGTGCAGATTTTCTGATGCATTTTTAGATAGTCAGAAATTTCAGGGAAATTTGTAAATCTTGAGAGAAACATTTAAAACTTCAAGGAAGCTCAACTATTTTCAGATAGATTTTGAGAACTTTAGGTAATTTAGAAGATCTGCTGGGACATTTTCAGATGTTCAGGGTAGCCTGAGAGCCTACAGAGAAATATAAAAAAACTTCAGACAAGTTTTCAGATCTACTGAGAAATGTATTGAGCCTCAAGGTAAATCGTAGATCTTGAGAATAAAACTACGGAGCTTCAGACAACTATACAGAATTTTAAATGTATTTTCAGAACTTCAGGAGAGTGAATATTTAGAGAAATCTGTAGAACTGCAAAGAATTTTGCAGATCTTCAGAGACATCCAGTGATTCAGTGTTTCAGAAGAGTACTTCAATAAAAAAAAAAAAAAAATCTCAGCGAAGTACGAAAGTCCAAGATTTTGCAGAACTCCATGGAAGTTGGAAATAGATAGATCTGAAGAACTTCATAAAAGTCCGTAGACCTTAAGAGAAGTATGTAGAACTTCAGGAAGTTCGAATTTTTTTAGAAAAAACTGCAAAACTTCAGCAAAAATCACAGAACTTCTGGAAAGTTCGCCAATCTTCAAATGTATTTACACAACTTCAGAGAAATTCAAATATTTTCAGATAATTTGTAGAGCTTTTGTGGATTTCAAAGAATTTCAGATAAATCTGCAGAACTTTACGGAAGTCCAAGAATCCACAAAGAAATGTACAGAACTTTAGAGAAGATCTACTACAAAATCTAAAGTTCTTGGACTTTAAGTGAAATTTGCAGAACTTCTGGGAAGTTCGCTGATCTTTATAGATATCTGCACAACTTCAGAAAAATTAGTAGATCTTCAGAGAACTTCCTTAAATTTCCGGGAAGCACAAAAATTTCTAGATATTTTTTTTATACTTAAAGGAATTGCGTAGATGTTCAAAGATATTTGCAGATATTAATCAAATCATGATAATCTACAGAGAAAATTATATAACTTTTGAGAAGTTTGTAGATTATTAGACATTTAGTGAACATCAGAGATAATTGTTGATATTTAAGGATCTTAAGTCTGCATGAATTCAGGAACTTTGTAAATTTTTAGACAAATTTGCAGAACTTCTAAAGAACACGCAGAATTTCTAAGAAATCTGCAGAACTACCGAGCAATTTGCAGATCTTCAGGAAAGTTTGTTGATCTTCAAAGATATTTTACCTGAAAACAGCAATAAAACTTCAGGTACGTCCGCACCTCTTCAGAGAAATATGCAGAATTGAGATCTTAACAGAAATTTTCAGAACTCAAGGAATCATCTAGATCTTCTCCTTCTCATTTTATTTAAAATAATAAAAGCAAATACGCCTGTCGAAGCTAGAACAATTTTCCGGTAATTCATTATGGAAGCATTTACTTTTGATTCCGGATACACATTTTGTTTTGAAATCTAAATTGGCAATTCTTTTGACATGTGCAAGCAGTGTGAACACCAGCAAACAGGGGGGGTTCGACAAAGTGTGTCAAAAGTAAAATCGAGCAGATTTTTCATTATGGCGGCGGTCAAAATCAGACCAAGAAATCAGATAGTCTAAACGGACTTTTATAGATAAGATTAAGTAATTTTTCCTCAATTTTCCTCAAAAATCTGCTCGAATATGAAGAAAATCGGGTACAATAATTAACCACTTTATTCGAGCAGTTAATAAAACGTTTCCTACAACTCGATCTTCGAAAAAAAAAATATATATATATATATATTTTCCTATTTTTTTTTCTTCTAGAGTCAAAATTTGTGCGTTTCTTAAAAGATAGTAAATTTTGTCTGTGGTAAATTGTTGGTCCAGTTTTGTGAAATCAATAGAAATAGGTAGAAAGTAAAGTACTCAGTCTAAGGCCGCTGGTAGAATGAAAGCTGGTGACCGAGCGGACAAAAGATTCTATTTATTAATAATTGTTATTCCTTTTGCTGGTCAGCTCGGTCAGCCGGAAAATATTTACTTTTTTCTAGATTTTTATCTAGATAAAACATTTCTATGGTTTTGACAGATAGAATCGCTGCACATTCGAATCGGCCGTTATGGTTTCTCGATCAAGAGTTCATTTTAAGTTTCATGCCGGTTTATCGGTGACCCAACCGCCCTGGGTCAAAAAAAAATGTTGTAAATACCAAAGAAAGAAATGTGGATCGGAATAATCGACACAGACCTACGCGACGAAATAAGGACTACGATTGGAAATTCGGAACATGGAACTGCAAACCGCTCGACTTCCCGGTCTGCGATAGATTAATCTATGACGAACTTCAACCACGCAACTTCGAAGTCGTGTCACTGCAGGAACTTTGCTGGACGGGACAAAAGGTATGAAATAGCGGGCATCGAGCGGCTTTGTAGTGCTGGGTAAGATGCGCCAACACATGATTGGTTTAACGCTCAGGTAGAAAGGGAGGCAATGTACAGACCGGTAATAGGGGCCAAGCAGCCTGCATGCAGTATCGAACGACAACGGCTAACGATGCGTGAACTTTACAGCCTCCTGCGGTATGGTAGTTCGAAGAGGGCCGAAGTACCTTTTTCCCCCGCAAGGATATTTACAAAGCTACCTGGAGATCGACGGGAAATTCTTCTCCGACATTATCAACGTCCGCACGTACCGCAGTGCGAACATAGATTCGGATCACTACTTAGTTGCAGTATGCATGCGCTCCAAACTCTTGACGATGCATCACACCCGTCGAAGCTGCTGGAGTTGCCTAGGATTACGCGCAGCAGCTGGAAGCTGCACTACCCACAAAAGAGCAGCTTGGTGCAGCTACTCTTGAAGATGGCTAGAACGACATCCGTTTCGCCATAGGTAGTATCATAGAGGTAACTCTAAGACTAGAAGGTCCCGAAGAAACGTGCTCAACTTTTTGGCTCAGCTCTGGTACTCTCTTCGGTCCCAAGTTAATCGATTCACCCCTCGAAACATAGGAAAATTCACTAACCCCTCATTTTATCTGTCAAACTTTCATAGCGAATCAAAACAAACATTGCGTAGTACTAGAATTTCGACTAGAATGGGATACGTTAATCGTTTGCTTGGGACCAATAGGCTAGTCAAGTAGTGAGCCAATTTAAAATCGTTAGTTTCGAATTGATTGTTGGTAGTATTGCTGCAGCGATACTGCGATCCCGGACCGAAAAATGACCGGTTTAACGGCGAATGCAAACTATTAGTAAAGGAGAAGAATGCAGCCTGGGCGAGAATGCTGCAACACCGCACGAGATTGTATGTGGAACGGTACAGACAAGCGAAGTACAGACAAAACTCGATTTTTCGAAGAAAGAAGTATCAGCAGGAAGACCGAGATCGCGAGGCGATGGAAATAGTTCGCGGCAACAGACCTTGGAGCACGCGCAGAAGAGGACAGGCTACCGGCCCCAGATGTTCAAGAAGTTGAGAAGTAGATCGGTCGACTGAAAAACAACAAAACAAATGGTGTAGATCAACTACCAAGTGAGCTATTAAAATACGGTGGTGAAGCACTGTCTAGAGCGCTGCACTGGATAATTGCCATGATTTGGTAGGAGAAGATAGTACTAGAGCTTAGCCAAAAAGTTGAGCGCGTTTCTTCGGGACCTGCTGGTCTTGGAGTTACCTCTATGGTGCAACGGTATTACAACGGTGTATTTTGTATGTCTGTGCTAGGTCTAAATTGATCCGATTGGTCAAAGCGACGATGGATCGAGTAATGTGCGTTGTTCGAGTATCGGGGACACTCGAGTCCCTTTCAATCTCGAAGGGGGCTACGGCAAGGTGGTGGATTTTCATGTCTGCTATTTAACATCGCGTTGGAAGGTGGGATGGACACGAGTGGCACGATCTTTAGGAAGTTCATCCAGTTCAAATTGACGGTGACGAAATCGGGGTGGTCGACGAGTTCGTGTATTTCGGCTCACTGGTGACCGCCGAAAAATTCAAAGACGCATTATGGCAGGGGATCGTGCCTAGTTTGGACTCCAGAGCGAGGGGGACGGCTCTATCTACGATGCAAAAAGATTGTGTTTTGCTGTGGCTAGCTGCGCGCACACTGAGTTGATAGAAAGAAGATTGATGACGATTCTGAAGATTTCCTGCAAAAAGATGATGCTCGATGCAAGTAGATGCGACAAATGAAAGAAGATTTTTCGAAGACTGATTCGCTAGTGTGAGATTTGTTGAGCATCTTAACTTAACGCTCCGGTCCAATAAAATTCGCCGCCGCTGGAAGTTGACTATCTACAAGACGTTGATTAGACCGGTGGTCCTCTATACGGCCACGAGACCTAGACTACACGCTAACTTGGAAGCAGCGTTGCCAGAATGTTTTAAAGTTTATCGGTATCAGAGGTTTTAAAAAATCGGTAGTTACTATTTTAATTAATTTAAAATTTGAAAGCGAAAATTTTTATCTCTTTGGACTATGATCGGAAAATTTCAGAAGAAAACTCCGGGGGATGTTTGAAATAGCTTCTGGAGGAAGCTGAAAACAACATCCAGAGAAAGAAAAAATAAACTCTCCTGGAGGAAATTTGAGGAAAGTTCTAAGAGAAGTCGGAAAATCATAAGACATAAATTCAGAAACTTCTGGCGAAAATTAAAAAAAAAACATTCAGAAAAAAATCAGGTTTCGCATTCAAAACAAGACAGAAAAGTTTCAGATATCGGAAATAAATTTCAGAAGTAGGCATTTACAGAAGAAGCCAGAAGGAGCTCGGAAAAACCTTCCACTAGAAGTCAAGAAACAAAAAAAAAACCTCTGGACAACATTCCAGAACTAGACGAAATAAATTTCTGGGAGAAGTTTAATTGAACTTCCTGGAGAAAACGGAAGAAACTTCCTAAGGTAGATTGGAAATAAAATTCTGGAGGAAGTCGAAAGCCAAAGCGCTAACGGAACAGTCCAAAAAAACACAAGGACCTGATTCCGGAAGAAAGAGCTCTTGGGGGATGTTCTAATGATCCAAAAAAAAATTCCAAATGGTCAGAAAACATCCCTGAATACCCCGCGATGTCCCTGAAGTTTTTGGAACATTCCTGAAATGTACATAGGAATATTCCATTTTTCCTCGGGTTGTTTTGGAGTGCTCTGATCATCTTTGAAATACTTGGAACTTCCCTGATTATACTGAGAATAGCGGAATATCTCTTATAAACTTTGAAGGTCTCTAGACTTTCTTGAAGATTACGAAATTTTTTAAGCGCTCTCACAATCTTCTTGAATTTATTGTAACATCAGCATTGAAGTTCTCTGATCTTCCCGATTTTTCTAATTTTTAAAAGTTATAAAATGTTCGCACAATGTGCTTCCTAAAGCTCTCTCAGATCTCCTGAAACTAATGGAACTGTCCTGAAAACCATTAAATTTTCCAGAAGTTCATTGGACTTGTGAAGTATCCAAAATCTAGATAAACATGTCAAAAGATCCTATCTGCATTAATCGATTCTCTCCATCGACTCTCTCTTTCGTTAATAACTCAACTGCAAAACCTATCTCTGTAGTATTTGACGTTTTGGACGCTAGACAATGACCTCCTTTATCAAACAATGTGGCAAAATTAGCGTGAAATATGTTCGTATAGCAGTGCTTATCAAAAGAGAAAGTCGATAAAGAGAATCGATCAAAGCAGATAGAACCATTTGAAAAATGTTCATCGAGAAATATTTAAGATGTTTCCTAAAGTTCACTGGAGTTCGCTGGACCGGATTTTAGAATTTTAACAGAAGTTATTGAAACATTCTTCAATTTATCGAAACTTACTCAAGAGTCTGGACTTTTCTGAAGTGTCAGAGCTTCTTAAAAGTTCTTGCAGCTAGTGTGAATCCGCAATCAAAATCTGGAAGCATCCCTGAAGTTCCGGGAAAGTTGAAAAAACTGGCGGGAAAAGATGGAAGAACCATTCGAGCGTAGGTTGAAGAAATCTCCAAGGGAAGTCGAAATAAGTTTCCGAGAGGAATCGTAAAATAATTTACGATGCAAGGTGGAAGATAATTCAGGAAGTTGAATAATGTTTATAAAGTATTTCCCGATTCCTCTGGAATTACAAGAAAGGGCCATTGACTGTTTATCAATTCATGGGTAGCCAAAAACAGTGAGGAAATTGCAACATTAATCGAAAGAGTGTCCATAAGAAGCGGCGCCAGTGGTATAGTGGTAAGCGTGATTACCTTTCACCCCAGCAGGCCTGGGTTCAATCCCAGTCGGCGCCGCTGGGATGTTCTGAGGCATAGCATCTCTGATCACGCCTTCCTTCGGAAGGGAAGTAAAGCCGTTGGTCCCCGGTTCATGAGTTGATGGGTCGATAGGTAGGGTCCAGGTGTGGGAGCTGCCTCCCTGGCGTCGGTAGCATTGGTGCTCAGCACGGAAAACAAGATCGACGGAAAACAAATCAAAGAAAAAAAAAAGAGTGTCCATAAGACATTTTTAAGGATGATTTTCTTTTAAATTTGAAAGGCTCAAAACATTTGGGATATTCAAAAAGATACGAGTCTCTCACAATAATTTTCTTCAAAATTCGAGCGCGGGCAGGTAATAATCATTTTGAATACCGATTTTTGAGAATTTGTACCGATTTATACCGATTTTATTAAATATATTTAATAAAATCGGTATAAATCGGTACAAATTCTCAAAAATCGGTATTCTGAGGAACCTTATCTGTAAATCGGTATAAATACCGATAAATCGGTATATCTGGCAACGTTGCTTGGAAGTACCCATCAAATATGTACACGGATAGAAATCTCCTTATACCTTTTGGCAAATTTCCATTGCTGATTATTAATAAATTGTATAAGTCAACTAATAAGCAGACACCTTGCAAAAAGTTAATAAAGATCATGTGTCAAATGAAATGTATAAGCAATCACACATACCTTTTATGCATTCTAATAGGACCTATGTGGTTTGTCTTATGGAATGTATAAGGCTGATGCTTTGGCAAAAATGTATAAGTGAAACACATGAATTAAATAATTGATTTTCGTTTCGTGTATCTTGTACTCATTTTTTAAAGTTATTCAAATCTGTAAAAAATTGATATTTTCAAAAAAGAAAAGCGTGTACTTTTTCCCCATTTGAGAAAATGTTTTCTGCAAAAAAGAATGCTTTCAATCAACGTCAACACATCTCCGACGAAGTGAAGACCCAAAGTGAGTGTTGCGATCATTCGCGAAACGAGTATTGTCTTTTTCATTCGAGACAATACTCACCGAAACCATTTCAAAAATCGTCGTTATAGGAATTTTGAACCGGTTGCTACGAGGTAAGAATTAGAAGTGCAATCATGATGAAAATTATGGCACGTATTTTGAAAATGTGTTCCGTTTCAGGCTAACGAAGAACTCTAAAAAGGAAAAAGCGAACCTGTGCGATGAGCAGCATCTCTCGCGGACTAAAATTGTTCTTTCACAAGGACAACTTTATGCCACGGAACTCGGATATATGATGATTATTGTGTTTATAAACAATGAAGAGTATGGCGTGTTTCAATTATTAAGGATTTTTTAAAAGATTTAATTGGTTTAATGTCAGGTTAGGTAGCATCATGAAGCAAAACACTCGGCAAAACACAAATCAACAAAATAGGGGAAATGTATGTAATGTCGGCCTAAGTGTCCATAATTTGGGCCCATACATTAATTCAGCAATCGACTAAATTTTCAATAGCAACCAAAAATATCCATTAGTACCGTCCCAATGATGCGTTCATCTAGATACAATTGATAAATAGCAGATTTTTAGCGAACAACAGGCCAACATTAGAGCCATTTCCCCCTGTTTTACTCATCTACAGAAATTTAGAGATGAACTAGCCTAAGGCTAAAAATCTCTTTAATAAAGAATTAAAAAAAAAAAATCTACAGAAATAAAAAGGGTACATTTTTTTGACGTATTCATCATATACTCATTAATGAGTAAAGTCTTTTTGATTCATTTCATGAGTTAAGCCACTTTTCTTCAAAATGGGTCTTTTTTACTCTTCGATGGGCACTTTTAAGTTAGCGTGTTCACTTTTTACCGATATGAGTAGATCCTAAAAATTTGGGTAGTTTTGAAAAAGCGTGAACATCGCAAAATGAACTGCTTTTGTTTTTGTTCATCCATACATCGATCCACATCTGATCGATCGGTAGCCGGTGTACAGTGCGTGGAGTCGCGCTCACTCGTTGTATAATTTCCTAGAAATCCTACCGGAATAATGTTCCGTTTAGTACAAAGATTCCGAATAAGGAACTACTGCACCCAGTCAGGAACGTCGCAGTTGGTAAGTTGGTTTCATTCCATTAAACTGTTTTTTTTTAAACCGATTCCCATCTTGCTCCCAGGTCAATTCGCTAGCTTCCTCCATCGATGGTCTGGAAAAGGAAACTCTGACCAAACTGTTCCAAAGCGCACCACAACTCGCCAAGTATGTCCCCGAGCTGTGGCATCGGACGTACAATCTGATGGCTCAGGAAGGTATCGACACCGCCAACTTCCTCTCCATCGTGACAGGCTATCCGGAAGTTCTTACCCGGCATCCGGACCGGTTGACTTCCAGCATGCACTGCTGGCGATCGTGTCAGTTTGGTGACCGACAAATGCAGGTGCTGTTGGCTGCCCATCCACAGTTGTTCGATTTTACCGATCACAACCAGCTGGCCCAGAGGGTAGCGTTCCTGCATTCGTATTTTGAAACGCGAAAGAACGTCTGGCGGTTATTCCTGAACTGTCCGAATCTGGTGGTGGACAAGGAGGGGGACATTAGGCCGAAGATAGACTACGTTCTGCAGACAATGCGAATCGAAGTGCTGGAGGTGGTCAAGTCATGTGCGTTTGTGGCGGATCTGGACCTGATTCGCTGTAGGCATGTGTTCCTTGAACGGTTGGGATTGTTTAAACCGAGGAGTTTGAAGGCGGAACCCGGGGATCCTAGCAGTAATCCTAAGCTGCACCAGATAACCGACACCACTGATAAGCGATTTGCGGTGAAGGTGGCATTCGTGACCCTGGAGGAGTATGAGGCTTTTGTAGAGTTGTACCGGAAGGAGCGGGACCGCTTCGGGGAGGGAACTGGGGACCTGGATGAGGAGGACGATGAGTACGATTTTGATGATGCAGCTGATGAAGGACGCCAGGAAAGGAAGCAAAAGTATCGGAAGAAGACGAGAAGGAACAACTCCGGGCGGTGATAAGGTAGCTGGTTCCAGTCTGTTGATTCTTGTAATATAGATTAGGTTCACGTGATTGGTGGCTTCGAATGGTGAAAGAACTTCCTCTTTAGAATTGTCCAGAACGTGAAAAAAGGACCCGCATTTAAATTCATTCATTTATTTCGTTCACTGAGCCTTAGATTTTTTTTTTGTCACTTGTGTATTAATATTATCAGTATTTTTGCAAAGCAAGATTTTTTTCAATTGGGGGTTCCAAGGTTAAGACCTGTGTCGCTTCTTCCCTAATTTCAATCCTCACTATCTCTTCTCATATTATCGCTTCGTTCGATACCCAGAATGGTGGCCGACTTTAAAAAGCTAATTGGATAAAAACTTTAAATCGATACACAGTCCCCTGCCGCGCGCGGTGCGGCGCTTGCTTTCATTTATATATAAACATTAGGTAATGTACTTTTTATATGTATAGGTATATAATTGTAGGCGTGTGTAATAGGTCGAAAAGTGGAAAGGAAAACTCGTTTTTAAAATATTAGCGTTCTTCGTCTGCTATCATAATAATTAGAGGGTATTATGGGTTGAAGGTAATCCGATAGTAGTAGTCCTAGCCGTTCTCCACTCATAGCTGATCGTAGCCCTGCTTGATCTTGCCGTCAAAATGTCGAACCATGTCGGCAAAGTCCCCGTAGCCGGCGATCTGTATCGCGTCGTCCCGCTCGAGCCACTTGAGATCCTGATGCTCGTCGGACAGTTTGACCTCCTTGGACGGGTCGATCAGCTCGGCCAGCCAGTAGACGACCGCCTTGTCGTGTCCTTTGACTTTGTATTCGAGGGTGCGGGTTTGGTTTTTGAAAACCCGGAGATCACTTTCCTGGTAGCTGAAATAGAGAAACAGCGGTTAGAACTATAGGGTTGTACCGGTACTGACATTTGAAAGTACCAGTATTTTCGGTACTGATCATTTAAAAAATGCTTAAGCTCATTTTCAATTTTGATGCTAAATATAATTTAAAAGCATTTTTAGTAGGAGTGAATACTTTATATTATACTATTGGGGCCTCCCTTAGCTCAGTCGGTAAAGGCGCAGCTACACACTTAGTTTTTTCTATCGACCTCGGCTGTGCAAATCTCGGCAAAATAAATTTCACTGAGATCTCAGCAAAAGTGACATTTGATGACTGAATCTCGGATAATGCTTAGCTGAATCTCAGCAAACAAATGAAATGTTTGCTGAGATCACAGTAAAAAATCTTTTGCAGAGATTTGCACAGCCGATCTCGGTAGAAAAATCTAAGTGTGTACAAAGTAGGACCAAGTTGGAGGTAGCTGGGTTCGATTCCCGGTCCGGTCTAGGAATTTTTCGGGTTGGAAAATTTCTCGACTTCCCTGGTCATAGAAGTATGATTGGACTTGCCACACAATTATACCAATGCAAAAATGGTACAGGCATCAAAAGCTCTAAATTAATAACTGTGGAAGTGCATCTAGAACACTAAGTTGAGAGCACGCTATAAGCTAATATGCGATACGCAATAAGCTTGAAATGCGAAGAAGATGAAGAAGAAGAATACTTTATAAATCGTCTTGAATTACCATGCTTGAAATATTCTATAAAACATCGTGAACAGAACAGTGAAAGTACAAAAGTATCGGTGAGTCAAAAAGTTAAAAGTAAGTGATATGCTTTCTATTAGCACTCAGATCGACTGCCAGTCTTAAAAACTGCAGGCTGCAGGTAAATGCGTTATTTCTACACACTAATTTTTTTTTTACAGTATACCGTAATTTTTTACCGAATATGAAACAGCTGAACATTCGGTAACCTAATCGGTAATTTTTTTATTTGAAATCCGTTTGGTAAATTTTGTTTCCTTGTGAGCTGTCAAAATGTACTGACCAGGACTGTAAATTTTGCTGAATGATCGGTAAAGTTTGCACGGCCCTTGTTACGAGTATCACTTCACGGTGAAAACGAAGTGAAGTGACCACTAGTCACTCACGGTGAAGTGCTTGCCGTGTAAATCAAATGGGAATCACTTCACCGTGAAGTGACATCGGTAATAAGGGCCAAGGTACTTGCTAGCGTGTAGGAAGTCAGTCTACAACATTTAGGCTCTGAACCATTTGGTGGATTATTTTAACTTTTGGTTAAAATTTGACAGATGGAAAGTTATCGATTAACCCTGCTATCCGAGCATGGTTATTTCTGACAGACAAGAAGTTAAATTTTGACAACCGTGGCTCGAAAACCGGTCGAGCGACAGCACAGGGATTTTCGAACATAGAAAATAACTTTCGAAATGTAACTTTTAACCACGAGTTAAATTTAACTCGGCAAATGGTTCACAGCCTTAGGCTGTGTTCCATCATTTCAGTGCCAACATTTCAAAGGGGCGTAATTGCTTTTGTAAACAATGGCTTTAGTCGTCGATTTCTCGCAAATGAAAGCACACTTATGAAAATGAATGATACCAGCACGCAGAGGAATGTTTCCTGTATTAGCTAGCATTCGTAATTTGAAGGGGTGGGTTTTCATTTGCGAGAAATCTACGTCTAAAGCCATTTTTTACAAAAGCAATTACGCCCCTTTGAAATGTTGGCACTGATTTGGTGATTTTTTTCTTAAATTTGACAGATGGAAAATTTCCAAATAAACTTGCTATTCCAGCAGACATATTTCTGACAGACAAGGAATCAATTTTGACAGACGCTTCCTCGAAAATCGAGGGATTTTCGAACATCTTAATTTATTTTCGAAGTGTCAAATCTAAGTGAAAATTTAAGAAATGGAACACAGCCTGAGGTTCTGAACTGTGTTGAATGGGTGCGATATCCTACGCAGGTGTGGAAGCTGCCTTCCTGCACATTCGATTGCATTCAATGGATGGCAATCGATGTCCGTCGGTGATTGGCACTAGATTGCGGAACAGAGACCGACGTTCAATAAGAAGAAAGAAGAGGTTCTGAACCATTTGGCGATTTTTTTTTTACTTTTGGTTAAAATTTGACGGATGGAAAGTTATCGATTAACCCTGCTATCCGAGCATGGTTATTTCTGATAGACAAGAATTTAATTTTTTACAATTGTAGCTCGAAAACCGGTTGATCGACAGCACGGGGATTTTCGAACATAGAAAAGAACTTTTGAAATGTCACTTTTGACCACGAGTTAAATTAAACTCGGCAAATGGTTAAAAGCCTTATAAAACATATCCAGTGAGCGTATTTCAGAGATCATTCGGCATACTGCAACTACCTTCAGATGGTAATCGAATGGCATCGATCGTGTTCCTGCTCATGCAAGAATGTATTACAAGTATCGCGATGATTTAGGCTCTGAACCATTTGGTGGATTTTTTTTTAAACTTTTGGTTAAAATTTGACAGATGGAAAGTTATCGATTAAAATGTGATTCCTTGTGAGTCCACAAATGGCTATAAATGCACTTCCAACTCGAATTTTTAATTGCACAAATCCCGGAAATTATAGTTTTATTTCACCTGAAATTGCTACTGCAGCGCAGCAAACGTGGAGTAACAGTTTGATTGTAGTACGTGTCGTGGAAGCTGATATTTGTGCACTTAAAGCACAGACAAACAGACATAACACTCGCAATTTGTTCATCGAACAAGCATTTAACGGTCAATTCAAAAGTATCATAGTTGGTAGTACCAACAATCAATACGAAACTAACGATTTTAAATTGGCTCACCACTTTAGTAGCCTATTGGTCCCAAGCAAACGATTAACGTACCCTATTCTTGTTGAAATTCTATTACTACACTATGTTTGTTTTGATTCGCTATGAAAGTTTGACAGATAACATCAGGGGTGTGTGGATTCATGCAGAACATGCAGGGGTGAATGAAATAGCTTGGGACTGCTTGGGACCGTTGTTCTGGTACTGAGTGAGCCAAAAATAATAATGATTTTCTTCGGGACCCAGTGGTCTTAGAGTTACCTCTATGGTAGTACCACCACCTGTGGCGCGCATAGTCAATTCCCTTGCGTTTGACGTTTACACACTACCGCCATCTGTTCAGCGTACTACCCACCACAGTGTACTCAACAGATGGTGGTAATAGGTCGTATGAATAAAAGCGTTTACTTTACTTCTCCCGTAAGAAAAGCACGGTAAAGTAAAGTAAACTCTTTTTATTCATACGACCCAATGTTTTAGCGACGATGTTTTACATTGAGAAATATTCAATGTGTTATGCCTGTTTGTCTGTGCTTAAAGTTTCGAAATGGTAGCCCTAATAAAAAAATTACCATAATCGAACGATAACCTAAATGATTGAACTATTCCACAAATGATTTGTATGATACCCCGAACACGTCGTTAAGCAAATTAACCATAATATTTTATTAGGGAGCGAGAATAAGGATCTCACAGCGAACCACCTTAACCAACCGGTGGAAACTAGGGTTGTGTTCCATTTGGTAAATTTTCACTTAGATTTGACACTTCGAAAATAAATTAAGATGTTCGAAAATTCCTCTTCTTTCCTTTATTTAACGTCGGTCTCTGTTCCGCAATCACCGGTGGACATCGATTGCCATCCATTGACGATAATCGAATGTGCAGGAAGGCAGCTTCCACACCTGCGTAGTATATCGCACCCATTCAAACACACACATGGGCCGGGACCAACGGCTTTACTTCCCTTCCGAAGGAAGATGTGACCAGAGATTTTTATGCTTCAGAAAAATCCCACCGACCTCGGCTGGGATTGAACCCAGACCCATTGGGGTGAGAAAGCAGTCACGCTTACCACTACACCACCGGCGCCGGCTCGAAAATCCTTCTGTTATTGATCGGCCGATTTTCGAGAAAGCGTCTGTCAAAATTGATTCCTTGTCTGTCAGAAATAAGTCTGCTGGAATAGCAGGTTTATTTGAAAATTTTCCATCTGTCAAATTTAAGAAAAAAATCACCAAATGGAACACAGCCTAGAAACACTGGAATTAGAGACCAGCGGAGAAAAAAAAACATGAATTTGGCAACAAGATAAACATCAAAGCAATCATGGCATCACTTGCATTTGTAACTGCTTTCGAGTGACTTCGCCAATGCACCGACGAGCGAGTTCATGAGTGATTGTTAAACGATTTTAATACTCCTCCCTAATTGAAGCAAACCATTTGTAAACATTGCAGATTGGAACCGCTTTTGACAGTTAGATTGGAATCATAACAGTTTCTCCGCTGGTCTCTTATTTCAGTGTTTCTAGTGGAAACTAACGATTTTAAATTGGCTCACTACTTGACTAGCCTATTGGTCCCAAGCAAATCGATTAACGCACCCCATTATAGTCTAAATTCTAGAACTACACTATGTTTGTTGTGATTCGCTATGAAAGTTTGACTTTTCCTTTGTTTCTAGGGGTGCATCGATTAGCTTGGGACCGAAGATAGTACCAGAGCTGAGCCAAAAATGTGAGCACCTTTCTTTGGGACCTTCTGGTCTTATACACGGTTAGAAAAAAGTACCCAAAATTAAGTTCTTTTCACTCATCTCGGCACTATAGTGCAGGAACCCAAAAGTAGGTAAAGCGGGTCAAAGTAATTTTGATTTACTTGTGTGCAGTTCGTATGGAATTTTCCACTAGCTTTTTAACCAAAAGTAAGTTAGTTGTACCCAACAGTAGGTAAATATGATTATACCCAACGTTGGGTTCCCACACTTTACTACCCCTGTTGGGTGGTTTTGCTCCTTCTTTTTTGACAACATTAGAAGGAGAAAATGAGACAAACTAGTCAAAAGTAGGTAAAAGTGAACTGGCCGTTGGGTACTTTTTTCTTACCGTGTAGGCTCTGAACCATTTGGCGGATTTTTTAACTTTTGGTTAAAATTTGACAGATAGAAAATTATCGATTAACCCTGCTATCCGAGCGTGGTTATTTCTGACAGACACAGCCCGGTGGCAGGCGCGTAGGCAACATGTTATACCGTGACAGCGGGCCCAGTACAGCAAAATAAACTATTTGAGCCCGGGACATGCTGCCAACTGTCAAACGCTGCTGTTGGTATAGGCCTTGTCATTGGCCTGGACAGACAAGAAGTTAAATTTTGACAAGCGAGAAAATACCGAAACATCTGTAATTTTTAGCATTACCGATCTAATACCCCGTTCACATTACAGCCTATATCACGTAATATAGGCTGTCTTGTAATGAGCACTCATACATAGGATTTCCAGTGAAAACTAGATGTATGAGTGCTCATTGCAAGACAGCGTATATCACGTGATATACGCTGTAATGTGAACGGGGTATAAGACGGTAATTCTTTTACCGAACTCAGGGTCTCTGTTTAAGTGTGTATGTAGAGAACTACTTTGGCCTAATAGTAACCGGTGGAAACTAATGATTTTAAATTGGCTCACCACTTGACTAGCCTATTCTGCCGGTAATCGCAAGTCAGTCCCATCTGCATTTTTATAAATTTTGAGTTAGCATCATTATTCAGTTTATCTTTCTATGTTTTTTGAAATGTGCTATTGAAAAAAGGTGGTAAAAGGTTACCGCAAGTCAGTCCCATTAGAAAAAAAAAATATGTTAGAAATGTTAGACAACACATCGCATCATGAGATTTGTCTCAAGACAGATTTTGTCCACTTTCCCAAGGGTATCTGGAACATGTCCGGATGTTGCCAATATAGTTCTTACGATACTCAGTTTTACCGCCAATGAATTGGGCTTTTGAACTAATTTCCGTCCTAACAAGCACAACCCACGTTTTACCTCTCTTTTTTGAACGGGTTTGAACAAAAAAGGAATATTTCTGTCAATGATGACTTTAAATTTATTCTCCTTTCCATACAGGATTTGATATAGAGTCACAAATTGATGAGATATTGTTTAAAATCTAATACTGCTTCTTGATTCTAAATTCATCCTTCGAGTTTCAATTCCGTCCAAACGCATTGAAACCACTCCGGTGGCAACAGTTTAAAGAGACGTTAATAGACGTGATATATACGTATCCACTCCGGTGACATCAAAGTCATTCAAGAACATTTAGCTTGAATCCAATTTTTTGGTTCTTTTGGTTCGATTATATGTCAGTTATTGACAGCTAATGTAAACATTAGGAGTTTCAACTTCGTTTATGCGTTTGGTATCGTTGCGGTAGGTGAAAATTTATAAAGTGCGTGGAGTTTTAGATGATTGTTTCGGTGTATTTCAGTTGTTTTTCTATCGCTCGATGTAATTATAAGAGGGAAGTGCATGAAAGCGAATTCACGGTGGCTTCAAGAATCAATGACCGTGCTATTTACGTGAGTGGATGGTAACGTATGAACCAAGCTTAAAATCACTATGACATCAACGCCACCAATACTACTGACGGCAGCTTTAAGAACCAATGGCCGTTCCAGAGGATTGATTGAAACGCCAATAGATTTTCTTCGTCCTACGGAAAAAGGGGATTCGCTTGGAGCGCTTCAATTGTTTTGAGAACGATGAGCGTAAATATTCATAAATTGCGCTCTTATAGGATTTATGTTAAAGCTAATGAACTAACGCATCAGAACAAACCTATTATTGATTTGTGTACGGTGGAATCATTGATATTATTGATCTTTTCTGATCGTAGAACGGAAATGGGCGATATCCGGAACATGTCTGGGTGTGGCCCACATGGTGCTGGTCACTCAGCATGAGTCCTATTGATCTTATTTTAGAATTCTCATGTGCATTGATTTATCGCATGGTGGGTTTGGCACATTTATGAAAAGCTGTTGTCTGATGAAGACACATACTCACCGGAATATGTTTCGGCCATTGCTCTGGAACCAGCGGATCAAATCCAGAAATCAATAACGTTCTATGGGACCATGGTATCTTTCTACTGTTCAATACTGTGCTAAACTAATGCAACATCGTCATGGAATTGTGACTGACTTGCGGTTATTTTTCTCATTGACGTTAAATGTAATCGCAAGTCAGTCCCACTCAGATTTTGGACATAAAATAAAAATTTCACGATATTTTTCAAATATTTTTGGGTAAACATAGATGCATTCTATCACATTGTACATTTAGTTTTAAATTTATCACTCCAAAATAAGTGTCAAATCAGAAAACTTGAAAAATCTTTGAATGCCGTTTTCTCATTTCAAGATTTTTACAGATGGGACTGACTTGCAATTACCGGCAGTTATTGGTCCCAAGCAAACGATTAACGTACTCCATTCTAGTTGAAATTCTAGTACTACGCTATGTTTGTTTTGATTCGCTATGAAAGTTTGACAGATAAAATGAGGGGTTCGGAGATTTTCTTATGTTTCGAGGGGTGCATCGATTAGCTTGGGACCGAAGAGAGTACCAGAGCTTAGCCAAAAAGTTGAGCACGTTTCTTCGGGATCTTCTGGTCTTAAACGCTGTCCAGACTGGAGAGTTATAACATGTTATAACGGTTGTCAACTAATTGCAACACAGAAACCACCATCAAGATAGCGCTATAACATGTTATAACTCTGTAGTCTGAACCTGGGTACTGCGAACACAGCCGTTTTTGTTTTGCAAGTCAGCAGGAAACAACTTGAAAATATTCCGATATCACAAATTGTTTTGCTAATGCAGTGCTCACAATTTGCATATACATGCTGTCGAAAGTTCACCCTTTGCTCCATAAATAACGTGTACATGGTGTTGGGAATGCACCTACCCACATGACTCTTATAAAGTTTGTTTGCATTCTTCCTTCAGCAGTTCGTGCAGGTTCGTTCGTTCGTTGCATTGTTTACATCCGAGTATTTGAGCAAGTTTTTTGTTGAAGAATTTTAGTAAAAAAATGCCGAAATGACAATATTTTCAACATTGACCACAATACTTTCTCTGCCGACGGGGATTGTATGAGAAAAGTATCACTTTTAGCAGCTCTAGATCGTTGGATTCTTTTTGACAGCACCAGTTGGATTCTTTTTGACAACCATTTCGTGTTTCTCCGCACCACTCAGGTCTGAACGTACTATTATAGTACGTTCAGTCTACAGAGTTATAACATAGAGGTAACTCTAAGACCACTGGGTCCCGAAGAAAATCATTATTATTTTTGGCTCACTCAGTACCAGAACAACGGTCCCAAGCAGTCCCAAGCTATTTCACTCACCCCTGCATGTTCTGCATGAATCCACACACCCCTGATGTTATCTGTCAAACTTTCATAGCGAATCAAAACAAACATAGTGTAGTAATAGAATTTCAACTAGAATAGGGTACGTTAATCGTTTGCTTGGGACCAATAGGCTACTAAAGTGGTGAGCCAATTTAAAATCGTTAGTTTCGTATTGATTGTTGTTATAACTCTCCAGTCTGGACAGCGTTTAATCGCCCATTTTGGGCCTATCGAGCAGAAAATTTCAAATAAATCCATGATTTCAGAGTTAACAAGTCAATTATGCGTTTGGTACGATACTTTAGTTAATAAGCTACGGAACGAAGTCAATAAGAACGCGTGATATGAACGTTTGCACCCATTATTCCAAAAAAAGGAGCGCTCCGACCGAATCAATTTTTATCTTCATCCGATAGGCCGAACTGAATTCATTGGCGTTTCAATGCGTTAGGCCGAGTTTAGAATCCGTAGGCCGAGTGTGGATTCAAGAAGCAGTGTTAGACTTTTGACAATATCTCAACGATGGTTTCTCTTTATCAAATCTTACGGTACATACGGAAAGGTAAATAAATTTGGAAGCCATCAATAATAATAACAATTCGTTTGATGCTAAACTGCGCTAGATTAAGAAAAACTAAGTGCGGATTGTGCTTAATAGGCCGGAAATGGGGTAGCTAACCCTATATAAATAATCCGAATTTCAAAAAAGACCAGTTTGATTTCAGAGAAATTCAAAGAACAGCGACAGAACCACAGAGAAGTTTACTGCGGCTATACACATAAATGTCCCACGGCCCACAAGGATTGTCTTGAACCAGTGACTGTTATGCATATAACGGCCGTTTAGGAACCTCAGAAAGACTTTTTGCCTTCCCAGCTATCCGCCAAGGACAGAATTTATATGCACAGGAATTAAGGACTCTTATCTAAAACTAGTGTAATGGTAAAGGAGAAATAACGCCAAAGTAAACCTTGTGACATAGACATAAATCACAGACAAACAGACATAACACATTGAATATTTCTCACTGTAAAACATCGTCGCTAAAACATTACCGCCATCTGTTGAGTACACTGTGGTGGGTAGTACGCTGAACAGATGGCGGTAGTGTGTAAACGTCAAACGCAAAGGAATTGACTATGCGCGCCACAGGTGGCGGTACTACCAACTACGATACTTTTAAATTGACCGTTAAATGCTTGTTCGATGAACAACTTGCGAGTGTTATGTCTGTTTGTCTGTGCATAAATGCTTTGACCCATTCCGTCAACCAAATTACCTAATGTGAAGAGGTTTAATAAAACGAAGACAACAGTGCCGTACCGGCGCGGACAAACTTACCCGGACTCCTCCATCGTCTCCCGGAGGGCCGTCTTGAAGTCGTCCTCGCCGGGGTCGACGTGTCCCTTGGGTGGAGACCAGTGGTGCTGCCCGTAGGACGCCTGCAGCATCAGGAACTCGATCCGTTCCCGCAGCCGGCGGAATATGAGAAAACCGGCGGCCCGTTTAGCCATCACCAGGTCGGACAGTTTCCGGTTTGAGGACGTAATGTTGACGACTGACTTGTGTTTTTTTTATTGTTTATCGATACGCTGCAGGCTGCAGCCGAGCCGATGAGACGATTCGGTTCACACGCAGACACTCACCCGACCGTGCCGTCTTCGCTCGTCGTAAATATGATGGTGTCGATTGCCGGCGCTGGGTGCGGATATGATAGAGCCGAGTCGATTGTGTGCGGACGGGGAGGAGCTCGGATCTGGAAAGGATGATGACGATGTCGGCATGTGCCGTTTGCATCGATAATCAATATTTTCACGGTCATGGTTGAATTTTATTTTTACCTACCGATATTGCTGCACTTTTTTCCTGATTTCAAACTACACAACGAAGGTTTTCTTCACAAAGAGAAAGCACTAATGCGGTGAACTTGAAGGTATTTTATTTATGTACTCCCGGACTCGATATGTACTTGTGTGTATGAAAGCGCATCCAAATCCGTCCAAATAATGATGATCGATGACTGTCGTCGGCAAATGTCAAAATAATGCAAAACATGCAGTCAAATGACAGCTTCAGATGCAACGTTCATTTACGAGGCTCGTGAATTCGTGAACTCCAGCTACCGCACTGTAACATTTTTAAGAAAAATAAGTCAATCCATTTTATGGGTTAACAATTTTTTTTCCCCATTAATGAGTTACAAGTTACTCATAAATGAGTAATTGTTACCCATTGGCGGATAAACGTTACTCATGAATATGTAATTTTGTCAAAATGGGTGAAATTGTATCCATTAATGGTGACTTTACCGTTAGAGTGTGCATGAACATCTTTGCTTTGAGCTCGTTCGCGAAAGTAGTTAAGATTTTGTTTACGTCGGTGCATTTTGGTTGCTGATAAAAAACATACAAAGAATGTCCTTTAACATTCTTCCCAACGAACTTCTGGAGCACATCTTCGGCTATTGCGACAGGAACGACCAATTTACGGTGGGTTTGGTCTGTCACCGATGGGGTCATGTCGTGGAGGCTTTGCTGCTCAGGCGAACCTGCTTGAAGGTTTCGTACGGTATCCGACTGTATGACCAGTACGGACAAACCCTGATGATCGACAAGGCGGTTTTGGAGCAGTCCACACGACGCTACAGTTGCTTGCGGGTAGAATGGGGCGATGGTGAAAGTGAACGGAGTATGGCTGCTTTGCATGACCTGCTGGACATTTGTCAGGAGCGATTTCCGATTCAAAGACTGTACATCAGAGGGACACCGAACAAAACGTTGGCTGAATTTTTCGAGGATTACCGGACGTGGTTGGAAGATTTGCTGGAACTGCACGTGGAACTCGGGTCTCCCTATAACGGAAAGTCGACGGATGATGCTTTTTGTGAACTTTCACTGCCTAAGTTGCAGAAGTTGACCTGGTTGGAGATAGAAAAGTCGGACGCTGATCCCGGAACCTGGGGTGATCGTGAATCGAACATATTCTTCGACGAGTGGTACGCATTTGCCGTGATTGCTCCAGAGCTGTCCCAGTTGAAGGTCCGAATGAACAGTAAACTTGTGCGGAACCCTCTGTTCAGTCGTTCGAAAGTTAAAGGAATCTGTGAACTGTTCCTGCCCAGTTTGGAGCTGAAAACGTTTCCCAAACTTCAAAACGTTGAAATTGAAGGTCTGTTCGAAGTCAACCAAAAGCGAGTGAAGGCATGCGAGATGTTTCTGCAGAATTTGCAGGTTCTGTCTTTTATCATGTGCCACAGTAACGTCATCAAGAAGATATGTCACAAATGTTGCAATCTACGCGAGTTGACCATCGACGAGCCAATGGAAGGTCTGCTGTCCTTTCAGGTTTCACAAACCATATCCCCTGTGTTGGAGAAATTCACCTTCAGAGGAATCTACCACTCGTTCGCCCGTAACGACCGAGCCGTTTTCCCAAAGCTACGTTATCTTAAACTGGAAGAAATGTGCATCGGTTTGATTTTGGGAAACGTTCCTCTGGTTGCCCCACAACTGACCACATTCATTGCACCCCAATCGGATTACTGTCAGCTGATTCTGCCTCACAAGGAACAAATTTGTACCATGGCAATGGAGCTAGACTCGTTGAGCAAGGAATTGGCAACGCCGCCGCCAAATGTAACGGAACTGTTTCTCCGATTGTCGGACAAATGCGACGAATATTTCTCAGTCAAGGAATATCTCAAACTGTTTCCTAATCTCCGACGACTGACGCTTGCGGGCATTGACAAATCCGTAGTAGACGGTACATTACTCAGTGGCACCTTTCCACACCTGGAGTACTTCCATGCACATCGTCTCAGGCTGGATTTGTCGGATCTCCAAGATATAGCTTCTCTGAAGGTACGTTCAAGTTATCTCAATTCCAATAAACCTTAGATAATCACAATGGGTGAAATTCCAGTTCATCATTCTCACAAAATGCACCGTCCAAATGCACCCGGGTGACGACGACGAGCCAGTAACAGTAGCGAATTACTTCCGAGCAGAGCTAGTCACGATTGAAGTAGTAGCGGACGAAGGCGGCGATGGCAAAAATGTGGACCGGTTTCCAATCCGAACCAACGAGCGACAACCACCGGTCGAGGCGGTTGAGATCTCCGACGACGACCGGCGGAGGAATGTGTTCAGTTCCCGAAACTTTCACATGCGGCTGCCGGAGGAGTTTCAGCACATCGTAGAGCGGAAGGTGGAACCGATCATACGGCAAACCTGGTAGGGACGATTCAGCGTCAGCGCGTATGCTGAGAACTAAGTTTTGTTATTTTTTGATTAGCTGTATTTTGTTGGACGTGTTTGAATTAGCTTTTAAGCGGATTTTTTTTTTAAATAAGGTATATAAGAACAGCTAACAGCATTTTCTTTTAATTATTATAGATTCAATTGCGCATCGATTGTTTATGCGCATAAAGGATACGAAAATAAATCTGTATTACTCTTAATAGTTTGGTTTGGTTCTTCTGATGTTTTTGCATAGTTAGTTTCGACCTCGGTTTCGACAAAACTTCCAAAAAGTCCACAGAGCTTCCGACAAGTTCATAGTCTATACCAGCTGCATATGTATTGTTTAAACATACATATTAGTTAGCTGGAGGGCCAGAAATTTACATTACATTATCCTTCCCCCATTTGTACAAAATCAGAAGCTTTTAACAAGCTCAGACGTGGGAAATGCCATGAAAATGTTATGGGGAAACATGTCGTGACATTAGTTTCCCCCATACAATTGAGTGGTGACATCTCTGTAGTAAAAGTTTACATTTACCACCTCTGAACAAGCATTAAAAATTAACTAAATAAAGAAAACGCAACGATCATCAGCAATGTTTTAACTTTTTTATTTAATTTTGTTAGCTTTTAATACCCCGTTCACATTACAGCCTATATCACGTAATATAGGCTGTCTTGCAATGAGCACTCATGCATAGGATTTCCAGTGAAAACTAGATCTATGAGTGCTCATTGCAAGACAGTGTATATCAAGTGATATGTAATGTGAACGGGTATAAGATAAAAGCGGTCATGTGCTTCACACAAGAAATAAAAGTTAATTAAATTCGTAGAATTAAAAGTTTGCGTTGGCTCTTTTTGGTAGAAAATCTTTAGCATTCAACACAAAACTCAGTCAACTGTTCCAATTCAAAAGTAGCTAGGTCTCTACTTTTAAATCGAATATTGTAGAACTGTCCCCTGCGCTTTGGTCAGATAGCGAATAGGGCGTCGTTGTGCCAATTTGGTCGTGGCATATATCGAGTATGAGAGAGTGATTGCAGTTTGCTCAAAGGTGCCTGAGTAAAATGCAAGTATTTTCGATGATTACCTGTAGTTGTTACAGTGAAGATATACACCCATATTCTCGTTTATGTCTGGACGTGTTTGCCATACAGAAACATTTTTATTTGATTTTGTGTGGTGGATGGGTTTCGGGCGTGGATGGGCTTATGGGTGATAATATTAAGTTTACGTTAGGATAACGTTGAAAAATTGATAAATGTATCGCTTCAGTTTGAGAAGCACCTCACTTCGCAACCGATGAACCATTCTGACGGCCAACATTACCGTGCAGGCGCCGTGTGTTGGCAGGGTCCAATATTGGGCAGTTTAATGTTTATAAAGTACCATCAGTTAAAACTGTATTTTTGAGCTTTATCCCTATACATTCTTAGGTGTTTCTTAGAAGATTATCATGTTGGTGTACGCTGATTCAAAAAGGAAATGGTATTAACAACAATCAATACGAAACTAACGATTTTAAATTTGCTCAATAGCCGGCGCCGGTGGTGTAGTGGTAATCGTGACTGCTTTCTAACACCCCAATGGGTCTGGGTTCAATCCCAGCCGAGGTCGGTGGGATTTTTCTGAGGCATAAAAATCTCTGGTCACGTCTTCCTTCGGAAGGGAAGTAAAGCTGTTGGGCCCGGCCCATGTGTCTTTGAATGGGTGCGATATCCTACGCAGGTGTGGAAGCTGCCTTCCTGCACAGTCGATTGCCGTCAATGGATGGCAATCGATGTCCGTCGGTGATTGGCACTAGATTGCGGAACAGAGACCGACGTTAAATAAAGGAATGAATGAAATTTGCTCACTACTTGACTAGCCTATTGGTCCCAAGCAAATCGATTAACATACCCCATTTTAGTCGAAATTCTAGTACTACACTATGTTTGTTTTGATTTGCTATGAAAGTTTGACAGATAAATTGAGGGGTTCGCGGATTTTCCTATGTTTCGAGGGGTGCATCGATTAGCTTGGGACCGAAGATAGTTCCTAGAGACGAGCCAAAAAGTTGAGCTCGTTTCTTCTGGTCTTAGAGTTACCTCTATGGTATTAACATTGAGCTGTCCATAGTTGGGCGTTGTTGAACATGTGGTACTTGCACAACATTTCATGTGAGTACCAAAGTAACCAATAATCACAAAATATATCAGCAAAATAGGGTTATCTTCCATTTAATTCCACTTAATTAATTTTGGTATCCATGACAGATACGTATTTCGACTACAATGTGCAGTCTTCATCAGTGCCATTCCCACTAAAGAACTTATCAAAATCTAACCCCCTTAAGTACTCATCCCCTAGGTATAAAAGTCAAGATCACAGGTATATAAATGAAACTACAATGTGTTGAATCGGAACCTACCTAACTAATTAAAACCAAAGATTTAAGTAAGCTAAAGGAGAAAAATCTATTCAACTCTCTATGAGGGGTGATTGGTTTTTCCTATGTTTCGAGGGGTGAATCGATTAGCTTGGGACCGAAGAGAGTACCAGAGCTGAGCCAAAAAGTTTAGCACGTTTCTTCAGGACCTACTAGCATAGAGGTAACTCTAAGACCACTGGGTCCCGAAGAAAATCATTATTATTTTTGGCTCACTCAGTACCAGAACAACGGTCCCAAGCAGTCCCAAGCTATTTCACTCACCCCTGCATGTTCTGCATGAATCCACACACCCCTGATGTTATCTGTCAAACTTTCATAGCGAATCAAAACAAACATAGTGTAGTAACAGAATTTAAACTAGAATAGGGTACGTTAATCGTTTGCTTGGGACCAATAGGCTACTAAAGTGGTGAGCCAATTTAAAATCGTTAGTTTCGTATTGATTGTTGATCATAATCTTGCGCACCACCAAGACACTACCTGAACAGCTTCGTGCAGTTATGTCCCTCGTGCAAAAGTATGGACCGTAAAGCCATCAAAATAGTCAATTGGAACGCTTGCTCGCTCAAGAGTAAAATCATTGAGTTCGTTGATTTCCTCAATGAACATAGCATAGACATCGCCGTCATCACCGAAACACACCTGAAGCCTGGGATAAATGTTCACCACCGATTTTCGGCTCGTAAGGCTAGACCGGACTAGCTTCTGCGGAGGAGGAGTGGCTATTGCATTAATCTAATCTAATCTAATCTCACACTAACGCAGCCAATACTTTGAAAGCATCCTGGAAAATGACGGCTTCACGAATCCGTCATTTTTCTTGTCAACGGCCAGGCCAACTGCGCAGCATGTGCCGCAGAGAGGATTTCAATGAGTCAAGTGATGTCAGAAATAAACATCTGAAACCATTCCACAACCTGAGATCAAGGGAAAGGAAGAAAGCGTGGAGCTCCCGTACCAAACGCTTCCAGTTACAATTGAATAATAGTATTTACATAGAGGTAACTCTAAGACAAGTAGGTCCCGAAGAAACGTGCTCAACTTTTTGGCTCACCTCTGGTACTATCTTCGGTCCCAAGCTTGTCGAATCACCCCTCGAAACATAGGTAAAACCAATAACCCCTCATTTTATCTGTCAAACTTTCATAGCGAATCAAAACAAACATTGCGTAGTACTAGAATTTCGACTAGAATAGGGTACGTTAATCGTTTGCTTGGGACCAATAGGCTACTAAAGTGGTGAGCCAATTTAAAATCGTTAGTTTCGTATTGATTGTTGGTAACGTGCTCAACTTTTTGGCTCAGCTCTGGTACTATCTTCGGTCCCAAGCTAATCGATTTACCCCTCGAAACATAGGAAAATCCACTAATCCCTCATTTTATCTGTCAAACTTTCATAGTGAATCAAAACAAATATAGTGTAGTACTAGAATTTCGACTAGCATAGGGTACGTTAATCGTTTGCTTGGGACCAATAGGCTACTAAAGTGGTGAGCCAATTTAAAATCGTTAGTTTCGTATTGATTGTTGGTACTACCAACTGAGATACTTTTAAATTGACTGTTAAATTCTTGGTCTATGAACAACTTGTGAGTGTTATATCTGTTTGTCTGTGGAAGATTGATGACGATTCTGAAGATTTCCTGCTAAAAGATGATGAGCGATGTAAGTAGATGCGACAAATGAAAGAAGATTTTTCGAAGATTGATTCGCTAGTGTGAGATTGAGAAAACACTTGAGTTCCACATTCTACAACCATCTGGCACTGATTTTTAATCTGTGCCTTCGACTTGGCTACTTCTCCTCGTGTTGTCAGTTAGCTAAAGTCATACCCATCCGGAAACCTGGGAAGGATCCGTCCTCACCTTCAAGTTATCGACCAATCAGCCTTCCCTCAGGGTTATCAAAACTGTTCGAAAGAGCAGTCTATCACCGGCTCCTAACATGTGCCGAAGAAAACAACTTGTTACTCGAGGAACAGTTTGGTTTTCGGAAAGGTCATTCGACCGTCCACCAGCTGACTCGAGTAACCGAGCGAGTAACAAACATTCTTAGACGGAACTAGTATGTTTCGAAAACATCTGCCATAGCGTTGTTGGACGTTGAAAAGGCGTTCGACAATGTCTGGCATGATGGCCTGGTGTTCAAATTGCAGCAGTACGATCTTCCAATCTTCATAGTGAAGATAATAAATAACTATCTATCGGACAGGACGTTCCGAGTCTCTATGATTGGCATCACATTGAATGCTTTCAACATCAGTGCCGGGATTCCACAAGGAAGCTTCCTTGGCCTCATTTTATTCAACCTGTTCACCTCCAATATGCCGGCTCTCCCTGATGGTGGATCGTTGTCTCTGTTCGCAGATGACACATCCAGCGTCTACAAGGGTAGGGTTATCGGAGCTCTGACTGCCACACTTCAGAGAGGCCTGGACGTCCTGTCTGAATATTTCAACAGCTGGAAGATCCGTATCAACGCGGCAAAGACCCAGGTCATCATCTTTCCACACTCCTAAATCTCCCAGACTTGTTCCGTCGGAAAATAATAAGATCGGCCTGAACGGCACAATGGTGGAATGGTCCAAAGAGGTCGTGTACCTCGGGCTAACACTAGACAGCAAGCTTCTTTTCAGGGAGCACGTTGATAAAACGAAAACCAAGTGCAACATCCTGATAAGATCCCTGTATCCACTCATCAATAGGAGGTCAACCCTGTCCCTGAAAAATAAGCTTGCTGTCTACAAACAAATTATCCTTCCCGTAATCGGGTACGGTATGCCAATCTGGGAGAGTTGCGCCAAATGCCATCACCTCAAACTCTAAAGGATCCAGAACAAAATCCTTTTGATGATCCTAAACAGTCTCCCGTGAACTAGAAATTCTGAGATCCACCTCCTGCCTGGAATTCAGACATTAGAAGAACGGAGAGTTTTTATCCTGGAAAGGTTCAGAGACACCTGTCTGAGATCAACTCATCAGATCATACGTAGGTTATCACTTTTTTTTCAATTCAAACATAACACACCCCCCAAGGGGTATTCTGTAGACTGTTCGGTTCTCTAATTCAAAGCATTAGCGAGTAGTCAGATATCAGATGAAATTGACCCGTAGTTCACACGAAAGAAAAAAAAGCAGGATAACCTATTTATTTGAACAAAAAACCTTTAATGTTAATTATTTATTCGTCCGACTAAAACATTGGATCAATTTCAGGACAAGAAAATTGTCTGAATTTGTACTCCTTATGAATTAATTTATTCGTACTAAAGAACAGGGTCGAATCATTCCATTTGGTAACGACCTCCTGATTGGCTCCGTTGACCAACAGAATCGGAAAATCGGTCCTCGATGTGCCTCTCAGTTGGACGCAATCGACAATTATCCGTTCTACTCCTGGCAATCGAACAACATCGTTCCACATTCCGCTACAGTTGATGGTACAAGCGACAAGCTTGAGACTCTGAAATGTATATATTTTATTATTTATTTCATTCTTACTGATATTCAACCATTATATCAACCTTGAGCGATTTCCAGCCCGCAAGTAAGCGGAAAAAATTGATAGGAACATCAAACCGATGCAACTCAAGATGTTCTACGCTCTCTACTATGCGATCATAGATGAAATCATCTTGAACTAGAACCTCCCCGGAGCTTACCCTCCCCAGTGTAAGATTTTTAATATGTTTATGTTCCTGTAAGAAAGTACAAATGATCTGTTCGAACGAATCGTTATAGATCGAAACTTGCAAATCCACATAGAGTTCAAACAGGTGTTTGTTTTCGCGCAATTGTAGATAATTCAGCATATCCAGTTCCAGTGATAGAGTTTTGAGCTTGGGAGCGTTTAAGATGCTGTTTTTAGAAAAGGTAACTTCTCTTAGTTTTAGAAACACCAACTGGTCAGCTTGAATCTCATTGTTAGCTGTAAGATTGATTCCAAAAAGGTCAAGTGTCTCCAAATTCTCAAACTTTCCGATGATTTTCTCCAGATTTAGCGTGCATTTATCGAGACTCCGGCTATCTGATCTGATAATCAAAACCTTCAGCAGTTTCGAATTTGGCATTGCTTCCACTTCTTGCAAATAATTCATGGCATTACCAAAGTGCAATGATAGATACCGCAACTGATGCATTTTGGAGAGGCAGCTAACATTACACTTGTCATGAACAATATTAAGAATGAGGGTTTCCACATTGCCAAAGTCGCCAACGAATATATCGTCGAAGTGCTTCGTGTAAAACATGCACCTGATGTATTTTAAGCGCTCACAGTGAGGAATTCTCAAAACGGCAGATGCGTCTAAACTGTCATCGATGTGTACGAATTCCAATCCGGGGGCATCAATCGTGACTGTCTTTTCTCCATGGCCGTACAAGCATTCCTTCCAATACAGTTGTTTCAGATTCGGTAGTGTTAGAATGTAATCCTCTGGTTCGCACACAAAAAGGTTTTCGAATCTATCGTCCAACGAAACTTGCAAGAATTCGAGTCGCTCCATCCAACGCCGGTATGCCCGATAGAACCGATCGAGGTAATCTTGTAGCACACCAGCCAGATACAGCTTCCGAACATTCGGGAACTTTTGCATGCATTCCGATACCACCGCCTGAAGCTGTTCCCATTTGCTTATCCGATAGATGAGAATTGATTGATAGTTACGGGTGCTATTACGAACCATTTCTAAATTTTTCACCACTTGCTCGTGGATACTAAGCTGTCCATTACGAACGATGAACGTTCCGGATGCCTGATTCCAACGGTGGCAGACCAACGATGCGACCTTAAGCTCGTCATATGAAAGGTACGACAGAATCTCTTGAAGGACCTCCAACGGAAGCTGATTGATGTCCATTATTTGGTGTCATACGGCTTACAGGAATTGTTGTCAAACGAACGAGGAACACTTGCTACTGAATCTGAAGTAGAACACGCGTTCACGCTCGGGTAACAGTACTGGTGAGGTGACAGAGTGGTCATTCCTTTCAGTTCATCACAGCCTCACCATGGGCGCGGTTCATCTTCCCCCCGAAATTTGGGATCGCATTTTCGATTTCCTGCCATTTGGACACCAGCTCAGAACAGCCACCGTTTGCCGTGCCTGGAATGGACGCGTAGCTCGATGGGCCACTTTACGGCTATCGTGCCTTGGTCACAGAAGCAAAGACCATATTTCAGCAATCAGTCAGTCCCTGCGAAACTACAAAAATTTCTCTGTGGAAACGCTGAAAACCGATGAAGACTACCAGTGCATCCAGAAACCAGTAAAAGAGTGCGAACGCAAATTCACCGTTCAAAAGTTTCGCTTCGGATATGTTACTGCTGCAATGTTGGAACGATTTGTTCAGGAACATTTCGAATGGTTCTGTACCGTGCGAAGTCTGCTAATACATCTAACCGATGATGGACGGTTTGCAATGGATGTTTTGCAAAATTTATGACACCTTCGAGAACTACGACTGCTGAATGTGTGCGATACGACAGTTGATTGGACCGTAATTCGATCTGCTTTCCTTACAAAACTAACGATAGATGCAGCCTGGTACTTCAACGACGAGGCACTGGAAGAGCTTCTGGATGCGGTAAGCAGTTGTAGGAACCTGACGGATTTGACGCTACGTTCGAACGATACGGCAAGCTTGGGAAGGATAGCCGACAGTCTGCCACGTCTGGAAAGGTTGACCATACTTAGCATGACCGTACGTTTGGCAGAAGAAGTTTTGAGTTTTCCTGTTCTCAAATACCTAAACTTCGACATCGAATGGTTTGTGTTCGACAAACCGTACCTTGTTCTACGGACTCCGGTGCTACAGTCCCTTAAAATATCTAAAAAAACGATTCACTTTGTAAAGTTCTCCGAATGTACCCGGATTTCGCGCTTGAATCTTTTCGGTCACAGTTTATCAACCGTGCATCCTTGTTTTGCGTCAGTGAAAGAGCTGAATCTGACCACGTGGGAACCGCCCAATCAGGAAGCTGTCGTAGAGGAAATACAGCTGTTCCCCAACGTCCACAAACTGTCTGTGAAGCTTTGCTCCAAAGAATGCACCATAGCGGTACCGGAAGCCGTCATTTTTCGACACGTTATGCGTTTGCATTTGAATAACTTCGTGCTGTCGATGCAGTTTTTTGCGGAAATCGAACAGATGCAATTGTTGGAGGTAAGTTTATTCCGCTGAATATGCCATCTTGTATATCAGTAGCTGAGTGTGCCCGGCCTTGCTCGGAATTCAATATGAGCTTGAGTTTGTATGGGACCCCCCCTTACAAAGGGGGGAGGAGCTCGAACCATCATAAGAACCTTTCTCGACCCCCAAAACCCTTGCATACAAATTTTCACGCTCATCGGTTCAATAGTTTCCGAGTCTATAAGGGTCAGACAGACAGAAATTCATTTTTGTATGTATAGATGTATAGAATTACAATTTATTTGTATTTGTTGACTTTTTTTTTAAATAAATTTAAAAATCCTTGAAAATTTACCTATCCAGATTTCCATGTTCGGTAATGATGGCCTGCGAGGTTCTTAAATTGCATCATTAGCTTTAGTGTTTGACACTATAATTTGGGATTGCAAGTCATTTCATTTTCCTCTGTTCGTGGAAATAAAAACCGGTACTGTAAAGACAAGAGTGAAAATTCGTACCTGCACTTAGTGTCAAATAGGATGCGTTTTAAGACCATGCCATTATCGAGCGTGAAAGCTGGATTCCTGATACAATTTCCCTTTTTCACTGTGTATTTTCCTGCAGCACCTATCGCTGGAAGAATGCAACTTCTTCCCGGAATCGACCGTCCTCGGCGACCAAGCAAACCTGTCGCATCTTAGCTATTTCAACGTAAAGCGAGTGTCCATGGCCATGACGGTGGAAAAATTCCCCATAATCACCAACGAGAATCAGCCTCCCATCGAGATTGTAGACAAACTTCGAACGCATCTTTGGCGGAACGATCATTTCAATGTTTTTAGCTCCCGAAGCGACTAGTATTAACCGGTTGATTTGGCAGCACTGATACTACTGTTCATGGTAATTTAAATTCATCCATTCATTCGTCCGCCATCGCACAAACACAAATGAAGCTTCATTCATTAATCAAAAATACTACGCACAACAGCTGATCGTCTATCAAATATGGCAACAGTGCAGGCACCCTTCGCCCAGCCAGCACATCAGTCAAAACAAAAACATAAACATAAACAGTCACCACTGTAAGCAATCACAAGATGTCGTTCGACGTTTTACCGGCGGAAATACTGCAGAAAATTTTCGACTACATCCCAGGGGTCGAGCAGCTGCAGAAAACCGCAATCAGCCGCCGCTGGAACCGGCTGACGCTGCGGGAGACGTATTTGATTTTGGCCTACGGTGAGCAGGTCATCAGTGAGAGGATTCTTCGACGCACCCAGAGGGGCTACTGTTGCTTTTCGATCGAATTTAGTGAAGCGTACGCGGTACTGAAACCGCGGCTGCAGATATGCGCGGAGAAGTTCTTCCTCCGGAAGTTAATTCTGGATGGTATTCAGACCTACGCCCTGGTTCAGTTTGTTAAAGAATACCGTAATTGGCTACGGGGTGTGGTTCATCTATCCGTGACACTAACCAACCAGGTCGATTCGGGCAGCGAAGATGATCATTTGGATTTGCCACGATTGCGAGTTCTATCGTGGACCTGTGGCACCGAAGGAGGCAGCCCGGTTCTGCCAAAGTTTACATTGAATGCCCCGGCATTGGAGGATGTGTATGTGGAATGTGCAGATACAGACCGAACGCCATTGGTATTGGAGCACACGACGAATCTGAAGTCACTCGGAATTTTCGTGCCGAAGCTTATCCCCGCCATGTGCCCCAATGGACTGCTTGTCCTCGATTGCTTGAGAATCTACAATTCGATGAGACCGTTTTCCTGGGATCCACAACAATTTGGTCTACCTCGACTGACGGTTCTCGAGCTCTGCGGCTGTACGGTGAACAACGAATCGATCTCCAGTTTGCAACACTTTCCAAATCTGGAAACTCTCATAATCCAAACGGAAACGACAAACCTGATTAATCTGCACATCATAGCAAATTCGTTACCGAAGCTCAAACAACTTCGTCTCTTCGACGTCAAATGGACGCACAATGCGGACATTCTGACCTTCCCAGCCCTCCAGGTGCTCGACGTTAACGATACCGTTCAAACGGGCGACGGTTGGCCACTGGAGATCAACGCTCCGCATCTGATCACCCTCAAAGGGACCGCCTTCAATCTGCTCGGATTTGAGCTGACCAATCCAGTCAGCGTCAAATGCATGATCATGTACGGTCTGTACCTCAACTATTTCCACCCGCGACTGTTTGCATCGGTTATGATACTGCACATCGACGTGCCCTGCGACAACCGGCAGCTCATGATCACCGAATGTATCCACCAGTTCCCGAATCTCACCCGGCTCACGTTGGTCCTGCACGAAAAGCAATCGACCGTGAGTATCAATGGCCATTTGCTCGCCATAAGTTTCATACACCTGCGTTATCTGCATCTGCGGAACTTCGATCTGGATTACAACTTCCTGGTTGGGATGGGAAAGTGTCTCAAGCTGAGGGTAAGATTGTTGATTCATTTCGTAAAGTGCACACTTCTCATTCTAGATTGCGAATTTCAGACACTGGTCCTGCAGGATGGCACACTGAACGTAACGCCGGACGACAGGCCGGTGTACTTCTCCGACCAGCAACTTTTTTTCCTGCAGAATGTGAAGATTCCGAAGGACGTGACGTCGTTTCCGGTGTTTAATCCGCCGACCAAGATGATCCTTTCGCTGGCCGATGGCAACGTTTTTAGCACCCTCAAGTGGGACGAGAAGAACATCAAAAGCGCAGAGGACTACGTCACATTTCTGCTCTGGTGAAAAAAGGGGGGTTAACACTTCATAATCATATGATAAGTCAGTTTTCATCGTATTGTATTTTATGTGTGCATTTTTGAAGTTTGATAAGACTTTTTAGGAAGAATTCTGAATTTTTCATTTGTCGTTAAATTGATGACATTCGTTGGCTTTTTGATACAGCTCGACCGCAATGTGGTGAGGCGGTGGCGAAATCGGCCAAGGGCGACATGCCCCGCATGGGTAGTTATCAGTAGAGTTGTCACTGTTATTTAAAATTGAGATTTAGATGTGTCGCCCCCCTCGGTTAAAACTGCATAGACTTTCATGCTAAGCCTTTTTATGATTAGGTTAAATATGCCGTCAAAACCTTTGAATATTTCAGCGCTGAGCAAATCGATTCTACAGTAATTCTATCCTCCGGAGGCACGGCACAAGGGGAGTAATCTACATTGCGTCACCTGGTTTTCGAGCGGATAGTTGAGCCAAGCAAATTCGAAGCAGCAATATGATTGCCAATCGCATTTGCTTTCTCTTGTGGGATAATGAGCCGATCGTCATCATTTCCGACTCTGAGAGGTGGAACGGGTTTAGGATGAGTTTTCAGCACCCTGGCTACCTTCCAGAATGGACGGGAGCGGTCATCCAGATTCTGAACAACACGCCCGAAACTTTCATTTCGGAGTGCGTCCATTTTGGAAGCAATCTGCCTGTTCAGATCGACCATTACACGTTTTTAACCAGATCACCAGTCCTCTAAAACTGGCGTCTACGCACATTGCTCAAGCGAATCAGTAATTGGGTGTGGGAATCAATGGCAACAAACTTACCCCTCACAGGAACTTGTCGAACACACGCGTCTCGTCAGCCACGGATATAGCCTGGTGGAGTCCTTCCAGTACCCGGTCGATGTCCTCTACGGTGTCAAGCGGCGGATTTTCATTGATGTCTCTGTCAACCACATGCCCAAACTGTACCCAGTGGACATGGTGGTAATCTTTGCGCAGGCTTTGAGCAGGTGCCACGTTGATGCCGACTACAGCCACTACGCCATCGGTTTGGATAGTCCAAAGATCGATAGAAAAAGTCTAGAGTGGAAGGATTTCCCGCCGGAGAGATGAATGTCGGTTAATCCGGGAATTTCACTGTATACAGCCCATGCTGCGAGTGGTTGAAGAGCAGACGTCCGTTCTGATTCCGCTGATAGTTCCGCCATGACGAATCGTGAGCTCGTGCGAGTGATCATGGTCAGGTCATTTTTAAATTGAATGCCTAATCCATTACTGACAGCACACTGACGAGGGCAGTATACGGCGATGAACCGGACGTTTCTAGTTGAGGATTACACCTCCACACTAAGGGCCTCGATGATAGAAGCATAGAGGTAACTCTAAGACTAGAAGGTCCCGAAGAAACGTGCTCAACTTTTTGGCTCAGCTCTGGTACCATAGAGGTAACTCTAAGACTAGAAGGTCCCGAAATAACGTGCTCAACTTTTTAGCCAACAATCAATACGAAACCAACGATTTTAAATTGGCTCACTACAAGACTAGCCTATTGATCCCAAGCAAATCGACTAACGTACCCCAATCTAGTATTAATTCCAGTACTACACTATGTTTGTTTTGATTCGCTATGAAAGTTTGACAGATAAAATGAGGGGTTAGTGGATTTTCCTATGTTTCGAGGGGTGAATCGATTAGCTTGGGACCGAAGAAAGTACCAGAGCTGAGCCAAAAAGTTGAGCTCGTTTCTTCGGGACCTTCTGGTCTTAGAGTTACCTCTATGTTTTGGCTCAGCTCTGGTACTCTCTTCGGTCCCAAGCTAATCGATTCACCCCTCGAAAATCCACTAACCCCTCATTTTATCTGTCAAACTCTCATAGCGAATCAAAACAAACATAGTGTAGTACTAGAATTCCGACTAGAATTGGCTACGTTAATCGTTTGCTTGGGACCAATAGGCTACTAAAGTGGTGAGCCAATTTAAAATCGTTAGTTTCGTATTGATTGTTGGTACGTTAATCGTTTGCTTGGGACCAATAGGCTAGTCAAGTAGTGGGCCAATTTAAAATCGTTAGTTTCGTATTGATTGTTGATAAAAGTGCAGATTTGGGGCAGCGGACAGAACTTGATTTCTTTCTTGATGATGATACGATCAATCCGGATAATGTGGTGATCAAACCAAAAGCTGTCACCGGATTTGAGATGGGTCTCTGTTAGAAGGCCCACGTCGATACTATGTGCTTGCGGAGGAAGTCAGCAAGCTCGAGCCTTTTTGCTCTTATAGAGCAAGCGTTCCATGTGACGACAGTTATCGGTTTAGACGCCATACTGAATAATAAACTTACCGAGCACTTGGATCTGTTCGGGCTTGCTGCAGCACTGACGGTCACGTCGACGAAAATCTTCATCAGCTCATCCGCAGAGAAGAAATCGGGATTTACGTTTTGTGCTGATGGTTGTCTCCAGAATCGAGGGGGGATGGGGAGCTTTGTTCAGCAGAAGCACCGGACGTTTCTTGAAGAGGGCCGGATTGCACCCGCGGATTTGCTTGACCGTGTTGCGTAGCACGAAGAGGCGGGAAGTCGTCCACTCTGAATGCCGGCGTATTGTCCTTCTTTTGCCCTGGTTGGTTTCTTGTGGACGCCTGCTTTCGGATCCGCTTGATATCTTTGCGTTTGGGGAACTGTGCCACCACAGTTGGCGCATTTGACCGTTTCCGACTCGTCGACATCACACTCGGAGGAGATATGGTTTTGAGCCCATTTGCCACAACGCGGCTTGATGTAGCAGTTTCGGGTGCCGGGTGACGTCGTGACGGCCGCCACGGTATGGCTCTCATCGGACAATGATGAAATTGATGGAGCGGATGGCCACAGTTCCCTTCTGGAAATGCACCAGGAAAAGGCAATCCGGATACTGCTTGACGTTCCCGTCCGTCCTTGTCATCCGAAAACGGCAGTTGGGGCTAGCTTGTAGCGGTCCTTGATTTCCGCTTAGATTAACTTCAGGTCAAAGCTGGGTAAACCTCGGATGACCACTTTGAAGGGTTTCTCGCCTGGGATATCGTGAGTGAAGAATTCCGCCTTGAACTTCTTCAGGTAAGATGTGGCCAGCTCGTATTCCGCTTTCGTACGGAGCATCACCTTTGTTTCGATTCTACCATAGAGGTAACTCTAAGACTAGAAGGTCCCGAAATAACGTGCTCAACTTTTTGGCTCAGCTCTGGTACTATCATCGGTCCCAAGCTAATCGATGCATCCTTCTAAACATAGGAAAATCCACGAACCCCTCATTTTATCTGCCAAACTTTCATAGCGAATCAAAACAAACATAGTGTAGTACTGGAATATATACTAGAATGGAGTACGTTAATCGATTTGCTTGGGACCAATAGGCTAGTCAAGTAGTGAGCCAATTTAAAATCGTTAGTTTCGAATTGATTGTTGGTATCAGCGCCGAAGGGGGCGACACATCTAAATCTCAATTGTAGATGCTCAAAAAATCTCAGACTAGCGAATAAATCTTCGAAAAATCTTCTTTCATTTCTCGCATCTACTTGCATCGCGCATCATCTTTTTGCAGGAAATCTTCAAAATCGTGATAAATCTTCTTTCTAGCCACAGCAAACACAATATTTCCTACATCGTAGATAGAGTTGTCCCCCTCGATCAGCGCTGTGTGGACACAGCAATTGACTACGACGTCCTACCGGAGTCGTTCGAAGAAGTCGATCAGTGTCTGTGCAAACCATCGAAGAGGCGATATCCCGTGCCAGGGAGCAACACGTACCAGCATCCAGACAGGTGAGTCATACTCTGAACCTTGACAGCCCAACCGAAGATTATATCAGGCTCCGTAACACCATTCGTAGGCAGTTCCAGCGTTCTGGGCTGCCCCACTTGAAGACCAATGTCAATAGGCTAACCAAAATTATCCACGCCAGGATGGTGCAACTCAGAAATAACGATTTTGCCAACAAGATTCGCTCTCTCCCAGATTGTGCAAAACCAGTTTGGAAGATGACCAAAATTTTGAAAAATAAGTCGAGACCGATCCCTCCGCTTTCCTCTGTTGACCAGTACTAGGGATGGGTCCACTACTCATAACCCCAGTTGAAAAGGCCAATGCTCTTGGCCAACATTTTGTGATTTCACATAATCTTGGCCAAACCCCCCATGGGCCTGCCGTACTGGAGGCAATGTCTAGAGTCGCTGACACCCCCGTAGTAGTGCATGATGATAGTAGAATATCGGCTGATGAGGTGATGCAGCTGTTAGAAGCACTAAAACCATGAAGGCTGCGGGTATGGATGGTGTAGTCAACCTCAAGTTGAAACACTTGAGTACATATTGACTTCTTCAACCATCTTACCCTTATCTTCAACAAATGTTTGGAGCTTGGCTACTTCCCTGCATGCTGGAAGTTAGCCTAATTGATTCCAATACACAAGCCTGGCAAAGATTCTACCAGTGCAATTCGGGTTTAGGAAAGGCCACTCTACCATCCACCAACTCGCACGGGTTACTAACATCATCAAGCGGAATAAGTCCATTTCCAATACATCTACCATGGCATTGTTGGATGTCGAGAAGGCGTTCGACAATGTATGGCATGATGGTCTAGTGTACAAGCTGCATCGATACAACTTTCCGATCTACCTCGTGAAGATTATCAAAAACTACTTGTCGGGCAGATCATTCCAGGTCTACTTGAACAATGTTCCCTCTGATACGTTCAACGTTGATACAGGGTAAAGGGCGAACACGAAATTATTGCGACACCGAAAATGTCATGCCAATTTTCTTATAATGTTTAGAATCAAACCTAAATTTTAGGGTAGTTTTATACATATATTTACTTCAAAAATCAAAAGAAAAGTTAATCGATGGAGCCTTGAGTGTAAAATTGAACGCATTATCGCTTGATGCCCTCCATCAAAGTCTTTACAGTGTCATCCGGTACCAGTTTCTCAGTTTTTTTTTTTTCCATTTTCTTAACATGTCCTTCTCGTCTTTGACTGTCTTCTTGCTCTTCCGAAGTTCCCGCTTCATTATTGCCCAGTACTGCTCCACCGGGCGCAGCTCCGGACAGTTTGGCGGATTCATGTCCTTTGGAACAAAATGGACAGAATTGGCCTCATACCACTCCAGGACACTTTTAGAATAGTGGCATGATGCCAAATCTGGCCAAAATAGCGGAGCTTCGTCGTGCTGCTGCAAGAACGGCAAAAGGCGCTTCTCGAGGCACTCAGATTTGTAGATCTCGCCATTTACTGTGCCCTTTGTCACGAAAGGCTCACTCCTTAGTCCGCAAGAGCAGATGGCCTGCCAAATGAGATATTTGGAGGCGAACTTCGACATTTTCTTCTTCTTAAATTTGTCGTCCACATCGAACTTGCTCTTGCCGGTGAAAAACTCCAACCCCGGAATTTGCTTAAAATCGGCTTTTATATACGTTTCGTCGTCCATCACACAGCAGCCATATTTTGTCAGCATCTTCTCGTAGAGCTTCCGTGCCCGAGTTTTAGCCGTCGATTGTTGCCGCTCATCGCGGTTTGGGAAGTTCTGTACCTTGTATGTATGTAGTCCAGCTCTCTTCTTTGCATTCTGGACGTAGCTCTGCGACATGCCGATCTTTTTAGCCAAATCACGGCTTGAGACGTTGGGATTTGCTTTAATCATCCGCTTCACCTTTCCCTCCGTCTTTTTGTTCTCCGGTCCCGGTTTTCTTCCAGCTCCTTTGCCGTGGTCCAACGTCAACCGCTCCTGGAACCGCTTCAACACTCTGGAGACGGTTGAATGGTGAATGTTCAACATTTTTCCCAACTGCCGGTGCGACAGGTCAGGAAATTCCAGGTGTTTGGAAAGAATTTGTTCTCTCAACTCGCGTTGGTTCACCTCCATTTTCGTTGAATCGAAAAACACGACTTCGAGTTTGACAGCATGTACACAATACACATCAATGAGAAAGTGTGCAAAATTTGGTTGATTTTTACCCAATGGTAAAAAAAGTTATGCCCTGTTGAATGTGTTGCAATAATTTCGTGTTCGCCCTTTAGCCTGCTTGGGCCTATCCTGTTCAACATCTTCACGTCAGACGTTCCTCTCCTGCCGGGTGGTGTTATCCTGTCAATTTTCGCAGATGACACCTCCATCATCTATAAGGGTCGAGTGATCCGTGCTCTGGCGAGTAAACTACAATCAGGCCTGGATGTTCTGTCCGACTATTTCAAGAGCTGGGAGATTTGTATCAATTGCCTTTGGCTGAAAATCTCCTAAATAGAGATAATAATAATAATAATAATTTGTATCAATGCAGCTAAAACACAAACCATTCTGTTTCCACACTCGAATTTACCTCGGCTTGTTCCGCCTGCTAACGTCAAGGTCCATGTTGATAGCACTCCTATTGAATGGTCGAGTGAAGTAGTCTACCTTGGTCTCACCCTCGATAGCAAATTGCTATTCCGATTCCATGTGGACAAGACATCCACCAAGTGTAACATCTTGATCAGGTCGCTCTACCCTCTGATAAACAGGAAGTCCACCCTCAAAAACAAGCTTGCTGTCCACAAGCAGATCATTCTGTCGGCTATTGAGTATGGCATGCCAATCTGGAAGAGTTGTGCTAAGTGCCACCACCTAAAGCTTCAGAGGATCCAAAACACAAACCATTCTGTTTCCACACTCGAATTTACCTCGGCTTGTTCCGCCTGCTAACGTCAAGGTCCATGTTGATAGCACTCCTATTGAATGGTCGAGTGAAGTAGTCTACCTTGGTCTCACCCTCGATAGCAAATTGCTATTCCGATTCCATGTGGACAAGACATCCACCAAGTGTAACATCTTGATCAGGTCGCTCTACCCTCTGATAAACAGGAAGTCCACCCTCAAAAACAAGCTTGCTGTCCACAAGCAGATCATTCTGTCGGCTATTGAGTATGGCATGCCAATCTGGAAGAGTTGTGCTAAGTGCCACCACCTAAAGCTTCAGAGGATCCAAAACAAGATCCTCAGAATGATCGTTAGCAGTCCTCCGGGAACTCGTAATTCTGAGATTCACCACCTGGTCGGTCTTCAAACACTCGAGGAGCGAAAGACTTCCACGCTGGAAAGGTTGTCTGCGATCAAACCACCAGATCATTCGTGATTTGGCAACCTTGTTTAAGTAGTTAGGCAGGTTCCTGTGCTCAAGTAGGTAGGTTATCAATTTTTTTAATTCAAACCTTAACAATCCCATAAAGGGTATTCTGTAAATTAGCGCTAAACGCAATCATCACATTAGAATAACCAATTAACTAGAACAAAGATGAAGAGCCAAAGGCTAATCAATTGAAATGTTGAACCAAATGTTGAAACATAAAAAATAGAAAATAAACGTAAATTTTACTACTAAAAAAAAAGCTAGCGATGAGCATGTTTAGAGGTGCATTTTTCACTACTAACGGTGGAAGTTTGACATTTGCCGTACTTGGGCTGGCATTTTCGGTTTCATCAGCGATACCGAAATCGCCGATATCGCTGACGTTTGTCGTGGTAACATCGTCGCGACCAATCGTGCCATCGGACTGGCCTCGATTCTTCTTCCTCTTTTTACTGCGCTTTTCCATTACAGCTGGTTGGGTATTCCCATCGAAGGGAAGAACAGCAAACCTGTTTGCTGTAGGTACACCCGAGCTTCGTTCACCCATTTCAAGGTATGCACACAAAAAACCGCGAAAGAGAGAGCGCGAACACTATGGCAACGAACTTTCCGAACAACTCGAGAGAGCGAGCTAACACCGAACTGAACTGCTTGACGATCAACTTGACTTATATCCGTCCGTTGCTCGAAAGTAAATGACGAAGAAAACGATTTGGCAAGCGTTTCTATTACAGCTGCTTATCTCCTCCCTTTCTTTGATTGGTGAAATGGTGAGCGGTCAACTAAGCATTCTATTTGCTCTTTATCGTTACGTCCGTGTTTGGGATTTTTCGTTACATGTATGAATTTTGATTTTTTTTTAATGTGACCCCCAGTCGAGGGGGGCGACTCTATCTACGATGCAGAAAAGATTATGTTTTGCTGAGGCTAGCTGCGCGCACGCTGAGTAGATAAAAAGAAGATTGATGACGATTCTGAAGAATTCCTGCAAAAAGATGATGCACGAAGCAAGTAGATACGACAAATGAAAGAAGATTTTTCGAAGATTGATTCGCTAGTGTGAGATTTGTTGAGCATCTTAACTTGAGATTTAGATGTGTCGCCCCCCTCACCCCCAGTATAGAAATTAAAGACGTAGTCCTACGTCAAAAGGTTCTAATATAGTTTTCGTTCCGAAAATGTATGGACAAACAAGAATTTTGAATGGTAATGGTTCTTAAGAACCTATTTTTTGTAGGGGTCACTTCCAAAAAAACCATAATACATAAGGTTAAAACTTTATCACACAAACATTCATGTAAAGTTCCATAACCATTTCAGTTTAAGTTTAGCAGGGATTATAAACAATTTTTAACCATTTTCGTTAAGGTCAAGTTATGGTTCGCGTTTATGCAGGTTGGTCCCCTTATTATTCTCAAGAGCTGACATCTATTAAAATGACCTGAAAAAGAACTGGCATCACTGATAAGTTCGAAATGTAGTGGCTTGCTTAACGCTTCAGTGGCACCACCATGACAAATGCGAGCACATTCCCAACTAAAACCTTATTTGTGAATAATGTGATTGTGGGTGCTATGTCTGTTTGTCTGTGCTCTACGTGTGAATAAAATTTCATAACATTCTGACACCTTTCGGCTCATTTTATCCAATACTAAAACGGCGTAAAAAGTTCACCCAATACATATTCTCTAGACGATTTCACTAGCAAGTTCGCTAAGTGGTACATACACAATTTCAGTTAAACGACACTTATCTGGCACAATACTGCAGCATTAACATATGCAAACAAAACTCGTATTATGGAACTGTGTTGGAAAACTCTCAATAACCAAAACCGTAGCAGTTCCAGCTCTAACGGAATCACTCAAGTAGAAAATCAATCCTCAAAAACCCTCAATGAAACAGTCAGCAAATACCGATTACATAGGGCAAATTCTTTTATTTCCAAGCGAGTATTTCCGCACCAATTCGTCATTTGCGCCATTTGAATCGAAAACGATTGACCCGTACCGTTTTTCCCCCACCAGATCCTCCCCGGTGCTCGTCGCCAAAGGAAAGCGCTTCTGATGTTGATTGACCAACTGCACTTGGCTGACGGTTAGCTGATTTAAATGGTCGAGGATCACCATTTCGTCGGCGTCTTTGGTTCCGATCAGGCATTTGGACAGGGTGAGATGCTGAAATTGTACAAGGGAATTATTATTTACGAATCCATAGCAGGTTTCGTCCACTCACTTTCAGATGGTTGGATTCCGCAATGAGCTTAAGGCTTTCTAAAGAAATTGCCATATTGATTAAATGGAGTCGTTCCACGTTGTGTAAACCACTTAGCGGGCAACTAGAATCCACAACGGTATCGTAGCAGTCAGGCTTAAACAGTATCAGCTCCCGGACCATGTTGCTGGATTGTTTCAAAAAAGGGCTCAAGTACGAATCCAGCGCTTCTGCCAGGTTAAGCGATTCTACGTTTACAAAAAGTAGCTTATTATTTGGTCCAGCTTGAAGACTTATTCGGGAAAGCAGTTTAGCATTGAGGGAAATTGTTCGCAAAGCTGGGTAGTGCATTGCAAGAATATCGGTTTCTTCCCTCAAATCTACGTTGACTAGTTTTAGGAGGGTTAATCGTTGAAAAGCTGTCGGCTTCCATCCCGGGCTTAAGTACACATTGTTCAGCTCCAGTTGCTCCAGGAGAGGCAGTGATTCAGCAAGTCGGTTAAGGTCTACACTGCACGGTGCGGTGTCACCCATCAGCACTAACTGCAACCCTTCCAGGAGCTTGCATCCGGTGATCGCATCCATAGTATCGACGAAAAGTGACTCCAGTAGTTCCTTCTCCAACTCGACCAGCAACGTTAACCATTTTAGCCTAGGTAAAGAGTATAAAAACTTAACATTTTGAACCGTATAGTATATTCGCAAAATAAGCGTTGTCAAGTGTTCGAAAGATGCTCTGTATAGTTCGGTAAAGTTTTTCCTGTATAAAGTGCACTCCAACGATTCTAAAGCATCACAGTCGGGCAGTATTAGAATGAGTTTGCTGGCGAAGCTGTCGCTAATGGATACCCGTTTCAAACGGGGTCCATTGACAGTGATGGTCCTGTTGCCTCTTCGTATGTGAATTTCACTCCAGTGCAAGCATCTAGCCGTGGGTAATCGTATCACGTAGGTCTTTCCACTGCAGGTGTCATTCCGAAAGAAGCGATGATCGAGCGAGATGTGAACCTCTTCGACTCTATCCAACCAATCAGCGTAGAGCAGGAAAAACTGGCACACATAATCTATCCAAGCTCGGGTGATGCTCAACCGCCGGAGGTTAACCTTTTCACTACAAACGTCCATCGTTGGCTTCAGCTGTTCCCACGAATGGACCATGGTGAGAAGGACGTTTCTGTGACTTCGACGGTTCCATGCCAGCTCGGTGAGATCATTGGTCCGGTCCAGGTGAATCGCAAGCCAGCTTCTTCTGGTGAGTGGGTTCTCGGTGGCATAGTACCAACTCTGACACACCAGACTGGCACTGAGCAGATCCCGAAACGGTAGCCAATCGAATATGAGCTGCACGATTTCCAGTGGAAGGCTATCGAAGGACATAATGTTCGAGCATGGTGCACCGTTTCGTTCAACTTCAGAATTAGTAAGAAATGAGAATTTTAGCGACTTTTTTACGATTAAATTTTGGAGCTTTGGAAACTGAAACGTCAACAGTAATCTAATTACTGCAGCATTCACTCGTACGCATACATGTTGCAGTCAAAATCAGCTGATTGGACCTTTAAATACCGTTGCAGTTGGTGCGGGCTGTGTGGTGGCCGGTGTGCGGAGGTGTAGCGGTTCATTCTCTTTTGTAGTGTGCGTAAAAGGTAGTGAATTCATTCGCGTCAATGCAGTCGTAGCAATGGCAAGTTGTTTACCACCCCGAGTGTAAGCTTGTTTCAAACGATTGCTAGAATAATTAAATATAAATAATAAATTGTTTTGGTGTGATTCGAACCCACAAAGTATTTAGAATGAAACAGGATCCCTAATTTAAGGTTTACAACTTTCTCTATTAACAATTTGATGATGTTCAATGTTTTGATGTTTTGGTCAAAGTTTTTCCTCGGTTTTTGCTCTGATTGTTGTCAATTTTTGAGTGTTCAAAGTTTCAAAATTTAAAAAGTTTGCATTTTCATAAGCTGTTAAGTGGTACATATACTCTTCTTTGTAAGAAGGGTAAAAACATAACAGGATGTCTCGATTGAATAACGTTTTCATGAAGTTTTAGCTAAACATAGTTTAACAAAAAAAAAGGGGTTTTTATTTAACCTAGAAAAACCTGGAATTCTCAGGGAATTTTCGAATTCCTTTTTCAAGCTAATATTGAAGTACGCAAGAGAACCTTCTTAGGAATTTAAAAATATTTTATAATGCAACCACCTTTATCTTCCTCGTTTACTTTTACTCTTTGGACAAAATAATTCTGGAGTGGATTTATCTTCAGTAACAACATACATTCTTAGACTGCAATTCTGTTTTTTTTTAACTTCTGGAACTTGTAAAATTTCTACAGATTTTAAACATAGACTATTTTTTGAAATCTTGGGTCCAATGAAATCAAGCTTGGAGACATTTTCAAGAATATAGAACGAAAATAAATATTCAAGACAACCCCAACAAACAATACAAAGCTGCAAATAAGCATATCTATTGAATAAATGCTGAACAACAGTGTACATCGAATAATGTACCGAACAAAACTAATTTTGATCAAAAGATACGGTTTGGTTCCACTTTTAATTTTTATCTGAATAGTATGCTTATTAAACTCTTTACAAACGTTTTCTAACTGCCTGACTCGATGATAGAAGATTTGTCTAATAATAAGATGAATATGTGCAACTTCCACCCAAATCGACGCTTCCATTTGACTTGCTGCAGTTGCTCAAATAACTTGCTTATTAGATGCCTAATAAATGTTCCTAGTTGCATTGTTCGATTGTACTAGATTCCTTGATAGTCAACTTTTGAACTTCTATTCCACTATGCGAACATGGTTGAATAGTGTGCTTAGTATGTAAATGCTTAATAAACGTTGCACAAATCTATTATTAGACAACAGAGAATCAGCCTAATAATACAATGGCATAATTGTTTATTGAAGAACCTCCTTCATAGTAATTAAATTAGGTTAGTTCCGCAAAAAGCCCTACTTTGTTTAAGGTGCCGAAGATCTGGAAACTATCGCTTTATAATCGATTTTTCGTAGACGATTAAGTTACTTTCTGTGCTGTGGAATTATGACCGCCGAGATAAGAACGATACCGAATTTGTCGTATAGTGCAGTGATTAAGTGGTTCAATTATTTGTTGATTTAATAGGATATGTACCCAGAATTGCTGAAATAGAGTGAATAAAGGAAGATTTTGGAAAATAATAACTACATATCTTCTTCTTCTTCTTATTCGCATTCCAAGCTTATTGCTTAGCGCATATTAGTTTATTGCGTGCTCTCAACTTAGTGTTCTAAATGCACTTCCACAGTTATTAATTGAGAGCTATCGAAGCCAATACCAATGCATGAATTTGTATATTGTGTGGCAAGCACCGAGGCAAGCACAATGATACTCTATGCCCAGGGAAGTCGAGAAAACTTCCTACCCGAAAGATTCCCTCGACCAGACCGGGAATTGAACTCGCCTATATTATACTATATTATGTAATCGTAAATTGTTTTATGACGTGTGCCTTGTAGCGATTTAAAGGCTATAACTTGGTTTCTTGCAAAATGCTGAATAAAACAGTCGAAAAAGAGTTGTGTAGACACCATTATAAAGCTTCTAATCAACGATATTGTTGTAGAACGACATGTGGCATTTCCGTACCAGTTCTAAGTGTTGGTGTAGCGAAGTTGGTACGAGTTCGAGTCCACCTTCCAGTCAGGTAATAATTTGCTAGTAAAGTTATGATAAATACCTTAGATAAAGGTTAGTCGTAACATAATAAATAAATACAGGAGATATGGAGTGTGGAGTAAAATGAAACAACTTGCCATGTGTATGTACCAGGATGTAAACAATATTTTGCTAGGCACCCATCACAAAGCTGTATAGTGATTATCTGGCAGCTGATTAAAGCTGGAATAAGCGCCTTTGAAGTTCATACTCAGTTAAACAGTTGTAAAACAGCGTTTAAGAATACAAGAGCCTTTAAAAAAAAATCAGATGTGGCTGACTAATTTCGCTTTCATGACAAGCGTATGCAACGAAGAGGGCCAATCAGCAGTGAAGTTTAATAAAAGCTGAACCAGCTAAAAAATAGTCGAAATGTGTAACCGTTTTGTTACAAAGGTTCAATACAATATTTTAAATATGCACCATGTGATCGAGCATTCAAATAAATTTGTGTAACACTTGCGGTGAAACCCACTGGGCAGACGATACAGCCACAGACAAACAGACGTAACTCTTAGAAAAACTTGACTCAATACAGCCGACGTTCGGTCAGCCTCGCTTCGTCCGCCATTGTCGGAATTGTACCAGAATTTCACCGAGCGGTGGTACCGCCATCTTGCCGACAAGATCGGCCTTTAAGGATCTTTCCGGAACCACAGCGAGCGCTCGCTGGTCTGCAGTCGTCGTAGTCGCCATCGTCATCAAAGGTATGTGCCAAGAAAATCGAACACAACACCACGCAATCCCCACTATCGGTAATTGGAGAAATACAGTGTTTAAATTGATCCGCGTTGTGTTTCAGTTTAATTGAAGGCTTGAGTGCCTTTTCATCCGCGTAGCCCCTCCAGTTTGCCCAGTAGTGCGCCGACTCTGAGACACAGTTCAAGGAGTCTCGTGCTGCTGAGTTGTTGTCGGGCAGAACATAAGTTTCAAATGATACAACGCTCATCAGTTTAATTTTTAGTTGAATAGATTCTCCAGATTTGTGTGACAAAGCTTGAAATGAAGTGGTGACAAAAAATAGTGCAGCTATTATTCAGTATGCAACTTAATTAAATTATCATGAAGGCGTTTCTACAGATAAAAATTGTTTCTTGGGACGTACAAAGATTAAATTTTAAGAACCCAGATTTCAAATAAATTAAGGGCCATGCATAAGTTTCAAAACTTGAATAAATTTGATCAAAATTTTCTAGGATGTCTAGTAATAATTTCAAGGGAATTCAGAGGAAAATTTCCAAGGATGGATTTTTTGGAAAGTTAATTCTGAGGAATCTTTTCAAATAAGTTCTGAGAAACTCCAGACTCCAAAGTGAAACGTACGAAGAATTCCAAGGTATTTCTGAGTAGGATTACAAGAAAATCCTGAGTAGAATTCAAAGTACAAGAGCATTCTGTAGATATAATTCCAAAGAGAATTTAAAGAGAGTTATGACTAAAACTACAAAGTAATTTTGAGGAGACTTTTCTAAAGGATTTGCAAGGAGAACTGAGAAGAATGAGTGTCCAAAGGGAATTCCAAAATTAATTCAATGACAATAATTCCAAAGGATAATTCCAAAAGTATTCTTAGAAGTATTTCAAAGAAGTTTTCATGAAAGTTTAAAGGAAATTCCCAACGAAGTTTTTCAAAGGAATACTATGGAGAATTTCAATGATGTTCCTGTAGTTACCTTTGGGGAATTCAAAAAAGAGTTCGTAGAGAACGGAACCACTCCAATAGAATTCTGAGTGAAATATAGAGGGAATGCCGAAGATTATTCCATTGGAATTTTAGAAGAATAATTAGTGAATACGATAATGCAGCGAGAATTGTTAAGAATCTTATGATAATTGCAGACGGAATTAAATAGCGTTCTGTAGAGAATTTCTTGCGTATGCACAGGAAGCTTAATTGACAGGTTTTATGTGTCAAATACATACTTCCCAACCTCTTCTTGTATCTGACAAGTACAAAATATTATTATAGAATCCAATGATTCCATAATTTCGAAAAAAAAAAATTAAAGCAAAGTGAGTGGAAGCAGGGTTGCTTTCACTCACTTGCTATAAAAACATATTTTTTTGAATTATGCAATCATTAGATGATATAATGATATGCTGTACTTGTAAGCAGTGCGCAAAACAGTCAGGTTCATTGAGTCGTTTTGATATGAATATGAACTACCATCTGCCTCATCATTCACTGCCTCGTGAGAGTCTGAATGATTGAGAGGTAAACGAGTCACTGACAGCCGAGCACTCAGTCGGTAGCTCAGTCAACACGTTTATTCTGCCGTGATGGTACCCATTTTTTTTTGAATGACTGAGCGTACATTTTCTATGGAAAAATGGCTGTGTGAGCGAAGGCAAGCGGTGTGCGTCACCTGCTCATGAGTGACTGAATGTTTTTGTCGGCTCTTTCATTGCCTCGTCCTTTACCGTTTGGTACAAACGGTCTGCACAGAGCAATGGATTGAATAGTGCAGTGCTTTCACACTCAGCCTAGGCAGTTAATAATTTTACGCTCTGCTTGTAAGTAACGAGAAGAGGGTTGAAAGTATGTGTTTGACTCATAAAACCGGTAAATTTTGCTTTCAGAGCGTTACAATAAGCGATCTTATGATTCGTGAGCGTTCACTCAGAGTGAGCACTCACGAGTCGTAAAATTGCTGATTGTGACGCACTGAAAGCAATATTGACAGATTTTATGTATCAAACACATAGTTCACGTCCTCATCTTGTAACTTACAAGCAGGGTTACTTCCACTCACTTGCAATAAAAAAAAATGTTTTTCGGAATTATGAGTGGAAGTAACCCTGTTTCCAGTCGATGGTGTGTTATACTGCTATTCTTCTTTACCCAACTATTGTGTTGTTCCTCTCGTCATGACCAATGTGGTGTGTCAAACACATACTTCAAGACCTCTTCTTGTGACTTACAAATTCTAATAATCATTATACCATCTCATGATTTCATAATTCCGAAAAACATTTTTTTATAGCGAGTGAGTGGAAGTAACCCTACTTTTATGAATTGACCATTTTCCCGTTGAATTTGAATTTCCACAGAGCCACCTTTCCCGTTCCGACTGGCCAACCGCAGGTCCAATAGATTTTCTGTCCGTTCAAGCTGAACATTGCATAAGGTCCTAATTAACATTGACAGATTTTCTTCGTCGACTTTCTCTTTGCATCCCCACGGCCATGTAAAGACATTCCCAGATATTTTCAGCACAAAGATCGATAAAAGAAGCTTTTATCTAGTATCTAATATGACAAACACATCAAGAAACGGTTCTGTGCTCAAGTTATTAACGAAAGAGAAAGTTGACGAAGAGAATCGTTCAATGTTACTTAGTACCTAATGCAATGTTCAGCTTGAAGTAGATAGCCACTACACTGAACGAAAACATCCGCTATACTTCGACTGATTATTGTATTGCTCGAGCCCTTCAACAATATACTGTCGAATTTCAGATGATTTCCTTATGGTTGAATTCGTCATCAACTGATGAGCATCTGAGCATTCGATTGTTTACATTTCCATATTGAATAGCCATGAACAACCATTCATCATGAATACAAAAATTACTCGTTGGTGTTGGTAGAGGAAACTTCCTCCACCACGAAATAGACAATCAATCATGTTTTGTTGTTTTTGACATCATCCACATCCAGAGGGCCAGTCACTTTCGAATGTATGGGAATTGTAGGAAACCATTCAGTTTTTATTCATTATCGTCTTTATGAGCAGATTTAGATGCACAAAAATTGCACGAGAACATTACTATGGTGATAAGGTAAACACTCGTGGATTTTCTGATATTCTCCATACTGCAAAAATGATTTTCCTACCACTGAAGGGGTGACATCTCTCGGATCTTCAGTATAGCTACTACTCAAATCATATAATTAATTTATGGCTTCTGAACTTTACAAATGTTCGTACCACCTCTGATCACGATGGCTATGCTTCCACCTCGTTTGACTACTCAGAGCAGCAAATAACGTTCGATAGAATTATTTACATCATCGATTTGAATGATTTGCGTTAAGGGGCTGAACCAATACCATATACATTTCAATTTAAGATGACTATCATTCTGCAGAGAGCATTACGCATTCCAACTGAAGGCCCTATACCTTTTCATAACAATGTTCATCCTGTATATGAGAGGAAAATCATCTGATTTCAAAACAACCGTCATCCGGTTGCAGCTATTATTCGAAAAGGCGATTTCGATGTTTCGATTTGAATGGTCTGAGGTTTCGTTCGAACAGAGGACGGTGGTTTGGTACAGGCTCAATCTTAAAATTCTAGTGCAACACGAGAAATGGGCCTATCCACGTTGATCGATTCTCTTCATCGACTTTCTCTTTGGTTTACCACAACAACATAAACGAATTTCTCGCTAAGCTCGCAGCACAGTTCAACAGAAGATGATGTTAGCTTGCACCTAAAACAAAACACTGAATGGGAAATTCATTTGCAGTCGGGTTGGTCGCGAAAGAGAAAATCGATGAAAAGAATCGATCAACAATGATAGGCTCTTTTCTCGTGTTGCACGAGAGTTTGGTTAACAAATTGCCCTAAAGCTGGGTTAGCTAGGCAAGTCAAATGATCAACTCAGTTGAATTCAATTGGCTTGAAAAGTTGAGCCTGGTTCAACTTTTTTTCAATTCAAGTGAGTTGATCAGGTCAGTTGAATGGTATGGTTTACACGTTCAATTCGCGTTCAAGTCAGTTGAATTTAACTGACTTGATCAATTGACTTGCCCTGTCTAAACCCAGCTTAAGAGAAGAGGTGACAATTATAGTCGCTATATTCATAGTCTGGCGAATAGAATTTCGATCTATCAAAAAGCGGAACCAATTCAATATATTTTAGACCAACAATTGAAAGGGTACTATCAAATTTATAAACAAAACGTTGATTATTCTTTCCTTGCCAAACAAACGCAAATTGCCAGCATCATCGGATAGGGGAAACTTGCCCCAACCCAAAGATGGTGTCAGTTTGCGTAGGCGAGCCTTGAGTCACGAGAAAGGGTTTCCGAAGTTTTGTTCGCAATAGCTGATGTGCTCTTTTCTGTTGTTGGTCATGATTTGCTCAATTGGTTCCGCTATTTGACAGCTCAATTGGTTCCCGAGATTCTATCCGCCAGACTATGAATATAGCGACTATAGTGACAATACGGGGCGAAAATGAACCACTTTTCTGTCAAACGTGAACCAGCTCCTGATTGGACGATTTCATGTGCGTAAGATAGAGATAGAGATAGATAAAGGTAGAGATACAGATGTATGTATGCATGTAAGTAGCCACCATCCTAGCTTGGGTCTTGCCCTACATGCGGTTCCACTCAACAGCAAGATCAAATTCCGTAATCATTCTGAGATAAAGATAGAGATAGAGATATAAATAAAAGAGGAAAAAGCCAATTGTCACCTCTTCCTCTAAGAAATTGCCGAGAACAATTATTGTCAACATGAATCGACACGCATTTTTCTCGGAACTTTTTCGGGTTTTTCCGCTCCGGTCGGCCAACTACAGGTCCAATCGAGTTTCCAAATGAAAATAAATAGCCATACCTTTCGAATGCTGGCTGAATCATAACAGTTGATCGTCGCATTGCCGAGAACCAACCCTGTAAACATGCATCTACACGCATTTTGCAGCCTTGCGGTTTTGTCAGTTAATTGGCCCGAAAAATCGTCTCTTCTAGCAAAGATTGACAGTTTCTTATGGGAATTTTCTGTGGAGTGAAAGGATAGTACAAAGTCCGCCATCTTTCACGCACAGTCTGACGTTTGTTTATGGATTTTACCATTGGAGTAAAGAGCTACAGAGTCGCCGTCAACGCCAATAGATCTTTTGAAGCAAATAGGATCCAGCATTTCTGTTAAAAGTTAAAATATTTCAATTTCAGTAATACCAACAGTCAATACGAAACTATCGATTTGAAATTGGCTCACTACTTGACTAGCCTATTGGTCACAAGCAAACGATTAACGTATCCCATTCTAGTCGAAATTCTAGTACTTCACTATGTTTGTTTTGATTCTCTATGAAGGTTTGACAGATAAAATGAGGGGTTCGTGGTTTTTCACATTTTTCGAGGGGTGAATCGATTAGCTTGGGACCGAAGATAGTACCAGAGCTGAGCCAAAAAGTTGAACACGTTTCTTCGGGACCTACTAGTATTAGAGTTACCTCTATGGTAATACCATAGAGGTAACTCTAAGACCACTGGGTCCCGAAGAAAATCATTATTATTTTTGGCTCACTCAGTACCAGAACAACGGTCCCAAACAGTCCCAAGCTATTTCACTCACCCCTGCAAGTTCTGCATGAATCCACACACCCCTGATGTTATCTGTCAAACTTTAATAGCGAATCAAAACAAACATAGTGTAGTAATAGAATTTCAACTAGAATAGGGTACATTAATCGTTTGCTTGTGACCAATAGGCTACTAAAGTGGTGAGCCAATTTAAAATCGTTAGTTTCGTATTGATTGTTGGTAATACCACAAACGAAGTGACAGACGACTAACTGGCGAAGAAATCCATTAAAATAATGTGGTTCACTGTAATAGAATTTTCTTGGAAGCTTGTGCCATCATCCACCAGATGGGTTAGTTTTTTTGTTTTGATTTGAACAAAGTTTATTTTGTGTACAATGATTCTTTGACAGTGTGCAAAGAGTGCGTATCATTTTGTCATTTTTTTATGCATTTCAGTTTAGAGTTGAGTGAAAGAGATAGAACCAAAACATTCTAATACATTTGGTGAAAATGCTAGTACAATCCAGTAGTAGTGTTGCCATGTGGTACACTGAAAAATTGAAATAGCAGATTAGTCACCAAAGTTTTCGAGCCGCTCCGTCTGTCACTTCGTTTGTGGTAATACATTGATGTTAGACTTTAACTTTCATTAGCTGTTCTTTTAAAACTGTTTTGACATTTAAGTTATTGTCGCGACTCCAGTAAACCAAAATTCGTAGGTCTGAGTTGCGACTTCCGACGTCAAAATTTCCACTGGAGACATAGGAAATTCAAGTGTTGCCAGCGAAAACGGCGCATGCACCTTATGTAAAAACGGTTGTGGCACTTGAGTTATTGTTTTACCCAAAATAGCATTTTTTTTTAAACCTGGAAATTTGCCGTTGAAGTCCTAGAAAAATCTGGTAAACTCAGGGAATTTTATTTATCAAAATTAGTAGACACCCTGTATAAACCAATGCAAAAACCGCATAAAGTTTGATTTTTTTTCTTCTCTGAGATCTATCCAAAATTAAAACATGTGTGATCATGCTTGTTCAATATACTCTCGCTTAAAATCGAAGAATAATGTCGATTAGGGAAATCAATCAACAGATTTGATCCCGTACCAGCACGCACTTTCATTTTAACTTTTCCTAGGAGGTTAGAGATAGCCTTCGTTCATTCTCGCACTCCGATTAAAAAGCAGATGAAAGAATTACATTCGCAGTGCGCCTGTGAATGATGTGAATTTCCTTATGCACATCTATAAGCTTAACGTGCGCTTCTCGCTAGTATCGGAAATTGCTTGTATTCATCTTGCAAACCTCGCAACGCCGTCGATGAAACACGAGCTTTTACATCATTGACTGCTACCTTGCGTCGGATGTGGCTATTTTAGTACACCATTCAGTATCCTTCTGCTGTGCTGTAGTGAAGATCAACGTCGGTAGTGATCAAAAGAGATTGGTTGGATGGATGTTATTGCGACTCTACCGGAGGAAATGCTACGGGAGATCCTGTCGCTACTTCCGTTCAACGATCTACTGCACTGCACGTTGGTCTGCTGGCACTGGCACAATATCGCCGAGCCGATGATCCATCGTAGAGGCTACATTCGGATAGGCGTCGACATGACCGGTCACGGTCGAACATTGTGGAACAGTACCCGGCAGTATCACACCGTTGTCGTCGACAATCCACCCGGTTCGAGGCGATCACTAGTGAACCTGTTGATGCTTCCAAGTACGTGGATTTTCAAGCCTTCGGAAATTCAGCTGTTGAACTTTCTGGCGGACAGTTTGGATAAATTTTGCAGACATGGCCATCGATTGCTTGAGAATGCTGAGACAGTCCACATCAAGTTGGACGACGACAGACACATGTATCTGAACGACGGTGCTGAGGAGTTTGTTTTGAAGTTTCCTATGATGAAACACCTCGTCTGGAGTGAATCACTACACGGTCATGGATGGAAAACGGTAACAATTGATGCTCCTCTATTGCAGACTGTCGTTGTGAGTGATGCCCTGGATCCTACGGCTGTGCTGAAAATACCTGAGTGCGATCAGCTGCAACACGTGAAGTGTTCATTTCGCACGAAGACATTCGAAAACGTGTTCACCGGTTATTTATCGAGATTAGAGACGTTGATTTTAGATTTTCACCATCATGACTACGATCTGTATATGGTAAGAGGTATGCCTTGTTTGAAATGGTTGGAGTTATCAGTTGAGTTAGAACTACCACACAGCATTATTGAAACGATCCTCGGTTGTTCAAAGTTGGAAGGATTGAAACTTGAGGTGAGAAATTGTCATGCGCCTCACGGTAGGATAAATTTGAACCAGGTGTTTGACAAGTTGTCAGAGCTTCAGCAGATTGAGTTATCTGGATTGAGTTTGAGTGGATGCAATCCCATTGAGGCACAAGAATTGAGACTGCTCAAGATGAGGAATGTTAAGCTACCGAAAGCTGATTGTGAACTATCATTCAATGCTCCAACACTTCACACACTGTCAACCTGCGAAGAAAGTCTTGTAAAGATGAATATCGACATCGGCAATCGAATGAAAAAGCTGTACGTAGAGTTGAAAGACACTAATTGGAAGGAAGCATTCAACGTATACTTGCGACCATTCCTACATCTGCATGTAAGCATTGACGAATTGATACTGATGTTCCCGTACTCGAACAATTTGATCACATGTGATAAATCACTCTTCGACCAGCCAGCGCTGGAAGTGGTGCGATTGGAGTTGCATCATTTCGAAATCCGTTGCGATTTTACGGAAAATGTTAATAACTGGCACTCGTTGCAGGTACGTTTCGTTGACGGTGTTATTTGAGGTTATGTACCTAAATTAGCTCAGATTATTGTGTTCACAGCGTCTTTCACTAGTCAACTGCAACGTCATTTGCTGCTGTCCGACGACAACCTCCGAGTGTGGAATTTTTAATAGCAGAAATTTGCCAGCAATTGTTATTAAGACGATGAGGAATCACCGGAAACGAAGAGAATGGACATCTCTTGGACGAAATCACATAAATCCTTTATAAAGAATATAGTGGAAAACTGCACTGGATTGAAAGTAAATAATCAACTAGACCAATCCGAACAACAAACACCCTTAAATCCCTTGGATTAAAATGTCTTTCCAGTCGGGTTAAACCGTCATGAACCTTATGCGATTGGGTGCCATCTTAACCCACGTAGGATAATGGATTTTGGTTGGACCTATTTATGTCATTTTCACACTGCGTTTAAATGTATGCCGTGTTTTTTTTTTGCAATGAATATAACATATGGACATGAAAAATGGGTGTTTGGTGATAAAGTGTACCTTTCGATAGTTGAAGATGCTAATTTCAAATAACAGACTGTAGTGGTAATTTTTTATACGATAGATGGAGTTTTAAATAAATAAAATTTAAATAAATTGCTCCATTTGCAAAATAAAAGCATTTCAAGATTGCTAGAAGACTCTTATACCTCCCCGTGAAAAATTCTGAAACCATAATCACTCTCATAGTTCTTCTATTCTCCACGAGTGCCAACTTTGATTTGCCAATTCGGCAGCAGGGATTTATTCCTAAATTATCTTGCAACCCTTGTTAGAAGCTAGCATTTCACATGACTATTATTTTTGATTCGATTTACGTACAAATTAATAATTGATTGCAATTGATCATTAAAAATGTAACCCAAACCCAAAGCTTCATCAATTTTGGTACACTGGAACTATTTTAAATAAGTACGATTACATTTGCAAAAATCACCTTATTAGCGCCCCTCGGTGTCACTTTGTATGGGAGCGAGCTGTCAATTTGTCAGTTTAGTGTCAAACAGTGTAGTTATTATTTTGCTTTAAATCTTGATTTAAAAATCGAGATGAAAGTGTGTGGCTTCGAAAAAAATATCGCTGTGCTCAGAAAACGAAGCTCTTTCAGATGATATTCAAAAACCGATATATTTGGCAAAATTTAAGAACCCAATTGTGCCGAGATCTCGCCTAACAAACATAAATTTAGCTGAGATCTAAAAATAAATACCGAGTCTGCTCGTTGGTGCCAATCTCGGCAAAAATCTAAGTGTGTACACGTAGATTTATAGTGTTTCAATCTTTGAAATGTTGATAATCTCTGTTCTCTATCAATTCAAGTGTATTGCACACTACTGTTCAAAATAGATGGATTTGAAGTGTTTTGCATTTCCATGCGATGTGAACTGTTTTTTCTACAAAGAATCGAAAACATGAGTCGTGACTTCATCCTTATCAACCAAAGATTACAAATGAGAATAACCGTGGCCCAGTGATATCGAACGAAGACAACGGCAGCAGCACACCCCAAGTGTTCGGGATCAAGTCCCAAATCAGACGTATTAAAAAAAATGCATGTGCACACTCAAAAAATTCAACACGTTTGATCGAAGTGTTTAAACACTTGATTTTTTAAATGCATAATCATATTTACTTTAAGTGTATTTCACCTTGGTTCAATGTGTTATACACGTTAATTTATAGTGTTTCAAACTTTGAAATGTTGAAAATCTTTCACTATCTATTCAAGTGTATTGCACATTGGAATCACACTACTGTTCAAAACAGATGGATTTAAAGTGTTTTGCATTTCAATGCGATGTGAATTGCTTGCTCAGAAAGGTAAACATCGAAAACAAGACTTGTGCTTGTGACCTTATCCTACACACTTAGAAATAACTACTTTTAAACGAGACGTAATCCATATTGGACGTAAATCATGCAACATAAACAAACTTTTGATGTAAAATTAGGTGCTCTCAAACCGAAACATAAGCAACTCGACGAAGAGAACGTTTGATTGATATGATTTTCTCGTTTCTTATATCAAAAGGGCCGCTTACATGTGTCGGTCTCAGGGAACCGAAATTTACACGACTTTTTTTTGTAGTGTGTATCAACACGCCTCATATATGAGAACAACCGTGGCATAGTGAGAGCAGCAGCACACCCCAACAGTCCATGATCGAGTCCCAAATCAGACCCATTAAAAAGATATGTGAAAGCTCTGGCCTCTGGCAGTTTTGTTTATATATTTGTCGATTCATTTTTAGAGCCGGTAAAGTAGAAGTCGATAAAGTAGAATATTGTAGAATATTGAACTATGATGTGCAACCAGCGTTGCAAGAATTACCGATTTATCGGTATTTATACCGATTTCCAAACTAGGTAGATACCGATATACAGATAAGGTTCCTCAGAATACCGATTTTTAAGATTTTATACCGATTTATACCGTTTTTTTTTAAATAATCCAAATTATTATTGCCTGCCCGCGTTCGAATTTCGGAGAGACTTGTATCTTTTTGAATACACTGGAGTCGCTTTTTACGCGGGGGATACGTGCCGCGTAAAAAAAAACCGCGTAAAAAAAACCACGTAAAAAAAACTACCAAGATTTTGATTTTTCACTAGCTTAAATATTTTTTATAAATCGGATTTTTATGTCATTCGTTATTATAGCATACTATGGTCAATATAGACATATTTTAAAAATTTATGTATTTAAAAATTTATGTACCAAAAATTGTGATTTTTTAAAAGTATGCCATTCGATTACCTATAGTTTGAAACGGATAATGTGATTGGAATCATGTCGATAGGTCGTATCGTTCTCGAGAAATGTTTAAAAACCTACCGCGTAAATTGCGACTCAGCGGCACTAACCGCGTAAAAAAAACCGTACCACGTAAAAAAACCGCGTAAAAATCGACTCCAGTGTACCTCATATTTTTTGAGCCTTCAAAATTCTAAACAATCATCTCTAAAGATTCCTTATGCTTGATACTCTTTCGACTCATGTTTGCATTTCCTCGCCGTTTCTGGATACATATCAATCGCGAAATAGTCGTTGGATCTTTCCGATAATTCCGAGGGTAATTCCTAGGGAATCGAGAAATATATTTCAAACATTATTTAACTTCCGGAAGTTTTTATTCATTTTTTAACTTCCTGAAGTTTCATCCAACTTTTCCTGGAATTTTCTTTCACCTTACCTTGGAAGCTTCTTCAGCCTCCATGAATCTTTCATCTTCTCCCGCCAGTTTTTTCAACTTTCACGGAACTTCAAGGATGCTATCAGATTTGTATTGCGAACTAGCTGCAGGCACATTTAAGAAGATCCGAAACTTCTGAAAAGTTCAGACTTTTGTGTAAGTTTCAATAAATTAATGACAGTCCAGCGAACTCCAGTGAACTTAAGAAAACATCATAAATATTTTGGAAATTTCACAAGTCCAAAGAACTTCAGGGAAATTTAATGGTTTTCGGGAACTTTAGTGAAGCTCAGAGAACATCAGGACAGATCAATTAATCAATAAAATTGCTGACATTCTAAAGGAGTTCCGAGAAACTCAGACAATTTCCGAAAACTTCAACAATGTTTTGAGAGGCTCATGCAAATTTAGGAAAAGTAAGGGAAGTTAAATGAACATTAGAACATTGTGAGAACATATTATGGCAAGTTCTATGCTTTTTAATGGCAGTGTCGAAAATTTTTAAAAATTAAAAAAAAATCGGGAAGATCAGAGAAGAAAATTCAAGAAAATTGTGAGAGCACTAAAGAGATTTTGTAATCTTCAAGAAAGTCCAGAAACCTTCAAAGATGATTAGAGATATTCCGATAGTCTTATTATAATCAGGGAAGTTCCGAACACTTCGAGGATGACCAAAGAACTCCTAAACAGCTCCTAATTTCAGGAAAATTATAAGAATTTTTAAGGAATTTCGAGGAATTATGGAGTTCTGAAAACTTCAGGGAAATTGCGGAGTCTTAAGGGATGTTTTATGAAGATCAGGAAAATTTTCTGGATCATTATAACATCCCCCAGGAATCTCTTTATTCCGGAATTATGTAGTTGTTTCTTTCGACTGTTCCGTAAGCACTCTGGCTTCCGACTTTCTTCAGATGTTTCTTCCAATCTACCTTAGGAAGTTTCTCCAGGAATATTCTTTCGTTTTCCCCAGGAAGTTCAATTAATTCTCCCAGAAATTTCTTTCGTCTTCTGGAAGTTTGACCATAAGCCAAAGGTTTTTTTGTTCGACTTCTATTGCAAGGTGTTTCCAAGCTTCTTCTGGCTTTCCCTGGAAATGGCTACTTCTGAAAATTTACTTCCGGTTTCCGAAACTTTTCTGGCTTCCATTAGATGTGACATCCCATTTTTTCCGATAGTGTATTTAAATTTTCGCCACAAGTTTCTCAATTCGTGTCTTGGAAGTTTCTTCTGCCTTTCTCTGGATGTTTTTTCGGCTTCGTTCAGAGACTAATTCAAACATTCCCCGGAGTTTTATTCCGTAATTTTCCGATCATTGTACAAAAGCTAAAAATTTGCTTTGATTAACGGCTTTCTCAGTCTTAAAACACTGCAACGACTACGATGTAATCTGCTCGACATTTCGACCATGGGTTGTGACCTTTTCAAGTGAAAATATTGTTTGTCGTTATTGTCAATAGTTTAGTCGTTGTTGTGGCTGATTTTCCATATTTTGGTTTCATTTAATGATATTTAATTGAAAAAACTACTCTCTCACAATTTTGATCACCACTTGAGGACAACAATTATTTTAGAAATTAAATTAAAAAAATAAGGACTGTTTAAAGACTGAGAAAGTCGTTAAAAAAGTAATTCCCCTCAAGTCCCAGTCGTCACCATCGTTAAAATTTTCGCTTGCAAAAACGGCGAAAAATATAAAATTAATTTATAGTAAATACCGATAAATACCGAAGGTATTAATTTGACACCGATAAGTTTTAAAACAATCTGGCAACGCTGTGTGCAACGCTATTGATATCACCATACACTCAAAAAATTCCACACGCCATCATCATGTGTCTCACACTTAATTTTGCGCTTATTGTGAAACACATCCATTTCATGTGTGAATCTTTGTGACACACTTGGATTCTATGTGCCTCATATGGTGATATCAATAGCTTTGCACACCATAGTTCAATATTCTACAATATTCTACTTTATCGACTTCTACTTAACCGACTCTAAAAATGAATCGACAAATATATAAACAAAACTGCCAGAGGCCAGAGCTTTCACATATCTTTTTAATGGGTCTGATTTTAGATTCGATCATGAACTGTTGGGGTGTGCTGCTGCCAGAGTCTTCGTTCGATCTCTCTGTGCCACGGTTGTTTTCATATATAAGGCGGGTTGATAGGGAAAAGTCACAACTCTTGTTTTCGATGTTTACCTTTCTGAGCTAGCAATTCACATCGTATTGAAATGCAAAACACTTTAAATCCATCTGTTTTGAACAGTAGCGTGATTCAATGTGCAGTACACTTGAATAGATAGTGAAAAAATTTCAACATTTCAAAGTTTGAAACACTATAAATTAACGTGTATAACACATTGAACCAAGGTGAAATACACTTAAAGTAAATGTGATTCTGCATTTAAAAAATCAAGTGTTTAAACACTTCGATCAAACGTGTGAAATTTTTTGAGTGTATGAGGCACATAGAATCCAAGTGTGTCACAATTCAAATCTATAATGTTCAGGCATGGTTCATAGCATAAGATGCACACATGAAATGGATGTGTTCCACAATAAGCGCAAAATTAAGTGTGAGACACATGGTGATGACGTGTGGAATTTTTTGAGTGTATAACATTGTAGAACGAGTGTTCAGCAGAAAAAGCGGCTCGTCCCAGGAGGTCGATAAGCCCTGCACAAACCCTCATTGTGCAAAGGCAGGAGTGACAACGGGTTCTTAGAGTGTAGACGACTCTGACCAAGTCGCAGCACACGCAGCTAGTACGCAGTCACGTTTGTCCTGTCCCGCCGTGGACAGCTGGCTTGCTGCCACGTCTGCTCTAGAACTCAGGCGAACAACTAACGGCGAACGATTAAGAGGAAGGCCCTGCACAGCCGCTCGCTGTGCAGTAGCGAGTGAAAACACTAGTGGTGCGCCATAGCGCAATCGGCCCCCTCCCATGATGTAATGCTTTCGGGCGGTTCCGGGGAGGGCAAGGGCCAAGAGCACAGGGTAAGGTTTAGTGGGTTGACTACTTCTACCATCCCCACATCTTCTCAGGTGTCTGCGAGCAGGGAATGGACTATGCGTGCGACAGGTGGCGGTACTACCAACTACGATACTTTTAAATTGACCGTTAAATGCTTGTTGAACACCTTGTTGTTTGGCAAACAAAAACAATTGAACATTCGTCGACAGTTATTTCTCGAGTTATTTCTCAATCTCGAAGGTGACTCTTTTTCAAAACGTGAGCAGCTCTTTGGCTCATGGCAATTGAAAACTGCAAATTATTCGAAAATTATTTCTCTCTCTCTTGGAGTTCATGTGGTCCTTTCTCGTGAATCGATCTTGAATTGTCAATTTTTGGGAACCACAAATGGTTCAAAAAAAAATACTGCATAATAAATCATAGCTTTGATTATAAAAATACTAAAAATTACTCATAATCCGAATTTATGCGTTCTTTATTCTCCCCAACCCTGCCCGCTACAGTGTGCTCCACAGTATTCTATTGGTTGAAATTTCTCCAGTCATTAAAACACACTCAATCATCATTCTTCTGAATTTTATTACCTCTTTTGTTTTGCATTGATTCAAATATAAATTTCCTAATTTTCATTACACCGCGTCGCTTCTATTTCTTCTTCCTTTCCTAATTGATACAACACTGGTTTCTTTTTGGTTTGCTCTTCTCTGCATCTCTTGCTCGTTCTCGCGAATGGTGTTTGGCTCTTTCCCTCTCACTCCCTCTCCTTGTCTCGCACCATCGACAATTTGCTTTATTTTTTGTGATTAATAAAAAAAAGAACTGTACATAACATTGCCCCCTCCCCCCCTGTTTTTTTTCCAGAAGACCGTCTGCCCAGACTGAGTGTGTGGCTCTAAGCCTAAATTCGATTTGTTCTCTCCTGAAACGTCAGACGTCTTCTCTTTCTCTCACTCTTTATCCTGATCGATTCAAATCTCATTCATAATTAAGCCGGGCTCTTAAGCTTTCTTTTCTCTCGCTCTCCGTTCTCCGTAATGTTTCATCAATTTTTTGCTTGTTTGGAAATTTCGTGTGATTCTCAAATTAGCTTGTAGCAGATTTGCTCAGACTAAATCGAAACAATATAGTAGTAGTAGTAGCAGTAGTTCAAATGGCAACTGCCTGACAGTTGGATTTATTTGAATCTAATTTAAACACTAATCGATAAATAACACTAATTAGCTTTGCTTTAGTGGTGATTCTCTTTTAACTTGTTTGTTTGTTTGTTTTTAATGACTTTCTTCCTTTCGATGAGTTTTTACTCGTTCTTGCCAAACCTTTCCGGGTAGCAATCAGTAAATTTAATTTCTAAAAATATATTCCATTTTTGTTTTCCTAATCATAAAGACGTGTCTCTTTTGATGTTCTCCTTTTGCTACTCGCATCGTTCGATTGTTTTAGACATTTCTTTTTTTTTATTTCCTTTCACGGTTTAGTTTCTTTTTGTGTGTGTGTGGAATGTCGTTTGTTTTTATTTTCTTTTACTTTAAATAATATAGTTTATTATACAGTTTTCTTTTGTAATCAACTAATTTTCTAGCTATTTTGAACTAACTAACTCAAATATGTATTTTTCAATAGTTGAAATGCTATGCAACTAGTTTCAACACTTTATTTTGTAAATATACAATACAAAACATAAAGTAAACTGAAAAAATAAACATTAAGACTAATCGTTATGAACAAGTGGCTTAATGAGTAAACGAGCATTGAAACAAATAAACAGTTGAAGGATGGGTAGGACAGCGCAGGTCGAAGAAGGCGGGGTGTTTTCATGCAACTTCCGAGACAACCCAACAAACATTGGAAACTAAACAAGAGCTTATTCAGCTGTTAATCAGCCCCCGTTGTTTGTTGGGAAAACGGTCGTGAGGAGTGGTCGGTAGCCATGGATGATGGTAAGCCTACTCTGATATCTTAGTGTGCTAGATCAACTCGGCTGCTGAGTTTAATTATGGATGAAATTGACAATTTGTTCGTTCTGCTGGAGGTCGGGGCTTGCTTTTGATCCTGTGCGCCTGGCTCTGCTGTTCCCTCTCTCGCTCGGTGTCCGGGTCTACCGTGTCTGTGTCCTAATGTTATATAGTGATCTACCGTTTGCTTGGCGTAAGTTTACGCAGCAATAAACATTAACAGTTTGTTATTTCTATACAGCTGATTGGGATTTCGGAAGGATATCACATCATTTGTTCTATTCACTCCAGTCGCGCGGGGTCCGGTCCGGTGCTCTGGGAAACTCTCGTGTGGAATCGGTTTGTTGCTTGTTTGTTTAGTGATTTGCTTTCTCAGATATGCTCCAAACGACCTTGAACGTCGACCTTGAATTTATGGCAGCGCACGAGTGGTGTGTGGTGTAGATTCCGGATCCCAGCGGATCAATGCCAGGTAAAGACTACGTGGGCAAACATTAGATAAATGGTGGACACGATCACGCTGCCGACCATCACTGGGAAACCGACTCTGCAAGAAGGGCACGAAAAAAAGTGAGGTTAGAATGCGTTCTGATCAGATTTTAAGGTTATCGCAACTTACTTGAAATATTCTATGAAGGTAAACCTATAGCCGTGTTGCTCAGCAACACCGGCGCATACTACGTTAGCGGAGGCACCGATCAGTGTACCGTTTCCTGGAATGAGAGTTGAATGAGGTTAGAATTGTACGAAGGGTTGTCAGCAGTCGAGGTACGAACCTCCCAAGCACGCTCCTAAGGCAAGTGCCCAAACAAGTGGTTTGAGGGGCAGGTCGAGCGCTTCGTTCTCGGCCAGGCCAATGGCGATCTTAACCATCATCGTGGTCAGCGGAATATTGTCGACAAAGGCGGATGCGAATGCAGATACCTGTAACGATAGTTGGCATGGTTAGATGAAATACTTATTTGACACGAGATTTACTTTTTATTCGAACATTATATCACCGACAAAATTATATTTTACTCAAGGATCTATAACTCTTAGACCACCGAACCAAAATTAAAATTTTCACTATTTTTGTAATATTATTTCTAATTTTCAATGATTCTCCGATGAATATTATCTTGTCGGAAAGAAATTTAGTTCCTCTTTCTTATGATTCAATTGGCCATGTCACAAGGTGGTTGGGTACGATTGTATATCCAATTTTTGGATTTTCAATATTTGTAGAGTCGGTAGTCATTAGCAAGTTAAAACCAAGGTTGCAAATACTCATTTCAGCTAAAACAATGTTTTTTTTTTTAAATTATGAAATAATTAGATGCTACGATCATATTTTGAATATGTAAGCGTTAGCGTTAGCGTTGTTATGATATACTTCGTAGATTGGATACTAGCGACACTCACGTCTCTTCTGAAATTCTCAGTTAGACTACTTTCAGGAATAATGCTGGGGAGTAAACATTGGTTCCAATCTAAACAAGAGTAACAGAAGCATGACTGTCGCTATTCCCGGCCACGCCCATCTTTACCATAACTAGGGATAGGGAAGGAAATGTTGATGTAGTACTTACTTAACGAGAGGCCACCGACTTAGCGACACCCTCATAAGTGCTACGGAGTTGGAGGGTTGGGTAGGGTATTCGGTTAGGATTCACCTCAAGTTGGCGATGCAACCAAAAGTATGTATTGCTTATTTGTTGTTGATTTAATCTCTCGATAGCCGGCTATCGAAAGAACATATTTATTTTGTTTAGTAATAATGAATATTAAGAGTCATGACGGAGAGCTTGGGATTAAACCCATGAATTTCTGCTCAGTAAGCAAACACGATCCCTCCAGGGTCATCGAGCATCTCAGAACCATAACGCTTCGCGACAATACAAATAGTTTCCGAGGTTAATATTCAATATCAAATATACAAATGATGGTGGCGATTTATTGTGCTGTGGAAGAGCTTGGGGTTAAATCCATGATTTTCTGCTCAGTAAGCACAATCGATCCCTCCAGAGTCATCGAGCATCTCATTATCCGATCATATTTTGAATAGGTAAGATACAAGAAGAGGTTGCAAAGAATGTGTTTGACATATTAAACCTGTTTATTTCACTTCATGAGAGTCACAATCAGTGATTTTTCACACACTCACTCACTCACTCACTCACTCACTCACTCACTCAGCGATCAGCAAATCGCTGATTGTGACTCATAGAAAGCAAAATTTATAGGTTTTATGTTTCAAACGCATACTTTGTAACCTCTTCTTGTAAGTTACAAACTTGTAAAACATGTCATCATACCATCTTTTGGTTTTATTATATCGCAAAACATTATTTTAACTGAAATGAGTATTTGCAAGCTAATCAAAATATCTAGTAGAATTCTACATAGTCGAATTTTTAATAGCACTACTGAAAGAGTACTGACCTCCAAATTTGTTTTGGTAAATTAGGTAAATATGGTAAATATAATTTGATAAATTTAGTAAATTTGATAAATTTGGTGTAAATTTTGTAAATTTGGTAAATTTAGCAGATCAGATATATTTGGTAAATTTCGTGATAGAGCTGGAATTAGAGCGTAACAGCTTATGTAAACAATGACTTCTCTCGATGATTTTTAAATCGCCCATGCAAATCAACATCGCAATCAGGTTATATTGGTTTGCATGGGCGTACCTTGAATTCCTAGAAATCATCGAGAGTAGTCATTAAAAAAGCTGTTACGCCCTAATTCCAGCTATGTATATCTAGATTAACTAAATATGATGCAAATTTGATAGGTTCGACAAATGTAGTAGATTTGGTAAATTTAGTGTAAAATGGATGAATTTTGTGTTAATTTGGTAAATTTTAGTAAATTTGATAAATTTGGAAAATGTAGTAGATTTGGTAAATTTGGTGTAAAATTGATGGATTTTAAAATATGGTAAATTTGGTAAATTTTGGTAAAATTGGTGTTAATATGGGGAATTTTGTGTTAATTTAATAAATTCGGTAAATTTGATGTTAATTTAATAATTTTAATAAATTTTGTGTAAATGTGGTAAATTTGATAAATTTGGTAAATTTGATAAATTTGGTGTAAAACAGATGAATTTGAAAAATTTGGTAATTTTGGTAAATTTGGTGTAAAACTGATGGATTTTAAAATATGGTAAATTTGGTAAATTTTGGTAAGATTTGTGTTAATTTGGTGAATTTTGTGTTAATTTAATAAATTCGGTAAATTTGATGTTAATTTGATAAATTTAATAAATTTTGTTTAAATGTGGTAATTTTGATAAATTTGATAAATGTTTTAGTTAATTTGGTAAATTTGGTAAATTTGATAAATTTGGTGTAAAATAGATGAATTTGAAAAATTCAGTAAATTTGGTAAATTGGGTAAATTTGGTAAATTGGGTAAATTTGGTAAATTGGGTAAATTTGGTGTTAATTTGGTAAATTTGGCAAATTTGTAAACTAGGTAAATTTGGTGTTAAATTAGGTAAATTTTTTAAATTGGGTACATTAAGTAAATTTGGTGCATATTTGGTGTTAATTTGATAAATTTGGAAAATGTTGTTGAATTTGGTGTAAAAGTGGTAAATTTGAAAAATTTGGTAAATTTGGTTTTATTTGGTGAATTTTGGGTTAATTTAATAAATTTGGTAATTTTGATGTTAGTTTGATAAATTTAATAAATGTTGTGTGTATGTGGTAAATTTGATAAATTTGGTAAATTTGTAGTTAATTTGGAAAAAAAAAATTTGGGGTAAAATAGATGAATTTGTAATTTTTGGTACATTTGTGTAAATTGGGTAAATTTGGTGTCTATATGGTAAATTTGGCAAATTTGTAAACTAGGTAAATTTGGTGTTAAATTAGGTAATTTTTTAAATTGGGTGCATTAAGTAAATTTGGTGCAAATTTTGTGTTAAATTGATAAATTTGGAAAATGTTGTTGAATTTGGTGTAAAATTGATAAATTTGAAAAATTTGGTAAATTTGGTAAATTTTGGTAAATTTGGATTTATTTGGTGAATTTTGTGTTAATATAATAAATTCGGTAAATTTGATGTTAATTTAATAAATTTAATAAATTTTGTGTAAATGTGGTAAATTTGATAAATTTGGTAAATTTGAAGTTGGTGAATTTGAAAAATTCGGTAAATTTGGTAAATTGGATAAATTTGGTAAATTTGGTGTAAAACTGATGGATTTTAAAATATGGTAAATTTTGTTAAATTTTGGTAAAATTGGTGGTAATTTGGAGAAGTATGTGTTAATTTAATAAATTCGGTAAATTTGATAAATTTATTAAATTTTGTTTAAATGTGGTAATTTTGATAAATTTGATAAATGTTTTAGTTAATTTGGTAAATTTTATAAATTTGGTGCAAAATAGATGAATTTGAAAAATTCGGTAAATTTGGTAAATTGGGTAAATTTGGTGTTAATTTGGTAAATTTGGCAAATTTGTAAACTAGGTAAATTTGGTGTAAAACTGATGGATTTTAAAATATGGTAAATTTGGTAAATTTTGGTAAGATTGGTGTTAATTTGGTGAATTTTGTGTTAATTTAATAAATTCGGTAAATTTGATGTTAATTTGATAAATTTAATAAATTTTGTTTAAATGTGGTAATTTTGATAAATTTGATAAATGTTTTAGTTAATTTGGTAAATTTGGTAAATTTGATAAATTTGGTGTAAAATAGATGAATTTGAAAAATTCAGTAAATTTGGTAAATTGGGTAAATTTGGTGTTAATTTGGTAAATTTGGCAAATTTGTAAACTAGGTAAATTTGGTGTTAAATTAGGTAAATTTTTTAAATTGGGTACATTAAGTAAATTTGGTGCATATTTGGTGTTAATTTGATAAATTTGGAAAATGTTGTTGAATTTGGTGTAAAATTGATGAATTTGAAAAATTTGGTTAATTTGGTTTTATTTGGTGAATTTTGTGTTAATTTAATAAATTCGGTAATTTTGATAATAGTTTGATAAATTTAATAAATTTTGTGTATACGTGGTAAATTTGATAAATTTGGTAAATTTGTAGTTAATTTGGAAAAAAAATAAATTTGGGGTAAAATAGATGAATTTGAAAAATTCGGTACATTTGTGTAAATTGGGTAAATTTGGTGTTTATATGGTAAATTTGGCAAATTTGTAAACTAGGTAAATTTGGTGTTAAATTAGGTAATTTGTTGAATTTTGTGTAAAATTGATAAATTTGAAAAATTTGGTAAATTTGGTAAATTTTGGTAAATTTGGTTTTATTTGGTGAATTTTGTGTTAATTTAATAAATTCGGTAAATTTGATGTTAATTTAATAAATTTAATAAATTTTGGGTAAATATGGTAAATTTGATAAATTTGGTAAATTTGAAGTTGATTTGGTAAATTTGATAAATTTGGTGTTAAACAGATGAATTTAAAAAATTCGGAAAATTTGGTAAATTGGATTAATTTGGTAAATTTGGCAAATTTGTAAACTAGGTAAATTTGGTGTTAAATGAGGTAATTTTTTAAATTGGGTGCATTAAGTAAATTTGGTGCAAATTTGGTGTTCAATTGATAAATTTGGAAAATGTTGTTGAATTTGATGTAAAATTGATAAATTTGGTAAATTTGGTAAATTTTGGTAAATTTGGTTTTATTTGGTGAATTTTGTGTTAATTTAATAAATTCGGTAAATTTGATGTTAATTTAATAAATTCAAATAAATACATTTTGTGTAAATGTGGTAAATTTGATAGATTTGGTTAATTTGTAGTTGATTTGGTTAATTTGATAAATTTGGTGTAAAACGGATGAATTTGAAAAATTCGGTAAATTAGGTAAATTGGATAAATTTGGTAAATTTGACAAATTTGCAAACTAGGTAAATTTGGTGCTAAATTAGGTAATTTTTTAAATTGGGTACAGCAAGTAAATTTGGTGCAAATTTGGTTTTAAATTGATAAATTTGGTAAATATTGTTGAATGTGGTGTAAAATTGATGGATATGAAAAATGTGGTAAATGTGGTAAATTTAGGTGAAAATTGGGTTAATTTTGGATAATTCGATAAATATGGTTTTAATTTGGTAAACTGGATAAATTTTGGGTAAAGTTAGTGTAAATTTGATAAGTTTGATAATTTGTTAAATTTTTAATATTCAATGAATTTGGTAATTAGTATTTTTTTATTCTTGTTTTTTTTTCTGTCGGCCTTTGTTCCGCAATCTCAGTGCCAATCACTGATCCACGGAAAGGAACTCAACACATGGACCATAAATATTGAATCCATCAACATAAGAGCCGTACGGCTTTACTTCCCTCCTGAAGGAAGAAGTGAATTATTCTAGATAGAGCAGGAATTAGGGCGTAACAGCTTTTGTAAACAATGACTTCTATCGCTGATTTCTAGGAATTCAAGGCACGTCCACGCAGACCAACATAACCATCGGATAGGGGAAGTCTTTCCCTACCCGATGAGGATGTTGGTTTGCGTGGGCGAGCCTTAAATTTCTAGAAATTAGCGATAGAAGTCATTGTTTACAAAAGCTGTTACGCCCTAATTCCTGCTCTATGTAGTATTGGTTAATTTAGTTAGGTCGGTAAATTTGAAAAATTTGGGCACTATGTTAAATTTGGAATAGATTTTGTATAATGAGAGAGAGAAGGATTAGTATTTTCCATTTAATTCCACTACTTTATTTGCTTATCCTTGACAGATACGCGTATTTCGTCTACAATGTGCAGACTTCTTCAGTGTCTTGTACTAATACTCGACTACTACTAGTCGAGTATTAGTACAAGACACTGAAGAAGTCTGCACATTGTAGACGAAATACGCGTATCTGTCAAGGATAAGCAAATAAAGTAGTGGAATTAAATGGAAAATACTAATCCTTCTCTCTCTCATTATACAGGTATTCCACTAAGACGCCCACATTCATCAGAATAGATTTTGTAAATTTGGATGATTTGGTAAATTTGATAATTTTTGTAAAAGTTTTATAAATTTGGAAAATGTAGTAAATTTGGTAAATTTTTACAGTTGGTAAATTTGTAAAATTTCGTAAAATTTAAATATCCGGAAAACTTTGAGATTAGGGCGTAATTCGTTTTGTAAATAAACTCGTCAATCACCGATTTCTCGCGAATAAAAGCTCAATCTTGAAAACTAATAGCGCAATCATGTATATGAATGATTCCTCTATCATTTGGTATAATTTGTTCGCGAATTGAGCGTTTATTCGCTAGAAATCGTCGATCAACGTGTTTGATTACAAAAGCAGTTACGCCCAAATCTCAAAGTTTTCCGGATATTTGGTAAATTCAGTATCAAGGTTAAGAATCGGCACACAAATAACGGAGGTTTGAACTTTTTTGTTATCTTACTTAATTTTTATGATGACTCCAAACTCCGACTCCGACAAACCATATGACTCTTCAAAAAGTCAAGCACCAAAATCAAGGTGATTCAGGAACCGGATTTGACGCGACTGTTTTCGAATAAATTCAATACAATAATGGGTAGGATCTACCCAGTTTAGTCAACATTGGATCTACCCAAAAATTGGTAGACGTTTGTAAGATTGTACGTGCTATTTTAAAACTACCCAAATTTGGGTAGAATCCACCCAGATCGGTCAAAACTGAACCTATCAAAAAATGGGTAAACTATGTTGGGAGTGACAAGTTGACAAATTGACAACATCGACATGAATCTGATCGACTTTGTTCATTTGTCAACTTGTTACTTCCATCATAGTTTGCCCATTTTTGGGTAGGTTCAGTTTTGACAGATATGAGTGGACTCTACCCAAATTTAGGAAGTTTTGAAATAGCGTGTACGATGTGCCGATGTGCAGAGGAATTTTGTTTTCTTTGCCAGAGATTGCCTATTAATCGGTCAGTCTAGAGCAATGGTGCTCATCTCCTTTTGTTCAATGGCTGTATTTTGGTTCAATGGTCATGTTTTAAGTCTAATTTTGTTAATTTTGCCATACAATCGTAATGCAAAATGAAATTCAAGCTGACGTTGTGGCTGCACTTTAGCCACCACTGGTCTAGAGGGTCCTCTGGAGATGCTTGGCATGCACAGTTGTACACACCAACTGCTCATTTGTTAATAACTTTTCACTCAGTTGATGAAATTCGTGTTTCATTAAAGAAATTGATAGATTAGGATCATAGTTTACTATAGATATGCAAAGAGTAGGTAAATCATAATATTTGAACCAACAACAATGAATTTTTACACTTTAAGTTCGAGATGTGCAGCGAGCACTTCTCACTTCATTTTTACAACGCAAAAACAAATATAGTTTATTACTAGAATTAAAATCAACTTTTTGTTACGTATCTATAACAAGCTTAAACTCTATTCTATCTACTGGTTCAAAAATAACTATGTTTCGTCAACTATGTGCAAAGTTATTTGCAAATGAGCAGTTCGTGACCAAAACTGTGTATGCCAAGCATGCATCTGGACAAGGATCAGTTCAGAAATCTTTGAGATCCAGCCCAAAGGGTCTCCTGGAGATGAATAGAGAACTACTTGATACAGAGGGTCTCCCGGGCTAGTTTAGGGAGTCTTTTGGGCAAGTTCAGAAGATCGATACGATCAATTTAAAGAACACTCGGTTCAAGTCCATTGGACAAGGCTTGGAAATCCAGGAGATGATCTCTAGTCTAATTCAGAGACTTTCCAAGGCAAATTCGGATGGATTCAAAGCCAATTTCAGTCCATTTTCAGCTGGGTAAACCCAGAGAATTTAAAGGAAAAGTTCGGAGACCTTCAAGGCAATTCCTATATGTCTGTAGGGCTACACTAGGTATTCTTTTGGGTGTCTTGGAAAACATTAGAGATAAATCTAGGGGACGATCAAGTTAGGCCCAAGAGATTTCTAGCTCAGCTTTAAAGGATATTTAGGGCAAATCCAGAGGGTTTTCATGTTAAATCAAGGAGATTTCCAAATCAACTCTAAAGGTTCTTCAGGACATGTTCCAATGACCTTCAGTGTAAGTACAGAGACCCCTGGGTGGTGCATTAGCAAAGTACTTCCGATGCAAAAATCCCACAAACTCCCTTTCGATTTGCAAATACCCTCCCTGCCCAAATACAACCATACTCACCCAGAGAATGAGTAATAGGGCAACAGCTAAACGAGATTCTTCCGATACGGATAAAATAACATTCTCCGTCTGCTTTCCGATCCACTCGATTAGCCCGAGCTCAGCGAGCGCTTCCATCAGGATGAATAAGGCAGCAAAGAACAGCAGGGTGGACCACTCGACACGGGCAATCACCGATTCGATGTCTTCCCTGCGATTGAAAAAAAAACAATATGCGTGATTAGTAAATGCTGATCCCGTTTGAAAGCGAGTGAGCGATCTTACCTATCAGCAAGGATCAGCAGTAGGACGGCTCCCAGCAAGGCGGTCCAGCCGAGCGAGAGCTTCTGAATATCTGGAGCCGAGTGCAAGAAGAAGAATGTGATCACAAACGCCAGGGTGACGGCGGACTTCACCAGAAGGACCTTGTTCCTGATCGGGTACTGTGAGGATAGATCGATAATCAATGTTGGAAGTCTAAGAAAATTTTCCGGTTTGCAAACCTTGTTCTTCAGATCCTCCAGGGTGGCTTTATATTCCACGGGTACCGAACCACTGACCAGTTTCTTTTTCAGCGAGCGGGACAACTTGTTGACCTTTTTGAGCAGTGTCTCGCGTACCAGATCTTCGTCCTTGGAGTAGGACGACAGCGACGCGGCTGCACGTTGCCAGACGGCGATTTCATGGCGAACCTCCTGAACGTCCTGTGGCTCGGTGAACCGCAGATCGTTGATTGTTTTGAACTTCATGCGCAGTTGGAAGTACGTCGTCACCATTACGATCGCAATCGGGATAGCCATGTGCAGGGTGAAAGTTGCGAAATTGACTCCCTGAAAATTAAAAGGATTTAAGTAATCATGTCCGTAGTTCTTGAGGAATCGGAAACTCACATTCTTCGAGATATAGCTATTAGAGGCGATGATAACGTTTGGCGGGTCGCCAACCGGTGTCAGTGTGCCTCCGACGTTCGAGTAGATTACCATCGACATCAGCACCGGCACCGGATTTAGTTCCATCACCTCACACAGCCTTATAGTGACCGGTGTCATCAGAAGTACGGTAGTGACATTGTCCAGGAATGATGACAGCACGGCCGTGAAGATACACAGACAGTTGATCAGAGGCCACACTCTGCCGTTCGTCACCTGGTAGGCGTACACGGCCAGGAAGTCGAAGATGCCGGTCTCCGAAAGGATCGCGACCATGATCATCATTCCGAACAGCAGAAGCAACGTTTCCACGTCGATCCACGAGATCAACTTCGGCATACTGGGCCGTTCGTCCATGGCCGCTAGGACACCGATAGCCAGCGTGGACGCAAGCATCGCTGCGAAGGTACGGTTCACTATCTCCCAAATGATGAGAACGTACAGTCCTAACAGTACGATCGCAGCGTAGATGACGCCGGTTTCTTTGTCCATCGGTGTCGGGTCGTAGGTGAACTTGACGGGAACGTCGGCATCCAAGTTGCTGGACATGTACACTCGGATGACCGCCTTCCCGCTGGCCACTTTTCGATGGCTCGCAGTGCCGATGTCGAACACGTGTTTGCGTGTGATCTCGTCCATCCGGTCCATCTGCTCGAGTTTGGCCGGGACCGGTACCATCCAGGTGTCGGTTATGTTCTGCGTGGGAAAATTATTAGAGCTAGATAAATTTTGGAAAAGTGCAACACTTACCTCCACATACTTTTCATCGTGCTCCGGCACGAACGTAATGTTGGAGCTATTGCTATTGATGTAGAGCAGCTGCAGGTTCACCGATACGTAATTGCTCGTCATGTTGTGCTGCTGATCGTTGAGGAAGGCACCTTTGAGGTAGATTCCTACCCTGGATGCGGGAGGAGCGTCTGGCAAAATGTACGCTGAAAAGCCAATCATACAATTATCAATGTGGTTTCGGAAAATCGCTCGCGCGCAAAACTCACTTCTGAACCTCCCTTCCGGAACTGACATCTGGCGGGGTTCGAGTTCCTTCTCGTTCTTCGACATAAGGAAGCCGGTAAAAACGAGCCAAACCACCAGCAGCAAGGAAATCTTGACAATTCCAAATATTTTACCCTGCTGGGGGTGTGCATGGCCGTGCATACCGGGCATCGTGACCTCGTGCTCGTCCCCGTCCGCATCCATGGTGGTGTTGGGACCGTTCTTGTCGCCATTCTGCTGATTTTTGCTGCCGGAACGAGATGCTGGGGTGGCCGTCGCTGTCGTCGTTGCCGTCGTCGTCAGTTTACCACTGGCACTGTCCGTCCCATCCTCGTTCTGACTCGGGTTTGTGACTTTGATTGTGATAAACTCCTTACTATTGTCATCACCGTCGTCCACCGAACCGTCCTCGTTCGGCAGCGGATCGTCATCGGGACCTGTTGGGAGGGAGCAGATGACAGGAAGCATTAATCATATGTCACATTCGCTTAACTATAGACTGAGGGCGAAGGTGTTGACTGACTGGTGACGGCTAGGGCCGGGCATGGAAAATTCTACCTCAAAGTCATTAATCACTAAACTCTTATAGATGTGATAGAGACACACACGAGTGATTGATCTCGTTGTGATTCAGATGGATTCGATTCGATAGCTGATCTCAATGGCAGCGATTTGTAGGAATTGCTGAAACGACGACTTGTGTGGGAAAATCGATCAATCACCATACTGCCTCATTTAGGTTTGATAAAAAGTCGGCTTGAGGTAAAGAATGCACACTTTAAATGAAACTCAAGTATCATTGAGGCTGCTGGAATGAGCAATATTTTAATTTGTCGCAACCACATTGGATTAATACACGTGATGGATTCCCAACAAACAATTCACAGTCACAAATAAGCATACACATTGAATAAATGCTGTATAACAGTGTACCATGCTGAATAAAACAAGATGTCGAATTATGTGCTGAAAAAAGCTCATTGAGATCGATAGATGCGCCTTTATTCCGCCGTTTGCTCTGATATGATTAATTTACTTATTAAAAGCTTTATAAACGTTGACTGTCTTCCTGATTCAGAACCAGAAGTTTGATCTAATAACAAACTGAATAAGTGTAATTTTCACATACATTGTCGCTTTAATTCGACTGTTTTCAATTGCTTTAATAAAATGCTTTAGTAGACGTCTTATAAATGTTTTCTAGCTCCATTATTAGATTTCATTGCATTGCTTAACAATATTGCTGTATAAAGGTGAATACAGTCAGCAAAATAGCTCTTATACCACTATGCGTCCATGTTTTAGTTGAATGCTTTGTAAATGCTTTATAAACCACGTATTAGAGTCATTATTCCACAACACTGCCCAAAAACAATTCAGAGTCACAAATAAGCATATAGATTGAATAAATGCTTTATAACAGTGTACAATGCTGAATAAAACGGGTTGTCAAATTATGTGCTCAGAAAACCTTCAACCTGATTCAGAACCAGAAGTTTGATCTAATAACATACTGAATAAGTGTAATTTGCACATACATTGACGCTTTAATCCGACTGTTTCAATTGATTTAATAACATGCTTTATTATACGTCTAATAATTGTTTTCTAGCTCCATTACTAGATTCCATTGCATTGCTTAACAATATTGCTGAATAAAGGTGAATACAGTCAGCATAATAGCTCTTACACCACTATGCGTCCATGTTTTAATTGCATGCTTTATAAATGTTTTACAAACGACGTATTATTCCACAACAGTGCTTCAGGCTAACAACAAAACGAAATTGGTAGCATAGTGGTTACCGTTTCCGCTTTCCAAGTAGAAGGTCGCGAGTTCAATCCCAACCTCAACCCTTATTTATTTATGTTCTACTCCTAATTAATTTAAATCGTAATCATAAATCGTATCACTTACGACAACCAATTCATAGATCTATAGAAAAGAATAGCATCCTTTCCATCGAAATTAGAGATGGAGAGGTAACGTTGGTCAAATGTTAAATAACTATGAATGAATTAATAATTCTCACATCTCCTTCAATTAGTTAGAGTTACGACTGGAAGTGCTGATAGGTTTTCAGATTCAAGCTTTTATTGCTTATTTAGCTGCTCATATGATGTATTCTAGGATAGCTCAGATGGCAAGGCAAGCGGCTGGTGATCGGAAGGTCATGGTTCGAATCCCACGACATGTGTGTGTGTGTGTGTATGTATGTAAAATAAATTCGAAAGAAATAATGACTAACGAGAGAACACAACCCTGCTCCGTGCCGTTCTTATTTTCGGATTAATTATCCCGTAGTTGAATAATTGTTTAATAAAGGTATAATGATGTAATAATTAAACATTATTTCACATGATATTCAAGCGTCTATATACACCTCTATACCATCGCTGTTTAAGGAAGTACAGATGTTTAATAAACGCTGAATAATCAAAAATTTGATCGAATAAGCTCTGTTTACAACTCTTGTAAGTCGAATAAAAGCTTCTCGACATACCTTATTCAACCAAATATTTCGATTTTGTGGTTGAATAAATTCTCCAGATTTGTGTGAACAAAGCCTGAACAGAAGTTATTATTAAAAATAGTACAAGTATTATTAAGCATGCAGTGGAATAAAATCGTCAAGAAGTCGTTTCTTCAATAGGCAATTGTTTGTTGGGTTGTTTAATCGACAAAGGCACAGGCATTTCCGTTTTGTAATGGTTTGTTAAACAACAAATTGAATCCTGTAATTAGCGAGCAATAATTGAGGAAGTCGTATCTATGTTAGATGACTGATTGTAGTGGAGCATTTTATGCATAGTTGACGTAGCTTTTGAGCGAACTTAGAGAATGGAATGTAGAGGGACCAGTATTATCTTGTGAAATACTCAAATGTTGGATGTGGGCTTTTCGTTAACCATGACTTTGGCAAGTAACGTTACGCAAACTTGCCTCATAAATCCGATGAAGCTGTCCCAAAAGTCCTGTAGAGCAGCTCTAAAGCCGTTGAGCTGATAATGTTTTTCATAAGTTGTATGGAGTTGCAGAGAAATTGTGCGAAGCCAATGAAAAGTTACCTCAGAACCCTTCTCGTTTTCAGGAGCATTAATCGCAACATCACAGAAGTCGTACAGATGTGAAAACTCTCAACCAACAATAGAAAAGAGTCTATCAGCTTTTGTAAACAAAACTTTCTAATGCCCTTTCGCGGGAACCGAAGCTCGCCTATCCAAACCAACAACACTTACTTTTGTGCATTTTCTAAACATTTGAACCCATTATTTTTCGACGCATCATTTCAGGTGGCTGTGTTATTGGGCCTCCCTTAGCTCAGTCGGTGAAGGCGCAGCTACAAAGCAAGACCATGCTGGAGGTGGCTGGGTTCAATTCCCGGTCCGGTCTAGGAATTTTTCGAGTTGGAAAATTTCTCGACCTCCCTGGGCACAGAAGTATGATTGGACTTGCCACACAATTATACCTATACAAAAATGGTAAAGGCATCGAAAGCTCTCAAATAATAACTGTGGAAGTGCATCTAGAACACTAAGTTGAGAGCACGCAATAAGCTAATATGCGATATGCAATAAGCTTGAAATGCGAAGAAGAAGAAGAAGAAGAAGTGTTATTGCGCTGAATAGGTCATTTCACCTAAGGTCATTTCTCCGAATAGGTCATTTAGCCGTAAAACAAATCGCCGAATTTCAATTAAAAACTCTCAATTGTACACGGAATATATATAAAAACTACAAGGGACAGCCCTATGGGGTTGTACGCAATGGTGACAGAAACAGAAAATCGATGAAGAGAATCGATCAAAATCACTTGCACCCCTGCTTCCAAGTTTGGTTACAAGTTACAAGTTACCTCTATGTTACAACTCTGGAGAGAATTTTGCGTGGTCGTTGAGGGCGTGTGGTTCTGAATATGGTGATGAGAGTGCAAAATGTTAAGCAGTTGCATCCTCCCTATTTGCACACGCCCGAAAATCGGAGGTGAATGCCACTTCGACTTGTTTCGTCCACTAACAACTCTCTGATGACAGTGTTGGGGAAGCAGCAATGCTTGATCGACATGTTTTGTCTAGAAACCATTCTCTGATGACTGTGTTGGGGAAGCAGCATATGCATGTACGTAATTGGTGGATTTGTTAGTTATTCCGACGCTTTTGGACAATGCTTAACATTTACCACTTTTTGAATAGTTTCTTGTTAAAAGTCGGAAGCATTGCTATCGATGCAAATAAATATTTCTGATCGATTGGTGATGAAATTATTGAAATTGGTCCAGGGGCAGTTGAGTTATTAACGTTCAAAATCTTTCATAATTTCGTTACATGTTTCATTTTTGGTTTTCACAAAGTTTACCCTCATGTAGATATCATTTGACGTAATCCTACGTCAAAAATAAATTAACAACAAGTAAGCTGCTAACTTAGCTGAATAAAGAGGCAATGTCGGCAACGAATAAAATATAATCAAGTGGATTTCTACTTACCAACCAAATGATACCAAATCAGGCATAACATTGATAACGGCACAAAAGCATTTGTAAACAAACATTCTAAGGCCCTTTACACGCGAACCAAAGTACGCCCACGTAAACCAATACCACTATCGGAAAGGTGATAGTTGCCCCTATCCGATGATGTTGTTGGTTTGCGTTTGTTTATGAATGCTTTTGTGCCGTTATCAAATGTTATGCCTGAAGTAACTTATTAGGAAAAATGCTGATTTTTCGGATCGGGTCGGGTCGAATATTTTTCGATAAGGAACAAAATTAACAATTTTTACGAAATTCTAAGACCCACTCTAACTATTTTCTATGGAAATGCTGAATTTTGTTACTGGAGAAATATTATGAGGGTTTTCAATAGAAACTAGGTGAAAACTTTTTTCAGCATGGAAAACGCAAAATTCTCCCTGGCATTCTTCTAAGTATTCTCCTCACAAAGCCTAAGATATTTTAACGGAGTTACCATCGGATTGTAGTCAAAACTCCCTTAAAATTTCTTCAATTCTTCAAGGAATTCCTCAAACAATTCTTTTAAAAGAACTTTTGAATTTTTTCTTCTTCTTTGGTTTGTTTTTCGTCGATCTTGTTTTCCGTACTGAGTAACAATGCTTCCGACGCCAGGAAGGCAGCTCCCACACCTGGACCCTACCATATCGACTCATCAACTCATGGACCGGGGACCAACGGGTTTACTTCCCTCTTCAGAAAATCCCGGTGGCGCCGACTGGGATTGAACCCAGGCATATTAGGGTGAGAGGCAATCACGCTTACCACTACACCACCGGCACCGCTAACTCTTGGAATTAATACCTGAATTTAATTTAAATTCAGCTCAAAATTTCTATGGAATTGTCACTAAAACTCTATTGGGAAATTATCAAGGTCTTGCTTCTTGTAGTTGTAGTAAAAATTCCAAGAGAGTTTCAGAATTAAATTCAGGGATTAATTCCACGAGTTATATTAAAACAAAAATGTGAGTAATTTGTGGTTGTTATTTAAGGGAGTTGTGACGACAATTCGAAGGTAACTCTGTAAGAATTTCTTAGGGTTTGTAAGGAGAACAGTTAGGAGAATACCAAGGTCTTTTTTTGAGGAGAATTCCATGGAGGCTGTGTGGAAAAATCCAGCAGAATTTCCAAGATAATTGGAAGGGAATAACTCCCAACGAATTCCTTGATTTCTTAAAGATAGTTCCAAACAAAATCTTATGTGATTTTCAAGGAACTTTAATCAAATTCTGACTCGAACTCCAAAAGAATTCTGACAAGAGTTCCATGGGCCAGCTCGCTATTAACTGTTGTCGAGGGAAGACGGCTGCAGCAGTTGTATCTCTCGTGGTCGATCACGCAATCGTCAAATTACATATGCACATTAGGGAATGTCGACATTACATTCGCATGCTTCCCAGTGCTCTTTCGAAGCGTATTGCGGTCTCGAATAATTGTGTAAAATTTGAGTGAATTTGGTTATGATCTGGATTTGCGGGAGAAGTGGCGTAGAAATACAGCATTTGATCAAATTCAGTTTCGTCAATGGAAGTGCGAAACCCACATGGGAAATTTATAAAAATGGCAATTAATTCAATATCTCAAAATGCTGTTGAATATGTTGAGATATTTATACATCAAAAGAAAGCTTTTTTATGAAAAATCAAATGCCTAGGGGGTTACTTACGGCACGAATCATTTTCGGGTAGTTTGGGGTGAAAATAACAATTATGCAAATAGTTGAAGATGCTAATTTCAAATAACAGACTGTAGTGGTAATTTTTATACGATAGATGGAGTAGATGAAAGCATAGAGTTGATAGTTCCCGTTAGAGTACGGCAGTGTGAAGATTGTATAGAGATATTAGAATAGCGAACTAGGACAACTTTTAAGGAAGGTACAAATCGGTTTTTTTCATCTCTCTTTACCAAACTCCTCCTTTGGAGAGGGATGGTGAGGGATGCCCCCCCCCCCGCCACCACTGGCAAAAAGAGATGAAAACCGACCCGTTCAAGTACCAACTGTGTGTTTGAAACAGTTCTACCTATTTTTACCGCACTTCAATTGTTATTTGAAGGAAGGCATACAGTCGTAGGTTTGGAAATTGCAACTATTGTTTACCCCTACCCTCTCCAAAGGGGAAGTTTGGTAAAGAGAGATGAAAAAAACCGATTTGTACCTTCCTTAAAAGTTGTCCTAGTTCGCTATTCTAATATCTATATACAATCTTCACACTGCCGTACTCTAACGGAACTATCAACTCTATGCTTTCATCTACTCCATCTATCGTATAAAAATTACCACTACAGTCTGTTATTTGAAATTAGCATCTTCAACTATGTAAATCGTTGACTTCACGTAGAAGTAATACTAAAAACATATAGTCAAAGTAATTATGCAAAGTTTCATACAAATCGGAGATGTCCATAAACTACGTAGACTGTTTTTGGATCCGCTTAGACAATCGTCCATGCAATTTTTTGGGAAATTTGTGTAGACCGAAGCAACTCGCCAAACCCCCATCCATAATCATAAGAAAATTGATTTTTTTCCGCATTCATACGCTCTTAATATCACGCGTGGAATTCGAGCAAAATATCATGCTTGATATTGATTTTACAAGATCCTTTGATATTGTGAGACTATTCATAACGTGTAAAGTTGAATCGACGCAAAAATGATTTCGCTGCACATCGTTTTCTTAGAAAGAGAAGGTATAATAAAGCTATCTCTTTTTTCTCTTCACCGATGGCAGACACGAAGCAATTGCTGCCACCCGTTATCGCAGTTTCGGTTTCGTTCGAGTGTAAAGCAAAAAATCATGAAACTCAATCTCACCACAGTTTGGTGAGATTTGTAAGCTTGATATTCCGAGCTGCGATATCACAGCTTGCAATATCAACCGCAGTTGTTTGCTTGTTGATTTTTGTGTACGAAAATTAAGCGTTATATTGTTCTTTGGTGGGATTAGAATTTTTGATAATTTCCCAACACTGCCCCCATCATTCAAATAACTAATGCTAGTACAGATCGCCAAGTGACAAATTTTATGAATTTCACGACATCCGTATAGTAAAACGGCATAGTTGAGCTTATCGTGCTGATTAAGGGTAAACTTATACTTTACTACTCGCTTTCGTTTCAGTTTACGTAAATACCCCATCAGCAAGGTGCACTTGCCACAAGCCTAAACGATCATTATGAACCTTTCGTATACATTCGATCCGAGGTGATCCTACATCTACGTATCGAGTTGCATTTGTCTGTTTCGTTCTGGGCAAGCGATCGTACTTCGAACTGGCGAGAGATTGAAACAGAAACCGTCTCAATGTGATAATGAGCGGAAGTGTTTCATGCTGGATATTTGCATAAAATAATTGAAGATAATCTTCACTTGGCCCCGGCCGTGGCGGCTGCTGCTGCTTGACATATAACTGTACGAACAAGAAAGTAAGCGGCATGTGCTTTTGAAACAATTGCGGCCGCCGTTACCCGAGCAGGAGAAAATAACTTATTAATACTAAATTCAAGTATGAAAATAGCTTAGCTGGCAACACTGGCTGACATAAGAGGTAACATCAAGCTGACCATTGCATTTGGTCCTAAGTAACATTGACAGATTATCTTCGTCGACTTTCTCTTTGCATCCTCACGACCATGTTAAGACATTCCCAGCTATTTTTAGCTCACAGATCGACGAAAGAAGCTATTATCTATCTTCTAATACGACACACATGACAAGAAACGGTTCTATGTACAAGATATTAACGAAAGATAAAGTCGATGATGAGAATCGATCAATGTTACTTAGGACCTAATGCAATGTTCAGCTCGAAATACCAAAAATAACGCGTCAAAAATGATCTATGAATAACGAAATAATAAATTATTTGTTAATGTGCTATTTAAAATGCCGTCTAATATCATACCAGTCCCATATGGATTTTAATCAGCTTTGAGATAACAACGCTGTCCTCTATCAATTGGCATCTACTTTCATATGATGTGATAAAACTACGGACTTTGATCATGAAAAATGTGAAAACAACATGAAGTCAGTTTGTCCCATCCTTAAATTCAATCGTCCAGATGTGAAGTTAAAATTCTGCTTTTGGAGTTACCATATTTTTCGCTGATATAACATAACATGCAAGCTTCATTGCAACTGATTTTAACTTGAAAAAATATTAATAAATTTACTATGATTTTCCAAATATTTACACGGGAATCGCACTTCGTTCAACTGCCATTTTCTCAATGCCTACTTTTCCATATGAGACTGATATGCGATTATGGGAAGTTTAGGTGTTAGTGTCTAAAAACATTGTCACATTGTGTTATTTTGGTATTTGCATGATATTTTACCAAATATTTCGATAACTGAATAATATCAAAACAAGGTTTTATGCCACACCCACAAGTATACCAACATAAGGTATCATACCACAGATATTCATATGTTATCGGTTTCTGCTCGGGTAGGGTTACTATGTAGGGTTCGGACGGGGCAGATCTCCAGCGGCTTTCGGTAGTTGCTTTCATCCAATCTGCTGCGGTGGGGAAGAGCGCGAGAAAGTGTCCAATCCGAGCAAATGTGTGGACAAATTCATTTGTTGTTTACTTTTCCATTTTAGCGAATGAAACACGGTGGATTTTGGACCGGTTGACGTTGTCGGAGGGCTGCTGGCTGGATGATCGCGGTCCAAAAATAAATCCGTGCGTTGATGATGGAGGTGCGCGGTGATTCACGGCCAAACTAGTCGTCGTCAGTTAGTATGGTGGGTACTGGGGGATAATTTACGCGGTAAATGTCACGCAATCAGAGGCAAGCGAGCGCGTGAGTAAATTGCATCGGGAAACGTACGAATTTATGATGCTGATCGTGGGACAACCATGTGGAGGAATCACGTACAGAAATTTGTGAACTTCAGTCAATGTATCGCTGCCATTAGAAATTCTGTTTTGTGTACGTTCTCAGCTCGCAAAATAAAAATCAGAACATCAATGCACAGCATAGGATAGGATATCTTTATTAGAGAGCTTTCCAGCCATCGGCTGGTTCATCTCTTACATCAATGTACAGTTGGTACATCAGATTGCATAATAAATATCACTTCAACATCCATTTGCATTCACGTCATAAGTATGAACAGGGTAATGCTCATATTACTTTTAATTGGCAAATCGGACTCCTATTCATCGCTAGTCACACGATAGACACCGCTGACCAATAGGGGATAACAGTCCATAGGGTAAAGTGGCCCCACGTGGTTTTCCGTTGCAGTCCCGTTTTAATTCTAGGATTTTATTTGCCAGAATGCTAGTTCAAGTATTGAACTAACAAGTCTGCTATTCAAATTCACAAATAGACAATCGGAAAGCACGGGGCCATTTTACCCCAGGGTTGCGTTTAGTTCCACCCTACCCTATTAGTTTCACTTGATCCGAGTTAACGTTCTATTTTACGAGCTCTATGATTCTGCTTTTACGACGCTCCCGAGCGTTAATTAGTGAAAATTGAGCACAATTTTTCATTCATAAATGCTCACGCTACCGCGCCCAGTGCTGCGGTGGAGGTGACACATGCCACTGATCTCTGATCTCCGCTTCAGCGTATTTAAATGTGCACATCTTATCGCTAATTGCGACTCTTTTCTTCAAACGTTCACCAGCCATTCATTGAGAAGTGATTCATCTGGCACCCGTGTCATCTTCATCATCCCGGAATGGTGATGGCTGATGAACAGCAGCAACTTTGCTAATCAATAAATTAATTTCCTCCAGTAACCTTGGTCCTTCTGCTCTAGCAAGTACAGCCAAAGTTGGTTGCGCTGATGCGAAAATAGAACTCTATTTCCATTTTACACATACCTCAGTCCTAGAACCCACCACCTCAACGTTCCCCCAAGTATTTCAACTTTTTTCCCGATACTAACAACAACTCTTCATCGACATTTCAAAAGGGCGAAACTGCTTTTGTAAACAATGACATGCAAACTAACAACACTATCAAGTTGGGAAATTTTTCCTCTACCAGTTGGTATGGTTGGTTAGTTTGCGGGAGTGTATGTTTACAGAAGCAGTTTCGCCCCAATGAAATGTTGGCACCGAACTGTCAGCAGCGAGGAGTGACGGTAAAAATAGATGATAACAGTGGCATTCCCCCAGTCCCTCCTCAGTGCAATAAAACCAATACCCATCAGATACCAGGTTATGACCAACCGAGCGACCGAGACGACGGATGGATGGTTTGTGGTGGTCACATGTTGCCTGATCCTGGCTCAGTGTTGCTGAGAGGAAAATCGATCTTTATTTTTGGCCCGATCGAGACACACACTGCGTCTCTCTGGTACCCGGGTAGAGGTGAATAACAAAACCTCTCTCATAGCGGCCACTCAATTGAAAAAAAAAAAAAACAGCGGGAAATTGGTTGCAGTCTTTAAATATATTAGTATATAGGATGTCCTAGAAAGTACAAGCACACCTTCAACTCGACGCCATTTCTACCCCGATGAAGTTTATCAGCTGTTCATCGATGTGCGTTGTTGTTTACTTATTGCTCAACAACTTTGTGTGCGCGAAGTGCATTTTTACAAAATCATCAAAATGCGAGTCATTTCCCCGGAAAAGCGCAAACAGATCGTGCACAAATGTTACACTATTTCCAACCTATCAGTAAGGGATGGTGAAAATGGTGGAAGTAAGTATCGGAGCAGTCCAAACTGTCATCCGGAAGTTCGGTAAAGAATCTAACTTCGACCACACATCGAAATCTGGCCGTAAACCGGGACCGGTGGACCGAAAAGTGGACCAAAAGATCACCAAGCTTTCGTCCAACGTGCCAAGGCAAGAAACGGGTTGAAAACGTTCAAGAAGCAGAAGAAGCCGGAACGGAGTCAGAAACAAGCCGCATCCGTCAAACCGAGGGCTCGGAAGCTATATGATAGCTTGCTGTGTGGAAAATTGGCGTGTGTTATCATGGACGATGGACGACGACAAGACGCTTCCGGTAGACCAATACCAACCGGTGGAAACTAACGATTTTAAATTGGCTCACTACTTGACTAGCCTATTGGTCCCAAGCAAATCGATTAACGTACCCCATTCTAGTCGAAATTCTAGTACTGCACAATGTTTGTTTTGATTCGCTATGCAAGTTTGACAGATTAAATGAGGGGTTCGTAGATTTTCCTATGTTTCGAGGGGTGCATCGATTAGCTTGGGACCGAAGACAGTATCAGAGCTGAGCCAAGAAGTTGAGCACGTTTCTTCGAGACCTTCTGGTCTTAGAGTTACCTCTATGCCAATACTACACAGTCCGTGATGGTCAGGAAGTTGACGGTGCCGATAAGTACATTTTTACAGAAAAATTTGGCAAGAAGGCCATGGTTTGTCAAGCGATATGTGAGTGTGGCAAGCTGTCAAAGCCATTTGTGACGAAGGCGACGATGAACACTGAAATTTACGTTCGGCGTTTAAATCGGCGTCTGCGGCCCATGATCCGTCAACATGATGGCCCAGTACTATTTTGGTCCGATTTGGTGTCAATGCGCTACTCGAAAGATACGGTAGCTTGGTACAAGGCAAACAATGTGCAATGTGTGTTCCCCAATTTTAATAGTAAAAATTTGCTATTGATTTGATATTCTCGGCCACTAGGGTAGTGTACTCTGGCTGACCACATCGCACCAGGTCATAAATCGTACAAGAACGGAGTGAGTAAATACAAGTTGACGGCTGGTTGAATGGTCTACTAGCGCAAAGCGCACATTCACAAAATTATTGTGGCATCCTATAGCATCCCACCTATAGATAGGACAGAGGAAAATACAATCAAGTCAAGGTTCGATCTGATGATGTTGTGAGAGAAAGTGACAACCGGTGTTGATGGCAGTTGGTTTGAGTTTACGTGCTTTTGTTTATGCCTTGACAATGACCTTTGGACGTATTCCCTATTGACGGTGATGGTAAATATTTGACATTTCGATGAGAGTTAATTTCTCACGTAAACATCATTGAAGGAGATGTAGCCTGTAGTTTTTGTTAGGTTATTGTAGCCAGATTTTTTGGAATTCTCCTCGGTATAACCAACAATCAATACGAAACTAACGATTTTAAATTGGCTCACTACTTGACTAGCCTATCGGTCCCAAGCAAACGATTAACGTACCCCATTCTAGTCGAAATTCTAGTACTACGCAATGTTTGTTTTGATTTGCTATGAAAGTTTGACAGATAAAATGAGGGGTTATTGGTTTTTCCTATGTTTCGAGGGGTGAATCAATTAGCTTGGGACCGAAGAGAGTACCAGAGCTGAGCCAAAAACTTGAGCACGTTTCTTCGGGACCTTCTGGTCTTAGAGTTACCTCTATGGTATTACCATAGAGGTAACTCTAAGACCACTGGGTCCCGAAGAAAATCATTATTATTTTTGGCTCACTCAGTACCAGAACAACGGTCCCAAGCAGTCCCAAGCTATTTCACTCACCCCTGCATGTTCTGCATGAATCCACACACCCCTGATGTTATCTGTCAAACTTTCATAGCGAATCAAAACAAACATAGTGTAGTAATAGAATTTCAACTAGAATAGGGTACGTTAATCGTTTGCTTGGGACCAATAGGCTACTAAAGTGGTGAGCCAATTTAAAATCGTTAGTTTCGTATTGATTGTTGGTATTACCATAGAGGTAACTCTAAGTAGAAGGTCCCGAAGAAACGAGCTCAACTTTTTGACTCAGCTCTGGTACTCTCTTAGATCGCAAGCTAATCGATGCACCCCTCGAAACATAGGAAAATCCACGAACCTCTCATTTTATCAGTCAAATTTTCATAGCGAACCAAAACAAACATAGTGTAGTACTAGAATGTCGACTGGAATGGGGCACGTTGATCGATTTGCTTAGGACCAATAGGCTAGTCAAGTAGTGAGCCAATTTAGAATCGTTGGTTTCCACTGGTTAGTATTACCTTAGAATTCAACTCTATGACATTACTCCGAATGTCACTACCCTGAATTCCATTGCCCCGAATGACCCATTATTGTTACCCAGAATTTCAAAATAAATATCTTTTTTTTTATTAAAGTATTCAGTATCCAGTTACAGTTATATTAGGTGAGTTCCAGTTCCAGTTATTCTAGGTACTATTGAGGCCATTTCCACTTGTTAGAAACCTTTTAATGCTGCATGCATTCCACAACCAATTCGCTTTTCAAGGCAAGGCAAACAAGATAGGGCTGCCACCCAGCTGGGTTTAGCCAAGGGGTAAGTCACCCAGCACATTGTGCCAACATTAGATTCGGCACATCCATTGGCATACCTCCGGCATTCATTGGGCACACCTTCGGCACAATCTCGTACACTGAGGTAAATACACCTAAGAATTTCATTTTCCCAAACCGAGTGGTCAACAAACGGGCCCCCTCAACGTCCATTTTCCGGTTCCAGTCTGCTCCGATTTATTTTTTTGCCAACATTATTTTTCATAAGGCAAATCAATGAACTTCACACTCATTTCTTATGGCTAAAATTCAAGTGTTTCTTATGGAATTCTTACGTTATTTTGCCTGCGTGTGGGCATTGGATTGTTGTAAATAAAATGGGAGCACTGCTGGATAACAGTCATTGAAGTTTATACAACATTACGTGCTGTTTGACTGTATATTCAGGAACATCCTCTAATTGAATATACCAGAGGAACTCAGACCAGCATTTCACTTATAGATCTAAATACGAAATGTAGGTTTTAGAGTGGGCTCAAGAGAAAGAGGCAGTTATTTAGACCCCATTAGCACCCTTAATTCAAATAATGATACAACTCGCACAAAACAAACTACAGAAGTCTATTCATCATCCTCTATAGTCAGTCTCCAACAATGTTCCACAATGGTTTCATCTCTTTCCGGCCGCTGATAGACCGTTGTTTTTCACAGCACGATAGGCTAGGTTTCTGGTCTGCCTTTGAGGGCATTATAAAACGCTAAAACACAGAACTTTTTTAATCATCCTATGAACATAAAACACCAACACCCGACACTTCCCGCGTCATCCTCAATCTGATTTATCGTTGCTATTTCAAACTAAAACATTCAAGGTGTCAGAAATACCGGGTTGCCGGGATGGGTATTTGACTAACAATCGCAGCTTGCTCTATGACCGGCACAATCGGTACACCTGCGGTACACTTTCGGCACACTGACAAAAAAGATCACCCAAGATTGGTGTGCGGAGTGACCTACCCCTTGAGTTTAGCTCATTAGCGACAAAATTTACCCTTTTATTGCGTATTTGTCACCTGTGAGCAACTGTTAACAATTGAAAATAAATAATGGGTACTAGTTACTCATTAAATTGTTAAAACATTTAGCCATTAATGAGTTAAGCCACTTGTCTTCAAAATGGCTGCAATTTTACTTATTAATGAGTACTAAAAATTAACGTGTATGCTACTCATATTCTGCAATTCTTGAGCTACGTTTAATGAATTGGGTTCTTTAATTTAGAAAAGTTTATCGATTTTTATACATCATCTGAAAGAATTTCGTTTTCTGAGCACAACGATATTTTTTTCGAACCTATAGACATTTAGATTTTTAATTCAATATTTATTTTTTTTTTTATTATTTTAGTTGTTATTTTGCAACTTCACTGTTTGTGTGTGTATTCCCTCTAACCCCCACTGGCCGGCAGCGCTATTATGGAAGAACTATCTCTACAATGTCGTATTTATGGTCATTGTAGACAGCTTTAATCTGGGAGTTAGAAAGAGATAGCTCTATTGCAGATCCAGCAACCCATTTCAGAATGTCTGGAGAGTCACGCCAATTCCGAGGTTACATTCACTTACAATAAGCCCCGCATGTATGCATCACCATTATCAAATGGATATTGGTCTTACATACACGCTTCCAGGTCCGAATTTATTCTTTTCAAACCTGGCACGTATTTAGTTTATGTTTTTTTTAACTGTAAAATGTATTTGGACTGGTCTCACCATGTTAATTAGATCCTCCAATCCATGGGTTCCGTAATTTTGAATTTCTCTAAGCTTTGCATCTCATTTCGTGATGCACCTTTGTCATAATACTTTGCGTGTAATCCTTTCCCTAGGAACAGTTCGGGGCCACCAACTGCCACCCGTCCAGTCTTGGGCGTATCCAGCGAGGCATCTTTCATATTGCTCGCAATCTCCGGCACCGGCGAGAGACCATCAGCCGAGCACTTTTGCAAGCGGAAAAATTGCTGATTCACGGCAACGTCGGCCACCGAATCACCACCAAAACTCGCGACGGACACATTATCAACACGTTCCCGGGCTAATTCACCAGCCGGAGCGATCTCTCAATAGAACTACACGCCGAAAGTGTAGCATCCGAACTCGGAGAACCGGGCCCCCAGGAGGCAATGAAAATCGACACCGAATAATGGAACTGAATCTGCGTTGTATATTTTGGAGGTTCGATTCAAGTTCAACCGAGCTACTCAAGGCAAACACAGGCAAAACACGATACACCTATCACTAAATGATAACTTTATGAATACTTGCAACTAAATTTCAGCACACAAATTAACAAATTTAAAGCCAAAATGTGATTAATTCACTTACAAAAAATATGCAGCAAAAGAAAAGCACGTCAGTTTTCAAGCGCGGCCTACTGCGATATTCAAACAATAACTTCACTGTTTGACACTAAACTAACAAATTGATAGCTCGCTTCCATACAAAGTCTCACCGAGGGGCGCCAAGATCGGGATTTTTGCTAATGCAATCGCAATTATTTGAAATAGTTTCAGTGTACCAAAAATGTTGAAATTTTGGATTTTGATTCCATTTTCAATGCAGATTACGAATATGCATTTACCTTAATACCCTTAAACAAACAACTCAAATTTCGCTTGCTCAGAGCATGAGTAGCTCCACTTTTTACCCAAATGAGCAGCTAGCGCTAGTTAATTTTGAGTTATTAGCAGCGGTCGTGTGGACTGCCATAAAATCTCCTCAGAATGCTTTTGGAATCCTCCTCAGAAATCTATCCAGTTATCTCATTTCGCTAGAAATTCTGCTTTTAATTTTCTCGGAACTCTCTTCACAATTCCTTTGGAAACTATGTTCCGCTCTGGTTTGCAATCATTCCCTGGATTCGCTTTGATATATTCTCTGAATTTCTTTGGAATTCTTAGAAAGCATCTGGATTTTTTCCACAATCCCCATGAAATTCTCTGAAGTTTACTAAAAACTCTCTGAACGCTGAACATGTTGGAAATTTCTTATGTTTCGATACTCACTAATTCTCTCAAAAGCTCTCAGAACCTGTCAAAACCAAAGGAGTTCATATTAGCTCAGAATGTCTCCACAGACATCCAGAGGAAGTTTTGAGAAGCTTGATGCTAAATAATAATAATAGTAATTCTGAGCAGAATTTCAATATATTTCCGAGTTGAATTGCACTGGAAATCAAAGAAAAATTCATGTGAACTTTAAATAGAATTATAAGGGAATTACAGAGATTCTTGAGATCAGAATCATAAAAAAACCGAAAAAAAAACTTAGGGTGAATCACTGTAGAAACCTTATTTCTGAATGATCCTACTATCAACTTGAAATTTCAAGAGCACAAATATAGGGTCCCAAAAACCAGGGGCCTGGCTGGCGGCCATGTTTTTGATGCTATCATCAGCCCTTGTCTTTCTGCTAATAACTCGATTTTCCGTCCCTTTCCACCAAGTATACGTCAGGCGGGCCGTATTTAAATAAGGCCCGTAAGGCCCGTGATGTTGCCTACTGTCAAACGTATAAAGGATTGATATAGGGTTGCCAGCCCCCTGCAAAAAAACACAACAATGAAACTGGAACTCCACGTTTGCTGCAATGGCAGTACCATCAAAAATCAACTACATACATCCGAACATTTGTTTATCTCAAATCGAAGGAAGACATTCCGCGTAACTACCATAAATCGGCCTAGTTTATGTTGATCTTCATCAAGCTTCGTCTACAATTTGGACTTCTAGATCAACACATGTCAGGCAGCCTTCAGGTAAAATTGGCTAAACTTGATGAGTTCACCTTTTTGTGGTGCGTTACTGGTATAAGATCTACCACCGAACCCTAGTCGTGCAACTTCAAACTTTCCAGTAATCAAAGGATCATATTTTAGTCCTTGTTACTTTTTATGACTTGATAATAGTGACAAGGCTCGGGTTTTGCATTTCTATATTGTATATTACAAATAAAAAAATATTGTTTATATTCATGGATTTCACATAATCCTTTTCCCTTTGTCCTTCTCCTTTTGCTTTCCCTCTTCTCTTTTCAGAAAGCGAGTAATGGCGCTATAGCCATAAGTCATAAAAGGCTAGGACAAGAGTATGAAGAAAATGGAGCATCAGTTAACCTTTCTAGCTTTGATGCTTCCAACGACAAACTAATCATATAATTACAAAAATCGGAACGTACGGTACGAGATGTTCACGTTTCATCCATTTATTGGATTCTGAAGCATCGTGTTTAAATCTGCGATATAAACAGGCCCGATGATTTCTGAATCATCTTGTCCCTTAAATGCTGCACAGTAGGCCTGGCCGTTTTGATATGTTTGACGCATCTTCGATGTGAAACATATATCAAATAGACAAAAAAAAATGGCCGATGTCACAGTAGTTTCCCCTCCCCCCAAAGCATTGTAGCTACGTAGCTGAAAGATAGCCCCTCATACAAAAATCAAAGACTGGCGTTTTTAAGATACGTTGAAATTTGCCTTAACAAGCGCTTTGTTCTTAATAACACTAGTTTACTTATTCTCGCAAAACCGCTACTAAGCAATACTGTTTAACCGGCTTTCTCTATCAAGAGATTAATTTTCCTCATAATTTGTATCCGTCCTGCTCGCACTTGTTCGATTGAACGTCATAAAACTCTATAAACTCTCTTCTTGATGTGTTGTCTTCGGTTCATCTTCCAAAATTAATTATTTATTTTTTCACTCTCTATTTACACGCACAAACTAAACCAGCAAATCAATCAATTCCCTACTACTCAAGTTGGCCCGTTCTACCGCAAACGGCTGCCAGCGTTTTCAATCCACAGATCAAAACAAACACATTACCACTCATCTACCACCTCCTCTCCGTCCATCACCAGCGGTTTATTGCCACCAGCTGGGTGGGTAGCTAAACGGTGGTGTTTCTCCGGTTTTTTCTTTTTTCCACAGCAGACCTAGCTCAAGTACGTACCTAACATAGAAAAACCAAAATTGATCCAGACGAAAATCGATATTGCGTCACCGGCCAGTGGCGCCTCCTCCCATGGTGTGTCTGTGGTCGCCGGGTTGATTTGGGGGGTAGGAGAGACCAAGTGAAACGTGCTCAGAAATGCTAAAAGCGGAAACGACTCGAGTTCACGGAGAAAGGTCAATGTCAGCTTACTGAGGAAGCGCAGATTTGGTTGAATTTTGGCGAAAAATATCCAGTGTAATTTATCAATTGTGTAATAGCTTATCACACTCGCGGTAGCACCCAACGAGAGATGCTAGTTGCACAGCATTCACAATTGATTTATTGCTGAATAAATTGTATGCTAATTGTTTTCGTCTTCGCGTCCGTACAAAGGCTAGACCAAGGTGGTTTCATATCAAGGCAACATTACCGAATGATTTATAGATGCTCATCGCATCGTTGATTGGTGTATCCCTTACGGCGGTATCCGAGATGGATCGAGAACGAGCGTGTCGCTTGCTGCCTGCTCAGTGTCATATTCGTTTGATTTCGCCATAATCACCGGGGCTGTGATTTGGAGCGATTCTCGTCGTCACACGGACTGGCCGGCCACACATCATCATCACCCTCACTCAGACGATTTAAGACGCTTTTTGCAGGAAATTGAACATTTCACTATTTGCAATACCAATTGAGCAGGAGCTGGAGCTGGAGCGCAAAATTCAGGCCTGTTCATTCCAAGAAACAGAACAAATTGAAGCACGTATAATTTACAACAATTTGTTTGCAGATAAGTTTGACAGCTTAATGGAAGCTGAATGAGGCTGATTTCGCATCTCTGTAAGGTCCAAGATCAAGCTGACTACTTTGGTAGAATCATCTTTTGAAATCCTGTCAATCGCGCAGTTTTTGCTTTTGATCCAATGATGTTTTAAGGTTCAGTAAAGACCCAGGAGAGCTTCCTCAAGGATTAGAGAGGGTGGGATTAAAGATTGTTGCTCGTGGGTCTGCAAAACACTGCACTTGGACGAGTCGGGTGAACTTGATGGATTCAAATATTGGTCCGGTAGATATAAGGGCAAATGCACTTATATTACAGTGGAGACCCAGCGGACTTCAAAGGCAAGTTTGATAAATTTGATGTAGGTACCCAAGTTACCAAGAAGCTAAACAAAAGGCTGGTATATCATACTGTTCAAAAAATCATGGCTAATACATAATTCAGAACTTTATATAAGCCTTATATTTTTCCTGAATTTTGACGCATCTTATGCGACGTGGTACCTACTCTCAATTTAGTTAGAGAGCTTTCCACACCAACCAATGTATTAATTTGTATATTGTGTGGCATGCACAATGATACTCTATGTTCAGGGAAGTCGTGAAAATTTCCAAACGAATTCACTGCCTACGGTTTGGTAATACGGTGCCATGTTGGCTGGCTACTTGGTTACTTGGGTAGGACGCCTCGAGATCCTCGATAATGGGTCGTGGATTATACAAAAAAAAATAGAGTGGTGAGCAGATTCAGAGAGGCTTTTCAGTAAATCGCATATAGTAGTTTCCTTTAACCAGCAAATTTTTATTGAGAATATGCAATTTACTCAAAAATAACATATTGGGCTGAACTATATCGTTGGGTCGAATCTCTCGTTCCTGTTTTGACAACAATGCAAGGGAGAGGCTGAACTCAAAATTAAGTAAAAAGTAAGGGTTTAAAATGTGCACCCTAAGTAGATTGGTGTTATATATGGTGAAAATAAGTGTATTCCAGGTTGTTAGAATTGGTTGGAGAAGCCATTCATGTTAGTTTGTTGGTGATTATCGTACGGAGCCGGGATCCGTGCACGTGGGGAATGCTTCGGGGCCCATCTGGTTTATGCAGAATCTATGCAATTTATATGAGTATGAACGAAGACAACATATCAAGAAGACTGGCAACTTTGCCTGAATCCGAGCGACATACACTGTAGCGCTGTGCTCGAGCGAAGGTGGAAACAATGCATAGAAAAATGAGCAAATGCACAAACCTTTCTTCTGAGGATGGAACCTTTGCTATCCAAATCACTCGGATCATTTACCTTTGAGCGACAGATGACGCGATTGTGTCTGTCTCATGCCAGTCGTTTGAAAAAATGGAAGACTTTACAGTCTTCTTATATTCGGTATGAACGAGGTGGTGCAATTTTAATTCATATAGTGTTTAAATCCGCACCATTGATCATGGATAAATTTGGTAAGTTTATTCCAGTTGATAAATATTTTAATAAATTTATTATAACTGTTATTGATTCCCTTTTGCTACCTGTCGGGATAACCTCGATCATACGTAATCTATTGTTCGGTTGGTACGGTTAAGTATGTGTGATGAGTTATGTTTTTGTTTTTTGTTGAGACATGATTCGTTTTGAGGGAAAACATAGATGCCACGATCGCGATCGAACATACAGGCTTGGTACTTTTCCAATTAGATTTAGTTTTTTTTTTATGGAAAAGTTGACTTATACTAACTGTTTTTTCATAGCTTCATGCGTCCCTGAGTGATCGTCGGTAGCAGTTGGTTTGTTTCGATGTAAGAGGCTCGGTTGTATAGTGAAAACCGTTTTTGCATACTTAGTAGAAGATACAGGAGTTGATAGGGTCAAATCCTCGCATCATTTACTTAGCATGCGTTTTAAGATCCCGTTACTTTCCAAAGAGAATTCAGGTCAAATTCATACTTCCTACTAACAAAAACTTTTTTTGAGTGAGCAGTTGCAGAGGTATACTCGGTTTACCTCGGAAATAACATTTCTCTCCCGTATGATCGTTAGAACTTTGGCAGCACTAATAACGATCTTGAAAGTACTGGTTCATCAGACTCAGCTATCAGTGTTCATGCTCTCTACTTATGCTGACATTGCTTGCTCGTCATGATTTACGGATGCAGTTGCCGTCGTCGGATTTGAATGGTTATAGCACCAATTTGATCATAAGTTGTGTGTTGTAATATAATGGCCTTTGACAGCCATTTTTGATTAGTGAGCAGCCAATCATGGAATCAAACCCAGGTACCATCATAGTAAGAATGTGGAAGCAATGCATAGTGAAATTGGTCGTCGTCGTCGTCGTCAGTGCAGGATTTGAATTGTTACCGTTTTTGCTATTTAAGGAGAAAATTATAGGTCCTCAAGCCCCTGCATATTCAAGATTCGTTAGTCGCATTCGTTCTTAATTTGAACCCATTCAGGGTACCGTTTGCCAAAATAAACCCTGCTACAAACCCGACCTTTCCAACATCTCAGCGAGTTCTCGTAGATGGGAAGAGGATTCAACCGCATCAGATTAATCATGCGCTAGAACTTCTATTTACACTATATTCATAAACTTCGAAAATTTCAGAAACTGTCGGAACCTAAGGAGCCTGCGAAGCTAAATAATAGATTAGGATCAGAGATTAGGGTACTACTGGAACGCTCTGAAGGATTTCGGAAATTCTTGGAGTCCCAGAAATTTCAGAAGTTGTGGATTTGACAGACAGAGTGTAGTACGAAATACTAATTATTATTTCAAGCTCAACTCTGCCTGCTACAGTAGGGTCTCTGGAGTTCTTGAGCAAGAATCTCTGGAGTTTTCTATATATAGTACCAAGAATTAAGAATATTCTCGTGATTCTAGGTTTCTAAAGTTCCGATAACCTTAGGATTTTCCGAAGTTTTAGGAGTTTTCGAAAAAGCTATATATTGCCACGCAGGACCTAGTCGGATGGAAGAATCTTCCATTCACCTATATTCATAGAACTTAAAAACTCCGGAGACGAACCAGCCCAGGACTGAAAGTCTCCTTAATAAAGATATAGAAAAAATAGAACTTAAAATCCTATGATTTTTTCCTGTAACAAACCAAGTCAAATAGGAAAACCAAAATTATTTTTTGACTCGACCTTCTGCGATTTGCATGATATTTTGCAGAATTGTTTGTTATAGTCAATCATTTACATTTGTGCTGTACAGGGTGTCTGCAAATTATCCGTACAGACTTTGTCAGCATGCCTCTATAGAACCAAACGGATTAAACTAAGCATTGCTAGATGCTTTAATATCTTGACCTATTGTCGTTATACGCAGTAAATTTGGTAAAGTTTTGCGCGGAATAGTTTGCGCGAAGCTGTTGTTAAACTTTTTCGTCAATGAAAAACTGTGTCAGAGATTGCAAAGACGGTGAATATGGCGAAATCTACTGTAAGTGACTCAATGAAACGATTCGTGGAGCTTGGAACGCTAGAGGACCGCGTCAGGAGAGGAAAAAACGCACCATTCGGACTCCACAAATGCGCGAGACAATCCAGCGACGAATCAAACAAAATTCAACAATCCGAAAGTTGGCGAAATCACTTTCTTCTGCTGCTGCCATAGTTCATGATGACTTGAAGCTTAAATCAGATAAACTTTGCAAAAACCACTACTGGAATGACATCATGAAAACTTTTTTTTTTTTCCTTTATTAACGAGACTTTCAGCCTTAGGCTGGTTTATCTCTATAGACCATGAAAACAAATCGGTTCAAAAATGTTAAGGTTCTTCTGAACCGGTTGTCCGAGGGCCACCATCAGTTCCAATGCTGTTTACCGATGCAAAAAATTTCACTATCGAGCAGCAACCACCAGAATAATCAACAGTTGCTTCCTGATACTTCTAAAAATCGAGGAACTATTTCAAGGAGTCATCATCCCGGTTCCGTCATGGTTTGGGCTGGAATAACTCACACCGGCAAAACCCCGTTGGTCTTCATAGACAAAGGGGTAAAAGTGAAGCAAGCTGTTGACTGACTCAGTAGCTCCCTGGGCATCACAGCGAACGCCTTTTTCGGAGCTTTTTGGCGAAAGAGGAATGGACTTCCAACTCACCGGATTTGAATCCAATGGACCATTCGGTATGGTCTATCTTGGAGTCAAGAGCCTGCAGAACCCCACATAAATCACTGGAACATTTGAAAGCATCTCTTCTAAATGTTTGGGAAGAAATATCTGAAGAAGAACTTGCGGCCATCGTGGATAACTGCCCGAAACGTTTGAAGGCGTTTATCTCAGCACGGGGCGGCCATTTTGAAATGAACAAATAAGACTGTTTTCTTCTATACACATTGCTATAATAAACAATGTATATTGATTTTTTTACTTGTCAATAAAGGTCATATCAATACAATTTTTTTTGTGCGGAATAAATTCGAACACCCTGTATTTCAGCCATTTTGGATCTTGCAAACATTTTCAAAATGGCGTATTTGACTTTTTTTAAATAAATCGTAGCCTGAAAATGTCATTTTCAATCGAAATGACGGGTTATACAAAATTGTATAGTAAAATAAAGTCTTTCTTGATAAAATATAGACGGTAATTTTTTTTTTAATTTTTAGTTTAAATTCCAAGAAAGTGATCAAAACTTCAATCATTCAAAACGTCCTTGTTCAGCATTTATAGTTTTTGAAGTATCGAAAACATTGGGACAGTTCAAAATTTGCGAAAATCGTAGAACAAGAACATTTGGTTGAACATTTAGCTGAATTTTTGAGCTTTCTGTATAATATTTTGTAATTTTTATACAGAACACGATTTGAAAGGTCTAAGAAATTGTTGTCTGTGCAAAACTGAGAAAGAAAGCGTAGTTAAAACAAAATTGCCACAAATTCTTGTTAAACGATTTTTGTCAATTTTTAACCCGTAAAAGCCCGGGACAAACTTTTTAATAAAATTTTTTTGTATCATAGAGATTTCATGGCCGATTAAATCATTTTTTTTAACATAATTCCGGAGAGTAATTCTTACATCTGTTGGGTAGTACGTCCCCCAGGCCGCTTCCCTATTTGATAACTATTCAAGAATGTGTTGGCACGGGAGTGTTTTTTTCAATTTTACTTATCATTGCGACCACATAATAATTTTTACGTGGTACTCCAGGAAATTATAGAGAACAATCATAATACCACATGTCTACTATGGAATCGGCTCCGTGTGTTCCGGATAATGGTTCCATATGGTCAAATTTATGATCTACCATAACCATATCATGCGACCTATCAAATCACATCTATTCGACGCAATATGACCGATAGCACTCAAAACAACAACCGTACAGCCATATGGCCATCGTAGAACCGGTTTCAGATATTTCGGATTATGGTTCCATATGGTCAAATTTTAAATCTCTCATACATAACCATATCAAGCGACATATTAAATCACATCTACTCGACGAAATATGACCAATGACACTCAAAACAACAACCACGGTATCATATGGTCACCGTAGAACCAGTTCTGAAAACGAAAACCATACACCCATATGGCCACTCTAGAACCGGTTCTGCATTATGGTTCCGTGTGGTAAATTTAGTTATCTTTCGGAATCATAACAAGTGACATATCAAATCCCACATATTCGACGAAATATGGCCAACGGCTCTCAAAGCGAAAACCATATAGCCGTATGTCCACCGTAGAACCGGTTTCGGGAATTCCATATTATGGTTCATCGTGGTAAAATTTGATTTTTCTGATAACCGACATATCAAATCACATCTAATCGACAAACTATTACCAATAGCTCTAACAATCAATAACAGAGCCTTATGGCCACCATAGAACCGGTTCCAGATATCCCGAATTATGGCTCCACATGGTCAAATTCGTTATCTATCATTGCCATATCAAATCACATCTACTCAACGAAATATAGTCAATAGACTGATGCAAAATTTGACTTTTTCGCTTCACAGTGCTTAAATGGTTTCAAATCGGGTGCTGATTAGCCTCCCAAAGTTAAAAATCATTTGGTTAGAAACAGACTTCGCACAAGCCATTTGAAGTTAACATGTAAATTACTATAGGAAATCTCAACTTTTTGTTCATTGCCTTCTAGTCTTTTTCCTTATTGATCTGCGAAACAGTTCGATAGCTATTCTTATAGAAAATTTTCTCAGCTACAACTTTGCTCAAAATCGTTTCTATGTAAAACGAGACAGGAAAATTATTTAAGAGATTGGTGAACTTATGACATGATCAAGCAGCTGCTCTGTAGGCAACACTGTATTTGGCAGTGTGACATAGTAGCCATGATTTTTGTGTCCTATTCAACGCCCCAGAAACACCAATGTTGCCTGCTGAGCAGTTGATTGAGCATGATCATAAGACATCAGCGCATTGAACCATTGATAACATTCGATCCTTGCATTTAATGAAAAAGTAGTTTTCAGCAAAGTTGTAGCTGGGAAAATTTCCTACAAGTACAGTTGAAAGTTTTTGAAGCAGATTGATATGGTGAATTATTAGATAGACATGAACAAAAATCTTGGTTTTACCATAGTAATTCCCATACAAACTTCAAATGGTTTGCGCCATCTCAGTTTCTCACCATATGGGTTCAAATTTTGAGAGGTTAGTCAGGATCCGATTTGGAATCGTTTAAGTACTGTGGAGCGAAAATTTCAAGTTTTGCATCACTCTAATGGTCAATGGCACTCAAAACAAAATTCATTGAGCCATATGACCACCTACAAGCCGATTTGAGATGTACCTAATACATATGGCATAATATAACTAAACAGAATCCGACAGATCCGAAGTTGATATCAACAGAATTTCAGAAACATAAGTAATTGTTTATGTCCCTCTCCGAGTGAGGTTTCCTTCAATCGTGACGAATTTTTGCAGTAAATTTCAAATAGTAATTTCTCATGCTTGCGGATCATGATTTAGATATATTTGGCAGCACTGAATTGCTCATACTGTTAGGTGTAAAATGTAAACAAATAGTGTTGAGTAAACGTAAAGATGTCGAAACAAAAGAGCAATCGGTCAGCCGCTGTCGCTTTGTTGCACGCCGAAGTAAGCGTAATAGAAATAATTCGGTGGATAAATGTGTCTGAAAGAACAGTGTTTAATATAAAAAAAGGCCTAGGAAAGTGATAATACGGAGAACCTGCTCATACTGCTAATAAAACACAGAAATGGCTTGCGGAAAATATTTCGGAATTTTGGGAGAAAGAAATTTGGCCCCCAAGCAGTCCCGATATCAATCCGTTGGATTATTTTGTACGGGGCATCGTCGAACGGAATACCAATAGAACCCCTAACACCACACTTAAGTCTCTAAAAGCTAAAATCAAGGTAGTGATGACATCTATGGATTAAAACATTGTCAAACGTGCATATGGCAGTTTCCGGAAGCGTCTAGCTACAGTCGTCGAAAGGGAAGGCGATTTTTTTTGAATAAAATTAGTTACAACTTCCATATTTTGCGAAAGAAAATAAATCACATAACATTCATTGCTAGAATAGCTAACTGGTGTAATTTTTCTCAAATATGTCATTTACTGCAAAAATTCGTCACGCACCCTGTATATGAAACTGGCTGATAGTCTGACAGCTGTTTTGGGACTGTCCATAAACTACGCAGATCGTTTTACAGAGAATTAGAACCACCTTCCCCCGTGCAGACATTCATTCATATATAATTTAAATGCCTCCCAATCCCTGAATAATATCCATTGAAACCTCATTGGCTCAGTATTGAGCATAAAAAAAAGGTAAAACAATTTATAAAAAAACGCCTTTTTATTGAAAAACCTAATTTACTTGAAATAAAATGAATATATCTTCATGAAATTTTGCTCATTTTTAGTCGTAATAAAGATCATTCATATGCCACTAATTTTACTAAAATTTGGCCACTAGGTAAAAAGTTGAAAATCGAGCGTTTTACTAAAATAAATCTAACATCATACAGACTCTTCCAATAAAGACCAAAACTATAGCAATAAATCAATAAACATTTGTTCAACCACCAACTAAGATTATAATTTGATCTTAGCTGTTTTTATGCCGTGAAAACCTGAACATTCATTGAATGAGCATACGAAAAAGTGATCAATTGATTTAAAAATTTCTCAACTCAATAATCAATAATTTTATGCAAATTTTGTATTCTTACTTATTTACTTACTACATTTTAGGGAGGAGGAGGGTTGACTTAAAATCTTAAACATTGTATTACATGGAGTGAGAGGGGTATAATAATCACTCATAGACTCACATAATTTATGGATGACCCCTCTCGAAAATATTTTTTTTCACTTTTATTTATTTTTTTAACTTTTAATGTTCTATTTTGATTTATTTCTAATTTGGGTGCTTTATTTTTCAAATTAAAATGGTCAATCAAAATATTTTCATATGAAATTCAAATAGCGGAAATGACTCTAATGGTGACCTATGGATCTAAAGAAGGCACGTCGATAAAAATTATTTTTATTCTTTGGACAATGTGTATTCTGGCCAAAACAAAAGGAACATTTTTGGTTACAATTGTTAAAAAATACTTTCCTTCGAAATTGTTACATGGGCCCAATATTACAGATACCTAGGCCAACATGAGGAACATTAACACTATCTAGTTTAGAATTGAAATTTATGAATCTAGATTCAATTACAAAATTTCAAACCGTTAATTTTAAAAGGATTAACAGTATTTATAAATCTTTACGGAGCCAAAGCAGTGCAATAGACGCATTTCGCGCCAAATTGAATCGAAGCTGGCAGCACCCTCTCAGATTCCAATAAAATTTTCTAGATGTGTAGACTTTGACTAAATAAGCACTTTTGCATACTCAGTTTTTCCAAAATTTATCTAGACTAATATTTGAGAAGGGCCAAACTTTTTCTGCCGATTTTTTTCAAAAAAATATTATGGAAAAATGACAACTCCAACAAAAATATGTCGCATTGATTGCTTTTAGGAAATTGACCAAATTATCGAAAAAAAAATACTGAAAAAAAAATTTCATTTGAAACCTACACTGAAAAAAATAGATTTAAAAAATTTAAAGTCAATTTAAAAAATGGCCTTGTTTGATTTGGATGAAGCTTTGCCTCAAGATAGGTAACTATGTTTACTACCATCCGTCGATACATCGCGAGATGGGCACTTTCAAGGAAAAAAAGTTTTTCTTACAAAAACTTTTTCATGTCTGAACTGATTTTTTAACGTACCATTTTTACACAAAACTAAACCAGTGAAGCTCAAAATCATCTCAGAACCCAATGAAGCTCCATTTGTGATTCATATTTGTCTAATCAGCAACTTATAACTTGGATTAATCGAGAATTCCATATGAAAAGGGCTTATATCATTAGAAAATAATATAATTGATTATATTGTCTACTACTGAGGCAAAATCCGATACTCCTATAGCAACTTAGAATTCTTAGCTCAAAGTATCCATAAAGAATTAGGTATGAATAAAATTTAAATTGAGATTTTCTTTGGAATCAACAACGATTTGGGAAGTCAACGTATCGCATCATAATTCTATATGCCCTTCTGTTATTTATACCTCAACCATTAACATTATATACCTACCACTTCATTCTACCTATGAGCACTATAAAACTAAGGTTGATTTCATACAAGCAGCAGTCAATCTGATAACGAAAGTTGTGAAGACAAGTTGTAGTAAAATTATTATCATGGACCAAAGTAGTAAATTAAGGCTCAAAGGATTGAAATGTTGTGCAAATATAAATAATCCGAGATGCAACCGAAATAAGTTACGGGCCATATCGTCAACGATGGTAGAAAAAAATACATTCTATGGGATATAACCACGAAATTGATGAAACGATGAGCATTTGTGAATCATGCCGTAGCGTGATATCTTATAATAGAAGTCCAGTTATGAAAAAACGCCGATCGGTGGGAAATGAAGTAAATATCCAACCGTCAACTAGTGAGCAGCAGCATAGTGATGATCCAGGTCCATCAATGAGCGGCCATCAATCCGTAGATGATAACTTGGAGAATTTCCTAAAAGTCATCCATACAACACATATTTGTACGAGTTGTAATTTTTCCATAATATTTTTTTGAAAAAAATCGACAGAAAAAGTTTGGCCCTTCTCAAATGTAAGTCTAGATAAATTTTGGAAAAACTAAGTATGCAAAGTGGCATATTTAGTCAAGGTCCACACATCCAGAAAGTTTCATTGAAATCTGAGAGGGTGCTTTCAGCTCCGAATACGATTTGGCGCGAAATGCGTCAATAGGGGAGTCTCTTTTGATGATTCCTGAATTAATCATTTCAAACGTGTTTTTCTACTTTCAATGTTGGATTTTGGATTTTTTTTTTTTTTCCTTTGGTTTGTTTTTTTCCGTCGATCTTGTTTTCCGTGCTGAGCACCAATGCTACCGACGTGCCAGGAAGGCAGCTCCCACACCTGGACCCTACCTATCGACCCATCAAACTCATGAACCGGGGACCAACGGCTTTACTTCCCTTCCGAAGGATAGCGTGATCAGAGATGTTATGCCTCAGAACATCCCGGCGGCGCCGACTGGGATTGAACCCAGGCCTGCTGGGGTGAGAGGTAATCACGCTTACCACTACACCACCGGCGCCGTTGGATTTTGGATGTTGAATTATTTTTTTAGTTGATAAATTTTGAATTTCTAATCTTTTTCATGAATAATAGTTATAGTGGAAACAGTCTCCATTCACAAAAATAGGCTCCTAACGCTTCTACCCGGGTAGAGGGAAATAGCAAAACCAGAGCAAAATAATATAACATTTTACTATCAATATCATATTATGTTATTGGTAAGTTGTATGCTTTAACATGTTAATTGCTTATTCTGCTATCAGAGCATAATCTGATATTGTTAGAATACAGTATCCGTTCTATTTTGGCAACAAAACCACAAAACCGTTCGTTTTTGGCACGGTTTATTTAATTAAGCTTGTCTTCTCACTCTCTTTGCGACTCTGTGGAGACGAAAAGCTTCGGAGCCTCTGCTCTGCCATTCGCGCTCCACGGAGACGCATGGTGTTTGACATAGAGAAATCATCTGTTGCTTGAAATACATCTACTTACTCTAACGAACAGAAGAGAAAGGATACTCACCATGTAACCGCTCGTGCTCCTGCCGGAATGAGGCCAGGCTGGGATCCTGCCGGATCGCGGCCGGTAGTGTGCGCCATATCTCGAGCGATGCCTCCGTCACCTGACTGAGAGAGATAATAGAGTAGTTAGGCGTGAGCTTTTTCGTGGAGCAGCCGTTCTGTTGCAAATCTTTCGTCTCCTCGTCTTCATTGAATTTGAGCTGCTTGAACACGACATTCTTGTGCTTGTTTTTGGCAGGCATGATGAAGGTTGTTTGGTGGTGGGGCGGTTGATGGTTTGGTAATAGTACTAGCTGCAGCCGCTAGGGGGGTTGCTGAGGCCGCTGTGTGTGTGTGTAGAATTTCTTTTTTGTTTTGGTTTTTGGTGTGCGTGCGAGTATTTGTACTTTTGGCTTCAAAGTTTCACTGATTGAGCATTGAGTTGCAGGATTGTAATACTGATTGTCTTAAATTCAATGAAAGCTTCGGTTCAGAATCGTATCTTCAGTTTTGATTTTTTTTTTTGGTTAGTCTTAGGGTTGTCACACAGAAAAAAATCACAGTTAGTTATCACAGGATCATGCAACATAGGAAAACTGACAGCTGCAAAAATAGAAATATACAAATTTGTAACAGTGTACATCGAGCAATAGAAAGAGAGAGAGAGAGAAAGTAGCAAAACCACGACATCCAGTTAAAAGTACAGTTCATCACACATTCGCTGCATGCACTTGCTTAGAGGGGCGGGCAAACCAAATTCAAACAAATCTGCCCATCTCATCAAAGAGTGGACTGGATCATCACCTCTGGTCCATATCTTAGTCCGTACGCAATTTTGAATGAGTTTTGCTAAGAAGGCACACTGTTGTGGTGTTTCAATTCAGCGAATGCGCCGACAGCGCCGACGATGATCGAGGAAATCTTTTACAATACACTCTCTCTTCTATTTATTCTTCTTTTAAAGATACACATGGGTTTTTCTCCGTTCACTGGGATCGAGGAGTTGAGGGATTGATTATTTTCAGCGAGCAGTTTCACAGTTCATGGCTGAGCAGTGCTCTGCTTTTTCGTGTCTGCGCTCCTTGTTGTCCGAAACGGATTGGCCGAGGGAGGAAACATTGAAAATTTAATTTTTTTTCTGACTTGCTTGAGCTCGACTTTCGGCACGATTTATGTGTCGCAGCACCGTTACTTTGGTGAACAAATGGGTTCGTCATTGTGCGAGAAGAGTTTTTCTTTTTGTTTGTTTGTGTGAAATTTGAACCTGAGTGGGTGAATTTTTATCATCTGCTATGGTAACATGACATTCTGAATTTTCACGGTCAGCATTTAAGTTTTTTTTTTAATTCCCGGTAATTTTAAATTTGTATCAGTGCAAAAGCCCCCCTATCATCGTTCGCGTGGAATTGACACCCGACATTGCGTCCCCATTTGCCCCCTTCCGCCATAGAAGCATCTTCGCGCATCGTCACTGTTGTCAATTCCAACGTGGCAATCAACATTCGTTTTTTCTCTTCCATTAAATTCACAACATCCCCAGCCAATGCCCTTTGCTGGCGTCTGTCTTCTGTGGCATTACTCGTGGAATCCACCACCCCTCTTTAGTACATAATACTAACTTCAATAGAAAAGCCATTCTTCTTGTTTGCATTCGCCCGAATCAAGACGTCATAATGATACATAGTTATCATTTCTTAACCAGCCTTGAATACAGCGAAACAAGCTTGCGAACTTGTGAATACTCAACCTTATGTCACGGTTCACAAAATTCTCCACAAGGGAAATCAGAGGCGGAGAGGGGGCGCGTATAGCTCGTGCTCATTGAACGAACATACAATGGACGTGTTAAAGTGAGTAGTAAACAGGCGCGTGATGAACGAATTCCATACCGGGAGCGCGATCCTATTGTGAATCTATTTCGGGGCTTTACGTGGTTGCTAATCATTATGGAGCTACAGCAGTGCACAAAAGGCTTAGAGGGTTCAAGTGTACGGTGCTAATCGAGTCCACGCGGCGCAAACTGCATTCTTGTGCGATTGGTGGGTTGCACAATGCACAATTTGTCTCACCTGCAGCAGCAGTGGCACGGGGTGGTGGCGCTTGTTTTATTTAATTAGTTTTGTTGACAAAATTGTATACAGCATGGGGATTTTCTTGAGCGACCGATGGACTTGCACTTCCTAGTACATATTTAATCCAACAGTAAGTTAAGCGGTAGCCGCCACCGCAGTGATAACAGTTCAGATATCGAAACGTGCGATGGCAATCAATCATCGAAGTCGGTCTGTGAATGAATGGATGGATTGCAGTCACTGACAGCCATGCCGTCTGGTCAGTTGACGAGCATTGTAATAAGATAATCAGTGAAATGGGAACCTTTTTACTCTTCCTAGAAAGAAGAGTGTGACAAATTCGTGTCAAATAGCAAATACGTCGTGTTTCGCTCGTTGGGCTATGTTTAAGTGGGTTACGTTTAAGTTGGGCTCCCGTTAGTTGGGCTTTAGCCAACCTAAATTGAAGTCAAACGTCATTTCTGACAGTGATGATTCATTTTCGAGGGGCTCATGTGTGAACAATTTGGAAAGTTGCTAAAGGATTGTGATGATAATAAACAATCGGTGTATCCCTCAACCAATTTTCAGCTTGACAGCTCAGCCCAACTAACGAAAGCTAAGTGAGCTACGGGCTTAGCCCAACGAGCGAAAGTTGACTGTACGTCAAATTTCAGGTTCTATCCCCTCCGAGTTCGATGAAACTTTACATAATTGACTTCTTGTCGTAAGATTTCTCTAATACAACGTTGCTAGTGTAGCCGAGTAAAATCGATTTGTTTATTATTTTCAACCACGAAATCAGCTGTCAAAGTGTTCGTCATGACAGCGGTTTGTTTTTTTAATTTTCAACCAGTAAAACGCTTGTATTAGTGAAACTGCTCACTAATACTAACGGTGGTAGAGAACTCTATAGAGATCTCCAAGCGCAATCTCACGAACACTAAAATCCAACATCCATATATAGAAATGAATTAGAAGAAGAACCAAAAAGGTATCGCGATATCACAACTACTTAAAAAGGTAGTGCGTGGTCTCACGTACACTTTTGTGCATCTGGAGAACTCTATTGTTTACTATGGGCAGCTGGAATTAGGCCATCTTGACTCGCGCTTCCGTTCTCCAAATGGTGTATTTGATATTTTTCAATAAATCATAGCATGAAAACGTATCTTTTAATCGAAATGATGTATGAAGAGCAGTTTCACGCCAAATGACGTATCGAAAAAACTCAACCAATTCAAAATTTAACCCGATTTAATCAGCCCACTTTTTGAAAATCTTTTCTAATGTTCTACGAAGCCCATACGCTTTTTCAGTGGTCTTATTGCACCAATGTATACCTTAAACATCCATCTTGGAGATGAACGAGAAAGATTTGGAATTACTGTATATGAAATTGATAGCTTTACCTCTGCTACAACTTTGTCCAATACCATTTTTCGTTTAAATTTAAGGTGCTTAAGTTATTAATGGTTCAAGCTGCTGATATATTATGATCATGCTCAATCAACTACTCATCAGCAGTGGATTTAAGGAAATACCCCAAAACCCCTCACGCATCAAGTGAGCTAGGCATTTGATTAGTATTGTCGCATTATGGCCCTTCGCTCAATTTCAACTTCTGTTCAATTTTCACACTGCTGGGAGCAATTTTCAAAACCTCCGGGAGCAGTGCTCCAAAACGGAAATTTAGCAGGAAAACATTATTTACTCTGTTGCTATTCATTTGAAAGGGTTAGTGTCTTCGGAGAAGTTTTTTTTATATTGAAATGGGCCTAAACATGATGATTAGGGTGTTCTTCAGTTTTTCTTAAATCAGAAATCTAACTTTTTTGTTTGAAGTTATAGGTGGTGTAATTTTTCAACAAAGTCGTACAAAAATATTTCAAGCAACTTTGCTGAAGAAACAATTTTTCTAGTGCTTCATCTGACCATACTAGAGCTATTTTTCTGCGTTGCGTTAGGGTGTCCCTAAAAACAGTTTTTATTCTAACTTTTTTGTTTCTAATGTTACGAAGAAGTGTGATCTTCAGACAAGTTGTAGGAAAATTTATGATGTGCATCTTCGCATTTGGGTATACATTAAAATTTAAAAAATTATGGGTAATTTTAATCTAAAAAACATACAGTCTTCAAATGTCGATATCTCATGTAGTTAGAAAGATAATTATATTCTTGATACAGCAATTGAAAGGTCGTAAAAATTCTATGCGGAAAAAGCTACGATATAAACTTCTTTTAAAATTGAGTCAATTATCTTCAAAAATACCAAAAATTAATTCGAAAATTTAGTGTAACTCTCAACAAAGCAACTTGCTGTCTTGAGCAAAAATGTAGGTTGTAGCTAGTTCTACAATTCTTCTTTTACTCATTTATGCTTAAATGAACAACAAATAAGTTAGAATGCAAAAACTGTTGTTATTAGGGGCACCCTAATAAAAACAGAAAAATAGCTCCAGAATGTCAAAATAAAGAGATATATATATATAGGGTTTCTTGAGCAAAGCTGCATAATTTTTGAAAAGGTTCTTAACCAAGATTTATTTACTTAATTATTTACTAAAAACGGATTACAATATAGGCACAAATTTTATTTCATCATCATCGTTTTGATCATCGGCTTTTTTTCCCAGTAGTGAGCTCGATAAATTTTGGACAAAACGTATTCAGAATCACCCTATTGCTCTGATTGAATCTCCTCTCTGCATTAACAGGAAATCTACTTCTTAGGAAAACCAAGGTTGCAAATACTCATTTCAGTTAAAATAATATTTTTTTAAAACAGCAAAAGGGTTTATCTTCCATTTAATTCCACTTAATTAATTTTTGTATCCATGACAGATACGTATTTCGACTACAATGTGCAGCCTTCATCATTGCATCATTGCACATTGTAGTCGAAATACGTATCTGTCATGGATACAAAAATTAATTAAGTGGAATTAAATGGAAGATAAACCCTTTTGCTGTTTTATTTAGCATTCCGCTAACAACCCAATTTCATTACTTCAATATTTTTTTGAATAATAAAACCAAAAGATGGTATGATGGCATGTTTTACTTGTAACTTACAAGAAGAGGTTACAAAGTATGCGTTTGAAACACAAAACCTGTAAATTTTGCTTTCTATGAGTCACAATCAGCGATTTGATGATCGCTGAGTGAGTGAGTGAGTGAGTGAGTGAGTGAGTGAGTGAGTGAGTGAGTGAGTGAGTGAGTGAGTGAGTGAGTGAGTGAGTGAGTGAGTGTGTGAAAAATTACTGATTGTGACTCTCATGAAGTGAAATAAACAGGTTTAATATGTCAAACACATTCTTTGCACAAATATGATCATGGCATCTAATTATTCCATAAATTAAAAAAAAACATTCTTATAGCTGAAATGAGTATTGGCAACCTTGTGGAAAACCCTGGAGTTCTCAGGGATTTTTTAAATTCTCAAACTATGTCATTATTTAAATTTAATATTGCAATTATTTTATTTTCTTCGTTTTTTTTTTTAACTCTTTATTTGTTCCAAATTCAAAATAAATTACATTTCATTTTTAACCTAGGTGCTCCAGTTACTACAGTAACTTACCAGCCTTAATTGTTATGATATATATCTAAGTGTTTTTACATTGTTCCTGTCTTGGCAATTCAGTATTTTAAACAGGTTTTTTTAAACCTGCATGTCAGTATAACAATTGATAGCTTAAAACTAAATAACTAAAACTAAATCTTATCTAAGTATATAGGGAATTAATCGTTGCAATTGAGGATTGTAACGATTTTTGCCGGAAATTATTAATTATTTTGTTGGACATTTGTGCTAAAGTCTCAACATTCGAAATTCTATGTACTTCGGTAGTACTGTACCAGGGAGGCAACTTCAAAATCATCTTCAGAATTTTGTTCTGAATCCTTTGAAGTGCTTTTTTCCTGGTAGTGCAACAACTAGACCATATTGGTACAGCGTAAAGCATGGCCGGTCTAAAAACTTGTTTAAATATTAGAAGTTTATTCGTCAGGCAAAGTTTGGATTTCCTGTTAATAAGAGGATACAAACATTTTATATATTTGTTACATTTGGCTTGAATGCCCTCAATGTGATCTTTAAAAGTTAAATTATGGTCAAGTATTAATCCAAGATATTTCACTTGGTTTGACCAGGAAATTGGAACTCCGTTCATAGTGACTATGTGACTACTACTAGGTTTCAAAAAGGAAGCTCTAGGCTTGTGTGGAAATATTATAAGTTGAGTTTTGGAAGCGTTGGAAGAAATCTTCCATTTTTGTAAATAAGAAGAGAAAATATCTAAACTTTTCTGAAGTCTGCTGCAAATAACACGAAGACTTCTTCCTTTAGCGGAAATGCCTGTGTCATCAGCGAACAAAGATTTGTGGCAACCCTGAGGCAAATCAGGGAGGTTCGAAGTGAAAATGTTATACAATATAGGCCCAAGAATGCTACCCTGAGGAACTCCTGCTCTAACAGGTAGTCGATTAGATTTGGAATTTTGATAATTTACCTGCAGAGTTCTGTCAGTTAAATAATTTTGAACTAATTTAATAATATAAAGTGGAAAATTAAACTTTTTCAATTTAGCAATCAAACCTTCATGCCAAACACTGTCGAATGCTTTTTCTATGTCTAGAAGAGCAACTCCAGTCGAGTGGCCTTCAGATTTGTTTGAACGAATTAAATTGGTAACTCTCAAGAGTTGATGAGTAGTTGAATGCCCATGGCGAAATCCAAACTGCTCATCTGCAAAAATTGAGTTCGTATTGATGTGAAGCATCATTCTATTCAAAATTATTTTTTCAAAAAGTTTACTTATTGAAGAAAGCAAACTTATTGGACGGTAGCTAGAAGCTTCAGCTGGATTTTTATCCGGCTTCAAAATTGGAACAACTTTTGCATTTTTCCATTTATCAGGAAAGTATGCCAAATGGAAACATCTGTTAAATAATTTTACCAGGAAAGACAAGGTACTCTCTGGGAGTTTTTTGATGAGGATACAGAAAATTCCATCATCACCTGGAGCTTTCATATTTTGAAACTTTTTAGTTATAGACCTTACTTCGTCCAAATCAGTCCCCCAGGAATCATCAAAAATATTTTCCCGAGAGAAAATATTCCGAAAATCCCGAGCAACCTGATTCTCAATAGGACTAGTAAGACCCAAACTGAAATTATGGGAACTCTCGAATTGCTTAGCAAGTTTCTGAGCTTTTTCCAAATTTGTGATCAAAATTTTACCACCTTCTTTAAGCGCTGGAATTGGCTTTTGAGGTTTTTTCAAAATTTTTGTGAGTTTCCAAAAGGGTTTGGAACTCGGGTCTAATTTAGAAACATTATTTTCAAAAGTTTTGTTCCTCAGGGCAGAGAATCGCTTTTTAATTTGTTTTTGCAAATTCCGCCAGATAACTTTCATGGCAGGATCGCGTGTTCTTTGAAATTGTCTCCTACGGACATTTTTAAGACGGATCAAGAGCTGAAGATCATCGTCTATTATAATTGAATCGAATTTAACCTCGCATTTTGGTACTGAGGCAGCTCTTGCTTCAACTATAGAAGTAGTCAGAGATTCAAGAGCATAATTAATTTCATCTTTGGTTTGCAAAGGAATGTTTGGATCGAAGTTATATTCCATAAATGTTCGATATTGCTCCCAATCAGCCCTATGGTAATTGAAAGTAAAGCTGTTGGGATTAGAAATTATTTCTTGGGATATTTCTAAAGTTACTGGAAGGTGATCAGAACCAAAGTCAGCATGGGTAACCAATTGGCTACAAAGATGACATGAATCAGTTAAGACCAAATCAATAGTTGAGGGATTTCTTGCAGAAGAAAAGCATGTTGGGCTGTTTGGATATTGAATAGTGTAATAACCTGCAGAACAATCATCAAACAGAATATTACCATTGGAATTGCTTTGAGCATTATTCCATGAGCGGTGTTTTGCATTAAAATCACCAATAATGAAGAATTTAGACCTATGACGGGTAAGTTTCTGGAGGTCACCCTTGAGAAAATTCTTTTGCTGGCCTACGCATTGGAATGGCAAATAGGCAGCTATAAACGTAAGTTGTCCAAATTTTGTTTCAACAGAAACTCCCAAAGTTTCAAAAACTTTGGTTTCAAATGAAGAAAGAATTTTATGCTTGATTCGTCTATGAATAATGATGGCAACGCCACCACAGGGTCCATCAAGACGATCATTTCTATAAATCAAGTAATTTGCGTCCTTCTTAACCTTATGGTCAGGTTTAAGGAACGTTTCAGTTATAACGGCAATATGCACGTTATGAACTCGCAAAAAGTTAAATAGCTCGTCTTCATTATCTTTAAGAGATCGAGCATTCCAATTTACAATATTTAATGCTTTAAAATCCATTACTGAATTTTAAAGTCATGACAATATTATTTGCAAATTTTACTCCAGTTTGAATAGCATCAAACATGGAGTTAGATTTAAGCATATCAGAAATCATGTCAATTAATGAATTCTGTAAAAATTCCATTTTGGGGGCAGTAATGCTTCCTAAGTCAAAATTGTCCGTTAGAACGTTGGTTAGTATTTTGATTTCTACCCGCTGCAGTAGCAGCATAGGTAGCTCCATTAACTCGCTGAACATTGTTAGCAGCGAGGGGAGTAGGTACAGATGAAACATTTGAAGCAGGGGTGATATTTGTACCTACGGGTACGAATGTAGAATTTGTTCCTCGCTGACCGTTGTTAACAGCAGAGGAATTTGTACCTGTTCGGAAACGTGGAGCGTTTCCTACCTGACGGTTAGAACGAGATTGTAGGATCGCTTTGCGAGTCTTACATTCCCAAAAATTGGATTTGTGGTTTTCACCACAATTTGAACATTTAAATTTCTTAGGATCTTCCTTCACAGGACAGTCGTCCTTTGCGTGAGAGGAATCACCACAATTCATGCATTTAGCTGGCATGTAGGAATTTTTTGTTCTGTGACCCCATCCCTGGCACTTACGGCACTGGGTGAGGTTTTGGAAATTTCCTCCAGTCTTCCTGAAGTGTTCCCACTTCACTCGGACATGGAGCATAAGGCTAGCTTTTTCTAAGGCCTTAAGGTTGTTTAGTTCACTAGACTTGAAGTGAACTAAATAAAAATCATTAGAAATCCCGTTGCGCGAATCGCCAGGACGGGATTTCATTTTCATTTTGATTACTTGGAGTGGCACAACTCCAAGTAATTTTGCCAGTTCATCTTTGATCTGATCCAGGGATTCACCACTGGGCAGTCCTTTCATGACAACCTTGAACACACGTTCAGTTTTGGTGTCGTAAGTAAAAAATTTGTGCTTCTTCTCAGTAAGATACTTGAGAAGACATTTAAATCCGTCCAAGGTTTCAGCCAATACACGGCATTCACCCCGACGTCCAATTTGTAGTGAAAACTTAACTTTCACGATATTCAAAAGTTCCATGCGAAGAGCATGGAAATTGGTAGTGGTTATCACAATAGGGGGAATCTTTTCTTTCTTGGCATTAAGCCGGGAAAGTTTACTAGAATTTTTTTTGGATGATGGATCATTCTCATCATCCGTGAGCAAATCAAATTGATTACTCAAATTAATTTCATCAGAAGGGGGGTCAAGAGTTTGCCCCTTTCTTTTGCGTTTAGGCGCCATAGCGGCAGTAAATTTTTATCCAAATCGACTTCCAAGCAGATTACTATAAGAATCTGAAGGATCGAAGAGGAATTTTCCAAATCGATATCCAAGAAGGATTACCTCGGGTAGGGTCCAAACAAGGATCGAAGAGGAATAAGAGGAGTTGAACAAGGTAGAAATTTTTTACAGGTTGAGCACTGAAAAGTGCGATTATGCGATTATCCAAATCGACTTCCAAGCAGATTACTATAAGAATCTGAAGGATCGAAGAGGAATTTTCCAAATCGATATCCAAGAAGGATTACCTCGGGTAGGGTCCAAACAAGGATCGAAGAGGAATAAGAGGAGTTGAACAAGGTAGAATATTTTTACAGGTTGAGCACTGAAAAGTGCTGTTTAAATTTGTTGTAGCTTTAGCAAAAAGCAAATAGATCCGCACGGCAAGAGAGCACGATGCGGACTGGATTATTTTCTTCGTTAATTTCTTGCACTCCTTGAACTTAACAGATCCGGAACGGATTTATCTTCAGTAACAACGTATTTTTTTTTTGAAATTAAGAGGCTTGAATTTATTTTTAATTCTGGGCTTAAATATAGTTATGTATGGAAAATGCTCATGAATATGGAACGACGATGGAATATGGAACGAGTATTGATTATTTTTAGTAATTCAATTTTTTTCAAGGTGATACATTTGAAAATAAAATCGATTTTTTAGGCTCTTTGCAAGAGTGCTCTGGGAGGAGCTGCAACGAAAACAGTAAGTGAAATCTGCTTTATATGTAGTTCTGAAGAACTCTAGATTCCATGCGAATCCTTTTGGAGAATAATAGGGTAAATCTTAGTAGAATTCCAAGGAAACCCTGAATAGGAGTCAAGCTAAATTTTAATGAAAGTTCTTAAGAATGTCTAAGATTAATTCCTAAAGAATTCTGAGCAAATTTGGAAGACAATTCTGAGGAGCGCTCCAACGAAATTCAATAGAGAAAACCAAGGAAATTCTGATGACAATTTCAAGATGTTTCTAAGAGAGATAGAACCCGGAGCTTAATTCCATTGAAGTTTTCAGAGAATACATTGAGAGGAGGATTTCATGAATCATAAATGAAAATTCTTAAGAATTTCTGAGATTAATTCCTAAGGAATTCTGAGCAAATCTGGAAGAGAATTCTGAGGAGCATTTCATGATAATTCTGAGGAGCACTCCAACGAAATTCAATAGAGAAATCCATGAAAATTCTGATGACAATTTCAATCAGTTTCTAGGAGAAATAGAACCCGGAGGTTAATTCCATTGGAATTTTCAGAGAATACGTTGAGAGGAGGGGTTCATGAATCATTAAAGAAAATTCTTAAGAATGTCTAAGATTAATTCCTAAGGCATTCTGAACAAATTTTTAAGAGAATTCTGAGGATTATTTCATAATAATTCTGAGGAGAGCTCCAACGAAATTCAATGGAGAAATCCAAGGAAATTCTGATGACAATTTCAAGACGTTTCTAGGAGAAAAAAAAAACCCGGAGCTTAATTCCATTGGAGTTTTCAGAGAACACATTGAGAGGAGAATTTCATGAATCATAAAAGAAAATTCTTAAGAATTTCTGAGATTAATGTGTAGGGAATTCTGAGCAAATTTGGAACATAATTCTGAAGATTAACTCCTGATCATTCTGAGGAGCGCTCCAACGAAATTCAAGAAAATTCTGATGAATATTTCAAGAAGTGTCTAGGAGAAATAGATCCCGGAGGTTAATTCCATAGGAATTCTCAGAGAATACATTGAGAGGAGGATTTCATGAATCATAAATGAAAATTCTTAAGAATTTATGAGATTTAATTCCTAAGGAATTCTGAGCAAATTTGGAAGATAATTCTGAAGATTAATTCCTGATCATTCTGAGGAGCGCTCCAGCGAAATTCAAGAAAATTCTGATAAAAATTTCAAGAAGTTTCTAGGAGAAATAGATCCCGGAAGTTAATTCCATAAGAATTCTCAGATAATACATTGAGAGGAGGATTTCATGAATCATAAATTAAAATTCTTAAGAATTTATGAGATTCAATTCCTAAGGAATTCTGAGCAAATCTGGAAGAGAATTCTGAGGAGCTCCAACGAAATTCAAAGGAGAAATTCAAGAAAATTCTGATGACAATTTCAAGAAGTTTCTAGGAGAAATGGAACCCGGAGGTTAATTCCATTAGAATTCTAAGAGAATACATGGAGAGGTGGACTTCATCTAAATACATTTCATTCGATTAAATCTGAGAATAATTCGTGAAGAACTTCAAAGGAATTTGGAGAAGAATTCTAAGTGAGTCGAGAGAATGCCAACTCATTTATGAGGATAAATCTAAGGAATTTGTGAAGAGAACTCCAAGTGAATTCTTAGAAGAATTTCAAAGTTTGTTAATAGAATTCCAAGGGCAAAATTCAAAGGAGATTCTGAAATGAATTCAATAAAAACTTCATTGAAGCATTCGGAAAGAATTCGGAGGAATATTTCAAGAGCATTTCGAGGATAATGCCAAGGATATTCCGATGATAATTTTTAGATAATTTAAAGGAGAGTTGAAAATGGAAATTCTGAAAGGCATTTTGTTTAGTTGTTAGTTTTACTTATTTTCGAGACTTTCAGCCGTAGGCTGGTTCGACTTCTCTCTGAAGCATTTCAAAGAAGTTGTTAAAATTCTGAGCTGAATTAAAAACGATTTATATGATAATTCCATGGGAATTTCTGGTGAATACTAAGTAAACTGTGGCGAACTCCATGTGAATTTTCAGGAAAAATTTTCGGAAAATTTCTAGGTATACCTGCTAGAATTATTATAAATTTGAAGAGCAGAGTGAATCCAAAAAGTCTTCTGCAGAAGAGTTTCAAAAGCATTATAGTGCTAATTAATAAAAGAAATAGGTCTAAGATGAGCCTCAGAGCCAGTCTTGTAAGTGGTCACCGTAGTCGACATATTTTCTGTGATAATCGACTGATTTTGCTTCCGACACTTACAAAACAAGCTATCAAATTACAGTACCAAACTAAAATGTTATATGACAGGCTCTGTCATTCGACACTGTTGACGAAGACCGTCGCGAATGTATGTATTTTAGTTTTTCTCATAATAAGAGCTGCTGATATTGTGCTTGTGTGAATTCTGAAAATAGCAAGCAACGATGTCCTAGTAATAACATTTCTGATCAGAAATTGTTTAATTTACACCTTATTGAGGAATTAGAACGAAATCACACATGTCATATGATAGTTATTTGAAAATTTTATTTTTGCTCGAATGTTCCTCTACCGTTTGTGTTGTGTAAGAGAGACGACGGTAGAGCATGAGAGCACGAATAAAAACAGACTGTCGCGCACGACAACGAAAGTGTCGTAAAAAAACGTCAACAGTCTCAACCCCTGCTCAGAGCTGTCCTGAGATGATTCTATAAAAAATTGTAGAAGGAATTCGACAAATAGTTCCAAGGGTACCAAGATTATTCAAACATAGATTCATTTTCGAGATCCTGGGCACAGAAAATAAATCAAGATCCAAGAATAAGCAAAAACTATAATTCTTTTTTAGATTTCATACAAGTTCGGGGAGGTGTATATTAAATTCAATATTCAGAACATGGAAGAATTTGTCAAGATTCTAGAAAATGAGATGATTTCATGTTCCAAAACTAATAGAAATATTCGATATATATATTAAACTTCGAAAATTCCGACTTCGAAAATTCCGACTTCGAAGTGTTTTTAAGATTGCCAACTTGAAATAAATCAAATGACTTCCTTTTTAATTCTGGCACTTATATAAATGTTCAAGATCTCTTACTTGGAATTGGAATTCAAACCTTTGTATTTGTGAGATCTTAGACTTTGTGAAAATAAGTAAATGTTTAACTTGATGGTTTTGATTGTAAAACCGTTCTATTTTTTTAAACGTTTGTGGCAATTAAGTTGTTGTTAAACCAAACAAAATGTGTATTTTTAAACGCATTTAAAACCCAGCTTTCATATCAACTTTGACGTTTTCGTAAAAGTTCTGCAGAATCCTGGGAAACTCAGGGAATTTTATTTATCAAAATGAGTAGACAGTGGTCCATGATGGGGATTTAGCTAGACAAAAGTCCTGGCGCCTTTTCCTTACGTTTTAGTGTCAGCTAATCACCCATTGATTCATTATACTGCATGAACTCAACAACTTTGTTCTGGAAAAGTTTGGGAAAACAGTCAAACGGGCTGTCCCATTACATAAGAAGCAATGGTACTAAACAAATATAAAACGCGTTTTTCTCGGCTTGCTAATTTGTGCTATGGGACGGACTTGCCATGAGAGGAAGATATTCAGGCAAAAATATGCTTCTTCAAATAAAAAATGGCTCAAATTGTTTGTTGGGTTATCTTTGGTAAACATTTTTATGCTTGAAAAGTTCCTTTGTTTGACTGTTTTTAAATTAGGGTGGTCTTGAAATTAATTTTTATTTCAAGATCAACTTTCTTAATTTTGGAAATAGAGCTACATGATCTAGCGAAAAGTTGCAGCCTAGAGGATTTCAAGCTACTTTCTTTGAGAAGCATTTATTCTATCTGTTAATGTTCTCATTTGAAACCATTTTTGAAAATTGAGAAATAGTTTCATCATTAAATCGGACAGCTGTCTTCCCACTGCGGTGGATAAACCAGTTTTGCGGTATGAAGACTTTCGAAAAATCGTCGGTTTCTCTTCAAACCTTGCTTTTAGTGGGGAAATTTTTTCTACATTTTCTTCTTCTTTTTAGTAATAGTGACATTATGTAAAACCTAAATAACGGACAAATTACACCATTGTTGATATTTTTAATTAAAAGTGAATTTTGTCATACAATCTCAAGTAGGGCTCTACATTTTAGAAGCTCAAAAATGAACTTGTGTTTTGTTTCTGTACGTGTTGAACGTACTTTCAGCACGAAACGAAATTGAAACAGAAGCACGCTTAGAACGAAATACTGGTTGTGAATTTTTTCGTCGTTGCTTTGCTCATCGCTTTCAGTGAAAGTAACGTCGATTTTAACGAGTTGAAACGCAACCTCATAATGGCTTTCAATCCCTTTCACCGACACTCTATCACCGCTCTTTCAATGTGTTTAATATGCGCTGCGACATTCGTTACGTTTTTTTAGATACATATGTAGATGAAAGATAAATTACACATATTACGTGCAATCTTCAAGTGCTTTCACGTGAGAAATCCTTTAAATTTAAATGCTTTTCCATCATATACGTCATTAAACCTCTGTTGATGTGTTTCATGAAAGACGAAACTATCAAACTCAAGCGCTTTTTCACTCGTCCGATTCACCGAAGCTTGAAAAAAAGACCAATGAAGTGTCGGGAGAAAGATAGACAAGCGGTTGAAATTTTGTTTGCAGACGCTGACTGAGGTTCTAGAATGCTGCAAAGCTGTTCGACTTCAACAGAAAAAAAGCTAGCAGTCTCTTCGTCGCATCGATTTTGTCGATTGAAGCTGATATTGTGACGCCCTGTTCTCAAGTAGATTTTGCACCAGCTTATACGATTGAACGCTGCTCGTACTCTGGTGGTGAGTGCTGTCAGAAGCAGCATGAAACATCTAATTAACGTAGGTTTTTCCTGAGAAATTGTGTTTTTGAGCTTAACTTTTTTATTCGAAATTTATCTAGAAGATAATTTTTAGAACTTATTGTTATTAATATGCTCATTTTTGTCAAATACAGCTAATCAATATCTCTAAGCTATCGCGAAATTTTTAAAGTTATTTTGAAATTTTTAAGAGATATTCTAAATTGACTGATTAATTGAGATATAAAAAAAAACATTTCTTCAAAAAAGTAGCTTTAAATCATAACAGCTACAATTTGGTTGAAGATCGTGTGTCTGTATTTTCAAAAATAAGATAGCTAGTTTTTGAATAACAATCAATTTGAGAGCACACCTTTTTTAAAAACAGCCCAAAATAAGAAGTTTTGTTTAGTTAGTTTTCTTTATTAAAGAGGCTTTATACAAAATAAGAAGTTTTTCAAGGAAAAACAAGTTTACCAGAGACACCAAATGTCTAAAGCATAAGACAAAAGCACTATACTTTCTGTCTGGTTAAATTCCCATCCTGGACCACTGTGCAAAGCTTTACTAAACAACACTTTAGCCCAATTGCTCAAGAATGCAGGTCACCGGTTCTGATCTGATCTACTATGCTGATGAAGCGTGTTGTAGTTTTTGATGGAAAACAATCCCACCAGTTCTGAAACCTGTTTTCCCTTTGTTGTATATGCAAGTCTAATGGACCACTACGCCGTCACCGGTTCTAGTTTTATTTTCTGCGTGGTAACGCTCCCATTTAATAACTCGGGGATCAGTAAAGTCCATGTAGGTGCAATTGTGCATTTGTTTCACAATCATAATAAAACAAGTCGTTCAAGGTTAGATCAAAACAAAAACAACATTTTGACATCGAGTGTCGGATTTATACTGGGATCGACGTCAGCTGTTGCCGAATTGGTGTTGGGATTGGGACTCATACACGTGAGGATATTCCTACGACTGCGCTGAGTTACGATTGATGCGCATAAAGTTTCCCTGCCTTGAAAGATAGAGGAACGGATTTTTCCTTGTAATTAAGAGTAAACACGTTCCTATTTACAACATTCTGTAATGATAGCGCCAGGATTGATTTTGATATTCTAATTATAGCACGTTCGTACGTCATAACGGTTTATTTCGGGAAGTACAAGGTTATACACTTGGCGCAACATGTTTATGCTTAACGAATGAAAATAAAAACCGCGCCTTCTGGCATAAACAAACGCGGCTGACTGAGCGAATTAATGTCTCCCAGATAAGGGGCTCGACTAATCCAGTTTCCAGTTGATTAAACTTCCCGGAAATGGGAAGAATTGCGTTTCTTCCGAATTTCCGAGGGTTTAACGTAGAAATACATTTGGCGTGGAAACTGCGGAAAACCCAAAGTCACCCACAAACGGCGCAATGTGTGACACATAAATCGTGATAAAAAAAATCGGCCAGGATGAGAGAGAAAACAAAAATTAAGATCGTCGACGTTCTCATTTCTCAGTTCAAGCAAAATGGTTCACTGCCATTCTTCGGACGTTGCTACTGATTTTCCCGGCTTCTTCTTATCAATTTTCCTTCAACACACTGACGATGTCCACCGACTTTTTATGCGTGGCTACGCGCAGAGATTTTCCTTTTTATTTTTACACTCTCGGTGTCATGCCGACGGTTACCGATATAGAAATTGTGTTATAATTCGAGGCACTTTTTCTTGGACTGTGAATTTTTGCTTTCTTGCGAGATTCTGGATGATTTTCACTCACTATCACCAACTGACCGAATGGGAATTCCTCTAATCTAAACCGGCTTCGTTGTTCACTTTATACAGCTAGCGGTGCACTTGATCGTTAAGTAGAAAAAAAATCAATCCTTATTGACAACTTAACAAAAGCGATGGAATCTTCCAAGAGCACTTTTACGAGCCCTTTCGAGAGTGTGGAAATCCTATTCACTCCTCGTTCACTACAAGTGTCACCTCTCCAGCTCGAAAGTCAAACACCGAAAACAGTTAACCAGTGGAGCTAATGGTCGGGAAAATCCTTGCTCTTCTTTATGTTTTTGCTGGAGACAACGATTCGCTCTCCTTCACTCTCCACTTGGGGGCGCCCACAAACGAACCACCCCCGCATTCGTAACGGCAAGGATTCTTCCACGTCTAACCACGCGTTGCGCTTTTCTTCAATAAAAAAAAAACTTTTCCTCACGTTTTCCTTCTAGTACTTTTCTCCAACTAGTAAATTGATTCGACGAATTAATAAAACAGAAAAACTAACACTGGAAGGACTTTATGATTGTGGAAGAAGGCACATGCGTACCGACCGACCGTTGTCAGTAGACTGAACTTGGAGAGGTCAGAAATTTTGTGTTTTAAAAAAATCATCACAAAAACATCCACAGACAGAACAACGTAAGCTCAAGCCGGCTGCCCGTCCGTCCGTCCGTGTGGAGATAGGCGCGCCGGACGTACACAGACACACGTTCTATAATAGCAGCAACGCGAGCAACTAAACTGAGCGAGTAGAGCGCTCTACTAGCCCGCAGAAGTGCAAGATCGCAGCAACAGTTGCGATTGTCCGAATATAAATGTGGAATTATTGTAACCTGTGTCTACTGGATAGATATGTGCGGACCTATCGCTATGTCGGTTCTTCAAAGCATGGCTTGCTCTCTTCCAGAGCTTTTAGTAGCCATGTGTGACAGCTCTTGTTGCCATCAATTACCCTCCCCGTTGGGGTGTGGAAGCGTTTCCGAGGGGGTCAATTCAGTGGCGGTTGAAATGGAGAAAAGCTTTCGCGGTGAGTTCGGTGTGATCATCACGATGACGACCGGCAGCGAGGCAGTTGCCTATTAGATGTGTGATTTGTGCACTATGTGGCAAATGCTTGGATTTGTCGTTGGAAATTATTTGTGTTTGACGATTGAGATGGTGTCGTTGATGAGAGCGAGTTGTGATTCGGTAGGCAGTGAGTGTTATGCTTTGGATTATGACGGCAATAGGGGGGACCTAGCTCTGGGATTGGTTTGAATTTTCACAATGGATTTTTTTAAATTTTGTTTAAAAGATTAATTCATTTAAATATCACTGAGGTTTCAATTGATCGAGTAGAGTGCTTGAAAAACGATTTCTTGTACAGAATTACTTTGCAAATTAAGTGGCTGGCCATCAATGGAGGCGCTTGGTCATAGTATCCATAGTAGGATGGGTCATCATTATCATTTTTTCTTCCATTTGGGGTACCAAATATCCGTGCAAAAATGTGGGGACGATTGGATGTAAGCCGGCTTTCCGCTTTCGTTTGAAATTTTTATGGAAATTAGTATGGTATTTTTGCATTTTCATTCCTAGAGACCACAGTTATATTTGAACCATGCAACTACTCATGTAAATGTATATTGCAGGAAGTTCCTAATAACTATGCCGAAGGATGTATGATATTATAATGTCTCCTAAAAAAGTTATAGCGGTTCAAAGATCGATGTTTCGATTTATGTGCCAAAAATCACCTTTACTGCCAACACTGCCGATGTTCTAATGAAAGTAAGATTCCAAAATTGAAATAATTTCAGATTTTGTTATCTTATCGATTTGGTATGTTCAGATGAATTATTCTAAAACAATAGCCCTATCTCATATGCGTATTGGAGAGTGAGGGGTTATTTAAAAATATTTGCTCAATATCATAGGCGTTGTTTGAAAGTAAGTACCCCCTCCTTCATATTGTTTCAGTCTGCAACTTTACTTTCATTGATATAAGTCAGCTGGCGGAAGAGATACAGTAAGACCCCCTCCTATCCAACAACACCTGTTAAATTGAGAAAATATTTTTGAATTACACATCTGAACACACCAACTCGGCAAGATGAGAAACACCGAAGTTTTTTTAACTAGTTTATTTACTAGGCTCAGTCATGTGTGACACTTTGCGGAGCCAAAAATCAGTAATGTTTCAATTTACATTTTAAGCAGCAGTAGTTCTAGGTTAGTATTGGGTACCAATTACTCGTGGCGGGCTCGAGGTTAATGGGTAACAATTTCGATTGGAAGGAGCTAGGTAGGAAACAGTTTTCTGAAGCCTCCTTCAGATCCCGAGCAGGAACGAATATCTTAATACCATAAAGTGGTATGGATGAGCCTGACATAAGAGGTAAACTACCAAAAAATAATACAAAAAAAATGTTCCCACAATGCCATTCCAATACCAAATTATGATAATGCAATACCAAAACAATACCACCCAGGTATTCTTTTGGTATCCAAATATCAATTTTTGGTATTTACAAAGTATTTTGCATGTAATTTTTGGTATTATTCTTTGGTATTTTACCTCTTATGTCATGCTGGTCAATACCAAATTTTGGTATCAGATTAGAATTAGGTATTCATTAGTTATTTTCTCCTGCTCGGGATACTACTCTCGAACGGTTGACCAAATGCTGGCTGTGCAGAGACAAGTAGCACATAAGCAGGTAGATAATAAGACTGGGACACAATGGCTGGAAAATGTGTGGAAAGCAGGGGATGGTTACATCACATTCTAACATCAGACAAACAAAGAAATTCGTAGATCGCCTGCATGTAGTGAAGATCACCGGTTCCCAATACATCTCCTACTTCACGGAAGGGTTGTCTACCCCGTGCAACCCAAAGTTATTTCAGTTCGAACCTTTACTTCCATTGATAAGAGTGAGGGACGGGGGTATAGGGAGACGATTTAATCTCTAACTACGCTTATGAGATTGTGTAATTGTTTCCGAATATTTCATCTGAACATACCAAATCGGTAAGATAAGAAAATACGAAATTGTTTTTGTTTGGAGTCTGACTTCCATTGGTTCGCCGGCAGTGTTGGCAGAAAAAGTTATTTTTGGCATTCAATTCTAACAATAAATATTTGAACATTCATAACTTTTTATATATACATTATAGCAGCGTATTTCGTTCGGAAAAGTTGTTAGGCACTTCCTAGACTATATTTGTACATAAATAGTGGCATGGTTCATGCCAAATTGTGGTCTCTATACACTTTGAAATTATTACCGACTTCAGTTATTTTATACCGAACTTCCAACAGCTTTTACTTTCGGTAAAACTTTAACCCTAATTTCAAAAGCTGTTTCACTAAGTTTTAATTTTAAAACACTTTCAATCTTGTTTAAATAATGAAGTCTTGCCATTGTGGTGAAGATTTCCTTGTTTTGAAGCTTTAACACTAATGAATTAAAATATTTGATTTTTACCCAACAGTTCAGTAAAAAATACTGAAGCCGTTAATCGTTTCTTAGTGTGTAAGGATGAAAGTGGAAACAAGTAGGTTTTCCCATACTAATTTCCTTACAAACTTCAAACTCAATGCGGAAAGCCGGGCTACAACTAATCGTCCCCAAATTATGCACAGTTGTTTGGGACCTCAAATGGTATTAAAGAAGGGGTGTTCTCGGTTGATGAGGTCAAGCTTGCGTTTTTCGATATAACGGCTTTGTGAGGAGAACTTCAAGCGTATTTTCTGATAATAATGGCTAGAAAATAGATTTCCGAGGCAGCTAAGAGTAGAATTACATGGACATTTTAAGAATTGTCCCATGGGAATTGTGAGGAGAAGTTCACGAGAGTTTTAAGAAGAATACCAAAAGAACACTGAGGAATATTAAAAGGGAATTCTGGCTGTGATTGAGTAGAATTCGATGGAGGGTTCTTAGAAGATTTTGAGGAAAATTAATAGGAAATTTTAAGGAGCATTCAAAGTTATTCTGATGCATGTTCCAAAGAAATTCTAGAAATAATTCTATTGGAATTCTGACAAAAACTCCAAAGGCATTCTGAAAAGGACTCGAACTTAATTCTTATAACAAAACTGAGCAACACGAACAACAGAAGAATTTAGCCATATTTTACTTTCTTATGGTCTGCTGAGTTGAGGTCTACCATAACACGTCACGATTTTTAGGTACCGTTCTCTTTATGAGGATGTAATGTTTATCAGGCATATATGAGGTCAACGGGCTAGAGATGTGCTCCATGTTCTAAAATACACAGCCTAAGTATTAGAAATATCACCAAAATGAGAGGTGAAACATTGAGATAGCGTTTTGACATTTGTTGCTTGAGTCATTTCCTACAAATGATTGTTGCACAAATATAGTGCCACGTGCTTATATTGACAGTAAATGTAAACAAATGTGAATAATGCCCCAACACTAAAGAGAGCGATACCTAAAAACAAGACGTGTTAGGGCATAAGTATATCCTAGATTTTAACGCAAAGGACCACAATATAGTTAAATATGGTAAATATGAGAGCTGAATGCAAATAAAAGGTTATTTTCTAGAGAATATAAATAAATCTCAGCGGGACGGCCCTGATTTAGTGGTTAACATCCATACCTCTCACGTCAAAGTCACGAGTTCAAATCTCACCCCCGGAAATTCACGAATGACCCAAGAGTGTTAAAGTCACTTTGACAAAAAAAAAAAGTCTCTGACATTTTATGGTAATTTTGTGAACCATTTCACGGGAATTATTGAAGTATTCTTCAGGAATAACTAGAAGGATTCCAAGATAATTCTAAGCAGAATCCCAATGCAACTGTGCGCATTCGTTTCATCCTAAAGGGTTTACTAAGAGTATTAAAATTGAGTAAGTCCCGAGAACGATTAGGAATTGCAAGAGAATTGTGAAGTCATTAGGGTTATTCAGTATTCAGTAATTAAAAAGATAAATTATTCCATAGATATAGCAGAAGTTGATGGAATATTTCATTTTTTTTGATTGGCGCATTTCATATTTATTCTGAAACAATTCTTTATTGTTTAGGGAACCTTTCATGACGTTTTCGAGGACCATTTTTCTGTTTTGATTGAAAATTTTTATAAAGATTTTTTTTTTATTTTACTGGGGCAATTTAACTTATTCATGGTGCCTCTAATTTATTTATTGAGCATTTCATCATTATTATTGGCACATCTACTTGTTTTTTATGGGTCGAATATTGATTTTTTAGGGTGAATTGGAAGACTGGCGGCACTGGCGCATCAAGTGGTAGCGGAAAAAATAGCCGACCCAGTTAAATCATAATTCCAATGTTTTTTGGTGGAATTTATTAAAAAAGATATGAGTAAGGCTTAAATAAGTACGGTGGAAAGTGATTTGATGCAAAATATTAGTGTTAGAAGTCTCAGAAAGGTCTAAAAGTGTGAAAAATGAGTTGGCGTAGATTGTGAAAATAAAAATAAAAATAAAAAGGAAAATGGCGAGAAGCAGAAGGAACCGGATGGCTGAACGACGGTGCAATACGAGAAAAAAAACAAACGGTTGCGTCCTCTGCGTAAGATGGCCGAAAGACGAAAAAGAAGGAATGGATGGTTTGTCCTTCAAAAAAAGCTAAGTACAATAGTTTTTGTGTTGCGTTAAATGTAGAGGGTGGGTTTAGTCGGGAATGGGATGCAGATTTTCCGGAAAAGCTGCAGCAATGTGGGTGACGTTTCCTCGAATTTGGGTGGAATTTTGCTCATTTGTATGTGGATACACTTTTTACGCTTTTTGAGTGAACTGATATGAGCACACTGATAAAATTTCAAAGATTATTTTTATGTGCCCCACACATGAATTTTTGAAATGTGATCAACGAATTATATCTATTTGTCAAACGCATACTTAATATGTGTACACATAAAAGCCATGTGTAACCAAAAAAACTATTCTTTTGACTAATAAATTTTATGTGTGCTTCTGGGTGGATTCTGTTTATGTGTGGTCACATAAAAAATCATGTGGAAATTCGTCAGTAAAAATGTGTGGAATTGTATTAGTGTAGCATTTTTTGTCCGAGTATAGAATGGTAGAGATAGGCGAGACAACAACCAATTGAAGCGTTTGTTGTAATGCTATCTAGTGTCAATTTAAAAAAGTATAGATGTAATGATAGTACACGACTAGAAAATGGTTCCCAGCGACCAGTTCACTTTTCCTTACTTTTGATAGTATGTCTCCTTTTCTCCTTCTAATGTTGCCAAAAACAATGAAAATTAATGAGATAAGATTAAATTTGTTCGTTTGTGGTTGTGTATGAAAAAACTGATTCAGGTTGTGTTGATTCTGCCATGGTTATTGTATTTGGTGGGCTAGTTCCAATTATGTCGCTTTCGTTATTGCGGTGTAGCACCGATGTAGTGTAAACAGGAATAAGCGCGAGTCTTTGACAGCTTAACATCATTAGTTTTTAAACAAAGGTGCATCCTATATCAACACCCTATATTATTTCAGTGTACAGCAGTGTAGCACCGCAAAAACGAAAACGAAATAAATTTCGTATAATTTGAGTGCATCACATAAACTTAAGTTTACTTTAATTGATTATAATTAAAATTGAAAAGACATAGAGGTTTTGGACCTACGGGAGAAGAGGTAGTACAATTATTTTCACTCCCGCGAGTTTTCCTCTCAATCAATAGAAAAAAAGATAAAATACAACATATTTCCTTCCTTTTAATTAGCTACGGGTGTGACAAGTTGTCACTGACAACGATGGCGAGTTCACTATGTTATATTTTCATTTTATTTCAGCAACCTTATCTTCCAGCAGATGATCCGGACAGCAATTTCAACATTAATAAAAAAAAAACTATATATGCCAGCAACACTGACTGGGTGTATCCTATGGCTTACCTTCCCTACTAACATAATTCCTAAATTCCCGAGACATTTATGAGGGGTCGTAGAGTTCTCTGCATCTCTCTTAAGTAAATGTTGGACTAACATACCTTTCCTATCCCTACCAGTTGTAAGGACGTGGCCAGGACAATCCTTAACTGTTGGAGCGGGATATGTCTTTATCTGGGAGATAGTAATTACTTCCTACTTACTATCTGTCCAGTAATAGATATCCGTCTTGCTCTTAATAGTTTTGAATTCGTACCACCTACGATATTGTGCAACTTGTTCGATGCTAATATTGATTTTTTAGGGTGAATTTTATTGAGTTATTTTGTTTTTGAAACCAGGCCGCCATTGACACATGGTATTTAAGTATATAAATATATCCGCTTGATTCGTCGAAACTTATGAAAAAAATGAGATCACTACTTCCCTTAGCTCAAATTAATGGACCCCTCGCTCACCAAGGGGCCTTATAGAAAAACGTATTTTTCACTATGTTCGTAACCACTGATTTTGATTCTGAGGTCACCGTCTGAACACCGACAGAAAATGCTATCAGATACTCTCTACAGATTAGGTGAGCAATGACATTAACACTATGAAACAATAATTTTTTATAACGAGGTTCACAATTTTCCACGCATGACGCTCCATCAACGTCAAAGCAGCGCCAGCGTTCAGTGCGCGTGTGTTGTATGTTTGTTTGCATGGTTGTGTATTGTTAACTAATTTTTCGCATGTATAAATGCGTTCATCACAATGATTTTGACGTTTGATTTTTCTCGACGGATGTTTGTTCTGTGTTCCAGATTAACTAAGGAGGTTGTAGAATTGCGGTGAAACCCAAACGATCAGTTACCCAAAAAGGCAGTCCGTGTTTGAAACCGCTTATGTTCTAACCCTTTTGTAAAAACTAATCACACAAACTAGAGAAAAGCATTGAAACTTACGAAAGTGAATCGATCGCATCTCGTCCTTGGCATCTTATGGATGTTTCAGACGACTAATGTCGTTTTTGTTTTTGCGGTGTAGCTACACCGGTGCTACACTGCCGTACACCGAAATAATTTAGGCTGTATTTATAGGATGCACCTTTGTTTACAAACAAATGATGTTGAGCTGTCAAAGACTCGCGCTTATTCCTGTGCTACACCGCAAAAACGAAAACGACATAAGATGAGATTAACGTGGAGGAAGTATCGATATTTGATAGAGACTGCAATAGCATTGCAGACATTCTATTGCGACTTGGAATGCAGAACGTCGGTGTCAGAGATCTTCGACCGGATGGCTACCGCTGAACGTTGGCGCTGCTTTGACGTTGATAGCGCTCCATTCGTGGAAAATTGTGAACCTCGATAAAAAAATTTGTTGTTTCATAGTGTTAATATCGTTGCTCACCTAATCTATAAGGTGTATCTGATAGCATTTTTTACCATTTTCAGATGGTGACGTAAAACGTAACGTCAGATGATTACGTAAAAATCGGTGAAAAATACGTTTTTCTGATAAAATCTAATATCGTAGCCAAAAAAAAAACTATTCCGAATGAAAGTCCTATCTTTCCTCTTCATAATAACGTGTTGTTTTAAGGAGGGTTCAATATTTAATTTCAAAGATTTAACATGATAAATATGTAAGGAATTACTAGAAATTCAACTTTTATGGAAACTGTTAGGCCCCTTGGCGATCGAGGGGTCCATTAATTTGAGCTAAGGCAAGTGACAATCTAATTTTTTCATGAGTTTTAACCAATCAAAGATATATTTAAATATTTAAAGACTATGTGTCAATGCCGGCCTGGTTTCAACGAGAATTACTCATTGTTTCTATTGGTGCAAAACATGGCCTGCCTGCGTGAGTCAAAATGGTCAAACTCCGGCACAAATTTGAATGATTGCCCATAGCGAACAAGTATGCATTTGATGGATTTGATCAGTAACAAAATCTCCAAAATGTATCGCCTAGAATCGGGTTGAAATAAATGGGCCATATAAGCGAATTTTAAAATGTTAGATAAGTATTTTTCTTCTTCTTCGTCGTCGCATTTGAAGCTTTTTGCTTATTGCATATCGCATATCAATCTAGATGCACTTCCACAGTTATTAATTAAGAGCTTTCGATGCCTGTACCATTTTTGCATTAGTATAATTGTGTGGTAAGTACAATCATACTCTATGTCCAAGGGAATCGAACCCAGCCACCTCCAGCATGGTCTTGCTTTGTAGCTGCGCCTTTACTTACTGAGATAAGGGAGATCCCCAAATGTTAGATACGTATCTAACTTAAAAATTGTAGGCGAAACTTGACACATTTGAGATCCAAGGACCAATTTTTGGGATCTCTGCATCAGAAAATTTCTGAAAACTGCTAGCTAAGAAAAATCTTCAATATTCTGAAACATAGGGGAAATGTATGTAATGTCGGCCTAAGTGTCCCTAATTTGGGCCCATACATTAATTCAGCAATCAACTAAATTTTCAAAAGCAACCAAAAATATCAATTAGTACCGTTCCAATGACGCGTTCATCTAGATAAAATGGATCAATAGCAGATTTTTAGCGATGGGCCCAATGTTAGATCCATAGGCCAACATTAGAGCCATTTCCCCTAGTTTTTTTTTTAAATCTGGGGCCACACTATGGGACAAACTCGAAACTTTTTTCATACAAGCATTCATACGAAAAATGCTTCGTTTCGACTTCCCCAATGAGGCCCCTTATGTTGGAATGCAGTCCAGACACTTGTAAAATTGGGGGATGGCCCGGCAAAGTGTTTGACATCCAAACCTCTCACGCCAAAGTCACAAATGACCCTGGAGACTATAGTAAAAACATAAATATATCTATGAAATTGTTCCAAATTTCCCAGACAAATTTTTGACTTAGAAAATGAGCTCAAAGTCCTGGGACAAAAATTGTCATTAGTGCCCGACGTTGACCGAAAATTCAATGATCCAAGGTTTGGGAAAAGCGTGTGAGATGTTTGCTAAACATTTTGCATCTATCTTCGATAAAAATATGACAAGTGACGTTGAAGCTGAATCTGCTGCCTCTGATACGCCTAGTGACTTGGTGGAACTAAGCACATTCGAAGTAACTCGGGATACGGTACAGCTGCAAGGAGACTGATTTCATGGTACTTATTAATCTTTCTACAGCAGCTTTTCCGATGATATATGGTACAATTACACTTCAAAATGGTGCAAAGCGGTGCATACTAAGGAGCATTTTCAAATGCTTAATGTACAGTTTTCTCTATTTTAGGGAGCGTACTTTAAATATTTACTGAGCATTTTAAGATTTTTAACGTATTTTGATCAATCATTTAAGGATCAACCCGATCTATTTTAAGGAGATTTTTTTTACTTATTAAGGATAATTTCATCTGTTTTATTGAGCAAAAGTAGGGCTGCCTTTTGTTTACGTTATTTTTCTTCTTCTTCTTCTTTCCTTTATTTAACGTCGGTCTCTGTTCCGCAATCTAGTACCAATCACCGACGGACATCGATTGCCATCCATTGACGACAATCGAATGTGCAGGAAGGCAGCTTCCACACCTGCGTAGGATATCGCACCCATTCAACACGCATGGGCCGGGACCAATGGCTTTACTTCCCTTCCGAAGGAAGACGTGACCAGAGATTTTTATGCCTCAGAAAAATCCCACCGACCTCGGCTGCGATTGAACCCAGACCCATTGGAGTGTTAGAAAGCAGTCACGCTTACCACTACACCACCGGCGCCGGTACGTTATTCTTCAACGATGTTGCAACTTTGTTGGGAGTTAAATGCAAGCTTGTTTATACAGATGATCTTAAGCTATACGTCATAGTTCACTCGGTTGAGGATTGTCATCGTCTTCAAGCTCTGCTAGATTTGTAAATAAGTAAATTAAAAATCCAAGAATAATTTCAAGGAAATTGAATTCTGACGATAATTCCTAGGAGAAAAATCGCAATGACTTTCAGAGAGCACACACATATTTATGCTAATTCAATGAGGATACTGACGAAAATTTAAAAGGAATACATAGGAAGAAGAGGAAAATTCCACAGGAGATCTTAGAAAAACTCCATGTTAATACCAAAAATAATTCCATCGAATGATGATGATGATTCATTAGGGGAATACCAAGGCGATTCTGAAGAGTGTTTCAAGGAAGAACTCCGTAAAGAATTGCATAAAAATAGAATTTAAGGATAGCTCAAAAGGAATAATTCGAACATTGTTTGACGACAGATGGAAGTTTGAGAAGAATTTTAAGATACTGCTGAAGTATACCAAGGAAATTATGAAGAATATTTGAATGGAATTTTACTGAGAATCGTGGAGGGAATTTTACTAGAAGCAGAGGAGTATTGTGGCATGACCAAGTGGAGCAAGATCTTGCTAACGCTCGATAAACTGATGGCATGGAGCTACGAATCGAGTTAGTTGGCTAACATTGTTCAACAGGTTAAGTCTATTCGAAGAACGTCCGACCAGGAAAGATAAGATTAAGTAAGAAGTGAAATTTAAATGCCTCTTGAAATTTTCTTTGAACTCGAAGGGAATTCCAGAGTGCCTTTTAAATGTTTTATGTAGCGAATTCCTGAAATGTTATGCATAGAATCAGGGTGGCTAGCGATCCTGGAAATCCGGGATAGCCGTGAAATAACCGGGAATTTGAAAAGCAATCGGGAAATACTCGGAAAATAAATAAACCTTACCATACGAACAAATTTTCACGCCTGAATTTCAGAAGCAAGTTGTTACCAAAATAATGATGCGCTTTTTGCTGAATAATTTCCATCAGTTTCCCACGATCAGGATTAAATCACTCAACAGAATTTCAAAATGATTTTTAGTTTTATTCTAATTTGAAGTGGGTTGACATTTAATAGAAAATATGCGGGTCTTTGGGAAAAATATTTGTAAAACCGAAACTGAACTAAACCTCTTCGAGATTTTATTGGTTTGTATCCATGAAATTTTATTCACAATTCTCATAATATGAATTACAGAACTAGCTTGGGTGTCTGCTCTGAATTATCATGGAATTCTTCGTAAACATCCGGAAAACTCTAAAAAAAACAGAAGCTTCCGTTGAATTTTATTTGGAATTACCTTGATACCTCTTCTAAGAATTCGATTGGAATTCTTCTGTAAGTTTGATTCCATTGAAATTTTCCCATAATTTTCTTTTAATTTTAGTCAAAACTCTTAGCAAAAATCTTTCAAAATTGTATTCAATATCCCTTTGAGCATTTTTAGGAATTCCTTTTGAATTAACAGGCCATTTTTGTGGAATCAAATCTTTTGTAGTTCTCTTGTGGATCTTTTACACTGTTCTTCTGAAATAATCCCCAGAACATTATTAAAATTGTGTTTCTTGTTGAAGTCTCATCATTCTCTTTGAATTGTCTGTAATTCTACGGAGATGAACTACGGTTAAAAATTTCCTAAATAAAGGAAGAAAAAAAATCTGTAATTTTTCTTACAATCTCCATACAATTCTCCTTAAAATTACGTGGAATTTTCCTTTGAGTTTTCTTTGCAACTTCTGTTGAAATTTTCTTAAATTACCTGAGAAATTTAGAACTTCCATCTTCTCCACAGAAATCCTTCCATATTCATCTAACAATTTCTTAGGACTGCATCTCGGAATAATTTTGGAATTCTGCTCATAACTTCTCCTTCCAAAATTATGCGGGAACATCCAACATTAAGTTCTTTTCACTCATCTCCCATGTTCCGTTCAATAAGCTTATTTTCAGTAAACCGCTTATAGTAGTTAACATTTGACTACGGCAAAAATAATTACTAGCTCGCGAGTGTCTTCAACCCAACATTAAGTTCAATTGACTCAAATTTGAGAATATCTCATATACTCACTAGTAGCTTATTGAACATTAGTCATGAGAAAATCGAATCTCTCGTTTTTGACAATAACAAAACGTGAGAGTGGGCTGCAAAACTCAAAATTACCCAAAATTAAGTAAAAAGAACTTAAATTTAGGGTTTTTTTCTCTGTGTATTAAGCAGTATCTGTAACTTTATTGGATGTAAACATTAAATATAACTGCTCTTACGTCGTTTGGAGGATTATTTAATCCAAATTGCCTTAAAATGCCCACATTCCGAAAAATGTTCGAAAACTAGCAATAAATCAAAACCAGTTCGATAAACTGTTGCAAAATCTGTTTAAAGGTATAACAAGTGTGGTTCGATGTTGTTCACGAAGTTTTCTGGATGTCCATAGAAAACGAGTGTTAGGATTGATAGGGCTATTAACTGAATCAAAATCAAGCTTTTCAGCTCTTATAGTAGCAACACATAATGATAAAGAGTTACAAATTGTTTATATATTGTTAAAAATCTAGCACTGCTATTCGTTCTACGGATTTCAATTCCGTCCTAACGCATTGAATGCCCATTGGATTTCATCCTTCGTTTATAGCGTTTCTTTTGTTTTGATAACAATGAGTGAAAATATTCACACAACGCGTTCATATAAGCTTTGTTTTGTAGCTTATAAGCTAACGCATCAAAAAACGTATTATGGATTTGTTCACGGTGAAATAATTGATATTTTTGATGTTTTTTGCTCGATAGAACGAAAATGGGCAATTACGGTGAAGTAGCGCTCTACCCTACATACTCGTCGATTTTCAATGAAACTTGCACTCGGCACAGATTGTTTTTCACATTATTTCAGTTTCTCGTCTATTTCGCTCTACGGCTCTCACTTTGGAGCATTCATGCAGAGCCACATGCTTAGCGTGATTGTTTTTTAGCAATCGTAGTTCGGAATGCTCGTTAACAACGAGTGATCAACGTAGTGGACCAAAACCGGCAGGATTTGGAATTCTCGGTATTCGTTCTTGAGATTTAAAATTGGCGAAAATTTCTGCTGTCAACGTGGGACACAACCCCAACGCCCCGCACCCAGAGTACAGTATCGGCTGGATTTGTCGTAGCCTTTCGCAGATGCTTTTAAGCCACATTCCAAGCATGGAGAGAATAAGTATGAATATAAATAATCAACTGACATGAAACTAGTTCACCCCACACCATTGTTGCTTGGGTTGTTGTCCCCCGCCTGCCGCCACAAAGCCATCAGCATGAACCGGGTCAAAGCCCTTTCCGCCACCAAACGTCGCCAAATGAATGATGGTGCGCTGGTGGTGACGTAGGTTGGTTGGTTGACCGAGTGACCATCACTACGTTCACCACACGACGAGACCGGTAGCAGAAGTAGATATTATCACAGATACGATATCAGGCTGGCAGTGACCTTTGGAATCAAGGTAGGGTAGGATGGTCTAAACCGCACCCCTGGGTTAAAATGGCCCCTTGCAGTTTTTCAAAGCTTTCCGATTGCTGCTAGATCAGCATTCTGACACATACAATCCCAGAATTAGTAATAGGAAAGCATCGAAAAATTGCGTGGGGCCATTTTGGCCCAGGGGTGCATTATGGACTGTTCTGCCCTACTTCCATTGCTTGAGTTGTTTGGATATATCGACTACATAAAAAGTGAATTGATTTAGGGGTAGGTGTGGGAAACAAGTCAGCTGGTTAGTTTCTTCCGAGAGGGTAATTATAGGACTGATAGGAGAGAGATGTAATCAATTTCGATGTCGGCATTGATAAGAATGGATCGGAAGTTGTGCTATTTTTAGACCCCCTGGTTCAATTAATTGGAAGTGTTGTAGAAGTATGCTCTCGTGAATGAACTGTTTGGACGTTATCAGCAAATAGGAAATGTACGACCTCATCGGAGAAAGCCATGTGTATCACCAGCACTACGTTCAAGTCGTATGAATGAGGCTATGTGTGAGTTTGATTGCGGGGAACACATTGAATAGGCACATTAAGCGGATTTGCTTTGATCAAGAGTGACAATCCATTACACGCTTTCATATTTGCGCTAGAGCACTTCGCTGATAGACGAATGCGAATCGAGAAGCATAACTATTTTAGTTCACTTCAACAGGGTACGAAACGGCGAAACCTGAAGTCAGTTTTCAGACGGATTTTTTTAATTGATGCAACGTCATAGCTGATCAGTGATCGGAGTTTTGCAAAACTATACATTGCAACCTTTGCAGGTTCTGTCGAACCTGTTTATCAGGTTCCCCTGCACGGTTCGGTCGACGGCGTCCGACAACTCGGTTCACTGTTTCGGCTGATTCAACGCTGCAGCGCCAGTCAGTCTAATGGCCAATTAACAAACACACACACACAGCGTTCCAAATCAACACAAGTTCGCATTTTCGGCTCTGAAGATCAAGGTATCTTTGTATGTTCATTGATCACCTTCACAATCTCACACCCCCCAACAACCCAGCTCACCTTTTCCGCCAGATTCCATTCGAGTAGCAGTACGTCACCGAGGATTCCATTATCTCGATTCATCCACCCCCGCGCAATGGCGTTAATCGGTCGTAATCAAGTTGATTTGATTAAAGCAATAATATAAATTTTTTGGTGTTGATTCAATTGAACTGCAACCTGCCCGAAGTCGATAAAATCATACACCATACTGAAGTTACCATTATTCTTGGGCCACACTACAGACGAGCCTTATCTCGCCAAAATAGCAGTGTCCGTTCCGTCCGGCCGACGGAGTAAACAAAGTCCCGGAGATTGGTAAAATTCCATAACCAAATGTGCTGGACTTGAAGATTATGGGGATTTGTAGTAGCGCATGATAAACAAATCCTTTAAATCCGGGGTCGGGATTTGCACGGTTGTATACGTCATAAATCGAGGCCATAGCCGGTTCGGTCTGGATGGACTCCATCACGGCCTGACTCAGCTCGGGCGACCAATGGAAGCACGTGCATTGGGGACCGTGACGAGAGTAAATTTATTAGGAATGGCGCACATCGCATTGTCCTTAATCCCGTTGGATCAAGACACAGGAACAGGTGGATGATTGGGAATGAGTTGAACAAAATATTGTTTCAAAAATAGGCGCCAATAAAAAAACTGGCGGGGGCGATTTGCGTAGCAGGATTAAGCGAGGGTGGGTTAGTCATAATTAACCTTGGCTGATGAAAAACAGGCGTGGTATGGCGTAATGTAGATTGATGGAAAATTATTTTGAACTGAATTTACAGCTGCAATGGCTGAAGCATGGTGGGTTCTTTTTTAATTGGAGAGCTGTTTAAAAACTAGTACTAAACCGAACTGCATTCCCACGCAATTGAAACGCACAAACAACATGATAGGCTGAAAGTATTCAGACAAAATCATGAGCATGAGCAAACACTAGAAAGTTAGAAATTATTACCGACTTCGGTAATTTATTACCGAACTTTCAACAGCTGAACGTTCGGTAAAACTTTGACTCTCATTTCAAAAGTTATATAATTGAATTTCAATTGAAAACCACTTTCAGCCTTATTGAGGTATTCGAATCTGGCCATTGTGGTGAAGTTTTCTGAATTTTACCAAACAGTTCATCTGTTTAAAGTTCGATAAAAATTACCGAGTTCGTTAATCATTTCAGAGCGTGCAACCGAGTTTTGCCGCTTTAAAAATGATCATAGAGGAGTATTTGGGTCGGATAGTTGGTCAAAATAGGAAAACCTCAAACAGCGGTAAACATAAGCTCTGTTTCTTGGCTCGATTTTATCCATCCCCTGGCGAAAAATATATAAACCATGAACACCGCTTCCTTTCCTAAATGTGAAAGATCGATCAACTTTAAATGGTATACATCACGGAAATGGCAAATAAGTATGCGGGAAATTAAAATGATGCTTTCTTGGGGCAATACCAAGGGGTAGTCAACTCGGCACACTGTGCCTAAACACATCACGGCACACTGATCGGCTTTTTAGAGCACAAATTGACAAGAATGACACAGAATATAATATAAAACGGCATCACTGTTTTTTGCTGACGATTTTCCAACAGTTGCTAAGGTTTCGCACTTTGTTGACAGTCGCTGATCTCCGCTTAAGGATGAATTTAATAAATCCATCGTACTAGACGATCAGATTCCGGGATAGAAGGAAGTACCAACAATCAATACGAAACTAACGATTTTAAATTGGCTCACCACTTTAGTAGCCTATTGGTCCCAAGCAAACGATTAACGTACCCTATTCTAGTTGAAATTCTATTACTACACTATGTTTGTTTTGATTCGCTATGAAAGTTTGACAGATAACATCAGGGGTGTGTGGATTCATGCAGAACATGCAGGGGTGAGTGAAATAGCTTGGGACTGCTTGGGACCGTTGTTCTGGTACTGAGTGAGCCAAAAATAATAATGATTTTCTTCGGGACCCAGTGGTCTTAGAGTTACCTCTATGGAAGTACTGCTGCAGCCAGTACTTCATCTAATTCCCTACAAGAGTTGTTAAAATGTGATGATAAATAGCAGCGCCGATATCATAACCAGCAACAGCAATATCTAGGTCACCCTCAGGGTCATCCACAGTTGCTTTCCGTTTCCGGTAGCGACAATATCGGTCACGGTTTAGATGGGACAATTTCACAGGCACGGTGGCCAGATACATAGCGCCATACAAATCAGCCTCCTCGCGAGAGCGATCTCCACCGGTAGCTCACCCTGTTTAAGTAATCAAGATTCATTCAATAAATACTATGATATTCTATTGTGCAGTCTTCGACGTATTAGAAAGGCTTTATTTAAACATTGTTTTATATTTTATTCATTTAACAATATAGGTATACCTCAATATAACATAACTGTTACTTTTGACTTCCAATCGACGATATCTCACAAATAACATTTCAATGTTTCAATTTGGCTTGACAATAGATGGAAGATTGTCTCATATTTCCGATGGTGTTATTACTTTGCTTGATTTAGTGATTGTTAGCTAGAAATCAGTGATGGAATTCAAAAGCGACAATTACGTTATATCGAGGTATACCTGAATACATTTCACAACCTAAACCCGATCCTTCGATTTAAAAAAAAATCTCCGATAACCTCCACTTGCAGCCGATTGAACAGTTCCACCTCCAGCTCGCAATTTTTATCGCTGTCGTACTTTTCCATAATCAACGCCACGGATGAAGAACCACATCCAGCTTGCCGGAATCCATCCGACGGAGTATAGCTAAGGAACCGGCATGCACCAGGGCTACAATCAGTCTTCTTGGAACAGATTTAGTTTGGTTTGCTAATTCTGGTGGAATTTCCGTGCAACAGCAGTGGTTTTAGGCTGTACATCAATTACTTCGGCTGTATACATCACTCTTCGTTTTCTTGCACGATCACAAATAAACAATCATAAAAGTCATAACATCTTCCGGGTTGTCAAACTCATGGAATACTTGATTGGTACGCTTCGGCACAGCGTTTGGCATAACTTTCGGCACAGCTAAACCCTTGGGCAAGACAGCTTTTGAGCATGAGTAAAATCGGAGTTACTTTTGAGTAAATCTGAGTAACTCACTCAACATCAAATACACATAGCAACCTGATTGATTACACATTGCAACCAATAGAGTCAAGCAAGGCGAATTTACGTACATATTTCAACAACATTTTAAACGGTGCGCTTGCAATGCTTAACCGAGAAGATATTTCGGCAATGGAAGGGCAATTGCAGTTTCGTACTGCACGTGTACGAAAGGAACAAAGAAGCTGCCCTCTCAAAAGATTTTTATGGTGACTTTACGGAACAGTCAGAGATGTTTTGCTTTACTGCCATGCCGATGACGTTCGAGTACTGCAAACATTAGCAATCGTATAGTACGGATCAGTGCTGAGATTTGTCATTGTCATTGACAGATTTTCACGCAATATTTACTAAATTTTTCGTCACATAGTCACTGATAGACTTGATCCTAAAAAAAACCTTCATCAAAATCTCATTCATTTTTTCGTCAATGACAAAGATTCACCTGGTAATGAAAAGTGTAATTTCGTACATTCTGTTTCACATTGTTGTTATCCAAGCAGTTCAGGACGTAGATGCTTGTTCACATTAACGGCTCCATGTAATTGTGTTGCTCAAGTCATTTAATTTCGTTACAAATTTATATACATAATATAAAAATATACACATGTTCGTCACTGACAGCATTGTCATTGACAATTGACATGGTTTGCCTTGACTGTGACTGTTAGCTCAAATGAGTGACCGAAGCAGAATTGTCAATATCACCGTGTATTGTTGAGATTTTGCAGCACTGGTACGGATTCTAATGGACAATCCCAAGGAGAATTCATGACAGTCCCAGGGGGGATTCTGGGCAATCCCTGGGAGGATTCCAGTCAACCACAAAGGGGATTTATGACAGTCTCAGTAGATATTACGAACAAGCCTAGAGAGGATTTCAGACAATCACAGTGCGGCTTCCCAACAATATCAAAGGGGACTGAGAATCTGAACAATCCCAGGGAGGATTTCAGACAATATTCTAGGAGGATTCACGACAGTCCAGGAGAGTTTCCGGACAATGACAGGGAGGATTCCAGTCAATCCAAAGGATGGATTCTGGACAATCCCAATATGAACAAAATGTGATGTGGTGGTTCCTGCATCCCTTCAACAATCGCTCATTGACAATCTTTATATTAGTTTCAGAATAGAATCAACCATGAAGTTGGCCAAATCTAACCTAATTTGTCCTGGGATGGACAGCTAAATAAAAGACCGCATTCAACAATGTTCCTTTTGTGCCAAATATGGATCATCACAACAACAACAGACCAGTGCTGTAAATTCTCAAAATCATTTGATCATTTTTGATGAAAATGAGAAAAGCAGCTATTCGCTATCAATGGGTGATATCGGTTGCTTAGTCATTTTACGAAGGCATGGATCATTCTTCAATTGAGTGTAACCTACACACAAACGGAGCTCCGGCGAAAAAGCTAAGCCAATCCGACACCAACCTGACTTCTACCAAACCCCAACCCGATGTTGAACCGACATTGACCCGACATAAACCCAAAATTTATCAGACAACAACATTACATTGGGTTGAAATCGACCTTAAATTAGCCCTACATTGATCCGACATCGGGTCGACTTGTCTGTTCGCGACCATTTTGCTGGATTTCTTCCATACTTCACTGTCGTATATCAAATGATAGTGAGTGACTCAATTGACAGTGACAATAAGCTTCGAATGAGAAAGGGGCTCTTCAAATTATGGTCATGTGAGAATTCGTTTACACAGAATTGATTGAATGGTTGTATTGGATCATCTTCAATCGAATGATATGAAAATTTACAGCACTGCAACAGACGATGTAAATTCAACCCGTTCATGTTCACCCTTTTCAACTGTCTTTTTGCAGGAAACAACGGAAGTCGAGCTGAACATTGCATTAGGTCCTAAGTAACATAGATCGATTCTCTTCGTCGGCTTTCTCCTTCGTTAATAGCTTGGGAAAAAACAGTTTTTTTTCTGTGTTTGTTTTATCAGATGCTAGATAAAGCTTCTTTTACCAATCTGTGTGCCGAAAACAAAAAACTGAGAATGTCTTTACATGGCCACAATCTCACAAAGAAAAAGTCGTGGAAGAGAATCTGTCAATTTTACTTAGGACCTAATGCAATGTTCTGCTTGAAGTGTCTGGAGAGAGTTGACCCTAACCGAAGACTACAATTCAACTGTTCCCTTCTCCCATACAAATGCCAAACGTCACTGATAACAGCGCCTCTGTCGATCAAAGGTGGAACTTTGAAGCACAAGTGTTAGTGAGACTGCTCATAAACAGCGACTGTGTGTGTGTGTGTGACCTAATGTCACCGAAACGAATAATCATAACACGGTACTCGTTGTTGTTTTTGTTTTGCTTTACAAAATTTCACGGCAATTTGTATGCTAATCACAGCAAGCTCGTGGTTTTCCTACTACAAACCGAAAAACTTGTCATGGTGGATCAAGTAGAGGATTGAAACTCGGATCGATGCCTAGTGAAAGTAACTTTTACTTGTGTACGATGAACCGAAATATTGTTTACTGTGCCAGTTGGAAGCAATCAATTATAAGGAATTGGCGGCTTCCACCTCCGTTGAGTGAACTACCGTCATTCGGAAGCTGCTGAAAATTCAAGGATCCAAAAAGAAGAAAGCAAGCGTAACTATTCAAATCGACCTATCTGATTTTGTAAACAATCACTTCAATCGACGATTTGTGGCAACTGCTAGCTCACTCACAGAAACTAACAACACCAGCTTGTAGGGGAAAGATTCCCCTACCTGTTGATGGTGTTTGTTTGCGTGGATTAGTTAGCAGTTAAGACAAACCGTCGATTGAAGTGATTGTTTACAAAAGCAGATACGTCGGTTTGAATAGTTACGCTTGAAAGATCCGGTACCTACATCACGATCCAACGGAAGGCGTAGCAGAATCTAATGTTGGAGAATATGAACATGAAAGGTTGAAGGACTGCAATCCCAGAAGGCACTCATTGATAAAGAATATATTTCTATTTTAGATGTTGCCAGAACACAAACAATCAAAGCGTTTGTTGCAATGCCATCTAGGGTAAATCTTTCATTTGCCATAAATTTTAGATTTAAGTATGGTTTTGAGCAACCTTATGTTACAGCAGAGTTTCAGCAATTTCAATATTTATAAAAAAATCTACATTTGCCAGCAACACTGACTGGGTGTATCCTATGGCTTACCTTCCGTACTAACATAATTCCTAAATTCCCGAGACATTTATGAGGGGTCGTAGAGTTCTCTGCATCTCCCTTAAGGAAATGTTGAACTAACATACCTTTCTTATCCCTACCAGCTGTAAGGACGTGGCCAGGACAATTCTTAACTGTTGGAGCGGGTTATGTCTTTATCTGAGAGATAGTGATTGCTTCCTACTTACTATCTGTCCAGTAATAGATATCCGTCTTGCTCTTAATAGTTTTGAATTCGTACCATCTACGATATTGTGCAACTTGTTCGAACCTAATGCTAATTTTAGATGTTGTTCCAGAGAATGATAACAACAGCATCGGATTGGCCAGTGACATTCAAATGGTCAGCGAGTACTGTGCCAAGTTGCCGAGCGTGACAACGTAACTCCCCCCAGGTTCCAAAGCCGTGTGGAACGGGCATGCATTTTACTAATGCACCATACGAATGCCCATAAATGCATCCCTAAAGGGCTTAGGAAAAGTGGAAGGTCCCACCATCATTGTGCATCATTGCCTTAGTTTTAATTTTCAATACTTTACTAACGTATCTGTTCAATTTCAACTGGAATTTTACTCGTTGTCAGCATAAAGCAAAGAAAGAATCGTTTACTTTACTAACCAAATCATAACAAAACCAATAATTGGCATCTTTGACTATATGTTTTTAGTATTACTTCTACGTGAAGTCAACGATTTACATAGTTGAAGATGCTAATTTCAAATAACAGACTGTAGTGGTAATTTTTATACGATAGATGGAGTAGATGAATGCATAGAGTTGATAGTTCCGTTAGAGTACGGCAGTGTGAAGATTGTATATAGATATTAGAATAGCGAACTACACACTACGAAAAATACATGTAAATTTCAGTGCCCTGAGACCGACACATGCAAGCGGCCCTTTTGACATAAGAATCAGTTGAAAAGGACCAGAAAATCAATCCAATCAAACGCACTTTTCTTCGAGTTGCATATGTTTCAGTTTCAGGACACTTAATTTTACATGCCATGTTTGTTTACGTTCCATGATTTACGTCAAAGCTGAATTACGTCTCGTGTAAAAATAATAATTTCTAAGTGTGTAGGACAACTTTTAAGGAAGGTACAAATCGGTTTTTTCATCTCTCTTTACCAAAGTTTGGTAAAGAGAGATGAAAAAACCGATTTGTACCTTCCTTAAAAGTTGTCCTAGTTCGCTATTCTAATATCTATATACAATCTTCACACTATGCTTTCATCTACTCCATCTATCGTATAAAAATTACCACTACAGTCTGTTATTTGAAATTAGCATCTTCAACTATAATTGGCATCTATTTATTTCTACCTATGTGTGTGAAGGCATGCGTGAATTAACACACACCATCATACACAGGTTCCACTTGTGCTCAGAAGAGGCGTTGCCGTTACTGTCTCCTGATTTTTGGCAGAGTTGCCAGTCTTCTTGATTTGTAGTCTTCGTCCTAACTCTGACCTTTTCTAGCTAAATATTCTCAAAGATTAATATCCCTCTTCCGTTATGGAGGCCTAAAAATAACATTTTGCTGATCACGGTACACCGTAATTATTATTAATTATTATTAATGTTGAGCTTCCTCGTTTCAGGCATGTAATGCAACAAACCTCTTTGACTGATATTGTGAGATTGAGTATTACTTTTCATGAACTAAACATAATCTTCTGAAAACATGTGGCCAAATTTCAACTTCCTTGGTCTTGAAATCACACCACCTAGTTGTTTCTACCCGGGAAATGTACCAGAATTTTCATTTCTCGATTCCCGGGAAACTAGTTTGACACGACAGTCCAGGAGGGTTTCCAGACAATAACAGGGAGGATTCCAGTCAATCCAAAGGGTGGATTTGGACAATCCCAGTATGAATAAAATGTGATGTGGTGGTTCCTGCATCCCTTCGACAATCGCTCATTGACAATCTTTATATTAATTTCAGAATAGAATCAACTATGAAGTTTTTTTTTCCTTTGTTCGGGACCTAACATCACTGCGACCAGTAATTTAATCTATTGTAGTATGAAGTATTCGATTTTTTTTACAGTTGTCATTCTCGCATTTATCGCAAGGATAAATGGATGGATGGATTGATTCCTTAGCAACAAAATTATGGAATGACACCGATAATGACCATGCATCAGAACCCTAGTCTTAACCACTTCAAATTAGAGAACAACGATTAGGAGATTAGGAATCACATAGAGAAAGACTAACTAACTCAATTTTTCCTTGTTTCAAGATCATCCTCGGTGGACAAAGCCGAGTCTTGTCACTATCAACAAGGCATAAAAAGTAACAAGGACTAAGATGTGTTCCTTGGATTACTGAAAAATCCTGTTCCCCTAGTTTGAAGTAGTAAGGACTAGGAATCGGTGGTAGATCTTACATCCCGTAACGTACCACGAAAAGGTGATCTACCTACGTTACGGGGCAAATGTTGGTCAGATATAACCTATTTCGACCTGGGATGAACAACTAAATAAAAGAACGCATTCAACAATGTTCCTTTTGTGCTAAATATCGATCATCACAACAACAACAGACGATGTAAATTCAACCCGTTCCTGTTCACCTTTTTCAACTGCCTTTATGCAGGAAACAACGGAAGTGTCTGGAGAGAGTTGACCCTAACTCTGATTTTTCCAGCTAAACATTCTCAAAGATTTATATCCCTCTTCCGTTATGGAGGCATATAAATAAAATTTTGCTGACGGTACACTGTAATTATTAATAATTATTATTAATGTTGAGTTTCCTCGTTTCAGGCATGTAATGACCAATATTGTGAGATTGAGTATTACTTTTCATGATCTAAACATAATCTTCTGAAAACATTTGGCCAAATTCCAACTTCCTTGGTCTTGAAATCACACCACCACCATTTCTCGATTCCCGGGAAGCTAGTTTGACTTCCCGCGAAACGGTTTTTTATATGGAAAAATGGAAGAACCTATCTTGAGGAGCCAATAGACACATCTAGGGGACGTTGGAGGAAACTGCCGGGAAAGTTGGAAGAAAATGTCAGGGATTTCTGAAAATATATCTTGGGTAAATTTGAAGACACTTTCAGGGGAAGCCAACAGGACTTCTAGAGAGGTATGAAGAATCTTCGAAAACTTTCCTGGAGACACTATTAACTAATAGCTTAGGTGCACATAATTTTTCCTCCTTTAGAAGACATGGGAACCACTGGGAACTAAATATCACCACCAATGATCTTCTTTCTTAGTTATCATGATGGGTTTTGGCTCAAGTAAGATACACACCCTATTTCAAAACTACCTACATTTGGGTCGAACCCATCCAGATCGGTCAAAACTGAACCTACCCAAAAATAGGTAAACTATGTTGGGAGTGACAAGTTGACAAATGAACAACATCGACATGAATCCGATCGACTTTGTTCATTTGTCAACTTGTCATTCCCAACATTCAGATTTGACCGATCTGGGTGGATTCCACCCAAATTTGGGTAGTTTTGAAATAGCGTGCTGGATGCTACTCGGAACATATCCGGGTTGATCAATCTGGTCCTAGGCACTTAAAATAATTTCCATTGAACTAGGTTTTGAATATGATTTGTCTCACGATAAATTTTGGTTCGCTTGGGTATTCTATATGACTACCATTGATCTTGGGTTTGAGTTCTCTTGTGATTTGAGGTGTCGCATGACATGTTTGGCACATTTCACTTCTAGTCTTAAGGCATTGTCGCATTTCGAACCACTGAGCATTTTGGCAAATAGCATTTTGGCAAATAGCCACCTGCTCAATCACTCTAAAACGCATGTGATGTTTATTTGCCAGTCGATTATCTTGAATTTGCGCACTTTTTTTTAGAAAACGACTCAAGATATTAAATTGACATCCGTATGTTAAACTTATGAGCTTATTCGTCTGTTGTTGAAATAGCTGGTCGAAGTCAAAACAAATCAATATTCGCACAGTTTGATTGAATCATAATCAGCATAGTGATAATCAGCTCATCACTCATTTGGAAATAAATATATTCGCAGATTTTCACCATCCAATCATTGAAGCGTTAAATGATCGGATCTCAGTTCGTCGTCACCCACGTGACTGGTTATGTATCGCTGTGAGAAAAGTTGTGTACATTTTGATCTTTGAGCTAGTAAGTGATAGCAAAGTCGGATTACAAAATGAAAGCAACAAATGTTTGATGTTCCTATTATAATGAAAGCTCATTTTGTTTCAATATTCGCGACATAAGTCTGGGCTTTCATTATGCATTCAAGAGATTTTTAAATGAAAGCAAATTGACTTCAAGTTCTGCTGTTGAACGTCTTGTTGAAAATTTAATTCAAGTTCATCTGCAGTTGAACTAACGGTTGTTTTGTTTAACACATTTTAGGTTATTCGTGACTTGTCCGGGGTGAGATTTGCCCTCAAATCTTTAAGCGTGAGAAGCATGGATGCTAACCATTTACGCCTGCCCGTATTCAGTTAAATGTCATGAATGCAAAATCAGTAATGAAACTGAACTTTTTGTCAGTGCGAACCTCAACCTGAGGTAGGTTTTAAAAACAAACGATCAAAGTGACGTTTGTCAGAAAACAAGCAGAGCCGATCTTGATACCCAATCCAGGTTGGAACTGAATAATAAACAAATTTGGTTTTCCGTTTGAGTGAGCTCTCATTTCTGCTGTGTTATCCGTTTAGTCAACCAAAAAAGGATCAACTGGAGTATTCCAAACAAGTTACATCGTAGCAGCAAATTTTAATTTCAATTCGATCTCCTGCTTTGCTTCCTTTGGTAATAAACCAACGTGAATTGTGAATAAGGACGTAATAAAAATAGATCATCGAACTTGCTAACCTCTTGTAAATCTATAGCTGCTGGTTGATTTGAAAATGCTTGTGCATAGCTTTGGATTAAACTTGCTATTTTTGTTACTTTCTCAAAGCCTCACGAACACGAGTGTACATATTTGAATTAGGTAGGTACTTTAACCATTTATAATCGTAAGTTTGTTGCACTCGTGTTGATTACTGAGTTGAGTATTAGCAATTCCGCTTGCAACTGGTTTTTGCTTATTTATGAACCTGCTGTTCTTTGAGCATTTGCCCAGCTGTCAATTGAGAGCTTTCTTTGGACTTCTCAGACGTTTGTGAAATGCACAAGTATTAGTGCAGAACTTGGGGTAAATTATAAGTATTACTGGGGAAGTTGATTTGGAGTATAGATACTATAGATTCCATAGATAAGCGGAGGCAAAGTATAATGTAGCCAAACGAACTGTCAGCTAGTGTAGCCAAACGAGCATGACGTCATCATGGTGTTGTTTGAGGGAGAAGTATTGTAATATTATGAGCACAAAACGCTTTCCAACGGCGCCGGTGGTGTAGTGGTAAGCGTGATTACCTCTCACCCCAGAAGGCCTGGGTCCAATCCCAGTCGGCGCCGCCGGGATGTTCTGAGGCATAACATCTCTGATCACGCCTTCCTTCGGATGGGAAGTAAAGCCGTTGGTCCCCGGTTCATGAGTTGATGGGTCGATAGGTAGGGTCCAGGTGTGGGAGCTGCCTTCCTGGCACGTCGGTAGCATTGGTGCTCAGCACGGAAAACAAGATCGACGGAAAAAACAAACCAAAGGAAAAAAAAAAAAACGCTTTCCACGCTCCACATTCCGATTTATTTCGCGGACAACGGAAGAAGGAAAGATAAAGCAAACCATTCCTCGATTCATTGTTGCAAAGATTTGCTTTACACTTCATTTTGAACTTTTACGCTCGAAACAAAATAAAATTGCACAACGGAGAGCTCTATGATGGCATGAACCTTTTGCACGGATGCCAGTAAGATCATTTATTTTTCATGGTTGCCAAAACAACTTTTTGGTCCTCCGATTATGTATGGAAACTATTGTATCTTTAATTTGGAGCTGTGCTTTATGAGCTATGAGAGGCCCATTTGTAAAGAACTTTAACCATCGAATTTAGAACAACACAACTATCAAGAATCACTACCCAAGTAACCATAGGCACCTTATTTCGCCTTTTGGCTATATACGGGCCTCATCAGAACTTACAAACTCTGGTATAGCCGATGTTCAGCTGTATATAGCCAAAAAGGCGAAATAACGTGCCTATGGTTACTTGGGTAGACTTCTCTGCCGTTTGTGAAATGCACTAGTATTTCTTGCACTAATACTTATAATTTACCCCAAGTTCTGCATTAATACTTGTGCATTTCACAAACGTCAGAGAAATCTATAGGATGAATCTTAGTGAAACATTGTTTACTTTGATTTCCTATTAATTGATTCGGCAATTTTCGAGTTGAGGAGAGAAGCAAACGGCAAAGCATGGTTGTGTTCCATTTGGTGAATTTGCACTTAAATTTGACACTCCGAAAATAAATTATAGTGTTCAAAAATCCCTCTGTTGTTGATCGTCATGGATCGTTATGGAATTCTCATACGCCATAATTGGAACACATCATAATATGAACGTATAGCCATAGCTGGTACATCTACCCTAGTGGATTTTGATTTGAGAAAACCGAAAAATGTAGATTTTTACGAAATCATGTCCTTCTTGATTTTTGTTTTACCGCGATGGTCACCAAATATTTCTTCTCTTTTCGCTTCTAAAATCGATGTTTTTGGAAGAATGTTCAAATCTCGATGTATGTTTTTTTTAATAACTTTTAGCCCATAGGAAGTGCGTAGTGATGAGATTAAAACTGACAGCCTACATTAATCTATTCAAAATTGAAGCTCCCACGAATGATGGCTCCGGCGTAACAGTATTTCAACCCAAATACGAGTTTGATGCCGCTTCTGACAGCTCTCACTATCAGAGGGCGAAGAGGGCGAGCAGCCTTCTATCCAGCGTTGCCATATATACCGATTTTCGAACTTGATACAGATAAGGTTTCTCAGAATACTGATATTTGAAATTTTATACCTAGTTGAAGATGCTAATTTCAAATAACAGACTAAATAAGAGACTGGTAATTTTTATACGATAGATGAGGAGATGAAAGTATAGAGTTGATAGTTCCGTTAGAGTACAGCAGTTTGAAAATTGTATATACACTGAAAGGAATTTTGCAGTAGAAATTACTATATTGGGGATTTAAAATAAATGCAACGCACCTACGTTTTTTTGCTGACTACATTGTGTTTGGCAACAAGCACAAAGAAAGTAAAAAATACCATGTAGTAAAAAATTGCTATGCATGGTATTTTCTACAAAGACTGCATTCAGTTTTACTATGAAATTTTCTCGGGGTTTTTGCCCTGGCTTTTGAAGATTTTACTATGTAATAGTTGTTTATACTATTCTGCTTTACCTGCTCTGTGATGATTTTTGTTTTTCAATTAAACTCTGGATTTTATAGCACGCTCACTTTATTTATCATTCTTACACATAAAGACTATACTCCTACAAGTTAGACCGTATTCCTAGCCTAACCCAGATAAATAAAAACGGACACTCGCACCGCACTCTAATCGATCAGCATAAAATTATCACTGCTTTTTCCATGCCAGATTGAAAATCTCTCGTTAATTCCACACGCCGATGCAGCTTCTTGTTCCGGTACATTTCATAGACATTTGTTTCCTAACTCTCGATCAACGAAATGATGCTGCTCCTTGCCGTGGTGGATAGCTTTATACTTCTTACTGTAATATACGAATAAAAACAGATGATTTTGAAATGAAAAGTACAAATTTTCTACATCCTTACCTTGCAATTCCAAGTTTGATTTATTCTGCGGATTTATTTTCACCTCAAACCTCGCGAAATAGCGTTACAACGACGTGAGAAAATAAAGCAAAGTGAAAACAGCGATTTCTTGTTGTTTACAAATGGCTTCCATCAAAACATTCGGATGTATAAAGAATACCATGAATATGGTATTTACAACCGCAACATATTATCAGCAAAAAACTGTCGGTGTGAAGCTTTCAATTTTACTACAAATGCGGTTAAAAACAATCGAAGAAAATGGTTCGTGTCCACAGTTGCATGTCGCATGGTAGATTCAAACATTTTAACGATTACTATTAGCCGAAAATCTCAACTACGGTTAATGGTTAAAAATACTATATAATTTCTTGCTAGTGCATGGTACTTTCTACTGAAATACGCTAAATACAATAAGAATTGTCGTAATTTCAACTATTTTATGACAAGGTTAAAATAAACAGAGTTTTCTTGCATTAATTACTACACAATTATGCTCAGTGCAGAGAGTAGAAAACGAGCAAGGACAACTTTTTAGGAAGGTACAAATCAGTTTGATGATCTCTCTTTACCAAACTCCCCTGTTGGAGAGGGATAGTGAGGGGTATCTCCCCCTCATGTACCGACGATGTGTTTGAAACAGTTCTATCGATTTTTACCGCACTCAAGTTGTTATTTGAAGGAAGGCATCCAGTCGTAGGTTTGGAAATTGCAGCTATTATTACCTCTACCATGGTATGTGCTCCGATTATCTTTTTAAATATCTCAAATTTTTAAGCCTGCTCAACAATTATTCATCTATAAAATTGTCATATGCTTGATACACTTGATACTGCTACTCGGCTACTCAGGAATCGAGAAACAGCTGATGGATCATCCCAGTAATTCCTGGGCATAGGGAAATACCTTTACTCAGTGAATAAATAGGTTCATCAAAATGTTAGTTTTGTTAACATCCTGGAAGTTTCTTCCAACTTTCTCTTGGTATTTTCTTCCTCCTTACCCCGTAAGTTAGTTTCCGATTCTTACCGGAAAGTTATATCGACTTCCCTTGGAAGCATCTTCCGGTTTCTCACGGTTCTTCCGTACTCTCCTGTCAGTTTTTTTTTCAATTTCTCCGCAACTTCCGGGATGCTTCCAGAGTTTTATTGCGGTTCCATTAGCTTCAGGAAAGCTGCAGGAACTTTTAAGAAGTTCGGAAAATTCTGAAAGTCCAGACTTTTGGGTAAGTTTTAAGAGCTGTAAGGGTAAGTTCCGATAAATTTAAGACAATTTCAAAAACTTCTGTTAAAATTCGAGAACCCCCGAATTTCAGGAAAGTCAAGAGAATTAATTAATTTATCTTTATTAGGGAGGCTTTCAGCCTGGGGCTGGTCGCCTCCACATCAAAGTCAAGAGAACTCCAATGAACTAAAAGAAACATTAGTAATATTTTGGAAACTTCACAAGTCCAAAGAACTTCAGGGACATTTAATGTTGTTCAGGACAGTCCCATATCGTTTCAGGAGAATTGAGAGAACTTTAGGAAACCTTTGAATCAGAACGTCAGAACAGATTAATTAATTTCAAGGAAAAACTTCTGGGAACTTCAGCAATGTTCTGAGAGGTTCATTAAAATTTTGGATACGTAGGAAAGTAAGAAAGTAACATGATTATTAGTAAATTGATTAGAAACACTTTAATGGAAGTTTTAAGGAGACCTTCAAAGAAGATTTGAGATTTTTGGTAGATTCAGGGAAGTTCCAAGTACTTCTAGGATGATCAGGAAAATTGCAAGAACTTTCCAGGAGTTCCAAGGAATTATGCGATATTTCAAAGTGCATTTCTGAAATGTTTTATGAATATCAGGAAAATTGCTGGATCATTAGAACACGTAAGGAGCTTTAGGGAATGTTGTGCTAACTTCCTCAAGAACTCTGTTTTCTTCGGATTTTTTTAAGTTTCTTTCGACTGTTTCGTAAGTTCTCTGGTTTCCGACTTTCTACAGAAAATTCTTCCAATGTGCACACTTAGAAAAATTCATGTAAATTTAGGTGCTCTGAGACTGACATATGCGAGTGTCAATTTTGACATAAAATTGAGTCATAATAGACGCAAAATTCAGCTCAATCAAACATACTTTTAGTCGAGTAACAAACCTTTCAGGCTCAGAGCACTTAATTTTACATGACATATTTGTTTACGTCTCATCCTTTATGTCAAAGATGGTTTCCGTCACTACTTAATTTTGTATTTCTAAGTGTGTGCCTTAGGAAGTTTCTTCCAGCGTCTCCATGAAGTTTCTTCCATCTTTTCCAGGAAGTTCATTTAAACTTCTACCGAATGTATCTCTGGAATTCTCCGAAAAGTTCCCTTCCTCTTCCTCTGTAAGTTTCTCCATGAACCGTTCTCCGAAGGCTTTTTCTGAGCTCCTTCTGGCTCCCTCTGGAAATGGCTACTTCTGAAATTTGTTTGCGATTTCCGAATCTTTTCAGGCTTCCTCTTTTCCAAAAGTTTATTTAAATTTTCGCCACAAAATTTCTCAATATTTGTCTTGAAAGTTCCCCGGATGTTTGTCCAACTTTACCTAGAAATGTCTTCAAACTTGGTCCAGAAGAGCTTCTATATTCTTTTACTGGAAGATTTGTTGGCTTCCTTCAAAAGCTATTTCAAAAATTCACCGAAATTTTCTTCCGACTTCTCCTGAAAAGCAAATTTTTCGTTTTAGTCCAAAAGTGTGAATTTTCGCCTTCAAAAACGGTATTTATCTGTATTTACTATTTGAATTAATATTATATTTAATTAAAATAGTAGATACAGATAAATACCGGTTGTTTTAAATATTTGATACCGATAAGCTTGAAACCCATCTCGCAACGCTGCTTCAATCTTATGGGCTAGTGGAAAATCGACTTAAATAAGTCATTCTACACGTCTACACACCAAATTACACTCCCGATCATAAGTTTAAGGACACCCCCAAAAAAACATGACAAATTTGTTATGTTCATATCTCTGTCATGTTACGTCCAATTTTCGTTCTCTTTAGATCATTTGAAAGGTATTGAAAGGAACTTTCCTCGTAGGCAAATTGTTCAATATAATTTTCAAATTTTGTGAGCTAAAAGTTCACCCAAAGTTACAATATTTTTCAAAATTTACTTTGAAGAATCGTGACTGATTTTCTCCGAATTGGGTTGGCCAAATTTTGAAATAAAAGTAGTAGTAGAACACTTATGCTATGCCATTCATACCATTCAAATAACCTTTGGAGATCAAAAATTGAACGTAAAATGAGAGATCATTGAACAAAACATATTTGCATGGTTTTTTAGGGGTGTCCTTAAACTTATGATCGGTAGTGTACATTATTCAATTTTAAATACCCAGACTTAAGGTTTTCTTAAAAAAAACTGCCTGTTTTCTCTTTATGAACAAGCATTTGTCGTAAGAAGGGTCTGATCCCACCCTAGCTATGCATTGGTCGATTAAGTTGAGGTTCATTATGTAGATAAGAGTGGTTGTCTTCGGCAAAGTTTTCTGTTTGCTTATAATCTTATAGGGGAGATGACTCTAATGTTGGCATATGGATATAAGATTGAGCCCATCGCTAAAAATCGGCTATTTATCAATTTTATCTAGATGAACGCGTCACTGGGAGTACTAGTGGATATTTTTGGTCGCTATTGACGATTTAGTTGATTGCTGTATTTATGTATTGGCCCAAATTGGGGGCATTTAGGCCAACATTACATCCATTAACCCTACATAAAAGCATGCAATTCTTCATAAATTAGGTACTTCGAAGGCAAAGTTAGTTTCCAGCTTTCCACGTTGGGCAGTGTGCGGTCTGCGCACTGTAGTTTTGGCACTAGATGATGGGTTGCTTCCACTCACTTGCTATAAAAAATGTTTTTTGAAATTATGAAATCATTAGATGTTATTATGATATGTTGGACTTGTAAGTTAAAAGAAGAGGTTGTAAAGTATGTGTTTGACACATGAAATTTGTCGATTTCGCTCGCCGAGTGTCACAATCAGCTATTTTATGATTCGTGAGCGTTCACTCAGAGTGAGCGCTCGCGAGTCATAAAATCGCTGATTGTGACTATCTGAAAGCGAATTTGACAGGTTTTAATTGTCAAACACTTGCCTTTCAACCACTACTTGTATCTAGCAAGTACAAAATATAATTATAATATCTAATAATTTCAAAATCCCGAAAATCATTTTTTTTTAGAGCAAGTGAGTAGAAGCAAGCCTGGATGGAGGTTCGAATTTCCACTACTCCCCTTCTCCTTTCTCAGGAACTGAAGAAAATGAAACGACATGCTATTTTTCGTCAGGGGAAAAAAACTACAGTGAAGTATACATTTTGAGAACTATGCAGCCCACCATTACCGAGCGAGGAGAGCTGGTTAACTTTGCGAATAATGTAACGTTGAGTTATTTTCCGCATTACGAACCACTGATCATTTTGGTAAATATCATCACTGAAGCCACCTGCTCAATCACTCTAAAACGCATGTGATGTTTATTTGAAGGTCGATTATCTTAAATTTGCGGCACTTTTTTTAGAAATCGACCCAAGATATTAAATTGACATCCGTATGTTAAACTTATGAGCTTATTCGTCTGTTGTTGAAATAGCTGGTCGAAATCAAAACAAATCAATATTCGCACAGTTTGATTGAATCATAATCAGCATAGTGATAATCAGCTCATCAATCATTTGGAAATAAATATATTCGCAGATTTTCACCATCCAATCATTGAAGCGTTAAATGATCGGATCTCAGTTCGTCGTCGCCCACGTGACTGGTTATGCATCGCTGTGAGAAAAATTGTGTAAATTTTGATCTTTGAGCAAGTAAGTGATAGAACATGAAATAGGACCTACCCGAGCAAAGTCGGTTAACAAAATGAAAACAACTCGATATTAAAGTTTGCAAGTTCCTACTAGAGTTCCTATTATAATGAACACTCATTTTGATTTCAATTGTCGCGACATAAGTCTGATACTATTTCAGGCGTAGGCTCTTTACACGCGGTAGGCTCTTTACACGCTAACCAAAGTACGCCCACGCAAAAATATACCACTTTCAGAAAGGTGAGAGTTGCCGCTATCCAATCATGTTGTTGGTTTGCGTTAGCGTACTTCGGTTCACGTGTAAAGGGCCTTAAAAAGTTTGCTTACAAAAGCTTTTGTGCCGTTATCAAGTGTTACGCTTGATTTCAAACATTCTCCGGAAATTTCTTCTGACTTTTCCAGAAAAGCAAATTTTACGTTTTTAGTCCAATAGTTTGAATTTCCCCCCTTCAAAAACGGTATTTATCTGTACATATTTACTATTTCAATTAATTTTGTATCTAACTAAAATACCGTTTTTTTTTTAACTTTTGATACCGATAAGCTTGAAAACAATCCGACAACGCTGCTTCAATCGTATGGACTGGTGGAAAATCGACTTGAGAGTGTAAGGCGAAATTCACTTTTAATTAATGATACCAATAATGGTGTAAATTGACCGATATGTCATTTCTACATAATGTCACTATTACTAAAAAGAACAAAATTTTGAAATTTCCTGAACGCTAGAAGCAAGTTCTGAAGAGAAATGGACGATTTTTCAAAAATAATCATACCGCAAAACTGCTTTATACACCACTGGCGGGGTGACGTCTATTGGATTTGATGGTGCAAACTAACGAGATTAAATTGGGTAAAGAGGCGACATCTTATCCATTCGACAGGTCTTATACTCGATTGCAGAGATGCCAGATTTACAGACATGTCTGTGAATTTACAGAATTTTATTTTTTCCACAGACATTCTTTTTTTCGTTACAGACATTTACATACTTTTTAGTTTTTTTTCACAGATATTTACAGACTTTTGTAATCAAGGGAAAATTTTAAAATTTATTTGGTTACACTATTTTACATCTTCAGTCAAATTACACGTGCGATGCGTTTTGCAACACGCATTAGAAATTCACACGTTTTCAAATCCACCACACTAACGAGCTGTCACTGTTATAGATGATCATAGTTATAACACCGACAAACCATCAAACCATTGCAAAAACCATAAAATTTCTGACCAATTCGTTTATGTCAATAGATGGTCCTTATTATGATGAGAAACTTTGCCGAAGACCCTAAGTCGTTTCGGAGTTATACATTTTACTCCACTTGATTGCATTCTTGGCCCAGTGTGCAATATTATTGCAATCTGGACAAGAGATTTTGTAGACTTCGGGTTTTCCTAAGTTATTTATTGAATCTTTTGTTGATCCTAACAGTGACTTCAGCTGATTTGTCTTGCTGCTGAATACTAAATCTAGACTAAAACTTCAAAACATCGAACTTAATGGTTTGGTAATGTTTTTGTCGAATTTTTTTAAGCCCTCAGTTACTGGTGTTAGAGTTGTCAAAGTACGCCTAAAATAATCCCTTGTTCTTTTATCGATTACTGCTTGAATTGTTTTTTTTTTCTAGCGAATTAAAAAATGTGAGCTATTTCCTTTTCCTTTCCTCATTTCATGTGATATCATAATTGGGAATTGCACCACAAAATCACATGAAACTTATGTGTCAAATGAAATTTAAGTGATTTTTATCATGTTCTATCATGTGATCACATCACATTTTGTTAATGGAGAATTATCATGTGCATTCCATTTCCAACTACATGGAAACTTTTTTTCGTGTACTAATTTCATTTGGACATCGAGATGTTGCTCATATTAGAAAACAAATTCCTGTAAAAGCTCGGAAAGTTTTACTCAGTCTATGAGTCTAATCTCAACTTTGAATCGACCTCATTTGTCGTGTAATCGTAATTTATCGTTTTATTAATTGCTTTTAACGCATACGGCGTAAATGGATGCATTCCCAACTCCAATAAGGTACAATTCGTTAAAAGCCTGTCTTTTTTGGTCGACCATGACTTTTACTTACTGACATATCAAATTTCGCATCTATTTCATGTCCTCCAATCAGGGCCCCACAAAGTCACTTTCAGTCGAAAATCGTCAAGCGACGATGAAGCTGTCGACCATCACTTTCAATTGAAAGTCATTCTGTCTTCTCTTCGAGCATATCCCCTTCAACATCAACAGAACCACTTTCGATCAGTTTTCATGCTGTTTGTTTTGGCTTGACTAGTCTTCACTTCTTCTTTCATTGCATTGCATTGCATTGAAGCGAAGCTGTTCGATCCAAATTCGTGCAGTTTTATGATTTTTGTTGTTTGTTCACTCGGTTCATTTAAGCGTATGCGCATAGATCTGTGCACGTGGATGCCAAATTTATCATTGTCGGGTGGTTTGTTTACCCATCAAAATGGGTACTGTTTGAATTGGGGTGACGTCTAGAGATCAAAAATTGATATGCGACGCCATTTTGAAATCCAAGATGGCAACTTCCAGTTTAAGAAAAAGTGGGAAATACTGCAAATACTTATCAATAAAGGTATTTTGGGTTATCGGAATGATGTCTAGAGGATGAAAATCGATATCCGACGCCATTTTGAAATCGAAGATGGCGGCTTACGATCTACGAAAAAGTGGAAATACAGTCGAATACCCATCAATATTGGTATTTTTGTAATCGGTATGAAGTCTACAGATCGAAAATTGATAAGCGACGTCATTTCGAAATCCATGATGGCGGCTTCCGATTTCACATTAAGTGGGAAATACTGTCAAATACCCATCAATATAGCTATTTTTGGAATCGGGATGGCATCTAGAGGCCGGAAATCGATAGCTCACGTTATTTTTAAATCCAATATGGCGGCTTCCTATTTCAGAAAAAATGGGAAATGCTAATGCCGTCCCATCAATATGGGTATTTTTGGAATCGGGGTGACGTCTGAAGATTGGAAATCAATATCCGATGGCGGCTTTCGGTTTGAGAAAAAGTTGTAAATTCTATCAAATACCCATACAAACGGTTTTTTTTATAATCATGGTAACATCTAGAAACTGGAAATCGATATCCGACGCCACGGCGGCTTCCGATTTGCGGTAAAGTGTCAAATATCCTAAAATATGGTTATTTTCAGAATGGGGATGAGACGTAGATGCCGAAAATTGATGTCACGCCGTCTTCAAATCCAAGATGGCGGCTTTGGTTCAGAAAAACTGTGAAATACTGTCAAATACCGATCAATGTGGGTTTTTTGGAATCGGGTTGACATCTAGAAGAAAGAAATCGATGTCCGACGCCATCTTGGAATTCAAGATGGTCGCTTCCGATTTCAAAAGAAGTGTCAAATAGCCTACAAATGGCATCGAATATCGATTTTCAGCATCTATGCGTCGTCCTCGTTCCGAAATACCCAGATTTTAGGGTATTTGACACATTTTGTGAAACCGGATGGCCGCCACATTGGATTCCAAAATGGCATCGGATATCGATTTTCGGTATTCACACGTTGTCCCCATTCCGAAAATACCCATATTGTAGGGTATTGACACTTTCTGAACCCTCATGGTCGCCATATTGGATTCCAAAGTGGTATCTGATATCGATTTTTGGCATCTACGCGTTGTCCCTGTTCCAAAAATAACCATATTGACACTTTTTCGGCAGTCACGCGTTGTCTCCGTTCCGAAAATACCCATATCTAATGGGATAAGACACGTTTTATGAAACTTGATGACCACCATCTTGGATTCCAAAATGGCATCGAATATCGATTGTCGGCATCCCCGTTCCGAAAATACCCATATTGTAAGATAGTTGACACTTTCTGAATCCTTACGGCCGCCATTTTGGATTCCAACATAGCGTCGGATATCGAAAACATAGCGTCCCGTTCCGAAAATAACCATATCTTAGGGTATTTGACACTTCATAAAACCAATGGCCACTATCTTGAATTCCAAAATGGCTTCGGATATCGATTTTCAGCATCTACGCGGCATCCCCGTTCCGAAAATACCCTATTGCACAGTGGTTCAAAACCCCCCAAAACGTGCGTTTTTTATTTTTCGGTATGAAAACGACATTTTAGAAGGATGGTGTCTTGAGAAGAGTTGCAGAGTTTTCAAATGACTATCGTTTAGTGCTGAGATATTGCTGATCTATCCACCTAGAAGGGCAGGGCAAAATTAAAATTTTACAAACTTGCTCAAATCATGTTGGTGTCTTGAGCAGTTGTAGATTATATCAAATGAAACAACTTTGCTGAAGACACCAACTTTTTAAAACGATTGAGTAACGAGTTAACGAACGTTTTCTTTAAATGACCCCCCAAAAACAGTTTTTTTTAATAACTTTTATGGACGCGATGTTATCAACAAGATTTGTTCTAAAAAGTTATTTGCAATCACAAAACATACATTTGACCTGAAGACACTTTATCTCTCTGACCATAACTGTCAAAGTTATAAACAATATTATAGTCAAAATACGCATTTTTCACGTCGACACACCATAAAAACTGCCAAAAACCGGCAAACCAAACAGTTTCCATTCGAAAGATACGCTTTCAAACTACAAAACACCATAGGTTTCATATTGTTCTGTAATGTTCTTCTATTGATTTATCCTCATTCAAAGAGGAGCGTATTTTCCTCATACAGCATTCCGGTTTTACCTTTGGTCTTCAGTTTGCCATCCTACTAACACATTCACATCTTTATATAGTACACAATGTTTACCGAGTTTATGTGAGAGCTTGACAAAAATAAATTACAGTTTTTGATCAACCACGTGCTGCTTAGTTTCAGTTTGTTTGTGCTGGCAATTCGTACCGTTCAGTTTATTGTGTTAGACGATCTTTATCTTAAAATCTAAAATGGAGTCCGAAAAGATGTGCAACCTTTCAGGTACGTAAAAATAATAATATTGATACTTCCATTTTGCTGTATACCTAAAATGCAATGTAATTTGTTAACACAGAGGGTATTGATAGACGGGATCTGTTCCTCTCCTGGAAAGAAGCTAAAGGAACGTTCCCGAACGAACGAGAATGAACGAGAGGAACAGATCCCGTCTATCAATACCCTCTGTGTTAACAAATTACATTGCATTTTAGGTATACAGCAAAATGGAAGCATCAATATTATTATTTTTACGTACCTGAAAGGTTGCACATCTTTTCGGATTCCATTTTAGATTTTAAGATAAAGATCGTCTAACATAATAAACTGAACGGTACGAATTGCCAGCACAAACAAACTGAAACTAAGCAGCACGTGGTTGATGATTGTCTTCAGCAAAGCTGTTTCATTTGACATAATCTACAACTTTGATCAAAACACCAACATGATTTGAGCAAGTTTGTAAAATTTTAATTTTGCCCTGCCCTTCTAGGTGAATAGATCAGCAATATCTCAGCACCAAACGATAGTCCTTTGAAAACTCTACAACTCTTCTCAAGACACCATCCTTCTAAAATGTCGTTTTCATACCGAAAAAATAAAAAACGCACGTTTTGGGGGGTTTTGAACCACTGTGTATTGTAGGGTATTTGACACTTTTTCTGAAACCCGATGGCCGCCATTTTGGATTCCAAAATAAAGTCGAATATCGATTTCCGACACCTTCGCGTCGTCCCCGTTCCGAAAATACACGTATTGTAGGGGGGTATTTGAGACTTTCCCCGACCCCGATGGCTGCCATCTTGGACTCCAGAATGGCCTCGTTAATTTAATTTTCGTTTAATATAAAAGAATATAGTATTACTACATATAATCCGGATGCCATCCCTAGCGGCAACCGATATTGTGCGGATACTTTTGGGATACTATATGTTGATGCCTGCGTCGTCAAGTCGTGACAAGTCGAATGAGCCCCGAATTGAAGTGAAAGTGGAAAAAAGGAAGGAAGCAGTTTTCGAGTCGTTCATTGCGTCAATGGATCAATGAAAATGCTGTGTTTTTGACAGAACTATGCTGTGACTACCACAGTATTTTACATTTGATCGTCCATATACAGTAGCACCAAAAGCATGCTGTGGTGGTTTCAAAACTTGACCATCCAAAATGATCAATGGATCATTTTAGATGGCTGAGTTTTGAACCCACCACAGCTTTCATTTGGCGCTACTGTATACGGACGAACCAATGTAAAATACTGTGGTAGCCACAGTACGGTGCTGTCAAAACCTCAGCATCTTCAATGATCCATTGAAACAAGTCTGGATTAACAATAGAAAAGGGCCCATCAGCATTTGTAAACAAACCGTTCCAAAGCCCTTTACTTACAAAGCGAAGGCCACCCACGCAAACCAACATCATCATCGGATAGGGGAAACTTCCACCTACACGATGATGGTGTTGGTTTGTGTGGGCAGCCTTCGATTTGTGAAGAATGGGCTTTGGAACGGTTTGTTTATAAATGCTGATGGGCCCTTTTCTATTGTTGATCCAGAAGTCTTTGCTTCAAATGAAATGAACTGAAGCACTTGACGAACGAAACAAGTGATAGTCCAGTCATGTTTGAAAAGAGGAATGTTCATCGTGACTCGATAACAAGAAACACGATGACTTATACGAAAATTATATTGCTCGAAATTAAGCGATTCTGCGGAGAGTTCATTTTCTTTTCTTTGTTTCGAAAATGCAGAACCCTGCCTCCAGTACAACTCCCCTCCCCCGTCACACGCAAAACTTCTGCTAATTTTATGCAGCCCAATTACAGACATTTCTGAAATTCACAGACATTTTTCGCAGACTTCTGAAAAACAAATCTGGCATATTTGCTCGATTGGAATAACTTTTCCTTTTCCTATGACTTTGACAGATAATCGGTAGTTCCAATTTATACATGTCGTGTCTTTATAAATGCAGCCTCTTTAGTGCAAACCATTACACATTTTTTTTTCCATTCCTCTTTATCATTGATCTGATCTATTTCAATTTGTCTGGATAGATTTAGGCAAATGAGTGTTCGTTTGAGTAGTACTATAGCGGAATTATCATCATATCTTCTTCAGAACTTTCTCTAGTTAATAAATTATCACTTCTAAAGCTTCATGTTGATATGAGTATGGCATTTCCAACAAACTCTTACTTTCGAATTGTTTGTTAACGATATAAATAGTCCTCGAATGTATATCTGAAGGTATCACATTCCTCGGGCTCAAAGGCAACAATTTAAAAAACTAGAAGGGACAGCCCTACGGGGTTGTACGCAATGGTGACGTTGGACTACGTGGTCTTATATAATACATGGTAATGTGTATCTTTATTCAGCCAGGTATTAATCTGAACCATATTTTAATTATTTTCCTTACCTCATTTTCATATTTTCATTTTCTGTTCTATTTACTATCGTACAGATTTGTCTTGGATCTGATGAAATATTGCTTGGAGCCAATGTCCATGATTGTGCTGGGTAATTAAAATTTTTATTCAACAGATTGCGTTCAACGTATCCAGATCGTATAATGGCCGCACCAAGTAGACCGCTCGTAAGTCCACCGGAGGAAAGGTTCCTCTCAAACAGATGGAGGAGTGAAGAAGTCTCATCGCTACCGGCCAGGAACTGTCGCTCTGCGTGAGATCCGTCGTTACCAGAAATCGACCGTGCTGCTGACTGCAAGTTGCCTTTCAAGCGTCTGGTCCGTGAAATCGCCCAGGACCTCAAGACCGATCTGCGCTTCCAGAGCTCGGCCGTTAATGGCCCTACAGGAATTCAGCGAGGCCTATCTGGTCGGTCTGTTCGCCATCCATGCCAAGCGTGTCACAATTAATTCATGTTCCATATTCGGGTTTCACAATGTGTACCCCCATATAGAAATCACAGACGTCCTACGTCAAAACCGTACGGTCGTGTCATGGATGCAACCTCTTATTCTTTTTGTCAACATTATTTTCATAAGGAAAATCAGCTGATTTCTTATCGCGGACTTTGCTAACGCTGCTTTCGAACATTTAAAAGTTCAATAAATAATCAAAACCTCTTTCACTGGAGCTAGTGTACTTGGTGACGGCCTTGGTTCCTTCAGAGACAGCGTGCTTGGTCCACTCACCCGGCAGCAGCAGACGGACAGCAGTTTGGATTTCGCGGGAGGTGATCGTCGAGCGACTCAGCAGCAATACGTTCGAAGATGTCATTGACGAAGCTGTTCATGATGCTCATGGCCTTCGACGAGACTCCGGTGTCCGGGTGGACCTGCTTCAACAGCTTTGTAGATGTAGATGGCATAGCTTTCTTTCCTGCTCTGTCTCCTCTTCTTCTTCTCTCCCTTGACGATGACGTTCTGCGCCTTTCCGGACTTCTTGGCGGCCTTTCCACTAGTTTTCGGTGCCATAATTTAGCTGTTCGCTTTGGTAGAGAAATCTCGTCACGAAAACGTTTCGACGGTGGTGTCTCGTTTTGTGTCCGTAGCATAAGAAGCGAAGCTCCTCCCCTTTTCAGTATTTTGCTTCCCACTGTATGTATTGTACCCTCCCTGTATTAATAATACGCTACTCGACGCAGGTATAAGTATACCCTCGATGAGTGAAATAAACCGACCTATCTGGTCGGTCTGTTCGCCATTCACGCCAAGCATGTCACAATTATGCCAAAGGACATTCAGCTGGCTCTTTGTGGTGAACGCTCTTAATTTTTCCGTCGAAATCTATCAAAACCGGCCCTTTTCAGAGCCACTAAAAGTTCCCACAAGAGAGTTGAGAAGGAAATTTCTGCAGCTTAAAACTGATCGCATCACAGAGAAATCCTGATCTAAAAATTGCAACCAGCAAGTACCCTAGAACCAAAAGCGATGCGATGCTATGACGATGACTTTAAGGGACTTAGAAGCAGAAGGGTGAAAGCCAATTTGGTTTTTCGATTTCATCTTTTGTGATGACCATAGCTTCCCCCATTTCGCACTATTTCTGCTATGCTCTTCTATCAACAAACGAATCAATGAATGTGTTTGCCGTCGAGTTAACGTTATCTGACCGAGCACTTCGTAGTTGCTCCTCCGTGAATGATCACAACTAATCCACTTGCACAGAGAACTACATAGATGGGCGCATGGGATAAGCTTTCCATCTTCAATGTACAAGCACATTAATTCATTCTATAGATCAATTCACAGCGCCGGCCACGTCCTCCCGGTCTTTTGGGGAAGGTAGGATGATTAGTTCGACGTCCGGTTGTTACTAGAGACCGAGAATACCTCTACATCTCCACGGCTGTCTCGGGAAGGATAGTTGTGTAAGTGAGGTAGGTTATTTTTAGATTAGGATTCACTGTGGTAAGTGATGCGATCGGTTAAAGCAGAATTTGTTCTTTATTTAAATCTAGTGGTGATAGAATAAGGCAAAGTGAAAAATTGCAAGGGGGGGGGGTGGGGGTGGGGGTAGGGGATTGAACTCCCTACCTTCTGCTCAGTAAGCAGAAACGGTAACCACTGAACTACCGAACCTCGTCGTAATGCTATATCGACATGTTTCGTCTACTTACTACTCTCTGACGACTGTGCTGGGGAAGCAGCATATGCATGTACGTAATTGGTGGATTTGTTAATTATTTCGACGCTTTTGGATAATGCTTGACATTTACTACTTTTTCAATAGTTTCTTGTTGAACATAAACAGTCAAAAGCATTGATATCGATGCGTAAGCGTATCCCTGATCGATTGGTGATAAAATTATTGAAATTGGTTCAGGGGCAGCTGAGTTATTAACGTTCAAAATCTTTCATAATTTGTTACATGTTCCATTTTCAGTTTTCACAAAGTGTACCCCCATATAGAAATCAAAGACGTAGTCCTACGTCAAAAAACAGAACCTATCATAAATCCACGCAACGCAAAAATATTCTCCCATAATCCGTCACAAAATGTAAACGGCGTTGATGGAATGTGATTGGTTCAAATATATTTACGATCCAACGTGCCTCCGAATCGAATCGAACGAGAATGCTGTCTGTGGAGTGTACACGGTCGATGAGACCAACTCAAAATTTATTGGTTTTTCACACAAAATCGCAAAAACTTAGGTTTTCATATAGGCTGAGTAAAACTATAATAGCTTTTCCTGAAACATAGCTCGAACATGAGGAAAACTGACGACGTTTTTACTAATTTGAGTGAACGAAACTCAAATTTAAATTGATTTAATCGACCGTGCACGCTGTGAGTACACGTTGCTGTCAGTTATTAATCATCGCGCATACACGATTCTTTTGTCGCAGAGTTCGATAGTATACCCTCAGGCGCTTTTCGCAAATGCGAAAGACACTAACAGCGACGAGGGGTTGTACGATTTGAGTCCCGAAAAGAAAGTTCATATGAAGGTAAATGCCTCATCAGGAAATTATAACTTCAGATTTTAACACCTCCTTTGAGCTCAAGTTTATGCTTTCCGTCAAGGTCATAGTTAAATAAACTTTTGCAAGCATTTTTTATTCCTTCAGCGCAGGACAGGTCTTCGATTGGCATTTCCATCAACAGGCGTGGGTAGGTGCGCGTGCTCAGGCTATCATATGCTCTACATCTACGCACGGTACCGCACGCCGCACGGTTAGTGCGAACCGACAGCCGAACGAAAAGCAGAAGTTACTGCCGCTCAGGCTGTATTTTATTCATCATTCGGGTTTATGGGAGATATGTGAATGAAAGTGAAATTAGTGCTAATGGGGCAGTGCTGGTGGTTGCGGTTGTGGGTTATGTCTCTTGCTTACTCCCCTGTCTGTCTTGTCTCAGCAGCAACAGCAAGCAGCGACGAATGCCGTGTACGTATTTCCTTTTTACCGTTGGCTGCTCTCCGCATTCCTCAGGCGAATGGAATAAGACATTTGGGGAAGTTGTAGTCGTCGTCGTCGTCGTTACGGTCAAGGTCGTTCGTTGCTTTTGTTGGTTTTGGCGATGATGGTTAGCAGGTGCTTATGTAATGTTTCCTAAATTAGATTTCGGGTCATGTTTGATTGCAAATCTATAGCAAATCACATTTTGTGATTTCGACTTTATCAAATTTATGAACAGTAGTAGTCCACAGTATCTAACGAACGAAAACAGGAGCAAAAATAACAAGTTAAAAAACTCAACTGTGAGAGATCATTTGCTTTTTAGCTTTGGGCAGAGCCACGTCCAACTGCTAAAATCAATTCAACTGATTCTATCACTGATCCAAAAGTGACTCACCGATTGATTCATGACTGATTCTAAATCATCAACGTTCAGTTCTGAAGCAATCCTTCGGGCTTTAATTTTGAATCCTTTTGTGGCCTTATTCAAACAGATCACCTTTTATCAAACTTTTCGCTGGGGTTCAAAACAGCACAGATTCCACGCAGATTGCCAATAATGTTGTCTATCAATGTTCGTTTTTTTTTTCTTTTGTCATCCTTTGCCTGTTTATCTCTGCGAAGCACAGAAAGATCAAAATTGACATACCTTACTTTTGAAAAGCAAAAACAAAGCCCCACCCACTCAGATCCAGGCTACATTCACCCGGTGTCCTTTAACCTACGCAAAGAAGAGGTGGACGGATTGAAGAGATGTAGCAACCGTCTATGGAAAACCGGGAATTATATCACCAAATCATCGTATGATTGGAATTACCTGCTTGGAAAGAAAATCCCAAACAACCGATTCCGGTAGCCAATCCGGATACATCCTCACTGTGTGAGGAAGATGTTATATTTCGATTGCTCTCCGGATGGGATCTTCCCACACGACCTTTTCCCGGGAACGAAACAACCCGAAAATGATGTGAGCATTTTGTTTTCCATAGGAAAGAATGATTTCATGGTTGGTTCCAATCACTCATCGTTGGACGCAGCGTTGTCAGTTCATCTGATTTCAATCGTCTTGCTAGTTAAAATATGTTCCATATTTTCCCAGATATTTAAACATGTTGCTTTAATAATTTCACTGCAATTGATTTACGCTGTCATCAAAAAATAATAAGCCAAAACAGCTAAATTATGTATGACCTTTAATAATTTACGAAGCAGTTTTGGCTTATTATGTTTTGATGGCAGGGTTAATCAATTGCAGTGAAATTCCATCGGACACAACTACTACATCGTACATGGAATTGTTACAACACACACACACTTGGAAATAACTATTTTTACGCGAGACGCGTTTCTTTCAACTGATTCTTATGTCAAAAGGGCCGCTTGCATGTGTCAGTTCCAGGATACCGAAAAGTGGAATATCAGGTTTATTGTTGGGAGCTGGTATTTCAAGCTGAACATTACATTAGGTTAGGACCTTACTTAGGTCAACATTGACAGATTATCTTCGTCGACTTTCTCTTTGAGTTCTCACGGCCATGTAAAGACATTCCCAGGTATTTTCAGCACACAGACACTGGCATAGGTAATGAGGGTGCCAGACCCCCTCCAGAATGATCTAGGCCCTCTCCAGGATTGTTGGTGTTTTTTTTTTGACTCACTGGTATTTTGTCAAGCTTGTTAAGTACGATGCTACTATTTAACAGTGATTAATAAAATTGGACCACCAACAAAGATTTTTTTGAAGTCCTTTATCTTGATTACTTTTGTTATGTTCTGGACTAGAAGAAACAATTTTGAGAAATTTTATTATATCAAATAGATGGCCAATAAGACGTCTTCAGGCTCTACAAATCTGCCAAGACCCCAGGGATTTTTTCTTTAACTTGTGGGAACTTAGTAAAACTTCACTTTTGTGAACTTCATAGACCGTCAGAAAAACTCGTAGAAAAAAAGGAACTTGGAAAAGTTCTGAAAACTGCGTACAAGTAGAGAAGTCATTTAAATTTGAAGAGCTTCGTAGAAGTTAAAGGAACATAATTTTATTTTAGAGAAGCTCATTATTGATCGGGAACCTCTCCATGATTTAAATTTTTTTAAGCCTCCTGTACTTGGAATAGTTGTGGAAATTACGTACAAATTCAAGAAATTTCGTTCATTTTCGTGAAAAATTCAACGAGAATCGTAGAAGAACAGCAAACTTTTTAGAAGCTTTTCGAATCTCGTAGCATTTTGAGGAGCTGCGTAAAGCTTCATAGTGTAAGGAATTTTGAAAAAGTCCAGGGAATTTTATAGAAGATCTAAAAATAGTTCAATAAACTTCTAAGAACTTCAGGAATCTTCGCTTCAGTTTAGGGAACTTCGTTGCAGTTTTTCAGAGATCTTATTCCAAAAAAGCTCCACGAACTTCTTTGCTAAATTTCAAGGAACTTTCTAGGTGTCTTTCCAGAAGTGCAAAGATGTTCAGAGATCTTTGTGAAATTAAGAGAGATGGAAAAAAAAAAATGGAATTTGGAGCAAATTCAGGTAACTTGCTAGATCTTGATTTTATATATAACACCGGATAAATGCTTTATTATTTTTTTTCTCTTCAAATATCCATGCCATTCAAAACCGGTTTCTTAAAAACCTGATGAAATTTTCGAAAATTTTAAATCTTAATTTTTTCTTACTTTCTTATCTCGAAGAATTTTTCTCTCGAGAAATGCTGTGGGTCTCAGAATCTAGGTAAGTTTCCTAAGGTCTTGAATTATGAATTTTAAAGACCAGGAGATTCAAAACTCGTCCAAGCCTATTATATCGGAAACTTTTTTAAATCCATTAAATTTATTTTGAACAAAATTTCGTCGAATTTTTTTTTCATCAGGCCGTTTATTTTGTGGAGTTTTTTAAACTTTTGATTAGGTCAGACATATTATAATTATTAAAATTCTTCCTGAAATGACTGTCTAGGGAGGATCTTGCAATTTTATCTTAGTTTTATAATTAGGACAATTGATCTTAATTCGTTGACTTTTATTTACATTCGTATTTGAAGAATTTATGCTTACAATCTGTATCAGAGATATCTTGAAAACATATGGGTTTGGGATCCCAAAACTATTTTTATTTTAACATTCACAATGTTAAGAATTGTGCATGAACGTAATTGGTGAATTTGCTGGTTATCTCGACGTTTTTGGATAATGTTTGTCATTTTCCATTTTTTCAATAGTTTCTTGTTGAAAATCAACAATTTGAAGTTCGATTGGTGATAAAATTATTGAAATTGGTCCAGGGGCAGCTGAGTTATTAACGTTCAAAATCTTTCATTATTTCGTTACATGTTCCATTTTCGGTTTTCACAAAGTATACCCCCATATGGAAATCACAGACGTAGTCCTACGTCAAAAAAAATGTGCATCTTGAACATTTTCCTACGTCCTAAATGTATTAAATTTATTCGGTGAGCACTTTACATTGAAACAGCCAGAATTTTATAAAATTATAAATTTTAAACTCCTAGAATTTAATTTCGGTTTCAATGCCTGAGATTTGACTGATGGTGAAATATTCAAAATCTAAAAAAGCTAGCTACAAAATTCATGAAATTACAATACCGATCATAAGTTTAAGGACACCCCAAAAAAAACCATGCAAATATGTTTTGTTCAATCATCTTTTATTTTACGTTCAATTTTCGATCTCCAAAGGTGATTTGAAGTGATCTGTTACTACTTTTATTTCAAAATTTGGCCAACCCAATTATGAGAAAATCAGTCACGATTCTTAAGAGTAAATTTTTAAAAATATTGTAACTTTGGGTGAACTTTTAGGTCACAAAATTTGAAAATTATATTGAACAATTTGGCTACGAGGAAAGTTCCATTCAATACCTTTCAAATGATCTAAAGAGAACGAAAATTGGCCGTAACATGACAGAGATATGAACATAACAAATTGTTCATGCTTTTTTGGGGGTGGTCTTAAACTTATGATCGGGAGTGTACCTAACTCTGAGAATTTTCTTAAGTTTGAGATGCTAACATTTACAAGATCCAGACTGTGAACAAACGATCTTTGCTTGTTCAAAATCAATAAGCGTTGAAGGCTCTCCCAATGTAGGTCCCAATCGTTGTTATGGAATAAATATAATCAAATTTATTGTTTCACCATTAAAATAATAGTAAGCCTCAATGTCATATTATTGGTCACAGAAGAAAAAAAATGTACCCAAAAATCAGTTGCCTTGACGCAATTTCAGTGAGTTTTTATTTAACCGTAGTTTTTCAAATTAAAAACTACAAGGGACAACCCTAATGGGTTGTACGCAATGGAGACGTAGGACTACGTGGTCTTATATAATAAATCTTATTTGTTAACTGCAGCAGGAGCAAATTCTCCCTCTTTATACTCTTTAGTATGACGCGATTGACATAGATGGTCTACAGCGACTCACGAAGAGCTAATGATTCTGACCAATAGCGGTGCGGCTTCTTTCGTGTATGTATTGTGTATTGGAGAACATCACCACTCACCACGCGGTGATTGAATATACACCGTTTGGTGAGACCGGATGGAATTAATCTTTGAAATCTGAGTTAGGGAAATCGCTTTTCGCAGGAAATCGGTGATAATTTTAATTAGCATAGCAACAGTTGCACATTCGTGCAATTTTCAATAGTGACATTTTGAAAAATGATAAAGTCTTAACTTAAGCAGATGCGTAGACATATTTCTGATCGATTGGTGATAGAATTATTGGAATTGGTCCAGGGGCAGCTATGTTATTAACGTTCAAAATCTTTCATAATTTTGTTACATGTTCCATTTTCGGTTTTCACAAAGTGTTCACCCCTAAATAGAAATCACATACGTAGTCCTACGTCAAAAAAGTGCAGCAGGCTAGCTTAGACCCCCTCCAGATAAATTTTCTAGCTACGCCAATGCACACAGATCGATAAAAGAAGCTTTTATCTAGCATTCAATACACAAAAATAACGGTTACGTTCTCAAGTTATTAACATAAAACGGTTACGTTCTAAACTTATTAACGAAAGAGAAAGTCGAAGAAGAGCACTGACCAATGTTACTTAGGGCCTAACGCAATGTTCAGCTTGAATTGACCCGTTGAAGTTTAAAATGATCAGACATCTATCCAGTAGAGATGGGCGTTCTGCTCCGAGCTGTTCTAAAGACCCGATTCACTAATGTGAGCTGATGATCCGCGGTTCATTTTTAACGAACCGCAGCTCATCAGCTCACTGATATCACAAGTCTAAACCATACAATCCGTCACTTATAGCGAAACTTAAAAAAAAAGGACTGATAAAGACCACCCTACATCATCTCTTCACTTCTCCTTCTCCTCATCTTATCTTAATTGAACACACCTTAACTCAATACCCTATGGAAATTTCCAAAAACCCTTAGAGTTTTTTTTATGTAATGCGTTTATTTTTTCCTGCTCATTTTTCGTAGCTTTGTGGAGCCGATATTCATTGTTTAGATTAGATATGGGCGATCCACTCCTGAGCTGTTCTAAAGACCCGATTCACTAAAGTGAGCTGATTATCCGTGGTTCATTTTTAAAGAACCATAGCTCGTCAGCTCACTGATATCACAAGACTAAACCATTCAATCCGTCACTTATAGCGAAACTTAAAAAAAGGACTTACGCATTGAACTAACACCGCGCAAACCACGATGCGCGCATAATACAACATGTGCCAACTAATTGATAGGATCAACGGTAAAGGATACTTCCAAGCGGATGATTGAGAGAGAGAGACATATGTACATGACTTACTCCTCCCATCATTCTCTGGGAGAGCGGAAGATCCACACATAAGCAAATAACCGAAAAGCAAAATGCAGCTTTCCACTTCACAGCTCAGTTTCGGATCTGAATCATCGACCCGAATGATTCAGTGGGAGCTGTTTAGGATACCAGCTCTCGAACCCGTCGAGCTCTTTGGCTCCGTCTTGCCCTTGGACCCGTCCTGCTCTTCGGATTCAGCTCCCCGGATCATGCTGATGATCTGGAACTGATGTCGAGAATATTGAGGGCATTTTTGCTGGGGAATTAACATCAATATAGGCTGGATTGCACAGCATATGAGAAATAGCGTAACATCTTGTGACACGATGTTAATTATATCCTCGCGTGTGTTATAGATGTAGCTCTATCGCATACACTTTTTGCTTTTACTGATATGTTGTTGGCTCCATTTGCGCGCATTTTGGTTGTTCAGATTTTGCGTAATCAATTGAAGCCTGTTTTAAGATACGGATTTTGACGTAGAACTACGTCTTTGTCGACAATACTGGGGTACAAATCAAAAAAATATGTGTGGTGAAATAGTGTTAGGTTTTGAACGCTTGTAACTTTGTCATTTATAGATGAAACTAAAATCCAAGTACGCCAATCGATAGGATATTACTTAACGGATCTGCTGAAATAAATACTTTTCCAATTTTCAATCAAAAAACTTTTGAAAAATGCGCAAATGATAATGTTATTACTGTTTTCATGAACTAAACGTTTTTCCCAAACCCAGTCATCATAACCGAATACCACTTGGTTGCACATCATTCTGTTTGAACTTAAAAAGATATAAAACAGCGCTGCTTTCCTGCCTCTGCTCATTACCGCTTCGGACGGCGTGGCGCTAGGTCCTGCAGCAAGCAGGACCAAGACAACGGCTAAAGTTGAATCACGGCGTGACCATGACCACCATAATGAGGAATGAGACTTGGATATGCAAAATACCCCTCCCCCCGTCTATAACGTCAACTCAAAAAAGACATGGATTTGACGATCCCTTTTTCCGCAAACTACAATTATAAGTAAAAACCAAAGTCAAAATTTTTAAAACAATTGCTTAAGAGGCGACATACATCCGATGATATTATGTTGGTAAATTACCAACAACTCACTGTAACACATAGCTGGTACTTCTATATATGCAATTAGATTAACATCCAAAGTCCATCCTTTTTTTCCATATTCTGCACAAAAGATACGTTCTTCCCCGCTCCATTAATAATAATAAGTATAATAGTCAAAAATGCATGACAAACCCCGAGTAGCACCCTTTCATCACAATAAGTTACAGCAACTTTTTTATGACTGAAATAAGTCGTATTTAAGTTTTTGCAATTGATTTGTGACAAGCGTGCTACTAGGGACATCAATGTTGCGTGGTTCTACGTCATACTGCGTTCGTGTCTAGGACACAACCCTTTAATTTTTTTTTTAGCTTAGACTACTTTTACGATTTTATGTAGTTTTAAGCTTCAATAGCTCTATTGGTTTAGGGTCACCAAAATTAATTATTTCTTTTCCGACTTTGAATTTGTGCATAAATTTCAATAATTTCAATGTGAGCTGAAGAGCTGTGTTGAGAATTGACTCTCCTTAGTGAGCTGGACGGGTCTGATCCGCTCACCCAGATGAGCTGATGTGCCCACCTCTACTATCCAGGCCTGTCATGGTGGTTACTCATGGTTACTCCAGGAGTAACCAGTTCCGCAGAATGAGTTTTGGGCGCAGACTTTTCGATCTTGTACGCCCATCTAGACGACTGATCGATAATTGCTTTTCTGTTGTTCTGCACTCATCAAATATAACTGGTGTGCACCTATCAGGTACATACAATTTGATTTAATTTGGGCCGCCTCATGCGGATGCACTCCGGTGTAGACATCATTAGTGATATAACAAAGTTTGCACCTGCATATGAAAAATTTGTTGCTTCCATTACAAACAATTTGGTTTTATTCATAATGCTCATGCAGCGAGCAGTAGCTCATGAGTTAAATCTCAGGTCCCGCCCACTTGGAAAAAATGTGTCTTTGATGAAATGCCAAGAACGATTCCCGAGCAAAGTCTGAGTTCAAATTGAAAACTAAATTTGATATCGTGATGTCGCTAATAATGAATACTCAGGTTGCTGTCGTTTTGGTCGTTTTAACGGTAAAGATATCAAAATTTACACGCTATTTCAAAACTACCCAAATTTGGGAAGAATCCACCCAGATCTGTCAAAACTGAACCTACCTAAAAATGGGTAAACTATGTTGGGAGTGACAAGTTGACAAACTAACAACGTCGATCGGATTCTTGTCGATGTTGTTCATTTGTCAAATTGTGACTCCCAGTGTTGGGAAAATATCAAAAAATCAAATCTCACCAATGCCCAAGATCACGCCTGATTTTCGTAGACAAAAATAAAACAAGCGGACAGCTGCGGTTGATTTTGCAAGCTGTGATGTCGCAGCTCGGAATATCAAGCTAACAAAACTCTTCAGCTGCAAATCTCAACAAACAACTGTTGTGAGATTGAGTTTAATGATTTTTGCTTCACACCCGAACGCAACCGACACTTCCATAACGGCTGACAGCAGTCACTTCGCGTCTGCCATCGATGAACAGTAAAATGGGAAGGGAATCATTTTTGTATCTAGTCAACTCTCCGCTTGATTTTTGCACGTTGTGAATAGTCTCGCAATATCCAAGGACTTTGTAAAATCAATATCAAGCATGATATTTTGCTCCAATATCACGCGTGATATTGAGAGCGTATGAGAGGAAAAAATATAATTTGATTGATGATTTTGCCAACACTGCTCCCAATACAGTTTACCCATTTTTGGGTAGGTTAAATTTTGACCGATCTGGGTGGATTCTACCCAAATTTGGGAAGTTTTAAAATAGCGTGTAGAGCAAAAAAAATCTTCCTGTGACATCATATTGAAACTAATTCTGCTATCAGTGAGAGAATGCTGAAAAATCAATTTGATGTAAACTTAACCTGTTGATAACTAAACAAGTATTCAATTTGATGTTCTGCTAAGGGACTGAAAACAAGACCGTAACAACATATTATTTGAAGAGCAAATTTACAGCAAAATGAAAACAAAATTTGTAATCAAATTTGAAATTATGATTTCAGTTTGATGTTGATGTCAAAATTTGATTTAGACTTGCTGTCATTTTGATGCTGGACTCTGCTAGGGTCACCAAACGTAGCTTATAGCTTACCCGAGCAAAGTCCAGCATCAAAATGACAGCAAATCTAAATCAAATTTTGACATCAACATCAAACTGAAATCATAATTTGATTTCAGTTCACACGATTGACAAATTTGATAGCAAATTTAATTTTAATTTTGTACATTTGCTCTTCAAAAATATGTTGTTGCAGTTTTATTTTCATTGCCTTAGCAGAACATCAAATTGAATACTCGTTTTGTTATCAACAGGAAAAATGTACATCAAATTGAGTTTTCCGTTTGCTCTCACTGATAGCAGAATTGGTTTTCAATGTGACATCACAGAAAAAAAAATGTGCTCTCAATTTGATTTTTTTAACCGCTGAAACGATCAAAACGACAGCAACCTGAGTAATCATTATCAAACTTAGTTTTCAATCTGATCTCAGACTTTGCTCGGGTATCCATTCTACTGACAAACGTCCAGCCATCCTGTGACACTTAGGAATGGTCGTAGGGGTAGTTCCAATAATTTGAGGAAAATAACAGGAACTTAATAGAAGTTGCTAGAAATTTAGGGAAGCCTAGAAATAATCAGAGTAATGGAAAATAGTGGAAACCTTTAGAAAGTTTTGAAAAATTCAGTGAAGCCTAAAAAAAAATCCTGAAAATAACCTGCCAACGCTGGTTGGAAGGGTACACAGTTATAGCATACAATTCCACGTTTCATTCGGTTCATCGAACCGCTACGCCTCAACGGAAGCGAGAAACGAATGTGTACAACTTTCCGGTTAGTTTTTTTTTCCGAGAATGGATCCTCTTCTAGCCTTGGGGGCACATCGAAAGTCGCAGTTAGAGAATGTGATATTTGCGACACACTAGCTCAGCTGATGCCGATTTTCATCATTGATTACCTTCCGGGAATTTGAAAAGTTCCACGATGTTTGATACCCTCATATGTGCATGATGCTTAAAATGTGGTAGCTTTTTTGTCGTTCTCAAGTACCGAAAGTTCAAGTTTGCTCGAATGAATGAGCTAATTTTCACACCAGATCAGGGGGACTTCGAGCGTGGGTACACAAAACTTCTCATGATGGGGCTATTTACGACACCTCAGGCTATGGTTTAAAAAACTTAATGGTCGAGCTCGGTAAATTTATGAGCCAGATTTAGCCAGTTTCAGAGTCTCGTCTTCGTCTATGGAGCCTTCAAGGCCAGGTCTGGTACTAAGACAAGGCAATAAAGAAGTTTATAATCTAACTTTTTTACCCAAATAAACTTGATGGATTGGGGTGTTTTGTTTGCGATGCAAATGAAAACAAACTAAACTAATCTCTCAAATTCCTTAGGAAAAAGTGAGGTTTACGAGTCGTGCACTTCTCTATGGGGTATAGATTTGGATTCAGTTTGTGATCCAGTCGCTAATTGATTGATTTTGATGTTTAAGATTGTTTATAGTAGGGTCTTCATCCGGTAATTTAGCTACTCTTCAAATTTTTATTTTAAAATAAAATCTAAAAAGCCTCAAACATCGAAATGTGTAAAGAGAGAGAGAAAAGGATTAGTAATTTCCATTTAATACCACTACCTTATTTACTTATCCTTGACAGATAGCAAATGAGGTAGAGGAATTACATGGAAATTATTAATCATTCTCTCTCTCTTTATACAGGTATTCCACTAAGACGCCCACATTCATCAGGATTGAAATGTGGTTAAAGTGAGTGGGGAAGTGGTAGTGATGGATAAAGTAGGCTTTATCAATGGGATCTGTTTTGCTTCGGATTCGGGAGATCATGAACTCCATTATGAATCCAATTAACAGCCCAATGACCGGTTACACTGAGCAGATACGGAACAGCTCGGATGCCCCCGGGAAATATATTACTTGGTGGTCTTATTGAGTGCCTGAGTACAAATCAAACTCACTGTGAATCTTCAGCAAACCCTTATGATTTTTTTATAATGCGTTTATTTTTCCAGGCTGTTTTCCGTAGCTTTGCGGAGCCGATATCCATTGTTTAGATTACAAAATTACTTAAAACTAACGTTGGTGAAGCGGGGGTTGATTACTCGCGGCTATCTCGAGGTTAGGGGTAACAAATTGTAACAAATGGATGGCAGGGTAGGGATTGAGAACGCAAGGTTTGGAGCGCAATGTGCTCTTGATCTCAAACTAAGCGACATACTGATGAAAAAGACAGACATGGGGGTACACCGATGGGCAGCTAACAACTTGGGAGAACACAAGATGACACTAACTACTAAACTCCTCAGATCTATCCGTTTTAAAAACACATAAATTAAATAGCAATAGTCGAGATCTCGGCTCGTCAGCAAACCCTTATGTACCACTTAGATTTTTAGTGCTGCAGAGAATAATTTTATTTATTTATATCTTTACTAAGGAGACTTTCAGCCCTGGGCTGGTTCGTCTCCGCTAGCAGAGAATCATACTGCTTCGTGGATATTGAGTTCCTTGCTCGCAAATTCATAAGGTGAGGCGACTGACTGATTTGAAGCTTCTTAGACAGAGTTCCTTGTTTTAAAGTCCACTGTGTTCAGAAATTATCCTTCAGCGTTTTTGAAACGTTACAGAAAGGTGCAAGTAGCTGTAGCTGTGAATAAAATAAATAACTTAAAAGTTTCCACAACCTGAATAAGTGTAGATGCTTGTGCTGAAGATCCTTCTCAATTACCTATGAGATATCCTGGCAGCAGTTCCACGCCATCGAAAAAACTCGACCTTCCCCGATTTGCATGAAACGTTGTACACCTGTTTGTTTATTTGGATCTACATCAACAGACTGGGTTTAGTCCAAATGGATTTAGCAATACTAGGAAATACAAAATAGTCAAGAAGTAACAAGCTGCAAAAACCGTGAAGTCCAACTTAATTCCTAATTATTAAAAATACATCACGGAGTCTTTGACGCAGCGTCTCGCGTGCCAAGTGAAAATCAAATAAGGAAGCAACAGGATTGAAAACCCTTTGTAGCCCATTGATAGCACCATACGAACTATAGTTTGTACGACGAAACGGCTTCCTTAGCATTGCGTTGTTACGGAGTGCTCGTGGTTGAACGTTAACGTCGATTGGTTGTAGAATAGAAGGACAATCGATTCTGCCCTTTAGAATGCCTTCCACAAACAGGGCCCTTGTCGTATCTCTTCGACTCCACAAAGGATCCAGGTGAATTAACTGGCACCGACTTTCGTATCTTGGAAGGCGATGAGGATCCCTCCAAGGCAATCGTCGAAGGGCAAACCAGATGAATCGTCGTTGAATAGACTCTACTCTTTGTACACTGTTTTGGTAATTGGGATTCCATACAGGGCAGCAGTATTCCTAACACCGACCGGACGAGGGAGCAGTAAAGCGACTTCAAACAGTAGATGTCCGAGAAACTTTTAGCTATCCTGAAAATGAAGCCGAGCGTTCTGGATGGCTTGTCGATCACGTACGGCTGTCTGTATGTGAGTTGACAATCTAAGATGACTACCAGATTCTTAATGTGATTCACACGATGTACGTCAACGCCTTCTAGGATATAACTGAATGTAATTGCATGTTTCTTCCGAGAGAACGTGATTACTGAACATTTTGTTGGATTTACAACCATGCGGTTCAGTTGGCACCAATGTAAGTGCTAGTGTCTTTGTTTCGAGAATTTTTTAGATTATCGTGGTGTTTAGTTCCGTTAAATTGTAGAAAAATAATGGCAGGTAATGTTCGTGAGTGTTGTGCAGTTTTCTCCGCCGTCAAACTCCCTAGTAGGCAGAGATAGGACAGCTTACTGTACCTAGAACGCAACAATCAGCCCCACCGAAAATTGCAAAACCCGCCACCAGATGGACGAACAACTGCCTGTTGGGAGGCCATGAGGGGTGGCGATGGATGCGAAAGAGGTACACAACGACGAAGTGGAGAGGAAGTGGACGTCGACCGAGGACAAGCGGTCGACGATCGAAGACACGTGGTGGAGGTGTTGCGAGGGGCCCCGACGAAGAAAACAGGTCAGATAGATTGTACGAAAGTGGGAGAATAAGGGAGTAATTAGAGAAACAAAATAAAAGTTGTCAGGAAAGTGAAATAAATATTTCAGTGCTAACATTTCAAAACGGCACAAAAGCCATTTGTAAACAAATGGTTTGTGGGCCCTTTACTCACTACTTGAAGTACACCCACGCGACACAACAGCAACATCGGGTAGGGGAAATTTTCCCCTTCCTGACGATGCTGTTGGTTTGCGTGGGCGTTCTTCGGGTAGCGAGTAAAGGGCCCACAAACCATTTGTTTACAAATGGCTTTTGCGCCGTTTTCAAATGTTAGCACTGATTTAATCTTGAGTAGGGAAGTGCTTGTGGAGTTTGTTTTTCTGTGTGTCACGTGCGATCATTCCCTGCCCCGCGAAATTGCAATCAGTAAGCGTGCCAACCCTGAGACTATTGGAGTCAGGGAGTCTCGGATGTGCTCATGACTGAGGTGGCTGACACTTACACCAATTAGCAAAAGCGTTGAGTTGGAGTTGGAGAAGGTGGCAGTCAGCGATGGCTCGGATTCGGAGATAGATTTTCATGTCGTCTGCGAACGACAGTCGTGGACCGTCGAGGACGAAATTGATGTCGTTGAAATACACTAGAAATATCAACGTGCCGAGGTGGCTACCTTGCGGAATACCCGAAGTGGCAGGGAACGAAGGAGATCGGCAGTCGTCGATTGCAACTTCCAACTGACGATCAGGATGCGAACCATCGTAGGAGACTGCCGTTTATACCGAGCATATCCAGTTTGGCGATCGCTATACGATAATTCAACTTGTCGAAGGCGGCTGATAGGTCAGTGTAGATGACATCTGTTTGCACATGGTCTGTAATGTACGAGGTGAGTCACAGAAGGTTGGAAGTAGTCGACCGCCCTGCCATGAAACCATGCTGGTCTTCGCTCAAGTGCTGCTTGAAGTGAGACACTAATGGTTCCATAGCGACCAACTCGAACAGTTTAGATATGGCACACAACGATGTGATGCCGCGATAGTTGTTGATGTTTCTTTTGAATCCCTTCTTATGCACTGGAAACATCTCAGCTGATTTCCAGCAGGAAGGAAACACCCCACTGAAGAGGGACATTTCGAACAGAAGGCAGAGAGGAGCCACCAGGCTATCGGTGTGTTGCTTGAGAAAGACGGAAGGAACTCCGTCAGGTGGAGGCTTAAATGAAGACTTCAGTTGCGAAGCCACCCTAGTTATCATAGCGAGGTCGATGTTGATAGCTGCCAAGGATTGACAAGACATTGGAACATTACTGGCTACTAGAGAAACGTGCTCGTCAGGTAGGTTCTCATCCGAGAATACACTCGCAAACTTGGTTGAGAACAGACGGCAAATGTCCTGAGGGGATGAAGCTTCTTCGCCGTTCAGTACCATAGTCGGTGGAAGGCCAGACTCCTTTCGTTGCTCGTTCACATAATTCCAAAAAGTTTACGGGTGAGATCGAAGCTTCCGTTGAACATCTTGTTGATAACGCCGATAAAATTGGCGACTGGTTCGTTGATACGCATGGTTGATCCTCGCATAACCCAAGTAACAATTTTGGTTTTATGAGGGTTCTGTAGATCATGATTTGGACTTGTAGAATGCTATAAAACCTCTATAAAGCTTGCAATGTTACTTGGGAATGGTCCTTGAGTTGTAGGGTGTGGTACTTGGTGCATTTTCTTAGCGCGGCTCTTTTGGAAGACTTTAATATACGGAGTTCACTTGTTTGCCAATGATGATGATTACCTTGTTTAGGAACTTTTTTTCGGAACGTGTCGCTTAATGACGTAAGCCAAAATATGCGAGAGCGTTTGGGCAGCTGCATTGACATCGGCAGGGACGAGTATCCTGTGCCAGTCCAAATTCGAAAGAAGTTCCCCGATACTGTCGTGGTCAGCATTTCGGAAATCGTTGGAGACCTCTAGAGGGTTGGAATGACCTCAGGAATTTGGTTGCCTTCAAGTGCAATAACTAAAGGAGGATGGTGTGGAACAGTCTTTATCAACGGAGAAACAGCCATAGACAAATGCGGAGCAGTGTCCTGACCGGTGACGAAGCAAAGGTCTAAGCTACGAATGTTCTCATTAACCACGTGGTTGATTTGCTTCAGAGTGGCGATACTGTAATGATCCAAAAGGCTTACAGCTCCAGAGTGAAATGTAGAACGGTCGCGGTCGGGATACACGAATCCACCGTCGGCTGTTATGGTCAATGTTTCACATTTTTGCTAAAATTTTCCCATTTTGGATCTTGTAAAATTTTCAAAATAGTGCCTTTGAAATTTAAAAAAAATGTAGCACAGAAATGGCACTTCAAAAACCAATCGGTTGTTATGGTAGCTCAATTTGGATTATCCGAAAATTTCAGCTTAATTTTGCATGAAATTGAAAACCCTACAACCTTCTGTAAAGTCCTAAAATTATGCCATATTAAGCTGCTTGAGCTTGAGTAAACTGAATTAAAATTTGGGTTGATCTTATTGACCGTGTATCCAAACGAACTGTCAAATCAGTTCAAAACAAATAAGATAGGGGAATTTACGTATTCTCGGCAATCTAAGCAGCTTGCGGACTTCTATTAGCATTTCCTCAGTGTCACGCACACATATGACGTGTTTGTTTGATAACATTTATCTGCTGCTAGATACTCTATCCATTTCAATCGACAGAACTGTCCAAAACGGTTTGAAAACGTTTTTAAGGCGCTCCAAACTTTTCAGGTGAGTGTGACTATTGTCGGAAGATTCTTTTACTTCGGCAACCTTTCGGTTTAAACTGTGTGTTAACCAGTTGTTCTATTATCGGCAACTCGAAATCAGCCGCATTTTCATGTGCTTATGTTTCATTTGAAGAAACACCTGGCATAACAGGTTTTATCAGTCGTGAAAATGTATTAGGATTGAACCTGAAAGACTAAGGAATCGTTTAAATACATTCAGCGAAGTGTTTTAGTGAGAAAATACAGCGAAATTAACTTTTAAATTGTAGTTGCCGAAAACAGTCGATGGCTGCCGAAGCCATCATTCAGCCGTCGGCTGGTTCATATCTGGGATGTTAACACAAAACTAAAAGAAAATACTTACAATTCAGAATCCTTAGGAAAATTGTGACAAGATTTTTGATTGTTTATTTGCGCACAAATAAAACTCGCATTTGCGGCTGTTTGATGTTTGAATTAGCTTCTGAACGAAGCTGAAAAAACATCCAGAGAAAGACGAAAGAAGCACTCGTGGATGAAGTTCGAGAAAAGTTCTAAGAAAAACCTTCCATTATACGTCGAACAAAAAAACATTTGGCTTATGGTCAAACTTCCAGAAGAAGACGAAAGAAATTTCTGGGAGAATTAATTGAACTTCCTGGAGAAGACGAAAGAAACTTTCTAGAGACGCTGGCAGAAACTTCCTAAGGTAGATTGGAAGAAACATCTGAAGAAAGTCGGAAGCCAGAGCGCTTACGGAACAGTCAAAAGAAACAAGGACATAATTCGGGTTGTTCAAGTGATCCAGAAAAATTTCCTGATATTCATAAAACATCCCTGAAGTTTTCGGAACATTCCTGAAATGCACCTAGGAATATTCCATAATTTCTCGAAATTCCTTAAAAGTTCTTGTAATTTTCCTGAAATTGGGGGCTCTTTTGGAGTTCTCTGGTCATACTCGAAGAGCTCGGAACTTTTCTGATTATAATAAGGCTACCGGAATATCTCTAATCATCTTTGAAAGTCTCTGGACGATAGATGACGAAATATCTTAAGTGCTCTCACAATTTTCTTGAATTTATTGTAACATCAGCTATGAAGTTCCCTGATCTTACCGATGTGTTTAATTTTTAAAAGTTATCGACACTGCCATTAAAAAGCATAGAACTTCCCATAAAATGGTCTCACAATGATCAAATGTTCATGTAACTTCCCTTACGTTTCCAAAAATTTGCATGACATCAAGACATTGTTGAAGTTTTCGGAAATTTCCTGAGTTTATCGGAACTCCTTTATAATTTCAGCAATTTCATTGATTGTCCTGATGTTCTCTGAACTTCACCGAGGAGGATTAGTAATTTCCATTTAATTACTAATCCTTCTCTTTCTCCTTCCTGGAAAGTAATAATCCTTCTTCTCTCTTGAAAAATGTGTAAACAACCAGGCATGGAAAATCATTTGCATTCATTTCGTGCATTCATTTACATTCATTTGCTCCTAAATTTGTTCATCAACAGATTTCCTCAAACTTTTGTAGGTTTTGCTATTCCCTACAACTTTTGCTAAGAACTCAAATCCGTATCTTTTATGCATGACGAACCAGAGCGAACAGAAGCCACTACTGTTTTTCAGTGAATGTATTTTCAATCACTGAAAAACAGTAACAAGTTCTGCCCACTCTAATTCGTGATGCATAAGAGATACAGATTTGAGTTAGGGGTAAAAATTGTAGCTAATAACAAAACCTACTAAAGCTTTAAACAACATTTTGCGGAATGCTGTTTTTAAAAAAAAATTATAGGAAAATGAATGTAAATGAATGCATGAAATGAATGTAAATGATTTTCCATGCCTGTATACAACTACTCTAGATAACCTTAATTAATCTAAATCAAACTACATAACATTAGAAAAGGGGTTGTCTCTGTTGATCGATACGTTAGTAAAAATTACAGCACTTGTCCAATTAGTAAAACATTAGCCTTGTAATAACATTTTCAAGTTCACATTTTCGTTCCGATATTTAGTGAACGCCTTTCCTACTCCCCTGAACATAACCAATGATTATCATGGTAATCATTTAGCATACAGTCAACGAAACAGATTGTCTTCCACCGAAAGCGCCACCAAGCTGTCAGATAATTACTCACTCATCTTGTCACATTAAAATTTCGCGCGTTCGGCCTTCATCAGCTGGTTCGAAAAGTAACACTTTCTAGCACCGACAGCAGGTCGTGGTCAATGAGACGAAATAAACGTGACTACAATGGGTAATTGTCTGCATATGTAAACATACCTACTTGTCATTTTCGATTGACGACAGCCCGTCTCCTTCATTTACGCAAAACTCAACCGTGGCTTTCTTTGTTACCAGCACCCGTCATTGATGTCAATTCCCGGCCAGTTGTTTATTTCGAGAAAGGCTAATTTCCAAAGATTTATCACCCTCCTAGGAGTACCTTGATCCACGACGTGCACCCATATGGAATTAACGGCTATCGGACCGACCTTAGGTCACGATAGTTGTCACCCTGCGGAACACCACTGTGCCAGGACCTAGAGATGTAGCCGTTCAATTGAAATTTATGTCTTTCTCTCATCAAAACCACATTTGGCGATTGTGGCGGGCGGCATCGGCCAAGTTGTCGGACCCATTTCGCCATTGTTTACTGGATTACGACGACCGGCAAATAGGTATAGGTACATATGTGCCACTTTGGAGCAGTCACGTCTGACTAGCTAGCGGAGCTAGTCGTGCGAAGGAAAATAGGTCAACCGATGCATATCATCCACCACCACCGCCTTGTAGCCTACGCTAGAGAGTCGATAACGATGGGAACCGGTACCCCTCTAGGAGCTTGTTCAATGACTAATCAGCAGGATGGAAATTGATCCAATTGCGTTGATCATCTTGTTTAAAAACTAGTGTCGGCTGCGAGTGCAGATGAGGTGGATCAATTTAAATATCAATTGACGACGGGTGGAAAAGATCCTGTTATTAGAGCTCTTACAGCCCGCTTCATGGCTACCTACTGCGCAAAGGTCAACTTGAAATCAATTTTGCTACGGTTGTTGGGGTCTTCCTGTTCATCTATGTAGTGGATGTACGGGAGCTACATTCTATAAATGGATTTAGCATGCAACGAGAAAAAAAAGACCTTTCGCACCTGTTCAGACGCAAACCAGTTCATAACGGGACTGGTGGTTAATGTTTCCAATATACATCCGCAATCGTGCGAATAGCCATCATGCTATGAGAGTAATAGTGATGTGAGGCTTTATTTATAATTAATTTTCAGATCATTTCAAATTGGATCTTCTTTGGTAACAATTATCGCATCATCGATCAGTTTCACATGGCAAAGATCAAGTGTCATAGAAATTTGCCAATTGATTAATAGGCGTCACGTTTTTTTTTCGATTCCTTTATTTTGGTGAGGATATTTTTTATGACGTCAGCCGAAGTGTTTCTAAAACCCCAGCCTGTGGCAAAAATAATACATAACAAAAAAAAAAAACCGCAACCAAGAGTAATGGAAAACGAACGTCTCTAAATTGAGCTTTATTTATTTAAACCGTAAGGTCAGCCGGAGGCTCAACAGTGCTGTTTCACCCCTTGGCTGAAGAAGCTCCTCTCGTCATAAGCTGTGTGTTGTACTGTGTGTCACTTTCGTTCAATCCAGAGGTGATTCAGAAAAAAAAGTCTTGCGTCTTCACGTCACCCTTGTGCAATAACGAGCTCGAACGAGGATGGCGGCCGCCGACGATAGTCTTGATTGAAATTGCTCAAAAACTGTCACAGCAATCACCAGCAATGATCGCCGACGGGCGCGAGTGAGCCCGTATATAAGCTAATATGAAGACATATAAAACAACAGAGTCAAATTGTCGGCTGCCGACAAGGGACGGTTCTAAACTGACTGACACATGTATCTTCTTCATTGGAAAGATATGTCGTTGAGTTCAATTGTTGTTGTTGTTGTTTGTGTCACAAACCACTGACGGTTTCAATTTCGTCCGGGTGGAGAGCAAAGTTCAAGTGTTTTCCGAATGGGTAAATTTTGACGGGTAAGATTCAATAAATGGAGATTCGTTTGGTAAAATTTCAGGAATTGCTGAATCAGTACATAATGTGTACTGATACTGGTTAATGCTGTTCATCATACTTTCACAACTCTTGGATTACGTACTAAAGAGACTCCCGAAACTTCAAGAGCTCTATATACGCTCTTCATTTTCCTTAAAATGTTATTGAAATATTTCGCAAAATTACCTGGATCTTTGACATTCACCTTAGATAATCCTTTTCAAATCTAATTTTCCATTCTCTTGATAATTCTTCAAAGCGTCTGAATTCAGAATCAGTTTTGTCGATGTCCATGAATTACCACAAATCCTCACCATGTAGGATATTACCAACAATCAATACGAAACTAACGATTTTAAATTGGCTCACTACTTGACTAGCCTATTGGTCCCAAGCAAATCGATTAACGTACCCCATTCTAGTCAAAATTCTAGTACTACACAACGTTTGTTTTGATTCACTATGAAAGTTTGACAGATAAAATGAGGGGTTATTGGATTTTCCTATGTTTCGAGGGGTGAATCGATTAGCTTGGGACCGAAGATAGTACCAGAGCTAAGCCAAAAAGTTGAGCACGTTTCTTCGGGACCTTCTAGTCTTAGAGTTACCTCTATGATATTACTTTCTTTAGTAAAGATGTTCAAGAATACAAGATTCCCCTTTTATTTAAAAATTGTTTTATCGTCAAGGGCACTAAATTTAATTAGCAAAACATTTGAAATTTAAAAAATTAATTGAATCATCGCTGAGATACTGTAATTGGAATTTGAGATCAAATTGAGACAACATATGTTGCAGATTACAGATTACAAGAAGGCACCCCTTATCATGGAAAAATTAGATAAATTCAGGGCCCTGGTTTTAAAATGACCCCAATTTAATTTGATACTGCATTGGAGGGCGAAAATGCGACTTCTTCCTATATCCCCTCTGTATTGACCAATGAATGAAATGTCCAAGAAGTCTATACCATTATCATTCGGTTCGTTGATCGCTTGTCATTATGTTATTTGGAGATATTTTTGATTCCTTGATCATGATTCGTGGGTCTATAACAAATCAAATTTAAATTTCTGAAAATTTCTCGAAAACTATTTAACCAACTTAAGCCCCACCCTCCCCCATTAGACCTGTTGGTCCATATTTAAAGGCTAACCCTGGTTGAATATTTGGTGGTGATTCATGATTCTCTGCTTGAACGTCAAGCAGTACAGTTCGGTCTTTGCTCGCTCTGTCGAGTTGTTCTAAAGTTTCTAGTTTGTTCCAAACATTCGTAGTTTAATCGCGTCGTCAGTAGTGTCGGTCGCTTCGTGAAGACAGCGCTCCCGAAGCAGGCTCCGAGAGAAAACGGAGAAGAAGAACAGCGGTGAGCGTAGCGAATAGGTACGCTACTCTTCCCACTGATGTAGGGAATACCACCTCAGCCACGGTGAAGCGGTCTAAGAAGAAGAAGAAAAATCAAGGCCAGTCCGATGGTGCGAGTGGACGGGACGATGCTACCGCGACGAACGTCAGCGTCATTGGTGATTTCGGTGACGCCGTCGACAACGAAACTGCTACCAGCCCGAGTGCAGCAAAAAATGAAGCTTCCTCCACTGGTGGTGAAGCAAGTACCACTCAACACGCTGATTGGCGATCTCTCATCGCTGGGCGTTGCAGCTGAGTTTAAGCTCGGCAGGATCGGCACCAAGGAATGCTCCGAACGAAAGCGGAGTACGAAGTGGTCGTGAAATATCTGAAGGATTCCAAGGCGGAATTCTTCACGCACGACATCCCCGGTGAGAAGCCCTTCAAGGTAGTCATCAGTATAGTCGCTATATTCATAGTCTGGCGGATAGAATCTCGGGAACCAATTGAACTGTCAAATAGCGGAACCAATCGAGCAAATCACGAGCAACAACAGAAAATAGCACATCAGCTATTGCGAACAAATCTTAGGAAACCCTTTTCTCGTGACTCAAGACTCGTCTACGCAAGCTAACACCATATTTGGGTTGGGGAAAGTTTCCCTTATCCGATGATGCTGGTAATTTTCTTTCGATTGGCGAAGAAAGAATAATCCACGTTTTGTTTATAAAAGTTGATAGTACCTTTTCAATTGTTGGTCTACAATATATTGAATTGGTTCCGCTTTTTGATAGATCGAAATTCTATCCGCCAGACTATGAATATAGCGACTATAGTCATCAGGGGTCTACCAAACTTCGACCCCAAGATGGTCGAAGCTGAAATCAACCGGTACAAGCTAGCTGTTTTCAGAATGACAAGGAGAGACGGAAACGTGAAGACGTACCCGGATTGTCTCTTCCTGGTGCACTTCCAGAAAGGGACGGTGACTCTCAATGCGCTGCAAGCCATCCGATCGGAATAATATACCACACTCTGTCCCATATCCGTACCTCTATCATCGAGGCCCTTGGTGTGGAGGTGGAGTCGTCGACTGGATACGTCCAGTTCATCGCCGTCTACTGCCCTCGACAGTGTGCCGCCAGTAGTGGACTAGCGGCTAAATTCAAGAAGGACCATCACCCGTAACGGTTCCCGCTTCGTAGTAGGAGGAGATCTAAACGCTCACCATGAGGCCTGGCGAAACTACAGGCAGAACCAGAACGGTCCTCTGCTGTTCGACCACTCACAGCATGGGCTGTACTCCGTTTGGTTTTCGGATGAGCCAACATTTATCTCACCGGTGGGCAACCCATCGACGCTAGACCTGTTCCTGACAAATATCGGCTTGTCCAAGCCGGTAGCCTTGAACGAACTCAGCTCCGACCACCAACCGGTGGTGGCTGAACTGGGCTACAACGTGGCTCCTGCTTCAAGCCTGCGCAAGGACTATCATCAACAATCAATACGAGACTAACGATTTTAAATTGACTCACTACTTGACTAGCCTATTGGTCCCAAGCAAATCGATTAACGTACCCCATTTTAGTCGAAATTCAAGTACTACACAATGTTTGTTTTGATTCGCTATGAAAGTTAGACAGATAAAATGAGAGGTTCGTGGATTTTCCTTTGTTTCGAGGGGTGCATCGATTAGCTTGGGACCGAAAAGAGTACCATAGCTGAGCCAAAAAGTTGAGCACGTTTCTTAGGGACCTTCTGGTCTTGAAGTTACCTCTATGCTATCATCGCGTAAACTGGGCTCAGTTTGGACGCGTGGTAGACAGGCACATCATCGACAACTCGCCGCTTGACTCCGTGGAGGACATCGACCGAGCGTTGGAGGGACTCCACCAAGCCATAACCGTGGCTGACGAAGCGTGCGTCCGACGAGTTCCTGTGAGGGGTAAGTTTATTGCCATTGATTCCCACACCCAACTCTTGATTCGCCTGAGAAATGTTCGTAGACGCCAGTTTCATAGGACTGGAGACCTAGCGAGGAAACGTAAAATGGCCGATCTGAACAAGGAGATTGCTTCCAGAATGGTCTCATGGGCGGCTTGTCCAAAATCTGGACAACCGCTCCAGACCATTCTGGAAAGTTGCCAAGGTCTTAAAGACGCATAGCCCAGCACAACCGAAGCTTCAATATTTGGGTAAATCAATCACTCATCCTATGTCCTTCAAATATCCTGGGATCTGGTTCGATTCCAAATGCACCTGGAGATCCCACTTTGAGTATCTGAATTGGAAATGCCAACAAAGGATCAATTTTCTCCGAACAATTACCGGAACGTGGTGGGGAGCGCATCCGCAAGATCTTCTAACGTTGTACCGGACAACGATTTTATCGGTTTTAGAATACGGTAGTTTTTGTTTCCATTAGACAGTTAAAACGCACATCATCAAACTGGAATGAATCCAGTATCGCTGTCTTCGTATCGCGTTAGGATGCATGCACTTGCTCATACGATGAGTCTCGAAGTGTTGGCGGGAATATTGCCATTCTCGGTGTGAAGTTATGAAGCCACTGATGATTGCAAACTTTGAGAAGCTTCTTGAACTAAACCCCCAAACTCGTTTTATGTAATTGTACTACGTGTACATAACACAGGATGTCAGCCCTTCGCAGCATAATCCCTATCGTGTTTGCTTCTCCGACTTCGGCAATTCTGTTCATTTTGATTTATCCATGACGGGGGAGATTCGTGGGATCCCAGAATATCATCGTTTCATGATTGTTCCGTCAATTTTCGCTGCAAAGTTTGGCCAAGTTGATTCCGCAAGATCGTTCTTCACAGATGAATCACTAATAGAGGCGTCCGCTGGTTGTGGTATTGATAACGAATTTCATAGCGCCTTTCGAATGCTTCAAGCTCCTTGTTCCGTATATGTTGCTGAGCGGGTGGCAATACATTATACGCTAGAAACTATCGCCTCATTTGCACCAGATCATTATTTCTATACAGAGCTGGAAAAAGGGAATATCTGCATTGATCGATTCTCTTCATCGACTTTCTCTTTCGTTAATAACTCAGCTGCAACAACAATCCCTGTTGTATTTGACGATTTGGACGATAGATAAAAACCTGCTTTGGAAAAAATAGCACGAAAGCTGTTTGCCTACACGGTTAGAAAAAAGTACCCAAAATTAAGTTCTTTTCACTCACCCCGGCACTATAGTGCAGGAACCCAAAAGTAGGTAAAGCGGGTCAAAGCAATTTTCATTGACTTGTGTGCAATTCGTATGGAATTTTCCACTGGCTTTTTAACCAAAAGTATGTTAGTTGTACCCAACAGTAGGTAAATATGATTATACTCAACGTTGGGTTCCCACACTTTACTAGCCCTGTTGGGTGGTTTTGCTCCTCCGTTTTTGACAACATTAGAAGGAGAAAATGAGACAAACTAATCAAAAGTAGGTAAAAGTGAACTTTCCGTTGGGTACTTTTTTCTTACCGTGTAGCCGTGGTTATGTCAATAACGAGCCGTGGAATGTCAATAAAGAGAATCTAAAGCAGATAGGCCCTTTTATCCAGCTCTGTATAGATTTTATTCTTACGGATAGTGTAACGATCAGGAGTTTTGTAGAAATTTATATATAATTTAATAGGTTTAAATTGTTTTGAATTAAATTCCTTAGTGTAGGCAGTAGGAAGACACAAGCATGTTTGCTGAAATCTTTCCTAAGACGGGTCCATTTAATTCATGGATAAGGTAGGAAAGGGACAGCCGCACATTTAAACCAGTTAAGTTATCACGAAGGGTTTCGGGAAATGCTGGACTTCCGGTTCGTCCGAGCTTTACTTTCCTTAATCTGAGGATTCACGGTCTCGATCATTTCGCCCGTGACTTCCCAACGATCTTGAAGTGTGTGCGTTTTTTCGTGGTCGTTTAAAGTAGTTAAAGTATGTAATTTAAAGTGATGTCAAGTATTTACATTAATTATAGATTTTTGGTTAGTTTCCATAGCTAGTACAATAAGTATGCGTGTAGAAAATTGTGTGCGATCAGGAGACAGGCTAGTGAAGTTACCACTTAGTTCGAGCAGTTAAAATGACGTTTACTACCACTGAAACTTTGAAATTAAACATTATTTTGAGATTTCCGGAGTGATTTGAGATTTGGGCTTCAGTTGTCGATTTCTCGCGAATGAAAGTTCAGCCTAGAAAATTAACAACACAAACAGGTAAAATAATGATTCATCTACCATGTTGTGTAATTTGATCCTGAGATTGAGCTTTTATTCGCGAGAAATCGGCGACTGACGTGTTTGTTTACAAAAGCAATTACGCCCAAATCTCGAAGTTCTCCGGATTTATTCTTTAACCAACATTTGTGCGTTTCATAAAACAATAGAAATTAGTTGGTCCAGTTTTGTGAAATCGCTGGTAGAAAGTCCCGCCAACGCTGCTTGACAAAGTGGTCAATTACAGGTGATTTTGAGCTCAATATGTGCTGTCCATGTCCGTACTCGTGCTTGTGCTCACTGTTCTGGTGTAGCCGTATTTCTTTAAATCTTTCGCAGCAAATCTCCGTACCCAAGCGCAGCAGCTTCTCCCAGACGGACGGAATTTCCCCGGCAATCGCCAACCGGCCGGTCCGAGGAGACTCAGGGGATCTGCACGTGGACACGGTCCACCCGTCGGTTCGTCAAACTACCGGCACGGCAGAGTAACCACCATCGCACCGGCGTGTGAAACGACATTGTAGCGAGCTTCATTCATCGGATCACCATCGGCGATCACTAGCGAGTGCGTCGAACCTCTCGATAGGTCATCGACTGTGACCATCACGTAAGCCAACGATCATCGGGTGAGTTAAGCCTTTTTTTACTTTGGAGTGTGGCGTCCGGCGTCACGGAGTGATAATTTTTGCTACATGAGCGAATAGCGCTGAGTTTCCGTCACTAGGAGCGCAGACTCGTTTGGAGCTGAGTTGCCGATAAAGTGACGTCACACACATGAACACGTAAGAGCACATGAGCACTTAAGCTGGGCTTAGACAGGGCAAGTCAGTTGATCAAGTAATGAGACTTGAACGCGAATTGAACGTGTAGGTAAAGCTGGGTTTAAACTAGGCAAGTCAAATGATCAACTCAGTTGAATTCAATTGGCTTGAAAAATTGAGCCTGGTTCAACTTTTTTCAATTCAAGTGAATTGATCAAGTCAGTTTACTGGCATGGTTTACACGTTCAATTCGCGTTCAAGTCAGTTGAATTCAACTGACTTGATCAATTGATTTGCCCTGTCTAAACCCAGCTTAAACCATGCCATTCAACTGACTTGATCAACTCACTTGAATTGAAAAATGTTGAAACAGGCTCAACTTTTCAAGCCAATTGAATTCAACTGAGTTGATCATTTGACTTGTCTAGTCTAAACCAGGATGGGCAAAACACCGGTACAGCACCGGTACGGTTTTCTAAAGCATAACCAATGAGCTGATCTGTTGTACCAAGTGTATGGTGCTGCTGTCGGTTCGGTTTGGTATTTGCAAGTAACACCGCACCGTGTTCACCAGTTCGCTGCACACGGTGCGGTTCTGATTTTCCAGTACCGGTGTTCTGTGTTCACAAGGATGATGTTTTGAATTCAAGAACCGATCCGGTGCTGTTGTGTGTTTATGTGCGTGGTGCGCATTATTCAGAATTGCCAGTGATGGCAGATAACTAAACAGAAATTGTATTTGATGAATAATATTATGCAGTGTCAAGTCGAAATAGCGGTTTTTGAATACAGAAAAACTGTGAATTCAAATTATGTATTACGCAATCTGGGTATTTCCAGAATCGGTGTGACGTGGAGATCGGAAATCGTCAACCAACGCCACCTAGACATCCGGTTATAGAAAAAAAAATTTAAACACCTTTAAACACCTGTCAAATACCTTTCAAAATGGGTATTTCCGGAATCAGGGTGACGTCTTGAGACCGGAAATCAATGTCTGCCGTCATTTTGAAATCCAAGATGGCGGCTTCCGGTTATATTAAAACTGGGAAATAATGCCAAATATCCTTCAATATGGGTATTTTTGAAATCAGGATGACGTATAAATACCGGAAATCAATGTCTGACGCTATTTTGAAATTCAAGATGGCGGCTTCCGGTTATAGAAAAACTGGGGAATAATGCCAAATATCCTTCAATATGGGTATTTTTGGAATCTGGATGACGTATAAATACCCGAAATCAATGTCTGACGCCTTTTTGAAATCCAAGATGGCGGCTTCCAGTTGTGGACAAACTGGGAAATAATTCCAAATATCCTTCAATATGGGTATTTTTGGAATCGGGATGACGTATAAATACCGGAAATCAATGTCAGAGCCCTCTTGAAATGCAAGATGGTGGCTTCTGGTTGTAGGAAAACTGGAAAATACTAGCAAATACCCTTCAAAATGGGTATTTTCGGAATGGGGAAGACTTATATAGACCAGATATCAATGGCAGACGCCATTTTGAAATCCAATATGGCAGCTTCTGGTTGTAAAAAAACTGAGAAATACTGTCAAATACCCTTCAATATAGTTATTTTTGGAATTGGGATGACGTCTAGAGACCGGAAATCAATTTCAGACGCCATCTTAAATCCAATATGGCGGTTTCCGGTTGCACAAAAACTAGGAAATTCTGTGAAATGCCCTTCAATATGGGTTTTTTTCGGAATTGGTGTGACGTATAGAGACCGGAAATGGATTTCCGAAGCAATCCTGAAATCCAAGATGGCTGCTCCTGGTTGCAGAAAAACTGGGAAATACTGTCAAATATCCTTCAGGACGGGTATTTTTAGGGAAAGACGTAGAGACCGGAAATATAGAAAGTTGTATTTTTGGAATTGGAACGACGTAGAGACCGGAAGTATAGGGAAATACTGTCCAACATCCTTTGACATGGGTATTTTCGGAATTAGAGTGTTAAATTGACTTAAAGTTCTCTACTTGTGGATGTATTGTTGATTTTCGTCTTTATTAGTGATCAAATATTAGTGGTAAAATATCTTTTATTGTCGATCTTATCTCATTACTCTAGTTAAAAAGAATATGACCCAATGGCCACCATATTAGATTCCAAAATGGCAACGGACATTCATTTTCGGCATCTACAAGTCTTCTTGGTTCCGAAAATACCTAAATTGTAGGGTATTTGACCCATATTGAAGGGAATTTGCTAGTATTTCCCAGTTTTAATACAACCGGAAGCCGCCATCTTGAATTTCAAGATGGTGTCAGACATTGATTTCCGGTCTTTATACGTCATCACGATTCCAAAAATACCCATATTGAAGGGTATTTGCTAGCATTTCCCAGTTTTTCTACAACCAGAAGCCACCATCTTGGATTTCAAGATGGCGTCAGACATTGATTTCCAGTCTCTATACGTCATCCCGATTCCAAAAATACCTATATTGAAGGATATTTGACATTATTTCCCAGTTTTTATAGAACCGGAAGCCGCCATATTGGATTTCAAGATGGCGTCAGACATTGATTTTTGGTCTTTATACATCATCTCGATAACAAAAATACTCATATTGAAGGATATTTGACATTATTTCCCAGTTTTTATACAACCGGAAGCCGCCATATTGGATTTCAAGATGGCGCCAGACATTGATTTTCGGTCTTTATACGTCATCTCGATACCAAAACTACCCATATTGAAGGATATTTGACATTATTTCCCAGTTTTTCTACAACCGGAAGCTGACGAATCCAACTTAAACTAATGCGCGCCTGGTGACAGGAATAAGCACTATTCGACGGTGATCAGCTAGTGACAGCCCTTGGAAATTTCATTATTTTTATGGAAATTTGTTAAATTACAGTGCTAGTTCGTGTAAATATGCTATTAAAATGAATGAATCTTGTACAAAACCTAAAAAACTATTGTGATATGAGTCTATCCTAAAATATAAATTACTAGTTTTCAAATAAAATTGAAAAAACATGCTAAGGTTACGAACATGGTTATGTTAACAGCCATACCACATCGATTAATGTTGATATGGAGACGCCCTAATAAAAATGTTATGGTTAATTTACTTAACGACGTGTTCAAGGTATCATCCAAACCATTTGTGGAATAGTTCAATGATTTGGGTTATCGTTCGTTTATGGTATTTTTTTTTTATTAGGGCTTGACCAACCAAACTAAATAATAATAGAAGAGCCCCTTTGTAAAATGTATTCCAATGCAGGCACCCGATGCTGGTTGTTACGATAGGATTGTATTCGGATACGGATTCGGATTATCATGTTTGTTATTCGATTTTTTTTTTCAATGCTATTTCAATAATTTAGCACTTAAATATCTAATTCTTCTTACCACAGAGATTGTATTTATGCCAGAGAAGAAAGGGTTTCCGTTCGGCTATATTCCTTCAGCTATAGGAAAGATTCAGGTTCAGCTATAGGAAAGATGATGTTCCTGCGGATGGAACAATATATTGTTTTGATTGCTTCAATATGTAAAATTGTTCTAACAACTCAAAACTAATTGATTTAATTCAATTTCCGATGGGATGCTCCTGCAGGATTGCATTCTCAGTTTGAATCCTGTAAAAGTATTGTTAACATTATTTGTTGATGTTTTGCTGGGAGCAACATATTTTTCATTTTGAAGAAATCTCTATAATTTTGCATTTAAAAATTAGGATTTACTTACCATTCTTACCGGCGCTACTTTTCTGTTCATATTTGCTTTCTGTTATTGAATAAAGCAATAACAATAACACGTAAAACATAGTTTTCTTATCACAAACTTGAAAATATATGCAGTTTGACAGATGATCTCAAGTTCATCACCGCTACGATTACAGCGCCGCGGTGGCCGGCATTAACTTGGATTTGTCAATTGATTTGGACATCACTTCGCGTTCTCCGTTGTAGTTTTCATGTTCCATCCTCATGTTGAGAGTTTGAATGTTGGGTAGAGTAGTCCACTTCCAGATCGGGGTGACGTCTAGTGGCAAGTGATGAAACTGCCGATGAGGATAAACTCTTTCGTAGAGGTAGTTAGGTATGAAGGAGCTCTCACCGACTCTCTGAGCGATTATCGTGTTTGTGATTTCATGGAGATAATAGGGTTTTCCCGTTTGGGCGTTTAGTTGAACGCCAGCTTGCCTGATCCGTAAATCCTTTCTAGGAGATTTGATGGACCCGCCCTTAGGAGAGTCTCAACCGGGCAAATATACATTGGGCGTGTGGTCTCTTTTTTGGAGTGGCGCTTAAGCCACACGTTTTTAGAGACAGATCGCCCGGGCTGGCTACAAATTGGCGCCCAACGTAGGGCTCGCGCTCCCACGTTGCTCAGTTATGTCGAGGCTATTCGTTCCATGAGGCCCGTAAAGTACTCCTCGTTTTTTCTCATGAAAATACGAGAGGTTCTAAATGCTTTGGGGGTTATTCCAAAAGTCGAAGTGACTTTTGTCACTAGTGAAGTGAATAACCCTCTTTATCTTTACGATTTTTTGTCGTCACCTTTGCATGGGTCCCATCTCATTGCTCGATTCCGGGCAACGAGAAAGCGGAATCGCTTGCAAAGGTGGCGCTATGGAAGGCGATATTTACGATCGACAAATCGCCTTCAACGACTTTATCTTCATTTATCGTCGCTCGCCAGCTGGCAAAATAAATGGAGTGAAGGTAGTTTGGGACGATGGCTATATTCGATCATCCTTGATACAAAGGGTTGGAGGTGGGTCGTGTGATGTCTCGCCTCATGTCGAATCACTATTCGTTAAACGCTCACTTGTTCCGTGTTGGGCTGGGGGACAGCAATCTCTGTGAATGTGGACAAGGCTACAAGGACGCAGATCATATTATTTGGTTATGTGCTGAGCATCGTGGAGTCAGATCTGAGCTGTACGATTCCCTTCGGGCTCGAGGTAGACAATCAAATGATCCAGTTCGGGATATTTTGGCCGGATGCGATCTGGAGTTTTTGAAATTCATATATGTTTTCTTGAAGAATATTAACCTTAGATTTTAAGTTTGACTAATTTTGTATTTAGTTTGTATTTTGTGTGTGTGTGTGGGTTTTTTTAAATTTATTTTTGTAATAATAGTATAAATACACTGCTGATATAAACATGAATAAGAATTAGTTCATGTTTTAGGAATAATGAAATATTGCAAATCATAACACTAGTTTACAAAACAACATAAAAAGTGTGAACTTTAGTGGTTGACCAACGTTTCTAATGCAAAATCCTACGCTGAATTCAATGCCGTGGTCAGAAAAAAAATTAAAGTAGGGCCATTTTTGAGATATACAAAAATTTTGATTTTTTGAATTTTGGACAAAAGTACGATTACTAAAATGTCAATATCTTTGGAACTAGTGCACCAATTTTAAATTTTTTTTTTATGAAAGTAAAGCTCAATAAATTTGCTATCGTTCACTAGAATATTATGTCTTAATTAAAAATTTAATTTTGAAGTCATTTAAAAATTTGCAGCATTTTTTTAATTTTTCCTGCGAATTTTCCATAAAAATCTTGTTTTAATCAACATTTTAATGGGATAAAAAGATTCAAAAAATCATGCCATAATTTATTCTTAAAGTCCATTAAAAACTGGAGAAAATGAGCCTTTAATGGATGAAATCGGTTGGAAATTGTCGAAGTTATGAAATTTTTTGTAAAATCATGGAAATTGAATGTTCCAAGATTGGCCGTTGTCCCGCTCCTAGGTTCATGCACCACTTCCAGTAAGCCTTTCTGCGGACGTGTACGCATACGGTGCATTTCACTAACACTACCAGCTGTCACGCAAAATTAAATGGGATATTTTCAACAATATAATTTACGCTAGTGTTTGTGAGACCGCTCGGCGAGAACCTAACTCAATTTGACAGCTTTCTTTCTTTAACATTGCTTAACGATGTATACGACAAAACGTGAATTCAAGTGTAAAAATGATCCTCAAAAGTTTTGTTACGCGTGTGGCAACTAATATTTACAAAATCGGTCAATTTCACTGCTTCGTTGCAAGCTGCATACAGGCTTTATTTTAAAATTGATCCTGGAGACTTTGACGAACCGTGGATTCCAAAAGTATTATGTAGTTCGGGCAAAACGTGCTTGGCTAGGTGAATGTCAGGCGCAAGGTAAATTGATTTTTTGAATAACTTTCATATAAACAATTTGTGTACAGCATGGTAGTGCTTTGTTCTTTCCTGATCGACATTATCTTACTTCATCTATTTTTGATAAGTGTTAATGTCTTACTTACTAACTCACTTATTTGTTATCTGTCAGTCGCTATTTGTCCTTTGACATGCCCACCATATGGCGTCGACCGTTTTGTCATGCAACGGATTGTTATTTCTGCTTGACAAAAGTTAAGCAACAAGGACGTCACAAAACAGTTGAGTATCCACAAGTGGCTTCTATGACAAAACCTGTTCCACATTCAAGTTCGGTCCCGTATCCTGTTTATCCAAAGCGGAAACGAGCGCCCTCTGTTGAATCGACCGTTACAAAAAGTGAGGAGGAATTCAAGGAGGAATGCGAGGAAGACTTCGAGGTGGAATTGGAAAGAAACCCAAAACTGTTTACACAATCCGAATTTAATGATTTGGTGCGAGATCTCGACTTATCGAAGGAGAAATCCGAATTGCTGGCATCACGGCAGATAAATTTCCTACATTCTCACATGGATTTTTTCCCGGAAAATCTTGGTGACGAGAGTGATGAGCACGGCGAATGTATTCACCAACAAATGAAGATGATGGAACGTCGTTACCAAGGGTTTTGGGATGAAGCAATGATGGGTGACTATTGTTGGTTTCTGATTCGAGAAACAAGTTCAAAACATCGAAGACAAAGTCATTCGATTCTCAATCATTTTTAATAAAACCTAAATAAATTTCTTTTGTATCAACTCGGTTTTAAATCCTGATATGCCTTAATCAAATTGATATGTAGAGAAAAGAATCTTCCATGAAAACTTTACATGCGATTTGGATGCTTACAACGACACCTAGAAAAGGAACTCTAAAGCTGTTGTATTTCAGCAACATTTTTAAGTATTTTACAAAAATGCTCATAACTTCGACAATTTCCAACCGATTTTATCCATTAAAGGCTCATTTTCTATGGTTTTAAATGGATTTTAAGAATAAATAATGGAATGATTTTTTGAATCATTTTATCCCATTAAAAATGTTGATTAAAACAAGATATTTATGGAAAATTCGCAGGAAAAAAAATGCTGTAAATTTTTAAAAGACTTCAAAATTAAATTTTTAATTAAGACATAATATTCTAGTGAACGATAGCAAATTTATTTAGCTTCATTTTCATAAAAAAGATTCAAAATTGGTGCACTAGTTCCAAAGATATTGACATTTTAGTAATCGTACTTTTGTCCAAAATTCAAAAAATCAAAATTTTTGTATATCTCGAAAATGGCTCTACTTTAATTTTTTCTCACTACGGCATTGAATTCAGCGTAGGATTTTGCATTGGAAATAATCATCACCTTACCTAGTTCAAAAATGCTGTAAACTAGTGTAATTCAAACCTCCTTCTCTCTCTCCCCATCCATAAAACTGTAAATTGTCACTAACTTCGAGACGACCGCGAGTATTCGGTTCAATTCCTTTAACTTTAGATCTAAGACATTAATAAAGTATAACGCAAATGATAACTTGGTTCTGTAAATTTTATTCGAATAAGCCTGTACAAATGAATTAATAAATAAAAAAAAAAGATTGAAAACAGTCAAAAGAAAGGATATTTAATTTAATCTTCAAATGCCATTTGATTTCCCAATTTAAAGTCGTTAGAAATCATTTCATACAATTAGTAAAGCTAAAATTTCACACCCAACTCATAAAACAAAGACTATAAATAGAACGCCTTTGCGTGATGATTTTGGTGCATAAACCAAGCAATGGATGAAATCAGAGACGGACCATAAAAAGATAAAACCGTCCAGATGCCTTAAAAAAAAAACATTTTCCTCGTTAGCAGAATCACTTTCGCCCATGCAAAATCGCTAACTGTTGCGACCATAAATCGAATGTCGACACATTAAGCCCCACAATAGCCCTTTTATTGGCTCTAGTACATCTGGTTTGCGTGTCAAAAGCCATTTCGCATTCGGAATGTACCTCCAATTCCACTTTGGGTAGCTCTTCCCACGTGGAGTCATAATTCTAAACAATGTTAGTTTAGTCTACTTGTTCGGCATGTTATGAAATCACGGTCGCCGATTAACCACCACCACCACCACCGTCACCTCCCGTCGACCCTGAAAAAGGGAAAACAAGCTTCCTACCTGGTTGGATTAAAATAGCATCCATCACGCGAAGACATGCCATTCCTGCAAGTGGATGACTATCAAAATCGAAAGAACACGATTGGTGGCGAATAAATCACATCAAGTGTCTACAGGCGACGGGGATTGCAGAAAAAAAGTGCTAGACTGGTTAGGTACACGTACAGTTAATTTGTGCATAAATTAGATAATCATATTAGCTTATTGATCACTGCTGCCGTTTAGTCATCGATCGACCGCGGTCTTTTCTCGAAAAGCCGGGCAGTAGAGTGATATAGTTTCGCTTTATTAATTGTAATGGCTGTAAATTTATGTAAGAAAATGGCCAATAAACTAGTGCGGAGTGTAAACAGATTGGCACGTTTCTATCGCTGCTGCCCACATTCGTGAATGTTGGCTTTAGGGACGAACGGTGCAAGATTTGAGCTGTGAAAGTGAAGCCCGTTCGATTCATCGCCAACTCGGGAAAACTTGAGCACCCCTAGCAGTACTTGACATTATTAATCATTCTAATTTCCATTGTGATTATATCAACCGGTGCTGGACAGCTCGGAATCGGAATACTCCATTCCAGTCATCCATTGTAGGTGGGTGATCGTATGCAGATCAGAACCAACCGACGACGATGTACGGCGAGAAATTCCTCTCTCAAACAAGTTAAATATCTTCGAACACACGACTTTTCCAGTAGCAAGTTTTGCAAACACGTTCTTTTACGTCAGCCGCAGAACTTGCACCAGCTTAATAAGCGATCAATTGTCCCGATCTTGATTTAATTAGCTTCCCGGTCACGACTATGTCCTTGTGTTTCACAAAATCCATACTATCGAATTTAAATTTTCTACCAACGATCACTTGCTGATGTACGATTTTGAACTGATTCTAATTACACATTCAATAATGGTGGCACTGGTTGCAGTGATTCATATACGATCATCCTACGCTTATTTCCATCGGAAGGTTGTTCTCAGTGATGAATCACTTCCTTTGAATTTCAATAGTGAAGTCGGACAACTTTCATGCAAAGATTTTCCACAAAGTCAAACATTGATCTATGTTTCTAACGAGCTCCAAACTTTGCAAATTGCGATGCGCCATCCGACCAATTAAACACCCGTTCCATCATGCATAAATTGGCTGATTGCAAACAACAAACATGTACGGAAGCCTGCCGCCGGCCGGTTGCACATGACCTAGACAATCCCCCCTTAGATTTTGGAACCGGTGGAATGGAGAGAGGAGACGGTTGAGCGCGTCTCTGTCCCTGACCGGCCGGTCGTCGTCGTCGTCGTCGTCGTCATCGCAATCATTGTCGGTCGACGTGCACTCGGACTGGAGTTCAATGTTGGTGTTTGATCGATACACAATGGCACCTCAGTAGTCATCATCACTGGCAGGAGCGGCAGGAAGGAAGAGCAAACTAAAATAATAATTGAACTATTTAAATGTTAGAGCGATTTTCGTGCGCTCTCCTTTCTCGGTTCGACGGTTTGCGAGCAGTGCCGAATCAACCGAAAAGGCTCACCCTCGGGCGAGTACCAGGGCAGTGCCTATACAATTTGGGGTATCCAGAGATTGTTTTTTAAATGGACGATGATGTGAATTGGGCCTCCCTTAGCTAAGTCGGTAAAGCCGCAGCTACAAAGCAAGACCATGCTGGAAAGGTGGCTGGGTTCGATTCGCGGTCCGGTCTACACCCAACCGGGGAGGTAAGATTCGCTTACAATTACAGTCAGGAATCCTTATTGCCGGGGTAACGGGGGCGTGAATAAGGAACCGCGAATAAGGATACTGTGGGAGCTTATGGGATTTTCACTAATAGGGGCTGTAGTGGATTATCTAATTTGTTTCAATACATAAAGCTATACTGTCTTCGACAAAGTGACTGTACTGGGTTAGACCAACAAGCCTGGCGCTTCACTTTTATGTTACTTATGACGGGCGATATAATATATGGATCATATTCCCAACATAGAATATTTAGTGATCCTGACCATATAGAGAGTTACTGTCTTCAGCAAAGTTGCTCAAGTGACCAAGTCCTTTCGGATGGTGGTCATATTAGTTCAGAACTCTCTCACTACGCAGCGCTAGTGTGCATGTGCAATTCCTATATAAACTGTATCTCGAGAGCCTGGCCATATAGTAAGTTGCTGTTTTCAGCAAAGTTGTGCAGGTGATCAATTCCTTTCGGATGATGGTCATATTAGTTCAGAACACACTCACTACGCGGCGCTAGTGTGCAAGTGAATTTCCTGTATAAGCTGTATCTCGAGAGCCTGGCCATATAGAAGGTTACTGTCTTCAGCAAAGTTGTTCAGGTGACTAAGTCCTTTCGGATGATGGTCATATTATTTCAGAACTCTCACACTACGCGGCGCTAGTGTGCACATGAACTTCCTTAATATGTTATGTCTCCAAAGCTTGTCCATATAAGATGTTGCTGTGCAATGTGAGAACAGGAACCGGAAAAGGGATGACGTATAGAGGCCGGAAATCGATGTCAGATGCCATTTTGGAATCCAAGATGGCGGCCATCGGCTCAAGAAAAACTGTCAAATACCCTACAATATGGATATTTTTGGAAAGGGGACGACGTGTAGAGGCCGGAAATCGTTGCCAGACGTCATTTTGGAATCCAAGATGGCAGCCATCGGGTAAAGAAAAACTGTCAAATACCCAACAACATGGGTATTTTCGGATAGGAGATGACGTATAGGGACCGGAAATCGATGTTAGATGCCATTTTGTAATCCAAGATGGCGACCATAGGTTCAAGAAAAACTGTCAAATACCCTATAATATGGATATTTTTGGAAGGAGACGACGTGTAGAGGCCGAAAATCGATGCCAGACGACATTTTGGGATCCAAGATGGTGGCCATCGGTTAAAGAAAAACTGTCAAATACTCTACAATATGAGTATTTCCGGAAAGAAAACGACGTGTAGAGGCCGAAAATCGATGCCAGATGCCATTTTGAAATTCAAGATGTCGGCCATCGGTTCAATAAAAACTGTCAAATACCCTATAATGAGGGAATTACGACGTGTAGAGGCCAGATATAGATTCCAGACGCTATTTTGGAATCCAATATGGCGGCAACATGTTTTCCATAAATAAGGCTTACCAAGCATATTGCGTATAATTTATTGTGTATAGCATATCATTGAGCAATATCGCAACGTAATGTGGTATTGAGATTGGGTTTGAATTTAATTGTTATCAAGGAGATTTTCAGTCAGACGCTGGTTAACTGTTGAGATTTAAATAATTATAATTAAGTTTGTGTATTAAAAGTGAAATTGGACAGGGAATATTATTGTTATTCACCAACTGTATTTTCGTTATGTTCTCACGAAATATTTGCTCCAGCACAACGAAATACATCTACACAGCCTCTGTTACAAAAATCGGTGTAATTTTTCAAGATAGTAAAATTTGTGAAATACTTCAAAAGAGCAATTTTACTCAAACATGGTAGGAAGCTACAATCGCAGATTGAATAATTGTGTGCAACGCTCTATAGAATATACCCTCCAATGTGGTATATTCGGTGTCACTCAGAGTTGTCAAAAATTGAGGCTTCAAATACTTCAATTGAATAGCGATACTACCGATACGTTTAAAAAACTACAAGGGACGGGACTTATGGGGTTGTACGCAGTGGTGACGTAGGACTACGTGGTCTTATATAATGAATGTTATTTGTTAACGGCAGCAGGAGCTTGTGTTTTGTTTAAGAATAGGATTTTGAGCGGGGTTCTCTCTATTTATACACTTTAGTATGACTAGGATTACCCTAAAAAGAACCTTTTGGTATGAATTTAGTTGGGACAAGTTCAAAAATTTAACTCCCTGTGCTTTGGTCGTGGAACATTTCGAATATGTGAGAGAGTGATTGCAGTTAGATCAAAAGTGCCTGAGAAAATGCAAGCACAAGCACTCGCGGATTACCCGGAGTTGCGATAGTGAAGGTATGATCACAGACTAGCAGACATAACATTCTTAAGATGTTCATCTAAATCGCTTTTAACGGTCAATTTAAATGTTTCTTAGTTGACAGTACCGCCACTTGTGGCGCACATAATCAATTTACTTGCGTTTGACGTTTACACACTACAGCCATCTGTTGAGTGTATTACCGATCACAGTGTATATGAAAGATAGCGGTATGTTTTACATTGATAAATGTTCAGTGTGTTGTGTCTGTTTGTCTGTGATATAACATTGAGGTAGCGTTAGGATGAAATCAAAACATTGGGATATATATCGCATCACTTTCAGGAATACTTCACTTCGCAACCAATGAACTATTCTGACGGCCATATGAGTACCCAAATAACCATTTAGTCACAATATAGCTTGTATTAACTTACTTTGCTTCAGTATGGTTAGTTGGGGAATCTGATGAAACTATTATTTTTTAAACTAATCCCTTTCGGATTCCATTCATTCTCATTTCGCACTTTGTATGTAACACCATTTCATACTAATCTCTATATTGATTCAATGACTTATTCCGGTCACCGGTCTCGGTGGACCAGCAACTTAAGACGCGAGCCTTATGCCAGATGACCATGGCAAACAGATGGTGGACGTGAGATCGACCACACAAACCAGCGAGGAAGAGTAAACATCGAGCCAGGTACGGAAATTAGTGCGAATTTATCACCCTTGGAAAACAAGAAAACGCGGAAAAGGCGGAATCATGTCAGAACCGACCAAGGACGATCTACAGAAGGAAATTGCCAGTGAAGTGCGGAATGAAATATGAAGCGTTAGAAAAAAAGTACAAGGGATTCCAAAAGAAGCAATCAATGGCGGCAGACCAGCGGAACATGGTGAGAGCTGTCCAAATTATTGTTTACAAATTAAATATCAAAATTAAACTAAATACATGCCAGGGTTGAAAAGAATATTTTCGAACCTGGAAATGTGTATGTAATATTAATATCCAATTGATAGAGGTAATACATATATGCGGGGCTTATTGTAAGTGAAAGTAACCTCGGAATGTGCGTGATTCTGTAGAAAGTCTGAAATGGGTTGCTGGATCTGCAATATCACCTTCTAACTCCCGGACTAAAGCTGTCTACAATGACCAAGGAAATGAACTTAAGGAAACATCATACATATTTTGGAAACTTCACAAGTCCAAAGAACTTCAGGGAAATTTAATTGTTGTCAGGAACTTTAGTGAAGCTCATCAGAGAACACCAGGACAGATTTTATTAATTTCAGCAATGAACTACTTGGTCGCAATTTTGATCACCACTTGAGGACACCGATAATTTTAAAAATTAAATTAAAACAATTAAAGAATGTTTTAAGACTGAGAAAGCCGTTAAGCAATTCCCCTCAAATCCCAGTCATCACCATCGTTAAAGTTTTCGCTTTCAAAAACGACAAAAATATAAAATTAAATAAATAGTAAATACCGATAAATACCAATTTTTTATACCTTTGATACCGATAAGCTTTAAACATTATGGCAACGCTGATGACGACGACTGAATTAAGGGGCTTAGAAGCAGAGGGGTGAAAGTCAATTCTCTTCATCGATTTCCTCTTTTGATGGACATTGCTTCACTAACCTATTTCGCACTATTTCTGCTATGCTCTTCTATCATCCAGAACAACAAACGTATCAATGAATGTGTTTGCCGTCGAGTTGTTAACGAAACAGAAAGTCGATGAAGAGAATCGATCAAAATCACTTAGCCCCTGCTTCCAAGTTTGGTTACAAGATTACAACTCTGGAGAGTATTTTGTGTCGCCTTTAGGGGCGTGTGGTTCTGAATATGGCGATGAGTGTGCATAATGTTACGCAGTTTCATCCTCCCTATTTGCACACGCCCGAAGATCGGAGGCGAATGCCACTTCGACTTGTTTCGTCTAGAAACGATCCTCTGATGACAGTGTTGGGTAAGCATCATATTCATGTACGTAATAGGTGGATTTGTTAGTTATTTCGACGCTTTTGGACAATGCTTTACATTTACCGCTTTTTCAATAGTTTCTTGTTAAATCAACAGTCGAAAGGATTACTATCGATGCGTAGAAATATTTTTGATCGATTGGTGATAAAATTATTGATATTGGTCCAGGTTCAGCTGAGTTATTAACGTTCAAAATCTTTCATAATTTCGTTACATGTTCCATTTTCGGTTTTCACAACGTGTACCTCGATATAGAAATCACAGACGTAGTCCAGTCGCTCAAATTAAAAGTCACTTGAAGTAAACATAAAATTGCGGGTTGCCAAACCTTGCAGAAAAACAAATTAGTTGGCCGGGCTACCAGATTTACTTTTATTCTCTCCGCGCGTCTCTTATATAACATCGTCTCTGGTGGAGACTACATGAACGGAGGATGCGATAGACACCGAGCTGCGGTCCAATACAAGAAAATGGAGAAAGAAAATTGTGGAGTGTATTAGTGAATCATGTCGAAAAAAAGTTTGCCGACTAGGACTCGAACAAGGAACGTATCAGACCTGTGCTTTGTCCACTGCTTTCTCCATGCTTCGGAATATGGTTAGGCTAAAAGCGAACAAAAAGCGCTCATAGTACGATAATTTGATTTCGCATGGTTTTACTGCTGAACGAGAATTGGAGAGAATCTAAACAGAATGTGCGTCGTTCAACAATGTTATAAATAAAAAGCTTGGTGGTATAGTCGAAAGCGTAGACAGAACACGATATAGAAAAGGCAACAAACCATTACATCGTCTGCGATGTCAACTTATATCATTCGCTACGGGATTGGCTGCAGAGGATGACAGGAAATGTAACTAACATTCAAAATAATAGATTTTTGGATTGCGTGTAGGAGTTTTTCGGGTTAAAAAATTTCTCAAATTACCTGGGCACAGAGTACTTGTACACTCAGGTATTTTTTACAGTGTAAAAATACGTTTGATTCTGATTTTTCACATGCTAAAATATTTTAAAAAGAATGCTAAAAACGCACGGAATTTTTGTTTTATTCAATAGATAACAAATAAAAAAAGCTATTATTGATTGGAGGAATTTCTTGCTCAAATTTTTCCAATCGCGATCAATCATATAAATTCGAGATGTTTTTGCTTTTTCTAGCGTCCTGGAGAAAACCTTACGAAGTGTTTCAGGTTAATTGACATGGTCATGTGGTATTCGCTCATTACTAGATGTACCACTTCAATACTGATACGCATTTGACGACAAATGTTTGGTTGCTGGATACATTATCAAAGAGCTTTGGGGGTGATGTGGCTGGCAGAAAGGCGAGCGAACGATCAATGAAAATGAATTCTAAAACAACAATAATTTATGGTGATCCTGAAAAGGACCATTTTGTCGTGATGGTTGAGTAATGCTGAGCTATTAGGGTGTTCAACACGGATGAGGCTGGCGAGCTGTATGTTGTTTGGAGCAAGAGTGACGCGCTTGGCATAGATGACCCACAGCGACTCACGTAGAAACGGATTTCGATCCATAGCGGTGCGGCTTCTTCCGCCTTCTATGGATGCTTATGTGGGCTGTGCAGCGCACTGCTTGCAGGCTACTTTTCGTTGTGTACTGGAGAACAGTGTTCAACGCCACACGCTGAACTGAAAGCACTGCTGCTGCTGACACCAACGACCGGATACCACCCACACGGTAATTGAATGAGCACCGTTTAGTGAGACAGGATCGAATTCGATTATTAAATCTGTTTGCAGGCAATCGGTGATAATTTTGTTCACCATTGCAACAGTTGGACATTTGTGTATTTTTCAATAGTGATCTATTGAAAATTAATAAAATGATCATTTTAGCAGATTGGTAGATAAATTTCCTATCGATTGGCTGGTTTAGAATTAAAATCCATCTGCTATTGACAAAGTTATATGTGGTCGAAACCTGACCTCTTTTCGTAATGCGGTCGATTTTGGTTTTTTGAAATTAAACCCCCAAAATGTTGCCGAAAGACGTAATCCTACGTCAAAAAGTTATCTAAAAATTGAAACCCTCGCACAAAAACCATATCCTCAAGCTGGCCCTGTCTGGATGAAACAGGATCCAAGGAGAGTATAACGTAGAGCTACCTCTGTAGGCACGATAGCACGAATTTAGGTCACCGCAGTTCTGAGCGGTACGGATGGCACATGATGAGGATGCACATGCAATATAAATAAACAGCGCATTTTGCTCTAATTGTAACAGTTTTCAATGACGTCCCACCGGAGCAGCAGAAAAGCAGAATGCACGAGAAGGTGGCGGATCCCCCTCGGCCGGGTGTCAGCATTTGGGATTGACAGTTAATTTCAAAGTGATGATGAACTTGGTAGTTGTACCCTGATGAACGTGGGTGTGGAATACCTGTTTATAGAAAGAGAGAAGGAATAGTAATTTTCATTTAATTCCACTACCACTATCCTTGACTGATACGCGTATTTCGTCTACAGGTAGTCGAGTACAATACACTGAAGCAGTGCTACAAAATATCAACCTGATGTCAGTATCACTTCACACACTTAAAATATCAATGTCATTCGCCGCAATGTCAGTGCGCAAATGACATTGACATCGTAAAGGGACCACTGATATTAAAAGTTCTGCCGCAAATTTGTCTTATATACGAAGGCTAATCGAGTACCGATCTTTAGAAAACTCATCTGATATATTCAAACAATGCAACGGTTGAACAAAAATATATTATATATAATATATTCATATGGATAGTAATGCCAAAGCCGTACTACCGCCTGATATTATGCTTACCAAGAATATCAGTGTCGGAAGTAAAATTCAGTTCTGGGCCAATCACCCCTATTCTGTATTTCGTTTCGAACGAAATTGTCATACAAAAAAATATTTTTTTGTATGAGAATTTCGTTCGAAACGAAATACAGAATAGGGGTGAATATCTTACATCAATTGACATTGTTGACAGCACGCAGCACTGCACTGAAGAAATCTGTACATAGTAGACGAAATACGCGTATATGGAATGAAATGGAAATTACTAAACTTCCCTTTTTTATATTGGTGGTTGCAGTTGTTATAACAATGTACTCGCGTTGCATGCGTAGCCCTTTGTTGTTACAAATAGGACATTTGATTGTGTTGTGGTGCATTAGTAACCGGTGTATTGCTTCTTATTCACTTGCGAGTGTGACTTCCGCCATCAATGTGCCCTGTATCAATCAACACGTCACATAAAATCTAATGTTCACACATAAATTCCACGTCTCAATAATTACCCGGTATTAAAAGCTCTGTAAACATATTATTAAGCATTATCAACGAATTCCTACCAACAAAAGTCGGTCCAACCCTCGCAATTAATATCAATTTACATCGCTCGGTAGCAGCCCCTTCGCCGGCTATAAACCTTTCACAACCGAACGACACTAATAGCGCACTTAAGGACGCAGTGTTTTGTCACTTGCCATCGCAGGGAGCAACATAAATTACCAACCAACAACAGCTGCCTTCACCAGAGACTGTGTGTAAATACCCAGCGGGCCACTCTGTGTTATTCTGGAAGCTCTTCATTTTTCCCGATCAAATTCAATCAATTAGTGGGACATTCATAGACGGTATCACACGCCAATGAATAACGCCGGAGGTTCTTCCGAAGCACAGGCAAGCAAGCGAAACCATTCACAAAATGTCACCCTCAACTAAGCTCACAGTAGTGTCAATGACATTGCATGTTTTCAATTAACAAAGACTACATATTCATTGATAGGTACCGACGACATGCGAGAGAACCGAAATTGGAAGATGTGGTGGGGCTGTGGCGCCACCCGTCTCGCGGTTCAGTCGGCATATAACTCCGTCAGTCGATTGATATTAGTATGTGGACGGGTGGATGGCTTTATTTTCGGCGGAAGCTGCGGGTTCCAGATGTTAACAATTATATTTGTTATGGAGATTCATCGGATGAAATACTACTCACTAGAACGACGATTCTACATATTGAAATTAATTTAACAGCATGAATAAAATTATTCAAAACATCCAGCGTCAAACTTCAATCAAATCCGCAAGGTAGTTTATTGTGTAGGTGAGCTCTTCGATTCTCTCATTTCAAAGGAGTTTTACAATTACCTGCCTTCACAGTAACTTCCAATCGTGAGCTACCTGGTTCGGATTCGTGACACACCCACCGGAGATTTCAGACGTTTCTGGTGGAGGTTGTAGTTGTGCCCGATGATGATTCCAGATGTTCTCGACAATGGTGCTTCTATGTACATTTCATGGTACAGTAAACGGTCTGACTTCTTCTTCTTTTTCTTTTTCGCATTTCAAACTTATTACTTAACGCATATTAGACCGTTCGCAATACTGACTTTCATAATTGTTTCAAACTACTTGACAGTTTTAAAATTTGAAACTGTCATAAATGAAACTGCAACACGATCAGCGCAACAGGCGTTTGGTAGGGGAAATGGCTCTAATGTTGGCCTATGGATCTAAGATTGGGCCCATCGTTAAAAATCTGCTATTTATCCGAGGGGGGCGACACATCTAAATCTCAAGTTTAGATGCTCAACAAATCTCACACTAGCAAATCAATCTTCGAAAAATGTTCTTTCATTTGTCGCATCTAGTTGCATCGCGCATCATTTTTTTGCAGGAAATCTTCAGAATCGTCATCAATCTTCTTTCTATCTACTCAGCGCACGCGCAGCTAGCCACAGCATAACACATTTTTTTCTGCATCGTAGATAGAGTCTTCCCCCTCGTATTTATCAATTTTATCTAGACGAACTTTGGGACTGTACTTATGGATATTTTTAGTTGCTATTGAAAATTTAGTCGATTACTGAATTTATGTATGGGCCTAAATTAGGGGCATTTAGGCCGACATTACATACATTTCCCCTATGTATCCCTATATATATGTGTGTGTGTGAAAAGTTTGTTTGCTTCGGTGATTTTAGAACATTCCTGAATTTAGCACGTATTTGATCCCTAATGGTCTTTGTAATAATTTCTGAACAACCTGGTATCATAAGAGAATATCTGAGAGACGTGATTTCAATTATTGGACAGTAGAAGATCTTCAGAATAATGGATCAACCAGAAGTTTTGAAAAAATATCCTAAGAAGTTTTTGGAGATCTGAAGATCTATGGAAAATGTAGGAGGCATCTGGTTTTCTGAGAAAATATCTGAGAGATATTATTTGAATTTTTGGACAGTTTGGGATCTTCATAATAGTACCTGATCAATCAGAAGTCTTTAGAATAGTACCTGCACAACTTGAAGACTTTCAAAAATATCCTGAGTACTTTATGGAGATCTCTGATTACCTGAAAAGGGTATGACATAATTTCTGAGTCACTTCCCAACTAACATTTTCAGTTTTATAAGTCAACCCCAACTAACATTTTCAGTTTTATAAGCCAACTTTTGCAGCGTTGTGCTGTAAAGTAGCTGAAAAAAAGCTGCAGATACAGCTACAAGCAGAAGCTAGCAAAACAGTTTTGGAGAGCGTTTACTCAACTTTTTCACAACCATTATTCAATTTGTCAGTCGCTCTGAATAACAACAGCCAATAAACGCTAATGTAACTTTTATGCACATGCCAATCAACTTTCAACTTGTAGCTATGTTACTCATTTGATGGCTTCTACACAACCAACCACTCTTGCTGAATAACATAAACCTCAAAAGTGTTTTTTAAACCACTAAACAACCTGTACTCAGCAAAAAAAAACTGTGTTAGTGCCACTTTGGAAGCATTTTTATAGTCAACTAGGTTTATTTTTAGACGTGTGCAGTTTCACAGCTTTTACTCAGCTCCTTTACAAAGCTGAAGTAACTAGTCGAGAAAAGTGATTCATGTGCACTATTAAAAAGCCTCCACTCAGCGATTTTGTAGCAAGACATGTTGATTTTTTTACATCAGTTCAAAGTGTTGGCGTAGCACAGTTGGTAGTGTCAAGGTTTACCAATGCGGTCGTCTCGAGTTTGATTCCAGGTTCCGGTGTAGGGCTAGATAATTTGGTGGTGTGCTTGTAACTAATTTCGATTAATTTGATTCGCAGTAAAATAAACACGATAGATCCCCCCAACAAAAAAAAAACGTAAACAACATTTAACATGGCGTCAAGAGAAAGCTATGTGGTGATTATTGGATAATCGGATAAAGGTTGAGTAAGCGCCTTTCAAGTTCACACACAGCTAAACAGCAGGATAACAGCTGTATAGAAGTGTTAATGGATATTCAATAAGAACTTGTCCCAACCGTCCCAACAACCATAAGTAGCTGACTAAGTTCGCCAGATTTGCTTCTATAGAGGTTGAGATAAGGTTTCCTCATATCGTATAACTGTTTGAATACAGCTCGAGGCTGTATAAATGAAATGAGTAAAGCGTTTACACTGTGAAAATTGTTAGTTGGGACTTTTCCAACGTTGTGCAGTAAAGTAGCTGAAACAAAGCTGCAGATACAGCTACAAGCAGAAGCTAGCAAAATAGTTTTGGAGAGCGTTTACTCAACTGTTTCACAACAATTATTCAATTTGTCAGCCGCATTGAATAACATCAGCCAACAAACGCTACTGTCACTTCTATGCAACTATTAATAAACTTTCAACTTTTAGCTGTGAAATAAAGCTAATAAAGCGAATATATAACTTATTTCATGGCTTCTATACAACCAACCACTCTTGCTGAATAACATAAACATCAAAAGTGCTTTTTCAACAACCTGTACTCAGCTAATAAACAGTGTTAGCGCTACTTTGGAAGCATTTTTACAGTTAACTGGGTTTATTTTTAGACGTCTGCAGTTTTACAGCTTGTACTCTGCTCCTTTACAAAGGGTAAATAATTTGGGGTGGTGTGCTTATAACTAATTTCGATTAATTTGATTCTCACAGCAAAATAAAATCAACCAATTCCTTCAACAAAGAGCACAAATAATATTTAACCCGGCTTTAAGAGAAAGCTGTGTAGTGATTATTGGATAACCGGGAAAAGGTTGAATAAGCGCCTTTCAAGTTCGCACACAACTAAACAGCAGGATAACAGCTTTATAGAAGCGTAATAGAAATGCAGTAAGAGCTTGTTCCAACTGTCAAAACAGCCATAAGTAGCTGACTAAGTTCGCCAGATTTGCTTGTATAGAGGCCTCATATCGTATAACGTTTGAATACAGCTTGAGGCTGTATACATGAAATGAGTGAATCGTTTACTTTGCGAAAATTGTTAGTTGGGTTGGTATGAGATAGTATCTCAGGGATGTGATTTGGATTGTTGATTATTTATGGAGATCACTGATCACCTGATGGTTTTTGAAACAACTTCTGAGCAAACTGGTATCATGGGTGAATATCTGAGCGACGTAATTTTGGTGGACAGTTTAAGATCTTTACAATAATACTTGATCAACCTGAAGACTTGAACATACATCATGACAAGTTTTTGGAGATCTCTGATCACATGAAGATCTTTGGAATATATTCTGAGACACCTGGGATCATGAGACAATATCTGGAAGATGTGATTTTAACTTTTAGACAGTTTGAAAGAATAGTGCACGATCAACCTGAAGCCTTGAAAAAGTATCCAGAGACCTTTATGACAATCTTAAAACACATAACATAATTTCAGAGGCAATATCATGTGGGAGAATATCTGAGAGATGTGATATGGATTGTTGGATAGTTGGAAATTTTCAGAATGACAACTGATCAACCTGAAGTCTTGAGGTTATCATGGGAATCTCAGATCACCTGGTGGTCTTCGGAATAATGTCTGAGTAACCTGATATTATGAGAAAACATCTAGTAAGCGTGGTTTGAATTGTTGGATAGTTGAAGCTCTTTAGAATAATACCTCATCAACCTGAATTCTTGACAAAATTCATGGATATCTTAGAACACCTGAAGATCGTTGGAATAATTTCTGAGCAGCCTGGTATCATATGAAAGAATATCTGTTTGATGTAAAAGACGCAAGCGCTTTCATGAAATTCTGAAAAAAACATCCATGCATTTCCATGAAGTTCTATATTATACCATGAAATTCTCAGAGCTTCTATGATGTCCCCAATTTTTAGTGAAATTCCTCTCACTTCTATGAAATTCTGATACTCCCTAAATCTTTTTTAAAATTCAAGTTCCATAAAGTCTACTGTTCTTTATAAAGTTCTCCGATTTTTTGTAAAGCTCCTCGTATTTTTAGGAAGTTCTTCGAAGTATCTCCAAACTTCTCAGAAGTTGCCAAAACTTCTGTAAAATTCAAAAATGTCTATTGAATCCTCTCAACTACTATGAAGTTCTCTTAACACTCCGAATACGATGCCTCCGAAAAACGTGTAACGGCAAGTTTGCAATGGCATAACTTAGCCAATTCTTAATGAATTCCAAACATTGTGGTACCTTTAGAATTCCTAGGGTTTGTAGATGATTTTGATTGTAAAAATATTGAAAATAGAGTCGTCTACTTTTTAAAAAAAGCGAAAAGAGTTGTTACACGTTTTTTTGAATTGTGTGTTTGTAGGGTTTTGCAAGTGGCGTAACATCTGCAATTTAGATTAATGGGCACAAATGTTCGAGTTGCGTCAGAACACTGAATTTTACATGACATGTTTGTTTACGTTTCATTGTTTACGTGTTGATTTACGTCACGGGTAAAACCAGTTATTTCTAAGTGTGTAGGTGCGCTAATTCATACAACGACCTTTTCGCGTAATTGAGCGATGCAAGGCCAGGCCTAAACATTGCATATATTTTGCTTGAAATATCTGTATAAACCGGAACACACGCGGCAAAAATTTGAAGCTAACCACAGAGTGTGAATTGTATGGCAAATAAACCAGTGCTAGGACGTTTCGCACTGTTTTGGCCATTAGTGTAGAAAATCAACAAATATCACTTTGTAAATTGGGCTGTAAACATGATATTTCAGGATTTACTGCTCTCAGGTGACAAGATAATCGATGAAATATGTATTTTTTTTAAACCGTACGTCAATTGATTACACGGTGTTACACGTCAAAAAATCATTTCAAGTGACCTAAAGTGGGTTGTTAGTCTAGTCAAGTACACCATGAAATCACATTTGGAATTGTTCTTCACGTGCTTTAATAAAATGCTAATAGCTTTCCAGGATCAACTAGGTCTTCCGGTCTTCGACAAAGCTGTTGAGCATATAATGTCACTTAAAAAGTTCATTTTATTTTTGTTTTATTTGTAACACTTTGTTATTAAGGGAATTCAGATCGTCTAATTGTTTATTGTTTATTAGTCATGGATTTAAACGCATTATGTCAGACGTTTTGATCTTTTGTATAAACTAGCATATAGTTTACTAGTAAACAATTATTGCTTGCTATGATTTGATTTTCAAAAGTCATTGTAAATGTTTTGAATAGCGATGGCCCTATTGGTACTATACGAAATGTTTTTGTCATCAATATCTTCCAATTTTTACCAAACTCCACCGTGTTTCACAAGGTTTCACCTTGTTGCATCAGTTAAAAATTAATAATGATTGCGAGAAATAAATCAGATTTATTTATTTTAATTCGTTTGACTCGATTGCAATTGACATTAAACATTTGGAAGTTTCCCAAGCATGCATCCTTCATTTGCAAGCAACGCTGCCATGCACAATAGAACTTGGACGGTTACCCCTCGCATGCAAATCAACCATTGACCGTGGCACTGATTTTAGAGATGCAAAGCAAGCTACTGTCAGACTGGCTCCCTCTATTACCGACAGATGATATTTCACACGAATCGAAAACGGTCGCATCACTCTTGCTACCGAGTAGCAGCTTACATAGTATGAAATAATAATTACTCGCTTATAGTCCAGCACTCCATCATTCCATCCACCGCACATAGGGAGTATCTGACCCAAAAAGTTGGCCAAAAATCCGAAATGTGTGAATCTCATTATTTTTTTCGTAACAACATATTGTTTTAGTAACAGCATATTTCTTCTTCTTATTCTTCTTCGCATTTCAAGCTTATTCCTTATCACATATTGGCTTATTGCGTGCTCTCAACTTAGTGCTCTATATATGTACTTCCACAGTTATTAATTGAGAGCTTTCGATGCCTGTACCATTTTTACATTAGTATAATTAGCACAATCATACCAACCGGTGGAAACTAACGATTTTAAATGGACTCACTACTTGACGCAAAATCGATTAACGTACACCATTCTAGTCGACATTCTAGTACTACACAATGTTTGCTTTGATTCGCTATGAAAGTTTGACAGATAAAATGAGGGGTTCGTGGATTTTCCTATGTTTCGATGAGTACATCGATTAGCTTGGAACCGAAGATAGTACCAGAGCTGAGCCAAAAAGTTGAGCTTGTTTCTTCAGGGCCTACTAGTCTTAGAGTTAGCTCCATGATCATACTCTATGCCCAGGAAAGTCGAGAGATTTTCCAACCCGAAAAATTCCTAGACCGGACCGGAAATCGAACCCAGCCACCTCCAGCATGGTCTTGGGAGGCCCCAACAACATTTTGCTGCCACCCACCCAACTGTCATCATTGAGTAATACTTGTTCGTTCATTCTGTCAGTAGTAAGGAGTAAAAAGATACAAAATTGAGCATGATCATGAGCATGATTGACCGCCCACGGTTGCTACTCTATTATTGTAAGATCGGCTGTAACTACACAGAGAACTAATAGACGTTGCTTGGGACTTCAATTCATCCTTAAGGCCGTTCGCAATGCTGAGTTTCAAAATTGTTGCAAACTACTCGACAGTTCTAAAATTTGAAACTGTCAAAAATTAAACTGCAATACGATCAGCAGTTTTAAACGGTGTTTGGTATTCATCCCTACATATGTGTGCGTGTGCAAATTTTGTTTGGTTCGGTGATTTTAGTACGAACGGAGAAGGTGATTCTGATTAAAGAATGGTTTCTCGAACAAGATGATTGCAACAACATAATCCAGTGTCAGGTAACAAGTTCGAACCACGAAAAAAGGTCCCGGACGATTCTGCTGTCAAATCATGCAGGGTGGTCACTGAACCAGTATGTCTTGGAAAAAATATCCAGTGATGGGTTTGGCGACCAATGAGCACCTGAAGGTTTTTTCAAAAATTTCTGAGACACCTGATATCCAATTGTTGGGCAGTTGAAGATCTTCCATGAAGTTCTATAATATACCATGAAATTATTAGAACTTCTATGATGTCCCCTATCTTTAATGAAACTCCTCTCACTTCTATGATATTCGGGTACTCGAATGATACTCCCTAAATGTTTTTTTTTTTAAATACAAGTTCCATAAAGTTTACTGTTCTCTATGAACATCCCCTATCTTTAATGAAACTCCTCTCACTTCTATGATATTCGGGTACTCGAATGATACTCCCTAAATGTTTTTTTTAAATACAAGTTCCATAAAGTTTACTGTTCTCTATGAAGTTCTCCGATTTTTTTGTGAAGCTCCTCGTATTTTTAGGAAGTTCTTCGAAATATCTCCAAACTTCTCAGAAGTTCCCAAAACTTCTGTAAAATACAAAAAATTCCAATAAATCCTCTCAACAACTATGAAGATCCCTTAACATTTACGATAACATCTATAAATACATCCAAAGAAATTTGAAACAGAGTTCCTTTCGTGTTTCAAACCTGCTCAGAAATAAAACAGAATAGTCTAGCAGTTGCAAATCTGGGGAAAAATAGTGCTCGAATTATGAAACTGCAACTAAGTATTGCGAGGGGTGTGCTTCTGTTCCTAGTTTAAAATTGAACAGTCCATATAAAATACAACACCATTGCGAACGGCCTTAGCTTATTGCGTGCTCTCAACTTAGTGTTCTAAAATCTAAAAATTTCCAACTCGAAAGATTCCCGGAACCAGTGTTCGAACCCAGTTCAGTTTGTCAGGTAACAAATTCGAACCACGAGAAAAGGTCCGGACAATTCTGCTGTCAAATCATGCAGGGTGGTTACTGAACCAGGATGTATTGGAAAAAAATATATACAGTGATGGGTTTGGAGACCAATGACCACCTGAAGGTCTTTGCAATAATTTCAATCTCTGAGCGACGGTATTTCAATTCTGATGAATGTGGACGTCTTAGTGGGATACCTGTGTAAAGAGAGCATTAGTACAAGACACTGAAGAAGTCTGCACATTGTAGACGAAATACGCGTATCTGTCAAGGGTAAGCAAATAAGGTAGTGGAATTAAATGGGAATTACTAATCCTTCTCTCTCTCTTTATACAGGTATTTTAATTGTTGGACAGTTGAAGATCTTCAGAATAATACTTGATCATGCTGAAGTATTGAAAAAAAAAATATCCCGATAAGATTTTGGAGACCTGTGAGTACCTGAAGGTTTTTGCAATAATTTCTGATACACCTGTTATCACGAGAGAAAATTTGATAAACGTTATTTGAATTGTTGGACAGTTGAATATCTTCAGAATAAAACTTGTTTATCCTGAAGTAGTGAAAAAATACCATGAGAAGTTATTGGAGACCTATGAGCACCTGAAAACTTTGCTATAATTTCTGAGACACCTAGAGAATCTATGATATTTGATCATCCTGAAGTATTGAGAAAATATCCTGAGAAGTCTTTGAAAACCTGTGAACACCCGAAGGCCTTTGGAATAAGTTCTGGGACACCTGGTATCATGAGAGAATCTCTGAGAGACGTTATTTGAATGTTAAACAGTTAAATATCTTCAGAATAATAGTTGATCATCCAGAAGTATTGAAAAAATATCAAAAGAATTTTTTGGGGAGCTGATCTGATCAGGTCTGATCACCTGAAGCTCTTTGGTTTAATTTCTGAGTCACGTGGTATCAAAAGAGAATATCTGAGAGATACAATTTGAATTGGTGGATACCTTCAGAATAGTACCTATTAGTCCTCTGCACTTCCACGAGGAGTCACTGGGATGTAATACACGGGAAAAAAAGAGTTCCCATATTCGTGAACTACAGCCGTGAACCATAGTTCACGGTGTATATTTGAGAAAATTTTGTTCTGGATAGCTGGCCGTGATTTTTAGTTCACGGTCCGTTCCCGTTTTCGGGAACGGATTTTTTTTCCAAGTAGCGTTGGGTTTACAGCAGGGTTCGTTTTGGTAAACGATAAGCTGAATTAATGCCCTAACGATAATGTAATGCAAAAGAGCTTGGGATTGAACCCATGGTCTTCTATAGAGATGGGCAATCCGCTCCTGAGCTGTTCTGTAGACCCGATTCTCTTAATTGAGCTGATGACCCGCGGTTCATTTTTTAGGAACCGCAGCACATCAGCTCACTGATATCACAAGTCTAAACCATTCAATCCATCACTCATAGCGAAGCTTTTCAAAAAAGGACCGCGTAAACCAAGATGCGCGCACAATACAACATACAACGACAGCACCAACGGTAAAAGCAAACTTCCAAGCGGGTGTTTGGGAGAGAGACATATTTACATGTGCTACACGATGTTAATTTTCTACTCGTATTATCCAATTTATTTATGTACTCGGCTCTTGTTGCTGATGTTATTCCTCCAGCATATGTGCTTTTACCTCTCCTCCATCATTGTCTGCTGGAGCGGAAGATCCTCACAAAAGCAAAAAACCGATAATCGAAATGCAGCTCTCCAGCTTATCAGCTCAGCTCCAGATCCAAATCAACGACTTGAATGATTCACTGGGAGCTGTTTAGGATGACAACTCTCGGACCCGCCCAGCTCGTGGACCCATCCAGCTCTTCTGATCTTTTTTTTATCTTTCGTTTCTTCACTATTCAGCTCCGGATCCGGTTCTGAGCTGATGATCTTGAGCTGAAGCCGATAATAGTGAGAGAAATTCTGCTGGAGAATTAACATCAGAACTAAAATCTGTATGTATGTTTACGCGATGCTTGATCAGTTGCTGCGTTAGTGGCGTTTTCCATTGATAAGTAGAGCCATGTTGTAAGGTACGGATTTATTGGTTTAGACTACTTTTACGATTTTATGCAGTTTTAAGCACTAAAACCACTAATTAATTTTCCGGTTTTGAATTTGTGTCATAATTTCTATAATTTCAATGTGAGCTGTTCAAAAGGATCGACTCCCTTTAGTGAGCTGGATAGGTTTGATCCACTCAGCCAGATGAGCTGTTTTGCCCACCTCTAGTCTTCTACTCAGTAAGCAAAAACGTGCTCCTTTTTAATCATCGAGTTTCTGCTATTACCATGCAGTCATATTAATAAATAAAACGATTGACAAACCTTGAATGTGGATGGGACTGAGATTAAACTCATGATGTTCAGCTCAGTAAGCTAAAACGGTCGCTCGAAGGCCACCGAGCCCCTCATATTACATCACACCGTTACTCGAGTTGTTGCAGCCATTTTCGGTTGCTTATCCGGTCAAAATTACTGAAGGTTTTATTCCGATTAATCTCCGTTGTTCTATTAGTCCCATCGTCGGTCCGTCCGTGTCACCCTCTCGTGCTCCCGGTGCTCCTTCCAAGTGTAAAAAATTTATACCCAGAATCTTCTTCCTCGTCTGTGTCATTGGTGTAGCTAACAGGGGTGCCAAGGGGGCCAGGTCCTCTCCAGAACTAGTTTGCACCCCTCCCCAGGAATTTTGGGAGTTTTTTTTTTATACACTGGTATTTTGTCAAGCAGTTTCGAGGTTACTTTTTATTTTTATTGATTTTTATGAATGACCCTTCTTGTTAATGTTCTAGACTAGAATAAACTATGTCGAGAATTTATATTATATCGACATTTAATCGATAGCATAATAAGACGTCTTCAGGCTCTACAAATTGGGCAAGACTGTCGGACGGCTCGTTTTTTGACCATATTTACGATCATGTGGCTGGAAGGAGATTCTCTATCATGCCGTGGATAGGTGAATTTACCTATCGATCCGCCAAAACCATTTTGGCCCTTCATACAGTGCCACGTTGAGGGCAATAAGAGATTATTAAGCTTGATCAAATCAAACAGCGAGGAGCGCCCAATGCTATCGGACTTAGTTTCCTTGCTACAATGAGTGGTTGACAATTATCATCATCATCACATCATTAACAGCTAGAAGAGTTTTTAGATTGGTATTATAAGACCTTCTGAATAACTAATTATGGTGTTCTGGCATCAAAAAAGCGTCTGCTCTCCGTTAGTTATATAAATATCAAAATTATCAAAAGGTATTATCATAGAGGTAACTCCAAGACTAGAAGGTCCCAAAGAAACGTGCTCAACTGGCTCTGCTCTGGTACTCTCTTCGGTCCCAAGCTAATCGATGCACCCCTCGATATATAGGTAAATCCACTAATCCCTCATTTTATCTGTCAAACTTTCATAGCGAATCAAAACAAACATAGTGCAGTACTAGAATTTCGACTAGAATGGGCTACGTTAATCGATTTGCTTGGGACCAATAGGCTAGTCAAGTAGTGAGCCAATTTAGTTTCCACCGGTTGGTATTATGTTTGGTAATTTACCTCTTATGTATGGCTCATCAATACCATATTTAGGTTGCCAGTTTTGCTATTTTCATATCTGAATTTGGTATTAGTAAGTTATTTTCTCCTTCTCGGGTACTGGAATAGTGTTCCTATGAAAGGAGAACGAGTTTTCTAAAAATGTATGTAATTTGATTACAATGTAATATTTTTCTTGCAAAATAGAGATTAAGAGCTTTAGATTGACGTATACAAATTGTAGGAACATCGTATATTTATTTTTTAATAAATTGCCTCAGTTCCTCCACTACTGCCCAAGTAACAATTCAGCAGCTACTTGGCATCCACTCTGGTTTATGATGGTTTTATAACGGAAATAAACAATCCATTTAGTTTAAGTACAGCATTTCAAAGTGTAAAACATTTCTGGTTAGTAATTTAACTTATTACTGCTTTTAAAAACCTTTTATAATCTGTCGAGAAAGTTGTTTAAAAAATAAATTTAAAGCAGCTCTCAATACCTCCATAAAACTGTTCTGTAAATCAATCATAAACTTTATTAGCTATTGTTTATTAATGCCTTGATAAAATACTCTTTAAAGTTGTTCTGTCATTATCAAAGCAACCATAAAACAATTAGGTTTTAAATGAGAGTAAAAAGCATATATTGTTGTTGTTTAGACTTGTTAAAGTGTACCATAAAATCTCCAATTACTATGTTTCCAAATTGAACTCAAAAATTGGATCCTCATAGAGAATAAAAGCAATATTGATGACAAGGAAATCTCGAAGAGTAGACGAAGTAGGATGAAAAATTCAAGCGATTTTAACAACGAAGGGAAGTCAATTTCAGCAACGACTGGCGTTTGAATTACGTTCTGACCGGTGTTGACCGTCTCCTTTATGAAATTGTCAGTAAGTAGAGATTGGCTGGTTTCAAATTCATAGCAGTAATTTTATTCAGCGAAAGGTTCGAAATTTCATTCAAACGTACTTAATTTCAACTGCATCGTTTGATGGTGCACTTCGGGAATCATCTGCAAGAAGGGGATATTTTACGGGAACGATTGAACTTCCAGATGTTGTTGTTGCGATATATGCGAAATGTTGCAAAAAAGTTCCGCACACTTCCTTAATAGCTGCTTCCAATTCAGCTGAAGTAAAACCTCGTTGCAATGATCGAACAACGCAACTCTCGAAAGATAAACAAACTTTGACGTTTAACTTTTTGCAGGCAACTTTGCCTCCATAAATGCTGATATAAATCTGAACGGGATAGGATCAAGCAAAATGGCTTTAGATAAATACAATTCAGTCAGGAAGTTTTCTTCATAAAAGCTATTTTCAAACCTTATGAATTTGTTAGGGATTTCATTAAAGCAAAACAACTTTTTCACAAATGGCCCATGCGAACCAACTTTTAAGCCACCACCGTATTACAATTATTTAGTTTGCCTTTACAAACTTCGTTTTCATTGTGTAATTCCATGGATATAACTTTATTTTGGTCAATTTAGGAATGAGCAGATATTTGAAATACAAAAATCAAAAAACAAACCCCGGCTGAGCTTAATGATCAATCTGAAGAATAATTAATTTTTCTTCTCGATTAAAAATAATAAGTGAGATCAACGTTTTTCGAGGGCGTACTTATTTTTTTCGATGTTTTCAAGTACATTTCACATAAGATTTAATATGGCACCTTTAACTTGGCCACTTTATGAGAACAATTTTAATAATTTTGGAAATTGAATTTTTATATGATCAGTTTGTATATCAATTATATTGGTAAGATCGGATGGTACGTTTGAATCCTTTTCTATCTTGATTGATGATTTTTCTGGTGGATTCAGCAAGCGGCTAGGGAAAATGGCTTGAAAATGGTTTTTATTGTTGCCAAATAGCTTTTATTGTAGCTTAAATACGGATTTCAAATGGTTCTCAATACGTTCGTCATACAACCTTTTTGCAGTAAATCAATCTTGAAGAGCTTCGAAAATATATCCTTCAGAACCTTCTCCAGGATGGGCCAACTAGACAGATTCTAGTCTTAATGAGGTTTTGGTGGATGCATCAATGGCAAAGTAGCCTTGACCAGGGTTTTATGAATGTTGTTTTATAGTAGCTTTGTATTACTTCATAAAACTTAAAATGTTACTTGGGTGGCTCACCCACCCGACTAGCAAACATTTAATCAATTCCAACAAAAAGTTATCGATATAATGTTTTGGCCAACTTTTTGGGTCAAATACTCCGATGTGCACCGTCGCGTTGCCGCCGTCTAGAACAAAACAAAGAATCGAAATAGATGACTTGTCTGTGGATGGCAATATTTCACATCCAATATTCGCGTTGCGCCGTCGTCGTTAGAATTGCATACAGAAATTTGCAAACTATGACCACGCGGATCGACTAATTGGCGATCGACATCATCAACGAGGAACGCGACGGATGGTACGTGCGTAGGACATGTGTCTCTTTAATCCGCATTCAAAGTTGGTCATAAAAAGTAGTATCCAACGACAAACCGCGGATAAATGACGATCACCTTTTTGAGGGTAGCCTTTTGCGAGTCGCGCTCGGTGTCTGCCAAGCAAGGTTCCTCCGGAAAGATATGTGCAAAAATGTGCATCCGCCAGCCGAAGCCGAAGCCGAAGCGTGTCGAAAGTATGTCAATTACCACCACCCAATGAGAATCGGGCAGTTTATGTGTGCGTCCTTTGAATAAATCACGGCTTCGCGCTCCCCCGCACAGTGACAAATGAGTATGGGCCTTTTGAGCCTAATTTGTCGATTAAACGAAGGCGATGGCGAAGTAAGTGGGGTGATTTATTTTATCGGAACGCAGCGGGTCAATGTTCACTCCAACCGCGTCGGAAGAAAATAATAATGCTTTCAAGCACACAAAAAACAAACACCATCTCTTGGTTGACCTGGGGGCACTTCGGTGAGAGTTCAATGATTGGGATTAGCCGCACTTAATGTGCTCATATGCCAAGCTCTGGCCCCCATTCGCACACACTCACTTGAATTCAACGCGGCGAAAAGGCAATACAGCAAGATGTGCAGCATGATAAAAATAAATCCATCAGACCGGATTGAGTGAAGTGCCGGAATAATAATATTAGCAAGAAAAACAAAACCATCTGCTGTTTAAACTGGCTTGAGGACACGGGTCCAGCACAAGAGGCACAATTAGATTAAACCAACAGCTCTACTGCGAGGGTGAGGGCGGAATCAATGTAGCCTCTGGTCAGAGGCGAACAAGTTTTGCTTGCAGAACACTGCTTAACTGAATCAGTCGAAGGAGTAGGATATTTTTAGCACTCTGTTAGGTGATCTTCCTCGTGTGGACCGATAAAATACGCATGAACGAATTTAGTGCTTTAATCGCTGGACAATAGATCGTTGGCTGTGTGTTGACCCAGCTCATTAACACCAATCGAGAATGTCTCGGACAGAAATGATTCATTCGTAACAATCGATGGAGGTGCTAATTCAATGCGATTGCTTGTAAACTAACTGGTTATGGTCAGCGTCGTAGCAAAAAGGAATGGAGGTCTTACTCACTACCTCCCCCCGTCAGAAAATGGTCACTTTCGAACTTCAAATCATTTGTGAGCGCAAATGATCGGTGAGTTTAACGTTTTTTTAGATTGCTGAACGCAAAATAAAACCGTTCCGATTTTCGTGAGCAAATAATCAAGAAGGTTCTCGTAAACGTGAAAAAGAATCGCATATTCGTGAACATAGCTCATGTCTGTTTTGCGCCCCCTCACCGTCGTAATGCAATAAGACATACAAAATAAAATTATGATAACGTGATTTGGCAAGCCAAATGCGTGATTTCGTTTCTGCACCGTGAACGTTGCTCATGTTCAACTTAGGCAGCTGTCATTTGAAGTAACGAATGCACAGAAATTTGCACATTATTTTGTAGTTGAAACTTTTTACCCTCGAAAAAATACCCTGTGGAATATTTGGGCTCATTCAGACATGATTTAGGGGTGGCGCAAATCGTTATAGTTTGAGATTTTTGATGTGCAACATAAATGATAATCCGTGATCTCAGTTGAACACTGATTTGATTTCGTACTAGTATTTTTTAAAGATGCAATATATCGGAAAATACGCTTTTTTATTAGCTGGTCCCCATCGAATCACATGTTCTCCTGTGTTGCCTACGAGTTTCTAAATGATATTGTTTACATTACAATAATTAGTATTCTATAAAATATACATTGAACTGCAGGGCAACATATGTACTACAAAATTATTGGGTTTAAGGAAGGGTATAGCAGTCAAATGAGTGACGGCCAACATATTTATGTAATGGGTCATTATGCTGAATTTTACTTTACTATATGCTTGCCATTTTGCCTATTCAGACTTTACAAAAGTTTTGATAATTCTAGGAGTTCTTCAAGAGCTTTCAGATGTAGTGATTTTTCAAGATTTTGAACACTGAAGTACTTTGTCGGGTTAGCACTGGTACATTGTTTTTTTATTAATTATTTGACATTTAAAATTTAGTGTCAAAACATGAATGGATCATACTTATGATTTTAAGAGCGCATACATGATTTTCTATGGATCAATTTTGTTAGTTTAAGGTTCAATGTTGAACGTTTTATGGATCACTTGCAATATGTTTATGGATTATTCGTACAATTTCAATGCTCATTCTTTAACCATTTCATAGCAATTTTGATAATTGTTTTGTAAAACTTTACAAAAAATATGGATTCACACTTTTTTAGAGATTTTCACCGGGATTTTATGAATCATTTTGGTGGTTTATAAGGATCGTTTTGTATTTTTTATGGATCGTTTTGTTAATTATAAAAGTCCATATTTAGGGATGCCCTCACTATGGTAAGGGGTTTTAAATATCAGCCTTTTTAGTTATTTGAGATAGTCCGGCACAATGTCCCACAAAGTTGTAAAAAAATATATGAAGACAAAATTGGAAGACGTTAGCAGAGTACTAAGTCATCAAACTGTGTGTCGATGTTGTGACACAGCGTCCCGTTGCCGTGAAGCGAGCTTGTTCGCAGTATCGATACGCAGAGTTAATTATCTAGGTCTAATTTTTCATAATATATACTGCTTTGTGAATAGTATCTTGGGGTGACTTCTTAAAATCGGGTTTGTTAAATTCACTATTCTTACATTTATATCTCGAAAATTATTTCTAGGGAAAGCTAGAATAAAGGCCGCACAGCTTCTGTTAAAAATTGCTTCTCTCGATGATTTCTAGGAATTCAAGACATGCTCACACAAACCAACATCAGCATCGGGTAGGGGAAGACTTACCCTACTTAATGGTTATGTTGGTTAATGGTTTGCGTGGGCGTGTCTTGAATTCCTAGAAATCATCGAGATACGTATTTGTTTACATAAGCTCTTAGGCTCTTATTCTAGCTCTATCTAGATTTATTCTAAGCACCTTCTGAACTTTATTTGGCACTTATTTCTTTTTATGATGAGATCAACTTGTTATCACTTTTTGGTGGAAAGTAATAATTTGCTGAGGGGCCACCCATAAATGACGTAGCGTTTTGGTAGTGTATTTTGCTATACCTAAAAATACATAATTGGTCACAACCTCCCCTTGCCTTCCCCTTCAAATGCTACACCATTTATGCATGTTCCCTTACAAAATGCTGTCCAAAAATTCCAGAACTGAACACTAGGGGCGCTGCTATAAAATAAATTTTGCCTCCAAGCCTGGACCAAGCCTTAAACATCAAAAGAGCTTTCAAAGTGTTTTTATGTTACTCTTCATACGCGAAGTTTTGCGATTTTCAGAGATGGTTGGAAATGCTATCTAACATGAAGCTTTTAGTGTGATCTTAGAAGAGGGTGGGCGGATAGTTCCGTTAGAGTACGGCAGTATGAAAATTGAGTAGAAGTTGAAAATGAGCGAAGGGCCATTAATGCGACAGTACAAAGTCAAACGCACGGCTGTGGAATAGTTCTAGCGACGTTTCAGTAGACAGAAATGAGCAAAGGCGGACGCATACTTTTTGCCTGTAGATTTGAAGATCCGCGTACATCGTACGGGCTAGGCAAAAGGTGTGCGTTTGACTGTGTACTGTGGCATTAATGGCCCTGCACTCATTTTCAACTTCTATTCAATTTTCATACTGCCGTACGCTAACGGAACTATCCACCTTCCCTCTTCTAATATCATTCTCTAGCTAATAAATTATCACACTAAAAGCTTGATGTTAGATAGCATAATGTTAATACGGTTCTTCTATCATATATTTTGTGAGAATGGAACTAAGCCCGGAGATATTTTTGCATAAGGGCGTATACACGATGGCCGATTCTCTTTATCGATTTGCTCTTTGCATTGCTACAGCTAAGCGAAACCATTTTCTAGAATTTGTTCAATGCAGAGTTGTAACAGGTTGTATTGGCTATCAAAAACAAATGCAAACGCACCGAGAAAATTTAATTCTATCGAGTTATTAACAAAAGAGAAAATCGACGAAGAGATTCGGTCATCGCGTTTACGCCCTTATGCATGCTCACTGTCGAAAAAGGACATGGTGGACCATTTTAAAAGTCCAAAGGATCCTGGCATCCATGGCAGTAACCTGGAAGAGAGGTAGCAGCCGTCCAACGAAGATAATGAATAATAAAACGCTCCGCTTGCTGCACAACATGTTCAACAACAAGGAGTCGGTAAGTCAACGGGAAGCGGACAATTCCGTTGTTCGAAGTCACACATCTGCAAGACTCAAAGGAAGGAGGGAATAGTAAGCAGAAAGAAAACGAGATCACCAGAGTACTTGATAGCAAATCCAAACCGTGAGATCCCAATGCCGCCGCTGGATGACCAGGAAGTACTGTAGAAGTCCAAAATATACCATATGTACCAAAATACCGAAATCCGACAAATCTGTCGCCAGGGATGCCATTCTCCCCAGATGAGTTGAAAAGGCACCTCGCACTATGACAAAAGCAAACTCACCCGAGAGATTTTTATTTTGGTTTCACTTTCTACTGCTTCTCCCACTTCGCAAACAAATACAGTTTTTGACGTTCGCACCTCCACAGTCCAACACACCGGAGCGTATGAGTGATCACTAGGGAGCACCGAAGAGAGTTCGTTTGCTTCACCGAGGAGAATCACCCCGGTGCGCGGTGAAGATTTTGGTTGTTAGTTTGTTGCATACAAAGATTTTTTAAAGGTTACTTTTTCTATTAACGAACAGTATGTAGTCCATTCCTAGTTGAGCATTCAGTCGGTTAACAACGTCCCGGTTTCAGTTGCGCGGCATCTAGTTTTTTTCGGTGTTTTTTCCGCCCGAGCGGTTTTTTTCACCCCCCATTGGGTGCCCCAAGTGACCAGTGTCCAACAGAGGAAGTGGAATTCCATCGGCCGAGCCCCTTGGAGTTACCATCCAGCTTTAATTCATCCCGGTAATCCATCACCGGAGTTAACGGCGTCGTCAAGTCCATCATTTTTTCACGCCGTCGCGAGGGTGTACAAGTGATAGTGAAGCGTGTCGTATCACCAGCTTGCTGACCCACCAACACCAACCATCACCACCGGATAGCAGCGTGGACCAACACCAACGCACCACGTGATAACAGCGTTTCCACACACACGCTTTGTGCCGGTGTAGTTAAGTAGCGAATAAGTTTTATTTATTACCCCTTTGTTTTAGTTTCCCCTTTCTCCCATCCCACGCAAATATTTTCTTCTTCTTGTTCTTTTTTCTCTTGTCCCTGTGTGTTCCCTGTGTGTAGTTGTTTTGTATCTGGTAATAGTGATGGCGGGGGGAATACCCTTCCTGCCCTTCCCACTGAAGACGAACTGTCCGACGTGGAAACGTCAGCCACGGTGAAGAAGTACACCGGAACCATCCCGAAGCGGCCCAGGCGAAAACGAGCACCGGAGCCCGTACCGCCTACCCCATCTCCTCCTACCCCGCCTAATCCATCGCCACCAACACCACCAGCACCGTCACCCCCCGCACCACCAAACCCGTTTCCCCCTACCCCACCTAATCCCTCTCCCCCCACACCGCCAAAACCGTCTCCCCCTACTCCGCCTAACCCCGCCAAGAAAACAAAAACTGCCCCCCGCCATAAGTCATACCCAGACGCCTCGACAGGCCCATGGGTTGTTTTTTTCCGACCCAAACAAAAACCGCTTAACGTTAACCAGATCGAAAAAGATCTATTCAAACGTTTCTCGTCAGTGACCGACATTTTGAAGGTGAGGCCAGACAAACTGCGCGTCACTGTTGGTAACCGCAAGCAGGCGAATGAGATTGTTGCCTGCGAGCTTTTTACGTTAGAGTACCGCGTTTACATTCCCAGTCGTGACGTGGAAATCGAAGGAGTGGTCACCGAAGCGAGTTTGACCTGCGATGACTTCTTGAAGAGGGGGGTTGGTGTCTTCAAGAACCCCGTTCTTCCAGAAGTCAAGATTCTTGACTGCACCCAAATGCAGTCAGCATCCCTCGACGGGACAAAAAAAATCTATTCGCTGTCTGACTCGTTTCGAGTGACTTTCTCCGGATCGACTCTGCCAGATTACGTCCGAATTGGGAGGGTTCGACTTCCTGTGCGGTTGTTTATACCAAGGGTGATGAACTGCACCAAGTGCAAACAATTAGGCCACACCGCCGCCTTCTGCGGCAACAAGCCACGATGCGATCAGTGCGGCGAGAAGCATGCGGAGGGTGCTTGTGGTGCTCCTCCTAAATGTGTTTATTGTTTGGCACCTCCGCATCCTCTCGCAGATTGCCCGAAGTATAAACAGCAAGGAAAAAAACTTGAACGGTCTCTGAAGGCGCGCTCTCAGCGTTCCTTTGCGGAGATCTTGAAGACTTTCAATCCTCCTCCCAAAATCACTCCGGAAAAAGAAAACAATAATCCGTTCAATCTTCTCCCAGTTGACGAGGACGACACTGACTCAGAGGGCAATGACGGAAGTCCTTTTGTTTTCAAAGGTCCTTCAAGGAAGCGATCCAAGAATGACTCGCAGAAAACTAAAAAAACTGACTCCCAAGCCCACTTGGATAAATCAAGAGGTCACGGAAATAAACCGAAACCCAATCCACCGGGTTTTAAGCCTGTCGATTATGACAAAGAATTTCCGGGGCTTCCGGGAACATCTAAAACCCCAGATGTCCCAGTTTTGCAACCAGAACAGCAGAACGCCATGTTCACGCTTTCTGGAATTGTGGACAGCATTCTCGATCTGTTCAACATCACTGACCCTCTTCGGAGCATCATTAACATGATGCTTCCAATCGTGAAACCTTTTCTGAAGCAATTTGCTTCCAAGTGGCCCCTCCTTGCTTCATTCGTATCCTTCGATGGATAATTTTCCAAAAAATGATACGGTATCTCTCCTTCAATGGAATTGTAGAAGCATTTTACCAAAACTAGACATATTCAAATTTTTACTGCATAACATACACTGTGATGCGTTTGCTCTCTGCGAAACATGGCTCCCTCCAGATGTTAACCTTTCTCTTCACGACTACAACATTATCCGTCTCGATCGTGCAGATTCGTACGGTGGGGTGCTCCTAGGGGTCAACAAACAACACTCATTCTACAGAATCGACCTTCCTCCAGTGTCAGGTATTGAAATTGTCGCATGTCAGGTGAATATTAGAGGTAAAACCTTCAGTATTACCTCGTTATACATCCCTCCGAGAACGGCTGTTTCTCGGCGAGCGCTATCTGACATCTGCTCAGTGCTACCTGAGCCGCGGTTGATCTTAGGGGATTTTAATTCCCACGGTACAGGCTGGGGAGAGCTGTACGATGACAACCGCTCAACCATCATCTATGACCTATGCGACGATTTCAATATGACCATTCTAAACACCGGTGAAGTAACTCGAATAGCCAAACCTCCAGCAAGAGAGAGCAGACTAGACTTGTCACTCTGTTCGAACTCACTATCATTGGATTGCATGTGGGAGGTAATCCAAGACCCCTATGGTAGTGATCATTTACCCATCAAAATTTCGATTTCCAACGGTTCATCTTCACAGTGTCCAATCAACATCGCGTACGATCTCACGAGAAACATCAATTGGGAAGAATACGCGAACGCGGTCCGTGACGGTTCAGAATCGGTCGACGTTCTCTCTCCGTTGGATGAGTACTCCTTCCTATCGCGGCTCATAGTGGATTGCGCGCTTCAAGCACAAACGAAGCCTGTTCCTGGCACTACCATTCGCAAACGTCCTCCCACTGTGTGGTGGGACCAGGAATGCACCGACGTGAATAAAGAGAAGTCTACCGCGTTTAAACAGTTTCGTAAATACGGTTCCCGCGAATACTTTGAGCGGTATACGGAGCTTGAGGAAAAGTTTAAGAGCTTGGTCAGGGCCAAAAAACGCGGTTACTGGCGTCGGTTCGTCGAAGGGCTATCGCGAGAGACTTCCATGCAAACGCTCTGGAATGTCGGCAGGAGAATGCGTAACGCGGCATCGTCGGTCAACGAGGGCAAGGAGTACTCTAACAAGTGGATTTTCGACTTCGCGCGTAAGGTTTGTCCCGATTCGGTTCCGGTCCGATGCAACACTCGCGATCCGCCGCTGGAAAACGATGACATGGACTCCCCGTTTTCGATGGTAGAATTCTCAATTGCTCTTCTTTCATGCAATAACTCAGCTCCGGGAATTGATCGAATTCAAGTTCAACCTGCTCAAGAACCTCCCAGAAGTCACAAAGAGGCGATTGTTGAACTTGTTCAATCGATTCCTTGAGCTCAACGTTGTTCCGGATGATTGGAGACAAGTGAGAGTTATCGCCATCCAGAAGCCCGGTAAACCCGCTTCGGATCATAATTCGTACCGTCCCATCGCGATGCTGTCGTGTATTCGGAAGCTGTTAGAAAAAATGATTCTTCTTCGTCTGGACAAGTGGGTCGAAGCGAATGGCTTACTCTCAGATACGCAATTTGGATTCCGTAGGGGCAAAGGGACGAACGACTGCATTGCGTTGCTTTCAACTGAAATCCAATTAGCCTATGCTGAAAAACAGCAGATGGGTTCAGTTTTCTTGGACATTAAAGGGGCGTTTGATTCTGTTTGCATCGACATCCTTTCGGACAAACTTCATGCGAGTGAGCTTTCTCCGATTATCAACAATTTCCTGTTTAATTTGTTGTCCGAGAAACGAATGAGCTTCTCTCATGGCAACACGGAAATTGCACGAATCAGCTACATGGGTCTTCCACAAGGCTCTTGTTTAAGTCCCCTCCTGTACAACTTCTATGTCAAAGACATTGATGAATGTCTGGCCGAAAATTGCACGCTAAGGCAGCTTGCAGATGACGGCGTGGTTTCCATGGTTGGACCAACAGCACCGGACCTGCAAGGACCATTGCAAGATACCTTGGATAATTTGTCTACTTGGGCAATGAATCTGGGTATCGAATTCTCTCCGGAGAAAACAGAGATGGTTGTTTTTTCTAGGAAGCTTTATCCAGCACAGTTTCAGCTTCAACTTATGGGTAGAACAATCACTCACAGCATGTCGTTTAAGTATTTAGGTGTCTGGTTCGATTCCAAGTGCACTTGGGGAAAACACATAGCGTATCTGAGGCAGAGATGCCAACAGCGAATCAATTTCCTTCGTTCCATTACCGGCACTTCATGGGGAGCCCATCCGGAAGATCTGATAAGACTCTACAAGACCACCATTCTCTCGATTTTGGAGTACGGTAGCTTTTGCTTTCAATCGGCGGCGGGGACGCACATATTGAAGCTCCAAAGGATTCAATATCGTTGCATTCGAATCGCGCTAGGTTGTATGCAATCGACGCATACCATGAGTCTTGAAGTTCTTGCGGGCGTCCTCCCCTTAACAAATCGTTTTGCGGATTTATCGTTCCGGTTCCTCATCCGCTGTGAAGTCATGAACCCGCTGGTGATCGAAAACTTTGAGAAGCTGCTAGAGCGGAATCCTCAAACACGATTCATGAGCTTGTACTACGAGTACATGACTCTGGACATCGGCCCCTCCTCGTTCAACCCCAATCGTGCTGTCTCCCATCATTTCAGTGGTTCTTCCGTGAGATTCGATCTCACAATGAGGCAGGAGATTCAAGGAATTCCAGAGCCTCACCGTGCCCTGATTGTCCCAACTATTTTTGCGAACAAATACCGCCACGTCCCCACCGAGAAGAGATTTTTCACAGATGGGTCGGTGATAAATGCGTCCACTGGTTTTGGAGTATTCCACGATCTTCATAGCGCCTCATACAAGCTTCAAAAGCCGTGTTCGGTATACGTTGCTGAACTAGCAGCTATATCGTACACGTTAGAGCGTATTGCCTCACTTCCACCTGACCAATATTTCATTTTTACGGATAGCCTAAGCTCCCTGGAGGCTATGCGTTCAATGAGGCCGATGAAGCACTCGGCGTATTTCCTCCAGGAAATACGATCGTCATTGAGTGCTTTATCAAACAGCTCACATGTCATCACCTTGGTATGGGTCCCTTCTCATTGCTCTATCCCGGGCAATGAGAAAGCGGACTCGCTGGCCAAGGTGGGCGCTATGGAAGGCGATATTTACGAGCGACAAATCGCCTACCACGAATTTTTCACGATTTCTCGTCAGCAAGTCCTCGCCAACTGGCAACAAAAGTGGAATGATGGTGATCTGGGAAGATGGCTACATTCTATTGTCCCACAGGTGTCGATCAAACCCTGGTTCAAAGGGTTGGATATGAGTCGTGATTTTATTCGTGTAATGTCCAGGCTCATATCCAATCACTGTTCGTTAAACGCCCACCTCTTCCGTATTACGCTTGCCGACAGCAACTTGTGCACCTGTGGAAACGGTTATCACGACATCGAGCATGTTGTTTGGTCCTGCTCCTTGCATCATGAGGCGAGATCCGTTTTTTGTGATTCCCTTAGGGTCCGAGGAAAACAACCCTTTAAGCCAATTAGAGACGTCTTGGCTTGCCGTGATATCGACTTTATGAAGCTTATTTACGACTTTCTTAAAGCTGTTGATTTATGTGTTTAGTGTTTTGTGTTTTAGTCATCCTTTACGTTTAAGTTTTAAATTAGTTCAAAATGCTTTCCCTTGTCCTCCCTCCAAATGATAAATAAATGTAATCCCTAATCTCGAGTAAACCGCGAGTAATCGGCCCCCGTTCTACTAACATTAGTTGTAAGAAAATGATATTCACACACAATTATGTAAAAATATTCGGCTCCGCAAAGCTAACGCATTTGAGCCTTGACAAATAAATGGATTATAAAAAAAAAAAAAAAAAAAGCATGTAGTCAATTATTTTAAAATTTGGTAAAATACTAATGTACACATTTTGGAAATGCGAATGCGGGAAGTGCATCCGCGCATCATTATTGAAATTTGCTTCAGTGTAGTCGACAGACAAACATGGGACAAATATCGATTAGGATCACAGCGGGTGTTCCACAAGGCTCCATCCTTGGTCCAACGCTCTTGAACGGGATGTACAACGGCGTGCTAACGCTGAAGCTGCCCAAATGAGTTGAGATCGTTGGATTTGCGGACGACGTCGTCTTGACGGTAACAGGCGAGACGCTGGAAGAGGTGGAAGTGTTGGTGACCGAGGTGATCAACATGATTAGTAACTGGATGCAAGGAGTGAAGCTGCAGATTGCCCACCACAAAACGGAAGTGCTATTGGCCAGTAACTGTAAATCGGTACAGCGGGCAGATATCACCGTCAGGGGCACGCCATAACCTCAAAGCGTGTGTTGAATTATCTGGGAGTGATGATCGATGACCGGCTAAACTTCAACAGCCACGTCGAATATGCCTGTGAGAACGCTGTATACGTTGATGTTTTCACTCACTCACGTAAAGTTCTGCCGGAATCTTTGGAGAAACAATAAAGCCGTTACTCTTTCTCACGGAAGTGAGTGTATAAACAGACGAACAGTGAACAGTCAACAGGATAAATCTCCGAGGATACGAGCAGAGATTCACCCCAGAGAATGATATCTCTCGCACCCGAGTGATTCTCCCCAGACAATTTTCAACCCTGTCTGTCGCAGTGCCGTCCTATCGAGGATTTTTTTCGGCCCATTGAGCTCCATGGTATACAAGGATAATTGTAGGGCAAGGACACCAAGCAACTCACCAACAGGATCAAAAGATGCGTCCGGAAAATCGATGAGGCAGCTGTCCAACGGTCATATTCCAATATCATGAATAAGCCGCGCTTCCGATTATTTATATTAAATCAACTAAAGGTCTTATTTTTGATGATTGAATGTCATTATTTACCGTAAGTAGGGGTGACAATGAGTAAAAAAAAAAAATCGTTCCCTACCTAACAACATTCAAATTTTAGGAAGGAAAACAATTACAAACATGTGAATATATTCATCAATGATATATTTACGACCATCATGGATATGGTTAATTGAAATTTATGTCTCGTTTTTCTAAAATTAAATAAAAAAAAGATCAATGTAAAACCTTATGGGGGGATATTGAACCAAAGCATACATTCGGTTAAAATATCTTAACATATGTAAATGAAACGTAACTATTAAGAGTACACTTGGTTATAATCACAATGTAATTCGTATGTATGGTTACCGATTAAGAGTAACCCTCGTCTATCCACATAAAAGTGTGTTCAAACTTATGTGTTCCTATGGACGTTTATAAAAACGTGTTTTTGCTACTATTTATTCCACTTGACTACTGGTTAATGTTATCTTCACCTTACTCCAGGAGATCAAGAAACATATGCTTGTCATTGTTTTTCGTTTATTAAAAGATATTTACATCAATAAACAGAGTTGGTTGGAAATGCTAACATGAAGCTTTAGTGTGATGATTTATTAGCTAGAGAATGATCTTTAGAAGAGGGTAGGTGGATAGTTCCGTTAGAGTACGGCAGTATGAAAATTGAATAGAAGTTGAAAATGAGCGAAGGGCCATTAATGCGACAGTTTTTCAAGATAGACGCACATTTTTGCCTAACCCGTACGATGTACGCGGGGACTTGAAGTATGTCTCCAAGTCCACAGGCAAAAATGTGCGTCCCTCTTTTTGCTCATAAACTGACTTGAAAAACTGTCGCATTAATGGCCCTTCGCTCATTTTCAACTTCTATTCAATTTTCATACTGCCGTACTCTAACGGAACTATCCACCTACCCTCTTCTAAAGATCATTCTCTAGCTAATAAATCATCACACTAAAGCTTCATGTTAGCATTTCCAACCAACTCTGAAAATCGTTAACTTCGCGTATGAAGTAACATAAAAACACTTTGAATCAATAAACATTTATCAAAGTTGGCCAATTTCACCCCCTTTGGACCTAGTCAACAAAAAGGATTTCTAAAAAAAATAAAATAAAAATTAAATATGGAGCATCTAGCAGGCCGCAATTTGTTGAAGTGTCTCAAAACAATGGATATGAAAAATTTGAGAAAAATCGTAGAACAAGAACTTTTGTTCAATTATTTTTACTTTTTGCTGGTACGCTTTTTTATGAATTTTTTTCACAGAATATAATAGTGTTGGAATTCAACTTTGAAATCTGTGTCGCTTTTTGCAGCAACAGTTGCACAATTATCATAGCAACAGTTGAACATTCGTGCAATTTTCAATAGTGACATTTTGAAAAATGATAAAGTCATACGTTTAACAGACGCGTAGAAATATTTCTGATCGATTGATGATAAAATTATTGAAGTTGGTCCTGGGGCAGCTGAGTTATTAACGGTCAAAATCTTTCATAATTTTGTTACATGTACCATTTTCAGTTTTCACAAACTGTACCTCCATATAGAAATCACAGACGTAGTCCTACGTCAAAAAAAATAAAAGTTTCAAAAGGTTGAAATCCCGCACAGATGTGTAACAGCTATGCAAAGTTTCATGCAAATAGGAAAATGTGCTATATTGCCTTGAACTGCTTCATTAGACAACCAGTTCTGTACGAGGATCTGAGTATTGTTTTAAAATTTAGTTTTTATCTTGTTTCTCTTACATCGTATGAAAATTTCATGTAAATTTCTACGATAACGCATACGATATTAACGCTAGATTTGGCGTAAATTTACACGATATTTTATGTAAATTTATGCGTATTATAGCATATATCAGTCATGTTGTATGCAAGGTTGTAAACAATTTCGTTGTTAATGCGAACTATAGCGCAAAATTAAACGACTGAAGATTTTACGTGACAGTTCAAATTCAGTATTTTTTTATGTGTACTACATATTTGTTTTGCCAACAGGTTTTACTCTTTCTGTACTTACAAACTTACTGTCATTCATTCCGTGATGCCATCAAAAAGAAAGGAACAGACATTCAAATCATCAAACTTTTGTCTGTTGAAGGTATGGCAGACTATGAAATTTTAATTTTAATTCCAAGAATTGCCCGCATTAATTGAGAGTTGCAAATTGGGAGCCGCAGTCAAGAACAAGCAGAACCACAGGTTATACATTGATTACGCTCGAGGAGTAAGTTCTGAACGAGGTGCTGTGTAATTTTGAATTATGTTTTTTTTTACGTTCGCCGCTTCTCTTTTCGTATTTGGCTTGTATATTTTCCTTCTTTCGTTCTTCAGCTGCCAGTTCACCTACTGTTATTTAATCGGTTTCCCCACCTTCATAAACCAAGAGTTGAGAGATATATGTATGTATGCCAGTAAAATATTAATGAACAATAGAAATTACTGCATACGAGTATCCGCGATCACCGGTGAGTAGTTCCATAAATCTTCCGCAAGAAATGAAATGCCACTACCCACTACTCTAACCCTGCGATTCCAGGATGTAAATTAAGCATGAAACTAACCGCAGGTGATCACATGCATTCGCTGCTGGTTTGTCCACACATCTCTTTTTTTTCCCCTTTACGGCATACCTATTGCTAATTACGTTTTACGAGTCTTCTGATATTCAAACCGAGGACGAAGACGAGGAGAAGAAACGACATCTTTGTGCTCAAAGGTACACCTTTTCGCGCAAAGTCATATGCTGGTAAAATAAAAACAAAGATTCAAGTTCAACTCACTTTGGTGCGGGATAGATCTCCAAGCTTTTCTTGCTGCTTTTCCTGCGTCGCAAAATCCGCTTTCCGGTCGCTTTGACTTTCATCTCCAGCGAACCACCGCAGTGGGTTCCGATCTTACCTCGATTGTAGGGGAAAAACTTGCGAATCGCTTCTGTTGAACGATGGGATGAGGGGGGAGGGGGGTCAAAGTCGTTGTTTTCGTTGATGTCGATGGTTAAGGCAATCGGTGTTGAAGGATTTCATGAAACCAGTTACAGCGCCGGGAATCGATGATCATTTGAAATGGAATTGAGTGGGGGAAATCGTTGTTGAGCTTTTTTTTTGTACTGTGGATTTTTTTTTCTTGCAGCACACTAGTTATGCTTTTTTCACTACAGTCGTACTTCGTATCTTCACTCTAGAGCATCTCATTCACTATATTATAGAACACATTGAATTCGTACCATCACTACGCGAATTGGAATGCTTCTGGAAAAACAGAACTCGACTTATTGGAGTTGCTTTTCGTGCCACTACGGAGGTGCAAAAAACTGAAACAGAACTAGCACTAAAAAAACGGAAAATTGCTACCAGACTTCGGTGGCAGACAACTACTTCAATTTCACAAGGTGCACGGCAACCAAATTATGCATCTACATGTAGATGATATCAAAGCGGTGCACTCGTTTGAGGGAGATCACGACGGCGACACTTTCCAATCCTACCGGGGGTCTACTGTCTGGCTTGAGCAGTCTGCTACACTTTTGCTGTTGCTGCTGCTACTCCTGGACCACTACCTAAAGTCTGTCAACACAGCCAGCCTGGGCCCTGGGACCGGCGAAAACGGTGAAATCAATTGGCCAAGATCTAGTTTCCAAAGCACGTACGCGAAATTATCACGTCGTCGTCGTCGTCGTCGCGCGTTCTCTTGCGCTGCTACGGAGCAAATCCTCGCGAGTGGCTCTCAGTCAGCGAACTAAACACGGCCCAACGCTGGGTAGGTACATGCGCTCGCGCCGAGGAGTTCTGGACACTCACTCACAACCATCAACAATCCGGCAAACGGTTGGCTGCAGCAGCAGTAGATACATACCTACCAATACACCCGAATGGCGAAGGGGTAGCATAACAACTTATTGGCGCGCGCGGAATTGGCTGGTGGAAATACCATCTATGTACCTATATATGCGATCGCGAACAGATCGCCACAAGATCGGATTTGAAGGGAAAGACATCGTTGCGTCTTGTCGTTGGTTGAGAGCACTGCCCCGTAGAGTGACCGGACGACGACGACGACGCGGCGGTGGCGCGGTTTGGTGCATTCTTTCTGGACTAGTATAGATACCGTTGAGAAGTGATAGGGTTTCCAATTTCCTTTCCAATGTGGGTGCAGGACGGGTTTTGATGAGGTGCCGACGGTCTTAGCGTCAAAGTTTTAATCAAACCAATCAGTGTGCTGGCATTTCCAGCTTTCTGATAAATCATGTTGGAAAACTTTGGTAACTTCTGTTTTCAACTGCGAAATATGGCGGTGCACTAAAATATGACTTTTTTTGGCGAAATAAATTTGGTCATTTTATACCTTTGTGTAGTAGTTGTATGAAATTTGACGATGCATAAACTCTAACAATTTTTCTCATTTTAATTAAAATATTTCTTTGTATTGTGGTGTGGTGTATTGAATAAGACAAAACTGATTGCGCTTAAATCGTTAGTTTTAGGTTAAGGGTGTCTTCTGAAAAATTTGTATATACTTTTTGGACAATTGGACTATGTAATAGACATTATTGTGGGCTCTACGGTTATTGAGTTCAAAATATAAACTTTTTAGTTATTTGAGATTGACCAGCACAATGTTATACGAAGTTGTAGAACAATGTATTTGATGCTACTTTGATGGAGATACCGATTATGTATTCATAAATAGTGTAAACACTACGAGAGCCTGTTTTGTTTGAGTCATATTTCAAAATATGGTCAGTCCAATTCTCATTAAATCAGCCATCAGTGCTGGTATCGGCTCACTTTGACGTTTCTATACATTCTATAGAACTTTTATGCAATATTGTTTGCGAGTTAGTGAGCAAGCTTGTTTTCCGAGAGAAGTCCGAGAGATATCGTTACTGAGGTCCTATCTTTTGAGATACTATGTTTTCAAGAGAAAAAAACTTTCAAAGAGTTACGTCTGTTTGTCTGTGCTATAAAGAGCGAAAATCGGTCTTAAAATGGCAGAGATATGATCAAAAAACATTTACATGGTTTTAAACTTATGATCAGGAGTGTATCTACATTTCCAAAGGCATTAAAGAATTTTTGAATAGAAATTTACATTAGGCGCTCTCAAAGTGTAAACATATTGCTCTATTTCTATAGATAAAAAGAGCCACCTTAAATAATCCTGTTATATTGAAAATGTGTATTACCTCTAGCATCCAGAAATTACATAAAATACATAATCCAGGCATTTTAAAGTTTATTTGGCCTGTGAATGTATCCGTAGTTGGTTGGATTTTAAACGGATTTTTACGTGGAACTCAGGACAGTTCCAAGAACTTTAGGGAATATCCGAAACATTCAGAGATATTTAAAAAAATTCAGGTAAGTTCCGAGAAATACAGAAAAGTTCGGAACTTTGAGATCTCTTTAGGTTTAAATTCTGAAAACTGCAGGGCAATTGAAATGTACTTAAGGAAAATTTTGTAAACTAAGATGAAGAACAGAGAACTTCACGACAGCTTTATAAACTTCAAGAAAAAATCAGGAATTTTGATATTGTGGAAAATTTAGGGAACTTCCGAAATCTTCGGAAAAAATTGAAAACTTAAGGACCATTCAATTAATTTCAGAAAAGGATCTTTACAGGTTACCCAAGAATAAAGTCCAGAAAACTTTTTCAAAGTTTGGAGTCCCATGAACGTCAGGAAAATTGCAGGATTATTAACACTCCGAACATGATGCCTCCGGAAAAAAAGTGCGTAACGACAAATTGGCAATGTTTAAAACATCATTGTTCGGCAGTTTATCGATAGATTTTAAATTTGTTGATATCGGACAATTTTTTTTTAAGTCTATTGCCAATAGAATTGAAATTTGTCAATAAATGGCTGAGCTATGATTTTTCAAACACTTCAAGTTTTCCGTTACACTTTTTTACCGGAGGCATCGTGTTCAGAGTGTTAATGAAGTTCCGAGAAAATTTTGAAATATTTACGTCAGTTCTTATTAACATAAAAAAAAATGCGGGAATTTTCCAAAATGAGAAATTTCTGGTTTTTCTAAGAATTTTGAGGTTTTTCCAGAAAACTTCAAGAACGTCCAGAATTTTGCGCAAGTTTTAAGATCTTTCAGATAAATTCCGGGAGCTTCAGGGCAGTTCGATAGATTTCAGGAAAATTTGTAAAAATTCAATGAAGATCAAAGAGCTTCATGGCACTCCCAATAACTTCAGTAAAGTTGCAGAAACCTAACAGAAGTTGCCAAAACTTAAATTGAGATAAAAGATCTTAAAGGGAGCTAAGTAGCTTCGAGCAGTTCTAACTTAGAACTCAGACCATGATTATCAGAAAAAAATGCAGGAATTTTAGGGAACTTCCAAGATCTCCAGGTGAATTTCGAGAACTTTGGGACAGTTCCATCGAATTCTGGAAATTGTTGGGAACGTAGAAGTTTTAAAAATTACTGAGAGCATCAGGGAAGTTTAGAGAACGTATTGTTTGAAAACTTTACTGAAGTTGGAGAAATTCGGCAATTCCAGGATCATCATCAGCGATAACGATAACGATAACTTTAGGAAACCGGACCACCTCTGCCGAAAACCTGCTAGACCATTGATAGCACGCCTTCCGTCAAGGATATGGAACGTCAACTTATTTCGCAACATTAGGGGAGGTCCTCAAGAGTGCCAAAGATAGCGGTCTCCACACCTAGATCGTCTCGCTGGATATATCGAAGGCCTTCAACAGGCCGTAAACGCCCCTCGTCTTAGAGCAGCTTGTCAACTGGGGGCTGTGTGAACCCATGGTCCACTTAATCAAAAATTTCCTGACCGATCGTTCTTTCAGAGTCGCAGTTGGCGGTTCCAGCTTTTTAGAGAAGAGGGGCGTCCCACAAGGTTCAGTTATCGCCGTTACCCTCTTCCTTGTGGCCATGAAGGGAGTTTTCGGAGGACTGCCGAAAAATGTGTACATTTTCATGTATGCTGACGATGTACTTATCACCGGCCCAACAGCAGCACGTAACAGGATCAAGGCCCAGGCAACAGTCCCCGCTGTAGCCAGGAGGGCCAGGGCGGTAGGTTTCCAGCTTTCAGCCACCAAAAGCGTCAGGTCCACGTGTGTCCATCTCGGCACCGTGTCAGCGGGCCACTTATCAAAGTTCAAAGCCAGCCCATACCACTGAAGAAGACGGTCCGTATTCTGGGGGTACTTGTTGACCGGTCCCTCAACTTCGAGCAGCACTTTAAGGCGATCAAGAACGACTGCCGAGTAGGATCAACTTGATCACCAACACCATCATTCGCCCCCACCGGTCTAGCAATCGCGACACTCGTTTCCGAGTTGCAAGAGCCGTCATCGATAGTCGCCAACTGTACGATCTTGAGATGACGTGCATCGCCACCGAAAAGCTCTTGCAGCTTCTTCGAAGCGGGTATTCTACCCTTCCGCCATCGTATAACCGCAGCAATTGCAACGAAAGCCACTGCCTTCACAGCAATGACCTCCGGAAATGCCAGGATCTTTCTCCTCGATGAGGGGAACAGACTCCTCCACATGACTGCCAATTAGGAGCTCCTCCCAGTGGCCAAGGTCCATTGGTACGGAGACAAAAAATGGCGCAAACCTCCACCAAAAATCGAGAGTCGGATAAAGAGCGAGTTCAAGGCTGGATACATCTCTGCAGCGCTGAGGAGAACTTTCCCGAGCCGCGGTCGGAATTGGAGTAGCCAGAATTTCAACACCGATGAGTTGCAGCCTACTGCCATAATGCTCGGTTTTCTCCGCCGAAGCTGCAGCCATCTTTGTTGCCGTTACAACACCCTCGAACCGGCCCATACTGGTGCTATCCGATTCGTACAGCGTGATACAAGCCCTTACATCTGAGACCCTGCCTCACCACTGGATACAGGGTATTGTGTAGGCCACACCTCCGAACACGGTGTTTTCCTGGATCCCTGGGCACTGCGGTATCCCAGGAAATAGCGAAGCAGATACCGAAGAGCGAAGAGCCACTACAGGACATAAAGCGAGGGATAGTCAGCAAAATGTGGGAAGCCTGAGAAGCAGAGTGGTGCCTCTTCATCCGAAGAATCAAAGGAACGACGAGCAAGTGGACGGATATGTCGAAACTACGGGACCAGAAGGCGGTTTCTCGTCTTAGGACAGGCCATACAAAGGTCTCACATAGTTTTGGTGGGACGCAGTTCCACAGAATGTGCTACGTTTGCGGAACCACTGCATCGGTGGAACACATCCTATGCCTGTGTCCACTATACCAACAACTACGCGATCAGTACGCACTTCCCAACAGCATTAGGGACATACTGGGCGACGAACCTTCCACTTTAGCGATAGCTATTTATTTCCTCAAGGGCGCTGGGCTATACAACAGAATATAGGTCCTTTTAAACTTCTTTACCCATTACCCATCCTATGGTGGAGCTCCGATCTTTTTCAAAACCCTACACCCAACCGGTGGATGTAAGATTCGCTTACAATTATGTGGGATTCATCATCAGAGGTTGTAAGTGGAGACCGCATGAACCGAGGATGCGATATACCTAGCTGCGGTCCGATGTAAGAAAATTGGAGACCGAAAAATGTGGAGTTGTATTAGTGAGTGAAATTAATATGTCGAAAAAAATAGAAAAAAGGTTACCGACTGGACTCGAACCACGGACGTTGCGACTATCAGACCTGTGCTTTCTCCACTGCTCTCTCCATGCTTCTGAATATGGTCAGCCTAAAAGCAAACATGAAGCGCTCATTTTCTCGCATGCTCGACTTCGTATGCTTTTTCTGCTGGAGAGATTCGAGTTAAGTGTGTGCGTCGTTCTACAATGTTCTACAATGTGCGTCGTTCTACAAGCTTACTGGTATAGTCGAAAGCGTAGAAAGAACACGAAATGAAAAAGACAAAAAACCATTACATCGCCTGTAAGGTCAACTTCTAACATTCGCTGCGATGTTCATGAACAGAGGATGATAGGAAACGGAACTAACATTCATTGTAATAGATTTTTGGTTTGCGTGTACATTACTGGTACATCAAACCAGATTGTTTTTTTTTCTCGTTACCTGTATTGTTAGTCTTTTTACTGGAATCTGTTTTGATTGCTTCTATTTGAGAACATGTGAATTGAAAGCCAACTCCGTAACAAAATTTGCAAGCAGAACCCCCCTCTGGGGTCTCCTTTTTTATAGAGATGAACTAGCCAACGGCTAAAAATCTCTCTAATAAAGTCAAAAGAGAACTTCAAGAGGGTGCACCAAAATTGTAGGAAGAAGTTTCGAGGAAAGAAAGAGGCAATTAGTGGCGTCACCCATCGTTCAGGCGTATTGCGAGTGCCACGAAGTGAGGACTCGATTCCCGCTCTAGCCAGTGGAACTTTTCAAAACCCGTAAATTTCCATACTGGCACAGAACAGAAGGGGAAGGGCAAACATATCGGTGAATCAAAAAGTGGTTCGTTTTTCTGCTCAACAAGCGATGTTTTGTGGTAGCGTTACACACGGGCTTTCTATGTGCACTCACACTTTCATACACGCAAACCAAAAATCTATTACAATGAATGTTAGTTCCGTTTCCTATCATCCTCTGTTCATGAACATCGCAACGAATGTTATAAATTGACCATGCAGGCGATGTAATGGTTTTTTGCCTTTTTTATTTCGTGTTCCATCTACGCTTTCGACTATACCAGTAAGCTTGTAGAACGACGCACATTGTAGAACATTGTAGAACGACGCACACACTTATCTCGAATCTCTCCAGCAGAAAAAGCATACGAAGTCGAGCATTTTTATTTCTTGTTCCATCTACGCTTTCGACTATACCAGTAAGCTTGTAGAACGACGCACATTGTAGAACATTGTAGAACGACGCACACACTTATCTCGAATCTCTCCAGCAGAAAAAGCATACGAAGTCGAGCATGCGAGAAAATGAGCGCTTCATGTTTGCTTTTAGGCTATCCACATTCAGGAGCATGGAGAGAGCAGTGGAGAAAGCACAGGTCTGATAGTCGCAACGTCCGTGGTTCGAGTCCAGTCGGCAACCTTTTTTTCTATTTTTTCCACATAATAAATTTCACTCACTAATACACTCCACATTTTTCGGTCTCCAATTTTCTTACATCGGACCGCAGCTAGGTATATCGCATCCTCGGTTCATGCGGTCTCCACTTACATCCTCTGATGATGAATCCCACATAATTGTAAGCGAATCTTACATCCACCGGTTGGGTGTAGCATGCTGCCTATCGTAACTGCAGGCAGAAGATGCCTTCTACCGCTAGGTGCGCTAGTGCTCGCAAATGACAAGTGGAGCCACTTTCTGATTCGAAGTTCCACTTCTGTTATGTGCTACTGGTCTACTGGGTGTTGTGTGTTGTCCGTTTTCTAATGTTAAGTGTTCAGTCTGTGCAACCTCTGGTTGAAGACGGTGTCAATTGTCTTCTTTATTAAAATTACCGAAGATTTCGGGATAGTTACATGAACAGACTTCGGGATAATAAGAGAACTCCTGTAACATTTTGGGCATATCAGGTTCAACTTCAAGGTGGATTCATCGACTTCAAGGGAACTGCAGTAGCTTTTATGAAGTTCTATGACTACTGAGATATCTAGAGATATACAGAGATATAAAAAAATCATCTGAGGAGAAGTCTGCAGAACTTTAGGCACGGTATTTCTGGATGAAAAAAAATATTAATAACAATCAGTATCGCTGAAACATCCACAGCCGAAACGCACTACTTTTAGACTATGACGTTCTCTGAACGTTCTTTTGATGTCCCCTGGATCAGCAGCATTGAAGTCACCCAGCCCTGCCCCGATAAATCATTTGTATAAACATTCCCATTCAGAAGCGAGCAAACGATTTTCTTGATTTTATTAGAAAATCATCTCTCATTTTGCCCGCCGTTCCCGGAGCTACGACAAACTTGTTCCAAGCCAATTGATACATACAATCGCAAAACCTATACGGGACTGCATTCTGCTCGCGCCCGCATACACGGCACATACTGCGGCGGTTTCGATTCATCCGAAGAGAAATCCATTTCAAGAATTTCCTTCAAGTCACTTGACGATATTGGCTACCAACAACTGCTTCAAACCACTCTAGCGCGGGTAGTGGAATACAAGCTGTTGCTTACTCCGGCAAAGCTACTAATGAGGCTGCCATCGAAATCGAACAATCCATAGCAGAACGAAATCGAAATCGAAATCGAATTAAATTGTATATATGATCAAGTGGTTGCCAACTGTGTGAACTGTGTCATCTGTAGTACCTAAGCATTAGCTACTGGATGGTAGTCAAACAGAGCAGGTTATCGCTGAAGTGGGTGGTTATTTCTCGTGACGTTGTTTCTGATACAAACTGTGGATAGAAAGTTTGTGCTCGGACGTAATGGTCACCTTCAAGTTCAAAACAAAAGCCTGATGGCAATGCCATCGGATTCTGCGGACGGAAATTCCGTGCGAAGCCAAAGCAAAAGCAAGGGAAACCGGTATTCTGCGATTGGTTTCAAATGTTTCCAGAAGATCTCACCCGCCATTGCAAATCAGTTGAGGCGCACACATTTTAATCATTTATTTTATTTCGCAGGAAATCTGAATCGTTCATTTCTCACTCGGATGGGGCCGTCAGAGCGTCGTCGGTCAAAACGTCAATGAACCCCACTCTTGTGGTCCCATTAGTGAGAGTTAGCAATGCACTTTTGCGATCGAACCGCTTGGTTTCACAAATGACCTATAGTTGTAATTGCGAGGGTAATAAATTTTAGCTCTTCGATTAGATAATTGCACAAGTTTTTTTTTTGTCGCTCCTACGACATTGCCATTCTAAACTGGTGCGCAAAAAATAAACATCTGTACCAGCGTCCAATTAGGCCAAATGTGGATAAAACCTGGTCGGGTGGTTGGCGGTGGGTTGCCCAATCGTACTGTAGGGTAGGGTGACCACTTGCTTGATCCCACGCGGTCTGTTAGTTTTATCACAGAAATCGGTTTAAAAAATAAAACCGAATCCAGTTTGTTCTAGTCGAGGAGCATAGTTTTGTGAGTTCTAAGTGGTTCAGACTGCTGCCGAGCGGGAGTTACAATTGTCACATTATCTGCTATTTATTATCCAATTACGCCGCTCAGTGGGATCGTCCCCAGCCAGTGTGGAGGACGACACCCGTGGATACGCGCCGGTAGCTCTCTGATAACGGGGCATTCTTGTTTGGCTCGCCGTAGTGTGGCAGAATGGCATACTACAGCGTAGATATGTAGCGTAGGTAGGTACTTATCTTTGAACCATGACGGCTTGGGATGCGTGTTGCTCTCGTGCGGCTGTCCTACAGCTAATGGCGAAGATGATGGAACGAAAATTGAACGCCCGAGGCATTCAGATTATTGTAGCTCGAGTAGAGGGTGGAATTAGATTCAAACCTGCCATAAGTAGATGGCCAAAAATAGAAGAGGGTTAACAGCGAACGTGCAAAACTTTGTCCGATCATTAATCAGCAAATGGGTCAGGTGTGTGTGATTCTTGTCAAACTATAGGTTCTGTTGTGATGAGATACGAAATTATATATATCATAGTGACCACATTCAATGGCGTGACCCATTGAGGGTGATTCGGAATCATGTTGCGTCCCTACCTTGTTTTATGTGTTCAAATTTTAACTGATTTGTCAATAACTGGTTTCAATCGATCACAACTGACTAAAATGTTGAACTAATTCAAAAGATATTAAAATATGTTGTGGGGTTCTGGTAACTCTTTGGTAAATTTATTAATCTAGCCATGCCTACATGAAACTCAAAACTTCAGCTGATTTGTGATCGATTGTAACCAGTTTCATCCATATTTGATCAATTCCAGGCCAAATGGCAAAATTTCAGATGCGATTTTGCATAACTCTAGATAGAAATGGAATTAGGGCCTAACAGCTTTTGTAAACTTTTTTTGACTTCTATCAATGATTTCTAGAAATTCTAGGCTGACCCACGCAAACCAACATCCTCATGGGGTACGGAAAGACTTCCCCTATCCGATGATTATGTGCGTGCCTTGAGTTCCTAGAATTCATCGATAGATGTCTTTGTTTACAAAAGTTGTTGCGCCTTAATTCCAGCTCTATCTAGAACTATTCGTCAAGAGCAAGTATTTAAATTAGTGCTGAAATTCAGCCAATTTAAATTTGCGCGTCATATTATATTATATAGGGGAAATGGATGTAATGTCGGCCTAAATGCCCCTTATTTGGGCACATACATAAATTCAGCAATCAACTAAATTTTCAATAGCGACTAAACATATTCATTAGTTCCGTCCCAATGACGCGTTTATCTAGATAAAATTGATAAATAGCAGATTTTTAGCGATGGGCCCAGTCTTAGATCCATAGGCCAACATTAGAGCTATTTCCCTTATTATATAACAACATAGGATCAAAGTTGGCCGCGCTGTTGAATTGAAGTTTTTAGTATTTTGCTACGTGATGTTCTCGCTAAAAATTAAATTTCAAATAACTAATAATTTAAATTGTAAAAATTGTGAACTTAAGTTATTAGTGCTTTGCGTAACGATGATGATGTTGAGTTTTATTCGCTTTCGTTGCTTTAGCATTTGGCATTGGTGAATAGTGGAGTCTGCCGGAAGACAGCAGTTTGTTCCAGCCGCTCAGCTAAGTAATTTGTCTTTCGTTAAAAAAAATCAAGAAATTATATGAAGCTCATTAAATATTCGTCAATCAAGTATTGCACCACTGCTCGATTGAAAGTTTCAATACATTATCGGTGGTATATTAGGATCAATAATATATTGGGGCGGGGCTTACCGTGTATGAAAATAGCGTCGGAATGCTCGCGTTCTTGAAAAGGGCTATTGTATCTACGGTAGAGTTTTCATTTTCTAACTCCGGATTTAAGCTTCTTGCAGTTGTAGATCATGATTCCAGGGAGAATTTTTTTTTATCAATATTGCAATTGCCAGACAGAGGGAGTTAGACTGTAAATACATACATACACACAAAGCACAGTCGAAAGCAATAGCGTTTTTGATCTAAATTCCGTCCTACTAAGCACAACTCGCGCTTTACCTCTATTTTCTGAACGAGTTAAAACAAAAAATGGAATATTTCTGTCAAAGATGACATCTAAATTTATTCACCTTCCCATACGTACCGTGGGATTCGATGAAGAGTCACAAATACTGCTTCTTGATTCTAAATTCGTTCAACTGGTTTCAATTCCGTCCAAACGTATTGAAACGCCATTAGATTTTCTTCGCCCTACGGATAAACGTAGAAAAAAGAGATTCTCTAGGAGCACCTCTTTTGTTTTGAGAACAATGAGCGTAAATATTCATACAATGCGCACTAACAGGGTTTATGTTGTAGCTAATGAACTAACGCATCGGAACAAACCTATCATTGATTTGTGCACGGTGAAATCATTGATATTATTGATCTTTTCTGATCGATAGAACGAAAATGGGCGATTACGGCGAAGTAGCGCTCTATCCTATACAGTTTTCAATAATGGTTGGCACGAAAATGTCTCTTCTAATAGCAACAGATGGCAACACTGTTGTAAAAAAAATCTGATGTCAGCACTTGATTGGACTTAGCGATGTAAGGATCAGGTCTTCACCATGCTTACACATTTGATTGTTTTAAAACAACTTTCATACCAACATTCTATATTAAAGCGTGTAATGGATCATTTAAAAACAACTGAATATCTATATCTAACATCCTAAACGAAACATATTTTTTTTTATTGTTAAGTGATTATTATGTCAAAATATCAATTGAACACTTTGGCGCTATCAAAACAAATAAAGAGTGTTGAAATTTGGAGATATCTTTATCAAAATTTTCAAATTAAAAATATTGCCGTTGGTAGCAAAAAAAAAATGCGATCACAAAATTTGTACGTTCAAAATTCTTCAAAAAGGGTACTCAATGTCGTTTGTATCTTTATTGGTTCCAAGGATATGTAAAATTGAATATTGATGTTTATTTAAAAAAAAAGAGGGGTGGGGGCCTTATTCCGGTCTGGATCTTTCAAAATCTTTGGATTTTAAAATTTTGGCCTAAACTAGGTAGACTCACCAATTTTGGTTCAAATCGGAGAGGGTCGATGCAATTTTTCGGTCACTTGAGATGGAATGACCCATTTATGACTTTTGATATCAAGATAGTATTACTTCATATCAGCTATAGTCTGAGCGTGGTATAAGTCTGTTGGGTTACAATTGGTTATAATTACATTTGAGGGCAATTATTTTACTTTTTAATCTTTTGCTTCAAATCTTATTCTTATCGTTTATTGTAAATTTGTATACAATACTGTTACTGTTAGTATGTCGTATTACTCCATCACTATTGAGAAATGAAGAAGTAATCGGTTTTGATACAGTTGTCATTCTTGCGTTTATCGCATTGATCCGATTTTAATTGTAAGGTCCCGCTCTTTATACCCTTTAGAGTGTTGGAACACCCTCCAAAGGCGCGCCATTTTGAAGCCAAAAACGGATTCCCTAGCAATAAAATCAAGCAATAACACCGATAATAACCATGCAACAGAATTCTTGTCTTCACCACTTCAAACCAGAGAACAGCGAACAAAAGATTAGGAATCACGTAGATGAAAAATAACTACCTAACTCATTTTTTTTTCTTGTTTCAAGATCATCCTCGGTGGATAAAGCCAAGTCTTGTCACTATCAACAAGGCATACAAAGTAAAATGGACTAAGATGTGTTCCTTTGATTACAAAGCAATTATGTTCCCCTAGTTTGAAGTAATTCGGACCAAGCTTCGGTGGTAGATCTTAATGCCAGTAACGCACCACGAAAAGGTAATCTACCAAGCGTTACTCGGCCATACTTAATCCAGATTGAATGGTACCCACATGATCTTCACGAGTTTTGAACTTCAACATACTTATTATTTCTCCCCGTGCTGATGCAGCAGTAAATTGCATATTGGTTTTATCTTTGGGAACCAATCACAAATTTCAGCCACGCACAGCACTTGTAGTCGATGAAATGAATTAATGAACCCATATGTACTGGGCTTCTCTCACGATATCCTACGAAGTGAAATCCATAATGGCAGTAATAGTCTAATTAACGATCTGACCGTCTTTTTTGAGCTACACTGCCACGGGGACTGACTCAGTGAGAGAGAAATTTTGGTTGTAGCTATGATAATTACGTAAAAACCAACTTACACAGCTTTTTTTTAAGAATTTCCTATAGAACTGAGTAAAAGTTATTATCTTACTGAGTATGTCTCAGCGGCCGTTGAGGTTGAGCGCGTAGCTGTTTTGTCAAAATATGACCTTAACTACCTCGTACTCAAATGATGGTCTAAGGCGATTTGACGTTTTGTTTATTTTATGTTTAATTTATTTTTTATTTTTTAATATCATTGTAAACATGTGTGGTATATTTCATGTTAGAGATATTCATGCCTCGATATCCTTACTATACAGAATGTTACTACATTGAGCAAAGATGGTCAAGAATACAAAGTCTTCAAAACTGTGGATAATGTATTGTAGAATTTACTCATTAGATGGCGGTAATACGAAAATGGTCAAGTTTCACTATCATAGATCTAGAGATTCTGCTCATATGGAAGATTCCTGTCATCGCCTGAGTTGTAAAATGAACTAGTCCTATTGTATGGTAAATATCTTAGTACAGAATTCGCTCGCCTGGTGGCACTAGTGCAAAGGTTTGAGAGGAGGAGATATTTCCCGAGGAGTGGATGGAAGGTGTTGTATGCCCAACCTACAAAAACGGCGACGCGTTGGATTGCTGCAACTACCGCGCGGTCACAATGCTGGTCATAAATTCTATGCCGCCCTCGTGGGGCAATTCCAGGCGAGATTCATGGATGCCAACACAACCACGGACCACATTTTCGTGATTTGACACACATAATTTGTTCATCGATTTCAAATCACAATCACAATCAATCGAGATCAGCTATGGCAGAATATGCACGAGTACAGATTTCCGGATAAACTGACGCGTCAAGGTGACGATGGACCGACTGATGCGCGTTGTTCGAGTATCGGGGACACTCTCGGGTCCCATTTAATCTCGAAGGGGGTTACGGCAAGGTGAAAGACTTTTGTGTCTGCTATTTAACATCGCGTTAGAAGGTGTGATAAGAAGAGCTGGGATATACACGAGCGGCACTATCTACAGGAAGTCCTTGCTTCTTGGTTTCGCCGATGACATTGACATCATGGAACGGATCTTTGAGTCGATGGTGGAAACGTACATCAGACTGAAGGCTGAAGCTAGGCGGATTGGACGTAGACGAAATACATGAGAGGAAATAGGTTCTGGGGAAGACAATGTTGGCCTCCCACCCCGACTTCAGATTGACGGTGACGAAATCGACATGGTCGACGAGTTCGTGTATTTGAGCTCACTGGTGAGCGCCGAAAATAATACCAGCAGAGAAATTCAAAGATGCATTATGGCAGGGCATCAAGCGGTGCCGGTGGTATAGTAGTAAGCGTGATTACCTCTCACCCCAGCAGGCCTGGGTTCAATCCAAGTCGGCGCCGAAAGGTATGGGAGCTGCCTCCCTGGTGTCGGTAGCATTGGTGCTCAGTACGGAAAACAAGATCGACGGAAAACAAATCAAGGAAAAAAATAATAATGGCAGGGCATCGTGCCTACTTTGGACTCCAGAGGACGCTTCTTCTTCTTATTCTTCTTCTTCGTGTTCTTCGCATTTAAAGCTTATTGCTTATCGAATATTAGCTTATTGCGTGCTCTCAACTCAGTGTTCTAGATGCTCTTCCACAATTATTAATTGGGAGCTTTCGATGCCTGTACCATTTTTGCATTAGTAGTGTGGCAAGCACAATGATACTCTATTCCCAAGGCAGTCGAGAAATTTTCCAACCCGAAAAATTCCTACACTGCCGAAAAATTCCGAACCCAGCCACCTCCAGCATGGTCTTGCTTTGTAGCTGCACCTTTGCTGACTGAGCTAAGGGAGGCGGCCGTGAGGCGGACAATACATATTAAAGGGTTGACAGCTCTCTTCAGAATTCATTCAGGGCCAGTGGGCCAGGAATGCAATCATGCTGGACATAATTAATAACTCCAAATCGAAGCATTTCCGAGGCTTGGAGTCTTCAGCATAATGAGGATCATTTACCAACATCAACAGATAGTTAGAAGTTCATCTGTATAGATGGCATCAAAATCAAACTTTTCTCACTGACATTTCAACAAAGATATTTAAAATAAACAAACTCTTCTGAAGACTTCGAAATTCCGTAGCCTACTGCCTTCAAGTTACTAAAAAATAAACATTAAAAATGGAATGCAATTTAGCGGAACAAAACTAATAACTCTGAAACGATTATTTATTCCGCCATTCTATAGCAAAACGATGTAGCGTTTCTCAAAATTTCATGAAAATTTGTAGATTTGTTCCTTATTGCAAATATTAGAACTTTATTTTTTATTTTGTCATTAGGGTGATCATTTCCATGTTGGGAAGGTTAAACAAATCGATTTTTTTTTTCAAAAATGGCATTTTTCAAAAATTTATAACTATTGAATCACATAGCCAATTTCAATATCAAATGAAAGGTAATCAAAAATACTTCATAGTGAGTTTTATATTGAAAAACATTGATTGTGTATGGTTTTTTTTTAATGTTTTTCGTTTTTACACAACATATCAAAAAACCATTGCCAAAAGAAACAAAACTACCAATATTAACGAAATTCTAAGAACCACTTTATTTGTAGATATATTTATTTATTTATTTATTTTTTTATTAATTTATTTGTTTCTTTATTTATTTATTTATTTATTTATTTATTCACTTATTTATTTATTAACTTTTTTATTTATTTATTTTTTTTATTTATTTATTAACTATTTTTTTTTCATTAAAAACACTTTTTAAACTTCATAACTTTTGAACCACAAAATTTCAAATGAAAGGTAATTAAAAATACGTTTTAGTAAAAACACAATAAATTTGGAATATGTATTGACAAACATTGATGGTAGAATGGATATAATGTCGGCCTAAATGCCCCATAAAATCAGAAATCGACTAAATTTTCAATAGCGACCAAAAATATCCATTAGTACCGCCCCAATGCGCGTTCATTTAGATAAAATTGATAAATAGCAGATTTTTAGCGATGGACTCAATCTTAGATCCATAGGCCAACATTAGAGCCATTTCCCCTATTTGTTTTTATGCTTTTCATCTGGGGGCAAGACAGCTGTACTCAGAGTAAATATATTTGCAGCGAGTAAATTTGAGTTACTCATATTTACTCAAAAATTATCAAAGTTGTCTCGATTTTTTAATCAACGAAAATATCGTCTGACAGCATATTTCGTTTGAAGTATCTGTTCGCTCATTTGAAAGATCTAATCGCTCGTTTAACAAATCGAATTGTGGACAAACGAAATGCTCTTGTGGTGGTTTGACTGCACGAACGTTTTACGAGGCTTGTCGTTCGTGTGTGACTTGGATGCCTTTCAGGCGCCTTCCTTCGTTGGTAAGGATTGACATGGCCTAGGACGATCCAGGAGTGACGGGAGTGACCCGTTCCAAAAGGGGAATGCTCCTTTTCGGTAACCTGAGGTACAACCTGAGCTTTAAACGTCCTTCGTGGTCAATAGAATTGGTCCTTGACTGCTGATTGTGGTATATTATGTAGCTGCTGATTCTAGGCCAGATTAGGTCAGCTCTGACCAGCTTCGTGGAGTTTGTTAAGGTTCAACAATTAAATTTGTATTCTTCTTATTTTTGCAATATTCTCCAATCATCATCATAAGTATACACATACATTCACAAATTATTAATACAAAAATTTAACACATGTATTTCATGATTTTAGAACGAAAACTTCCCGGCTAAAGCACATTCACTATATTTACTTACTTGTGTTCTTACACACAATCGAATACAAGAAACTCAAAACTCTTGGTGAACAAAATTGAACACTAAGAAAACCACTTAAGCGCTTTGCCAGCAATCGTAAATGTATCATTGAAAAAGCGTTGCCAAATGTATTGCCTCCAGCAATGAATTAAAGTTTATTAAAACAAGCAATTGTGAAGTTTGACTCATTAACATGGGTGAGTGGATGTATTTAATGGTGAATAAATATCGAAGGATATGTCAAAAAGAAGAAGCAACCAAATTATTTACCCTTTGTGGAACCTTAACATTAATAATCATGCCATGGTCAACAACCATAAACAGTGCCGTACCGTTTTTGGAAACACGGCCTCATATGTTTATTTCCTCAATTTTGTCCCCAGAGCACAACATTTCATGAAATATCAAGCGTCTAATACCTGAAGAATGATCGAGTAATCCTATAAATCGAATGGAGCTTTCGTTGAATTTATAGACAGCATAACATGCAAAAATCATTTGTTACCAATAATGGGAAGGCACTGTATTCTTATCTTTTTGAAAATCGTGCAGCATGTACTGTATTATTTTTATATATTTGTGTAAATAACGTTTTCATTGAGTTTCTGGAAGTTTATAAAAACGTGAACTATATTTCTCTAAAAATTGAATTTATTGAATTAATTAAGTCTAATCCGAACCTATCGAACCACCTCAAAAATCCCTACACAGAAATTCCAAGAAAGCACGTCAACTTACTTTACTTGACAACATCGGTTTCAACATTATTTTCAATACAACAATCAGGTTGCTATGTGTATATAAGATATTGAGCAACGTGAGTTACTCAGAGTTACTCAAAATTAACTCCGGTTTTACTCATGATCGAAAGCTGTATTGCCCCCAGCTTTTCATGGTTTGTGGACACAATATGTTTTTATATTTTTCCTTGAAAATGGAGGCTTTTTTACATAACATTCTAAAAAATCAGCGATGTATTGTTTTTCGTTTTTGAGCTATATTTTTCTGGAGTTAACAAGTTTTGGGGTTTCGCTTAATACTTCTATGCGACGAGACTACAATGCGTCTGCATTGATTTATAGCGACTGTAACATGGTCACTCCGAGGAGCTTATATTTTTGTCCAGTGAGATTGGATATCTGGCTCAGAATGTGAATTTATTAATAATAGTAGTCCTAGAGCTATTGCTGTCATATTTAGACGTTTGTTGTCTTTGGAGAAGATTTTGAGCTTAAAAAACCCTTATTTTACCACCATAAAACTCAAACTCGGATTAACTTTTAATACCGTCCCTGTTTGGATGAAGTGGATTTAATCCGAGGATAATACCTATTGGAGCTTACCACCATTAGTGCTTATAAACATCAGGGTGGTCATAAAATTAATTGATTTCCATAGTTTTGCAAAATAAAGTCATATAATGATCAGCAAAGTTTTGGCAGAGTTAATTTCAAGTAACTTAAATAAAAAGCATTTTTTCTATCTCTTGACGTTCTTATTTAGAGTAATTTTTCAGAATTGCCTGAAGATGTACCTGAAAAATTTAATTTGTTGGCTCTAAATATTTCGTTTAAAACTTCTCGTGAAAGCTATCATTAAGGCAGTTTTAGAACTCAAAAAAGTACACATTTTTTGTTGTATAGAGTAATAATCACGCGATATTAACGGTGTCACGCCCTTTTCAAATGTTGTTTACTCAATATGGAACGAATATAATCCCATTTTCAATCCAGCATTTGAATGGACACAAAAGTAAGTCCCTTCTTTTGGGGGTTGTTAATAATAGTGAGGTCCTCAAATTATTTGATATTCAAAAACCAACTTCCCTACTTTTTAAAATAAAGACTTACAATTTTCAGCAAAGTTGTAGCTGAGTTAATTTCAAGAAACTTTGTGCAAGAAACATTTTCTTCTATCTCATAACGTCTTCATTTTAAAGTTATACTTCGGAGTTGACTTAGAGTGTTTAAATTTAAAATTTCTCATGAAAGCGATTTTGAAGAGACTTTTAAACTTTTTTAAGTCGCATGTTTTGTAAGAACAAACCAAGGTTGCAAATACTCATTTCAGCTAAAATAATGTTTTTCGGAATAATAAAACCAAAAGATGGTATGATGGCATGTTTAACTTGTAACTTACAAGAAGAGGTTACAAAGTATGCGTTTGAAACATAAAATCTGTAAATTTTGCTTTCTATGAGTCACAATCAGCGATTTTCTGATCGCTGAGTGAGTGAGTGAGTTTGTGAAAAATCGCTGATTGTGACTCTCATGAAGTGAAATAAACAGGTTTAATATGTCAAACACATTCTTTGCAACCTCTTCTTGTATCCTACCAATTCAAAATTTGATCATGGCATCTAATTATTTCATAATTTAGAAAAACATTGTTTTAGCTGAAATGAGTATTTGCAACCTTGGAACAAACATGTCTGTATCTCTTTTAATAAAAAAAATCTATAGGGTAAATGATGGCTTTCGCACCCACATACTGTTTTCGGCAACCAAAGTTTAACATTAATTTTACTGTATTTTCTCACCAAAAACTTGCCTGAATGTATTTAAACGATTCCTTAGTCTTTCAGCTTCAATATGATTACATTTTTACGACTGAGCGAACTGTTATACGCACTACAAAATACGGCTGATTTTCGAGTTGCCAATAATAGAACAGCTGGTTAACACCCAGTTCTAATTGAAAGGTTGCCGAAGAAAAAGAGCCTGCCGACAGTAGTGACACTCACCATAAAGAAAGATAAGATAAGACACACTCACCAGAGAACTTTGAACCGTTGTAAACACGTTTTTAAAACGTTTTAAACCCGTTTTGGACAATTCTGTCGATTGGAATGGATAGAATGCTAATATGAGTGTGTACGCTGCTTAGATTGACGAGAATACGTCATTTTTCCTACCCAAATATATTTTTAAAAATGAACACAGTCAAATTGATGCTATATGAGTTTGAAATATAATTTATCTCTAATTTGTTCGTATATTATATTTTAAAAGTAGCCCTTTTAAAATGTTAACTTAAACAATCATACGTCTTTAAAATTTAAAAAGGGCGCATTTTATAGAGAAAATCATTTATAAAGAATCATCTTTAAGAGATGTCATTTCGCTTTACTAGACAACAATGTGTTTTTTAACAAGTTCTAATAGTTTTTTCAACACGATTAGAGCAACTGACAGCAAAAGATTGTAAGCAAACCAATACTGCATATGTGTGCGTTCCTGAGAGAAAAAGGCTATAGAAAGATGGTCGCTGCTTAGGTTGCCGAGAATACGTAAATTCCCCTACATCTTTATTGAACATTATGTTTTTATTTTCAAAAATAAGTTATTTTTTGAAAATCACTTATTTTTAGGGCCATTTTAATGTTTACAACGACCATAAGCAAAAAAAAACATCATCAAAGCCACTAAACGTCTAAATATTACAGCAAATGCTCTTGGACTACTATTCATGCTAAATTCCCAATTCATTATTGTGGACTGTTTTCCGAATGTGAGGTAGACATGCATTTTGGGACTCGACTCCGACTCCGACTACTCAACTCTGACTCCTTAGATCCGACTCAAACTCCGCAGCCATGGTTCTGAGATGGAATTTGCTTTAATCAGTCTTGAAGACATAGGAGGAATTATTTAAATGTTATTTACAACAAATTCGATTGTACAAGACATAAATTAGCAAAATTGATTGGCTACATTTGTAAGCGCAAACTAGAAAGCTGAGTATGTTTGACAATGCTATCTCAACTAATTTAATCTCAAATATGTCAATGCAGTGTAATTTCCCTGGCTAAATTATCAAATTCCTGACATTTCCTGATTTCCCTGCCAAAATCGGAACGAATTTGGGTGATTTTTGGAGGCATCCAGTAGAACAATATTAAAGAGAATTTAGGAGCTTTTTGATAGTTGAACGACAATAATGATCAAGATGCAACTAGCGCGCATTCAGATCATTAAATGAATTGATTAATTAGTGTTACTAATCATCCATGAGCTTTTCGTCATCGCGTCAAAAATAACACCTACTCCATCTCTGCCGGCCCTTATGCCGCCATAGTTCGACAGCCAACAGGACCGTGACACCGTGCTACTAATTAGAGCGCATTATAATGCTAATCCGATGAGTTATGTTGGGTAGTTTCTAAGCCATCCATGACCTTCTCGTGCCACCTTTTATGAAAATAACAAAACCATCCAAAAGTAAGGAAGAGATTCCGGTTGAGATACTTAATGCTTGTTCTAGAGGCGTTACCTAATTTTCGCGTTAAGTTTATTTTGATTGCATTAATTATCCGAAACAGTTCGCTTTATCAGCTCTCAAGGAAAAGTATCCGCTCATGGAAAGGTGTTTATTTATCGACGCAGATGTACAGCTGTAATTTGCGAGTGTTGGTGGTTGAAAAGTGTTTTTGTTTGCGAACTCGAACAAAGAACATTCGTCCAGAATAGATTCGCTCGAGGAAGCAAAATAACACCGAATCCATTTTTGGCGCACTCAATCGTGGTGCATCAATATGGACTCATTCGTCACTAAATCGATCACTTAATCGAACGACAGTCCATAAATGCATAGCTTTTATAGATAACTCCTGGCAACGGGTGATCGTTTCCGAATCTTTATTGGACTATAGGCACCATGCCACACAGTTCGATTGTCGTCGTTGCCGGTGGGACTCACCATTAGTAGCGTGGTAATAACAGTAATAATCACAAACTTTGTTTTTTTTTCATCCACTTTGAAAGGTGCACTACACTAGTCTGCTAGTTAGCGATGGTGGTGCTGGTGACGGGGGATAACAATGATTTATTTATATTTTGATACGAAATGATACCCGGTAATTGGGTGGGTGATTGCTAAATAACTATAAACATTTCATTCGAACGCTCACTCACACTTAAGACTGATGATGAACTCATTTTCGGTGCTACAAAGAATGTTTCAATAAAATGAGTTCAAGGTGGCAAACTATGTGCACTTGCCAATGCAGGATGCGTAGGGTAGATTTTTGAAAGTCACGCAATTTTAATGAGCATCGCAACTATGGCTGTAGCCTTCAACTTGTAGCGCGAGCCAGGGGTAGTTCAGTGACTTGGACAACAATCGAAGAATCACTTTCAGAGGGATAACATTCCAGAACTGCAGATGGTACCGTTAGGTAAAATATCGCACTGACAACTGGCTGCAATCTGCGACCACATATTGCCAAACTAATAAACTGACCACAAGCCGAAGCAGCAGCGTCAGAGACCAAACACGACGCAAGAAGGACGGAATGCAATCAACTGCACTAGGGGTGATCGATAATCTGAATTTTTCGTTGTAGCATGTCTAATTTCGACGAAGAATACAGAATAAGGACAAATCACTAGATATTTTTTTTTTTGAAAATTGGTCATGGTCAAAACTCAACAACCTTTTGAACACCTTTGAAGAACTGAAATGCACATGCACATGTGTCCGGACGGTGTGATGCCGAGCACGGTGGACCCTGGCAAGCATGCATGCATGCATGCATGTGTAAACATACGAAATCACTACAGTACTGACGGATGGACTGACGAACTGACTGACATGGTGTTGCACTGCATGTTTCAAGTAAGTAGGTATAGGCGATTTTTTTTGTTGCTCCCACTGAACTTTCATACTTTAATATCTTCTTGGACGAGCGAGAAGTGCACTCTGAGCATGCTTCACAGCGATAATGCAGTGAAAATTTCTCCAATAAACAGCGCACATATTGGTTGGTCGGTCACGGGCTCATTTAGTGCAGAGCGCCCTGCGCTATATTGCAGCAATGCAAATGTTTTGGTTGGCCAGCGTTTGGTGGAATTAACCTTACCCGGCTTTCGTCGATGTGGTGTTGATATGGAGAATGATGATAGACTTTATGCGGTTTTTTTTCAACTCTGTTTTTATTTCCTTGAATTCCGGTTTTGTGGAAATCAGCTGTTTATATGTTCTACCCTCTAAATGGCTTAGCCGGAAGGGGCTTCAATTTACTTTTGTTAGTAATATTAATTCAACTTGTATTCCAGTGAAATTTCGATAGTCGTGTTTGTCAAATCTGAGTTTTTCAATGCAAATGGTAGCTAAACACCCATATTTTCATAATACTGGATGAACGTTTTTGACATCAAAATGTCTATCTAATTTAGATGAATTAACGCAATCAATAGCATGTAATCGGTAGAGTGTATATATTTTTAAGATTCCCGCGGTACAAGTAACAATAATATCAATAAATGAGCTAGATATTGCGATGCTCACAAAACTATCACGTTCTATCATGGCAAAAAGATCGATGATATTTAAAAAAAAATGTTTCTATCATTGTTATCTCATCCAGTGATAGTGACAGAAGTATATCTGTAAAAACCACGTAAGATCTTTCATTGAAAAAGACCCTTACCAGCCCTGGTCCCATCACATAAGAAGCAATGGTACGAAGCAAACTTCAAACGCGATTTTCTCGGCATGCTGATTTCAGCCATGGGACGAACATGTGAAGAGCGGCAGTATAGTCAATTGAAGCTATTGTTTCGGTGCGCGGTACGATCATTACCTGAAGCTTGGTGTGACTTGATAATTGCATTGTCGTTTAAAACGAAAATTTGGCGATGAATGTTGAAGTGAAGCATAGCATCCGTTTACTTAGGGCTGGACTGGACATTTTCGAAGCACTGGATGCAAATCCCGATGGGATGGAAGCAATTCACTGGATTTCGGAGTAAAAAGCACTTTTCATTAAGTTCAAATAGGAAAAAGTTTGCATTGATGAATAACTCCAAGCGTTTAACATTTCATTATGCTGCTGTGAATACGCTCAAGATACGTGTGATTGCATCGGAGGTCCCGGATCGTGATCTAGCGTTGGTGCTGGGAAAATATGGGAAGTTAAGCGTGTCATCCAGGGAAAATCCCTGCGGAGCTGCACCACGAAATGCACACAGGTGTGCGAGGTGTATGAAGAAGAACATTTCAGCAACGTTTAATTTCGGAAATGATCATTTTCTAAGATGTAATCAAAAACAAGTGTTTATTATACTATATTGAGGGGAAACAAAAAAACAAAAATCAGAACGAACAAAAGCAAGAACAAAACGGAGAATAGAGCAATTGATGGAGATTCATCGAAAAAAACAGATTGGCATCAATCAACAGAAACAAAAACAGATTGGCATCAAAACGGGTTAAAAACGCCAACCTTTAATAAAGACAAAAATTTTGCTTTTTTTATCTTGATATACTGAAACAGTCATCGAAACGGTTGACAAAAATGCAACTCCGAGTCAACTTACAACTCCTAGTCAACTTGCAACGCCAGAATGACCTTCAATGCAAAACATGGCCTAAAATCATAAAAATTTCCTCAAAACGCTGAAATTTTTTTTTAAAACGTCTTGAAAACCCTCACCATAATTTGGAAAATGCCGAATTATCCTTTAAAGCCTAACTGAGGATACACTGGAGACACACATGTGAGAACATTTAAAATACTCCAGAAACTGCTAGGTTGCCGAAAATACTCGCTAAAGATCATTCCAATGGTCTGGGAACTTTGAAAAAAGAGGATGGCTCTTTTACTACTTCTACAAATGAAACGTTAGAGTTGATGATGAGAACGCATTTTCCATGTTCTAATATTAATTCAAACGAAGACCAAAACGCAACGACGACAGCAATTGGTATCGATGAAACCAGGACGAATATTCATGAAATATTGAATGAAACGACTGAGTTAGACAGAACAAGAGCTGCTGCTTGCACTTTGGCCAACACAATCTTTACTGAAAGAAAAGTTGAATGGGCGATTGACTCCTTTGACCCTTTCAAGTCAGCAGGTAGGGATGGAATTTTTCCTGTACTACTACAGAAGGGAAAAGCGGTTTTAATGTCTATTCCAACAAAGATATTTCGAGCAAGCTTAATATTAAGCTATATGCCGGCAGTGTGGCGTCAAGTGTGGCTAATAAAAAGGATATAACTTGACCAAAATCCTTCAGGCCAATAAGCTAATCGTCTATTTTGCTAAAAATAATGGAAAAAACAATAGATGAACACATAAAGTCGTCAATTCTAGTTACAAATTCTCTGAGCAAATATCAGTTTGCATACCAGGAAAATAAGTAACCAGTAACAGCACTCCATACGGTTGTTACAAAACTAGAAACATCTTTTGAAGCCAAAGAAATTTCACTTGCTGTATTGACATTTAAGGTGCATTCGATAATTCATCTCACGATTCAATGACTACAGCTATGGTGAAACGTGGTTTCGATCAAAGCATTGTAAATTGGATCAATGAAATGTTATCAAAAAGAGAAATATCAGCAAACCTTGGAAGCTCACTCACCAGTGTAATAGCAACCAAAGGATGCCCGCAAGGAGGCGTGTTATCACCTCTATTATGGTCTTTAATAGTTGATGATCTTCTCAAAAATTTAATAGCCCAAGGCTTCGAAATAATTGGCTTCGCAGATGATATAGTCATAATTGTACGTGGCAAATATGATTGTATTATCGCTAACAGAATGCAAATTGCTTTAAATTTTGTCTCATCGTGGTGTGATAGGGAAGGATTGCACATAAGTTCTTCTAAAACTACTATTGTGCCATTTACGCGAAGGAAGAAATTTTCATTAGACAACATAAGATTGAAAGGCACACTTTTGGAACTTTCTAATGCTGTCAAATATCTTGGAGTAATGCTTGATAGTAAAAATAATTGGAATATGCATCTAGAGCAGGCAATAAACAAAACTACTATAATGCTCTATGGATATGCAAAAGAACATTCGGTAAACAGTGGGGACTGAAACCAAAAATGATCCATTGGATTTACTCGGCAATTGTGAAACCCAGAGTTACTTATGGTACATTGGTCTGGTGGTCCAAAAATAAAAGAAAGTGTTGCTCAGAGAGACTCAAAAAACCCCAATGGTTAGTAACTCTCTCAATAACACGTGCAATGAGAAGTACACCATCGAAGGCATTGGATGCTTTGCTTTATATGCTACCATTGCATCAATTTGTACAATTAGAAGCCGAAAAGTGTGCTCTAAGGATTAGAAGGTCAGTGAAACTCTTTGAAGGACATCTTAGGATCCTGAAAATTGTTAGTATCAACTCTCTAGCAAGGAACAACGAAGACTGGATGGAGAAAAGAGACAATTTCAATCGACTTTTTCAAGTAGTTGACCCTGGGCGTAATTCATGGCAATTTGGTGGCCCGGCTCTTCGTCCAGGATCGATTGTTTTTTATACAGATGGTTCAAGATTAAACAATCAAGTGGGAGCAGGAGTAGCTGGCCCATGGATAGAAATATCGGTTCCTATGGGCAGACTCTAAATGCTTTAAAGTCTATTGCAGTCGAAGCGATTCATTAATTCAAACATTTCTGTGACCCACAAAATCCTGGAACTTACTAAGAAAGACCTTAGTATATATGCAGGTCTTATAACAGGTCATTGTCCGAGTCATCATCACTTGAAGCTGATTGGAAAACTTCAAGATGATGTATGTCGCTTCTGTGGCATAGAAAAAGAAGACTCGGAACATTTGCTATGCCACTGTCCGGCAATTTTCAATAAAAGGCGTAAGTTCTTCGACAAGGGGCTGATAGAACCCTTTGACATTTGGAGAACAATTCTCAGTACGGCAGTGCACTTTATTCGATGCATAATGCCGTGCTGGGATAATGCTATTAGTCCAACGATGGCGATCATTCCTAATAATAGTGATACGGCATCTTGATATAGCTAAAGAAAAAAAAAATTGAGAATATATCACAATAGATCAGAAAAATGGGCTATCACGCTCTCACATATCGCACCAATACAACCGGACGTGAAAATCTCTATAGAAGCGAGGACGCTACTTAGATTGGCGATAATACGTTAATTCCTCTGTCAGTCTAAGGGCACTGAAATTTACATGATTTTTTTTCTTGTGTGTAAGATAAAGCCAGATGTTTCGACGGACATGCTTCCATTAAATGCATTGCTTGTAGGCAAATAAAAACCAAGTGTAACCTTTTAAAATACGTAACATTATCAGCACAGCAAAAAAATAATTTTGATATCACATCTAAGTGGATGCAATTCAATCGTGTCAAAAGGACCTGGTGCCAAAATTATCATAATACAGTGCATGAACTGACATTACGCTGCTTTACTGCATTTGTTTATTTTTGTGGCCATGAAAATTACATGAAATTTTCGACATGATTGAAGTGCATCCTCTTGGATGTAATATTAAAATTTATTTTTTGCTGTGGGGAAAGATAAGGTTTGATTTAGCACAAATTGAGCAACATTTGACGACGCACTTTATGTCTATTCAAAGTTCAAATGTGATCGCATTTTTGAAGTACCTTTGTTGTGTTGGAGTTCTGCGCAATTTTTCGGCTTACAAATATTCTCGCCCCCACAAAATAGCAGATTGAGACCTTCAAATGCAGCCAACTCAGAAGATTTCATCTTCACCCAACCCGCTTCGGGTAGATTGGAATGATGACGTAAACAGAGCTCTGCGACATAAACTAGAGATACATAAACAAGGTAATCGCGTGATTGTTGTGCGTTCTAGTGGCATTAGGTTTTGTTCTGTTTTGTTTTTCATGCTGATGATCTGATGCTACATGTAGAATTGGGAAATTGAGCAAAACAAAAAACTGCTGGTAAACAACTCAAATGTAATTTCATAATTTATTACCATCTACGCTTGAAGGGTCTCGTAAACAAGGTAACACGTTAGATTCCATCAAGCGGGTATGATTTTTTACAATGTTGACTAACTTTGATATGCGTTCTTGAAAAGTTCAAAGTTGGACGAGTTAGTCTACACCTTACACTTGCTTGTTCTCGTTTATTAGCAAACGATCCGTTTCTAGGTTATAGTGTCATCCATTTGGTCGTAGCAGCAGCAGCAGCAGCAGCAGCAGCAAAAGTAGAGACACGCATTTTTCCGAGTCACTTTTGAAGTCTGGCGTCAACCACCGTCCCTTCAACTTGCTTTCGTCACTGATTTTCCGCCCACTAAACGAGCGCACGCACTAAACACACAAACTCCTTCTCCCACAGCACCCAACTAGCCGGCATGCTTAACGGTTTTCCAAGCGATATAGATAACCATCGTCGCTCCGTTGGTTTTAAAAATAGTGATCTTCTATTTTCGTTCTCGCACGTAGATCTCCAAGCACCGATCATTCTTCTCTTCCGCCAAACACCGCACGCTTCAGCCATGCCAAAAATTTCGCCCTCATGTCAGTCAAATTAGCCTTTGTGCAAAATTAAACTTTAACGGGGTATCACCTTTCACAACGTGGAAAACAGCCGACGAAAACGCAAAATGCTGCACACTGAACTACAGCGCTTGCCGACGATCCTGGACCCGCACACTCCGATCGGGGTCCAAATCCTTAGCAGACACTTGTTTGGCACAGCTTCCTGTGGTAAACGACGCTCGCTCTCCAGCTACCAGCTATTCGCAGCAACTCCACGCGCGATTTTTCAAACGTTAAAAAAAAATATATCGGACCAAAGAAAAGCAAAAACTAAAAAACCGACGGCGGCAGTTCGGGATCTGCTCGCGGCAAAAGTTCAAAACCTAATGTTGCATGGAAATGTACGAGCGGCGGCTATAACTAAACAGCAGCAGCAGCAGTAGCAGCCACAGGCAGGGATGTAGGTACCTACAGTCTACACTCGCCACCGACCGACCGGAGTACTGCGGTTGTATGGTGTACAGAGATGTACCGTTGTTTGCGGACTGAGTTTTAGCCGGTGTTCTTGTTGCTATTTTCCTTGATACCCCGTTTTTGGTATTGTGCAATTAGATAAAATTATATGTACGTCGCTGATGAGTTGAATTCCGACGCGATTAGTAGCAATGTAAGAGAACGGTGATTATAGTTAACAATAACAAACCAAAATTGTGAAGGTCGGAAGTCGGAAGTCATGACTTCCGAGCATTAGTTTGGTGCTGGCGCCACAATAACAAAACTACCATTTGCGGTCAGTAGTCTGACTACTAAAAGGAATTCCGATTAAAACTCCATCCGCAAACAACGGTTCCCCTCTGTACTGGTGTTTCTGCGTTATTTCGGGCAGTCAGCAGTCGATTGATGCTGCCTCACAGCTGACTACGAGGAGAAGAGTTGTAGGTGCTTCGTACAAACGCCACGACCAACGACGACGACGTCTTCAATGAATCGCCTCATCATCAACGTAGTCGCCTTGCTGGAATTTCTCCCTACCAGCTACCTTCTACAGTAGCTCATGGAGAGTCTCGGAGAGTCGCCCGAGTGACTGCTGTGGGGGGTGTTGGAATTGGTGGATGATCACAATCATTAATGTCACCACCACCCGTCACCATCGCCATTACGATAATCATCATCATCATCATCATCATTAACGATGACTGGCTGTTCTTGTGGAACTGTGATGGTACATTCGAACTTTCAATATCTGATGTAGGTGCGGGAGGTAAGTGGAGACGAGTCAAGTGGTTGAAGAGTTTGTTATGGATCGGTTTTTTTTTCTCTACGAATGTCGCAGTGATAACATTCGATAGGGATAATTTGGATAGCATGTTTCTCGTTTGAAAATTATAACACCAGCTACATCAGTACGTATACATATTGAACGAAATATTCCGGCGGTACTAAATCGATAATTGGTATTGGACATTATCTTATCTTCCCAAGGGCCTTGTCTACCCAAAATTGAAAAAAAACCCTATAAATCTTATGCACCGTTGAATTTGATTTACAGCTCCTTCATGTGTCGTGTGCTATCGTAAATAAAACACATTTGCCAGAGGCATCGCGCCAGTACAATGCTAGCTTGTCAGCAGCTTTCGGAACGTGTTGTTTGATTACAAATTGGATCCAAGCAAGAGCAGAATTCTGTTATGATTTGGCCGGGAAACCACAAAACCAGTAAGCCCATCATCTTGATAAGTGAGAAATATGTCAATCTTTCGATGTCCAAACTGTACCTGAATGAGTAATCAATACCATTTATGAATGAACGATACGCACTGTTTTCGTACACTGCTCAGTAATTATCAACTACGGTCAAGCTCTCGCAATACTATTGTAAATGAGTAAACGACCTTTCTCCGATTTTGATGCATCTTTTCTCGTGTTTGTGATAGTGGACAACGTGTCTAGAGCTGAGAATCATAAGGGCCTAAGTGATATGACCAATCCTATTAATCGATTTTCTTTTTTGATAGTAGTTCGTCTGGATAAACATTTCTCGTTGCCTTTGGCTAGTAACATTCACTTAAAGAACTGTATTGGAGAAATTTCGGACTGTTTTACTGTAGGTTCACTTAACTATTTTTAGTGATTTTAAAGTGGACTCTGCACGATTGCTATTATTGACAATAGTCGTATTGACAATATTTCTGTATTCACATCATCAATATTATTGGCAATAATTCCCCTTCGCGTCAATATATTGATACGTAGTGGCACCGGTGGTGTAGTGGTAAGCGTGATTATCTCTCACCCCAGCAGGCCTGGGTTCAATTCCAGTCAGCGCCACCGGGATGTTCTGAAGCATAACATATCTGATCAGGCCTTCCTTCGGAAGGGAAGTAAAGCCGTTGGTCCCGCGGTTCATGAGTTGCTGGGTCGTTTAAACAGCTGATTATCACGCTAAACCATTGTTTACATTTCGACCATGTCGACATTTCGAGTTTCGTGTATCGCAAGTGCCGGCGCCGGTGGTGTAGTGGTAAGCGTGACTGCTTTCTTACCCCAATGGGTCTGGGTTCAATCCCAGCCGAGGTCGGTGGGATTTTTCTAAGGCATAAAAATCTCTGGTCACGTCTTCCTTCGGAAGGGAAGTAAAGCCGTTGGTCCCGGCCCATGTGTGTTGAATGGGTGTGATATCCTACGCAGGTGTGGAAAAGTTGCCTTGCTGCACATTCGATTGCCGTCAATGGATGGCAATCGATATCCGTCGGTGATTGGCACTAGATTGCGGAACAGAGATCGACGTTAAATAAGGGAAAGAAGAAGAAGAAGAAGAATAAGAAGAAGAAGAAGTGTATCGCAAGTGTCGGTTCTTTACATTTCCGTGACAATGCGAAGCATTTCTTCGGAAAAGCGCAAACAGATCGTGCACAAATTGTGTACTATACCCAACATTTCTCTGAGTCAATTAGCGAAATTGGAAGGTGTAAGAATCGGAGCCGTTCGAAACGCGAGTCGGAAGTATGGTGATAAAGCAACTTTCCAGGACAAAAATCTTTACGTAAACCGAACCCTGTTGATCGAAATCTGGACCGGAAAATCGTGCACGCTTTCACTCGCAAGAAAAGTGATTCGATTCGAGACGTGGCTAAAAAAGTGGGATCTTCGAAGAGTAATGTCCAGCGGGCCAAGGCAAGAATGGGTCTAAAGACGTATAAGAAGCGGAAGAAGCCAAAGCGGAGTTAAAAACAAGCCGCATCCGTCAAACCGAGGGCTCGGAAGTTATACGACCAATTGCTGTGCGGGAAAATCGGTGTCCGTGATTACATACATACATTTATTTGTACAACATCACATTTAAGACATAATCAACAATAGTACGCCACAATACTCGGTTTGCGGCTGCCGCTCTCCATCCTCGGTCATGCCCAATGCTCGCTAGATCACGCTCTACCTGGTCCACCCATCGTGCTCTCTGCGCTCCACGCCTTCTTGTGCCAACCGGATCAGTAGCGAACACCAACTTTGCAGGGTTGTTGTCCGACATTCTTGCAACATGCCCTGCCCACCGCATCCTTCCGGCTTTGGCCACCTTCTGGATGATGGGTTCGCCGTAGAGTGCACCGAGCTCGTGGTTCATTCTTCGCCGCCACTCACCGTTCTCCTGCACACCGCCGAAGATCGTCCTTAGCACACGTCGCTCGAAAACTCCGAGTGCTTGCAGGTCCTCCTCGAGCATAGTCCATGTCTCGTGTCCATAGAGGACCACCGGTCTTATTAGCGTTCTGTACATAATACATTTGGTGTGGGGTGAATCTTTTCTGACCATAGTTTCTTCTGGAGCCCGTAGTAGGCACGACTTTCACTGATGATGCGCCTTCATATTTCACGACTCACATTGTTGTCAGCCGTCAGTAAGGATCCAAGGTAAACGAATTCCTCCACTACCTCGAAAGTATCCCCGTCTATCGTGACATTACTTCCTAGACGAATCCTGTCATGTTCGGTTCCGCCTACTAGCATGTACTTTGTTTTTGACGCACTCACCACCAGTCCGACCTTTGCTGCTTCGTGTTTCAGGCGGGTGTATAGTTCTGCCACCGTTCCAAATGTTCTTGCGATAATGTCCATGTCGTCCGCAAAGCACACAAATTGACCGGATTTCGTGAAAATCGTACCCCGGCTGTTGAGCCCGGCTCGTCGCATTACACCTTCTAGAGCGATGTTGAAGAGTAGGCATGAGAGTTCGTTACCTTGTCGCAGTCCCCGGCGAGATTCGAATGAACAGGATAGTTCACCCGAAACCCTTACGCAGTATTGCACACCGTCCATCGTTGCTTTGATCAGTCTGATCAGTTTCCCAGGAAAGCCGTTCTCGTCCATGATTTTCCATAGCTCTGTGCGGTCGATACTGTCGTATGCCGCCTTAAAGTCGATGAACAAATTATGCGTTGGGACCTGGTATTCACGGCTTTTCTGGAGGATTAGCCGTACGGTGAAGATCTGGTCCGTTGTCGATCGGCTGTCGATGAAGCTGGCTTGATAACTTCGCACGAACTCGGTCATTTTAGGTGATAGACGACGGAAGATGATCTGGGATAGCACTTTGTAGGCGGCATTCAAAATAGTGATCGCTCTGAAGTTCTCACATTCCAAATGGTCGCCTTTCTTGTGAATGGGGCAGATTACCCCCTCGTTGCACTCCTCCGGTAGCTGTTCTGTTTCCCAGATCCTGACTATCATCCGGTGCAGGCAGGTGGCCAACTTTTCTGGGCCCATCTTGATGAGTTCGGCAGCGATACCATCCTTACCAGCTGCTTTGTTGTTTTTGAGCTGCTGAATGGCATCCTTAACTTCCCTCAGCGTGGGAGTTGGGTCAGTCCGTCTTCTGCTGCACTTACGTAGTCGTTTCCTCCATTGCGCTGGTCTCCCGTGCCTACGTTCTCTTCGCCATTCAGGTGCGCCTCGAAGTGCTGCTTCCACCTTTCAATCACCTCATGTCCGTCCGTCAAGAGGCTCCCGTCCTTATCCTTGCACATTTCGGCTCGCGGCACGAAGCCGTTGCGGGATGCGTTGAGCTTCTGGTAGAACTTACGTGTTTCTTGGGAACGGCACAGCAGTTCCATTTCCTCGCACTCCGCTTCTTCCAGGCGGCGTTTTTCTCTCCCGAAAGATGCGGGTCTGCTGTTTCCGTTTCTGTTTATACCGTTCCACGTTCTGTCGGGTCCCATGCTGCAGCATTACCGCCCGCGCTGCGTTCTTCTCCTCCAAAATCACTATGCACTTCTCGCCGAACCATACATTCCGTCGACTTCTTTCCACGTACCCGATGGTGCTCTCGGCTGCGTCGGTGATGGCTGCTTTTACTGTACTCCAGCAGTCCTCTAGAGGGGGCACATCGAGCTCGCCCTCCTCTGGCAACGCTGCCTCGAGATTCTGCGCGTATGCTAAGGTGACATCAGGTTGCTTCAGTCGCTCTAGGTTGTACCGTGGCGGGCGTCGGTACCGTACATTGTTGATGACGGAGAATTTTGGGCGCAGTTTGACCATCACCAGGTAGTGGTCAGAGTCGATGTTAGCGCCACGATAGGTCCTGACGTCGATAATGTCGGAGAAGTGCCGTCCATCAATCAGAACGTGGTCGATTTGCGATTCCGTCTGCTATGGTAATCTCCAGGTGTAACGATAGGGGAGGCTGTGTTGGAAGAAGGTGCTACGTATGGCCATTAGACTGATGCAAAATTTGAAATTTTCGCTCCACAGTGCTTAAACGATTCGAAATTGGGTCCTGCTTAGCCTCCCAAAATATTAACTACTTTAGTAAGAAACTGACTTGGCACAAACCATTCAAGTTTATATGGGAATTACTATGGGAAAATTTATGTTTTTGTTCATATCTATCTAACAATTCAACACATCACCATGTTTTTAAAAATGATAGCAGTGGTTGTAGCAAATTTTCTCAGCTACAACTTTGTTGAAAACTACTTTTTAATCAAATGTATGGAACAAAAGTTATTAATGATTCAAGTCACTGATGTCTTATGATTATGCTCATTCAACTGTTCAGCAGGCAACATTGGTGTTTCTTGTGCGAAGAATAGAGCACAAATATCATGGCTACTATGTCACACTGCAGAATACAGTGTTGCCCACAGAACAGCTGCTTGATCATGCCATAAGATTATCAATCTCTTAAACAATTAATAACAATTTAATTTGACATTTGGCTGAAAAACAGTATTCCACAAGTTGTAGCTTAGAAAATTTCCTGTAAGAATAATTATAGAAATTTTCAAAAAAGCAATATGGAATATGGGTAGAAGACAATGAACAAAAAGTTTGGTTTTCCCATAGTAATTTCCATACAAACTTCGAATAGTTTGTGCCAAGTCAGTTTCTTACCAAATGAGTTTAAATTTTGGGAGGCTAATCAGGACCTGATTTGAAACCGTTTGAGCATTGTGGAGCGAAAATTTCAAATTTTGCATCAGTCTAATGGCCATGTTCTTGGAGGCGGCGAAATCAATGAGTTGTAAGCCGTTCTCGTTCATTAGCTGGTGGGCGCTGAACTTTCCAATCGTCGGTCTGAATTCCTCCTCCTGGCCTACCTGAGCATTTAGGTCTCCTATGATGATCTTGACGTTTTGGCTTGGGCAGCGATTGTACTCGCTGTCGAGCTGCGCGTAAAATGCGTCCTTGTCATCATCAGTGCTTCCGGTGTCCGTGATTATGTACCATGAATCATACGTTAAATTTGATTACAAAACTCTTCCTGGTGATGAGTACTACACCGTTTGTGATGGCCGAACTGTTGACGACGCGGATAAGCCGATTTGTACCGAAACATTGGGTAAAAAGGTTATGGTTTGGCAAGCCATTTGTTAGTGTGGTATGCTTTCCAAACCGTTTGTGACGGATACAATGACAACCGATATTTACGCGCGTGAGTGTTTAAACAAGCGTCTGCTACCAAGGGCGTAGTCAGGTAGGGAGACGCGAAAAAAAAATACTATGGAATATTTGGCCGAATGCCATTTCATCGAACGTTATTTCCCCGAAAGCCTTTGTGTTGCTGAGTATAGGGGGTAGTCGCCTATGTCTATTACCCAAGATCCGGAAACACGATGTCTCAGTACTGTTTTGGCCGGATTTGACGTCGGTTCATTACTCCAAGGACACAGCCTGGTATAAAGCCAACAAGGTCCAATTCAAACCCAATGAAATGAATCCGCCAAACTGTTCCCAGGCCAGGTCAATCGAAACTTTTTGGGTCCTGACCAAAGCATATTTGCGGAAACATGTAAAGGCAGCGGATTCCGTTACAAAGTTTACGAAATACAGGGAAAAAGTATCCAAAATTGTTGGAAAGGCATCTATGTATGCTGAAGCTAATTAGTAGCGTGAGATCAAAAATCCGCTTGGAGAGAATCCCGAGCAGGAACGAATATCTCCATATCTTAAATTGGTATGGATGAGCCTGACATAAGAGGTAAAATACCAAACAATAATACCAAGTTTTCTGGTATTATTCTTTAGTATTTTACCTATTATGTCATGCTGGTCAATACCAAATTTTGGTATCAGATCAGAATTAGGTATTTAACGGCGCCGGTGGTGTAGTGGTAAGCGTGATTACCTCTCACCCCAGCAGGCCTGGGTTCAATCCCAGTCGGCGCCGCCGGGATGTTCTGAGGCATAACATCTCTGATCACGCCTTCCTTCGGATGGGAAGTAAAGCCGTTGGTCCCCGGTTCACGAGTTGATGGGTCGATAGGTAGGGTCCAGGTGTGGGAGCTGCCTTCTTGGCACGTCGGTAGCATTGGTGCTCAGCACGGAAAACAAGATCGACGGAAAAAACAAACCAAAGGAAAAAAAAAAGAATTAGGTATTCATTAGTTATTTTCTCCTGCTCGGGATACTATAGAGAACATGAATACAACATAAAAATCGCATTTGCTGTAAACAGAGTTATGTACGTTATCGTTTTTTTTTTTTAATCGTGCTTAGACATTCTGGGACACCCTATATTACAATCCATGAAAAGTGATGCAATTTAACTGTGGACACCCAAGTGTGATCACTTCTTAGTGATCACCACTACACAGAATTAACCAAATGAGCACGGTTACAAAGAACGCTATTGAATATTTTCAGAATCGGTCAACTTGTTCCGGAGATAAGGTCCGAACATGTTCCGATGAGTACCGATCTCGACCTGAAACATGCGAAAATCATCACGAGATTGCAAAATAAGATCAATGGTGATCATATTGAGTGCTAAGTTTTACGTTGGCCATGCCCGGACTAGATGGATAGATGTACAGGTCAAGTACTCACGGTCCGCTAGTGCTGGTGAGTTATTTGCCGTTAATGCTCATGAAAAGTTCACTATTTTGCCATAAACAGTGTCAAAACAAACAAAAAATACGGCGTATTTAGACAGATTCGGCCGGAACGGAAAGTATGCTGGTCAAAAATGCCTTGCCAAATTTATTTCCTACACAAGTGATTCATATTTGATGTGAATTTCACGACTAAACATGGCGAGGGTTGTTTATAGGAAAATCTGCCATAAAGGATCGTCATAGTTAATTTTAGTAAACAAACTAACACTTCTTACCCCGTTACGGGGGTAGATCACCTTTTCGTGGTACGTTACGGGATGTAAGATCTACCACCGATTCCTAGTCTTGACTATTTGAAACTAGGGGAACAGGATTTTTCAGTAATCAAAGGAACACATCTTAGTCCTTGTTACTTTTTATGCCTTGTTGATAGTGATAAGTCCTCGGGTTGCCTGAACCGAGGATGATCTTGAAACAAGGAAAAAATGAGTTAGTTAGTATTCATCTATGTGATTCCTTATATTCTATTCGTTGTTCCCTAGTTTAAAGTGGTTAAGACTAGGGTTCTGATGTATGGTCATTATCGGTGTCCTTGCTTATTTTTGTTGCTAAGGAAACCAATTTTAACTGACAAAGGGGCGCACCTTTGGAGGGTGTTCCAACACTCTGAAGGGTATAAAGAGCGGGACCTTTCAATTAGAATCGATTCCTTGCGATGAAGGCAAGAATGACAACTGTATCAAAACCGAATACTTCATCATTTCTCAATAGTGATGGAGTAATACGACATGCACTAAACTAAGGACACGGGATATACTACAATAGATCAAATTACTGGTCGCAGTAGTGTTATGTCCCGAACAGAGGAAAAAAACACTTCTTCCTTGTGTGGCACCTTTCTTAGGTGCCTGGATGCCCGGATATCCCGGATAAAAATAACCACAAAATTATAATAGCATATCAATAAAATACATTAGATTCTATTGATGACAATTAACCCTATTATAATTGTATTGTATTCGTCAAATGATCAAATAGTCACCACAATAGGTTTGCAATTAATTCTATGTTATCAAAATTTTGCACAATAAAAAAAACAATAACATTTATTGTAATGAGATCATTTTTTTTTTTCGATTTAAAACTGATTTTTTTTTATGGTTACGGTAACTAACAACCTCCCTTTTCTATAGTAAAAGCAAATATTATAAATTCGTTCGTTCGTGGATTTTCCTATAACTCGAGGGGTGAATCGATTAGCTTGGGACCGAAGATAGTACCAGAGCTGAGCCAAAAAGTTGAGCACATTTCTTCGGGACCTTCTGGTCTTAGAGTTACCTCTATGGTATTACTTATGCGTCTTTTCAGAAATATATGGGAATTCTGGAAGTGAACCATATTGTTAATTTATAATATTTGGTAAAAGCCACATATACAATATATTCGATTGTACATAGCAATAAGTTCAAATGTATTTTAATTGTTTTTGACTATAAGATTCATGGTTGCTACAATACATTTTATTGCATTCGAACAATAGATTCTATTGTTTTTGTATGGTAAATTTTTATTCAGTATGTTCCATAAATTGAAAAACGATGCCCTATACGCTTTTGATTCACTGATCATCATCCATGAAGATTTGTTCAAAAGATTATTATTCCTCATGTTTATCGATGCTACAAACACTAAGAGCATCATCATTTGACAACAGTGTCACCCTGCAATTTTGGTATCAAACATTGGAATTAAGGAATTATAATTCTATGCATCTGAAATTATTGTTCCTTGATGATAACTGCGTAGTCATTATGAATCCACATGTTCGTATTGTTCTTGTGACAAAGAAATGTAATCTTACTGTCCTGGCATGGCTTTACTACGGTTGTCACCGTCGCCAACACAATGCACTCAATCGAACTTTTATCTCTAGATTCAAACCAACTCCAAATTTGGGTTGTCGAGAGCAGCCAGTGCTTCTTTTTGGCAGCAAATTTATTTGATCGTCTCGAAAATATAAAGTCCTTCAGCGATGCCCTTAAGGAAATTCAGACTAAAGACTATAATCGTGGACTTGTTCTAGAAATTCTGAGGACATTCCTTAGTAGTTCCATGGATTTTTCATGTAAACATGAGTCAAATATCAAATATGACAAATTAAGAGACCTTCCAGGGTTAGTGTACACATATCGTAAATTTCTGTTATACGTTAATATACGTCTAATATACGTTAAAAAATATAAAATTTACTTTGAGAATTCATTGAGGGTGTGACTATAAGTCTACATAAATATTTGCAGATAGATTCATAGTTTTTCCATGAAATTGGTAAGCTACTGAAGACGAAATCTTGACCACAAGTTTTCAAGAACCAAATCTTAAGATAGGACCAAATTTTAACTCAACTAAGTGCACCCGCTGATCATTAGTCATTCTATTGATCGGTTGACATTTTAATAATTTTCCATTGCATTTTTTTTTTCTCTACACATTCACGATTGCATTTCATTCCACAGTGGCTGCATAGACCTCTATTTGTGTACCCACCGTGTTTCTGGCTTGTCTACAGATTCCACGGCCTCTGACTTTGGTCATCAGAAAGGCAAAATGCCAACAGCAGCAGCAGCAGAACCACGCTGTGGAGATGTGTGTTTGTGTTTATTCATGGCAGCCATTCTCATACTTTCAACACTGATTCATCTAGGTGCCTAGATGAATCGGGGGTCTCCACCGGTTTCGTGTTCCCAATCGGTTTTGGAGGAGTGGAAATTGCAAACAAGCAATTGTAAAATGCAAAACGACCGATAGCATCATTTTGCATAAATAATGTTCTCTCTCTGCGTAGTCTGCCCGTCTGTCTGTCTGTCTGTATCTGTGATCGGTGCACCACACAGTTGGAGTATTCTAATAATAGAGAAGTCGAGGAACCTGTCACCGGCTCTCGGTTGGGGGGTTGACGGTCGGCGGGAGATGCTTGCAGGTCGAGTTTTAATAATCTGGGCGAAGATCGGTGATGAACCTTTTTTTTTACGACGCAACTGCCGCAGCCGCACCATCAGCCCGGAGAATATATGGAATCTGAGCCGTTCGGTTGATGGTCGTTCAGAGAATTGTGAATTGTTTTTATTTGGCATACAATCGAGATCGAGGGAAATCCCGCAGTGTGTTTGTCAGCGGTTACAGGTTGTAAAACGGGGCGGCGGTGATATTTTTTTATTCGTCGTGAACTTCCTCCGAACCGGGTTCCGGTTCATAATGAATTCAATTAGCGAAGTTAATTAATGCAAGATGCAACTCTGTAAGTGAGACTGTTTTTTCGCCCGTGTTTAGTGACTACCTTGAGTGCGGTTGCATAGGAAGGAAAACAAAAAGTCCGATTGTATTTTTCACTCTGATGAATGTTTCCTCCATGCGGAATGGGCAGGTTCCATCGGTAATGTAGTTAGAATAACGCGAACACACTGTTATTTTGTAACTGCATGACTGTTTTATTTTTCATTTATTCATTCATCAATCCCATCTTCATTCGTGAGGTCGCACCCACCCTCTTAACCTTTAAGTGGAGGTAAGTATCCGACGGCGACGGCATTCTTGCCGTGATCTCGCAATCGAGACACGTTTCGTTTGCTCAGGAAGGTAACATCTGGTAAAGAGCATCTTTGGTTAAGTGTGAACGGAATCATTCGGTTACTACCCGCCGCATTGAGAGTAGCCTTGCTGCGATAGACGCAGAGGTGACAATCGACATCGTGAAAGCTCATATCTTCGAGGTGCCACTTATTTAAACGGCTGTCACGATTCAGTAAGGCAAACCGTTTTATTGGCAGCACGCGCGATGACTGTTATACGATGAACTCTATCGTGACAAAGGAAAGAAAAAGAAAAATTTTACCAAAACAGTGCGAATCATTTGGGAAATCCTTTCCAGTCGATTGTTTTAGGGTCATAGATAATGCAAACAATGGCAATGGCCAACAAGAAGAAGAGGTAAGCAGAGATCAATCAACACAGAGATCAATTGAGAAGTACAAGTAGATTAGAAATTTGCAAGTCAACAGTCCACATATCAGCAAGTACCATTCAAGCGGGAGACAGCACTTGACTTTTTTTTTCAACTGCAACTGCAAATCATCTCTTTTGATCGCAGAGATAAATATTATTTGTAAATGTTGTTGTTCGTAACTTTATGACAAGCAACTGATTGCTAGATGTGTAAGATCATAATCCCTTTACTGCTTTTTCGATTTCAGATACCGTAAAACGGGGTATCTTTTTTTTTTCCTTCGGTTTGTTTTTTCCGTCGATCTTGTTTTCCGTGCTGAGCACCAATGCTACCGACGTGCCAGGAAGGCAGCTCCCACACCTGGACCGATCGACCCATCAACTCATGAACCGGGGACCAACGGCTTTACTTCCCATCCGAAGGAAGGCGTGATCAGAGATTTTATGCCTCAGAACATCCCGGCGGCGCCGACTGGGATTGAACCCAGGCCTGTTGGGGTGAGAGGTAATCACGCTTACCACTACACCACCGGCGCCGTTACTGGGGTATCTTTGATAATGCGGGCAACTTTGATAGTAGAATATAGAACGATTAAATTTACTCTCTGCACTAGTTCCGAATTGGAAATATTGGTTCCATGTAATTTTTTTTTTTTTTAATTATTATTATAGTTACTTTAACACTCTTGGGTCATTCGTGACTTGTCCGGGGGTGAGATTTGAACTCGTGACTTTGGCGTGAGAGGTATGGATGTTAACCAGTACGCCGGGGTCGCCCCCAGGGTTCCATGTAGTTATTACCTTTGATATCGTATAGAGTTTCTATATAGTATGTTTTACATATTATTTAAAACAAAAACCCTAAAACACAATTTTCTTGATTTCTGTCTGATTGAAAAGGCCATATAGCCATCATAAATTCCATGTTGTCTTCTTATTGTTTATCATCTTTCTGGTTATATACTCCTTGAACTAAATTGTTTGAGATTCACGCATGTTTTTCTACATTCATCGAGTATTATCAAAGTAACCCCAAAACAAACAAAAAACTGATGTTCGGACACAAGACAAAAAAAAAATGCAAATGCGATAATTTCCGTTACACATATTACTTACGAATGAATTCTCTGATCCTCAGTACTTGTTGTTAGAAACATTAATTGTTATAAAAAAAACATTTGGAATATACTTTAAAAAACTATCAAAGTTACCCCGTTTTACGGTACAACAAATTATACCAAAATTGATCAATTTGGTTGTTATTTGAAATTGCGGGAGAATTTTAAAGTTAGTATGGGAAACGGTAAGAAAATATTCACACATTGCTCAAATTTTTACCATATCTATAGCCAAGATTGAGAAAATTATGCAGAACAACTTTATCCAAGACGGCAAATGTATTCCAATGCTGTGTAAAAAGTTAATATCATTTACATACATCAAGCGACCAATTCAAGATCAAGAGTTCTTAATTATTTATTTTTCCCGGAATTCGTTCTATGGGTCAACTTAATCTAATCTCAATTTTCTTTAGGCAACAGATGCGTAGGAATATTTCTGATCGATTGGTGATAAAATTATTGAAATTGATCCAGGAGCAGCTGAGTTATTAACGTTCATAATCTTTCATAATTTCGTTACATGTTCCATTTTTGGTTTTCACAAAGTGTACCCGCATATAGAAATCACAGACGTTATCCTACGTCAAAAGTATCTCTGATATGTGTTTTCCATAAAAAAAAGTTTAATCGCGTTTATCTCCTTAATTGAGGCCTAAAGCGCAATTTGAGGGATTGGGAATTTGAAACCTTTAACCGCGTTTATCTCTTTAATTAAGGCCTAAATCGTGATGTAAGTGGTGTTAAGGGATTTGAAATTTTAAATTGCGTTTATCTCCATAATTAAGGTCTAAATTGCGATTTTTACATCGATTCGATGAAGGGTGTAAGTTTTTTACGCCTGAATTTTCGAAATCTTAGCCCATTTAATATGTATAAATATATTTTTAGGCGGTGAACTTGGAAGAGCGATTGATTTTAAGCTTATGAAATATGGAGGGTGCCTAATTACAGATCTTTCGGATTAGATACTTTCCAGTTATTTGTTTAAACTTAATTCAATATTTTCCATATAACGGCTCAAAATATGATTTGTGGAGCTCGGCTAGCTTGATGGATGCCACTTTTGCATACTGAATAGAAGAGCGTATGTTTAAGACGTATTGATCGGAAATCTCCAATCCTTCTCAAGAGAAGTTTTTGTCGTCGTTTGTGAGGTCGCCGCGGAAACCGAAATCTAGTAACAGCAAGTTGAACGGGAACTCGTGATTTGTTTGTGATACAGGGAGCTTGGTGGCCTAGTGGAAACCGATTTTGATTATTGAGCAGAAAATTATGGGTTCAATCTCAAACTCCTTCACATTATAGAGTTTCAATGTAAATCGGATTTTTTTTTAATATGAGACAAAGCGTATCAAAATTAGGTTCGAAGAACGAGTACGTAAAAGAAATAATGTTCGAATTTTAGGAAAGACGTGTTGATCGAAAATCTATAACAAATCCTTCTCAAGAGCAGGCTTCCAAATAGCCTTCTCGCGACAGTTGGTTTATACCTGAATTGGCTGTTACTTTGCGTGCTTTACCACCGTTTGCTACCGTACGTTCAGATCTGAATTCGAAGTGTATTGGCAACAGCGCACGCATGAACGAATGAAAGCTGTCTTAGAATATCTATACCCGCTTTGCTAAAATCATCGTGCTTGGAACGTAGTGAATTGAATGGGCTGTATTTATACATTTCTTTATGACCAGGTTTTCAATGTTTCTGTCGTCATGACAGCCTTGACAAACCGACGACATCCCTCAGCTTACCCAAGCGGCTGTCACGAAAAGGCTGTCACGAGACATTATACAGGGTGCGTGACGAATTGTTGCAGTAAATGGCATATTTGAGAAAAAATACACCAGTTAGTTATTCTAGCAATGAATTTTGTGCGATTTATTTTCTTTCGCAACATATGGAAGTTGTAAGTAAATTTATTCATAATTCCCTTTCGACGACTGTAGTTAGACGCTTCCGGAAACTGCAGTATGCACGTTTTTAAAATGTTTCGATCCATAGATGTCATCACTGCCTTGATTTTAACTTTTAGCGACTTAAGTGTGGTGTGAGGGGTTCTATTGGTATCCCGTTGGACGACGCCCTATACAATATAATCCAACGGATTGATATCGGGACTGCTTGTGGGCCAAATTTCTTCCTCCCAAATTTACGAAATATTTTCCGTACGCCATTTCTGTGCTTTATTAGCAGTATGAGCAGGTGCTCCGTCTTATCACTTTCCCAAGCCTTTTTTAATATTATACACTGTTCTTTCAGACACATTTACCGACCGAATTATTTCTTTCAATGCATACTCCGGCGCGCAACAAAGGGACAACGGCTGACAGATTGCTCTCTTGTTTCGACATCTTTACGTTTACTCAACATTGTTTGTTTAAATCTTACACCTAACAGTATAAGCTATCCAGTGCTGCCAAATATATCTAAATCATGATGCACAAGCATGAGAAATTACTATTTGAAATTTACTGCAAAAATTCGTCACGCACCCTGTATACAATTGATATACGGTAGTGGAGTATGGTAGAAACCCAGAAAAAATGATCCCGAACAGACATGTCCGCCCGATGTTGGATCAATGTAAGGTCAATGTATGATCGACGTCGGCCAAATTTCGGCTCGATGTCGGGTCAATTCTTTGCTTATGTCGGGTCAATGACGGGCCAACATCGGGTTGGGGTTTGGTAGAGTCAGGTTGGTTTCGGGTAGGCTTATATTTTTCGCCTAAATGTAGGAATGTCTGATCTGCTCAAGACCGCGCGTTTAAAAAAAAATATCGGATGAAAATTTTGCAATGGGCAGCACGAACGTGATAGCAACCGAACGAGCTTCGGCGTTACACTGGTAGTGTAGTAGCATTCTCACGACATACGAACAAAATTTCAAAGACAGCAGCAACGAATCGGCAGTTTGACGGACTGCTTGTTGTATGTACGAGGAACGTTACGAATGACCATTCGAGGCTGTCATAACCGAACGAACAAAATACATGAATAAGAACGAGCTGTCGTGTACTGTACAAGACGGCAACGATGCATGTCGTATGACAGCCTCACTGTGGGCTGTCGTTTATAGCTCAATCTCAAGGCTGTCGTAGGAAAAAGAAAGCGACAAACGTTGGAATACTGTCATGAGGCGGTACTTTTGGTATGCCTGCTCAAGAGTAGTTTTTATCGTAGCAACAGCAAGTCGAACAGGAACTTGGTCTTAATTGTTCTGCGAAATAAGGAGCTCGCTAGTCTTGTGGCAACCGATTTTGCTTACTGAGCACAAAATCGTGGGTTCAATCCCAAGCTCATTCACATTACAGAGTTATACCATAGAGGTAACTCTAAGACTAGAAGGTTCCGAAATAACGTGCTCAACTTTTTGGCTCAGCTCTGGTACTTTCTTCGGTCCCAAGCTAATCGTTTCCCCTCTCGAAACATAGGAAAAACCAATAACCCCTCATTTTATCTGTCAAACTTTCATAGCGAATCAGAACAAACATTGCGTAGTACTAGAATTTTGACGAGAATGGGATACGTTAATCGTTTGCTTGGGACCAATACGCTAGTCAAGTAGTGAGCCAATTTAAAATCGTTAGTTTCGTATTGATTGTTGGTTATACTTCAAACCGGCTTTCTTTCACAGTGATGCAAAATATCGTGACAATCACTCGAAACTCGTCAACGCATCAACTGACTATCACTGACAGAACGTTTTGTCACGCAGTGAGAGGTAAAGCCATGGCAAACAACAATCACCAGTAATGGGCGCTGCTCACAGGCAAAACGTGTAACACTCGCTTGCTGATGATGTAAAGGACAACGAAAACAGTGAAGACTTCTGCAGTACGATGATGAGAAAAACTACTCATTCCAAGTTCGTCTCGACATGCGCGACTGTGTGAGTTTCAAACAAAGCTGGCAAAATTAAACGGAAGCTGTTAGGCTTACTGACCAACACACTCACATAAACAAGCAAAGCAGCAACTGCTTCAAAACGAGCACATATGAGTGTCGTGATGGTCGGGAATGACCAGATCGGTGATGGATAACCGCCGAAGACGACATTCAGCAGTTACTTTTTACTTCTTCCGTCAACTTGATGGATGGTCAATATGGTCATGAAGAGAGCTTCCACAAGCACATTGATGGGAATGTAGCAAGCGTTACTACCATCAGCTGTTTGACGATCGTGATTGTGATAGGTCGTAATTCTGTTCTTTCATAATATGATGTAAAGCGTAACGTAATTCGGTTGGAGAGTCGGATACATAAAAGAAGTAATATTTGAGTTTTAGGAAAGACGTGTTGATCGAAAATCCTTCTCAAGAGCAGTTGTTGTCGTCGTCGTTGAGGTCGCCGCCGGGATAATAACAAGTTGAACGGTAGCTTGATCGTAATTGTTTTGTGATGTAAGGAGCTCGGTGGCCTAGTGGCAACCAATTTTGGTTCACACCCGATATTGTGATATTGTTGCGATATTGAATCGTTAGGACATCAATTCAGCATATCGTTTACCAAAACGAATCCTGCTGCAATCCCAACCCTTTTATCCAACCAGTTATTTCTCGTGAAAGTGCAGAGGTGTTCTGTTACCATTTGGGTACTTTGCCTTATGGAAAAAGCTCGAGCAGAGCGATAGCAGCGCTCAACCGAACAAGACAGCAATCCACTAGTATACTGCTGTTGGGTGCGCTCAAGGCTGAGAACCATGAAAGTTTGTAATCAGGAATGATTGAACTAATGTTAGTTCTTTTCCACGCCAACCTTGGAGTTAACAACACACCAAAAAATTCTGAATTTTACTGGCTATGTAAACATCCATGCATGCAAACATTCATACATGTAAACTTCCTTTACATGTAAATTAGCAGCTTGCAAGAAATGTTGCAAACAAAAGTGGACAGTTGCATACAATATATGGAATATTGCATGACATGTCTCATAAATTTACACGATCTATAATCTAAACTTGTATGATATATGACGCTCCATTTATGTGCATCATAGTAACGGAAATTTACACTATATTTTTAGCAGTGAATTTCACCAAGTTGAAGAACAAAGTTTATAAGTTCACATAGTTTGATAAATAGTGAACAGTCGAATACGGGTGGGAAAACAAAGCTGCCTAGTCCTTTGAAACCTCAGATAGGAAGATATAAAACGGACTCCGCTAGCATAACATTCAATGGACCCTTTTCCTATTTCCCACGAGCCCGCAGGACACATTGAGTTTTACCTCAAAGCCGTGTGTTATACACACAAACACACCCAGAAATTGTTATTAGGTTTTGAAAAATAAAACTTTACTAGTGAAAGAGTAGGTGACCGTGTTTGAACTTGCTGATCAGTGTCTTCTATTTGTCCGGAGCTGAGCTTGAGAGCCCTGTCTCTCAAGCTCGAGCTAGTCGCTGCAAAAGAGGATGGTGGATAGTCCACCCCGTCTGGTCCCCGTGGCTTTAGACCAGGGACCTGGGGCATTGTAGTGATAGAGTGAGTGAGAGAGCACTCGGAGATTAACAATTCTCAGCTTGCATTGAAGCGAGTATTAATTACGTCAACATATCCCTACCCATCCCATACCACCAGTATTTACACATTGAGGATGATTGCTAGTCCCAAGCAACGTCTACTGGTTCTCTATGTAATTACAGCAGATCAGGCGGTTTTGAAAATATAGGATCGGAATATGAGCAGGGTTGGTAATCGATAACTCGATACATTTTTTTCGTTAACGCCTGCAATGGGAAATTCGCGTAGCAGGCGTTAACGTAACTTGCTCCCTTAGCTCAGTCGGTAAAGGAGCAGCTTGAAAGCAAGACTATGCTGGAGGTGGCTGGGTTCAATTCCCGATCTGGTATGTGCATTTTTCGGGTTGGAAAATTTCTTGACTTCCCTGGGTATAAGAGTATGATTGTACTTCCCACAAAATTTTACTAAAGCAAAATTGGTACAGGCATCGAAAGCTGTCAATTAATAACTGTGGAAGTGCATCTAGAATACTAAGTTAAGAGCACGCAATAAGCTAATATTCGATAAGCAATAAGCTTGAAAAGGAAAAAAACAAGAAGAAGAATAAGAAGAAGAAGAAGATGAAGCGCTAACGAAAAGATGTTATCCAGTTATTGATTAACATTCCTGGTATTGAGACAAGAAACGACCTCACACATTATGTCAGCGGCACCGGTGGTGTAGTGGTAAGCGTGATTACCTCTCACCCCAGTAGGCCTGGGTTCAATCCCAGTCGGCGCTGCCGGGATGTTCTGAGGCATAACATCTCTGATCACGCCTTCCGGGAAGTTGCCGTTGGTCCCCGGTTCATGAGTTGATGAGTCGATAGGTAGGGTGCAGGTGTGGGAGCTGCCTCCCACACGAGAATTCAAAAACAATGTCAGCATACCAACAACAGCGTTTGACAGTAGGCTGCATTTCCCGGACCCAAATAATTTGTTTTTTTATTTTTTTATTTTGGCTAGCTATCACGTGTACTATGTTGCCTACGCAATAATGGAGCTTGTCATTGGGCTGGAAAAAGCTTAGGTATGCAAAGGTTAAAGGTAAAACAGCGACAATGATAGCTCGAGTTGTATCCCAACTTTCCAGTAATGTTACTTACGTTAAATTACGTTGAATCTACTTTATGTTTGGACCGCATATTGCACTCATTGCAATTATTGCTCGGAAATTAATTCGCATGGGATATTACACCTGACAAAACCCATATTCTAAAGTCTTCTCTCCGGTTTATACGTTTTGATTCAATGGGGTTTGACGTTTCGCTTCCGAGACCTAATCAAAACCAGTGGAAGTAAATATTATATGTAACGTTCCTTGGATAATGAACTCCTATGTGTGCTCAGTAATAACCGACTGCGCATTTTATGCAAGGATGCACGCAAGTGATGATGACATTAGTGACATTAGATTTAGGTCGGAACAAATCACAAGTTTTTCTTTTGTCACTTGATGCTCACACCAGTCGAGGGGGGGGGGGGGAATGAAAAATAACCAAACAAAAAAATAAAACATTCAAAATTCGGTTTACATCTCATCTAGACCGTATATTTCGAACGTTTACATTACTTCTTAGCCTTCGCTTTAGCCTTATACTTCTTTGAAGCCGTAATTTTTGACACGAATGTATGACTTTATTATGTGTAACACTCGGGTTATCAACAAGACATTTCGCGCATAAGTTTTTGTATCCTTTGAAGGAAGAACATTGGTAATAATGTAGATGAATAGGATCAAAGCAACTGATTTTTGGGGTTTGACAAATTCCAGGTAAACCATGAAGCAGAATACCTCAAACGTAATAGTTCTTTTCGAAAAAAAAAACGTTCTGTTTTCGATAGTTGCTCCTTATTCAAATATAACATGGCAGAACAGGAAACCCAAATTGATATAAAAATACCTACGTTGTGAATTCAAACCCAGTTTTCGCAACAATTGTGCGTGCTGCAAAAAATCTAACTAGACGTATGGATTCAGGAAGGTCTATTCAACAAAATTCAAGCCTAATATTCAAAGGAAGGAGCCAAAATCAAAATTGGCTAACATAAAAACCAAAGTTTAATAAAAATACGTACTTTTGTCAATTTAAGCGTGGCTTTGGGTATGCTTAAAAAATAATCATCACGTATGAATTCAGCAAGGTCCATTCTATAAAATCCAAGCATAACTTTCAAAGGACGGTATCAACTAAGCTGAAAAGGAAAGCCAAATTTATAAAAAAAACTTTCGAATTACAAACCCGGTTTATCCTTCACGTATGGATTAAGCAAGGTCTATTCTATAAAATACAAGCCTATTTTTCAAAGATATGGGCCGAAATTCTATGAAAATACGCACTTTTGTGAATATTAACCAGGTTCGTCCTTCACGTATGGATTCAGCAGGTTCCATTCTATAAAATCCATAAACTTACGAAAATACGTATAAGTTCAGTAATTCTATAAAATCCACACCTATGTTCAAAGGAAGGAGCCGAAATTCAACTTGGCTGAACAGGAAATCAAAGTTTATATGAAAATACGTGCTTTTGTGAACTCTGTTTTCTCAAAAAATAAGAAATTCAACCATTACATATGGATTCAGCAAGTTCTATTCTATAAAATACAAGCCTATTGTTCAATGATAGGAGGCAAAATTCAGTTCGGCAAAACATAAAAATCAAATTTCTATGAAAATACCTACTTTTGTGAATATTAACCAGGTTCGTCCTTCACGCATGGATTCAGTAACCCTAATAAAAAAATTACCGTACACGAACGATAACCTAAATGATTGAACTATTCCACAAATGGTTTGGATGATACCCCGAACACGTCGTTAAGCAAATTAACCATAACATTTTTTAGGGAAGGTCCATTCTATAAAATCCACGATAGAACCGAAATTCAAACTGGCTCCAAAAAAATCTACCATTACGTATGAACTCACAAAGGTCTATTCTATAAAATCCAAGCCTGTTTTTCAAAGGATGGAGCCAAAATCCAACTTGGCTGATCAAGAAATCCTAATTTCTATAAAAAATACGTACTTTTGTGGATGTAAGCCCAGTTTTCTCAACAATTGTGATTGCTTTAAAAAATCTACCATCAGGTATGAACATACGAAGGTCCATTCTTTAAAATATCAGCTTAATTTTCAAACAATGTGAATCTCACAAGAACAAGAAAGTGTCGAAGAACTAGATGACCTAAACAAGATTGTGTCCTTGCCAAATGCCAAAGCAGTTAACAAAAATCACTTAGGAAAATGTCAAACCCGTTCTGACTAGTTTGGATTCAGTTCGGTTAAAGTTGAATCAATTGACGAGTGCACGGATGGATTTGAGTTCACTCACTCGACAAAAAGTGACACAACAGCGGGGCCCTGTTTACTAAAAATGAACACATATGTGTTCATTTTTAGTAAACAGGGCCCCGCTGTTGTGTCACTTTTTGTCGAGTGAGTGAACTCAAATCCATCCGTGCACTCGTCAATGCAGGAAACTTTGGATTCATTTAGGTTAGGGATGAAATCAGCTAATTTGGCCTCACTCCAGAAAATGCGAAACCAATTCTTTAAAACTTGGGTTCGGGCTATGTTGGATCACTTTAGGAAAGCTTTGACAAGTTTAAAAAGGATTGCATAACATAACAGAAAAGTTTAGGCTCAGTTAGAAAAATGTTGATGACTTATTCGAAAGTTTGAACTCATTTCAAAAAAGTTCAGACTCGGCTTTGAATCTGCTTTGAAAAGTGTCACCTTAATTAGGAATTTCCTGAATCGTTTCTGATTTGGTCTCATTTCTAAAAATTTTAAACCAATTTTAAAAAGATTAGATTTAGCTCGGAAATTGTTGAATCACTGTAGAAAAGAATTGAATCATTAAGTAGCATTATAGCAGGTTTGTAAGTTAAAGAACAACTTGAGATTTGTTCCGGCCTTATATCTCTATATTTGTTTGCTCTGCAGTATAAATTGTATGATATACATATTTTATATAATTATATTATTCAACTGTGACCAGCAAGCCTTCTGCCGCCAGCCATCTGCAGCAAAAGCATCGCACTAATTAAAATTAACCATTTAAGGTTAATGATTAATCATAAATGTAATCCCTGGTGATCGACCCCCCAAAGTTCGGTGATTTATTTCCACCTTATTAAACAATGCTGCATGTTCACAAACCTAAACGCGAATGAAGCGAAGCTGTGAACAAGAATGTGCCACCTACAAGGCAGCAGGGCCCACCTGAATCGCATAAACTCACTTTAATTGGCCGATTTATGAAATGGAAACCATCAGAGCGTGATCGTCCTGTGCGTGAGTAAGTGAATTTTTATGCAAATAAATTAGATTTATTCGAATCCTGATGTGGCGCAAGGGAACAAATGACTTTGCTATGAAGCTTGAAAGCACCCACCATCTTTATTGATTTGTGTTTGCATTCTTGAACGATCAAACAGAATGATGTCTGAAAACGAAAGTGAAGAGTCTCTACCCACATTGACAATTCAGCGAAGCAGCTAGACTACGACGCGACAATCTACTTGAAGTCGGGCGCATTGCATCGAATACGAAATTGAGTTTCATTGAGAAGTTCTTTATTTGCTTGCGGTAAGCGTAAACACGTGAGATTTAATGACTGCATCTGAAGACGCTACCGTAAATGAGTGATTTTAAATTGGTTGTAACGATGTCGGTCGGATGCCGCTGGAGTGCTTTGAAGTGGGGTTTGTTCATAAAGCAAGCACCACACGGGCAACAATATTGTCAATACTCAAAAACATTGACAATCATGTTGATGCAAACAACGGCACCGGTGTTGTAGTGGTAAGCGTGATTACCTCTCACCCCAGCAGGCCTGGGTTCAATCCCAGTCGGCGCCGCCGGGATGTTCTGAGGCATAACATCTCTGATCACGCCTTCCTTCGGATGGGAAGTAAAGCCGTTGGTCCCCGGTTCATGAGTTGATGGGTCGATAGGTAGGGTCCAGGTGTGGGAACTGCCTTCCTGGCACGTCGGTAGTATTGGTGCTCAGCACGGAAAACAAGATCGACGGAAAAAACAAACCAAAGGAAAAAAAAAAAAAAATGTTGATGCAAATGTTGATGCTCAACATATTGATGCAAAATTGTTCCTTTCTGTTTAACTACAGTAGCAGATGGGGTCTGATCCTTGACCACTTTTGACAAGGTGGTTGTGATTTGACTCGGAATATTCCATCGGACACAACTATGTTAGTGAGAAACAACCCCCCGAAAATATTTTAGTCTTGAAAATATTGATGGAACTATTGCAGAAGCTTCTGTCGTGTGGGGTGCACTTAAGGTGGATAATGAAGGAACACAGATCTGTGATATTGAAATTGGTTATTTTTAAAGAGGTAGAACGTCGCGAAACTACAAAACTCAACTCTGTTCTCGTTAATAGCATCCGATGACGGAAGCAAAGAAGAGGAAGATTATGATCACAAAATTTATTGTAGCCGCCCTTTGAAGTGCGCTGCAAATTGTATGTGTGTGGCCAATTAATGTAATTTATGAATGTTGCTGCTGGAAGGAAGACGACACACGACTGAGGAAGTCACACAAACGTATTGTACATAGAGGGTTCTGAGAAAAAAAAAAAAACTAACAAGCACTACGACGCAAAGTGCGAAAAAATTGCACGATCGTATCTTGCTACTTTGACTGTGCCTTCGCAGTTTTTTTTCTCATGATCTCCAAGTGGCAGAAGAAATTAATCAGAATTAATGAATAAATTGTTTTGTTTTCGCACGATGGTTGTGATGAGTTTGGGTATCTTTCAGTGACATCAATTCCCGTGCTATAGAATTATAGGCAAATGCTCTATATTACTAGACCGCGAGAACCAATCATGATTGGAAAATTCATAATCGTACAATTCTAGGTCAATAAAAATAGTTTTAAAATATACTACGCATGTATGTACTATATGTTTAATCCAACTCCCGCGATCCGGCAGTGGCATTATGAGCTGCACAAATTACCAACACGTGCCAGTTTACAGACAGGTGAGCAATACTCTGAACCTTGATAGATCCACTAAAGAGATTATAAGATTCCGTAACGCCATGCGTAGGCAGTACCAACGCACTAGACTGACCACCATGAAGACCCATTGCAACCGCCAAACAAAAATTATTCATAAATGAGGACTTTAGTGGCAAATTGCGTTCTCTCGCAGATTGTGCCAAGCTCTTCTAGAAACTAACGAAAATCCTTAAAAATAATCCAAGGCCCATTCCACCACTTGTGCCGTTGAATCAACCCAATGATTCAGTCACCCATCTGATAACCCCTGAAGAGAAGGCTGAAGCTACAGGTTAACACTTCGACAGCTCTCATAATCTCGGACTGAACATGGCTAGTCCATACGATACTGCGGTTGCAGAAAATGCAGCCATCCTCCATCAAGTTCCCCACAATTTTCCTGTGGAATCCGAGATTACGGCTGACGAACTGTTGGTCTATACCAAATCATCTAAAAAAAATGAAGGCCCCTGGTTTCGACCAAATTCTGAATCTGGAACTCAACCGCTTGAGTTCCAGATTCTTCAACCAACTGGCACTGATTTTTAATCAGTGCCTTAGACTTGGCTACTTCCCCTCGTGCTGAAAGTCAGCTAAAGTTATTCCCATCCGGAAGCCTGGAAAAGATCCGTCCTCTTCTTCAAGTTACCGACCCATCAGCCCTCTCTCGGGGTTATGTAAGCTGCTTGAAAGGGCAGTCTACCACCGACTAAAGACATCTGCCGATAAAAACAACATGTTGCTCGAGGAGCAGTTTGGCATCCGTAAAGGTCGCTCGACTGTTCACCAGCTGACTCGAGTGACAAACATTCTCAGACGGAACAAGTCTGTAGCTTAAACATCTGCCATGGTATTGTTAGACGTTGAAAAAGCGTTCGACAATGTCTGGCACGACGGCCCGGTTTACAAATTGCAGCGATACGGTCTTCCAATATTCCTTGTGAAGATCATAAAAAACTGGGACTTATTACGGGTGTCACTACACGGTGATAAGGAAGTGATACTCATAATAAGAGCCGTGATTGCCGTGCAAATCAAATGGGAATCGCTTCACCGTGACGACAAGTGACAAGTTTTCACCGTAAAGTAACATCCGTAATAAGCCCTACTATCTCTCGGACAGGACATTCCGAGTCTCTCTGAATGGCATCGGTGCGGGTGTTCCACAAGGAAGCATCCTTGGACCCATCTTGTTCAACCTGTTCACCTCCGATATGCCGGCTCCTCCTGATGGTGGATCGTTGTCTCTGTTTGCAGATGACACATTCATCATCTATAAGAGTAGGGTCATCGGAGCTCTGACCACCAAACTTCAGGGAGGACTGGATGCCCTGTCTGATTATTTCAACATCTGGAAGATTCGTAAAAATGTGGTGAAGACCCAGATAATCATCTTTCCTCGGGGGCGACCCCGGCGTAGTGGTTAACATCCATACCTCTCACGCCAAAGTCACGAGTTCAAATCTCACCCCCGGACAAGTCACGAATGACCCAAGAGTGTTAAAGTGACTATAATAAAAAAAAAAAAAAAAAAAAAAAATCATCTTTCCTCATATAATAATACGATCAACTTGAACGGTACAGTGAGTGGTGGAATGGTCCAAAGAGTTTGTGGACCTCGGACTAACACTCGACAGCAAGCTTCTTTTCAGGAAGCACATTGACAAAACTAACACTAAGTGCACTTCGCTGATTTCGTGCGGAATGATCAGTTCGGATTGCAGGATTTTCTCAACGTCCACGTTCACAGTGTCACACCGAGAGCCTACATGTTCAGTTCCGGGCTGCTTGATCGAAGATAAAGTTTTCGACTTTGATGTCCCGGTGCAGAATGTTCAACGAGTGTAGGAAAGCAACCGCATGAGCAATCTGTCGAAAGATCCAACAACCCAGCCTCTACGTCATCACGGGTCTTCGATCGATAAACTCGAACGGGCCCATCCCGAAGCAGTGGATTTCCATCACAACCTGGAAAAACTCGTCGTTCTCGAACCAATCGAACATATTGACAATGTTCGGACGCTTCACGTGCGTCAACAGGAACACTTCCATCGGAGTTTGTAGCTTCGCCTTGGTCTTAATTATAAACTGCGCAGGCCTCACTTGGCCATGATGGTCCTGTCGAAGGGCAAGATTCCGAGGAAGGATACTGTACGTCACCTTAAAATCAGAATACTTGCCTGGCACTTTGCGATCCCTCGCGCTGCGCCTCGTGGTAGGTTGAGAAACGTTCCGAGTTGATTGCGGAAGGAGCGCACTGAACTGCTGCAATGCAACTGCATCGGAATCGTCTTCTTCATCATTGTCGGAGGCCAAAACTCGAGATGGCGTCTTTCTGTTCATCTGCCTGCTCTGGTTCCCCGTTCCGCTCCGGGTGCTCCCTCTCTTCGCTCAGGATGATCACATCACGATTCACGAATACTTTCCTCGTTGTTGGATCGTACACTCGGTATCCTTTGGAACAGTCAGCATAGCCAACCAGGATACACGGCCTCGACTTCGGATCCCATTTCTTCCGATTAATTTTTGGGACACCCTCGATCCGAAAACTCGTAGATTTGAAACGTCTGGCATCGTTCCAGTGAATTCTTCAATTGGTGTGATTTTCTTACCTTTTGTTGACGATCTGTTAATCAAGAACACCGCTGTTGAGGTTGCTTCAGCCCAAAACCGCTTGTTCAATCCAGCATCGAAGAGCAAACATCTGACGCGTTCTCTGATCGTCCGGTTCATCCTTTCTGCAAGTCCGTTTTGTTGCTGATTGTAGGCAACCGAGGTCTCGTGACGAATGCCGCATACCTTCAAGAACTGCTCGAATGTATTTCCGACATACTCGGTTCCGTTGTCGGTCCGCAAACGCTTGATAGATTTTCCTGTCTGCTTCTCGACATACGCTTTGAATTCCACGAACACATCAAATGCCTCAGCTTTGGATTTTAGGAAGTAAGTGTGTGTCTTATCCATTGGTCCGCATAGGTCCGAATGGACCAGCTCCAAAAATTCAGTGGATCACCTACTCACCGACTTGAACGGTTGCTTGTGGTGCTTACCTTCAGCACACTCGATGCACGTTGGTATGTCCTGGCCACGGACTTCGATCCCAGCAACCATTGACGGCAAACGCTTCACAATGTCCAGATTCAGGTGGCCGAACCGTCTATGCCACAGCTCCAGATTCTCCCCGGGTTTTGCCACGAATACGCTGGCTGGCTTGAACTGCCGTACCGGTCGCGATGATCTCACCGGTGGACTCGCTGGCTACCTCGCAAAAGTTCCTCGAGAAATTGATCCGGTACCCTTTCTTGCAAATACGGCTCAACGAGAGCAGGTTGACCGCTAGGTCTGGAACGAACAGAACATCAGCGATATCTAGAGTACTGCACATACTTTTCACATCGGCATCCAGTTTGACGCTGCCGACGGTTGGAAAGGAACTTCGGTTGAATTGACCACAAAAATGATCTCCGAGACTTCTTTCTTGATTTACACATGTGCCGTCCTGCTCCTGAATCCAAAATCCAGTCTTCCGTCTCCAGCTTCGATTTCATGCACGCCATCAAAGCCGTTTGCTTTCCATGGAATCCTTTCTCGGGCTTCGACTTCAGCTTTACCTGGCACTCGGGCGCGTAGTGCCCAAGCTTGTCGCATTTAAAACATTTTACACCAGACTTATCCTTCTTCTTCTGGAACTTTCTTTAACGAGTGGCTAGCGCTGCGGCAGCACCGCTTGACTTGACATTGGTATCCATGGCGACGTCTTGAAGAATTTTCGATTTCACCATATCCGCCGTGAGCTTGATACTTGAGACATCCAGTCCCATGATCATGGGCTCGTAGTTCTTTGGGAGACCCATGAGCAGGATCAGCGACAACCATTCATCATCCAACACAAAACCAATTTCTCCCAGCTTGTGGCTCGTGGACATGATTTCGTCGACGTACTCCTCGACGGACGAACAATCTTCCAGCTCCAGCCTGGTCCACTTCCTCAGCAAGCTTATCTTCCGGTATCGTCCGCAGTCTTGAAACGCCGTTTCCAGACTGTTCCAGGCCTCCTTCGCAGTCTTGGCCCGCTGGACAAGGCTGTAGTTGTACGGTTCAATACTTAGGCAGATGGTTACCAACGCCCTCCCTGTCCGACAAATCCTGGTCAACTTGAACACCTTCCGGGAAATGTACTGCGCACCAGGTTCTCTCGCGGATCATCACCATCCGCATCCCAAAGGTACAGGTCACGTAGTTCTCCCGTCCTTTGAGTTTCTGCTCCACCGGAAGCGAAATACTGCCACTTGGAATCCTCTCATTGCTCACCACTGGCGCATTCTGACTTGAAGTGCCATCAGTTTGGCCTGTAGTCGGGTTTCCAGAAGGCTCCAAGTTATCTCCGGAACGCCGAGTTCTTCCCATGGCTTCGCTTCTTTGGTGACTTCGAGAAAATAAAATTTCACTTTCGGCCGGTGACAACGGCCGTAACTATGGAACCTTCCCTGGGCCCATAACCTGATAGAAACGTCTACTCAAGTTAGAGTGCAAGTAACGACTGAAGATTTATTGATCAATTATAGCAACGCTTACTATGTTCTAACCAAGGGTTTGGTCACTCTACACAGTGTGCCAAAATCAAACTTGGGCACACCCGGCCGTCGTCATTGCGTCACAGCGTCTGTTTGGCACCCATGGTTACAATTTTTATGATCTTTAAAGTTACTGGCAACACTGAACTTTTTCTGCGCCTACGCAGTATGCATGTGTCAAAATTAGTTATTGATGTTGCCACAATATAATCAAATTATTTTCAAAACAACCGTGAATCTCAACCAAATCTCGCTATGGATTCTCAAAATCGTTACACCCGTGACGGCAGCCGCATCCACATTTCCTCCCAGACGAAGAACAGCTGACAGCGGCTGCGGCTCCTTCCAATGCTGCTGCTGGTCCGTCTTTTTTTTTATGAATTTTGGATGAGACACACCGTTCATAGACTTGGAGGAGGAAAAGCACAGCTTCATAATGAACGGGAATTTTGTGCATTTGTGATCGATCGCGCTTTGGTTGTACTTCATGATGGCGTTCACCGCCAGGGCTACGCTCGGGAACTCGACCAATCCGGAGGAGGAAATTTCAGATTTCAGCGGGAACATTCGCACTTGCGACGGGTGGCAGTCCTTGGTGGTGAATGCAGTCAGCAGCAGATCCTCGGAAGGCATACGGGTGGGGTATTGAAGAAGTGGAGAATGCGATTTTTGCTGGTCTGGGAAGTGATTGGTCTTGGAGGCGCTGTAGACCTTGAAGCTGATTGAATTGTTCGGCAGGGTGTACGTTCGACTGGTTCGACTGCGATGGCGTCTCCCATATAGACCATGGCGGTACCCTCTTTGGTCTTCAGGAACTTTATTCTGACAACATTTCCATACAGGAAGAACAGATTGAACAGCTTATCGGTGTTGGCTGTGTTGTTATCGAGTCCGTATCACTGCGCCCTGTTGCTGTGCCGGTTGAATGAAGTTGACTGATCCGTTTCGGGTCAGCGGTGCGTCCTTCATCAGTCCGACGTGTGTTCCGGACGGTGTTTGTTTCCAGTTTTCCGACGGATGATACTCGGGCGGTGACAAATTCATTTCCTCCGCCGGCTCCCAGAAGGGCTGGTTGACTAATGATTGACGTTCGTTGTGCGAGGTCGGCCTTCCGCCGAAGATGGATGTTTTTGAAACATTGAAAATCAAAACAAAAACAAGAGCTGTTAAAATACCGGGTTGCCAAACAAAGCATTATTCACAAGGAAACAAAAGTCAGTGCAATGACTTTTCGGCACTGCCGATACAGCTGCGGCACACTGAGGTACACTGAGAAAAATGTTGGCGCAAAATAAGTGTGTCGAGTGTTAGACCACCCCTTGGTTCTAACAAGTTTGTTTAGAAATAAATTTTGATTGGCCTTTCGCTTGCAATGATTTTGCGATAGTGAAAAAAAAAATGTTGGTTTTTGTTAGTAGAGCTTTGCCTGCTCCGTCTGATTGCTGTTAAATCTCCATTTGTTTACATTTTGCTAGTTTCGCGCTAATCACAATTTACTCCGGTGATGAACTAGCCTCAGGCTAAAAATCTCTATAATAAAGAAAAAAAAAAAATTTACTCCGGAATTGCCTTATTTTTTACCCCCTGATTTTTTGAGTCAAATTTGAAGAGGAAGGGGGGAGTTTTAAACTTCAAAATAAATTTTAAATGGCCTCATATTTGTAAATATATCATTATTTCTTACCTGTTGGTCCCACTCCCTGGTAAAATTTCAATAATAATAAAGCACAAGGCTCACCAAATGTGTTTCGAGAGAAACACGTTGGAAGGGGGCGGCTTGACCAATGGGCCTTTTTTTCTTTCTGATTTCACGGTCTTAATCACTATCACTGTCACGACATGGCTACTGAATACGTAAAAACTTGAGCTGGAGTATAAATTTGGAAATAATCCAAATGAAAATGCTGCCGGATGGAGCAGCCCTAGCAGCCAAAACACTCATAGCAGAGGAGCATTCCGACTATAGAAAACAAACACGTCTTATCGCATTCAAGGCACACTTCGATCCCAAAATAATTTTAAAATGTTCTGTATAGAAATCGATATACCGAAATACTTAAATATTTTACTAAGAACAGCAATAAATATTCTTAGACATTGTCCACTTGTTTAAAGCTGCCAGTGATTCTAAGCATGTTAATAATGCATTGGAAATGAACCCTATCTAAAATATGTTTAAGAAAGTTAGAGCACCCAATAAGCTCGTTATAATCGGTCCGACTGTTTTGAGCTTCTTTTCACAAACGCAAGACTCCGTTAAGTGCCCACCACACTACAATTTTTACGCTTTATTTATGCCCGAAAAACGGAACGCACTTCCATTAAGTTGTCTTCCCTAATTATCCCCAATGGCGTGACATGTTTCAAAATTGTCTTGACATTGATCCAAGCTCGTGACAAGAGTCCCAAGATCGTTTTTCGAAATCTATTTCCAAAGAATGGACTTCTTATCTCCATCCAAATCGAACCGACCAGCCGCGATTGTTCGATGGAAACCAAGGTTCGATATGTCAATCACGTGTCAATCCCTGAAATTTTCTCCATCATTGGCGGATGGCGACGACGGTTCGACACTGTTCTATTATTGATCCATCGTAGAATATTTGCAATCATTTCCAAAGATGTTGTCGCTCGTGTACGAATCAATTTGACTCGTGTCGTCCCTGGTCTGTTTCCAGGCAATGCCACTTTCAGCAACGGCTGTTGAGATTCTTGGGAAAAGAGGACGTCGCTTTTTTCCTCTCGAGCATGGGCTCTCATTATGCAACCGAACGCCGTCTTCATCGACAAGGTGCTTCAATAAATGTTCCAATTCAATCTAGCAGAAGTCTACAAAGTTGCTTCTTTGCTCCTGCCCACGTTTGCACACTCTGGAAGCTTCTGTCGGCACGTGGGACACTTGGGTCCGAGAAGCTTTCCTGTAGGGAGAGCAAACTTGAGGAAGAGCGTCACCGAAACGAGCAACTCTTGTTGTTGACTTTTCCAATCACCATCATCATCATCCTTTCCCATACATAAATCCCCTTCCTTGACAGCATCATCATCTTCAACCTGGACGATGGAATTTCCTTCCGGGAAAGTGAGCAACTCTTGGTCGAAAAGGAAACGGAAAAGGGTTTTTCGTGTACGTCGGGGTACAGGCAAAACTTTGAATCGTATCACTGTTAACGGTTTAGATTATAAATCTGCAGGGGACGGTGGGGGAGGGGGGGCGAAATGGGGATTTGAGTATTTTCAGCGATGACTGTTGCCTGTGCTTTACAGGAAAGGGTCTAATTGTTTCATTGTAGATGTGCAGTAGGAAATTGTTAACTAAAATTGTCGACGTGGAAATAGAGAGCCGCTTTAGTAGTAGTAGGACATTGTTAATTAGCAGTATTTTACTTTTATGAACAAGATGAAGGATAAATATAAACGATAGCTGATTTTCAGGCAGTTGATTTTTAGGCATCGAAATTTAATGCATAATGCTCCCCGTTAAAAGCTTAATAATATTTTGTACAGAGATCGAATATGCGGTCCTCAACGAAGTTGTTCTATATAGTTTTTGACGTAGGACTACGTCTCTAATTTTTATACCTGGGGTCACATTAATAAAATAATAATTCATGTAACGAAAAATCCCAAACACGGACGCAACGATAGAGCACAAATCAAACAAACGACACATGGGGCATGCTCACATGAGCGAGCTCAATGCTCCGTTGATCGCTCACCATTTCACCAATGAAAGGAAGGGAGAAGAAAATCAGCGATAATAAAAATGCTTGCCAAACCCTTTTCTTCGTTATTTGCTTTCAAGCAACGGACGGATAAGTGTCGGACACGACGTATGAGTGGAACAGCATGCATCGCACCAATACGAAGACGACCCAGTGTTGCCACATTATTTCCAATTTCAATCTGTACTTTCTCCGTAATTTTCATTTTCAATCTGTTTCTGGCTGACAAAAATCTGTAAATAAAGTCTATATTATGATCTTATTGCGAATCGTCGTAAATATATGTTGAGCTCATTTGAAGTTCAGAAATAGTTTGTTCATAGTTTAGAAGATTGACTTAAGTTTGCTTTCTAAAGAATTAATCTATTTAAAAGACCTCGAAACCCTGAATCTTGATTTTTTTAAGTGATTTGTATTTTTTTCTAAAAGTCTAAAAATACAAAAAATCAAGTTCCAGCAATGAGAGACAAACCTGAAAAAAAAATAATGAAGAAACAATCACATTTTCGTAAAAAATTTAATTTTGTATTTCCGAGATTATGAAAATCTTTGTTGGGTCAATTGTTTGCTCAACAATTTTAGAAAATAAAAAATAAGCATTGAAATTTTATGAAGTATTAGTTGTAAAACGTTATGCTTGATGTTTCATTTTCTAAAATTTTTCTTATCTAACCAAATTTCAACTTTATCTAATCATTTGGCAGATTAAAAGGATATTGAATTTAACAATTTATCTGAAACATACTTCGACTTTCATAAAGCAAACTATGTACTTCTCAAAGAAAAATTAGCCTGTATTGACTGGCAAACTACAATACGTAATCTTGACATAGAACAGGCAGTGGACACATTTTATCAAATTATTTATAAAATTCTGCAACAGACGGTACCCTTGAAGCAGAGGAAACCCACAAAGTCCAAGACACCAGTTTGGTACAATAAAAAGGTTATCAATCTTAAAAATAGGAAACAGAAAGCACATAAGATTTATAAAAGAAATCATAGTGAAGAAAATCTTACATTTTATCTAGAAGTCTGCGATCAACTGAATGAAGAAATGAAAAATGCATATGAAGAACATAATACCAAGGTAGAAAATAATATTAAAACGGATCCAAAATCATATTTTAACTATGTTAAAGAGAGACAAAAATCGAAGAACTTTCCTTCTAAAATGCAGTTAGATAACAGAACCGGGAACACATCTGGTGAGATCAGTAATTTATTTGCGGACTTTTTTTCAGAACATTTACACAACTCATGACGAGAATGATCGCGATTATGAATATTTTTCATACCTTCCGGAGTCAATGACGGATATTACAGTTAACAATTTATCCCTCAAAGAAATCTTGCATGCTCTTGAGTCCTTGGATACGTCAAAAGGCGCTGGTCCAGATGGTTTACCACCTATTCTTCTTTCAAATGAATTAGTAAAGTATTTTGGTTGTTTAATTCATCGTTAAAGGCCAGTATGCTGAAGGAATCTTTCTTAATCCCTATTTTTAAAAACGGGAAAAAATCGGATATCATAAACTATCGCGGGATTGCTATATTATCTACTATTCCTAAACTTTTCGAGTCCATCATTAATGCCAACATATTTTCCCAAGTTAAATCTCTCATTACTAGTAAACAACATGGATTTGTTAAAGGTCCATCTACAGCCACTAATTTGATACATTTTGTAACCTATGCTTTATATGTAATGGATAAGGGAAATTACGTAGAAACATTATATACTGATTTTAGTAAAGCATTCGATAGAGTGGATATACCACTGTTGATTTTCAAGTTGTCCAAGTTAGGTTTTAATACCAGGCTACTGCAATGGATCGAGTCATACTTGTCAAGGAGAACGCAAAGAGTAAGATTTGAAGGAAAATTGTCGTCTGTCGTTCATGTAACATCTGGTGTACCACAATCTTGGTCCACTACTATTCATCTTATTTCTCAATGATATAGAATACATTTTGAAGCTGCTTCATGTTTCAATATATGCAGACGACATGAAACTTTTCATGGAAATATCTAAAGCATCTGATATGCAGCTATTTCAGCAAGAAGTTGACATTTTTTACACTTGGTGTAAGAAGAATTTGTTAGAGATTAACGTTAGTAAATGTAATTCTATATCGTTTACAAGAAAGCATGCCATAGTAAATGACACAATTTCCCTTGGTGAGAAAACAGTTGAAAGGTGTAATCAAGTAAGGGACTTAGGCATTATTCTCGACTCTAAGTTGTCATTTGTTGATCACTACAATAACATTATATATAAAGCAAGTAACATGCTAGGGTTTATCAATGATCCTTACACTATTAAAACATTGTATGTGGCCTATGTGAGACCTCTTCTTGAATACTGTAGCGTAGTGTGGGCTCCGTATCAGGATACATATATAAACCGCATTGAGTCTGTTCAAAAACAGTTTTTGTTGTTTGCCCTTCAAAAATTAGGTTGGACGAGATTACCACTTCCATCTTATGAATCGCGATGTTTGTTAATAAGTTTAGATGGACTGAAAAAACGAAGAGACTTTGCCATGGTAACATTTATAAACGATGGTATTGCTCAAAGAGTTAATGTTCCGGAAATTTTAGAAAATATAAATTTTTATGCTCCCACTCGCTCTCTGAGGATTAGGAATTTGTTTTACATTAACAATCAAAGAACAAACTATGCTAAAAATGGGCCTTTGAATAGAATTATGACCTGCTATAACGCATATTCCCAATCAATTGATGTAACAATGAATAAAATAACACTAAAAAAAGCATTCTTTTCAAGGTTAGCCAGGCAATAATATTTAAGACATAGTTAATAAGCATTCATTGTAATTGGTCTACGATTGATTGACGACATAAATAAATAAATAAATAAATAAATTCGCTAGCTGTTGCTCGAACGAATATACCTAAGTGTACTCAGTATTTTTTGTGAAAAACTTTGGGATGGCTTCATCTGTATTTCTCTATTTGCAATCCTGTTCATACCAGTGTTCACTCGGCTGTCGACAAAAGCAGGCCACTCTCGATGTGTGCTACGCGATCGTCTGTTTTTTCGGCAACAACCATTGTGTGGTCCTCCTCATTGTTCTTCATCAGCAGTTCTTTCGGTCGATGCGTCGTCGACTTTGAAAAGCAACCGTTTCGTGATGAGTGTGTGAGTGCTGACCACGTTTTGCGTCCATTGCTGCAATGGACGCGCTCTGACCCTCGTTGGCGTACAACAATTTGCCATACAATGAAACCACTGGAAGCGGCTCCAGTTCTGATGGAGGAGGCTTTTTGGATAGCGGAAGATAAAGTGTTTATTGTGTTGTACCTTTTGACTATAGTTTTAAGATCTATTGTATAGTGACCAAGAATCCTCGGCTCTGTAAAGTTAATTCGGTTGAGCCTTATCAAATAAATTAATAAACAAAAAAAAAAAAAAATCCTGTTCATATGTTTTATAAACTTTATTGTATTTTCATTGTCACAACACATAACTTTTATTTGGATAATACGTGGAATTGCATAGAATATTCTTTATTTATGATATTACGCTAGTTAAATGTCAAAATATCAAGTTGACTGTTCGACTCACAAACTGTAATCAATCAGCTTGTGGGTTTTTAAAACGGCTTGTTTACCGATTCGACAAATTAAAAAAAATAATCATAGTACCTGTCACCATGTGATATGGTTGATTAAACAATAAGAATGAAAAACTAACATCCCTTCTAACGACCAATCAGAAATCAGAGCATCTGAGTATCAGAATTCCGTTCAAAATTAACGAAGATAAGAAAATAAAAAGTGACAAATTGGGATTCGGTTAGGTGCTCGAACCTACTCAAAATGAAGAAAAGATTATTTACAGATATTCAGAGATGAACCAGTCGACGGCTGAAAGTCTATTTAATAAAGAAAGATAAGACAAGATAAGATTTATGGATATTAATAAACATAATCCAGAGTTCAATATATATTCCACTTATTTGAAAAATCTTCCTTATGTATATTCAAAATTTTTAAAAAATCTGTATCATTACAGATAAATCTGTATATGTGACATAACTGAGACGAAGACGAAAGCACCCACTTCGACCTGAGGAAAGGCTTCCTGCTATAGGAAGCATGACTATCCGAGTAGCACACTTTCATCACAATAAGTTACAGCAACTTGTTTATGACTGAAATAAATCGTATATAAGTTTCTACAATTGATTTGTGACAAACGTGCTACTAGGGTAGGCCGCCGTCATCCGGTCGGCATCGACTTGCACTGGTGTGGCCACCATTTGAAAAACAACCGGCCCTTTTCATAGCCACCAATTTAAAAACGGAAAGAGTTAAGAACTAAATGATCAACATAGTTGTTCTGTCCACTAGCGGTCCAGGATTTTAGAAAATTGAGCTATTTTTGAATTGTTGCCAAACAACAGTTTCTCATACATTTTCCATACAAATTATAAAGCTCTCCCGTAAATCCAGATCGTAACCAAATTCGTTCACATTTGGCACAGTTTTTGGGGACCTCAAAACGAATCGAAAGAGCTGTAGAGAGTAGGGGCTTCCCAAGTAACAATTCTGCAATCATTTGGCATCCACTCGGATTTATGATGGTTTTATAATGGCAATGAATAATCCATTTAGTTTAAAAACAGCAATCTACAGTGTAAAACGTTCCTGCTTAGTAGTTCACTTTTTCGCTGTTTTAAAAACCTTTTACAGTCTGGCGAGAGGTCAAAAGCTGCCTTGTTTTAAAATTAAATTTACCAATATTTTATTAATGTCTTAATAAAATACTCTACGAACCTGTTCTATAATTATAAAAGCAATCATAAAACCATTAGGATTTAAATGAGAGTAAAAGGTATATATTGTTGCCTTTTAGGCTTTTAAAAGTGTATCATAAAATCTCCTCTGTTTACAAATTGAACTTTAATGATGGATCCTCATAGTGAATAAAAACCAAATTTATGACAGCGATGCCATCGACCGAAGGGAAGTCGATTTCAGTAAAATTAAGTTCTTTAGAAGAACCAGCACGTCCGGTGGAACGGGTACCATCAACGACTGAGCATCTGGTGGAGAATAGTGAAGTTAGCGTGGTCCTCAAATTCATAAAACATTGTCAAAACAGTTTGAAAACAGACCAGTCTTCTCCAGACCTTGCGAATAGATTAAGATCGGCATAATTTGGTTCAGTACCGACAGCAAACCACTGAAACTGTCAGTTAGCGAACACTAGTTGGTTTCCGATCCATAGCTGCGATTTTATTCGGCAAAAGGGTCATCACTTGGAAAAAAAATCATTCAACCGTACATTCCTGCATCGTTTCACGGTGCACTTCCAGCACCATCCGGAAGAAGGGGATCTTTTCGGGAATGATCGAGGTTACAGCTGTGCGAAATGCGAAATGTCGTGATCACTTTCTAAGTAACTGCTTTCAAGCCATCGGTAGAGAATCGCCCGGAAGAACGCTGAATCGCACAGCGCAACTATCGAAAGATAAACAAACTTTGACATTTAACATTTTGTAGGCAACATTGCCGCCAGAAATGCTGCCATAAATCTGAACGGGTTAGGATCAAGCAAAATGGCTTTAGATAAATACAGTTCAGTCTACAAGTTTTCTTCATAAAAGCCATTTCAAAACCTTATGAATTTGATAAGGATTTCTTGAAAGCAAAATAACTTTTTCACAAATGGCCCATGAAAATCAACTTTTATGCCTCAACTTTTTTGTTTTTTACAATCTATATTTCCTTAAATATAACTTAATTTTAGTTAATTTAGCAATGAGAAAATATTTAGAATGCAAAAATTATGAGAAACAAGAATCTCGGCTAAGCTTAATGATCGATCTTTTTTCTTAATGTAAAATAATTAGTAACATCGTTGTTTTCCGTAGGCGGACTCAAGATTTTCGATTTTTTCACGTACATTTCACATCAAATTTTAAATGGCACCTAAAAATAGGCCACTTCATGAGAACTATTTTATAATTTTGGAAATTCGGCAGGACTTTGATCGTATGTCGTTTTTATTTTAATTATTTTGATAAGATCGGATGGTATTTATGAATCCTTTTTTATCTTGATTTTTGTTTTTCTAGTGCACTTAGCAAGCAGCTAGGGTAAATGGCTCGGATAATGGTTTTAATTGTTGCCAAATAGCTTTTATTGTAGCTTAAATACGGGTTTGAAATCTATCTCAATGTGTACAACCATTTTGCAGTAAATCAATCTTAAAGAGCTTCGAAAATATACCCTTCAGAACCTTCTCCAGGGTGGGCCAACTAGACAGATTCTAGCATCAATAAGGTTTTGGTGGATACATCAATGGCAAAGCAGTCTTGACCAGGGTTTTATGAATGTTGTTTTATAGTAGCTTTGTAGTATTTCATAAAACATAAAATGTTACTTGGGTTGTTTAGTTGACCATTGTTGTACGATTTTTCCAAATTTTTGCAAATGCTTTAAGACTTTTATAAAATAGTTTTATTAATTATATTCTGTTAAAGCCTGTTATGTCAATGTTTTTTTCATCATTCGCTGAAAACATGTAATGAAGATGTATGGACATTTTTTTGCCGGCTTGAGGACTTTTCTAAAAAAAAAACAATTAACATCTGGAACGTGGTACGGAAAAGATGAAAAACAGAAGGGACAGCAGGTAAGTGAAAACGCATTTTAAACCTTGGACATATTCTTATAAATGCATGTTTCCACCATGTCGGTTATCTGATATTTTTCGAAAACTGGAACTCGCCATTGTGGATTCCAAAATGGCATGGTACATCGATGTAGGATATTTGTTGAATATCTGACACCATTTGAAATCTTTATTACGTAGGGGAAATGACAGCTTCGGCATGACAAACTATTTTCGGCAACACAAATATAAACACTATTTTCACTGGATTTTCTTACGAAAACACTTCGCTGAATGCATGCAAACGATTCTTTATGCTTTCAGCTTCAATTTGACTATGTTTTTACCACTGAGAAAAAGCAATCTAGCCAGGTTTTCTTGAAATGCAACACACGCACTACAAATTGTAGCTGATTTCGAGTTGCCGATAATAGAACAGCAGATTTACATGCAGTTCAAATGGAACGGTTGCCGAAGAAAAACTGGTTGCCGACAATACTAGCTCTCACTAGAGAAGATTGGAGGTTTGTAAAAGCGTTTCAAAACAGTTTTTGACAATTCTTTCGACTGAAATTGTTAGAGCAGCTGGCAGCAAAAGATTGTAAACAAACCAATACTGCATATGTGTGCGTTCCTTAGAGAAAAAGGCTATAGAAAGAAGGTCGCTGCTTAGGTTGCCGAGAATACGTAAATTCCCCTAATTTCGTAAAAGCCTAAAAACTAAGCACGTAGTTTTCTTAAACTCATCAAGAAATTGGCCTTATTTTGATGAGCCAAATCTTATTTTAAACTGTATTATCACCATTTTCAAATCGGCCATGTTTGCCAAACGCTTCATTTCTTCTGTAATCATTGGATCCATTGTCATTTTAACGAACTGCAAACAAACATCCCCCATATAATCAACTGCCCTCATTCCCATCAGAGAGCAACATCACCATCAACCCCAGCAGCTGCAGCCCCTGCACTAATAACCGCTTCAATTGCTTTTAATTAATCGTTTCTTGAGAGAAGCTCTTCCAACCAACTACCATCAACGGGAAAGGAGCCACTCGATTTGTTCACATCATCACGATGATCAAGATAATCGAGAACGTCCCCCGTTTTGCGAACCGATTCTCACCGACCGGGACCGACTCCGCTGTGGCTGGTCTGGTCCGTGGTAGTCCAAACTGCCAATATCTGGCACTAGTTGCCACTCATTAAGATCCCTATCGTTGAATCTGGTGCGGGTGCTGTAGTTGTCACACTACTGCTGCTGCTGCAGTCAGTCCGGGCACGTACCACCACCCAAGTACAAACACCTTTTCAAGACCGTTTCTCACATCGCGGCTTATGCCGCGAAGAATGTGATTTATGTGCCGACCATCATCGCCGCCGCCGCCATATCATCGCTACCATTTCGATGAGTTTGTTTTGCTCTTATTGGTTTCCTTTCGTTCACCACAAGAGGGAGGTCATGACCCTTTACACTACCACACATAGGGCGCCGTAGGGTAGGAATGTAATGTCAAATGAAAGTCAATGAAATTCGGCTGGACGGTTTGAAAACACGCACCGTCAGGCGCCGAATTACGGTCGACTAATTGACAAACATTCATGAATTAGAAATAAGCAGGTGCTATAATTAGGAAGGAACAATGGCTTTTGCCTAAATCAATTTAGTCCCATGGCCCAGACATGGACTAAATGTGTGTAATAATGGACCACATTATCAAGCAGTTTTGGTGTGACTTTCAACCAGTGATTTCACAAAACTGGGCCAACAAATTACTATTTTTTTATGGAATAAATAAATTTTGGCTACTTTTCTCCAGGTTCCAGAAGGACAAATATCAAAATATTGTTTTATATCGATGATAGTGGTAGTAAACGTCATTTTAACTGCTCGAATGAAGTGGTTATTTATCAATTGCAGTAGGGGAAACAGCCCTATTGTTGCGGTACGTTAGCAGAGTTAGAAGCCTATTGTTGTGTATGGAGACCTCCATACACAGCAATAGGCTTCTAACGCTGCTAACGTACCGCAACAATATGGCTGTTTCCCCTACCCCTGTATTTTTGGATTTAAAAAATAAAATATATTTTTAAATTGCACACTGTACTACACTCACTTTTCTCGGTGAATGCTGAACCGATTTAAGTGCAACCGTAGAACCTTACTGAATTTCATTGCGATCGGAAGTTTGATTCTGGATATATTAGCTGAACTTTGATATTTTGCGATAAAACAGCAACACTCACTCGCTTTTCTCTGCTATGACCAGGGCTGTATACATTTTCGAAGTTCTAAAATAAACTCGAGTTTTGTTTCTCTCCTCCAAACGTGTTCAACGTTTCATTTCTATAACGCCTAGCTAGACTATCAGCAAGAAATGATAATGAAAAAGAAGCACGCTTAGAAGCAAACGCTGGCTGTGGATTTTCTCGTCGTTGCTTTGCTCATCGCTTTCAATGTAAGTAGTGTCGATTTTCTAGTTAAACGAAACCTCATTATGGCTTTCAATCCCCTTTCACGAACACTCTATCACCGCTCTTTCAATTTGTTTAATATTAATTTTTTTTTTTAGATAAATATGTGGATGGAAGATAAATTAAACATATTACGTGTAATCTTCAAGTGTTTTCACGTGAGAAATGCTTTAAATATGCCATTTCATTTTCCGTCATATATACGTCATGAAACCTCTGTTGATGTGTTTCATGAAAGAGAAAACTACCAAAGTCGAGCGCTCTTTCGCTCATCCGTTTCACCGAAGCTTGAAAGGAAGGCCAATGGAGCGACGGGAGAAAGAGAGACAAGCGTTTGAACATTTGTTTGTGCACGCCTACTGAGGTTCTAGAATGCTGCGAAGCTGTTCAACTTTAACAGAAAAAGAAAGCCAGCAGTCTCTTCGTCGCATCGATTTGGTCGATTGAAGCTGATTTTTTTTTTTTTTTTATTATAGTCACTTTAACACTCTTGGGTCATTCGTGACTTGTCCGGGGGTGAGATTTGAACTCGTGACGTTGGCGTGAGAGGTATGGATGTTAACCACTACGTGGGGGTCGCCCCCGATTGAAGCTGATATTGTGACGCCCTGGCTATGACACATCCGATTTGAGTGTAACCGGATCCAATTTGTTTATATATGGGTCATTCCAGCACAAGTGGGTACAGAATTTAAAAAAAAGTTGTGGTCGAAGTCACCGATTTGAGCCAAACTTGGCCAAAACGCTTATTTTGACTTCCTGAACAAATGCCTTTTTTGATTTTTCTCTAATGTGCCTAGATCCTTCTGGGCTACAACCCTGGATTTTCGAGATTTTTTTAAAAATTTCAACTTTCAGAAGAGATTACTTCACAATCAAATAAGCTATTCGTGATGTTAGAACATCAATTTGAAGGTTTTTTTTTTTAATGTTAATTCTTATAGGTGTACCCACATTTTGATTTTATTATAGTAACTACAGTAAACAGGTTGATTACCGACAGGTATCCAAATTGTCTAAAAATTGGCTATTTTCACCATGGGCGGGATTTTTCATTTTTTTAATATTTTGGGCTCAAATTTTTACCACACTTTGGAAAACTCTTCTACTTTATGTGCTTCCAAGGGCAAATGATTTGGATAAATAGTTTTTGAGATAAGACCAGATGAGTGAGAGGTAGTTTTGAGCTTTTCTGGTGAAAAATCAATGCTATTTAATATACTTTTATTTTTCTTGAATTCCTTCACGCTGATGGCACAATAATATTGTTGTGGTATTTTTTACATGTTCTGGGCTGGATTCTCATTATATGAAATCATAACCAACTCATCTATTTACTTCTGTCCATAATTTAATTATGGTACTAAAAGATTGAATCTAAAAAAATAATCTAATTACTCAAATAAGGGTATTATTATTCAAGTAGCAGCTGTCATCCACAACTGAAATTTTGTATACCTGCTAATCTATCTGATTTCATCGTACTTTTAAAGCACGTTTTGGCTGTATCCCGTAGGAACGTATTTTTCACTTTTAGGACCATAATTAAATTATGGACAGATGTAATGAGAATCCAGTTTAGAACATGTGAAAAATAACATAAAAATATTATTGTGCCATCAGCGTGAAGGAATTAAAGAAAAAATAAAAAATATATTAAATGGCATTGATTTTTCACCAGAAAAGCTCAAAACAACCTCTCACTTATCTGGTCTTATCTCAAAAACTATTTGCCCTTGGAAACACATAAAGTAGAAGAGTTTTCCAACGTGTGGTGAACATTTGAGCCCTTTCACCATAGGCCATTTTTAGACAATTTGGATACCTGCCGGTAATCAGCCTGTTTACTGTAGTTACTATAACAAAAACAAAATGTGAGTGCAGCTATATGAATTAACATTAAAAAACTAAGATCACGAATAGCTTATTTGGTTTTGGAGTAATCTCTTCTGAAAGTTGAAATTTTTAAATACAGGGTTGTAGCCCAGAAGGATTGCTTTTATGTGAAAGGAAAATAACCAATATTTATATTTATTTAAGTATTTTGTTAATATTCATATTTTTATTTTTTCATTCACATAAGGGTGTTAATATCCGAGATGTCTTTGGCGGATGGTTTTGGTGAAGGTTTTCTCCCAGACGCGGAGCTCCAACATGCAACGGACTTGGTCGAACGAAAGTGCATCTTGTTTTCACTGCTGGCCAACGATAAGCAGCGAAACCTGGTGCGACTAAATCTTACCAGTATCCTATATAAAATAACTGAATCTGTAGTCCCTTCAGCGATACATTGCAAACGCTATTGATAGCCACCGAAAGCATCTCTGCAGTGTGCTCTTACGTCCCAATATGCTGGCGATCTGGAAAATGATCATTTTGTTTTTCAAAACCACCCTCGAAATATCTAGACAGTAGTTGCAATCTTACCTTACTGCGAAAACTTTACTCTTTCTCATTGCCTGCGGTACCGGAATCGGTTCCCGAAACTGCACGATGCACGATTGATCTTCTGCGGTTTGATTCTAGCGTCTCATACTATATGCCCTATTGGATTTTTGAGCCATGACAATTATAGTCGCTATATTTATAGTCTGGCGAATAGAATTTCGATCTATCAAAAAGCGGAACCAATTTAATATATTGTAGACCAACAATTGAAAAGGCACTAGGGTTTTTGATTTAATTTTCGTCCTCTAAGCACAACCCGCGCTTTACCTCTCTTTCTTTAGCGGGTTTAAACAATAAATGAAATGTTTCTATCAAAGATGACTTCTAAATAAGTACCGTTGAATTTGGTAAAGAGCCACATATTGTTGAGATATTGTTAAAAATCTAACACTGCTTCTTGATTCCAAATTCGTCCTACGAGTTTCAATTCCGTCCAAACGCATTGAAACGCCATTGGATTTTCTTCGTCCTACGGATGAAGGTAGAAAAAGCGAGTTCGCTAGGAGCGCTTCTTTAGAGAACAATGAGTGTAAATATTCACACAATACGCTCTAACTTTTAAAATAACGTCAATAAAGAAAATATTTGAATATATTTGAAATATTGAATATGAATACAGCGGCGCCGGTGGTGTAGTGGTAAGCGTGATTACCTCTCACCCCAGCAGGCCTGAGTTCAATCCCAGTCGGCGCCGCCGGGATGTTCTGAGGCATAACATCTCTGATTACGCCTTCCTTCGGAAGGGAAGTAAAGCCGTTGGTCCACGTTTCATGAGTTGATGGGTTGATAGGTAGGGTCCAGGTGTGGGAGTTGCCTCCCTGGCGTCGGTAGCATTGGTGCTCAGTACGGAAAACAAGATCGACGGAAAACAAACCAAGGAAAAAAAAAATATAAATAGTTGAAACTACCAAATTCGAGAAACTTTTAATTTGAAATGTTTTTTTTTATAGATACAATTTTTGTTTTTTGTGTGTACACACTAATCCAGGCCCCCGCTGTTCGGTAATTTTTAAACTACGGAGCTTCAAAAATTGAAAAACTTATTTTGAATTAGTACAATAAAATGGTGGGCTACAAAATGGTGAGTTGACACCTGGAAGGAGCGGAATACCTACCAGCTGAAACATGGACACAGCTGGGTGGCGTAGCCTGGGCAATGTTGCCAGTCCGGCAATAGCAAAGTGAAGAGGTGCGACACGAACACTGGTGCGGTAACCATAGTACGGTGATAGAGGAAATGCTTCACCAAACCCGAGCGTCTGTTCACCATGGAGGTGCGGCTCAAAACGGCGTCTGTCCTCCATGTAAGGAGCGGCTCATCACCGTCCTAGTGCCCGCGTGGGACTCTAAACAGAGCTGAGCACGATGGTCCCCCGGCGAGACAGGAGGTTGGGGCAGGCCCAACAAGCCCCCCTAAAAAAAAAACAAAGTTGCAAATACTGAAGAAAGAAATACGGATCGGAACAATCGGCACAGACCTACGCGACGAAATAAGGACTACGATTGGAAACTCGGAACATTGAACTGCAAATCGCTCGGCTTCCCGTGCTGCGATAGGTTAATCTATGACGAACTTCAACCACGTAACTTCGAATTCGTAGCAATACAGGAACTTTGCTGGACGGGACAAAAGGTATGGAAAAGCGGGCATCGAACGGCTACTTGAGACTAGTTGAGGATTAAGGGCCGTTTCTTAAACTACAACATCATCAACGTGCACTGCCCACTCGAAGAGAGACCCGACGACGAGAAAGAAGCGTTTTATGTGCAGCTGAAGCAGGTGTACGACGGCTGTTCGCAACGGGACGTCAAAATCGTCATCGGCGACATGAACGCTCAGGTAGGCCTGCATGCCGTATCGAACGACAACGGCCAACGATGCGTGAGCTTTGCCCCCTCTCGGGGTATGGTAGTTCGAAGTATCTTTTCCCCCGCAAGGATATCCACAAAGCCACCTGGAGATCACCTGACCAACACACACAAAACCAAATCGATCACGTTCTAATCGACGGGAAATTCTTCTCCGACGATTATCAACGTCCGCACGTACCGCAGTGCGAACATAGATTCGGACCACTACCTAGTTGCAGTATGCATGCGCTCAAAACTCTCGACGGTTCATAACACCCCTCGAAGTCGAACGCCGCGACCCAACATTGAGCAACTACGGGTCGCCGGAGTTGCCCAGGACTACGAGCAGCAGCTGGAAGTTGCACTACCCACGGAAGAGCAGCTTGGCGCAGCTTCTCTTAAAGATGGCTGGAGGGACATCCGTTCAGCCATAGGTAGTACTGCTGCAGCGGCACTAGGTACTGGAATCCCGGACCGAATGCAAGCTGTTAGTAGAGGAGAAGAATGCAGCACGAGCGAGAATGCTGCAACACCGCACGAGATTGAATGTGGAGCGATACAGACAAGCGCGGAACAGACTCAAAAACTCGGTTTTCCGAAGGAAGAAGCGTCAGCAGGAAGACCGAGATCGCGAGGCGATGGAAAATCTGTACCGCGTAAACGACACACGGAAGTTCTACGAGAAGCTAAATAGTTCGCGCAAAGGCTACGTGCCGCAAGCCGATATGTGCAAGGACTTGGACGGTAACCTTCTCACGAACGAGTGTAAGGTGATTGAGAGGTGGAAGCAGTACTATGACGAGCACCTCAACGGTAAAGCAGCAGAAAACGAAGGTGGCACGGCAACAGACCTTGGAGCACGCGTAGAAGACGACAGGCTACCGGCCCCTGATCTTCAAGAAGTTGAGGAGGAGATCGGTCGGCTGAAGAACAACAAAGCAACTGGTGTAGATCAACTACCAAGTGAGCTATTAAAATACGGTGGTGAAGCACTGGGTAATTGCCAAGATTTGGGAGGAGGATATATTACCGGAGGTGTCGTATGCCCAATCTACAAAAAGGGTGACAAGTTGGATTGCTGCAACTACCGCGCGATCTTACTGTTGAGCGCCGTCTACAAGGTACTCTCCCAAATTCTATGCCGCCGCCTGTCACCATTTGCAAGAGAGTTCGTGAGGCAATACCAGGCGGGCGGGATTCATGGGTGCCCGCGCTACCACGGACCAAATTTTCGCGATTCGGTAGGTTCTGCAGAAATGCCGCGAATATAATGTGCTCACACATCATTTGTTCATCGATTTCAAATCCGGATACGACACAATCGATCGAGATCAGCTATGGCAGATTATGCACGAGTACGGATTTCCGGATAAACTGACGCGATTGGTCAAGGCAACGATGGATCGAGTGATGTGCGTTGTTCGAGTATCGGGGACACTCTCGAGTCCCTTTGAATCTTGAAGAGAGTTACGGCAAGGTGATGGACTTTCGTGTCTGCTATTCAACATCGCGTTAGAAGGTGTGATCAGAAGAGCTGGGATAGACACGAGTGGCACGATCTTCAGGAAGTCCATCCAGCTTCTTGGCGGAAACGTACATCATACTGAAGGCTGAAGCTAGGCGGACTGGACTTGCCATCAACGCATCAAAGACAAAATACATGAAAGGAAGAGTTTCTAGGGAAGACAATGTAAGCTTCCCACCCCGAGTTCAGATTGACGGTGACGAAATCGAGGTGGTCGAAGAATTCATGTATTTGGGCTCACTGGTGACTGCCGAAAATGATACCAGCAGAAAATTCAAAGACGCATTATGGCAGAAAATCAAGCCTACTTTAGACTCCGAAGGACACTCCGGTCGACTAAAATGCGCCGCCGCACGAAGTTGAATGTCTACAATACGCTGATTAGACCGGTGGTCCTCTACGGCCACGAGACCTGGACTATGCTCGTGGAGGACCAACGGGCTCTTGATGTTTTCGAACGTAAGGTGTTGCGTACCATCTACGGTGGAGTGCAGATGGATGACGGAACGTGGAGGAGGCGAATGAACCACGAATTTCACCAGCTGTTGGGAGAACCATCCATCGTCCACATTGCAAAAATTGGGCGACTACGGTGGGCTGGGCACGTGGTAAGAATGCCGCACGACGACCTAGTGAAAATAGTTCTAGAAAGTGACCCAACAGGAACAAGAAGAAGAGGCGCGCAGCGGGCAAGGTGGATCGACCAAGTAGAAGGCGACCTGCGGACCCTTCGCAGACTACGAGGCTGGCGAACTGTGGCCATGGATCGAGAAGAGTGGAGACGACTTCTTCGGACAGCAGAGGACAACAAGGCCTTAGTCTGATTGGTAAGGTAAAGTACATAGTAAGTAATTCCATTTAATGATAAAAGTTTATGTTTTTGATTTTATTGATTTCTTACGTGTAACGGTCATTTGAAATTTTGCCGACTTTTTCAGCTGTTAAAAAACCCGGTAAAATTTAACCGACTACGGTGATCTGAATTCAGTTGTCATAAATATTATTGACCGGTGCACCGAATAATTGTGCTTAACATGTTTATGACTAACATCCATTATGGTAAACATACGCGAAGCAATTGCCCAAATGGCTATAACTTCAATTGTAGTTTCATATTTATACCACAGACAGATATAACACTCACCGTGATCGCAAATAAGTTTTTAGTTGGGAATGTGCTTGCATTTGTCATGGTGGCACCACTGAAGCGTTAAGCAAGCCTCCTCTACATTTCGAACTTATCAGTGATGCCAGTTCTATTTCAAGTCAATTTAGTATATGTCAGTTGTTGATAACGATAAAGGGACCAAGGCATCACACTGCAGGCATATACAGTAATGACCCGATTTTGCCAGCCCTTTTTTTGAAAATCTTTTCTAATGTTCTACGAAACCCATGTGTTTTATCAGTGGTCTTATTGGACCAAAGTATACCTTAAACACCCATCTTGAAGATGCAAGAGAATGATTTGGAATTACGATTTTATGAAATTATGTAATGATAAAAGTCTAATGCGTAGAGGGGTTGACAAAATCGGGTCATTACTGTACCACATACTAATCTGACGAATACAGAAAATAAAAACTTGTTGAATATTACAGCCAAAGAGTCGATTGGTCATTCCGCTTATTGTGTAACACTTCACAATCAAAACAAATCCCTAAAAAACAGAGCTTCTGTGAATTTTTCCTACGTATTTGTGCAAAATTCAATCAATTCTATAGATCTACGGAAAATTTCGTAGAACCGACATCACTGACTTTCATCTGTTTTGTTTTTATTCAACACAGCTGACGCGTTGACAGAACGAGGGAAAAGCAACTAGCGAAAAAAAAAATGCATGAACGAGGGATGCTCTGGTTGCAAAACCATGCTTCGGAATGTGCACGATAGAGGGTGCTACTGTGCATGCAAAATACGACGATATTTTTTGAAGAATTATCTTCTAAGAGCTATGTCTGTCTGTCTGTGTTTATACTTTGCTTGCAATTAAAACGATTTGGACAGCAAGGTCATGACCCCTGGTGACTTGCAAGATTTTTTCCTGTGTAAATTATTTCCCACAGTACTGAGTTAGGAAACTGAATCACCCATGAGAAACTACTTCGCACAAATTCAGAACATTTTCTCGTCCATTCCAACTGCACCCGAAAATTATTTCCGGTGCAGGTCACGGTTTGAGCTGCATGTTTCCAATCCCTACGGTTTCATCTGACATGCTTTCAATCAACTATTCATACCATACAGTATGACTGAACTTGAAATGGTGGTTGCATGTGGCAACTTCGTGACACAGCCATCGTCGTCGTCGTCGGCAATGCACTGCAGTGACGGGCTCCAACAAGGTTCACAAGACAGCTCGGCGACATACCCGGCAACATGTGTTTCAGGTTTCAGCCAGTTAGGAACACACATAATTCGAGCGCAGGATTTCATTCGGATTCGAAAAATTCACCGTTTGAGCTCTGGTTGCTCTGGATCTCCAATGTGACAGTTGCTCTAACCTGAATTAAAAATACTCAGAGGAAGAGATGGGCGGGGAAAACAAAATACAATTAGGCAGCAGGGTTTTGTAGTTAAAACTATCTTGCAACCCTTACACAAGCTAGCATTTCACATGACTTTTCTTTTCGATTCGATGTCCGTAAAACATAATAATTGAGTACATCGCAATATTTTGTACATTTCATGGTGCCAACAAAGATCAATTAATCGATAGAGTTGGAATATTATTTTTGATTCTAACAACTCGTTGAATTTTATAAGCACACGAAAAATAAGGGTAATTAATCATAATTTTCTCTCTCAAATTTGAATTTTTTGGCTCTCTGGGAGCTGGTAGTAAAGTAGGTAAAACTGTATGGGGAAAAATCATTTTTATTTAATTGTAGCTTGTTTAACAATAATTTCCGGGAAAAAACTGAACTACCAAGTCCCTGATTAATTTCTTTAGGTTGTCGTTCACTTTTTTTGACCTGATTATGCACCGAAAGCGAATTATTCCCACTTCTCTCAATTTCTATATGGGGATTTTTATCACTTCCTACCAGCGGAACAGCGACATCTCTGTGGAAAATGGTTGAACAAAATGATTAATTGAATTTCTATTTGATTACATTACTCTCAAACATCATCTAGTAAGAAAACGAAACCCTCGGAAAAAATCTAATGGGAATGTTAGATTGGCTCAGATGTTGACAGTTCATTTGGCTCAAAACATTCTCTTTGATCATCTCTCCTCTATGGATTTCTAGCCTAAACCAGTGACAGATAAGTACTGGGCAGCAGTGCACGGCCAATTAGAATAACTCAGAGAGAGAGAGTCACTTCTACTCAGTTGTTTGAGAAATTTCTTAAGCTGCAGTTAATCACTCCTGAGTTCCTACAGTTTTTAAAAATGTATCCATTGTGGCAGGTGCCATATTATAAAAATCAAAATGTAAAAAATTGTACATTATTTGAAATTTTTCAAACACCATCGAATTACCCCTTGACGCATGAAGCGTTCGCAAAAAGTTCACTCACCGAAATGTTCATTAGATGGTAAATGAGTTCTCTGTACCATTTCGGGCGCCAAAGCGTAATTCGATAGCCAAACGAAGAGCCTAAGCAAACCACGCGTAAGCGCACGGACATCGACCTGCACAATTCTGCTTTCAGGATTTGTTGACCCGTCCCATCCTTTCATGCACTTCGGGTGGGAAGCGAATTGGCATATGCGTTAACTTGATAGAAGGAGAATGCCTTCCTTCGTAATTTTTTACAAAAAAATAGTATGCGTGAAGGCGATTTTTTGAACTTCGTGAAAATCAACTTCGTTGATTTCACGTAATTTCCGGCGACGAAGATTGCAATTCTTGCGCCTAATCTGAGGACCTTCAGACTTGATTCTTTCACTTCGTTCTGGTTTGTGGAAGAGGCGAGAGCGGTCCGAGTTTCAGTAATCGCGCCGTGGTGTGAATTTAAAGGTGAATTAGTAAACGTGAAATAGTCTTTAAGTTTGTTAATTTAGATTTTCTTTATAAATTCCCTCGATTAGTTCGTTAGTTTTCGAAATTAGAGCAGAAAGTGCTTAGTGCGTTAGTTCGGCGGTTAGGAGTGTGCGAAGGTGTATTAAAACCGAGGTAATTTTGTGTGCATAATTTTGTTCAGTGTGCAGATGTTGAATGCCACGCGACGGAATTTCTCTTTGGCAGATTTGTGGCAAGTTGCGAAGCTCGTCACACCACCCACATCAGTCAGCGACCGTTTTCGACCCCATTTTCCAGCTTCGAAGAACACCCGGTGGTACCAGAGGCCGGAAAAGGGCAGCAAAAAGGTTTACGCGCCCTAGGCACAGTGAGCAGCAACCCACTGGTTTCGAACCGGTGACCTCCCTCTCCAGCGGCAACCACTTTCCGCAGTTTCCCGTCGACGGTGACGACCATCGATGCGACGGCCGTACCCCGTCTAGGTAGAAGACCACCACTCAGCGTGTGAGGCGTAGTTGGAAAACTACATCGGCTATGTGCAGTCCGCAGAAGCATAGTTTCGGAGTCCGTAGGAGTATCACGTGTGGTACACGTGGGTTCAACCGGCATCATCGAGCAACCGCCAATTCCTCCACGCAAGTAGCGAGTCAAAACGTGAGTAACATGCATGTTCACAAAATTCCCATGCGCATGGTGAGTTAAAGCCCCTAGCATAGCATAACCGCTAGCGTGGCCGCTGTTCATTCAGCCGTTACCCATTCCGATCCGCGCAAGCGTCGGTAACGCCAAACAGCTTTTTGTAGCACACACAAAATGAATACCATTCGTCGCACAGCACACTAGATAAATACCGCCAGAAGAAGAAAGAAGAAAAGGATAGCTAAAAGGATAGGGAATGAATTTGAGATAGGCCTAGAATAATAAATTGTCGATAACGTAGAAGTACGAAAATAAACCATCATGAACAAGAGGTAGTTTGAAGATGAATAGGAGGCGTTTTCAATAAACCAACACACTACAGATAAAAAGTTTTTGTTCATCATTTCCCAAAGTGATCTTGAAAAGCGAATGTAAGGCTTTTTCACGTTTCCGGTCGTTTTCTTTTGAAGTTTTTGCAGAGTTTTACTGGGGAAGTTGGCCCCGAAACCAACCAGGATTTCTCTCTATTCGAACGGGATCCGTTCGAAGTGTTGTATCAAGCCTGCCCGTGATGATAAAATCCGCGAGAGCAATTCATCGGTGGCAGAAATCGTTTTCGTGAATGCTTCATTCTTTTATTTGATTCTTTCACGACCATAGGTCGTGGGCATTCCCGTCCTTATCGTAATCGATTAACAGCCAACTTGCTTCCCGCTCATTCATTTGAGAAAAACAGAACCTTCCCTGAAAGGTCTCATATGGTCGGGCAACCCTAGTCTCGGTAGATGGTCTCCCTCGGGAGTGGCGCTTAAGCCATTTTTACTAAAAACGGGGAACTCGTAAGGCTGTCGGGTTACACCATACAACTGAGTAGAATTCTTAAGTGACTCTCTCTGAGTTATTCTCATTGGCCGTGCGGGATACAAACTTGAGTCACTGTTGGCTTGTTGGTTGGTTTGATAGAGATTGAAGGCACGTGTCCGAGTTGGAGCTGTGGGAAACAGTTGAAAAACTTTAATTACACCATTCTTTATTCCACAACCGAGTTGAGAAGGAATAATTGAATTTTTGTTTGGGAAACATTTGCAGGCACAAACGATAACAAAGTGCAACGGCGGTGGCCTGTGGTGATGGTGCAGTTATTAGAGCACGGTCAGCTGATTGGTTGATGGCGATGCACGTCTCCGGTAGGTATATACAATAACTGATTTTTACGTGACTTTGGCCTCAGAAGAGTGGGCGCTCTCGGTCGCTATTTAAGGGTGTCGATTATTCCGAATAATGGCATCATTTTCCAAGAAGCTTTGTCGCGTGCATGCACTTATCCGCCAGTCTATACTTTGTGGGCGCTCTCTTCCCCGGTGGGCGAAAATGCAAGCACAAAGAACTGGCTATTGCGATATTTACTGAGGACGGTCAGTTGCGGTTACGGAGCTGTTGTTGTATGTCTTAATTATTGTATCGATTTTGTTGTTGCCCACAGGGCACATTAGTGAAGTAGAAAAAGTCGCGTTTGCATTGGTGGGGAGCGTAAAATGAAACAGGTACTAATGTTTCCCAGAAGCGCTAAACATTTCCCAGAATTACTCGTCAAATTTACAATGGTTTACCAGTAATCAATCCATCAAGTGTTTGTCGTAGTAATCCAAAGCACTGTGTAATGTCCAGGATATGTCCCTACAAAATCGAGACAACAATGTATTTCGTGCGAGCTAGTTCTACCTGGTTGAACTCGTTAGAGGTCACGTGGGTTTTAGAGAAGAACAAGAAGAAACGAATCTACATCACATTAGTATTTTTTTTTTAAATAATTTCACCTAAAAATACAGAAAATTTAAAAACAGATCAAATGGCTGTTCATTGAAACAATCAAGTCGAACAAGGTCACGGTCGGTCGAGGGAGGTTTGACTGTTATTTTTTAAAGAAAAACCCGATTAAGTACGGCCAAGTTCGAGTTAGTGCGAGCTGTGTCATTTTTTTTTCATGATTTGTTTTCCGTCAATCTTGTTTTCCATACTGAGTACCAATGCTACTGACGCCAGGGAGGAAATTCCCCCACCTGGACCAACTATCGACCCATCACAACTCATGGACCGGGGACCAACGGCTTTTACTTCCCTGGTGACCAGAGATTTATGCTTCAGAAAATACTGACTGCGCCAACTGGGATTGAACCCGGCCCTTTGGCGTAAGAGGCAGTCACGCTTACAACTACACCACCGGCGCCGCTAGCTGTGTCATTATACAGACCTATTCTTATCAAGAAACCATTTCAGGAGAAAATCGTTTGATTTTTCCTTTTCGACTGTTCTCAAGTTCGTTTCAAGTTCATCGATCATCAATGCGTCTTATGTCATCTAAAAAGATTTTCCAGAGAAGGAGCTTTTACCATCGAAAAATGATTCGGTTGAATTATCTTTTCGTCGTACTTCACTTTTAGTATGAGACACAATCGAATCAGTTGAATAAATGTTCAAGCATTTTGCAATCCCTCACATTCCTTCCACCCGGAACGATGATGCGGCGGCCATAAACTTAACAAATTTGTTTTGACGGTTCCAATTTCCTGCCGGTCGCGTACGTTCGTGGGTGGTCTTTCCTCAACGCAGTCACCACCACCTCTCCCTGATGGACTATACCAACAGAACCGCAGTGCCCGCTGCCTTGTTTTTGACTTTCCAGTTGACTGATTACCGGGGAAGATTAATTGCTCACGGTGTCGTCTGGGACCACAGAGAGCGACTCGGTCTTCTGGGAGACGATAAGATGTTCGTAAACGGTTTTTTTCAAGCGTACTTAGAAGAGCTTGAAAGGGTCGGATAAATGACGACCTCTGCCCAAAGGCGTCATCTACTTAAGTGATTGCGTTTTTCAATCAATCTCCGTACATTGGAAAAGGACCATGCGTCTCCCCTACTCCAAAGTAAGATGATGGAGACGATAAAGTATCCCGTGGATAGATCCATGATTCATAGCAAACCGACATTCTTGCATCAATTTCAGCCGTCCCACGAGCTATAATTAGATAATTTCCGAAGAAATGATAATTGCTCAACCGTAAACGCTAATTCGATTACAGCTTCAATTGAGGCAACTGGTTACGAACAGACCCGATGCTGAAGTGAAGTTCAACAACGCATTAACCTCTAACAGTTCCGCCGAACAAAATACAGCTAGAAAAAAAAACGGTACATGTTTACAAAGTGTTTCCCATATTTAAGAAGATTTCAATCCAACGAGCTCCGTTTTGTTCGTAACCCGATGATCCGATCTTAAAAGGTGCCATCCCCGTTCCACCTTTTGTTTTTTGACTAAATGATTAAACTGTAATCCGCTTTCTTTTGCTGCCGGTTCGAGAAGACGGAAAAGTGAAAAAGTTTTCCTTTCCCGGAGCTCCTAATCATCGTCCCAAGATAAATACGTCGAAGTCTCCAGCGATCAGGCGCGAAATGTGCTGACACAGGTTCTGGAAAAAGGAAAACTTTTCCTTTTGCGATTGTGTTTGTGTTGCTGCGTCAGAAACATTTTCACCATCCGTTAGCAGTGTGTGCGTTCGATGCCATTATCGATGATGGAAACGTGGCGTTAATTATTGATGGGTGGTGCTTGATTTATGGAATCAATTTGTGGTACGTGCCAAGTTCGAAACGGTTATCGAATTTGGCTTTGTTTGTTTGCAGTTTGGAAACGGTAATTGATTCCAGGAATGGGGTTTTCCAAAAATTAGGGACGGTTCGTATGATCATTTTAGGCCAACATTCTTCTCCTGATGAATGTGGGTGGCTTAGGGGAATACCTGTATAAAGAAAGAGAGAAGGATTAGTAATTTGCATTTAATTCATCTACATTAATTGCTTTTCCTTGGCATCAAGGATTAGAGGTAGTGAAATTAAATGGAAATTACTAATCTTTCTCTCTTGCTTTAGAGTGTATTGTTTACATCAGTTATGCAGTTGTCAGTGAGATACCGGTAGAGATGGAAGAAAATCATCAAACCGTTCGCGAAAGAATGAAAGAGATGAATATACATCATTCGGCTACCTTAAGGGTCCTTTAAAGGTTCCAGAAACAGATGCCAGTGGACCACAAGCCAGTGGACGAGAACCGGGAACAACGAGCAAAAAGAAACAATAGAGCACTGTTTGCTCATTTCAAGCGGAATCCGAACATTTCGACGCGGGACTTGACCAAAAAAAATTATGGTTCACAAAGTTTCATCCAGAGGGCCAAGGAAAGATCCGGATTAAAGACGTACAATGTGCAGAACTTCCCAAATCGTCAGAGTGTTGCCAAAACACGCGCCCGGAAACTCTGAAACGTGCACGTGCGAAAACCGTGCAGAAATGGTATGCGGCAAATTCTGTGGATTTTGTGCCGAAATACACCAAACCTTAAGTCTTTAACTCCATTCGATCGATAACCCATGGCCATGATGAAGTGCGAACTTCGGAAGACCAAAGGAGAGATGAAGGACGAAAAGGAGATGATGAGGAAGTGGGGAAAAACTGAGAAAAAAGTACCAGAAACGACTGTACTAGTAGGATGAAACTCATCCTAAAATTTAACCGACATATGTATACTCAACTACTCAACTACTGTAACAATTTGGTTTCACTCGATAACAATAGCCAATTTACCAATCAAACTTTAGATCTTTAGACCGAATAATAATCTTTTTTTTTTTCTTTAATACCGTGATTTTTAGCCGTAGGCTAGTTCATCACGTTATACAGCAGATGGTCAGGCTAGATCCTGCCTAAAAAATAGGCAATTTGACATGAACGTGACGTATAACCGGCTCTGATGAGACAGCAAATGAGACAGACAACATTTTAAAAACTTAATGTAAAGTGAGGATTAGATCGGGGCTGTGGTGAGGACTGGGTGCGCGAACAAGGTAGAGCTCCACCGTAGGAGACAGTGTCCGGTCCGACGGAGAAAACCCAACGCAGAAAAAAAAATAGAAACGTGAGGAACACACGATCAGTGCAGCCACCGACGGGGGGGCTAGATTTGGTCATATACAAGGAATCAAAAATATCTCCAAATGACAAAATGACAAGCGATCAACGAACCGAATAATAACGCTATGTCAGAAGTGCAAAGCAATAATGATATAATCTTCTTCGTTCTTTTTCATGAAAAGCAGCCCGTGCGACACAATTCACTCGGGGCGGTAGAAGGACACGAGCAAATTGTTGGCAAGCTGCTTCACGAAGTAGAGCCGAAGATGATACACGTGTTCTAATGGGAATTTTTTTGTTATGTCTTTTCTCGATTCATATCAAGCTATGTCCTCATCCGTGTATATTGCAACAAAGCAGGCAAGCAATATATCATTATCCTTTTACCACTCGGATCGAACTATGTTATAGAGCGAGTTTGTCATGGTAGTCGTAGCAACCGTTTCATACAAGTGAGCTTCTTTCAGAAAGGCGAGTCCATGTTGTTCGCGTAGCTTTTGGAACTCCGGGCAGACAAACAACATGTGTTCCACCGAAGCGGGGATGCTGCAGATTGAACAGACCTTGCGGAAAGGAGTCCCACCGAAATTACAGGAAATCCTCGCATAGCCGGTCCGGAGTCTTGAGATGATCCGCTGGTCCTGGTACTTTTGGCTGTCCGGCCAGGAGCGTACGGTTCCCTTGATCTTCCTCAGGAAAGTGGTCCGTGACTGGAACCATTCCTGCTGCCAGACCTCCATAATGGTATTCACAATCCAACGCCTGGCGTTGAGGAGGGGTACGTTCCTGGTGTAGCGGGGACGGGATGCGCCAGATCCCGCCAGTCTGTCCGCAGCCTCGTTTCCGGGAACGCCGCAGTGTCCGGTTGAAGGTGGGGCGTACCGTGTAATGGCTTGTATCCAGGGGTGGCTCAGGGCTTCGCTTGAATGACGCTGTGTCAGTTAATCACGAGGATCGATTGATCTGCCGGAGTAATGGCTGCGTCTAGAATAGCTGCGGCTTCAGCGAAAAAGATGGAACATTCCTCCGGTAGACTTTGACTCGTTGCAGTGTTCGGTCCTGCCACTCCGAGTCCAACTCCAACGTGCCCCGGATAAACCGACCCGAGAAGCTCTGCAACAGAACGTCTCAAAGCTACAGAGTTATCTCCGGCTTGGAATCCACTCTAAATCCGCTTATCTATTTTGACGACGTTTGATCGCCAACTCTTCTCTCCATGCCAGTGGACCCTGGCCACCGGGGGGAGTTCACGGTTGGCTGCAGTGCGGACCCTTTCATTCCCAGATGTCTTAGCACCGAGGGCAGCGACTTTCGTAGCAATGCATTGCAATGGCTGCAGCAGATCGATAGCGGAAAGGGAGGATTCCGGTTTCCACACATGCGGCGTCTGAAGGCGTGGAAGGGAGAAGGCCGGATACGATGCGTACGTAGGTATTGTATACCGGAGCGAGGGTGTGGTTGAGCTTCTCGGTGGCTAAGCAGGTTATTCCGAGGCCGTAGAAAAGTCGACTGTCGATAACAGCCCAAGCGAAACGAAGGCGGATCTCACGGTTGCTGGAGCGATGCGGGCGGGAGATTGTCCTGACTATGTTGATGCGGCTACGACAGTTTTCTTTCACCTTCCTTAAGTGCTGGTTGAAGCTTAGGGTGCGATCCAGTACTACCCCCAGAACACGCACTGTTGAGCGGAATCGGGTGATCATGGATGGTGATCGGTGGTCCTCGAATCAGGTGGCCCGAGTGACAGATATGGCACCGTACACTCTTCGGAGCGGAGAACCTGCTGACGGTGGAGACTGCTGCTTGAGCTATATTCCTGGTCCGCTTAGTCGTTCGTCCCGTTACGACGATGAGTAGGTATGTCGACGGCATAAACGATTACGTGTACGTTCTTAGGAAATCGGCTAAATACCCCGTTCATTGCCACCAGGAATAGCGTTACCGCTATGACGGACCCCTGGGGCACTCCAGTCTCTTCGGGGAACGGATCCGAGCGAGTGTTCCCGACGGTCACCTGGAAGGTACGATCAAGGAGGAAATTTCGTACAAAATGTGTGATGTGACCTTCCGGGCCCAGCCGATGAGCTGCCTGATGACACCAGGTGTCCATGTCCTGTTGAACGCCTTTGAAATATCAAGGGAGACTAGCTCCGCATGGTGACCGTTGTCCTGGGCTTCCTTAAGTACATTCCCGACGGCTGCAAAGTAAGTGGAGGAGCCGTGTCCTTGCCGGAACGCATGCTGCCGTTCGTCAAGGAGGCCGTTTGACTCCAGGAACTGCTTAAGATGACGATTTACCATTCTCTCCATCACTTGGAGCGCAATCGGCCTAATGGAGGAGGCTTCTTCACTCGCCGTGTTGTTCTTCGGAATGGGCAAACCAAGCTTTGTTTCCAGAAGTCCGGATACGAGCCAGTGAGCCATAGATCGTTGAAGAGGGCGATTAGCCTCGTTTTTTCGTCGGCTTTTAATACCGGGTATCCAATCTCGTCCGGCCCGGCAGATTTACCACTACTGCTGCCGAGGGCAAATTGGCGCTCCCGGAATGTAAGAGCTTCGTTGATCTGAAGAGCAGGAACATCGGGTGGAATTCGCAAGTCGCGAATGCTGCTTGTGGAAGGTTTGACGCGCTGGACGAAATCGCTGTCGTAGCCACTGACAGCACACAGCCCGTAAAAAAAGAATCAGTGAGGTACAATGAAATGTATTGTAACCATACAATAGAATTTATTGCTTTTACAATAAATCGTATTGTCCACAACTATAGAATAACCATAGGATTTATTGTTTCCACAACAAGATCTATGGTAAATTGGATAATCTACAATAGGACAAGGGGGTTGTTATGTATCTTAACCATACACCTAACCAATCACTTTTTCCCGAACAAACTTGAGCCATTTATCATTAATTTTGTTGTTTTTCTATTGTTGAAAATTCATACTATATGGGACGTATCGTAGAGCTATTGTAATAACAATATTTTAAATTTACTTGTATAATATACATACAATAAGACCGATTGTTGGAAATAGATTTTGTTGTGAATGTATAATATTTTATGGTAATTGTATCATTATTATTTTCCGGGAGGCCGGCAAAATATTTTCCTAATTCTTCGCCGATGTCCTCCGGTTCTGAGATCGAGGTGCCATGAGCTTGAAAAGTAGGTGGAGTAGACCGCCGCTTGCCACTCAGCGCGTTGACGCGATTCCACAATTCACTCGACGATTGGGATTCGTCGATTGAATCCAAGAAATCCATCCAGCTAGATCGCTTTGCGTCACGGATCACCTGTCTGCACGAGAGATGGCGTTCTCGGTAAAACTTCCGCGTTTCCTCCCTCCCAGGGTCGTCTAAGGCGAGACGCTTAAGCCGGTGTAAAGCTTTGCGTCGCGCTTTCACCGCACATTTGGTATCCTCGTTTCACCAACGTAGGGCTTTTCGCCCGGGTACGCTACCCGTCTTTGGGATAGATACTGTTGCAGCTTCGTAGAGTACTTCCGTGAAACTCGAGATGTCGTTCGGATTGCGTTGCTGAAGCGTTAGATTTCTCCCTGAAGGCGTCCCAGTTGGCTTCCTCGTAGCGCCATTTGGTTCTCCGAGTCGTTGGAGGGGCCGCGCCTACGGAAAACTGTATACGGATCGGGTAATGGTCACTGCCATGCAGGTCGTTACCGATATTCCACTGTGTCCTATTCGCGATAGATCGACTGGCAGTGGCAATGTCGATCGCGGTGGTGTGCCGTCTATTAAAAAAGGTGGGAGCGCCGTCGTTCAGTACCACCAGGTCCTCACTCTCGAAGATGTTCGCCAGAGTAGAACCTGTGGAGTCTGGGCGGGGGCTGCCCCAGTCCGGATGGTGCCCATTGAAGTCGCCGGCGATGAGCCGCGGATCCGGAAGCTTGGAAATAGCTGCACTTAAGTCTCCATCTAAGTTGGCTATCCGTCCGCAGGGCAGGTACGCACCGCCGATAGCTAAGCTAGCGGCGTTGTTGAGGCGAACGCCAACGATTGGTAAGGCCTGTACTCGAAAAAAAAATACACCAGATAAAAGTGTTCGCCAAAAAATTTATTTAAAGTCGGATTTTCTTGAAACTTTCAGGGAATGAACATAATTACTTTATTCTATTTCCTTTCCATCGCTGAAAGCCCGCACCTTTCCCTTAAGACCCCTCATTACATTTTGTGCAATGGTGGAGCCGACCTTTTTGGTCACTTTCATCCATTCTTTCTTCAACTCCAGCTCGTTCTTAAACACCTTGGACGATTTTTCGAACTTTGGCCTTCATTATGGCCCAAAATCTTTCCACCGGACGAATCTCTGGTGAATTTGGGGGGTTGGCGGTTTTTGGTACAAAAACAACGTTATTGTCTCTGTACCAATCCAACGTCGATCGCGCGTAGTGGCATGATGCCAGGTCCGGCCAAAATAATGTCTCGCCTCCGTGGGACCGCAGGAAGGGCAACAGACGCTTCTGGAGGCACTCGGTGCGGTAAATTTTGCTGTTGATGATACCCATTGTGATGTACGGTTTACTCAGTTTACCGCATTGGCATATGGCCTGCCAGAGCAAGTATTTTTTGGCGAATTTGTCCACTTTCTTCTTCCTTATGTCTTCCGGAACATTAAACCGTGATTTGGCAACGTAGAACTCCAGCTCCGGTATCTGCTTTGCGTCTGCCTTGGTGTAGGTTTCGTCATCCATAACCACACACATCGGTTTCGTTAACCACTATCGATACAGTTTCCTTGCGCGGAATTTGGCCACCGTGTTTTGTTGATCACGCCGGTTCGGTGCCTTCCGGACATTGAATACATGAAGCCCAGCTCGTTTCATGGCTTGCTGAACGAACCTGGCGGAACATTTTGCCTTCAGAACCGCGTCGCGAATCGAAAGGATCGGATTACGCTTGAAATAATCCAACACCTTCCGGGCCTTCACAGGGTCAGCTGTCTTCGATTTTCTTCCACTTCCAGCCCGCCGCTCGGTCGCCTGGGACTACTTAAACGATTTTACCACCCCAGACACAGTTGTATGGGTGATTCCCAGTTGTATTCCGATCCATCTCATGGATTTCAATTCCCCGTCGATTTTCTTCTTGTTTCGATGACATCTCAATAACCACTGAACCGATTGTTATGAAATTTTGCACATGTAAACAATTCACTCCAAACTAGTTATACCCAGATTTTCATCAATGTTTACCCACGGATAAAAAAGTTACACACGGATAAAAATGGTGCATTTTTTTCGAGTACAAGCCTTAGGTCGGTTTGAAGGTCAAAAACTTGGTGTGGAATGCTCCTAAGCACCCCGATGACTACGGAGTGCCTGAAGCTACCGCAGTGCTTGTAGCACCAATCGTATCTCCCTCCCAGCGAACGATTGAGTTGGTCGGTTGTAACTTTATTGACCTCTTGTAGAGCGATTATCCAGGGGGCTTCGCTTTGGAAAAGGAGCTCCAATTCCCCTAGGCGGCCAAGGAATCCGTTTATATTCCACTGGAGAACAACGTTCACCGGCTTGGGCAGTGCAGGCGTGGAGTACGAGATGGTAGACTCACTGCATGTCGAGTAGGGCCTAGCCGCGCTGAGGGGAGGTTTAGGCATTCCATCTACGGTGTCGTAGATGCTAGGTACGTTCGTGCGACTGGTGGCGTCGATTTCGTCGGCCGAGACCGTGTCCGTCAGAGCTTCGCCAAGGATAAGTGGAGGCGTTCCATCACACAAATGCGAAGATGGCACATAATAATCGACTCACCCTTTACTAGCCTAGATGTTAAAATGTTGTGATTTTTAGAAAATTTTACTCATTTCAATGTACTCATTATAGCATCTCACAAATTAAAAAATTAAAAATATGATGATGTGACGTTACGCTTAAACAAACCGCCCTCCCCCGTTTATCACATTTGGTCACGTTTTCTTAAACCCCCTACCCCCTAGATGTGTGACGTAATTTATGGATGTAGTCTTTATTAGCACTTTAAAGCTAGCAACCACAAATGATTGAGTGCATTATGTCGTAGCCCTACATGCGCTTATCAAGCTTTCAGTAATGCTAGTTTGTATTGATTCTTCTATGCATTAACAATGCTGATATGCACCAAGGCTTCTTGGCATCAGAAATACCGAACTAGTTCAAATATAGGGCTATACCCAAGTAACAATTCAGTAACGATTTAGCATCCACTCTGATTTATAATGGTTTTATAATGGCAATGAACAATCCATTTAGTTTAAATATAGCATTTCAAAGTGTTAAACATTCCTGCTTAGTAATTCAGCTTTTTGCTGTTTTAAAAACCTTTTATAGTCTGGCAAGGAAGTCAAAAACTGTCTTGTTTTAAAACTAAAAAAACAGTTATCAATCCCTCCTTAAAACTGTTCTGTAATTCAAGCATAAACGTCATTACCAATTGTTTATTAATGTCTTGATGAAATACTTTATAAACGTATTCTATCATTATAAAAGCAACCATAAAACCATTAGGTTTTGCATTAGAGCAAAAAGCATTTATTGTTGCTTTTTAGGCTTTTTAAAGTGCATCATTAACTCCCCAATTACTCTGTTTACAAATTGAGCTTAAAAGATCGTTTCTCATAGTTGATAAATGCCAAATTTATGACAAGGAAATCTCGAAGGATAGACGAAGTAGGATGAAAAATTCAAGTCGATTTCAGCAAAATTTACTTCTTTAGAAGAACCAGCACACCATCAACGACTGACCATCTGGCGGCGAAGAGTAAAGTGAGCGTGGCCCTCAAATTCATAAAACATTGTCGAAATTTTTGAAAAATACCACCCTTCTCCAGATCTTGCGAATAGATTACAATCGAAATAACAACCGACAGCAAACCACTGCACTGTTAGTTAGCGGAGATTAGCTGGTTTCCGATCCATAGCAGCGATTTTATTCGGCGAAATAATCAATTCTTCGAAAATTTCATTCAAGCGTACATCCTAGCGTACATCCCTGCATCGTTGGATGGTGCACTTCTGTAACCATCCGAAAGAAGGGGATCTTTTTCGGGAACGACTGCGCCTCCAGCTGTTCGAAATGCGAAATGTTGTAAAACAGTATTGCAAACTGTATGAGTAATCAATTTCCCAATCTATGGGGAGAAAACCACCTGGAAGAACCCTGGATCCCACACCGCAACTTTCGAAAAATAAACAAACTTTGACGTTTAACTTTTTGCAGGCAACTTTGCCTCCATAAATGCTGCCATAAATCTGAACGGGTTAGGATCAAGCAAAATGGCTTTAGATAAATACAATTCAGCCTGCAAGTTGTCTTCATAAAAGCCATTTTAAAACCTTATTAATTTGTTAAGGAATTCTTGAAAGCAAAGCAACTTTTTCACAAATGACTCATGAAAATAAACTTTTATGCCACCGCCATGTTACAATTAGTTTGCTTGGTTTTTAAAATCTTTGATTTTCAATCTATATTTCCTTAGATATAACTATATTTTGGTAAATTTAGCAATGAGTAAACATTTAAATGCGAAAATAATAAAAAAATTCCCGACCAAGCTCGATCTGAAGAATATATATTTTTTTCAATGTTAAATAATTAGTCAAATCGACGTTTTACGAGGGTTGACTTAATTTTTTCGATGTTTTCACGTACATTTCACATAAAATTTTATATGGCACTTAAAACTAGACCACTTAATGAAAACTATTGTAATAAATTTGGATATTCAACCAGATTTTATACCATCAGTTTCTATTTTAATTATTTTGATATAATCGAATTCATAAATCCTTTTCTATCTTGATTGATGCTTTCCTATCGGATTTAGCAAGTAGCTAGGGGAAATGGCTTGGAAAGGGTTTTTATTGTTGCTAAATAGCTTTTATTGTAGCTGTCAAATGTTTCTCAAAACAACCTTTTGCAGTAAATCAATCTTGAAGAGCTTCGAGAATACACCCTTCAGAACCATCTCCAGGGTGGGCCAACTAGACATATTCTAGTCTTAATGAGGTTTTGATGGATGCATTAATGACAAAATAGCCTTGACCAGAGTTTTATGAATGTTGTTTTATAGTTGCTTTGTAGTATTTCATAAAACTTAAAATGTTACTTGGGTAGATTTATGCTTTTATTTACTTATAGTACGTTCAGACTACAGAGTTATAACATGTTATAGCGCTATCTTGATGGTGGTTTCTGTGTTGCAATTATTTGACAACCGTTATAACATGTTATAACTGCTCAGTCTGGACAGCGTTTTAGAGATGTAGCTGTTTTTATTAGTTATGTTTATTTCAAGTATGACGGACACGAGTTTCTAATGACGAAGTGTGATACACCCTTTCAAAGGACTGAGACGGAAGACTTTGCCAACTACTTCAAACCATTCGATGATATTTTTATTATAGTTACTTTTTCACTCTTGGGTTATTCGTGACTTAGGCGTGCGAGATATGGGCCGTCCCCATTCGGTTATAATAAACAGAACGTACCTATCCACCTTTAATATTTATGCTAGACTGTCAACGGAAGGATGGTTGACAATGACAAATTGAAATTGGAAATAGCAGAAAAATAATTGCATGATTTTGGAAAACACATTAGTTGCCGTAAGATTGCTATCATGTAAATCAGTATTATCGTTTTTGATTGAGTATTACATGAATTCACACACACAAAATATAAGCAGAATAGCATATTCGTCTACTTAAAGAACATACCACCGGTTAGTCTTACTGGAGGTTAGTAATTTCAGGAAAGATTAGCTTTGTCAACGGAAAAAGAGGCTTTCTCACAATTGACAGTTGAAAGGAGAGACACTCACACTGACATCGAACACCGAACACACAACACAGTTAGTAGGTACATTGACGGGTTGATTGAAAAGCCAAACAAACACTCACGGGTCCATCTCCTGGCTGTGCAAGGAATCGTCCGATTCGGGTACCAGACCAATCCTCCCGTAGGCATTGGTCGATGTGGGGGGCCGCAAATTTTTCGGCATGTTCTCTCCTCTGTTCTGTGTGTTTTCGAGTGGATAATTGCTGCTTTGCGTGATGTGTTATGAACGTGGTGGTGGTGGCTACAAATTTATTGCTTCACTGGACACAATCGAATTATTCAACAAGCACAATGATCAATGCGGTGTGGGTGAACAACTAAATGTACGATTATGATTTTTCAACTTCAGCGTGGTGCAGCACTACAAATCTGGGCTGCGTTTGATGCAAATTGCAAAATTACCAATGGACCGATACTAAACAAACACTAACAACACTTTAAATTTAGAATTTCATACGAGGCCACAATTTTGAATTTCTTCTTCCGAATTGAACTTGGATTGATGGAACCAGAAAAGGGTGTCTTGATTTCGATGTGTGATTTGATGTTTCTTTTTTTTTTTGAATTTTGCTTCTTTCTCTTTTCTTCGGTGACAGATTTACAATGTCAATTATAGTATTTTCCAATTGCTACCACTTTTCTTGGCGAGCTTGCAAATCTAGTACAACTGCGACACGAGCTTGCCGAGGCGAGATGAGATGATCCTGATTCAGGCGAATTGTGAAGGTGTGGCCAATTTTCGTCACTAGCAGCCACATCAAGCTACAGATGAAAAGTGCACTCTGTTGGAAAAGAAAATAATATTGGATAAATATTGATGCACGTGATCGAGCGGTTGATCGTTTGATTTGGCATTGGGTATGTTGTTGATTTTTTGGGATGATTGACGAAAAGAGGTGAGAGAAGATGTTGCATAAATGTTGATCAAACTTGACACAATTGATAGAATACAAAGAGTATGGATTTTCCCGTATTTTTTTTAGTGATAAAGCTAAAGAACGGCGTTTCAGGAGCTCAATAGCTTAACATGAAATTCAAAATTCGGGTACCCTGTATGCAGCAATGAGGGATTGAAACTTTTGCCGTTTTTTACTACACTAGCGTGCGCGACACTCATGCTCTACCGTCGCCTCCCTCACGCAACACCAACCGTAGAACAGCATTCGAGCAGAAAGAAAATTATCAAATAACTATCATATGACCATGTGTAATTTATTTTTTTTATTTTGAGGGAAAAGCCCACACTAGTGGGCGCAAAACCTCATCATTTCAGCACCAACAGACAACATGGAATCCTACAGATACATTTGCTTGAACTAAGTCGTAAACATATAAAAAGATATTAATGATAACATAATTAACTTAATTTAAATACAGAAAACAGAAACCGTCAGGAAGTTAAAAGTACATTATACAACAGATTCTTAAGCCTAATACGGGAGATATTAAAATCAAAGCAGTTATAAAATTTGTTGAAAATCTTGCACATGCTAGTTAACGGCTCATTGCGCCGTAGTTTGTGCGAGAAGCCGGGATGTTGAAAAAATAATAAGAACGTAAATTTACGCGTCTGATATTTACATTCAACTGCTGCAGAAGTGAACTGCAATTAATGTCCGATCGTAGGAGATCAGCGATGAAGGTAGCCTTAGAGACGCTTCGGCGAACACTAAGTAATTGTAGGGATATCAAATTACAGCATTTTTCATAATTAGGTAGATTGAAAGGATCACTTCAGGGTAGCCAAAGAAGGGCGAAACGTACAAATCTTCGCTGAATGGCCTCAATACGATTCACCCTGTTGCTGTAAAAAGGAGCCCATGCTACGGAACAGTACTCTAATGTGGAGCAATAGAGTGTTTTTAAACAGAAAATGTCCCTAAAGTCTTTGGCGAAACGAAAAATTAAACCAAGTTGAGAAGATGCCTTAGCAGAAACATAAGCCACATGGTCCTTGAAGGTGAGTTGTGAATCAAGTAGGACGTCTTTAATGGTAGATTCACAGCTTAATATTTGCTCCTGCAGGGGTTGTAAGCATAACAGATAGATGACTTTTTACTGGAAAACGTTATAATGGCACATTTAATACCATCCTGTTCTTGTCACACCAAACAGTAAAAACGTTCAGCTGCTGCTGAAGAAACCATGCATCACTTTGATCTATGATGACAAAGTATAGTTTGAAATCATCAGCATAAGACAGCTTCAGGCAACGGATCGAAAAGTGAACGTCATTCGGATGCAATAAAAATATGAACGGTCCCAGATGACTGCCTTGAGGAACACCAGAAGAAACAGCGAACGGTTGAGAAAAATGATCTCCAATCTTCACTGACATACGTCGACCGGTGAGGTATGAGCGAAGCCAATCAAGAAGGTAACCGTGAAAACCAAGTCGCTCTAGTTTGGCCACTGCAATCTCGTGATTGATTTTATCAAAAGCATCAGAAATATCGGTGTAGATAGCATCCACTTGATGACCTTTTTCCATCTCGCGTATGATTGTTGATGTGTATTGAACGAGATTTGTAGCGGTTGACCTCTTCGGCATAAATCCGTGTTGTTCAGTCGCGGTCACGATGTAACTAGAGCATGTGAGTTTTAAATAATCTAGTACCAATTGTTCAAAAAGTTTTGACACTGCACACAAAGCAGGGCAGCAGTTCCATTTGAAATGACGATTTTTTTAAATTTTTTGATCGACCTTCTACGATTATGTTGAAACTTTGCACAGTTGTTTGTTATTGTCCAACATGCCATCTTACATATTTGGTTCCCTAGTTTTGTACACGACTAACACTTGAAAGGGCTTATGCAAAAATGATACGCATGAATAGAAAAACATATATCTTGCGAACGATTTGTTTGATTGAGATGGTGTCTTGGAAGAAGTTGGGGACAAGTATTGTACCTTTCAAGAAAAATATACAGTGTAAAAAATTGTATTTAAAAAAAATCAAAATTATCAAAAAAAAATTAAAATTACTCAAATTGCATATTTTTGTTTAATTGTTTTGTTTTATATTTATTTTGTAGTTTAGATAAAGTAATACCTACTGACACTGTGCATTTGCTGGGCGCATCATAAACAAAAAAGTTATGAATTATTGTAAAAATAAGTATTTTCCAAAGTACTACCAATAGCTATCGAATATCTTTAAAATAGTGTTAATATTAAAACACATTTAATTTACAACAAAAAAACTCAAAATGGTTAAATTTAAAGTTGTTATTTTCGAGATACTCGTAGGTTAAAAATTCACTTGTCGCATAATTTGAGCAATTTTCACTCTTTTGAGATGTTATTCGTGAGTGTTCAATCTTGAAAGTATACTTTGAAAGGCTGTTCAATCATACTCATGAGTTAAGATATAATTAATTATGAGTAAGAGACGGTATGGGAAAAGTGTATTTTTCTGTTTGGCCCCATATACGGCTAGCTAGTTTAGCTAGTTAGTTATATCTTAACTCATGCGCATGATTGAAAAACTGTGAACAGCAAAGTTTAAGGAAATTAATTGGGCTTTTTGTTAAAAATAACAACTTTGGGCAATTTAAGCATTATGAGATTTTTTTGTAAATTTAATGTGTTTTAATATTAACACTATTTCAAAGATATTCGATAACCATCGGTAGTATTTTGGAAAATACTTATTTTTTCAATAATTCATAACTTTTTTAATTATGATTTGCCCAGCAAATACACAGTATCAATAGGTTTTTCTTTACCTAAGCTACATAATAAATATAAAAAAAATTGCAATTTGAGTAATTTTAATTTTTTTTTGATAATTTTGATTTTTTTTGTAAAAAAAATATAAATTTTTACAGTGTATATTTTTTCTAGGAAGGCACAATACTTGTCCGCAACTTCTTCTAAGACACCATCTCGATCAAACAAATCGTTGACGAGATACATATTTTTCTATTGATGCGTATCATTTTTGCATAAGCCCTTTTCAAGTGTTGGTCGTGTGCAAAACTAGGGAACCATATATGTAAAATGGCATGTTGGGCAATAACAAACAACTGTGCAAAGTTTCATCATAATTGTAAAAGGTCGATCCGAAACGATTTGCGAATCTGTGTGAATCTGAATCTGATCTGAATCTACTCAGGGATACCACGGTAGTTGGACACCGACTGCTTATTGCCTTTTTTTAAGACAGGGAAAACAAAAGAATCCATCCAGCAGTCGGGAAAGATTCCAAATCCAAAAAGAGATTGAAGATGGATGCTAACGGTGCGGCCAGCACTCCAATACAGTTCTTAATAACCGCGGAAGGTATTCTGTCAGGGCCAGTGCTGAAATAGTTTTGGGCGGATGCAGCCCAACAGCAGAAAGTACGGGACCATCACTTACGGCGGCTACGATGTGCTTGTTAGGTAAATTTTCTTTGACGAAGACACTGCTGAATTGTGACATGAACAGATCAGCGATTCCCTCTGTATCTTCTTGATCCGTATTTTGTACATAGTAGAAGGTAAGCCCGATTCCTTCCGTTGATCGTTCACATGATTCCAGAAGCTCTTGGGATTGGCTTTGAGTTTAGTTTGTAGATGGCGCTTGATAAAGCGGTTTGTTGAGCCGCTTATACTGTTTGTTAACGAGGTTGTACTTCCTCGTTCTAATTCTTGAAAAATGTGTAAATTAAACCATTTCTGATTAGTAAAATGTTTTTACTAGGAAATCATTGCTTGCTTTTTTCAGAATTCACACAAGCACTACATTAGCAGCACTTATTATGAGACAAACTATAACACATAAATACGTGACGATCCTCGGCGACAATGTCGTATGACAGAGATTGTCATATGAAATTTTAGTTTGGTACTGTAAATTGATAGCTTGTTTTGAAGGGTCGAAAGCAAAGGCAGCCGAATGTCACAGAAAATGTGTCGATCATAGTAATCCTACATATAGAGATTCACGGAAGCGGCCATCTTGAGCCAATCGAGCAGCGAGAACTGTCAAAATTTGAGCCAAACGAACATTCTGATTAGAAAATATTCAGAAGATTTCTTATTGGGTTGAGAAGTACTGTAATCGGGGTGAAATAAGTTCAAACAAAACGTTTTTTAATTTAAAAAAAAAAACATTATAGCAGTGAAATGCGTACTTTAACTTAAGAGAGAAAATACAAATGCGTGTGTGAAGTAGTACTGAAAGAAGCTTTTAGTTTTAAGTAAATACATACCACTCAATAATAATCATTGTAACATACACTGCACAAACGCATAGAATCCTCTAAGGAAAAATCTGCCGGTGGTCCGTAAAACTCAGTAGTGTGTTTTTCGGAAACCTGAAAAAAGCTCACAATTTTTGCACTCGTTGCATTTCCACGACCACGGTTCACCATTTCACTAAGAATTCAAATAACGTAAATAAACAAACTCATACCGTAGACATACGGTAAAGTCACGCACAAAGCTGGAACATTTTGCTCTGCGGTAAGTGTTGGCAGGTTATGAGAACGAAACGAATCACGTTGCCAAATCGTCTGATGATATTTCCGCGAATCTCTGTATATAGGATTGCTAGTCAACCAGTGCTGCAAAATCTTGACAATACACGGTGATATTCAAAATTCTGCTTTGGTCACTCATTTGAGCTAACAGTCATCGTCAAGACAAACCATGTCAACTATCAGTGACAAAGCTGTCAGTGACGAACATGTGCTGATTTATTTTTATTAGCTAAGTTTAAAACGAAATTGAATTACTTGAACAAAACAATTACATGGAACCGTTAAAGTGAACAAGCATCTACGTCCTGAACTGCTTGGATAACAATCATGTGGCTCAGAATGCAAGAAATTACACTTTTTGTTACCAGGTTAATCTTTGCCATTTACGAAAAATTTAATGAGATTTTGACAAAGTTCTCTTTTTTTAGGGTCAAGGCCATCAATATTAATGATCAACCTCTGTAAATTTGTTTACCAATATTATTTTAAATTATCGAAGTTTTGCCTTCGTCATCTTCTCTTGAGAATTTATTTATTGAATCGAAATAAGATTTAAGCTAGTTCTTATGCAGGGAGTGTACTCATTTTGCTAATTAAAATTCCCTGAGTTTCCTACCTTTTTACAGAACTTTTACTTTTACGGAAACTTCATAAGAAAGCTGTTTTCTAATTGCGTTACAAAATATGTTATTTTTGGTAGAACAGCCATTTAATTTCCAAAAACGATTTTATTACATGGCAATCAATTTTTAAGAGAACAGTTTTACAATCCAAACCATTCATAGTGGAAGTTTTATCATTTACTTAAGTCTAAGATCTCATTAAAAACTAAAGCTTTAATGTTTAGTACTCCAAGTCCAAGATCTAGAAAAATTTTCAAAGTGTTAGAAGTTCAGATATAAAAAAAGATTGAAGTTTAAGACATTTGATTAACTTAAAGTCCGCAATCTTAAACATATTTCAAAGATTCTTTGCTAGTTGGTCATGTTCCCTAATCTTGGAAATTTCTCCAAGTCAGGAATATTTAATTTTAAATAAATCTTCATTCAAGTGTTTCAAGTGCCAGAAGCTTGCAGCTGACATTGGAGGCATTTGGTGAGATTCTTCCACAATATTTAAATACCATTCATTACAGGGGAAATGGCTCTAATGTTGGCCTATGGATCTAAGATTGGGCCCATCGCTAAAAATCTGCTATTTATCAATTTTATCTAGTTGAACGCGTCATTGGGACGGTACTTATGAATATTTTTGGTCGCTATTGAAAATTTAGTCGATTGCTGAATTTATGTATGGGCCCAAATTAGGGGTATTTAGGCCAACATTACATCCATTTCCCCTATTACTGTTACATCCAATCCTAATCTAACTCGGAGCGTTTGGTACGGTATGTCCACGCATCCTTCCACCCCTGAAGATTTACGAAATGTATCGCTGTTTAAATTAGTTTATTTAAACTCGAATCATTTCACAGAATCAACTTTGCGGCAAATGCAACGCAGTAGGCTTGGCCGTATTGCTGTTTGTGTCATATCTCAGATAAACTGCAAGCATCAATGTTGACAAGAAAAATTATTAGGTCTTACCTAACCTAATCTAACCTAAATTTTCCAGGATGCTTTCTCGTACTGGCTGCGTTTGTATTATATTAGATTAGATTAGATTAGATTAGATTAGATTAGATTAGATTAGATTAGATTAGTTTAGATTATATTAGATTAGAACATTAGCGAAATTACCGTATGAAACCACACACTTAGATTTAAAAGTGAAAATTTTGCCGACATTCAGTTAACAAACGAGACTTTTGCCGAGAGAAATAAGTGCTGAGCCTGCTCGGTGGTGCCAATCTCGGCAAAAAAATCTAAGTGTGCAGGGTTGCTTCCATTCATTTTGGATAAAAAAAATATGTATATGGTATTATGGTACTATGAGATGTTTTAATTATAGTTTGTATATGTAAGCTACAATAAGGCGACTCTCATAACGTGAAATAGGTCCACACATAAATTCATCAATCGACTAAATTTTCAATAGCGACCAAAAATATCCATTAGTACCGTCCCAATGACGCGTTCATCTATATAAAATTGATAAATAGCAGATTTTCTGCGATGGGCTCAATCTTAGATCCATAGGCCAACATTAGAGCTATTTCCCCTATCTTATGATTCTATAATCCCATAAAAATATGTTAAATGAATGGAAGTAATCCTAGATGAAACCCCTAGTTTCTGCACACTTAGAAATACTTAATATTACACGTGACGTTGCATTCATTTCGTGCATTCATTTACATTCATTTGCCCCTAACTTTTTTAATGAACATAATTCCGCAAAATGATGTATAGAGCTTTTGTAGGTTTTATTATTAGCTACAACTTTTGTGATCCGTATCTCTTATGCATGACGAACCAGCGCAAATAGAATACACTACTGTTTTTCAGTGAATGTGTTTTACATTCACTGAAAAACAGTAACGAGTTCTGCCCACTCTAATTCATGATGCATAAGAGATACAGATTTGAGTTACTGGCAAAAGTTGTAGCTTATAACAAAACCTACGAAAGCTCCATACTTCATTTTGCGGAATTCTGTTGATGAAAAAAGTTAGGGGCAAATGAATGTAAATGAATGCATGAAATGAATGTAAATGATTTTCCTTGCCTGATACTGACATATACTGCCCATAATCGCATATCAGTCCCATATGGATAGGAAATCAAGCAAAGATGGGACTGATATGCGATTATGGGTAGTATACGAGCGTCAATATTGACATAAAATTTAATCATAATAGACGCGAAATTCAGCTCAATCAAACGTACCGAACTTTTCAGTCTCGGAGCACTTCTTTATTTTACATGACATGTCTGTTTACGTCTCATCCTTTATGTCAAAGATGGATTCCGTCACGTATAAGATTAGGTATTTCTAAGTGTGTAGTTTAAATTCACATTTAGGAGCTACTGTATAAATACAAAATACCATTTTTAATCTGTATTCTGACAGTTTCTCAATATGTAGAGTGGACATCAACGACACTCGCATTCTCTCTCTCTAATGTGTAGATTATTTTGGTGCGATGATGAAATCTCATTTATTTACATTCGAAAACTTTAAATCGTCTCCCATGAAAACCACATGATCCCCAACCTGAACAATTGAATCACAAGCAAGCAATCACCCGAAGCAAGTTGAACAAGGTCAGTTCCGTTGCTTCATCCCATTTTTTGTTTGTTTTGTCGGATGCCTCTTCCAAAAACGGACAACGTTTCTTATCAATTGTGTCAAGCTCTTTTGTCAAACCAGCGGTACTCTAGTGTGCAACCAATACTACTACAAAAGCGGTGCTAAGCTGTTGCACAACGCTAACGCTAATACTCGTTTGACGTGGACCTACTTCAAAGCGTAACGAAAGACTACCGAAATACAGAGTTGATAATGGTTTCCGCGTTCCAAAGCCGGTTCAACTCTTTCAATTTCCGTACAGATAAAAAAAATGCAACAAAAGTCACTATCGAATCCCGCTACAATTTTCCCATAAAAGTCAATCAGTAGGAAACCAACTTACTTTTCCACATGATTCTTCGCAATTTTCTTCTTATCACACTTTTCACTTCGGTAGAGTTTTCCAATCCAATTAGACACAAAAAAAAACTCACTCGCCACAGGCAGACAAACAGTCTTGGCCGTTTCTCACTTTCTTTTCGTCGTCGTAGTCGTCGTCGTCAGCGTCACCATGGTCAAGGATGGATGGCACACACGAACTCCGAGGACGCCACCAAACTGCAATATCGCGTGCAATCACCACCGCCGATTGCTTCACTTTGCAGGCCTTCCACCCCCTTTTCGGTTGTGATTTTCAAGGCCACATCAACCACCGTGCAACTGTAGATGCCAAGGTGCACACTTTGTGCATACACTCGATTTGCTTTTAAATTAAATTAAAAATCACTCCAGCCGTCGTTCACCTTTACACCACAAACCACTCCCGGACAAACAAACGTGTGCCTCACAAGAACCTACGCGATCCTTTGCTACGCTTCTCCACTCTCACTCCAGATCACTCACTTCAGAGCACAATCAAAGCTGATCATTGTCGGACAAACTAGGGTCACGTCACTACCATGACCTAACTCACACACAAAAATCCACTGTGAGCCGGTCTGAATCAGGCCCGAATTAGTCTAGAACTAAAACTCTCCGTCCACTGTCTGTCGACTGCGATCGATGGTCCAGTCGGTTGAGCTGCTGGGAGAGCGAGCAAGATCCGATCGTGATCCCCGAATACTCGATTTGTGTGTGCAATTGTGTGCGCTGCTCTACCACCACCACCACCAGGGACGGGGTTATTTCTGAAATCTCTGAAATATAAATCGAAAGTGAAGGAAAAATTATTGTACGATTTATTACAAGCAGACTTGGGGCTTGGCTTGGCTTCGAATGTGTGTAGGATTTTTTGTTACACCAAGATGTGAGTAATGAGATGGAACTATTTTTCGAAGACGACCGCGGGTGTTCGATGGGATCAAGACGGGAAAACGGCGAAAATGTGTTACAGATGTGGAGACGTTCTGCCTTGTCCCTTCGGAATGTTATTTCAGGGCTTTGGTTCGAGATCGTTAAATTGTGGTTGGCAAAATTGAGGTTGCATTGTTTCGGAAGAGACGGATGATCGGACATTTCTGGGAGGAGGAAAAGGTGCTGCAATTTTACGACTGATGGGGATTAGAGCTTATTCCTTAGATAGTTCCCGGATCTAACCTCAACATAAATAGAAACAAGTCATTCGGAATTCTTTATCTTTTCCGTTTTCTTCTTATACCATTACACGGCCGATGATAGTAAATCAGTAACTGAGTCGAATTCAACTCAAGATTGTAAGAAATAGGTTTACTCAGTGAGTGAGTAAACCTATTTCTTACAATCTTGAAGGTAGTAAGACTTAGGTATGAAGGATAGGAGACAAAAATCCTCAAATGTTCAACTAGTTTAGCAGCAAAATGCTTAATCAGGGTACCTGGACTCAGTTGAGAATTTTTATTTAAGAAATTATTTCTGCAGGTTTCACAGATTTTTGACAACGATTCTATTTATGTCTATTACAGAGCTTCATTTCTTTTTTTCTCTGACGTTTGTGAATTGTACAAGTATTAGTGCAGAACTTTGGATAAATTTACAGGTTTTCTTGCACTGATACTTATAATTTACCCAAATTTCTGCACTAATACTGCATTTCACAAACGTCAGAGAAGTCTATTTTGATTTTGACATTTGCTCTACAATTAACAATAAGGAGCCCAAAATTTTGCAAGCGCATAGCTAAAATCCGAACTACTCGCACTTCAAACAGACTTCAAATAGCTTCCTGGGTATGAGCTTTATACGGCAACCGAAAGGGGAAAAGTGGCAGGCATTTTCAAGCATATGAAACTGTCGAAGTTCGCTAATCAATATCTAGTTTGGCAGGCTGTACCTGTGGCCTGAAAAGCGACATTTTCCTTGCAACCGGGACCTTCGACCAGGAAATTTGCGTGCATAATGACATTACGGAAAAAAGGCCATGTGCCGCCAACAACGTGCCGCTGGTGCCCAAGACCAAGAACCCTCGCAACACATCAGAGCTCAGCCCAATCGAAAGAAAATTGGGTCATCATCAAGCGGAACCAGAAGAAGACCCAAAAACTGTTGGAAGCAAGAAGCAGTTAAAGGCAAACTGGCGTTCTGCGGCGATCAAAGTGGACGAGCTCGCTGTACAGAATCTGATGGCAGGAGTTAAAAGAAAGACACGGCAATTCGGATTCGGTCAACCAGAAGTTTAGCTGAATATTTTTTCTATATTTTCTTCTAATTGAACTTAAAAAAGATAAATAATTAGATCTTTTTAATAAAAAAAAATAATCAATTTACACGCAGTTTTGGTTGACCAAATTTTGATCGTAACACCCTTTATGCAACCGAAAAATTAAGGAAACCTACAATTTTGAATGGACACAACCCACAAACTAGATTTTAGTTTCTCTCTTCTTAAAAACTATGAACTGTCGAGGTAATTTTGCTCGCTTTCTCAAACGCTTAAGCGTCATAGTAATCCTCATCCTCGGAATACGCCCAATCTTCGTCCATCGCGGCCTCAACATCCACCACATTCAACTGCTCAATGTACTCATCGGGTAAATAGGGAATGCAGAATGCATTCTCTCCATTCTCCAGCAAATCCTTCTGCTCTTCTTCTCTTATCACCGTCCTCTCCAGGTTAGGCCAAGCGAGCTTAAGTTTCGCAAACATACCGTCCGAATAGCTCCAATCGGTAATGATTTCACACGATTTCAACTTCCTACAGTGCGTCATCGCGGCCTGGAACACTTCCGAATGGCACCGCCGTAGCTTGATGAATTCCAGTTGCTTCGTCTGGCAGAATATCTCATCCCACTTGAATTCGACTTCTGATTGCCTTTGGGTGACCTCTGCCAGATCAAGCCGTCGGATATGTTCCATACTTACTTTGACTACATCGCAGAATACGTTGTCTCCCAGACGTACGCGGAGTTCGGTGAGTTGGTTACATTCGCGTAGGATTAGCGGTGCAATCGACATCTTTTCGAGCCAGAACCCGGTCGTGTACTCCCAGTAGTTGGATCTGATCCGGAACTGTAGGTTGGCACTGTGAAGCTTCGGTGCGAAGACGATGAACTGCGTAGCCACGGAAACCTCTGGAACCCCGTAGAACTCGATCTGTTTCGGCTCCTCCCAGCTGAACCGACGAAGCTCCGGTAGGTGAAGGTTGAATCCGGGTTTCTGGCGGGATCTGAGTATTGAAATTTCCACCGGTAGAAATGTGATGTATAGTTCTTCGAGTTTGATAAACAAATCTTTCGTGACTTTGAAGATCTCGAGCAACTTTTCCGTTGAATCCACTGTTAGGTATAGATGTTTGAGATTGCATTTTCGTTTGTAGTGCTCAACCACATCGTAGATCAGATTGGCCTTCCGGGGCGTGGTGAATTCCGTCAAACTGATATCGAGGGCCGTGTAGCGTATAGTGCTCTTCTTCGCAGCTTTGAAGTCTGTTTGCGGGTGGAGGCGTAGAGCCACGTTCCGGAGTGGCAATATTGCTTCGACGGCGATCTTCCAACTGTGACACACGAGACACGAATTGAGCAGCTCGGCTACGGACAAATAGTTGAAAATGTTCTGCTTCATCTCCAACGGGAGATCACTGAAGGATGCCATGTCCTCGAATATGGCGGTGAAGTTTAAGACGTACTAGTAGCGGCGACAATTGAAGGTGAAATCTTATATCTATGCTAGGTAGAAATTATTTGCCTGATCTTTCGTACCAAAATATCAGTCGTACGAGTACTACAACTAGGTAGTTATGGAAAATAGCAAAGTTACCTTGTTATGACAATGAAAGGTACAGGTAGCATAAAGGCCAAACATGTCCGAGGGCTGGTTAAAATCAAAACATCATGCAAATGATCCAAATTTCGTGTGCAGAAACTGAACTATAAACTATGCTCATAATCTATTCCATTCGTTCCCAGATTCTCCTCCTACACAGCACGGTAGCTTTCCGTGTTTGTTTTCATTTCGAGCAAGCTTTTGAACCTGAACTGAATAAGAAGTATCAGTTCTGCCTCCCCCGAGGCACGCTCCATATTCGAGCCCAAGTTGAAGGGAAAATGTTGTGTTGCTCTGACAACAGCACCACCACCAACAACAACAACATCACCAATGGCACTTGAATAAGGTGTTGCGACGAGGTTGCGACACGGGGAAAATTAGGACAGGCGACGTCGCTAGGGAAATTCAGCCTGTTGTGAAAATGATTTCAAAGGCGATTTGTGTGCAAAATATCCGAGCAGAAGATATAGGTAGGTGAGAATTGCTACACTACTGACTGGCTGCACCGAGTTCATGCGGTGACCGAGTTTTCCACCGAAGCGAAGATGCAACCTCCATCCACCCGCGTTCCGGCCTGGTCTGAACGAAATGTTGACACCGGTTGACAGCCAGTGGTGATGCCGGTGTCGAGAGGGATGGCATTATCCTATCAATTTGAATGAAGTTTATTTTTAGATCCCGATGAATATGATGGGGAATGGAAAATGTGTCTCCCAGTGTGCAATCGGCTGTACAATGCATTTCGCTTGGAGCTTGGTGCCAGTATGTTCACATGGTGGGGAGCACGACTTTATGTGAACCACTGACTGGATGGACACTGTCATTGGACAGGGTGACAATTCCGGATACAGAGAACATGCTTTCGATGTATTATTTCAGTTCTCGTGTTATTTTTCTTTTTCATTAACCCACAGAAGCCCCCCTCCATGAACTGTCTACGTGATTTATGAACAGCCCTCCAATTGTCATTTTCGTTTGAGATTGTAAGAAGACATTTGATTTTCGCATACATTTTGAAGATATTTCATATATTACGAAGACTTGTGAAGACATATGAAGACAGTTGGAAAGTGTAGTAGACTTTTAAATATGTTTTAAACTTTTGAGTAGGCAAGTAAAGATTATGACTTCAGTTTGCTTTGCTTATTTGCTGAATTGAATTTACTGACTCGTCCTGGCTTTTCAGGACTTCAACTGTTCGATCAAGCTTAATAACCTCTGATTGTCCTCAACATGTCACTGTATGAAGGGCCAAAAACGGGATGGTAGAGAATCTCTTTCCAGCCACATGATCATACAATTGGTCAAAAAACGAGCTGTCCGACAGAAGGATACCCCAATGAGTATGGAGAAGAGCCCGCCTTTTTTCCACGAGATGTTAACAACAGGGAGTTGACAATTTCACTCTCCCCATCCAAATCGCTTCAATTATATGCCTTGATGGTCACTCCCAATCCCAGCATTGTTTTGTATATATGAGCAATAATAAAAATTAAAACTTTAAAACGATCTCACCAACATTCGCTGTTTCTTCACCCTTCTTTCCATTTTTCGCGCCTATTTGTGAACTCGTTGTCCTTCTCTACATCATTGCTAGTCGCTACTAGTCTCCCATGTTATACGATATTTCGACGTCCATTATCTTTGTATCACAGACAAACAGACATAACACATTGAATATTTCTCACTGTAAAACATCGTCGTTAAAACATTACCGCCATCTGTTGAGTACACTGTGGTGGGCACTACACTGAACAGATGGCGGTAGTGTGTAAACGTCAAACGCAAGGGAATTGACTATGCGCGCCACAGGTGGCGGTACTACCAACTACAATACTTTTAAATTGACCGTTAAATGCTTGTTCGATGAACAACTAGCGAGTGTTATGTCTGTTTGTCTGTGTTTGTATGATGATCTTGAGTTCCTAGTTGCGTCTTATAAAACCGTAACACCAAGGCGGAAAATGGACAATGTCTCCGGGTATTTTCTTAACGAGCATCACTCCATTTTCGTATCGCATGTGCTCCATTTTGCAGCTCTTCTTTCACTTTGTTGACTCCATGGTATCGGAAAAGATATAGATGTATAAATTATTAGCAATGATGTAATATAACCACAACGGGATGACCCTTCAGAATGGTTCAACGGATGTGAAATGAGGGAACATTTAAATTTAACACGATTTAAATTATTTCAATGCAACTTTACGTTTGTTCACTAACAATCAGCACATTTTTCAATATGTTATCGTAACTAATTTCTGGGCGAATTTACAATTAGTATCAATGTTCTGTCATATCGTATCTTCAAGTGATCATCACAAGCGCCACATTTCGTTCAGGCTCTTTGGAACTACATGTGATGGAAATATGAAACGCACATGGAATCTGCCTTAACCAAACTGGCAGAACGCGCCCTAACCCTCACTGAACCAAAGGGCAGGGCGTAGTGGTAAATGCGCTCTTAGACTAATAAAAGTCGCATATCGAATCTAATTTGAACACTCCTCAATCTGAACCCTGCTAATCTGCACGCCGTGCAAACTAAAAATTGCTCAAACGGCATTCAGCATATGGAATGGATGAAAGTGAAATGGAACATTGCGAAACGGAACGCAGAACCAAAACAATACAGCAAATAAGGCTACCAGAAACATGCATTTCTGATACTGATTGGGTTGCTAGAAGTGCAAATCAAAAATGAACCCCGTTAATATGCATGAAGTGTCGTTTAGATTTGCGGGGGTCCACGGTATTTCCATTTAAGGCGTCTCAAAAGCTCAAAAATAAAGCTCGCAAATGAACAAAATGACTAACGGTGTCAGTTTGAGACTTGTTTTCCATCCTTTCCACGCACGCTAGTGTTTAAAACTCACCGTGGAATTTCATTCATTTTTTTTTCTTTATTTGAGAGAGTTTTAGCCATAGGCTAGTTTATCTCTTTGGAATTCATTCAGAATTTCGATGAAATTTTCTTCAGAATTCAATTCCCTTGGAATTTTCCTAGGAATGGGAATGGAATCTCTCCTCAGAATTTCTTTTGAATACTCCTAAAAATTCTTTTGGAATTATCTTCAGAATTATAATTAAATTATTTTTAAGAATTACCATAAAATCCTTCTCCTTGCCATGTAATTATAGTCACAATAAGTTTGGAATAATTGTGCAAAAGAGTTAGCAAATTTCCTTTGATGATCTCATGGAATTATTCTCACATTTAATTGTAATCCTTCTTAGTACACTTTTTTTTCAAAAATCACATAGAATTGTGCTCCGGATTCATTTTCAATCTTCCCAAAAATTGATCAGGATTGAATCCGAGGATAATACCAGTTGGAGCTTACCACCATGAATGTTCCTGGAATTTTCTTTGGAATTCGGAGTGTTTTTTTTTTGGAATCCTGAAAAGGATTTCCTTGGAACTCTAGTCAAAACTTTTCAGGAATTCACTTTGGGTTTCTCCTGGAATCTATAGTTCCCCAGAATTAACCTTGAAGGCAACCCTTAGCCTGGGCCTGGGTTCAATCTCAGTCGGCTTCGCCGGGATTATCTGAGCCACGCCTTCCTTCGGAAGGGAAGTAAAGCTGTTGGTCCCCGGTCCATGAGATGATGTGTCGATAGGTAAGGTAGGCATTGGTACTCAGTACGAAAAACAATATCGAAGGAAAACAAATCAAGGGAGAAAAAAACAGACGAAATTCTTCATTCTGGATCATCGTTCACGTATTTAACGATTGATATGAATATTATTATTGGCGCTGGAATCGAATCACTTTGACGTTTCTATATATCTTGTTTACCTTGCATACAACATTGTTATCGACTTAGCGAGCAAGTTTGTTTTCCGCGCGAAGCTCGATACATGTACATGAAAATGATGTCCTATTTATTTAGGTACAATGTTTTCAAGAAAAACGTATTAAGAGGTTACGCTTACCTGCAAACTTTCAAAAAATCGATTTTTTTTATTGTCCTAATCGAAAGTATATAAAGTCAAGAATATTTCCTCAAAAGATCAAGTTGATCCGATGAAAATTGTGAAAGTTATGCGACGTACAAAAATATTCACTTATAGTGGACTAAACCCAACTTGAAACTTTAAACGCGATTATCTCGGAATCATATTTTCAAAACCGATGCCAAAAATTTCTCGAAATGTATACATTCGATTCGTTCGATTCGTTTTGATTTCTGTTCAGTACTATTTTGTGCAGTCCACGATCGTTAGGATTTCGTGTATCATTTAATTTCGATTTTTTACAGCCGATCAAAGGGAGCAGCCGTGCGGGGCACCAGGACCTCGTTTTTACAGCATCGACTGATAAATGTACCCATTTAATGTGTGTTCAATAAACGGCAGAAAACCGATTTTCAATATGTTGCGTCGTTTTCGAGAAAAAAAAATCCAAACTTTCGCTTTTTTTCGGTCTTGCAGGTAGGCGTAACCCCTTAAAAGAGTTAGGCCTGTTTGTCTGTGGAATTATCTTTTGATTTTCCTTGAAATTATTCCTTGATTTCCTTAGACATTCTCATCAACCTCATTCATCAAAGTCCGTAAACCTTGCTAATTTAGCAAGGATGTTATTTTCAAATACGAGATCTTGGAAAATGTTTTATGTCCTTCAGCGTGAGAAGCATGGATGCCAGGCCCACCCCAGTATCAGTTGAATAAAACGTGCAGAGTTGAATAAAACGGAGAAGTCCAAAGAAAGTCAGTAAAACATCTGGGAAAGCTGGACAGAAACGTCCTGTGATCGTTGGAGAATCAGGAGAATCTTCTAGCCTTAGGCGGATGGATTATCTGAAGTAGAATATTTCGAAAGGAATTCAGAAAACAGACACTGCCAGGCGAGGTTCCAAAGAATTCTGGAGAGTTCCAAGATATACATCGGGGACAAATCGGGAGAATTGTTCAGGGAAGTTTGGCAGAAATTTTCGGTCAAAGTCAGACAAACAATCCAAGGGAAAACAAGGAAGATTTTTAGAAGATATCTCTGAGGGAAATTGTAAAGAAAGAGAAGTTTCCGAAGCAAGTCGGAAAATTTTTCGAGGAAAAATAGGAAAAAAATTGGAAGGTAAGAAAAAACTTTCGGAGTAGTCGAAAGTCAAGTCTAGGAGATGCAAGAATTATCCATGGATTGTTCAACAGCAATTAAAAATAAACATTCTGTTAAACCTATCTCTGGATAAGCAACTGGTTCCTGTTTTCCACCATCAGCTGCTTCCCGATTGATTGGTATCCAAAATAAGCCAGGAAAAGGAAACACTAATCAATCACAGGAATGAATCGCTCTACGGGCCATAGTCGTTAAAATTTCTCCAAGTGTGGTTATTTATAGTCCATAATTTGAAAAAAAAAATCGACTAAGTTTAAAACAAAAAAAAAGTTCATGATCCAGAAACAAACGAAAAATCAAGCCTCAGAACGTTTGAAATGTATTTTGTTACTGAATACCAATCTGTTCCAGAGTTATTAAGTTGAATGAGTAAAAGCAAATCTTCAGCAAGATCAATTGCATTTTACAATGTTTTGAAACTCTTCAGATCTGCGTGACCTACGTTTTTTATTTATCATACAACTGAGAAAAAATACTCACATACTGAGTTAGTCTCAGCGGCCGTGTTCAGGCTGTGTTTCACGTTTCCCAATTCCTGGGCAGCCAGATAATTTAGTTTCAGGAGAAACTTTGATTTTTGACGACTGTGATTTCTATATGGGGGTACACTTTGTGAAAACCGAAAATGGAACATGTAATAAAATTATGAAAGATTTTGAACGTTATTAACTCAGTTGTCCCTGGACCAATTTCAATAATTTTATCACCAATAGATCAGAAATATTTCTACGCATTTGTTAAATTAAGACTTTATCATTTTTCAAAATGTCACTATTGAAAGTTGCACGAATGTGTAACTGTTGCTATTAAAATTAAAATTATCACCGATTGCCTGCGAAAAGCGATTTCCCTAACACAGATTTAAAAGTTGAATTCCATCCGGTCTCACCAAACGGTTTTTAGTCAATCACCGCGTGGTGAGTGAAGTGGTGGTGTTCTCCAGTTCACAACCAAAGGGCTGCCTGCAAGCAGCAAGCTGCAGCCCACATGAGCATCCATAAAAGGAGGAAGAAACCGCACCGCTATTTATCGAAATCCGAAGAGCTTCTGTCGCTGTGGGCCATCTATGTCAAGTGCGTCATACTAAAGAGTATAAACAGAAAGAACTCCAATCAAATTCCTATTCTTACACAAAACACAAGCTTCTGCTGCAGTTAACAAATAAGATTTATTATATAAGACCACGTAGTCCTACGTCACCATTACGTGCAACCCCTTAGGGCTGTCCCTTGTAGGGGAAAAGTTGGCTTCGGCAATACCTTAACCTGTTATCGTCAGGGGGGTAAACAAAGTCCTAGAGCACTCAAATTTGGCCAATAGTTGCTCTGAAACACAATGTATCCACATGCCAAAATTGAGCTCTCAAGGACGTTGTGTACCCCCCTGACGATAATAGGTTAATGTATTGCCGAAGCCAACTTTTCCCCTAGTTGTTTTTTTTTAATTTTTGTGAAAGTGAAAGTGATACAATAGTAGTAGAATTAAAAACAAAACAAAAACGTTACAAGGTATATAATTATTCTACTAAAACGCTCATCACTCGATTTAAACATTTGTAGCAGCTTATACAGGAAAAAATGAGCTCATGCAGCAAATGTGTGTACTGCAGCTAATAATTGTTTGTTGGAAGCTCTCTTGATGAAGCTGGAATTAATCTCCAAAGGAAGTCGAAAAAAATAATTAAAGGATGGTGGAACAAAAACTTCCGATGGAAGGCTGGAAGATTCTGGGAAAAATCAGAAGACACATCCAGAGGATAGGCTTCGTACACAAATTGCGTATTGCATGGATGGGGGGGGGCGAACTTGCGTTACATAGTGGGGGAGGAAGTAAAAAATGTAAACGGGGAGGGGGTTCTGCCAAGCGTTACTTATTGTGACATAGGAGAGAGGGAGTGGGTTCAACATCCGGATTTTTGCTTTGTTTAATTTGTGCCGAAGAGTTCTGGAAGATTTCAGAAACCATCTCCAGGAGAAGTTGGAGACATTTTCCGACGGTAGTAAAAATGAAATTTTCTGGAGAAGTCGATTACAACTTCCTGGGAATTTGAAAATAAACTTTAAGGGGTAACTTTCTTTTAATAGTCATTTTCACACATTTTGAGTCATTCATTACTTAAATATCCGGGATGAAATCTGAGAACTTGAGTTTAAGCGTTAGAAGTATGTTTTTTTATCACTATCACTAAGTATGGATGCCAGGCCCACCCCAATATAAGTTTGATAAAACGTTCGAAGTAAGTCTGGAAGAGTCTAGAGGAAGTCGGTAAAATATCTAGAAGAGCTCAACAGACACGTCCTGTGGAAGTTGGAAAAGCTTCTTGAAGAAGAAGAACTCTGATAGAAACCCTCTGGGTTAGAACGGAGGAAACTTCTGGAGAATGCCAGAAGAATCTTCCAGCGTAAGCCGGAAGGATTTTTAGGGGCAGTTAGAAGAAACTTCTAGGAGAAGTCAGAAGAATCTTCCGAAAAGAATGCAAAAGTCAGATACGAAACGTCACTGCAAGCTAGCTTGGTTATAGTCATCAAATAGACGGCGAATGAGAACGACCCAAATTTGAGTTTAGTTCACTTCAACCACTTCGCCAAAAGTGCAGGAAGTCAGCGATGAGTTGCCTCATGCTTTCCAGTGGAAAACCACACAAAATTGCTGGAAAATGAAGAAAATTAACGAAAATTTTACTTAGCCCAGGAGTAGTAGCAATGGACTGAGTGAATCCAATCTTTACTCTTCTCATATTTGGAAAGTTTTTCCTGTACAAACCTGGAAAAACTTGGAAAAACATGAGGCAAATTTACTCATCACTGAGTTCCTGCATGTTATGTGCTTTATAAGTTATCTAAACTCAAATTTGGGTTGTTTTCATTCGCCGTGTAGGAAAGCGGGAGAGTGGGACTCAATTGAAGAATCAATGTGACGATTGGCTCACAGATGGCGAGTCAGTGAAAATGGTAATGACGTTTTAATATCTGTCAAATTGCACGACATTTTTTTGTACATCATCATTTTTGTAATTGTGGATCATAAACTAGGTGCCGCATGACCAGTTCTGGCTTTGCTTTGATTCGCCAATAGAGACGAAATCGAGCCCTACGATTCCACAGGCTCACGGATGATCGAGCGGTCGTTGGACAGCGCCTATACAGAAAATGTTTTGTGGATATTCCTCGACTATCCAGAGCTGTGTCAGTAGACTGGAAATAGCCGAGCTACTTAGATAGCTTATTAGTCTCATTGCGATAGCAATCCACCGCGCGATTTTTGACTGTTCCGGGGAGAAGACGGAATAAAGTGATCCGAAAAATTGCAATAGCTCCTATCATCCGGCCACGTTTCCGTCAGTACGATCAAATCATGTTCAGCCTCCGCAACAGCTAAGAAAAATGAATCGATTTTAGTCCTCAGAACACGCACGTTTTGATAACAAATCCGGTGGCGATCGAGCCGACGAGCTATCCCGGTAGTTGGAAACCGAAGGAAATTTGGCTCACTGAGCAATGTGAGCGATGTGCCTCAAAAGCAACTCTGAAATTGTTGCCAATCATCATTTCAATAAAGTGTGGCCCTCACTCTGCAGAACCATCTCGGGTTCCATTTGATCTTACAAGGAACATCGACTGGCAGAAATATGCAACGGCGGTGACAATCGGTGTCGAATCAATAGATGCGCTTCCACCATTGGAAGAATATCGATTCCTAGCCGATTTGATTTACAAAAGCTCACTGGAAGCACAAAAAAGAAAAGTTCCAAGTGCACCCTTTAAAAGGAGACCAGCCACACCTGGTTGGGACGAAGAATGCACAAAATTGTATGTAGAAAAATCTGATGCTTTCAAAGCTTTTCGTAGACACAAAACCTCCACTTACTTCGAGGAATATTCAAAGCTTGAGACAAAGCTGAAACAATTAATCAAAGCAAAAAAACGCGGTTATTGGCGCAATTTCGTCGAGGGACTCTCACGAGAAACCTCAATGAACACCTTGTGGAGGGTGGCTCGCAACATGCGTAACCGCTCATCTTTCAATGAGAGTGAAGAATACTCCAACCGATGGATATTCGATTTCGCTAAAAAGGTCTGTCCGGACTCAGTTCCAGCACAAAATATTCTTCGAGAAGCGTCTCCTAGCGGCGGCTCTCTGGATAGACCATTCTCAATGCTGGATTTCTCTATGGCTCTTCTTTCATCGAACAACTCCTCACCGGGAAGCGATATGATTAAATTCAATCTTCTGAAAAATCTCCCAGATATCGCTAAAAGACGCTTGCTAGATTTATTCAATTCCTTGCTAGAAAACAACATTGTACCGCCTGAATGGAGACAGGTCAAAGTAATAGCCATTAAAAAACCTGGCAAACCAGCGTCTGACCATAACTCATACCGTCCCATTGCAATGCTTTCGTGCATTAGGAAATTATTGGAGAAAATGATCCTTCGGAGACTCGATCACTGGGTCGAATCAAATAACTTGCTATCAAATACACAACAAACGATTGTCTAGCGCTGCTTTCCCCAGATATTCAACTGGCCTTTGCACACAAGGAGAAATTGGCTTCAGTATTCTTGGACATTAAGGGGGCTTTTGATTCAGTTTCCATTGAAATTCTGTCAGACAATCTGCACAGATGTGGACTTTCTGGAATTTTAAATAATTTCTTGTACAATTTGTTGTCAGAAAAGCAAATGAACTTTTCCCTTGGACAACTGACAACTTCCAGAATTAGCTCATGTCTCAGCCCTCTTCTTTATAACTTTTACGTCAAAGATATCGACAACTGTTTGGCAGAACAATGCACGCTAAGACAACTTGCAGATGACGGTGTGGTTTCCGTAAGAGGTCCACATGCCGTGGACTTGCAAGGACCATTGCAAAATTCCTTAGATAACTTGTCTTCTTGGGCTATGAATCTAGGGATCGAATTCTCGCCGCAGAAAACTGAACTGGTAGTGTTTACTCGAAAGCGGTACCCAGCCCAAATGCAGCTTAATCTTTTGGGCAGAAACATTACCCAATCATTGTCTTTCAAGTACCTTGGGGTCTGGTTTGATTCAAAGTGCACTTGGAATGCCCATATTACGTATTTGAAGCAAAAATGTCAGCAGAGGATCAACTTTCTCCGTTCAATTTGCGGCACATGGTGGGGTTCTCATGCGGGAGACCTCATAACGCTTTATAAAACAACTATTCTCTCTGTTCTAGAGTACTGCTCTTTCTGCTTTCTCTCGGCAAGAAAAAGTCACCTAATAAAATTGGAACGAATTCAATATCGTTGTCTGCGTATTGCTCTAGGCTGTATGCACTCAACGCATAACATGAGTCTCGAGGTTCTGGCAGGAGTAACACCCCTCCAGAACCGTTTCTGGGAGCTCTCTCTCAGAATACTAATCAAATGCGGAGTGACGAACACACTTATAATTGCTAATTTTGAAGAAATTCTTGGGCTGAACACACAATCTCGATTTATGAGAATCTACCACCACTACATATCATCAGATATGTGTCTTCCTTGTTATACTCCAGACCGTGTTCACTTCACCAATCGCAGTTCCTCAATTGAATATGATCTGACCATGAAACAAGCAACTCATGGGATTCCCGATCAACTTCGACCTATTATTATTCCGCGTATTTTTACTGAAAAGTACCAACAAGTCAATTGCATGAAAAGATATTTTACAGACGGGTCCCGTCTCAATGGATCCACTGGCTTCGGTGTCTTCAATGAAAACTCTAGTGCCTTCCGCAAACTTCAGGAACCTTGTTCCGTTTTTGTTGCTGAGCTGGCAGCAATCAACTTCGCATTGGGGATGATTTCCAACATGCTCGCAGACCATTACTTCATCTTCACGGATAGTCTCAGTTCGATTGAGGCTATTCGGTCGATGAAACAAGGTAGGCACTCATCTTATTTCCTTTCAAAGGTAAGGGAGCAGATGTGTGTGCTGGTCGAAAGATCATATATGATTACCTTTGTATGGGTCCCCTCACATTGCTCAATCCCAGGCAATGAGAAGGCGGACTCTCTCGCAAAGGTGGGCGCGCAGGAAGGCGAATTGTATGACAGGCAAATTTCACACGATGAATTTTACCATTTAGTGCGTCAGAGTACCTTTTCGAGTTGGCAAACCGATTGGGACACTGGAAATCTTGGACGGTGGTTACATTCAATTATTCCTAATGTTTCTTCGAGAGCGTGGTTTAAAGGCTTGGGCTTAAGTCGTGACTTCATTCGCGTGATGAGTAGACTTATGTCCAACCACTACTCGCTAGATGCTCATCTCAATAGAATAAACCTCGTGGACAGCAACATCTGTCGGTGTGGAAACGGTTACGATGACATCGAACACGCAGTTTGGCAATGTACGGATAATGACGCCGCCAGAGAGCGACTTTTGAATACCCTCGAGGCCCAAGGAAGACAACCCTATGTTCCTATCAGAGACGTGTTGGCAACCCGTGATCTCTGCTATATGCAGTCCGTTTATGTTTTTCTTCAAATGTCTAGTATAAGAATTTAATTCCTTTTGTCTTTTGTCTCTCTTTATTAGTTTTTGTTTGTCTTGTCCCCCCGTCTCGATGAGTCTCATCGTCGCCCACTGGTCACCCACCATAGCCGGTCGAACTCCGGACGAATCTAGAACAGCACTACCGTTCATACTGGCGACAACGCTCTGATGAGACAACGAAACCCTACCCCAAGCTCCTCCTCTGATCCTATCCTTCGAAAATGTACCCTTCTAACCTCGAGTAAGCCGCGAGTAATCGGCCCAACTCCTACTAGACATAGAATTAAGTGAATTTTGTTACACACAGTGAACAAGGAATTATCGGCTCCGTAAAGCTAACGCGATTGAGCCTTCCAAATACACGAACTAGATAAAAAAAAACTCTGAAATTGCTTATGATTAGGAGCTAACTTTCCCCTTGCTTACGATGACCAAGTGGAGTTCCACTCATTTCGGTTGCTTTAGCTTGCTGACATTGGCGAATACTGGAATCTTCCGGAAGACAGTAGTTTGTACTAAAAAGCCTGAATTTACGAAGAGACGACTTGCCAAAATTGGAACAATCGATTATCTATCAAAGTCATGGGAAAAGTTATTCCAATCGAGCAGAAGACCTGTCCAATGGATAAGATGTCGTCTCTTTATAAATTCAGGCTCTTTAGTTTGTACCAGCCGTGCTGGCACCCTACGCTCGCTATGTTTTTTGGCTTTCGTTTCTATAACTTTTATACAAAAAATCAAAAAATCACTTATTACACTACTGCTTGATTGATAATTTCAATAAAACTTCTTCTTCTTCGTCACATTTTAAGCTTATTCCTTATCGCACATTAGCTTATTGCGTGCTCTCAACTTAGTGTTCTAAGATGCACTTCCGCAGTTATTAATTGAGAGCTTTCGATGCTTGTACCATTTTTGCATTTATAGAACTGTATGGCAAGTCCAATCATACTTGTCGAGAAATTTTCCAACCCGAAAAATTCCTAGACTGGCCCGAACTTACTGTGTATGAAAATAGCTTCGGAATGCTTGGAATTGGGTCAACAGTAGAGCTGTCACGTTCTCACTCCCAGATTCAAGCTTCTTGCAGTCATCATTGCAGGGAGATTTTATCCATTATGCCACTGCAAGAGAGTGGGAGTTGCATTGTAAATATATACAGACTCACAATTCATCAGTGGTCAATATTTAACATAAGGCTAGGTCATATGTTTACATACGAAAAAGGCATATGACCAATAGGTCACTGGATTAATTAGGGTTTCTCTTTGGTAGATCACCTCAATTTTATCAAATACTGTCGTGTAGCGCGCATGACATTTCCTAATCCTTTTGCCGGGCGGGGGCAGAGTTGGAGAAACATTAACACACACCTAGTGATTTCCAAATATAATTTTCCCATTCAGCGGTCAACAATGCGAAAAAATAACCAAAATAGAATTATAGGGTTTTTATCTAATTTCCGTCCTACTAAGCACAACCCGCACTTAACCTTTCTTTTCCAAACGGATATGATCTCAAAAATGGAGTGATTCTGCTATGGATGTCTTCCACATTTACTTACACTGGATTTGATGAAGAGTCGCAAATTGTTGAGATATTGTTATAAATCTAATACTGCTTCTTGAATCCAAATTAGTTCTGCGAGTTTCAATTCTGTCCTAACGCAATCAAAGCACAGCCAAAACTGGTCATTCGACACCTCGTTTTAAAATCCGCAATTACACAAATGATTATGTGCTAAAAAAAATCATGCAATTTGACAGATATTTAAACGTCATTACCATTTTCACCCACAATAAAAATTGATTTGCTAGGAGCGCTGCTTTTGTTTGAGAACAATGAGTGTGAATATTCAAACAATGCGCTCGAATAGGCTTTGTTTTGTAGCTTATGATCGAACGCATCGGAACAAACGTATTATTGAATTGTGCACGGTGAAACCATTGATGGGCAGTTACGACGAAGTAGCGCTCTACCCTACCTAATAAACTTAAATAACACATTTCCCCGAATGAAGCCCTGACAAGGTGACACGCCCCTTTTCAAACAACGCAATACCTCTCTAGAGAAAAAAAAACCCTTTTCTTTACAATTCCAATTGAAAGACATCAAAAGTTTCATAAACTTCATAATATTATGTCGTGTCATGCACAAAGTGGGAAACGAAAATAATCTGTCCTTCGCAATGTGCTCACGCATGTCGTAATTTAATATTAGGACAAAGGAATTGTTCGTGCAATGAAAGTTGAAGCTACATGCTACAAACTGAAATCGGGAGCTTCTGTCTGCTGATATGAATAAAATATGCAGTGTATCTCCAAATTGAGTGTACAGCTGTCGTTAAACTTCAGAAAAACAGCTGTACCAGCACAATTTAAAAAGATAGATTTCGGCCAGGGTGTTGTTTGGCGGTGTAGTATTGGACTTATTTGGATGAGTGTGTAAGAAGTTACAGCTGTTTTAGAGAAACGCCTTTTCTAGAAATACAAATTTTCGAGCGTTTTACTAAAATTGCCAAAACTTCATACCGGCTCTGCTAATAAAGTTCAAACCTATAACGATAAATCACTAAATAGTTGTTCAACCACCAGCCCAGATTTTGAAAATCTATCTACTCATAATGTTTCAATAATTTTTTCCATTCAGGTGAACGCTCAATGCTGCGATACACTGTAGAAGATATAGCGAGCTGACAAAACGGATATCATCGTTACTGCGCATTGAAAAAAGGCAAAAAGAGGAATATTAAGGAATAATAAACGGATCCCGACGCAATATCGTAATTGCTAGCAGTGTTTTTATACACCTGAAAACGATAATCCTGCCTGCACGTAACAGCAATTCATATAACGGGCGGTAGGTGCAGTCTGTTTAGAATCAAGGTTTCATTTTACCACACTTTCGAGTGTTGTATTATATTTACCCCCATTTGCACTTTGGAGCCACCAGCGCCAACCTATACCGTTTCCATGCATAAACCGAGCACGGGGAAAACTATGTACATATTCAACATCGACCGGCGCTGTTATCTGCTTTGCAGGGACACTGGGTAAACAGGCAACGAAAATGAGCTTCACGTCGGCGGTCGTCCAAAAATGGGTTTTCCGTGCATCTACTTATGTATATCTAACAAACATTAACCGGTCCCCATTCAAGCGCTCAAATCAATCCTTGTGCGGTCGGTGGATTTGGATCAATTCAACAGCCACGCCACAATCCCTTGACGATTAAATCAATAAAAAATGGATCGAGACTAATACGTTGAAGCACCATGCACCTCCACACTAAATGCCGGCTGATAAAGCGGAACCATATGTTCTGTTGATATTGGCAACTCTCTTTCACCCACATCATCAGCCACTCAAATATTTGTTTTGCCTTCATTCTTCTTTTTGTTTTGTTTCGTTCGAACGTCATCAACGGCCCTGTCAGTCGTCGCGGTTTGACATTCACCCAAACCGCCCAGATTTTCCTCAGTACACCCTTTTCCGAAGTGGTTGATAAAATATTAAAATTTATTTTCAACGTGTTCGGAGTGTTCATTTATGTATGCACTATTTATGTACAGTGAAATGGTTACACGTTTGACATGTGGCTCAGTTGTAGGGATTCACGGTTTACCCACTTACCCGGTTTCGAATTTACCTTGGTCGTGATTCGTTATGACTAGAGGGGGTAGATCGGCTTTGTGGTTGGCAAGGTTTAGGTCAGCTGGCAACTTCGATTTGTCGTGTTGAATGAGGAACAATTTTTGAATTGGGAATTAGCAAGTCCAGGCCTAACAATGCATGTTCAGTATGGGTTCAGGGCGAGGACAGTATTTTGTGTTTGCTGTGTATAGACATTGTGACATTTGTGCAGGAACTCTGTCGTATTGACTCTCGTCTAATTTTTCAAAGTGGCGTGTTCGACATTTTTCACTAAATCATAGCACGAAAACGGCTAATCGTTTCGAGACAAAGTTGTAGGAAACTAGATTTCATTTTCACATTAAAAAAAAAAATCACAAATTTTCAGCCTAAAACAAAAAAGAGTTGTTAAGACCAATAACATGAAAAGTATATTCCCGTTCTGATGGCTTTTTGGATAGCGGAAGATAAAGTGTTTATTGTTACCTTTTGACTATAGTTTTAAGATATTTTGTATAGTGAACAACAATTCTCGTCTCTGTAAAGTTAATTCGGTTGATCTTTATCAAATAAATAAATGAATGAACCAAGATGTTTAAGCTTATTTTAATTTGAAAGCATTTAAAAAAATGCAAACTTTTCAGAAATTGACACAATGAATACTTCAAAATAGACCAAAATCGTTGAACCTCAACTTTTGGAACAGAATTCAAACTTTTTTTTTTCCTAAAATAATTGATGCCATGTAGTATTTTTTAGTACAGAAAATATTTTCCTGTGCAAAAATCATATAACTATCACGCGAAAAAACAAAATTGAAAAAAAAAATTAATTAAAGCAAATTCCTACGATTTTGATCAATTTTGAAGTGTCCATTGTGTTCATTTCAGAACAGTTAGCATTTTTGATGAGGTTTCAACTATACATAATTATAAAAATTCTAAAAAAAATGGACTCTTTTGATATTGAAGTTCTTAAAAGTGGTTTTTAAATTTTTATTTTCTTACAAAAATACAAGACATATTATTTTTTCTGAAAAGACACTCCAGTTTCCTGCAATTTTGGCTCAGACGACATTTCGATTAGATGAGCTGGTTTCGTGTTATAATTTGTTGAAACACATCGAATATGCCTTTTGAAAATTTAGGCAAAAGTCTTACTTACTTACTTATCCTGGTCCGACATCCCTCAGGATTGCACCTGCATCACAATGTTACGCCAATTCACTTGGTCCGTGGCTGCTTGTCTCCAATTTCTTGACCGTCCCACACTTAAGAGATCCTGCTCCACTTGGTCTAACCATAGAGGTAACTCTAAGACTAGTAGGTCCCGAAGAAAAGTGCTCAACTTTTTGGCTCAGCTCTGGTACTATCTTCGGTCCCAAGCTAATTGATTCGCCCCCCGAAACATAGGAAAATCCACTAACCCCTCGTTTTATCTGTCAAACTTTTATAGCAAATCAAAACAAACATTGTGTAGTACTAGAATTTCGACTAAAATGGGGTACGTTAATCGTTTGCTTGGGACCAATAGGCTAGTCAAGTAGTGAGCCAATTTAAAATCGTTAGCTTCGTATTGTTTGTTGGTCTAACCACCTTGCTCGCTATGCTCCTCTTCGTCTTTTACCGACCGGATTCGAGGCAAACACCATTTTTGCGGGATTGTTGTCCGGCATTCTTAAAACGTGTCCCACCCATCGTACCCGTCCAGCTTTCGCAACTTTCTGGATACAGGGTTCGTCGTAGAGTTGCGCCAGCTCGTGGTTCATCCTTCGCCTCCATACACCGTTCTCACATACCCCGCCAAAGATGGTCCTAAGCACTCGTCGTTCGAAAACACCCAGTGCTTGCCGGTCCTCCACGAGCATCGTCCACGTCTCGTGCCCGTACAGAACTGCCGGTCTAATCAGCGTCTTGTACATAGTACATTTAGTACGGAGGTGAAGTTTACCCGACCTCAGGGTCTTGTGGAGTCCGTAGTAAGCACGACTTCCGGCAATAATACGCCGACGAATTTCTCTGCTGCAGTTGTTATCCGGCGTCACTAATGATCCGAGGTACACAAATTCATCCACCGTCATCTCCGTCGATTGTCACGCTTCTTCCTATGTGAGCCCTATCCCGCTCGGTTCCTCCAGCTAACAGATACTTTGTCTTCATATTCACCTTTAATCCAACCTTCTCTGCTTCACGTTCCAGCCTGGTGTACTGCTCCGCCACGGCCTGAAACGTTCTTCCGACAATTTCCACGTCGTCAGCGAAGCAGATAAACTGGCTGGACTTATTGAAGATCGTGCCCGCATGTTAAAGGCCGCACGTTCCATAACACCTTCTAGCGCAATGTTGAACAGGAGACAGGAAAGACCATCGCCTTGTCGAAGTCCTTTGAGCGTTTCAAACGAGTCCAATAACGCACCCGATATCTTCACGCAGCACTGTACACCATCGATCGTAGCCCTGATCAGTCTGGTCAGCTTCCCGGGAAAACCGTTCTCGTCCATAATCTTCCATAGCTCTTCACGGTCAATAGTATCATAAGTGGCCTTGAAATCGATGAATAGGTGGTGCGTAGGGACTTGATATTCATGACATTTTTGAAGCATCATCCGCAACGTTGAGATTTGGTGCGTTGTCAACCGCCCGTCCACAAAACCGGCTTGATAGCTTCCCACAAATCTGCTTGCTAGCGGCGATAAACGGCGAATGATGATCACTTTGTAGGCCGCGTTAAGAATAGTGTTCGCTCGATGGTTCTCACATTCTAGTTTGTCGCCTTTTTTATATACTGGGCATATTACTCCCTCTTTCCACTCCTCCGGTAGCTGTTCTGTATCCCAGATTCTGACTATCAGTCGGTGCAGACAAGTGTCCAACTTATCCGGGGCCATTTTGATAAGTTCCGCTCCGATACCAGCTACTTTGTTGTTCTTAAGCTGTTGGATAGCATCCTTAACTTCACCTATCGTGGGAGCTGGTATGTCTCCCCCCCAGGTGGCGTGGAACTGCTCTATTACTGAATGGTAAATCACTATAGTCAGCTGATTTAGAGCAGATGGCGCTTATATGCGACAGTTATTTGTAAACAGGGCGTCAGAATCTACCAGCATGAGATTTCAGGAATAACTGAAAATAGTGCTAGTTTGTTGAGCTGGTTGAGCTAGTGTACCAGCGTATATGTAACCGGCTGAATTAAAGTCGACGAATGATCGCTTGTGATGCATTAATTAGTTAGCTGGAACTCCACCCAGCTTGTCCATGTTTCAGTTGGTAGTCGTTTCATATGACTCTAGGATGCGAGAAATAGTTGAACTTGTGAGGGCCGGGGCTAGGTACCACGTGGTACCACATTCCAGAATACCATCTCACCATTTCGTAGCCTTGGCCTGGTCCATTTTTTCCGTAAAATAACATTGGAAAGGTTAAAATTACCGTTAAAATGTCTACAGTGCCATTAAAATCCTCTTAAAAGGTCTTAAAAATGCGAAAAAGACCTCAGATTAAATGACAAAACAGCCCTAGAAACAGCTTATACACTACAGGTTCGATATAACATAGCTGTCACTTTTGACTTCCATCGTCAATATCTCCCGAGTAACAATTGAATCATACAAAAAATAATATTAGAAAATTACGCATTTTCGTGCCCAAATCGCATGGAATTTTTGGTTTATTCAATAGATAATAAAGAAAGCGGAAGTCGATTGGAGGCATTTCTTGCTAAAATTTTCCATTTGCGAGTTATTTGACCGACCGACCAGATACCACCACCGGACACTACCACACGTGGTGATTGAATAAGCACTAGACTGATGCAAAATTTGAAATTTTCTCGCCACAGTGCTCAAACGGTTCCAAATTGGGCCCTGATTAGCCTCCCAAAATTTGAACTCATTTAGTAAAAAACGGACTTGGCACAAACCATTTGAAGTTTATATGGAAATTACTATGGAGAAACCATAATTTCGGTTCATATCTATCTCAAAATTCATTCGTTTGCTCTTCTTTAGAAAATGACAATTTAGCTTGATGAAAACTTTCTCAGCTACAACTTTGTACAAGACCACTTTTCGATCAAATGTAAGGAACAAAAATTATTAAGGATTCAAGTCACTGATGTCTTATGATTATGCTCAACCAACTGTTTAGCAGGCAACATTGGTGTTTATGGCGCGTAGAATAGAGGAAAAAAATCATGACTACTGTGTCACACTGCAGAATACAGTGTTGCCCACAATACAGTTGCTTAATCTTGCCATAAGATTATCAATCTCTTAAACAATTAATAACTATTTAACTTGACGTTTGGCTGAAAAATGATTTTCTGCAAAGTTCTAGCTGATGAAAATTCCCATAAGAATAGAAATAGAATTTGTTAACAGTACAATATGTAAAAAGGCTAGAAGATAATGAACAAAAAGTTTTGTTTTCCCATATTAATTTCCATATAAACTTCAAATGGTTTGTGCCAAGTCAGTTTCTTATCAAATGAGTTTATACTTTCGAATGCTAATCAGGGCCCAATTTGAAACCGTTTGAGCACTGTGGAGCGAAAATTTCAAATTTTGCATCAGTCTTATAAGCACCGTTCGGCGAGACCGGATGGAATTCAATTTTGAAATCTGTGTTGGGGAAAACGCTTTTTTCAGGCAATCGGTGATAATTTTGCTCACCATTGCACAAAATTATTTTGCTGGAAGGATTGCCGAACTTCCAGCTCGGAAAAATGCAGCAAAATGTTACTGGTTTACGGCAACAAAAATTGGGTGTGTAGGGATTTAGTTTTCTTCTGCCATTACTACCCGTTCACTGGAAGCAGTGTATCCCACTATGTGATACAGAAGTAGAAGAAATCATGAGTGTCTGCTCAAAATTCATAGCCTGGAATGTGGTCGTCCACTGATTTTTCAATACTCAAACCAAAAGTGTCAATAATATAATGTTGTTACTAAAACAATCTGGTAAATAATGACAGAATAATCACATGGCCGGCGATGGCCGAGAACATTTCTTCTTGCGAGAATAAACACGTGACGTAAACTTATAACGAATTAAAACTTTATTGTAACGATTAAAATGCAAAAACTAATCGCGTTGATCGAGGTGCGCATCACAAACTTCTCGAACATTCTATGCTGCTCCGCTATCACGCGTCAACGGGTGACAGGTACGGCTGCCATCAGTGAGCTCAGGGCAAGGCTCAGGGGCAGCCGAGACCGGACTTGACAATCTAGCTTCTCACTCTTCTTAATGTTTTTGATGAATGGCCGTCGAAAATTAGCACATGGTGTTTGACGCAGGGGATGGATATGGCTGTCATATCACTTAAGTTTGCTGCGTACCGAACATCTGCAACGTTGTAAGCGGTACCATGATATGTTTTGTTGTTTTGATGTTGAGTACGTGTATTCAACTATATGTCAAACCCCTGGTTTGACGGAGTTGACCAATGATGCCAGGATTGCAGAATGATTTTTCTATTTTTATTTTTATTTGATTCGGAGTTTCTACCGCAGTTTAGTAAAGCCCTTTAGTTAAAGTATGAACGACTGTCACCACAAAACTGAAAAAAATGCTGTTCCAATCAAGCAAAGTGGTGCATTTTGACGGTTCGATTGGAACAACCTTTGACAGACGTCCTAACTTTTACTGTAGGGTTTTACAGTTTAACACCTTGTACATCATTTTTGCTTAACACAATAAAAACAACCATACACAAACAAGAATATCCATCGCTTAAAGCACGCCGTGGACCCTATTTTCCAGCTATCCTTTCGCAAATATAAACAATTAACAACGCCATTGACGTCAACATTGATTCCAGCATCACCTTTTTATCTCACGATTGCAACTGTCAAATCGACCAATCAGAAACTGGCTCGGTTTTGACAGCAAATTGGCTCGAAATCGTTACCCATTTGTCAAGTCCCGTCCCAGAGCGGCAATGTTGGTAGGGTCGTTTGGTAGAGATGTCCATTCGCCACAACAAATATCAACTGTCATGTCAAGAGCAAATTTTCATAAGTAACATTCGCACCAATCCGAGAAAAATAAAGTTTTGTTTTGATGACCGAAAAGTTATTCCTATTTCCAATGAAACACATATAATCTCATAGTGATAGCAATGTTTAAAATATTTAGCAGGGTTTTAATCATACAAATGCAAATCGCAAGCTTTCATGCTAAAAAATACTGGTTTTTGAGTTAAAAGTTATTATACGTCGTTTGGTGGCCCCTATTGTTACTTAAATCAAAGTGTATTTACCAGGATATTCGGGAGAATTATCAATTACGTCTCCTTACGTGCAGCTCATTCATCATTTTAGGACCCCCGAAATCATCTTAGCAACAAACAGTTCGATTTATTCACTTTAATAATAAGAAAGCGAAACGACGAACGTACACTTTTCACGGGTTTCTCAGCGCTGTTACTTAAGTCAAACGGCATCTCCATAGAAATCGGGTGACTTAAGTAACATCGAAAACTATTTTGATTAGTCCAGTGCGCAAAACAGTCAGGTTCATTGAGTCATTTTGATATGAATACGAACTGCCATCTGCCTCATCATTCACTGCCTCGTGAGAGTCTGAATGATTCAGAGGTAAACGAGTCACTGACAGCCGAGCACTCAGTCAGTTGCTCAGTCAACACGTTTATTCTTCTGTGATGATACCCAATATTTGTTTTGAATGACTGAGCGTGCATTTTCTATGGAAAAATGACTCAATTACATGCTGTGTGAGTGAAGGCAAGCGGTGTGCGTCGCCTGCTCGTGAGTGACTGAATGTTTTTGTTGGCTCTTTCATTGCCTCGTCCTTTACCGTTTGGTACACACCCCTATTCTGTATTTCGTTTCGAACGAAATTCTCATACAAAAAAATATTTTTTTGTATGAGAATTTCGTTCGAAACGAAATCTAGACTAACATTTGAAAAGGGCGTAATTCCAAAATGACCATATCGAGAAAATCGCTTCTGAATTTTGTTGACCTAAAAATTAATCCTATTACACGACTTTCCATTTTCTGGTTGATTTTATAAGCTTGACATATAGTTAATAGTGTAATCTATCATCGTGCATCACTAAAAACTCAAAAAAAGTTTTCTTTGTCGTGAAATTGAGAAGAAAACATCATACGCCCTGATAATTTCATACATGTTGTTACCCCCCAGATCATCCACCCTTTGAACTGCCAACACTGGTGATACGCCGTGGAAGTACACCCTCGGGATTTTTTGTTTGTTGTTCCGCCTTGGTTCTTCGTTCGCAAATTTTGTGAGAGTGGAATTACGCCCGGAGATTTTTTGGTCTTCTTTTTGTTCGTTGTTTACACGTGAAATATCAATCGGATGCGTTTCAAATGAATCGGGCGTGACTAGATACTACAGAGTCAATACGTTTGGCATATTAAAACAATATAATTCGTTGTTCTGGTGCAAGGCGTAACAACCATATTCATCATAGATTTGAAAGTTGGAAATACGCCATGTAAGAAGAAACGTTTTTGGTGATTTGAAGTGATATTTTCTTCTACTTTTTCGTGTTTATCGAGAAGTTTGTGAACTATTCTCTCTATATGTGGCAAAATATGGTTTGTTTACATTTTGGCTCTTACGCCCCTTTCAAATGTTAGTCTAGAAATACAGAATAGGGGTGACAAACGGTCTGCACAGAGCAATGGATTGAATAGTGCAGTGCTTTCACACACAGCCTAGGCAGTCAATAATTTTAAGCTCTGACTGATTACGTCAAAAAGCAATTTGACTGGTAAATAAATTTAAAAACGGGATGTGATCCTATATTCGGACAGTATATAGTGTAATAGCAGGAGAATCGATTGACACTGATAGCTCGACTTTGTTTACCTTTGTTACTTTCGTCGTAATGAAAATTTGCTCTTGATGCAGAAGAAAATAATTCAAGCTGAACATTGCATTAGGTCCTAAGTAACATTGATCGATTCTCTTCGTCAATTTTCTCTTTCGTTAATAACTTGAGCACATAAACGTTTCTTGCTGTGTTTGTCGTATTAGATGCTAGATTAGATGCTTCTTTTATCGATCTGTGTGCTGAAAATACTAGAGAATGTCCTTACATGGCCGAGGGGATACAAAGAGGAAGTCGACGAAGAGAATCTGTCAATGTTACTTAGGACCTAATGCAATGTTCAGCTTGAATTGTCTAATGTCAGATAGGGGTGATTTAAGTTTTATAGTAGAAGCAGCCTAAAGAGCCGAATAAATATGCAATCAATTGTTAATGTAAACTAAGTCTTATGGGAAGGTACAGGGAGTAAATAAAAAAAACTCAAATTGCGACCGTCACGAAAAGGGGTTAGGCTTTAAACGGTTATAACTTTGTCATTTATAGATGAAATTAAAATCCAAATACACTATTCGATAGGAAATAACTCTACACATCTACTGAAATAAATGCTTTGTCAATTTTTCTTTAAAAAAATCTTTTGGAAAATGTTGTCATTGTTTTAATGAAATAATCGTTTTTCCTAACCCACACGTCATAATCGAGTACCACTTGGTTACACATCGTTCTGGTTGAATCTGTAAAGTAATACAAGAGCGGTGCTGTGCTCTAATTTTGAAATTCAATAACTAAGAGAGGCCACCGTGTTTGAAGTGAACCCCACACGTTTCAATATATTGACGCGAAGGGCTATTATTGACAATAATATTGATGATGTGAATAAAGAAATATTGTCAATACCGATGTATTGACGTCAATATAGAATGTATTGACAATACGATTATTGTCAATAAAAGCAATCGTGTAGGGTCCACTTAAGAAATATAATCCCCCTTTTATCCCAGTTTCTCCTGGGTGCCAAACATATTTTTCCCGGTTTCATATAAACGGCTAAACATTTTTAGAAGCCCACTAGGCCGAACGCTACTGAGTCGTATAGGTCATCAGACCGAATAGAAAGATGTTGTAAGTTCAAGTGATCGATTGAACTTAGAAATTCTTTTGAAAAAAAAACGGATCAACGGAATGACATTTCAGATCGCGGATTAGGATTTCTTTTTGAACATTATATGAAACAGTTTTACAGAGGCAATGGGTTTTTTTTTTACACTATTGAACTAGATTTCAGACTTTGGAAAATGTAAAATTTCAAGGCTTAATTTTCAAGAACTCTGATTAAAAAAAAATCTTTACTCTTGGATTTGGACAACATTTTAGGATTTTAACACTTTGAAGTATTGTCTAGTGAGAGAGAGAGAGAGATGTACCCCGTAGCCTGGGTAGATCACCTTTTCGTGGTACGTTACGGGATGTAAGATCTACCACCGATTCCTAGTCCTGACTACTTCAAACTAGGGGAACAGGATTTTTCAGTAATCCAAGGAACACATCTTAGTCCTTGTTACTTTTTATACCTTGTTAATAGTGACAAGACTCGGCTTTGTCCACCGAGGATGATCTTGAAACAAGGAAAAAATGAGTTAGTTAGTCTTCATCTATGGGATTCCTAATCTTCTATTCGTTGTTCCCTAGTTTGAAGTGATAAAGACTAGGGTTCTGATGCATGGTCATTATCGGTGTCATTCCTTAATTTTATTGCTAAGGAATCCAATTTTGACTGACAAAGGGGCGCGTCTTTGGAGAGTGTTTCAACACTCCGAAGGGTATAAATAGTGGGACCTTTCAATTAGAGTCGGATCCTTGCGATAAATGCGAGAATGACAACTGCAAATCGAATACTTCATCATTTCTCAATAGTGATGGAGTAATACGACATGCACTAAACTAAGGACACGGGATATACTACAATAGATCAAATTACTGGTCGCAGTAGTGTTAGGTCCCGAACAGAGAAAAAAAATGTCTAGAGAATTTTGATGAGAATGTCAACCGAGAATTGAGTAGAATTGTAGAGGAAAAATACGAAGAGGATTCTGAGGAGAAGTTCCAGGTCATTTTGAACAGTTTTACAAGGAAGTGTTAAGGACTTTTAAACTTAAGACAAAATCCAGAATTCCAAGGTACTCATGAATCCAGGGAATTCTAAAGCAAATGAGAAGGAATTCGAGCATTTTAAAGGAATTTGGGGGAAAATTCTATGTTAATTAAACCTACGAAAATCTTAATTATGATAATGATAACTACACCAAGCCTAAAATGATAACCTGCGGCAGAAAATATTTCAAATGTTAAGCAATCAATAGATCAATCAAAGATTTCACTGAGAAGAAGTTTGAGGAGAGCTTCAACATCGATACTAATTCCACAAGAATTTAATTCTGAATATAGCTATATATTTGCAGAATTTCAAGCAAGCTTCAAGGTAATTCCTACAAGAATTTAGAAAATTTTAATGAGAATTTCCGAGATGGTTTCAAATAGTTGAATTCACAGAAAAGTTTGAGCATATTTCCAAAAATATTTGGATTAGCGTGCGGACTATTTTGAAGAAATTTCCAAGGGTATTCAAAGGAGAGTTTCGAGTGAATTAATTAAAAATTCAAATAGGATCTCTTAAGGGAATTTGAGAAACATTTCAGAAAAATTCTCAGAAAAGTTCCCTTGTAACTCTTAAGTAAATTCAAAAGAAATTCTGGAAGAATTCTTTCCAAATTCAAACCAAGAGATTTATGAAAAATATTCCAAATGAATTTAAAAAAATATATATGAAGAGAAATTGAAGCAAATTGTCACGAGAGTTATTTTGAAGACAAAGATAATACAAGCTTACAGCATATTTGCTCTTTGTACTATGATGGTCATTACCCATTTTTTATTATTATTTTTTACCTTGCTTAAAGCTTAGCTGAAATCCATTTTTTCCCGGAAATATGCAAGCAAATAAAAAATCAACTCCCGGTTATGTCCGGTTGGTTACGACACTCGGTTAATTTCTGGATTTCCTGGATCAGTGGCCACCCTGATAACTGAATCCCCTTAATTTTCAATTAATGTGCACACTTAGAAATTATTATTTTTACACGAGATGTAATTTAGCTTTGACGTAAATCATGGAACGTAAACAAACATGGCATGTAAATTTAAGTGTCCTGAAACTGAAACATATGCAACTCGACGAAAAGTGCATTTGATTAAATTGATTTTCCCGTTCTTTTCAACTGATTCTTATGTCAAAAGGGCCGCTTGCATGTGTCGGTCTCAGGGCACTGAAATTTACATGTCTTTTTTGCAGTGCACCTTCTTATTGGAAACCAGACGTTTGATTTGAAAAAAGTCACTTCTACTTCTACTGTATTTTAAATTAATATGAAGAAAAAATGCACGAGAAGCTCACTAAACAGCTTAACGTAGTCTGGATCACGTATACGGTCGTGTCTTGTACACAACCACCCTTTTTTTTTTGTTTGGGACAAGGACGCACTGCGCCTTGTAATTTGATCTATTGTTGTATTCCATAAATTTCGTGCAATCGTACAATCAAGTTCTGAGTTGAAAATATCTAATTAGTGTGAGACTGGTCTATTATCAGTTGATGTTTAGCGAATCTCTATGTTATATATGTATATATAGGAATTTTAAGAGCCTACACAAGTATGTGGTGGAGAATTCTGTGATTCTCTATTAAATTCCAAAAGAGATATTTTCGCAAGCGGTATACTTGCCAGCTATGTATTACTAATCAAACGCTGTTAGCTTTATTGTTTCTAGAACTGGCGCTGTTCTATTTTCCCAATAATATGAACAGACGCAAAACCTTTACCCACATGCCCCGGAGGGATAAAAGCAATAAAACAAGCACTCTTACAACGGTATCAGTCCGATCAGAAGATAACCAATGGCCATCATGTTTCACAATTTCCTATCTCCTATGGGCGGTGAGCCCATCATGGCCGGAAAAGTCCCATGTAAGCACTTTTTCTGATATGAGAATGATTTATGACCGTCGTATGTAGTGGTTAGAATACTTACGTTCTTTCGACTAGCAGCCACGCAAATAATCCTCTGATGAAGCTGTCCGTCTGTTTGTCAGTCAGTTAGTTTTTCACCCTTTCTCTTATCCAAACAAAGCCAAGAAAGGGGAGGCTGATGTTGATTAGTGAAATTGAGTGCTAGAAAAAGTCTTTGCTCTTTTTCTCCACGCAGTACTCGGTCAGACGAGGGGCACTAAGAAGGAGGTGCCTTCACTCCGTCCTCTCTAGACCCTGTCGTCTTCGTCGTCGTCGCTGCTACTGGAAGCAACCACTTCCGACGATTGCTGTTGACACAAATCCCGGCTGGCCACTGCCAAACTGCACATTTTACCTACAAACTCTGGTCCCTCTGTGTCTGGGTCGAGCTCGACTTGATTCGCGAACTCAATCGACGACGTAGGATGGTTGTAACCAAATTATAACTTTTTCCTCCTACGTCAGATTTTCACTATGTCGCCGTCGTCAACTGCCATTCATCGTCGAACAAAAGAAAACTCCATCCACTTTAAGCTTTTCACTGCCCTACGGAGAATCCACCCACAAGCACGTCAAAATCCTCTGATTCCTACTTCAAGCGAAAACTAATCACATAAAATGATAGTGATTGACCAGATCAGAAATAGAGAAACAGACACGCAGAGCCAGAAGCATCCAAAGAATCGTAGCACCAGACGCAGTCGTTACTTCCAGCAGAAATTGCAGAGAGTCCCGTGCGATCCGTTCCGTTCCGACGGAGAACACACCACCGCCGCCGCCGCCGGTCGTGGATTTTCCTTGCGACGCAACTTTGGGAGGTCACCCTCGCGGGCGTCAAAGCAGACACACAAGAGGCAGAGCACACCACAGAGAGCGAGCGCGCGAGAGGCATGAAGAGACTGAAGCTCGGTGCCACTTTCGATGTTCAGCTGACCTGGCCCATTTGATATCGGTTGTTCGATTCACCGCGCCGTCGCCGTCGTGCAATTCGCCCGATGAGTAGACTTCCCTTCCAGCGAGTGCACCACGGACGGACGACGGATGGGAGCTCACTCACAGCTGACTGTGAGTTGATAAGGGGGTGGATGGATGGATCGTAATCGAATCGCAGCCGCTGGTGAGCGTGGTGAGAAAATTGAGATGGCGATGAAGTGAGAAAACAGAAATTGGACCGTTGAGTTCTGTGGGTAAATGCATGGAAAACTGTGAGCTGATGAAGTGGCGGCATGTCGGAGCTGGAAATAAATGTATCGAAAGGTTGTGAGTATTGTGGAGAACCAATACTTAGCTGGAAGGTAAAGTTGCTGATGTTCTGAGCAGACTGAGGAAAATGTGATGCTCATAATGAGTTTATTGATTGAAAGCTCGCAATTCGGTTGCTGATTCTATTTGGTAGATGGCTCTGCATAATAAATAACTCGCAGAATGTACAATTCAAGTAGGGAGAACAGTCCATGATGCACTCCTGGGGTAAAATGGCCCCACGCGGTTTTTGGTTTCTTTCCCGTTACTTATTATGGAATTTTATTCAAGTACTGAACTAGCATTTTGCTCGTTAAATTCACGAATTAACAATCGGAAATCTATGAAAAAACGTGGGCCATGTTATTCCAGTTTCTTATAGTTCAGTCACATACACTAGAATTCATGACATTCTTTTTCATTGCGAATTTGAGATAGATTGTTAAAATATTAGAAGGAGTACATTAATAGAAACTCGTGTAAGCAGTGTGTAATCGGCCGGTCACCGCTTCTACTAACTTAAGTATTAAGAAAGATTGTAAATAGTATAATCCCTCCCAGTGGACACGCACAGTGGGGTACAGGTACACACTTAATCTAGCTCGGTAAAATCTCCAGCAGCCGATTACCTCGGCATTTACTTTTGGTGATATCTCCTTGGGGCAAGACAGCTTTTGATCATGAGTAAAATCGGAGTTAATTTTGAGTAACTCTGAGTAACTCGCGTTGCTCAACATAAAATACACATAGCAACCGATACTGTCAAGCAAAGCAAAGCAACAACATTTTAAACGGTGTGCTTGCAATGCTTTACTGGGAACATCTTTCAGCAATTAAAAGGCAATTGCACGTGTATGAAAGGAACTACAAGCTGTCCCCTAAAATTCGATGGAAGATTTCTATGGTGACCTTACGAAACAGTCAAAGCTGTCTTGCTTTACTGCCATGCCGATGGCGTTTTATTAGGGGGATTTTGTACAATCTCTAGGAGAGTTCCAGTCAATCGCAAAGGGGATTTATGACAGTCTCAGTAGGGATTCCGAACAAGCCTAGGGGGAATTTCAGACAATCCCAGTTCGGTTTCCCAACAATATCAAAGGTAACTTCGGAAAATCCAAAGAAGGAATATGAACTATCCCAGGGAGGATTCCGGACAATCACAGGAAGAATTGCATTCAATATTGACGGGGATTCATGACTGCCCAGGGGGGATTCCATATAATCCAGTCAATCCAAAGGTTGATTTTGGACAATCCCAGTATTAAAAAATGGTATGTGATGGTTCCTACATCCTTTCGACGATCGCTCATTGACAAACTTCATATAAGTTTCAGAATATAATCAACTATGCAGTTGGCCAGAACTAACCTATTTGGACCTGGGATGAACAATTAAATAAAAGACTGCATATATAAATAAATATCGATCAACACAACAACACCAGACGATGAAAATTCAACTTGTTCCTGTTCAACCTTTTTCGACTCGTGTCTATTGATGTCTTTTTGCAGGAGTATCAGGGAAAACAACGAACGCTTCTGGAGAGAGTTGACCCTAACTCTGACATTTTCTAGCTAAATATTCTCATAGATTTAAACCCCTCTTCCTTAATGAATGCTGGTAAATAAAATGTTGCTTATCACGAAAGAGTTTCCTTATTTCAGGCATGTAGTGCAACAAAATATGAAACCTCTTTGACCGATTTTAGGAGATTGAGTTTTAATTTTCATAAGCTAAATTAATCTTCTGAAAACATTTGGCCAAATTCTTACTTCCTTAGTCTTGAAATCACACCATCTAGTGTTTCCTTCCCGGGCAATTTACCAGAATTATCATTTCCCGATTCCCAGAAAACTAGTTTGACTTCCCGAGAAGCAGTTTTTTTGTACGAAAACCATGTTAAACATATATTATATTAAAAATGACCACACAACTTTTGGGGAAAATTGATGAACATTTCCGGAGAAAGTTTGGCGAATCTTTAGTGCGAAGTCAAGAAAGCTTCCTGTCGAAGAATCTTTCAAACGAAACAGGTAGACGCTTCTGACACAAACTGTGAAAAACTCCCGGGCGAAGTTAGAAGAGACTTCCATGCAAATTTAGGAAGCCGGATGAAACTTTCAGAATAATTCAAAAAAGTTTTCCGTGGGAAGTCCGGATGAAATGGGAAATAGTTTCCACTTTCAGCGGTAGGACTTCTGATTGTAATCTAGGACTTCTGATTATAATCTGATACTGTTGGAATGAAAAGCTGATGAAACTTCCGTTGAACAATGGACGAAGGTGGAAGATTCTTCCAGGGCAATTTTGAAAAAAAAAAACTTCCAGGGGATGTTGGAAGAAACTTTCGTGCAAAGTCAGACGAAACCTCCCAGAGTAATCATAAGAATCTTTCCGAAGAAGCTGGTCGAAATCTTCAAGGGGAAGTTGGAAGAAACTTCCAGAAATTGTCGGAAAAATCTTCCGGGAGAAATCCTGACGAAGTTCAAGTTTTAATAAATAACTACCGAAAATATTTCCCGATTTCCGGGAAGAGTCTTTAGCTATTTTAAGATTCCCGGGTTATTATAAATGGCTGGGATATGGAAACACTAACACCACCACATCACCAAAAACTTCAAAGACATTACAGTATAGCCATCCATCCTAGAAAGCAAAAGAGACCTAAACATCCCTTGGCTTGGACAAGAGCCATCTAACTTGGATCTTTTAATGAATGAAAACTAAATCTTGAAATCAAAACATTCTGTCAGACGGGGATTGTTTGAACATTATTTGATGAAAAATATTAGACTATTTTGTTTGTTTTTGAGTAAATATTGAGTAACTCAAATTTACTCACAGCAAATATATTAACTCTGAGAACAGTTGTCTTACCCCTAGGATATCTCTGCAAAATATATGTTTGTTAGCGGCAATTGTTTTGTATATTTGTTATATTTGCATCAACAGACTAGAAATAGTCCCAATGATGTGTTGTAAAAAAAAGTACAGATTATACACATATACTCAAGGGGTAGGTCACTCCACACACCAATCTTGGGTCATCTTTTTTGTCAGTGTGCCGCAAGTATGCCGATTGTGCCGGTCATAGAGCAAGCTGCGATTGTTTGTAAAATACCCATCCCGACAACCCGGTATTTCTGGCACCTTGAATGTTTTGGTTTGAAATCGCAAGGATAAATCGGATTGACGATGACGCGGGAAGTGGCGAGTGTGCGAAGTTTCGGTGTTTTGTGATCCATAGGGTAATAAAAGTCCTGTGTTTTATTGTTTTATAATGCCCTCAAAGGCAGACCCGAAACCTAGCCTTTCGGCCGGAAAGAGTTGGAACCGATGGGGAAAATGGTTGGAGACCGACTGTGGAGGGTGAAGCATCGACTTCTTTAGTTTGTTTCGTGTGAGTTGCAGCATTATTTGAATTAAGGGTACTAATGAGATCTGATTAACTGCCTCTTCCTCTTCAGTCCACTCTAGAACCTACAATTCGTATTTAGATCTATAAGTGAACTGGTATATTCAAATAGAAGATGTTCCTGAACATACAGTCAAACAGCACGTAATGTTCAGAACAACTTTAATGACCTTTTGTCCAGCAGTGTTCCCATTTTATTTACAACAATCTAATGCCTACGAGATTGTGCCGGAGGTATGCCGAAAATGTGCCGATGGATGTGCCCAAGCTGTGTAGAATATAATTCCGGCACAATGTGCTGAGTGATTTATCCCTTGCATATACTACAGTTACAAACGAAAATAACAAGGAAAGCATTGTCAAGTTACTAAAAATGTATTAGTCTAACATTTTACACTTAGGTGTTGGGCGTCAAGCGCCTTGGGTCAGCGAAAAATTCAGAGAATCTTCGGCGAAGCATATTCCGTATCAGTTTCTATTTTATCATTTACTATCACACGCAAGGAGTAGCGCTTCAACCCAGTGTAGATGAGTCGCGTTTGTTTTGAATATCTTCGCAGTTACGTAAGAGCGAAATGAACAAATGAGTTCATTATAAATCAACGAATACGTGTTTGTTGATATTCTCCAGTGCTTGATTGTCCAACCCAAAATTTTCAAAATCAGAAATGATCCTCAAAATAATCAAATTCATTTTGGGCAAAATGATTATTTTGAATATGGTCGACTCCAGAGCCTAAACCCGGAATTTTATCATCAATTCAGCATAAGGCAATAATTTGCCATCGGCTTGTGTGTAAAAACTAACACAACACGTCCTGCAGCGCTATATTTGTGTGAAATTAAAATAATCATTGTGCATTAGATCCTCAAAATCATCCTCACCAAGATGAAAACGAATATTAATATTGACAACAACGGAGGCGATAATGAACATTCAGCCACGAATGAAGAAAAACAAATGCCAACATTTCAAAGGGGCGTAATTGCTTTTGTAAACCATTACTTTAACCGTCAATTTCTCGCGAATGAAATCTTACCTCTCCAAAATTACAATGCTAGCTGGTAAAGGAGACATTCCTCTACCTGCTGGTACCATTATTTTTCATGAGTGAGGTTTTATTAGCGAGAAATCGACGGCTAAAGCCATTGTTTGCAAACGCAATTACGCCCCTTTGAAATGTTGGCACTGAAATGTTGTTTACTATACTCAGAGGTTGCCATGATCAAGAGAATGTTCTTATGTCAAAATTCAGATTCATGCAAGTAGTTGGTCTATCTGTTAAGGTTGTCTTCATTTTCAGCTATGTTGAGTTTAGAAGAAATGATTTTTATCAGCACTGTTCCGTATCAAGTGGAAATCGAACATCAACGCTACTCGGTTGAACACTCGCTGCAAGCCGTAAATAGCACTCCCTAAGCTATAATTAGTTCAAAGAAGTGGAAGTCTTAGCATAAGACTGTTGCGTAGTGATCGAGGTTGAACATAAATGTTCACTTGAAGCAGAATTGTTTCGCAGTCGATTCTTCTTTGCAGAGTATCGGCGACTGTTAAGGCTCGAAAAACATCTCTTCGGATACGTAAGGGCTCGACATTGATCAATTGGCAGCGATTCTCGAAGCTTGAAAGACGAAGTGGGTATCTCCAAGACAGCTTACGAGGCGCGAAGCGAAGAAAACGCCATTGCACAGATTCAATTCGCTCGGCCACATTATTGTAGTTCGGGCTCCAGACTGCAGAGCAGTATTCCAGCGTAGATCGTACGAGAGAGCAATAGAGCGATTTCAACCAGTAAATGTCTGTGAAGTTCCTAGTAATCTTGAAGACAAAGCCAAGAGTTCTGGACGCTTTGTCGACGATATACGATATATGGTGTGAGTATGTCAGCTTTGAGTCTGAAAAATTGCCTAAGTCTTTCACGCAATGCACCCGTTCGATAGTCGTGCCTAATAGTTTGTTATTGAAAATAATCGGTTGTTGCTTGTGTGAGAAAGTAATGATTGTACACTTAGCTGGGTTGACGATCAGTCGATTTAGACTACACCAGTAAGCAACAACCTTTATATGAACAGGAAACATATCCGAAGTCTTCCAGCAAGACGGGAAGATGCCGCTGGAAAGAGAGAGCTGGAATATGCGGCGCAGTGGATCTAAAAGCGGAAAGTTGCTCGTCTTCAAACACACTAGCAAATTTGGCTGAGAACAGGTTGCAAATGTCTTGTTGATTTCCAGCAGTTTCAATTTATTTTGCTGAAGCTCAGCTAAATAAATTGCAGAACTGCTCGGCTGTTGGAATCTCGGCGAAAAAATTTAAGTGTGTAGGCTGTAATGTTTTGCAATAACATACGAAATTATTTTCCCTATGGAATCGTTTCCCAAAGTTTCATTACTATGGCACTTCATACTAATAGTGCGCTGACAATTTGGTAAAGTGGAAAGAACAGTGTTTAAAAAAAAAAATTATTGCATATTGACAACTTCATTGTAAAGTCTGGTCCACTTGGAATCCAGACACTTTATTTATTCTATAGCAGCGCCTCTAGTGGTTGGATTTGGAATATGTTGACAGCGATTTTCCTCGATTTTCTAGGAAATTTTTTTTTGAATACCGTTGAATAGCTAAAATTGAATTTAAGCGGCGCTCACTTTGAGTATCCCTACAGCGCCCAATGGTGCTAGGCAATGTAATGCAATTGTGAGTTGAGTTCGACTCAGGTATTGAGTTACTTTTGTCGGCCAAGTATACTGGGTAAATTTTTTCTTGATTTTCGTCACATTCGCGCAGATTTTTGAGGAAAATTTGACTCACTCACTGAGTAACCACACTTTCACAATTTTCAGTGATGTCATGGTCCCTTAGCCGAGCCAGTAAAGGCGCAGCTACAAAGCAAGACCATGCTGGAGGTGGCTGGGTTCAATTCCCGGTCCAGTCTAGGAATTTTTCGGGTTCGAAAATTTCTCGACTTCCCTGGGCATAGAAGTATGATTATACCAATGCAAAAATGGTACAGGCATCGAAAGCTCTCAATTAATAACTATGGAAGTGTATCTAGAACACTAAGTTGAGAGCACGCAATAAGCTAATATACGATATGCAATAAGCTTGAAATGCGAAGAAGAAGAAAAAGAAGAAGAAGAAGAAGAAGAAGAAGAAGAAGAAGAAGATGGTGGTTAGAACTGATCACTTGATTCATCTGAGATGCTCCAAAACTTGATCTACAGTTGTAAAATTTAATTAACCACTTCATTCAAGCAGTTAAAATGACGTTTACTACCACTCGAACTTTGAAATAAAACATTATTTTCAGATTTTTTTCTTCTAGAACCTCGAAAAAAGTAGCCAACATTTGTGCGTTTCATAAAAAAATAGAAATTAGTTGGTCCAGTTTTGGCCAAAGCTGCTTGACAAAGTGGTCAATTCTGTATCGTTTTTGCAAGAACGCTGCTGGTGTTCATGATTTTTTTTGTTGAGAAAAAAGTAAAATTAGAATAGTTCCCTATTGGTCATGATCTTCCGAAATTCTTGTGTGTGAATAGTGAACAGTTCAGATCTATGGAATATCGTAAAATAGGACAATTACTGATGGAAATTGGCAAGACGTTCTATGAAAAATGCTTTAATTTGCGTTGTGAAAAATCTTTATTCTGATGTAAGCAAACGGTTTGGTTGACGTTTCCTCACGAACTCGCCTGGCACTCTCTACACTGGAGGTGCATTAAAAGGCTTATTGGAAGGTGAACAGTTGAGTTCAGAATTTTTCTTCCAGGTGGCACTAATCAATTATTTGCTTAACTTGACATCTTGACTAGATAGAAGGTTTCTGTCTTTGGAAAAGTTTTTCAAGTGAAAGAAACTTATTGGATGGTGTACATCACACTAGTATATTTTTAACTTCTTATTACTAGCATACCATTTTACTTCTTATTGCTTTAACTTGCGACTGCGACTAGATAGAAGGTAGTGGTCTTGGACAAATTTTGATTATTAAGACCTATTGGATGATGGACAACTCAGTTCAGATTTCACTCACCATGTGACGCTAACGTGCAATTTGACATCTTATTGCTTGCTTTGACTTGACAGTACGACTAGATAGAAGTTTGCTGTCTTCAGTTCTGAATGACTATACCTATCATTTCTCACTCGAATAATAAATCCTATTTGTTAACTGCAGCAGGACCTTGTGTTTTGGGTAGTCATAGGAATTTGAGCAGGGTTCTCTCTATTTTTACTCTTTAGTATGACGCTTTTGACATAGATGGGCCACAGCGACTCACGAAGAGCTACTGATTCTGATCATTAGCGGTGCGGCTTCTTCCTCATTCTATGGATGCTCATGTGGGCTGCAGCTCACTGCTGCTGATACCACCACACAAGGTGATTAGAATCCGATCAGTGGTTGAAGCCTTCATGGTTAGTTGCTTGCGGGGAGCCTTTCGTTGTGTATTGGAGAACACCACCACTCACTACGCGGTGATTGAATAAACACCGTTTGGTGCGATCAGATGGAATTCAACTTTGTCTGTGTTAGGGAAATCGCTTTTCGCAGGCAATTGGTGATAATTTTAATTATCATAGCAACAGTTTTTTTTCCTCTGTTTGGGACCTAACACCACTGCGACCAGTAATTTGTTCTATTGTAGTATATCCCGTGTCCTTAGTTTAGTGCATGTCGTATTACTCCATCACTATTGAGAAATGGTGAAGTATTCGATTTTTTTTACAGTTGTCATTCTTGTATTTATCGCAAGGATCCGAATCTAATTGAAAGGTTCCGCTATTTATACCCTTCGGAGTGTTAAATCACCCTCCAAAGGCGCGTCCCTTTGTCAATCAAAATTGGATTCCTTAGCAACAAAATTATGGAATGACACCGATAATGACCATGCACCAGAACCCTAGTCTTCACCACTTCAAACTAGGGAGCAACGAATAGATGATTAAGAATCGCATAGATGAAGACTAACTAACTCATTTTTTCCTTGTTTCAAGATCATCCTCGGTGGACAAAGTCGAGTCTTGTAACTATCAACAAGGCATAAACAGTAACAAGGGCTAAGATGTGTTTCTTTGATTACTGAAAAATCCTGTTCCCCTAGTTTGAAGTAGTCAGGACTAGGAATCGGTGGTTTTAAATATGATAAAGTCTTAAATTCAACAGATGCGTAAGAATATTTCTAATCGATTGGTGATAAAACTATTGAAATTGGTCCAAGGGCAGCTGAGTTATTAACGTTCAAAATCTTTCATAATGGTGTTACATGTTCCATTTTCGGTTTTCACAAAGTGTACCCCAAAAAAGAAAACACAGACGTAGTCCTACGTCAAAAGTTGATCACGTTTCTTCGGGACCTTGTGGTCTTAGAGTTACCTCTCTGCTAATAGCCATCAGCTTAAGTCGACATCTCGACTAGATAGAAGGTTGCTGTCAATACGACCTATTGTATAATGAAAAGCTTCGTTCTATACAAATCAATAATTTTGAAATTGGGGGAAATGGATGTAAGGTCAGCCTAAATGCTCCTAATTTGGACCCATACATAAATTCAGCAATCGACTAAATTTTCAATAGCGACCAAAAATATCCATTAGTTTCGTCCCAATGACGCATTCATCTAGATAAATAGCAGATTTTTAGCGATGAGCCCAATCTTAGATCCATAGGCCAGCATTAGAGCCATTTCCGCTATCTTTTAAATTATCAAACAAAAAACAACCTCCGTAGTCCCACTTCAATAATGCGGTCATGCTTGGGACACAACCCTTAATTTTTTAATACGGTGTTCTTTCAGAGGTGCCGCGCATGATGCATGATAGTGGTTTACCACGCATTGTAGCACGGAAACTAAGTCCGACAGCAGTGGGCTCTCTTCTCTGTTTGTCTTGATCAAGCTTAATAACCTCTGATTGTCCTCAACATGTCGCTGTATGAAGGGCCAAAAACGGATTGGGTAGATCGATAGGCAAAGTTGCCTATACGCATCTACGGAACAAGAGAATCTCCTTCCAGCAACTTGATCAGCCAATTGGTCAAAAAGACAAGCCCCAAACAGGAAGATGCCCCAATGAGTGGGGAGAAGAGCCCACCCTTTATCCACGAAATGTTATCAACAGGGAGTTGGCATTCCCACTCTCCCTGTCCAAATCGCTTCAAATGGGTGCCCTGTTGGACCGTCCCTTCCCTTTGATTTATGTATTTCAATGTATATACGAGTTGATTGTAATGATTATTGTCAATAATACTTACATTTCGATGAAAATCGTGATACTTATCATTACAGAAACCAATTTTGAATCGTAGACCATGTCGTTCAACAATCCACTCGTTCCGAGACGGGGCTCTGTGATAAAGCCATCTTCTTCATCATGTTCGCTCGTCACCCGGAATGCATGCAAATGAAAATGAGATACCGTGATACATAAACTTGAAATTTATTAATTACATGATTTTGCTGTACATATCTTCTATTCAAATACCCATGATTGTGAATGCCGATAAACTAAGGTATAATAACACAGAACACATATTAATAGTGAAATACGCACTGAGGAAAAATACTATAAATAATAAGTGCTGAAATCACCATGTTTACACGACTGGCAGTGGATGTAAATAAAATAAATGTTCTCAAAATGTACCTGTCAAGTTATCAGTACATGACAAACTGAAGCTATATAGGTTTTAATATAAAAAAAATCATGTTTTTGAATTTTGGCCATTTTTTGCTCTAGTTACTCCACTGAAGAATGGAGCTACAATATTCTCATTCGTATCCCTTACCGTTCTGGAGCTACAACGACAAGAAAGTAAGTAAATTTAGAGCCTCGAGATGACCAGCAACCCGAGCAAAGCCTGAGATCAAATTTGAATCTAAATTTGATGTTGTGATTTCACTGATAATGATTACTCAGGTTGCTGTCGTTTTGGTCGTTTTAACGGTTAAAATATCAAAATTGAGAGCAAACAAATCTTCCTGTGACATCACATTGAAAACAATTTCTGCTATCAGTGAGAGCAAATTGAAAACTTAATTTGATATCAGTTTTTCCTGTTGATAACAAAACAAGTTTTCAATTTGATGTTATGCTGATGTTATGTTATTATGTTATTATGCAATGAAAACAAACTCGCAACAACAATTTTTGAAGAGCAAATGCACAGCAAAATGAAAACAAAATTTGTTATCAAATTTGACAATTGTGTAAACTGAAATCAAATTATGATTTTAGTTTGATGTTGATATCAACATTTGATTTCGATTTGCTGTCACTCGGGAAGCCACTTGACGGGTTGAGAGTGACAATCGAAAAGATAATTATGAGTGTGGAGCTCAACATTCGAGGTCCGGTTGTGAAAAAAGGGAATATATCTCAACTCTGCTAATATTGCTGTAAGGTTTCGATGCACTGTTTTCCTAATTAAGGATACCCTGCTCATAAAGACAGACACCAGTATATGTTGAAATGATGATTTTTAAATGTCTGCTAATAAACTTTAATGCAATAATAAAACGATTTGTGTAATGTGAAATGTTTTTATTTACATGATTTTAAATTAAATGGATTAACAGTGAACAAATATAGTTGGAGATTAGTTAAACAATTGAAAAATAGGCTTACACTAATGACCAAATGGAAAATAATTATTATTGCATGATAATATTAAAGTAATAAAACGTAAAGCTTCCAAAGCCTTTCAAAGGCACAAAAAGTTATCCTAAAGAGTAGAATTTCGGCATTAAATTTAAGAACATTCAGCGATTTATGAATGACAAAATTTATTGGATTACTACTTTCGTACTTTCATACTAAAACCTTCCGACTCTGACAAAAAGAGATACAAATGAGAGAAGAATACCAGAGATACAATTCGTATTGGAGATTTGTTTTTTCTCTATAACATGAAACTATAATCCTTTACCTCATGGTAGAAGTAGATAGTACAAGAACACTTACCAACATTTTGAACGGTTGCTGCTTACGTTCTAGTAGTTTGAATAGGTTAATTGCAGTTATAAATACAAACGATTCATCCCAGGGATGTTTTGGTTCACTTTTAGCTATGCTTAAATGTAGATGTGTACGGGGGGAGGGGCGAGGGGGTAGGTATGGTCGTGTAAATATTCAGAAAACATCTAGTCGATTCCACCTGGGTTGTGTACTATCTCAAGGAACTGGGGCATTTTTAATGCCAGGCGAACACTACGTGAGCCATGATCAGATATCCTGTCGTTACTATCACACTGACCAACATGATGGGGAATCCGAGTCTGTAAATACAATGTGGGTGAATGATTGCGATTTATGTGACGCAACAGTAATGGTACTTACTTAAAATAGTCCATGAAACTGAACCGATAGCCGTGCTGCTCCGCTATTCCAGCGCAGATGACGTTTGCCGAAGCACCGACCAGTGTTCCGTTGCCTGTGTTGAAATTAAGTTTATAGTTAATCAGCGAGTCATAGCATGTCTAGAACTGAACGTACCTCCCAAGCAAGGACCGAAAGCCAACGCCCAAACCAATGGCTGCAGAGGAAGACCCAATGTCGATTTCTCCGATAGGGCCACAACGATCTTAACCATCATGGCCGTAACCGGAATGCTGTCTACGAAGGCCGAAGTCAGAGCCGAGATCCACAGAATGATGATGATCGCTACTGCCAGCCGTAGGTCTTCCGATACGGATTGGATAATTGACTCGGTGGCATGACCGATCCAGTCGATCAAACCCATCCGTTCGACGGCTTCCATCAGGGTGAACATGGCTGCGAAGAAGAGCAACGTTGGCCATTCGATGCGGGACAGTACAGCATCCATGTCGTTTCTGAGAATGATGGTTTATGATAGTAAATGATCCAAGAAAAATTCGATTAGATAACTTACTTATCGGAGATTATCAGCAGCAACATCACGCCGAGTAGGGCTGCCCAACCCGATGACATTCGTCTCAGCTCCGGGATCGATTCCAGGAAGAACAACGAAATGATGAAAGCACACGCCACGCCGGATTTGATCAGCAGACCCTTGTTCTTGATCGGATGCTCCTTCTGGAGTTCCTCCAGCGTGGATCGGTAGATTTCCTCCGGAACGCATCCCTTGGTCATTTTTTTCTTGAGCTCGTGCCGTAACATTCGAACCTTCTTCGTCAGCGTTTCCCTCACTATATTGGCATCCTTGGAGTACGGTGGAATTTTCCCGGCGGCCCGTTCCCAAACCTTGATGTTTCGTCGAAGTTCCTTCAACTCCTTCGGTTCGTGCATCCGCAAGTTGTTTATGTTCCTGTACTTCAGCCGAAGATGGATGTTCGTTGCTATTACGACGATGATCACACCGACCATCATGTGAGCAGTGAAGGTTAAAAATGTAACACCCTGCAAAAGATCGACAAGCTTGATAAGGAACGTTTCACGAAAAATGGTGGCAAGAGAACTTACGTGTTTCAAAATGTACTGATTCGACGTGATGATGATGTTGGGCGGATCACCGACCGGGGTCATCGTTCCACCGATGTTGGCGTGCACGGTGATGGCCATCAAAACCGGTACTGGGTTCATATCCATCACCTCACATAATCTTAAATTAAATAGGAAATGTTAGCACCACTAGGAACACCAAGGATTCCGGACGCACCTTATAGTTATTGGAGCCATCAACAGCACCGTAGTAACGTTGTCCAGGAAAGAAGAGATCAGAGTAGTACATATGCATAAACAGTGAATGAGGTTCCAAATTTTACCATTAGTGATCTGCAATTGCACATTTTAAAAGTTATCAAAAAATAAACTAATTGTGTCTAGTGATCAAACCTTATAGATATAAACAGCCAAAAAGTCAAAGATGCCTGTCTCCGCCAAGATTGCTACCAGGATCATCATCGAAAACAGCAACAGGATCGTTTCCACATCGATCCACCCCACGATGTCCTCCATCGTGGGCCGATCGTCCAGTGCCGCCAGGATCGAGATGGCCAACGTCGACGCCATCACCGCCGCAAAAGTTCGATGAACCACTTCCCAGATGATCAACGCATACAGGAAGATCAACACAAACGCTGCGTAGATCACTCCGATGTCCCGATTGACCGGCGATTGATCATACGTCACGGCTATCGGAATGCTGGCCTTGATGTTACTTTTGACCATCATCCGAACGGCACTACTCTGCGAGTGGATCCGTTCGAAATTGTTATCGCTAATGTCGAAGCTATGCTGTTTCTTGATGATCGCCGCACTATCAAACAAATAAGGATGTACGATCGGCACATGCCACGGATCACTAATATTGTGCACCGAATCGGAATCCATAAATTCACTTTGATTCCTCTCCAACGTCGACGTAAGCGATTGCAGATAAATGGTCACATAGTTTTCCGTAATATTGGTATACTGTTCTCCAAGGAATGTTCCCTCGAAGGAAAACTTCACCCGGGAGCTGAGTGGCAGTTCGGGCAGGATGTAGGCCTTGGTTTTGCCGACCGGAATCGACAGGTGTTTGGTGTTGACAATCTTCTCGTCCTTCACCACCAGGAAAGCAATGATCACCATCCACGTGATGAACAGGCAAATTATCTTGGAGTACTTGCGGAAGGGGTGGTCCTCATCCAGGTGGTTCTGACCGGTGTCGATGTCCTCGTGCTTCGGGGGAGTGATATTGCCGATGTAGTGACCGGCCAGGTGGTGTACGTGCGGCTTGGGGATTTCCCTGGTTGGTGGAGGAAGTTTCATGTTAATCTGTTTTTTTTTTTATAGTTAGTTCTATGGAGTAATAATTGCCAAGGTTAAGGCTGTCTTCGGAGTGGATGCTCTAGTGGATGTTCAAAGATCAATAGCGACATTTTTTTTAATGTTTCGTTGCCATCTCTGCGTGGAACTTCCGTCATTGCATATTTTGATATTGAGCTGATATTCAGCAGTTCCACGCCAAATGACGAATCAATCTGATGCAACCCTATCCAAGTTACATGAAACTTTGCATAATTGGTAGTTATGGTCAATTATTCACATTTTTGCTAAAATTCGGCTATTTTGAATCTCGCAAAAAAAAAAAACTTCAAAATGACGGATTCAAAAACATCACGAAATGTCTAAGACTAAGTTGTGGGAACAAATATTACTTTTAAGCAGGGTTACTTCCACTCACTTGCTATAAAAAATTGTTTTTCAGAATTAAGAAATCATTAGATGTTATAATTATAATTAGAGCTTGTAAGCTACAAGAAGTGGTCGTTAAGTCGCAATCAGCGATTTTACGATTCGTGAGCGCTCACTCTGAGTGAACGCTCACGAATCATACGATCGCTGATTGTGACGCTCTGCAAGCGAAATTGACAGGTTTTATGAGTCATACACATACTTTTACACCCTCTTTTTGTTACTACAAGTACAACAAATTGTTACATCATCTAATAATTTCATAATTCAGAAAAACAAATTTTTATAGCAAGTGAGTGGAAGCAACCCTGCTTTTAAGGAATATAATACATTTTTATTAAAAAAATGCTACTTTCTGTGAAAATGTGATATTGGACAGATAACTATAAACAAAAATCCTTAAACAACAACTTATGTTACAAATTAATTAACTTAAAGCTAAATTTAGCACACAAAACCATTTTGAAGAAATTTGTCCAAGGACTTTTAAGATTTTTAAGTGTTCATTTTGGAATTATTTATAATTGGTAGAATTTATCATTTGTCAAATGAAAAACCTATATTTAAAAAATATTGAAGAGGGTCATTTTTTGGTATTTGAATATAAAACACTTTTTTTTTATTGATTTCAACTAAAATTCCGCAAAATTATTAACCCTGTATATTTTTCTTGAAAATAAATAATTTTCCTAATTTATTTTTAATTTTTAATTAAGCTAATTTAAATTATAAAAAAAAAATAATGAAATTTAAAATGGCCGAATTTTAGCAAAAAATGTAAATGATTGACTATAAAAATGATTTTTGTGGTAAAATTTGCGTTTTTCATGAGCTTCAAAAATTTTAATTCGGACATGTACATTTTAAGATATTTAGTTTTTGTTTGTTTTTTGCTTTAAATCACTAAAAGCATTTTTGTGTGTATTTTCCCCAGAAAAAAAATATTATTTGTCTCTACAACTTTGTCTCACACGTCATTTCGATCAGAAGAGCCTTTTTCTTTCCTTTCCTTTATTTAACGTCGGTCTCTGTTCCGCAATCTAGTGCCAATCACCGACGGACATCGATTGCCATCCATTGACAACAATCGAATGTGCAAGGAAGGCAGCTTCCACACCTGCGTAGGATATCGCACCCATTCACAACACACATGGGCCGGGACCAACGGCTTTACTTCCCTTCCGAAGGAAGACGTGACCAGAGATTTTTATGCCTCAGAAAAATCCCACCGACCTCGACTGGGATTGAACCCAGACCCATTGGGGTGTTAGAAAGCAGTCACGCTTACCACTACACCACCGGCGCCGGCCAGCCTTTTTCGTGCAACAACTTTTTGAACAATTTCAAAGACGCCATTGTACAAATTTTCCAAGATCCGAAATGGCTGAATTTTAGATGAAATGTGAATCATTGCCCATAACAAACAATTATGCAAAGTTTCATGCAAATCGGAGAAATTCGAGTTTTTTTCAATTTGTCAATTGGCGTGGAACTGCTCTCTCGTAAATTTAAAGTGATATTGAGATCTATCAAAAAATGGTTCCATAGAGTTTAACCAGTGAAATACCTCACAATATGGGTATTGTTGGAATCGGAGTGACGTGTAGGGACCGGAAATCGATGTCTGACGCCATTTTAAAATCCAAGATGGCGGCTTCCGGTTACAGGAAAACTTGGACATTCTGCCAAATACCCCACAATATGGGTATTTTTGGAATCGGAGTGACGTGTAGGGACCAAAAATCAATGTCTGACGCCATTTTGAAATCCAAGATGGCGACTTCCGGTTACAGAAAAACTTGGACATTCTGCCAAATACCCCACAATATGGGTATTTTTGGAATCGGAGTGACGTGTAGGGACCGGAAATCAATGTCTGACACCATTTTGAAATCCAAAATGGCGACTTCCGGTTACAGAAAAACTTGGAAATTCTGCCAAATAACCCCACAATATGGGTATTTTTGGAATCGGAGTGATGTGTAGGGACCGGAAATCGATGTCTGGTGCCATTTTGAAATCCAATATGGCGGCTTCCGGTAACAGAAAAGCTTGGGAATTCTGTCATACACTCCACAATATGGGTATTTTTTGGAAATGTAGTGACGTCTAAGAACCGGAAATCGATATCTGAAGTCATTTCGAAATCGAAGATGGCGGCTTCCGGAAACAGAAAAATTGGCGAATACCACCACGTTACCCCGATACTTAAGATACCCATATTGTAGGTTATGTAATATTACTTTTATGTTTTTATGTAACCGGAAGTTGCGACATTGAATTTCAAAATGGCGTCAGACATAAGTTTTCAGTCCTAATAGGTCACCCCGATTCCAAACAACCTATATTGTTGAGTATTTGACAGTTTTCCCAGTGTTTCTGTAACCGGATGTCACCATCTTGGATTTCAAAATGGCGTCAGACATGGATTCTCGGTTCTCACAGGTCACTTCGATTCCAAATATATCCATATTGTTGTGTATTTTACGGTATTTTTCTGTTTTCCTGTAACCGGAAGCCACCATGTTGGGTTTCAAAAAGGCGTCAGACATCGATTTATGGTCCCTACACGTCACTCCATTTCCAAAAAATACCCATATTGTGGGGTATTTGACAGAATTTTGAAGTTTTTCTGTCACCGGAAGCCACCATCTTGGATATAAAAATGGTGCCACACATCGATTTCCGGTCCTTCCACGTCACTCCGGTTCCAAAAATACTCATATTGTGGGGTATTTGACAGAATTTCCATGTTTTCCTGTAACCGGAAGCCGCCATTTTGGATTTCAAAATGGCGTCAGACATCGATTTCCGGTCCCTACACGTCACTCCGATTCCGAAAATACCCATATTGTGGGGTATTTGACAGAATTTCCATGTTTTCCTGTAACCGGAAGCCGCCATCTTGGATTTTAAAATGGCGTCAGACATCGATTTCCGGTCCCTACATGTCACTCCGATTCCAAAAATACCCATATTGTGGGGTATTTGACAGAATTTCCATGTTTTCCTGTAACTGGAAGCCGCCATCTTGGATTTTAAAATGGCGTCAGACATCGATTTCCGGTCCCTACACGTCACTCCGATTCCAAAAATACCCATATTGTGGGGTATTTGACAATATTTTCAAAAACCTCTTTTTACGAAGTAAATCCCAAATAACGAGTTTTCTTTTTACGAAGTAAATCCCAAATAACGAGTTTTTTTTATGCACTAATTCGATTTACGAACCCCCGTTTTGGTTCGTAAATGGAGGTTCCAGTGTATTATAAATTAATAATATGATCCACTCTTCTATTATCCTCTAGACACGATTTTGCCCGACACTTGCGCAACTAGTGACATGAAAGGTGACTAGTACACTGTAAATTGAGCGCTTAGCAGTTGACTGCTCAATATCAACAAGGCTATCGAAAACAATTCACAGCAGAGTAAACTTTTACTCAATTTTGAGAAAAATTATCTGTTTAAAATTATATTACACTTTCATTCAATCGGGATGGTTTTGGCAAAACAGAATATAACGGCACAAAAGCTTCTGTAAACAAACTTTCTAAGGCCCTTAACACGCGAACCAAAGTACGCCCACGCAAACCAATACCACTTTCGGAAAGGTGAGAGTTGCCCCTATCCGATCATGTTGTTGGTTTGCGTGAGCGTTCTTCGATTCGCGTGTAAAGGGCTTTAAAAAGTTTATTTACAAAAGCTTTTGTGCCGTTATCAAATGTTACGCCTGATATAATAGAAGAAAAAAAAACAACATCAGTCTAAAACGAATACAGTACTTGTTCGCTTACTGGGCTAAATACGTAGCTCAGTTAGCAAATTCCACTCGCTAACTGGGCTGGCTTGTCCAACGTCAAAAAACACTGAGGGGAGCTTCAATGGATTCTTTGATCAACGTTAAAATCAATCATGTGCATTGAATTTATACAGTGTAATGTTTGTTATTGTTATTTTCACAGCATTCAATCTCACTAGTTAAGAAAGGTTTAATGCTTTTGCTCATAACGCTTTTAAGTCTTGATTTCAGTGTGGAATGAAAATAATTTCAAATTTATTTACATTAACACTTAATATTCCATTCGAATGCCCCTCACCAATTATGACAACTAAATGTCAAACTAAATGTGACGTCTATTTGACACATAACTGCTTGATCGCGCACTGGCGGGATCCCTACATTGTGTTACGGATATAAAATAAAACAACACCGATTGCTTTGCCGTCCTGTCATGGCAGAGGCAGTGAAACCAACAATCAATACGAAACTAACGATTTTAAATTGGCTCACCACTTTAGTAGCCTATTGGTCCCAAGCAAACGATTAACGTACCCTATTCTAGTTGAAATTCTATTACTACACTATGTTTGTTTTGATTCGCTATGAAAGTTTGACAGATAACATCAGGGGTGTGTGGATTCATGCAGAACATGCAGGGGTGAGTGAAATAGCTTGGGACTGCTTGGGACCGTTGTTCTGGTACTGAGTGAGCCAAAAATAATAATGATTTTCTTCGGGACCCAGTGGTCTTAGAGTTACCTCTATGGTGAAACTACCCAAGTAACATTGTAGGTTTTATCGCGTTTTTATAGCATTCTACAAGTCTACAGAACCCTCAAAAACCCAAATTTGTTACTTGGGTATTGATATGCATATTTATTGTTATCATTGGTATCATTTGTATCTGCTTGTTGATGTGAATATGTGTATCGCCGGTAGGGTAGGTGTGCATATATACGACGTATTGCACAAACACTGCTTTTTAACTGGGCTACAGCCCAGTTAACGAACGCCCAGTTAAAAAGCAGACCAGTTATACCAGATCGCCCGGTTAGCGAACAAGTACTGTAATATTCGATCTAAGATGTTTGTTTTAAATTGAAAGCCAGCAATTTTCACTATAGTAGCGTTAAAAGCCTAGAAAAAGTTAAATTCTACTCAATTTAGAGTTGTTTTCCTGGACCGTGTCAATACTGTTATCTAATCATCTAAACCAGCGCTGCCCCAGCGGGCTGGACGAGGTATCTGGATTTCAGCAATGAATAATTCTAATCCAATTTTATTCATGATTATGAACTTTAGCCCAGAATGAATGAGCATTAAACGAAATGCAGCTAGAAAAAGGTTTTTTAAAAACCAAATTTAATAAACTATCTGGATCATTTTATTTACTGATTAAATTCAAAGTGTTTTATGTTACTTCATACGCGAAGTTTGCGATTTTCAGAGTTGGTTGGAAATGCTATCTAACATGAAGCTTTAGTGTGATAATTTATTAGCTAGAGAATGGTCTTTATGTAGAAGAGGGTAGGTCGATAGTTCCGTTAGAGTACGGCAGTATGAAAATTGAATAGAAGTTTAAAATGAGCGAAGGGCTATTAATGCGACAGTACAAAGTCAAACGCACACCTTTTGCCTAACTCTAACGGCTAACGATGTACGCGGAGATTTGAAGTATGTACAATTTTCATACTGCCGTACTATAACGGAACTATCTACTATCTCTTCTAAAGATCATTCTCTAGTTAATAATGTATCACACTAAAGCTTCATGTTAGATAGCATTTCCAACCAACTCTGATTAAATTGTTTGCAAAAACGTAATGGGTCGAACGTTTTGCGCAGTTCCTTCGTGATCTAACTCAAAAAAGGCCCATCTAGTATTTATTTCTTCCATGCTACAAACAAGTATTCAGTCTTGTCACAGACAAACATTTGTAACTCTTTAAAAAAGTATTTCTTGAAAACATAGTATCTCAAAACATAGGACCTCAGTAACGACATCTCTCGGGTTTCTCACGGAAAACAAGCTTGCTCGCTAACTTGCAAACAATATTGCATAAAAGTTCTATAGAATGAATAGACACGTCAAGGTGATCCGAAGCTAGCGCTGCGGCGAGTAGTTCGCGAAACTGATAATATTCAAATCAACCCATAAATGCGTGAACAAAGATACACAATGAAGTGTTACGTCTGTTTGTATGTGGTTTTGTGCTTATGTTGTAAACAATGATTTTAAACGTCGATTTCTCGTGAATAAAGACTAATGAAGGCAAACCGACACCAGCATCTGAAAGAAACTTTGCCCTATGGGATGTTATAGTAAGTTTGTGTGGGCGTGTGCTGTAATTCGTGAACAATTCAAGACCAACAATTGAAATGGCCTTAACTCCATTTTGTAAACAAACCTTGTAAGGCTATTTTCTCGCGAACCGAAACCTTCATTCGCAAACCTAAACCACAATCGGGTAGAGGAGAATTTCCCCTACTTGTTCATTATGTTGGTTTGCCTTTGCGGACTTCGGTTCGCGAGAAAATGGCCTTACAAGGTTTGTTTACAAAACGGAGTTAAGGCCATTTCAATTGTTGGTCTTGAATTGATGTTTAGAGTCTACACGGCCAATGAGAACGACCCAAATTTGAGTTTAGTTCACTCATAATCGCCTAAAGCGTAGGAACTCAGCGATGAGTAAATTTGCCGCATGATTTTCTGTGGAAAACCTCAAAAATCTGCCGGAAAATTAGGAAAATTTTACTCAGTCTAGCAGTAGTACCAACAATCAATACGAAACTAACGATTTTAAATTGGCTCACTAGCCTATTGGTCCTAAGCAAACGATTAACGTACCCCATTCCAGTCGAAAATCTACTATTACACAATGTTTGTTTTGATTTGCTATGAAAGTTTGACAGATAAAATGAAGGATTAGTGAATTTTCCTATGTTTCGAGTGGTGAATCGATTAGCTTGGGACTGAAGAGAGTACGAGAGCTGAGCCAAAAAGTTGAACACGTTATTTCGGAACCTTCTAGTCTTAGAGTTACCTCTATGGTAGTACCAATAAACTGAGTGGATCCAATCTTTACTTTTCTCATATTCGGGATTTTTATCCTGGACAAACCTGGAAAAACATGAGGCAATTGGGTTGTTTAATTTCGAAAGATATACAAATTTTTATACATCATCTGATGGAGCTTCGTTTCTGAGCACAACGATATTTTTATGGATCCCATAGACATTCATCTCGATTTTAAAATCAAGATTTAAATTTTTGATCGTTGATACTTAATCTATTCGTTGACAACTCGCTCCCATACAAAGTCCCACCAAGGGGCGCTAAGATTGTGATTTTTGCTAATGTAATCGTACTTATTTAAGATAGTTCAAGTGTACCAAAATTGATGAAATTTTGGATTTCGGTTCCATTTTTAATGTAAAAAACGAATATGTATTTACCTCAATACCCCTAAACAACCCAATTTTGCCCAGTTTCTGCTCTTTACATGATTTATGAATAAATAAAACTGAAGCAAACCGAAAAAAAAACTTGCAGTAAAAGAAGAAATAGGTCATTTTGGAGCACGTTTGAAGATAGTTCTAAGAAAAGTCGGAAAAACATTCAAGAATCTTCCAAGAAAATTATTGAGAAACTTCTGGAGAAAATTTATAAAAAATTTCGGATAAAATTGGATGATACATCCAGAGTAAGCCAGAATGGTTAGGAAATTGGAAGAAAATTCAAGGAGTAGCCATTTCCAAGAGAAGCTATAAGAGGCTCGGAAAAACCTTCCAAAAGAAGTCGGAAAAAAACCTCCGCAAGAAGCTCATGTAGAAACTTCCAGAGCAAGACGAAAGAAACTTTTGGGAAAATTTGGTACACGGAGATGAAAAACTACCCAAAATTAAGTACTTCTCCCTCAATTCCGGGGTTCAGCCTAATAACCCAAATTTGAGTAAATCGCATATAGTTGTTTCCATTTAAAACCAGCAAGAAAAAAATACCTTGAGCTTGAGCTTGAGCTTGATTGACCGCCCACGGTTGCTACTCTGTTACTGCCAGATCAGCTGTAATTACACAGAGAACCAATAGACGATGCTTGGGACTAGCAATCATCCTCAATGTGTAAAAACTGGTGATCTTAAATTAGGCAATACCAGCGCCGGCCGCGCCCGAACACAGGTCAAGAAAGGAATGGAAAGGATTGTGTTGACATGACACTCGCTTTGATGGAAGCCGAGAACACCTCTGCACTTCCACGAGGAATCACTGGGATGTTGGATAAGAGGGTTGGGTTTGCAGCAGGGTTCGTTTTGGTAAACGATAAACTGAATTGATGTCCTAACGATCATATAACGCAAAGGAGCTAGGGACTAAACCCACGGTCTTCTGCTCAGTAAGCAAAAACGTTTGCCACTAGGCAGACGAGCACCTTTTTAATCACCGAGTTGCTGTTATTACCATGTAGTCATATTAACAAATAAAAGGATTGACGAATCTTGAATGTGGATGGGCCTGAGATTAGACTCATGATGTTCTGCTCAGTAAGCAAAAACGAGCCCCTCATATCACATAATACCGTTGCTCAAATTTGTGTATCCATTCAAACCCGGAACCAACGACAAAAACGAGTTTCGCAAAATACACGATACACAAGCGATTTTACCATAAATCTCTTTGATATGTAAGGACCTGGGACCGCGTTTTTCTGCTCAGTAAGCAGGCCACTGTTACCGACGATATCTCAAGTCCGAAAACTGAAAACTACGAAAAAGTACTTAGGCCTTCATTAAGTTCCTTTTTCACGCGACCTTTAATGCTCTTTACGTATTATTCAGGCTATAAATGGGCCCTTTTCAAAAGTTACGCGAGAAATACGCACAATCGTCGCCTACCTCGCCTAGTCATATAAATCACCACAGCTCATTATCTTAAGCGTTATCGGTTTTTGTTTCTGGATCTTTAGTTGCCTCTGTGATATACTTACTTGCGGCATACTATTTTGGGAGTGTATATGAGCGTGTACCATGTACGGTAGCTCATCTCTCATCGTGATGGTGGAACATAGTAGACAAATTAGAGAGAAAACAAGAGAGAAAACAAGAGAGAAAACAAGGAGGTATTAGTATTAGTTATATGTAAACAAACAAAACAAAAGAAGAGAAGAGGAAAGAAGAGCAGAAAAATAAAAAAAGGGGATAAAGTAGATAACAAAGAAAAGAAACGTAGGCAGATTATTAGAAAAGGCATTATCCGAGACCTCAATCAAATGTCACTCCCGCCGAGATCTCAGCGAAACCCTCCCCGCCGAGACCCGCACAGCCGAACTCGGTAGAAAAAACTAAGTGTGTAGATAGATTAGTAGGAAAATAAATAAAACTACTTTATGACTCAAAGTGCAATGAATGAGCGTTAGTTTCGGGATCATTTCAGTGTTAGAGTTATGTTAGTTTTGATCAGCCCTGCCGACCCCTCCAACATTAGTTGTAGGCAGTGGTTGTTAGATAATGCGGCACTGTAACTAGTACTATTTTAGAGGTATGACTCGTCAAGTTTATACAACTCAATGTTTCAATTGAGGCAAACTATGTATCTTACAATTACAAAAGCAAACCTAAACTTACAATTATATGCAATTGCAAAATGAAACTTGACAAATCATCGTCAATCCCATTATTCCAGGGCAGGGCCTGACGATTTGAATCTAATTTTGATCAGTGAACGGGCACCATATGGTACATTTTCTCACCATGAACCTATCATTTCCAGCCTATCTGAACTATTTAATAAATTGAAGCCATAACATGGGTTACGCTCCCCCTAAGCGGGCCCTCCGCATCTTGTCTCTGTCTTATCTCAAATACAAAATGCCAATGGTATGAATGTACCTATATATAACTTGGAAATGACGTACAATCAAATAAACCCGTAACCCACTCACTTGGTCAGGCTTCAGAATCGTCCAGTGGACAGTGCGCTCTACACTCCAAGTACCCTTTTTTTCAAATTTACCGCAAATTTGATATTTTACCCATTGAGTGTTGATTAGTCACAATGAAACATTGTGACAGAAGTTGAGGTTACTAGTGTATTAAATAATCTAGGTCCTATTTAGGAAACCAAATCTGGCCAACGCCCACCCTAAACCTAAACCTGTTCTAATCCACCTGAAATGACTAACGAATGGAAGACTTTGACTACCCAGCCATGCAATAGTCTCATTCCGTGCCTTATGGCAACTTGATGATTCTATTGCGCTCATCTTCTGGCACCACCTAGGGGAGACTTGGTCCTGTACCCAATGCTTAACTTATCTCCATTCCACTCAGCTACTCGCAATTTCTTGTGATATAGTGGGCGGAATATTATTATGTGAGACAATTCAATGCAGACGTCTTTCCAAATTTGGCAGATCGACAGGTAATCGGTGATTTTCCACGATAGTTGCTATTCAACAACTCGACAACGTCCCATCGTCAACGCCTGCTATGAGAATTTCCCATTGCAGACGCCAACGAAATGACGTCATCGAGCTATCGATCAACTACCCTGGTTATCGCCTGGTACCTTATAGCACGATGCTAGGAGGTGAACCGGAAGAATCGATGAGCTACCTCCCCCAAAACCAGCAAGAAAAAAATACCTACTCTTAAGTATATTCTACCCAACATTAAGTTTAATTCACGTAAATTTGACAATATGCAATTTACTCAAAAGTAACTTATTGGGCTGAACTATATCGTTAGGTCGAATCTCTCGTTCCTTTTTTGACAACAATAACGAGTGCAAGTGAGAGGCTGAACTCAATGTTAAGTAAAAAGAACTCAAATTTTGGGTAGTATTGTTTCTCCGTGTAGATACGTTCGGTAGAAGTAAAGGTAAAGAAACTTCCTGTTTCTAAAGAAAGTTGGTAGATTATTCCGGCGAAAGTCAGAAGGTTTTCGGGACAGTCGAGAAAGAGCTTTCTGGGGGATATCGAGAGAAAATTCCGAAGAAAATCGGTAGAATCTTCTAGACAAAGTAAGTACAATATTCCGGGAGAAGTTGAAAAAAAAATTGACGGGAGAAGACGGTACAACCATTGAGGTAACTCTAAGACAAGAAGGTCCCAAAGAAACGTACTCATCTTTTTGGCTCATCCCTGGTACTCTCTTCGGTCCCAAGCTAATCGATGCACCCCTCGAAACATAGGAAAATCCACGAGCCCCTCATTTTATCTGTCAAACTTTCATAGCCAATCAAAACAAACATAGTTTAGTACTAGAATTTCGACTAGACGTATCCCATCGTTAATCGATTTGCTTGGGAGGGACCAATAGACTAGTCAAGTAGTGAGCCAATTTAAAATCGTTAGTTTCCACCGGTTGGTATTACTGTTGCGTCTTTTCAGAAATTTTGGGAATTCTAGTAGTGGACCATATGATGATGATGATGGTCCTACCTCTTACCCCAAAGGTTTGAGCTGGACGATTTATCTTTAAGATAATTAAATGTGACAATTTAACCAGGTTTGCAAACAAAATCGAACTGGTTACAGTTACAGATATAAATTCCATCTAGAGCTTACAGTTGCTTCACAGCGATATAAATGTGAAAAAGCTTAGGCATCCACTTCTTAGATCGCCTTTTTGTCCACCTAAAATATTCATAAGTATTACAAGCAATCAAGAGTTAATGAACAATCAACAAAGCATCCTATTACACTAACAACCCCGCAATAATAATTTTCAGCAATGTCAGGAATGCTCACGAACCCCCAACATTTGCCAGAAAACTTACTACTAACTCAAGGTATCTTCCAAATAAGCTACAAAATTGCATTTTTTTTATCATATGTTAAATTCAGTCATCATATTATTAATTTACCATATTTGTTTCGACAACTTACTTCTTCTCCTTGATATGTTCGAGCTCCTTGTTCACGCCCTGTTCGTTGGTGACGTTAATGGTGATGAACTCGTTTCCATTGTCTTCATCATCTTCCTCCTCTTCCTCTTCGTCGTCCTCCTCATCATCCATCGGTTGAATTTCCGGAAACGAATCTTCATGATCGTCACCTGTGGTCGATTGAAAGAAACCGAGAGAAGCATGTTATCACGTGATACCAATCCTTTGGAAGGTCAACAATAGTGAACAAAGAAATACGAAGCTAGATTTGAAAAACCACATCCATTACATCGATCGATTTCCAATAATCGATTCCTAACCTTAACTGACACACATAGAATTCGACACCTATCATCAATGTATAACAAGATAAACGGGCAACTTAATCCAACTCAAATGAATCTGTACGGTCCTCCAATAGTAGACGACATGGCATGCGTTAACGAAGCTTTTGTTTGCCTTTCTCATCTGACCGATCCTCCATCAACACTCAAGTAGAACACACATAGAGACACGCATGTTAGGGTGCCAATGAAATGTGTGGGAAAAAAGTGACCATGGAATTTTTCAATCCGACCATATAAAAAAATGTTCATTGCATCGACAAAAAAAATACCTTATGCAAAGTTTGGGCTTATGTGTACATGATTTGGGGTGTCGCAAAATCGTCATAGATTAAACTTTTATTACATGATGAGAAATCGATTTATTGTTTGTGAAGCCAAATGACTTAAAAACGCATGAAACGTCGAGATCTAGTGTTAACTCGATTTTGTTTTGCCATGAATCAACATTCAGGGAAAGTCAATTTTTGACAAAAAGTGTTTTTTACAGATAACGACTAGATCTCGACGTTTCAAGCATTTTTAAGTCATTTAGCATAACAAAAATTGATTTCCGAAAATTCACCCCTGAAACTCGATTTTCGACAAAACATTGTTTTCGAGTTAACATAGATCTCGACGTTTCAAGAACCTTTACTGCCCATAATCGCAAGTCAGTCCAATCTGTAAAAATTTGGAAATGAGAAACGGCGTTCAAAGATTTTACAGGTTTTCTGATTTGACACTTATTTTGGAGGGATAAATTTAAAAATAAACGTACAATGTGATAGAATGCATCTATGTTTACCATAAAATATTGAAAAAAATATCGTGAAATTTTTATTTTATGGCCAAAATCTGAATGGGACTAACTTGCGATTACATTTAACGTCAATGAGAAAAATAACCGTAAGTCAGTTACAATTCCATGACGATGCTGCATTAGTTTAGCACAGTATTGAACAGTAGAAAGATACCATGGTCCCATAGAACGTTATTTAATGTTTCTGGATTTGTTTTGCTGGTTTCAGAGCAATGGCCAGAACGTATTCCGGTGAGTAACGATCCAGACCAGACCAGAGCTTTTCATAAACGTGCCAAACCCACCATGCGATAAATCAATTGAGTATTCACATAATTCACATAAGCATTCAAAAATAAGATCGATAAGAGTCATGATCAGTGACCAGCACCATGTTGGCCAAACCCGGACATGTTCCGGGTATCCCCTGGGAAGTGGTAAATCCTTTTTAAATCAAAATCCATCAAGCGATACATCAAATCACATGAGAATTCAAAGCCATCCATTGGCGGTCAAACTGAGTATCGTAAGAACTATATTGGCCACATCAGGACATGTTCTAGATACCCTAGAAGAAGTGGACAAAATCTGTCTTGAGACAAATCTCATGATGCGATGTGTTGTTTAACATTTCTAACATATTTTTTTCTAATGGGACTGACTTGCGGTTACTTTTCGGTGTGAGACAATTTGACTTGGTATTGTTTTTCATTTTTCTTGAACAAACCACCTTTTTTCAATAGCGCATCTCAAAAACATAGAAAGATAAACTGAATAATGATGCTATCTCAAAATTGATTTAAATGCAGATGGGACTGACTTGCGATTACAGCCAGTTTAAGTCATACGGCATAAAAAAAAATCGATTTACTAAATTGCATATATCCACCCTCAGAGAAAAAAGTTTAAACTTTGACGAGTTTGCGTCAACCCAAATCATGTCCGATTGAGCCTAAATTTTACATATCAGGCATAACATTTAATAACGGCACAAAAACATTTGTAAACATTCTTTCTAAAGCCCTTTACACGCGAACATCATCGGATAGGGGCAACTATCACCTTTCCAAAAGTGATATTGGTTTGCGTGGGCGTACTTTGGTTCGTGTGTAAAGGACCTTAGAAAGTGTGTTTACAAATGCTTTTGTGCCATTATCAAATGTTATGCCTGATATGTTCTTTTTTCGAGACAATAAACATTTTGTATATGGTTATAATTTTTTTCATTGGCACCCTAACGCATCGTAACCTGAGAGCCGATAAGAAGGTGAAGATATTTTCGACAACTCTCCCTTCACCGAAAGACGCAGGGAGTTGTGTCCGAATGAAAACGGAATGTGTATCTGTCTAGGCATTGACTGGCCCCGCTTTTTTTTTATCTGACAATGCCAAATGTAATATAAAAATAAATTCAAAGCAAAAATAGGATGATGAACGGAGATGACACAAATTGGAGCACAAAAGACGCATAAAACTGATTAACATTCAATTTAGACGAATCGACGAAAATGCGTTTTTAAATCACTGACAAAACCACGCGGCGATACATTTATGAATATGAATTGGCGCATTGACGTTGCCTACACCTACGCATTCCAGTATGTCGACAAATCGTAAGACGTAAAAGTCATCGACCCCCTTAGGATGGGAAGCCCTTCCGACGAAATTACTCTCGATTCCTATCATTATTGCCTATACAATACATATACCGCGCTTTGTGCTACTTTTTTGCCTTAGATCCAGAGTAAGTACCTTAGGAGGACCGTACTTAACAACATTGCAATTTATACGAGCATGTGGAAGTGCTCTTCTAATTTCCGAACCACCGCTCGACTCAATTGAATCATCTAGATTGGTGCACTGATGATGGGGGATGATGATGATGATGATGATGATTGCATACATATACAAATGTAGCTACGACAAATGGTGCGGAAATGGCGCCTACAACTAATGGATTATTTCCCTACTGATTGCATTTTGCAAATGGCACAAGAGGAGAAATGTGTTCAACTTTTGTAAAGCGGAGGTGCAGTCATCGAAGCTTTTACATGCAAATTAAAATGGCATTCTAAGGTGGTAATGTCTAAAATGTATGTTATACCGTCGTGCACTTTTGATTCGAGGGGCTACTTTGGAAACATTCGAATTTGTTGAACCAAATGAAGTAGATTAAATAATCGATTGAATGTTTATCCACAAGTTGCTACTAGGACTGCAGTATTCTCGAGCATATGAAACCCTTAGCAAATATCATTAAGCACTTCTCAGAATTAAGCGGAAAAGTTTACCAACGAGTTTTATAAAAAGTGTACCTGCTTAAAATATGACCCAAAACCGTTGTTGAAACACGTAAAAATATTCACAAGCTCTTCTCGGGAGTTGATAAGCATTTATTATACTGAATAGCGCTTGATATTCTAAAGGGCGAACACGAAATTATTGCGACACCGAAAATGTCATGCCAATTTTCTTATAATGTTTAGAATCAAACCAAAATTTTAGGGTAGTTTTATACATATATTTACTTCAAAAATCAAAAGAAAAGTTAATCGATGGAGCCTTGAGTGAAAAATTGAACGCATTTTCGCTTGATGCCCTCAGTTTTTTTTTCCATTTTCTTAACATGTCCTTCTCGTCTTTGACTGTCTTCTTGCTCTTCCAAAGTTCCCGGTTCATTATTGCCCAGTACTGGGGCCGGGCGCAGCTCCGGACAGTTTGGCGGATTCATGTCCTTTGGAACAAAATGGACAGAATTGGCCTCATACCACTCCAGGACACTTTTAGAATAGTGGCATGATGCCAAATCTGGCCAAAATAGCAGAGCTTCGTCGTGCTGCTGCAAGAACGGCAAAATGCGCTTCTCGAGGCACTCAGATTTGTAGATCTCGCCATTTACTGTGCCCTTTGTCACGAAAGACTCACTCCTCAGTCCGCAAGAGCAGATGGCCTGCCAAATGAGATATTTGGAGGCGAACTTCGACATTTTCTTCTTCTTAAATTTGTCGTCCACATCGAACTTGCTCTTGCCGGTGAAAAACTCCAACCCCGGAATTTGCTTAAAATCGGCTTTTATATACGTTTCGTCGTCCATCACACAGCAGCCATATTTTGTCAGCATCTTCTCGTAGAGCTTCCGTGCCCGAGTTTTAGCCGTCGATTGTTGCCGCTCATCGCGGTTTGGGAAGTTCTGTACCTTGTATGTATGTAGTCCAGCTCTCTTCTTTGCATTCTGGACGTAGCTCTGCGACATTCCGATCTTTTTAGCCAAATCACGACTTGAGACGTTGGGATTTGCTTTAATCATCCGCTTCACCTTTCCCTCCGTCGTTTTGTTCTCCGGTCCCTGTTTTCTTCCAGCTCCTTTGCCGTGGTCCAACGTCAACCGCTTCAACACTCTGGAGACGGTTGAATGGTGAATGTTCAACATTTTTCCCAACTGCCGGTGCGACAGGTCAGGAAATTCCAGGTGTTTGGAAAGAATTTGTTCTCTCAACTCGCGTTGGTTCACCTCCATTTTCGTTGAATCGAAAAACACGACTTTGAGTTTGACAGCATGTACACAATACACATCAATGAGAAAGTGTGCAAAATTTGGTTGATTTTTACGCAATGGTAAAAAAGTTATGCCCTGTTGAATGTGTCGCAATAATTTCGTGTTCGCCCTTTATGTGAAAATTGTGTATATAAAGTCATGTACAGGTAAAGAGAATTATTTAAATGAAAAATCTTTAGAAGAGTTGATGTAGTAATTTGACTGATCTGACTTTTAATTTTGTACAGGTTGTTTATTTTTGGATGGAGTTTATGATGTTGATTAATTTTGTCTATTAAAATAGCAACAAAAAACTGAAAATTTACCCCGTGTCCAAAGTAGCTTCTCTGTTTCCAGAGAAGTTTGATGTTTGATGGCTACCCAGATAACCAGAATGTACGTATATTTAAAGTTGTTTCTGTGATATACAAACATATATACAAACAAACAAATCGTATAGAATGCAAAAAAAAGGCCTATACCAACAAAAGTGGAGGCCATATACGTGCAAATATTAATTTCTTTTTAAACGAGTTGATTTGACATTATATACGATTCAATCTGTAATAACAAATTCAATTTGAAAAACCTTACGATGTAATCCGATTTAATTTGTGATACAGTACGATGAAAAAAAGATTCGTCGTATATAAGTCGGAAATTTGCATTCTATACGATTTAACTTTAACATAATGCGATGTATGTCATACTTATATGGGATGTTAACCCCGGCCATAAGATTCTGCACAACCTGTGAATCAACCGTTTTTTGCATGTAAACCCATACTTTCTTCAGTTCCTCGACTGTCTTCAGTACCTTAGGTCGTTTAAGAAGGTGCTGCTTCATAATCGCCCAGTACTTCTCGATGGGGTGGAGCTCCAGAGTGTTGGGAGGGTTGAACATTTTCGGCACGAAATTGACCTTATTGTCCGCATACCACTTCAGCACGTCCTTGGAGTAGTGGCATGAGGCCAAATCCGGCCAGAAGATTGTTGGGACGTTGTGGGCCTTCAGGAGAGGAAGCAGCCGCTTCTGGAGGCACTCTTTTATGTACACCTGTCCGTTCATCGTGTCCTGGGTCACGAAAGGTGCACTCCGCTTCCCGCACGTGCAGATAGCTTGCCAAACCAGGAATTTCTTCGCAAATTTGGACATCTTCTGAGTGCGGACATGCTCCGGAACGCTGAACTTATCCTTGGCCGTGAAAAACAGGTTGCCGGGGATCTGTTTGAAGTCGGCCTTCACATATGTTTCGTCGTCCATGATGCAGCATTCAACTTTCGTCAGCAACTTCCTGGCACGGGTTTTGGCGGACTTGTTCTGCTTCTCGTCGCGATTAGGGGCCTTTTGTACCTTGAACGTTCAAAGCCCAGCCTTAGTTTTGGCCTTCTGGACAAAACTTCGGCTTAGGTGCAGCTTCTTAGCCACATCCCTAACGGAGGCGTTCGGATTTCGGTTGAAGGCCCCAACTACGCGGTTGTGATTTTTGGTGTTGTACGGAATACTTTTTCCTTCACTTCTGGGCTTCCGATCGGTGGTCAACCGTTCCTCGAACCGCTTAATCACTCGCGACACCGTGGAATTCGCGATTCCCAACGTTTTAGCGATGGAACGATGCGAGAGATCCTTGTTCTCGTGATGAATGCGCAAGATTTTATCACGCACGAGCTGTTCTTTCGACTCCATTTCCGCGAGTTTTGATCACAGGACTTTAAAACTTGCAGGATGTAAATAATGCACTATGAACTAAATCCACCCAAATTTTCATTAAATTCTACCCAACGGTTAAAAAGTTAGAGCAATTTCATAGTGTGGCAATTTCATCGTGGACACCCTTTATGCACCATAAAGGCATCCCTTTTGGATGTACACCACATCCTATTGTCATTTACTTTATTTATTTCATACGAACATGCTAAAGTTCGGTTACACTAACGAAGTGCCCAAAGCAGCCCCGTTCGACGGTAGTTTTCTATTACTTATAGCCGTTATGGATCGGTCTGTTCTTGTTCGCGGAAATAAAATACCTATCAAACATTGGACGCTAAATTAGAGCTTATTCAGGCAAATGTATGCTTCTTCAGCTGAAATATTGCTTACTCAGACTTTTCTTTCTTTTATTTAACGTCGGTCTCTGTTCCGCAATCTAGTGCCAATCACCGACGGACATCGATTGCCATCCATTGACGGCAATCGAATGTGCAGGAAGGCAGCTTCCACACCTGCGTAGGATATCGCACCCATTCAACACACATGGGCCGGGACCAACGGCTTTACTTCCCTTCCGAAGGAAGACGTGACCAGGGTTTTTTTGTGCCTCAGAAAAATCCCACCGACCTCAGCTGGGATTGAACCCAGACCCATTGGGGTGTTAGAAAGCAGTCACGCTTACCACTACACCACCGGCGCCGGCTACCGTTCTCAGCTTTTATTCTGCTTAAATTGTTTGTTGGGTAGTTTTGGAAATTTTGCTGATAATCAACTGAAGAAATTAGGCAATGAAGATTCAGAATATTACTCTGGATACCAACATGCGATAAACTGAGACTCTAATAACTCCAATAATCCGTCTAAAATGCTCAAATTGCTGAACAATTTTTGAAAGATGTCAGTGTTGATTTGATTTTAAAATATTGAATTATGTGATTACGTGATTACGCTTGGTGAATTTTGGCCAATTCCACGGGGGCATCCAGAACATGTTGCTCTAGCATTATGCCCACCATTATGGATCTCAAATTCTCATGAGCGCAGCTGATCTTGTTCTTGAAGCCTTATTTTATCTAGCTCGTTTATTTGGAAGGCTCAATCGCGTTAACTTTACGGAGTCGATAATTCATTGTTCTTTGTTTGTAACAAAATTCACTTAATTCTATGTCTAGTAGGAGTTGGGCCGAATACTCGTGGCTCCCCCGAGGTTAGAGGGGTACATTGTCGAAGGATAGGATAAGGGGAGGAGCTTGTGGGAAGGGTTTCGTTGTCTCATCAGATCGATGTAGCCAGTATGAACGGTAGTGTGGTTCTAGATTTGTCTGGAGTTCCACCATAGCCGCTCGGGCGACGATAAGACTCATCGAGACGGGAGACAAAACAAACAAAAACTAATAATCTTGTTTCTTGAAGCCTCTGTCGAAGAATTTCTTTCAGAAAATGACTGATGTGGTCGTGGGTACTGAATATTATCCTCAATGATCCTCTTCTTCTTTTTATTCTTCTTCGTCTTCGCATTTCAAGCTTATTGCTTAGTGTATATAAGCTTATTGTGTGCTCTCAACTTAGTGTTCTAGATGCACTTCCACAGTTATTAATGGAGAGCTTTTGATGCCTGTACCATTTTTGCATTACTATATTTAATTGTGTGGCAAGTGCAATCATACTCTATGTACACTCAAAAAATAAATCACATTTCCAATTGAAAATATTCATTAGAATTTCACAAAACTTTCATGTGATATAATAATTGGGAATCGCACTACAAAATCACATGAACCATATGTGCCCAATGAAATTTATGAAATTTATCGTATAGAATTCATGTGATCATATTAATGTTATGTGAATGATGAAAAAATCATTATGTTGTTATTGGAAAAATATCATGTGCGTTCCCAATGGAAACTATTTGAAAACTTTTTTCGGTGTATACTAGGGTGTTGGCTAGGGTTGGGTATACCGGTTTTACCGTTACCGAGAACCGGTAAAACCGTCAAATTATTATTACCGAATTTACCAGTTTTTTCATGGATCTAAATCCGAGAATCCCGGTGTTATTTTGGCAACAAATTTATTTTTTTATCCCCTGATTTGTTTTCCGTCGATCTTGTTTTCCGTGCTGAGGATCAATGGTTTACTATCTATAGCCTGTTGCATGGAGAGATCATAGTCAATGGGGGATTGACTATGATCTCTCCATGAAACAGGCTATTCAAGGAGTTCCAGATCAGCTTCGACCTATCTCAATTCCCCGTATTTTTGCTGAAAAGTACCAACAAGTCAATTGCAATAGAAGATTTTTCACTGATGGATCACGCATTGATGGATCCACTGATTTCGGCGTCTTCAATGAATACTCAACCGCCTTTCGGAAACTTCAGGAACCTTGTTCCGTTTATGTTGCTGAGCTAGCAGCAATCAACTTCGCATTGGGGATGATTTCCAACATGCCCATAGACCATTACTTTATCTGTTCGGATATTATCAGTTCTATTGAGGCTATTCGGTCGATGAAACAAGTTAGATACTCATATTATTTCCTTTCAAAGGTAAGGGAGCAGATGAGTTTGCTGGTCGAAAGATTATATAGGATTACCTTTGTATGGGTCCCCTTATATTGCTAAATCCCAGGTAATGAGAAGACAGACTTTCTCGCAAAGGTTGGCACCAGTGTTGGCAAAATCAGAAATCAATTGATATTTTTCCGCTCTCATGTGCTCGCAATATCACGCGTAATATTGGAACAAAATATCATGCTTAATATTGATTTTACATTTTGATATTGCGAGACTATTCACAACGTGCAAAGATCAAGCTGAGAGTTGACTCGACACAAAAATGATTCCATTGCACATCATTTTCTTAGAAAGAGAAAGCATCGTTTGCTATCTCTTTTTCATCTTCACCGATGGCAGACGCGAAGGGACTGCTGCAAGCCGTTATGGAAGTTTCGGTAGCATTCGGGAGTAAAGCAAAAATCATTAAACTCAATCTCACCACAACTTGGTGAGATTCGCAGTTGGTGAGTTTTGTTAGCTTGATATTCCGAGGTGCGATATCACAGCTTGCAAAATCAACCGCAGTTGTTTGCTTGTTGATTTTCGTTCACGAAAATCAAGCGTGATCTTGGGCGTTGGTGAGATTTTTTGATATTTTTCCAACACAACAACGCGAGATTTATGATAGAAGAATTTCACATGATGAATTTTTCCCATTAGTACGTCAGAGTTCTCTTTTAAGTTGGCAAAACGATTGGACAAGTAATCCTCTGGGGCGGTGGTTACATTCCATTATTCCAAATGTTTCTTCGAGAGCGTAGTTCAAAGGAATGGACGTAAGTCGGGGATTCATTCGCGTGATGTCAAGACTAATGTCCAACCACTACTCGCTAGACACACATCTCTACAGAATAAACCTCGTTGACAGCAATATATGTAGGTGCAGAACCGGTTATGATGACATCGATCACGCAGTTTGGTATTGCCCGGGTAATGACGCCTCGCAGAGCACGACTGTTGGATACCCTAGTGGCCCGAGGTAGACAACCCTTCCGTGAAGTAAGAGTTGTAATGGGGACCCGTGATTATTCCCACATGCAGGCAATCTACGAATTCCTTTGTTTGTCTGATGTTAGAGTTTGATGTGACCCTCCCTTCCTTTCCAAACAATTTCCAGCCATTGTGTCCCAGTCTTATTATCCTCCTGTTTCTGTGCTACTTGCCCCTGCCCAGCCAGGATTTGGTCAACCGTCCGAGAGTAGTATCTGAAGGAGGCTTCAGAAACCAGTTTCCTACCTAGCTCCTTCCAATCGAAATTGTTACCCATTAACCTCGAGCCCGCCACGAGTAATTGGTACCCAATACTAACCTAGAACTACTGCTGTTTAAAATGTAAATTCCAGCATTATTGATTTTTGGCTCCGCAAAGTGTCACACTCGACTGAACCTACTAAATAAACGAACTAGTTAAAAAAACTTTTTGTGCCTCTGCTTATCTATGGAATCTATAGTATTTGTAGTCAATAAAAGCAAGGGTGTAGCCAGGTTTCGAGCTAGGGAGAGGCGAAAAAAAATTACTATGGAAAATTTGACCGAATACCATTTCACCGAACGCCATTTCCTCGAAAGCCTTTGTGTTGCTGAGTTTAGGGGGCAGTCATCCCCCTCTGGCTACGCCTATGTACAGATATGTTCACCTACTTTTAAGCCTTTCCTTGCCGATGCGAGTATGTTTGCCACTGCTTACACGCTTGAATGAATGTGTTGGTGATTTTCTCTATCTACACTGTACCAAACCACCGTCCTCTGTTCGAATGAAACCTCAGACCATTCAAATCGAAACATTGAAATCGCCTTTTCAAATGATAGCTGCATATATGAACAACATATATGAATTTCATAAGCGTGACTTATGAATGATTTTCGGGTAACATGAGGTAGCTCTTAAGCGAACGCCACACGTGACGTGAAGGGGAATTATTGACCATAATATTGATGATGTGAATACAGAAATATTGTCAATATCGATGTATTGACGTCAATATAGAATGTATTGACAATACGATTATTGTCAATAAAAGCAATCGTGTAGGGTCCACTTTATACGCCTTTACCCATTTCAGTTTCCCAAGCGTTGAAAGACGAGTGCACGGCGAATGAGAACGACCCAAATTTGAGTTTAGTTCACTCATAATCGCCAAAACTGCAGGAACGCAGCGATGAGTTAAATTTGTCTCATGGTTTCCTGTGTAAAACATAAAAAATCTGCCGGAAAATGAGGAAATTGACGAAAATTTTATTCAGTCTCGGAGTAGTACCAATAGACTGAGTGAATCCAATCTTTACTTTTCTCAAATTCGGGATTTTTTCCCTGGAAAAAACATTGTAAACAGTAAACAATCAAGGGGTTCGTCAAAAAGTAATAAACTATTATGATTCAGTGGTAAAACAACATACTAAGCAGTTCGAGGAAATATGGTGACAGGTGAAACAAAAAGTAAGCCTCAGTTTCTGAGGCATAAAAATCTCTGGTCACGTCTCCCTTCGGAAGGGAAGTATAGCTATTCGTCCCGGCTCATGTGTGTTTGAATTCAAATTTTCGGGTACGGGCTAGGGTACGGGTATCTAAAAAAAATATATATCGGTCTCGGGTCGGGTACGGGTAACAAAATAAACGAACAAGTCGGGTACGTGTCGGGTTCGGGTAATATTATTTGCATCTTAACCAGTCGAAAAAAATATTGATTCTAAAAATCAAAACCTGATTTTTTTCGTGTATTTGATCGAAAAAGATTACTCGATTTGTGTAAAATTAAAAAAAAGGGAGATCGTCCAATGTTTTTCATGCCACCAAGTGTCAAAAATTTGCGAACTTTTCAGTGACAGGTTGCAATATTAGACGCTATAGAAGAACAAACCTCTCATTGAAAACTTTGAGTAGGTACATTGGCATTCGTTCACATAAATAAGCGGAAATTAATGTTTACTTTCATATTTACTCCTTTATTCTGTAAAAAACTGAATACGAACGATGACTCGAAAATAAATATGTTATTAAATAGTTTTAATTTTTGAATAGCATTTCGAAAATTCGAGTTTTAGCTGGATATTTTGGATCGGGCTCGGGTCGGGTACGGGTAAAATAGTTTTCAATTTATCGGGTTCGGGTCGAGTACGTGTAATGGTATGTATTTTGAAGTCGAGTTCGGGTCGGGTACGGGTTCTTGAAAATTTAATGAGTCGAGTACGGGTCGGGTTCGGGTATTGAAATTTCCATACCCGACCATCTCTAAGAAGCAAGCTGTGGAATTACTCCAAAGAATTATCAAGGAACAGCTTTCCTCACACATCGATAAAGAACCTACAGCAGAAGCAGAACATGATCAACATAGCCTGGATAAACTTTCCGTCAAGGAGCTCTTCGAGAAGCAGCTGAATGAATCAAGATCGATACATACTACAACCTCTAAATTGTATTCTAAATATACACTTAAAATTTTTCGCCGAGATTCCAACAGCCGAGTAGCTCTGCAATTAATTTTGCTGAGATTCAGTAAAACAATTGCCGACACTCAGCTAACAAACATAACTGAGATATCAGCTAACAAACAGATGTTTTGCAGATATATCAGCAAAAGTAAATGCCGAGGTAAACTGTTGGAGATTTTACCGAGCTAGATTAAGTGTGTAGGTAAATACTGTAAAAATGTAATATGCGGTTGCTATAACAGTATTCAAAAAGCCTGTTTTTTTTACTATAACATTGGTGTTGCTGACAGGAATATAAATAGTCATGATTTTGCCTGATTTGACATTTTTAAGTATTTTAATTTCGTTTGTATTGTTACCAAACCGACTGACAAGGCCAGGCTTGTTAATCATTGCCAAAGCAACAATATATTGAAATTTAAAAAGACTAACCAGCTCAGGACTGAAAGGCTCTATAAGAAAGCAAAAGAAGAAGAACATCTTCAAATTTAACAAGATTTTGATACAAGAATCAAAGTTAGAGGGATATTTGTGGAGTTAAAAAATCTTCTATAGTTATTCGATAAAATTTCCATACAGATGTTTAACCATTTTAACGGGCTTGCACGTTCATCAATCTTTTCCATTTTCTGCACAGGCATATATTACAAATTGGTGTTACAAATCGAACTGGGGGATGGCTACTATGTTTGATAATTATTTTCCCAAAATGAAGCACCCTACTCTACGCATTCTTAACTACAAAAAATAAAACTACAATTTATAAAATCATATTCAGTTTCTGTTACAAACCTTCAAGCGTACAAAAATTGGCTTCGACAGGGCTGGGACCTCGCGAATAACCATGTATGCTGGCTAAAAAGGAAACATACGCAATTGCTTGTTAGATTTATGTTTAAAACTCGTTACATTCGGAACTGATCACCGAATGACTTTCCATTTTTGGGAGAACATCTTTAACCGACGAATGTAAGCCAAGGTCTTGAGCCACACCAAATTCAGCAGGAGTCGGTCATCTTTCAAACGAGCCAGCTCTAGCCAGCAATAACAATAATATAAACATTGAAAAGTGCGCATCGTTATGCACATCACATAAATATGCATCATCCAGTGTGACCCACTTCTTTGCGCAATTTGCATTCTCGGAGCAGCCGACCAGTCGCTGCTGTTCAGTCACCATCATCGCTGTGCGTGCTGCTGTTATAACTAAACGTCCACATCAAGGATATCAAGTTACAGAGTTTATTACATTCTGGTTTCGAGAAACTGCAGATAGCATCTCGTCGAATGTCTGTGGTGGCTACATTTCTTTGAAAACGTTGTTTTCCAATCAACTTCTCCATGGCGGAAAGGAAATTGAATCATTCCAAATAACAGTAGGCTAAGTAGAGGTATGTGGGTGGGGTTAACGTTCCTAATGTCGGCCTAAGTGTCCTTAGTATTGGGCCGAAAAAATTTCACTAGCAGCCAAAATATCCATTTATTTTGTCCAAATGACGCTATGTTCTAAGAAAAAATGAAGAACATGAGATTTTTTATCCATGGGCCCAATCTTTAGATCCATAGGCCAACATTCGAGCCATTTTCCCTGTATGGAAATAAAGAAATCAAAAACAATACTCACCATGCAGCCGTGCGTGCTCGAGTTCGACCTGCTGGAACGACACCATGCTCGGATCCTGCCGGATCTTGGTCGGAAGGGTTCGCCATAGTTCCAGCGATGCCTCGGTCACCTCGCTAATGGGAACAACGGAAACGGTTCGCTTACGTTTGCTCTTTTTCTTCCGCGTCTTGCCGTCCGGGGGAGTACTGGCCCCGTTAACGCCTCCGCCACTTGGTTCACCCGAAGAGCTGGTGGAAATTTCTCCCGCCGAGGGACTGGCCGGCGAGAGGGTTATCGTCGGGGACGACGCCGATTCGGTCGTTGTGGGCATTGTCGCCGCCGCAGCCACCGTCACCGTCCCGGCCGTATCCGACGACGTGTGCCGCCGTCGCCGGAAGAGGTTCAACTTATCCAGATAGTCCATAGCACTAATTTAAGGTTCTTTAATTGTTTGTTGCAACTCTTTAAGATTCGATTTAATCTTTCCTCAGTCACTCCATTACATATCTAAACTGGCCAGCATATTAATACATTTTTGCTTCCAATCAACAAGTACACATTTTCTTCTTCGGAAAATCCAACTGCCTCTCTTCACTACCGTCCCGGGTGGTGTTTTCTTTGCAAATAACGAACGGAGTAAGGAACTGTTGCTTCAGCTCGAGAATCGGACGACGACAATGGCCTGGTAGGCATCTATATAACTATGTAGCTATTGAAACGATGCTTTGATTAAGGGGGTCCAATTTGGAGCGGATTTTGTTTCCTCGAAAACAACATTCAAAAAAAGTACAGCTTATTTCCTTTCAAGACGATTCACGTGTGATGAGTACGATAATCTAGCTGGATTATGATAACTGACATTGGAGGACCCCCCAACCTGGTAATACCACGATAGTCGACCATCACGAGCACCCGTAGGAATAGTGTGTACCGATGATTATGGGGTGACCAGATGTTGGTGTGGTCATAATGAATAAATAAGGTTGATAGTGTCTTTAATATTTTATCTACTTAGCAATTCAGTTGATTTTAACTTAACACATTTATTTTTTTTTGTCTAAAAGCATCTGTCAAAATGCTAAGATTTTTTGATTTCATATAAGCACATTGATCAAAAAAGAACATCTGCTTAATGGTGTATGCAAAAACTTAGTATTTCTCGACCTCTTTTGACTTAAAATGTTGCGATAAATTGTGACTTAAGTAGAGGAAAGATCACACTTAAGGTTGACACTTGAGGTGGCAGTTAAAGCAGATTGTATGTAACAAGCTAAAAGTTCGCATACTCACTAACAACGCCTAGTAAGAGAATTTAAAATTTAACCATCCTCCATCATGAAGACGTTAGACCATTTCCAGGTCAAATACCAAAAAAAAATGTTTATAAACTCGACCATCCGATTTGCTTGAAACTTTGCAAAATTGATTGTTATTGGCCATTCTAATTTTTGCTAAGATTCGGCCGTTCGCGCAAAAGCAATTTTCAAGATTTTTCAACCGAAAACGTCACTTCCAACCGAAATGACGTCTGAGACAAAGTTGAAGGAAACACTACAAGGGACACCCCAATGGGGTTGTACGCAATGGTGACGTAAGACTACGTGGTCTTATATAATAAATGTTATTTGTTAACTGCAGCAGGAGCTTGTGTTTTGTGTAGGAATAGGGATTTGAGTGAGATTTTTTCTGTTTATACTCTTTAGTATGACTATGATTGCCCTGAAAAGAACCTTTTGATATGAATTTTTGTTGGGACATTTTCAGACATTGAACTCTTTTTGAAAATCTTGGTGGCCCTGAAAAGGGCCAATGGTAGTACAGGCTTAAAGCCTTTGGAAGATGATAATGACGTATAGGCAGTTGGATCAGCAAATCGGACCGGACAATCCCATATTCTTCGGTTCAATGATTGGGCACTCGCAAAAGTCTCGGCCCGTTTGCTGCTGGACTTGGACAGGGAATGAACTGGTCTCTGCGACAGGTTGGAAGGCCGCAGAATATCAGTGTCCACCCAGCTAAAGCTCCTCCCCTATCTAGATTTTTTCTCGTTAAACTCCTTCTCTCAACATGTTGGTAAATCTTAGCCTTTATCAGAAAGACGCTTAACATTTTTTCGGCGAATTTATGATTCTATTTCACGTCATGGTTTTTCTCTATGCCTGATCAAATAAATTAGTACTTTTTTTTATTTTCTCTACTGCGCTAAATCAAACGAGTAGTTTATATTTAATCGAATAGCTAGAAAAATCTTTATTCGAATTATTGGACTTTTAAGCATCTCAGAAAATAGAGTAATTTCATATTTTTTGGTAATCCTTCGAAAAAGTCGAACAGCAGAATTGCAACCAGCAAGTGTAACTCCAAAACCCAAAAGCGGTGCGATGCTTGTTTTCATTGCTAAGACGACGACTGAATAAAGGGGCTTAGGAGCAGAGGGGTGAAAGTCAATTCTCTTCATTGATTTCCTCTTTTGATGGCCATGACTTCACTAACCTATTTCGCACTATTTCTACTATGCTCTTCTATCATCCAGAACAACAACCGTATCAATGAATGTGTTTGCCGTCGAGTTATTAACGAAACAGAAAGTCGATGAAGATAATCGATCAAAATCACTTGCACCCTTGCTTCCAAGTCTGGTTACAAGATTACAACTCTGGAGAGCATTTTGTGTGGTCGTTGGTGGCGTGTGGTTCCATGAAATCAGCTGAAATGTTCAGTAAAAATGCACAAATGCACACAATGATTTACTGAACATTTCAGCTGATTTCATGGTACTTATTAACCTTTCTACAGCAGCTTTTCCGATGATATATGGTACAATTACACTTCAAAATGGTGCAAAGCGGTGTATACTAAGGAGCATTTTCAACTGCTTAATGTACAGTTTTCTCTATTTTAGGGAGCGTAGTTTAAATATTTACTTAGCATTTTAAGATTTTTAACGTATTTTGATCAATCATTTAAGGAGCAACCCGATCTATTTTAAGGAGATTTTTTTTACTTATTAAGGATAATTTCATCTGTTTTATTGAGCAAAAGTAGGGCTGCCATTTGCAAGATCGCGTATGATCTCGTGATTTGACCTCAGAAAGGCATCTCTGAACCTTTCGAGGATGAGCATACTTCGCACTACCAGTGTCTGAAGATCAGCCAGGCGATGGATCTCAGAATTTCGAGTCCTCGGGGGACTCTTGAGGATCATCCTAAGGATCTTGTTCTAGATCCTTTGGAGTTTGAGGTGATGGCACTTAGCACAGCTCTCCCATATTGGCGTTCCGTACTCAATGGCGGGGCGGATGATTTGCTTGTGGACGGCAAGCTTGTTTTTAAAGGAAAGGGTGGACTTTCTGTTGATATGTGGATAGAGCGACCTAATCAAGATGTTGCACTTGGTGGATGATTTGTCCACATGGGAACGGAACAGCAACTTGCTATCAAGGGTGAGACCAAGGTAGATGACAACCCTTATAGATGATGGCAGTGTCATGCGCAAACATTGACAAAATACCCCCACCCGGAAGAGGAGGAACATCTGACGTGAAGATGTTGAAGTGGATAAGACCAAGGAGGCTACTCTGGGGAACCCCAGCATCAACGTTGAACGTATCAGAAGGTGAATTGTTTAAGAAGACCTGGAATGATCTGCCTGACAAGTAGTTTTTGATGATCTTGACAAGGAAGATCGGGAAGTTATATCGATGCAGCTTTTACACTAGACCATCATGCCAGACATTGTCGCACGCCTTCTCGACGTCCAACAATGCCATGGTTAACGGCGCCGGTGGTGTAGTGGTAAGCGTGATTACCTCTCACCCCAGCAGGCCTGGGTTCAATCCCAGTCGGCGCCGCCGGGATGTTCTGAGGCATAACATCTCTGATCACGCCTTCCTTCGGATGGGAAGTAAAGCCGTTGGTCCCCGGTTCATGAGTTGATGGGTCGATTGGTAGGGTCCAGGTGTGGGAGCTGCCTTCCTGGCACGTCGGTAGCATTGGTGCTCAGCACGGAAAACAAGATCGACGGAAAAAACAAACCAAAGGAAAAAAAAACAATGCCATGGCAGGTGTATTGGAAACGAACTTGTTCCGCTTGATGATGTTAGTAACCCGTGCGAGTTGGTGGATGGTAGAGTGGCTAAACCCGAATTGCTCTTTGATAAAGATTATATTATCATTTGAAAACACCAGCAGTCAGCTGAGTATCAACTTTTCAAATAGCTTCGAGATGGAGGACAAGAGACTGATGGGGCGATAGCTTTTGGCACTGGTAGGGTCTTTGTCAGGCTTGTGGATTGGAATGACATTGGCTAACTTCCAGCATGCAGTGTTCACTCGGCTGTCGACAGAAGCAGACCACTCTCAATGTGTGTCACGCGATCGTCTGTTTACTCGGCAGCAAACATTGTGTGGTCCTCCTCATTGTTCTTCATCAGCAGTTCTTTCAGTCGATGCGTCGTCGACTTTGGAAAGCAACCGTTTCGTGATGAGTGTGTGAGTGCTGACCACGTTTTGCGTCCATTGCTGCAATGGAAGCGCTCTGACCCTCGTTGGCAAATCTGCCATAAAAAGAAACCACTGGAAGCGGATCCCGTTCTGGTGGAGGAGGCTTTTTGGATAGCGGAAGATAAAGTGTTTATTGTGTTGTACCTTTTGACTATAGTATTAAGATGTATTGTATAGTGAATAAGAATCCTCGGCTCTGTAAAGTTAATTCGGTTGAGCCTTATCAAATAAATTAATAAACAAAAAAAAAAAAAAAAAACTTCCAGCATGCAGGGAAGTAGCCAAGCAACTCGAGGTTGACCACTCCATGGACACCAGCGGTCTTCATTTTCTTGTTTGATTTAATCGCTGCTATCACCTCATCAGCCGATATTCTACTAGACATTGCCTCCAATACTGCAGGCTCGTAGGGACTGACCATGGATTGGCCAAGGTTATGTGAATTCACAAAATGGCAAGCGTTTTTATTATCGCTGCTTTTCTCCTCCCTTCCTTTAATTGGTGAAATGGTGAGCGATCAACCGACCATTGAGCTCGCTCATGTGAGCATGCGCAATGCGTCGTTTGTTCGATTTGCGCTCTACCGGTGCGTCCGTGTTTGGGATTTATCGTTACATGCCTAAAATGGTTTTCTATGTAACCACCAGTATAATGATGTAGTCCTACGTCAAAAAATGTTACAATATTTTGTTACAGATTTTTAAAGTATTTTATGTCCAGGAAAATAGGAAAAATTAGAATTAAATTGTCTGGACCGATAGTTTTTTTATCATAACTTAAAAACGGTAAGAAACCCCACTTCTAAACTTTAACAAGTAAAATATTTTTTTTCTTTTAAATATGAATAAAATAGTTGAAAAATTTCATTACAAACGAAATGGTTTTTCCTGCTTTTCTTTATAATTTTCATCCATGGTGAAAATGTTCTAGGAAAATATTTTTCATGTTATATTTTATATGAATTGCTGAGATAATTTCCTTATCACTTCATTAAATGACATTTGTTCTACGATGCTTGGTTCATGAGTTATGAATTTCCAAAGTACGTTGTCCGGGAAAATCCGAAATCTTCAATTTAAGTTTTCCCGAAAAATTGGTCACCCCAAATTTTATAAATAAATATTATCATAAACTATACCTGTGAGTGAAATTTTATAAAATTCAGAGAACTTTCGGCCCAAACCTGACCGATACTTTAAAAAAGAAAATCCACTTATGGTAAAGGAAACTGATCAGGGTGGCCACTGAATCGAGAAACCGGGAGAATATGGAATCCAAAATGACCTGACGGGAATTCGATTGAAACTTTAACATAGCATTTATCTTTTCTGTCCGGAATTTTAATTATTTATCTTAGGATTTGGAATCTAGCCCCATAAACTTGGACAGTTTTTTAAGACCAGAAATGAAACGTTTTTCCTTATGAAAAAATGAAATAAAATATTTTTTTGAAACTTATCTCAGGATGTCTTCGAAAATTTCTCAAGGATTTTCTTAGGATCATTTCAAAATGTCTTCTGAATTACCTTCACTTTCAGAATTCCCCTCAATAATGTTATGATTCTCTTCGGTATTCCCTTTATTTTTTCTCAATTTAAATCAAAATTTTGTTCAGAACACTTTAGGAAATCCCTCTCGCCAGAATTTACTTTCTCTTCTCTCCATTATAATCTTAACAATTCACGTGGAAAATTCCTAGAAATCTCTCAATTCAATTTTATCTAAACTCTCCCTAGAATTCACTTGGAATTTTTTTCACAATTTCCTGCAACACTACTACATATTATTATCTTAGGAAATATGCTACAAATTTCCAGACAAACCCTCCCAAATTTTTTGGTATTGCTTCAAAATTCTTATTAGAATTATCTTGAAACTATCTTCAAAATAGCTTAAACTCTGCATAGAATTGTTTTTTTGATAAATTAAGAATTATATTCCCTTGGAATTATTATTCCTATTTCCTTGCACCTCAACATTTACATCCAGTCGGCTTTGTGCCCTTCGAATAATTTACTTGTAACTGTGTCTGTACCATTACTAAGAATATCATTCCTGTCAAGGTGGATCGAGTAGATCCCTTGATATGCACTCTAGGCCGAATTGAAGAGCCTAGGACGACTAATTAATATTGTATTCTTTCCTAAATGAATCATACACCTACGAACCATGCTGGAGATCTTTTGATTGCGAGAATATCGCTGACCATAGGTCTTCAAACATGAATTCCAGAATATTTTAGACTAAATATGCCACACGATAACCAATACAAGATCTCTTGAATAATAACCTGGCAATCTCAATGAAGAATGTTTGATAAATTTAACTGGTAAAAATTAAAATTAATTCAAGATACTAAAAAAGTATTCGAGTCAGTTAACTTAACTTTGTTTAGCCTTCTTATTAAACGTAAACGGTTTATTTTTTCACAAACTTCACTTCAAACTTGACCATAATTTGTATCTAGTTTAGTTTCTTATTGAAAAGAAATAGCAAAAATCATTGAAAATACGATTCTCTGGTTTTAAAATTTAAGTCCTAGAGATGAACTAGCCTTCGGTTAAAAATCTCTCTAATAAAGATTTTTTAATCTTTATTAGAGAGATTTTTAACCGAAGGCTAGTTCATCTCTAGGACTGAAAATATGTTTTCTGCATAAAAATCAATGTATATGTTTAACTGGGGGTGACCTCGGCGTAGTGGTTACCATCCATACCTCTCACACCAAAGTCACGAGTTCAAATCTCACCCCCTGACAAGTCAAGAATGACCCAAGAGCGTTAAAGTGACTATAATAAAAAAAATATATATGTTTAACAATTTTGATCAGTTTTTAAATGCCCATTGTGTCCATTTCAGAAAAGTTAGCATCGTTATAAGCTGTCAAATAAACATAAGTTATTTTATTTTTTTTTCAAATGTCACAATAAATTGAAGTTTTAAAATGTTTTATTAATATTTTGACGATTTTTTTTTAATTTTTGTTTAGTGTATATTTTTTTATGAAATGCCAATCTAGTTTCCTGCGATTTTATCTTGGTGTCATTTCGATTCGATGAGCCGTTTCTGTGATATCATTCATTAAAAAATATCAAATACACCAGCGTAGATTAAAATCACCGAATGCCGACAAAAAATGATTCATTGCCCCTAATAAACAATTCAAGCTAAACATTGCATTAGGTCCTAAGTAACATTGATCGATTCTCTTCATCGACTTTCTCTTTCGTTAATAACTTGGGTATAGAACCGTTTCTTGTAATGTTTGTGGTATTAGAAGATAGATAATAGCTTCTTTCGTCGATCTGTGAGCTGAAAATAGCTGGGAATGTCTTAACATGGCCGTGACGATGCAAAGAGAAAGTCGACGAAGAAAATCTGTCAATGTTACTTAGGACCTAATGCAATGTTCAGCTTGAATTATGTGAAGTTTCATGGAATTCGAAGAGGGAAAAATAAAATCGATTCGTTAGTTGGCGTGGAACTGCTCTATAGAGTTTAGGTTAGGGCGCGCCAGAATTAAAAATGTTGATCCAAGCATCCCATCGAAAGAAATTTAAATCTAAAATGTATGGATTCAATTGTTTCTAACTATCATTAATTATCATTGGATGGAAACATTAATGTTAAGCCCATAAATACCGAACCCAACTATTCTTCAACCAGCTTGGCAACCCTATCATCTACCACCCTCAAAGCCGACTGTAGTGCTTCGCATTCGTGTGACGAACTTTTCCCGAGTCCTTTACCCCACTTGTTCCGTTGGAGTAAATCGGCTTCGTCATCGTTCCCACAGAAATAGTGACCTTTTCAGTGTTTTTTTTTTTTTTTCATTCATCCATTCTCCGCCTTGAATACCCTTCCCTCGTTCCTTCCAGCGGGACCACCCACAAGTCGGTAGGCACCTAATTGAAAATAGATGACGCTTTTGAGCGTTTCTCGATCAACTGGTGGGTGCTGCGTGGTTGTTGGTGGGATGCAACTTTTCTACCCCCGGAAAAACCTAAGCCTGAGTGCGGTCGCTATAAACGGGGAGTTGGTTTTGGCTCGGATTCTGACTGCCCAATTGAGTTTTGTATGTTTTTTGGCGTCGTCGTCGCCGTTGCCGTCGTCACCGTTTTGATGACACAACGCCACTTAATGCCTCGGTTAGCTAGGTACAGTTTGGTGATGCCAGATTGGGTAAGGTGGTGGTATTTGTTTTACCATTTTGATTTGTGACAAGATCTAGCGTTTGATTTAGATGATTATCGGTTTGGCGTTATCGTGGTGTTATGGTGATCTCACGATTGCCTTTTTGCGACGTTACCACACAGTTTGAGAAATCATTTATGACATTTACTGCTTGAGAGAGGATCAGTTACAAATGACCGATGTCTAACTCTGAATCTCACAACTCTGAAACACAACACTTGAATGTGATTGAACTATAAAGAAACTTCTCTGATCATATCAGAAACATAATGAAAGCCAATCAAACTTCTGAAATTCAGTTCCAGAACGATCAGCATGCCCAAAACGACGTTCATCATCGCCGGACGTAGCGACGACATTCCAAAATCTGTACTTAATTAATTTGCTATAAAAGTGGTCCCCTTCCAGGAAAAATTTCTCCACCCACATTGCAAAACATAAGCCCCTAGCCATAACTCGATAATTTTATGACGGTCGGTAGTCCAATAACAGAAACATCCTCCCCTACATCATATTTCTGCTCCATTGGAATCGTGTAAACAGATACCGGTGCTCCGCAGCGTGGAGAAAAGAAAATTAAAAAAAACTCCGGAAACAGCCCTTACGAAGAGAAACTTTTCTTTCCCCTGCCCACTTCCTCCGGCAAACAATTTCTATAGCTTGGAAGGGAACGGAACTGGACACATGTTTTTCCGCAAACAAGGTGGGCGTTGGGAACAGTGCTCAATTTGTCTTGTCCCGCGTTGGACGGCGAAGAGCAGAATTTAACGGAAAAGGCGTAATAAATTGAAGGAAGGTCTTCCGAGAAACTTTCCATCAATTCTTCAGTATTCATTGGGATCGAATCTGACGCCACAATTATGCAAATCAGATAGCTATCGACAGCCCAATAAGAGGTCACTAGAGGAGGGCAAAATTCTTATGATACGATGCGGAATCGGAGATAGGTTATTGGGTCGAATGTCATTAATCAAGTAAAATTCTCAATGCCTTACAGCTTTAGTTGAGTTTTATTAAAGGAGCAAGCATGAATTCATTTAGTTTTATTAAGTCAACAAGCCGATTGGTCATTTGTCACTTTAAGGTACATAGAATGTTTCACCACGTTTAAAAGTCTATAACAAAGTTTTAATTTTCTTCAAACTATTTGCTCTACATAAATGTTTTATTATTATTAAACCACCTTATGTACGGCTGTTTGATAAAACAATTATAAAACAAACAATCATTTCAATGTGGTTTTGAGAAAATACCTGATAAAACTATTTCATCTCCAAGAAATTTGTTTTCTAAACAACACAGTAAAAAAATAATTTTAATATCGCATCAAAGTGGATGCACTTCAATCGTGTCGAAAATATGGTGTAATATTACTTCTCGAAATGGTCGAAATTATCATTAATACAGTGCATGAACTGCACACTTAGAAATTATTATTTTTACACGAGACGTAATTCAGCTTTGACGTAAATCATGGAACGTAAACAAACATGGCATGTAAAATTAAGTGTCCTGAAACTGAAACATATGCAACTCGGCGAAAAGTGCGTTTGATTAAATTGATTTTCTCGTCCTTTTCAACTGATTCTTATGTCAAAAGGGCCGCTTGCATGTGTCGGTCTCAGGGCACTGAAATTTACATGTCTTTTTCGTAGTGTGTGACATTACGCGGCTTTTACTGCATTTGTTTATATTTGTGGCCATAAAAATTACATAAGGTTTTCGACATGATTGAAGTGCATCCTCTTGGATTTAATAATAAAATTTATGTTTAGCTGTGAACAAGGTTTGAATTCAAACTGAATAGTTTTATTTAGTGACCTTATGGTTTCTAATAAACCAATGACGAAATCTTTAAAAAAGCTACTCTATATCATGTCAAAATGGATTATTTTAACATGTTTATTCACAGGAGTAGGATGAGTAGGAATAGGAGGAAGTCGAAGAGCTGCTCATCCGCTTGGGTTTCTTATAATGCTTGCATTTTTTGAAGTTCTTGTTCCACTTCTGCACGGATAGCGTAATTCCTTTTCTCGGCACAATTCATTCTCCCAGAGATGGTCACAGAGAGAGGAAGTTACGGAACTTGTTTTGGCCACAGTTGGCCATAATAATTAGGAATTTTCCAGTCCAAGCGTGAGTCAACTGGAAGTGTGGAATGTGGAGCGATTGTATGAAATATATCAAGTTTCAAGTTAACTTTTGGATGACCAATATTTGTTTATGGTCACTAGGCCAAACGCTATTTAACTGAATAGATCATTAGGCCGAATGGTAAAGATAGAGGGATTGAATTAAGAGATATAGGGAAAATTGTTCGAGATCTTGGAGTAAGAAAATTATGCTTCTTAGTAGTTCTTAGCCTGTGCTAACAGCAACCTTAAAAAGTGGGATTAATAAATTGTCCAATATTCTAAAGCTTCGAAATTTTTGGTCCGAAATTTGTGTTTATAAAATCTTTAGAAAAAAAAACTGGTTTTGTTTTCAATCATATTTTGTATTTTGGGAAATTTACAAGATTTCAGATAAAAAAAATCATTATTTTGGGGAAGGAATGTTTTCAAGACTTTGCAACGTGGAAGAATGATCCAGCAATTTGAAAAAAATATCTACAAAATTCTGAGGAAAATACCTATGGATTTTTTAGGAGAATTTAAAGAAATTAATGTGTTAATTCAAGAGTAAGAATATCTCAATTTTTTTCGAATCGTAAATAAGTTTTTCATCAAATATTCATCATACTAAGCACAATCCGCGCTTTATCAATCTTTTTCGTACGGATTTGAACGATAAGATTCTACTATTGACGCATAATGACTTCTAAATTTATTTATCGTTGGATTTGATAAAGAATCACACATTGTTAATATATTGTTAAAATCTAACATTGCTTCTTGAGTCTATCTTATCATTTCCACTAAAAAATATATCTACGATACTTGGTTCATGAGTTATGGATTTTCAAAATATGCATGTTAATTTTGGAAAAATCAGAGAAGTAAAACCAACATTTTCCGGGCCGTTAGTGTTTTGGACATCTCAAAAACGGTAAGAGACACCTCTCAGAACTTGAGGTACACACTACGAAAAAGACATGTAAGTGTCAGTGCCCTGAGACCTACACTTGCAAGCGGCCCTTTTGACATAATAATCAGTTGAAAAGGACGAGAAAATCAATTCAATCAAACGCACTTTTCGTCGAGTTGCATATGCTTCAGTTTCAGGACACTTAATTTTACATGTCATGTTTGTTTACGTTCCATGATTTACGCCAAAATTTGTAAAAATAATAATTTCTAAGTGTGTAAGACAGCTTTCGATCGTGAGTATAATCGGAGTTAATTTTGAGTAACTATGAGTAACTTGCATTGCTCAACAACATTTACACATAGCAACCTGGTTGTTTGGTTGAAACCGATGCTGTCAAGCAAAGATAATTTAGTGACAACATTTCAAACGGGCGTAATTGTATTTGTAAATGGATGGACTGATGGACAATCACAAGAAGGATTCAGGACAATCCCTAGAAGACTTCGGACAATCACTGGAAGGATTCCAGTCAAACGAAAAGAGAATTTATGACGGAGGGACTCTGAACTAGCCTAGGGGTGATTCCAGACAATTATCAGAAAAGATTTCATACACTCTCAGTACGGCTTCCGGACAACATCAGAGGGGACTTCAGGCAAATCCAACAGGCATTCTGGACAGTCAAAAGGACAATTTCAGTAAATTTGAGGGGTATTCATGCCAGTCCAGATAGGATCCCAAACAATCCCAGAAAGGATTCCGTACAATTCCAGGGAGATTCCGGACAATCTCAGGGAGGACTACAGTCATCCCAGATGGAGGATTCTGAACAATTCTAAGTAGCATGACAAAAAAGAGATGAAGGAATTCCTGCATCCCTTCGACGATCGCTCATGTAAGTGTCAGAATAGAATCAACTATGAAGTTGGCCAAACTAATCTACTGTGACTTAGGATGAACAGCTACATAAAAGACCGCATTCGTCAATGTTCCATTTGTGCTAAATGTGGATCATCACAACAACACCAGGCGATGAAAATTTAACCCGTTTCTGATCACAATTTTCAACTGTCTTTTTCTAAGAGTATCAGGGAAAACAACGGAAGTTTCTAGTGACAGTTGACCAATAATCTGACTTTTTCAAGCGAATTTTTTTCCGGAGATTTATATCGATCTTCCATTATGGAAGATGGTAAATTTAATTTTGCTGGTCACTGTACACCTCAATTATAAATAATTAGTAATGCTGAGTTTCCAGAAACTAATTCCACAGAACAAGAAGCCTCTTAAAGCGATTTCGAGAGGTTGAGCATTAATTTTCATGAGCTAAAATAATCTTCTCATAATATCATATATTAAATTCCAACTTCTTTGGACTTGAAATCACAACACCACATCACGAAAAACTTCGAAGATTATCAATTCCTAGAAAGCAAAAGAGGCCCCTGGCCTGGAAAAAAATAATGTAACTTGGACCTTTTTATAATTAAAACTTAATAGTGTCGTTTCATGGACATCATGCTATATTAAAGTTGATAATATGACGCCAAATACTAAATTTTCTCTCAATTGAAAATATTTATACAAAACATTCTGTCAGACGGTAGTTGTTTCCAGAACTTCTTATGATGAAAAATACGAGACTACTTTGTTCATTTTTTTAAGTAAATATGAGCAACTCAAATTTACTCGCAGCAAATATATTTACTCTGAGTACAGCTGTCTTGCCCCTGCCATTGAAATATTAGCAGTTTTCAAGCATGAAAAAATTCATTTGAAAAATTTCCATTATTCTGGCATTGGTTTTTCCAGATTTTCTTTGAAACTTCCCTCCACCGTAATTTTCACCGTGACGAATTTTTGCAGTAAATGGCATATTTGAGAAAAAAATACACCAGTTAGTTGTTCTAGCAATGAATTTTGTGCGATTTATTTTCTTTCGCAACATATGGAAGTTGTAAGTAAATTTATTCAAAAAAAATTGCCTTCCCTTTCGACGACTGTAGTTAGACGCTTCCGGAAACTGCAGTAAGCACGTTTTAAAATGTTTCGATCCATAGATGTCATCACTGCCTTGATTTTAGCTTTTAGCGACTTAAGTGTGGTGTGAGGGGTTCTATTGGTATCCCGTTGGACGACGCCCTATACAAAAAAAAATCCAACGGATTGATATCGGGACTGCTTGGGGGCCAAATTTCTTCCTCCCAAATTTACGAAATATTTTCCGTAAGCCATTTCTGTGCTTTATTAGCAGTATGAGCAGGTGCTCCGTCTTATCACTTTCCCAAGCCTTTTTTTAATATTATACACTGTTCTTTCAGACACTAACCGAATTATTTCTTTCATTCATACTCCGGCGCGCAACAAAGCGACAACGGCTGACAGATTGCTCTCTTGTTTCGACATCTTTACGTTTACTCAACATTGTTTGTTTAAATCTTACACCTAACAGTATAAGCTATCCAGTGCTGCCAAATATATCTAATAATGATGCACAAGCATGAGAAATTAATATCTGAAATTTACTGCAAAAATTCGTCACGCACCCTGTATTTACGATGGCTATGAATGAGTTTTGAATTTTCAAAGTAGGTGATGTCCGGGAAAATCCAAACCAAAATTTTCCGGAAATATTAACAACCCCGATTTTTTATTTTTTTTTTTTTTTTCGTTCATATAACAATAAGCTCTACCTGTGGGCAAAAATTAAAAAAAAATCCCCACCACAGGCGAACAGACATAACTCTCACATGTTGTTTATCGATCATGCATTTATCGATCGATATATGTTTCTTAGTTAGCAGTACCACCGCATGTGGTGCGCATATTTAATTCCCTTGCACGGTCGTTCACACCGTCCGCAAATTTAGTCGAATCGAATGAATTTTGGCAAAACTGGATTTACTTAAAAATTAGTTATTTTGCCGTGGAAAACCAGAAAAACATCTCGATACGAGGATAAAATACTGAGTGAAACCTCCAGTGATTTTCCTCATGTTTGAGAAGTTTTTCCTGGAAAAGCCCGGAAAATTCAACTCATTTTGAGTAAATCCACTTTTGTCGAAATTTACTCAATTTCGAGTCAGTCTGAACGATCGTGTGCGTTTGATGTTTACACACTAGCGCCATCTGTTGAACGTACTGCCCATCACAGTGTACTCAACAGATGGCGGTAGTGTTTTAGCGAAGTTGTTATACAGTGAAAAATAATAAATGTGTTATGTTCCCAAATTGGAGTTAGTAAACATCCTAAGAAGTTCTGATTAAGATTCTAAGATAATTGTGAGATAATGTCGTAAGGAATTCTGAGATGAATTCCAAGGAATTTAAGGGGAGGCGAATGAAAATTCTGAATTTAATTGCTAGGTCATTCTTAGAATAATTCCATGAGAGTTGTAAAACGAACATCACGGCGAATTCTTAGGTGATTCTGCGTAAAATTGTGTGAATTTTCAATTCACAAACTTTATAATAGGTTCGTGCAAATAATATATCTTCAGTTAGAATAATCTTATACATTCATAAACAATAAAAAAAAAACTGCTTTCATTTAAGTGACCATATATTAAGGTTTATTGATATTTCCCGGTTCTCATGTCTTATTCCCGAGTATTCCTGGTTTTCCCGGCTACTTTTCAAATTCACAGTTATTTCCCGGATTTCGAGGTTTTTTTTCCGACAAACTGGCTAACCTACGAATTCCATGATACTTTGCATAATTGTTCACGTTTATCCAAGTTTGTGCCGACCTTCGACCATTTTGACTCACGCTTAATTTTTCATAATGGCGTATTAGATATTTTGCAATAAATCGTAGCAGAAAAACGGCTCATCTAATCAAAATGACATCTGAGACAAAGTTGTAGGATTGTCTACTCAGATAAAAAAAAAACAAACTGAAAAAAATCACAAATTTTCATCAAAAATTAAAAAAAAACTATTCAAAACTTGAGTAACAACAAGTAAATTTATACGATTTTTAAACTTATGTTTATTTGAAACCTTATCAAAAATGATAACTTTTCTGAAATGGATTCATTGATGAAACATAAAAATTGACCAAAATCAATAAACATCAACTGCACACTTAGAAATTATTATTTTTACACGAGACGTAATTCAGTTTTGACGTAAATCATGGAACGTAAACAAACATGGCATGTAAAATTAAGTGTCCTGAAACTGAAACACATGCAACTCGACGAAAAATGTGTTTGATTGAATTGATTTTCTCGTCCTTCAACTGATTCTTATGTTAAAAGGGCCGCTTGCATGTGTCGGTCTCAAGGCACTGAAATTTACATGTCTTTTTTGTAGTGTGTAGGCATTAGTAAAAATTTTAACTTTTTTTTTTCCACAAATAATTTTTATTCACTTTAACTATTTTGTTTGTATTAGGGTTAATTACCCCATTTCCGGCCTATTAAGCACAACCCGCACTTAGCATTGCTTAATCTAGCGCAGTTTAGCACCAAACGGAATGTTATTATTACTGATGGCTTCCAAATGTATTTACCTTTCCGTACGTATCGTAAGATTTGATAAAGAGAAACCAATCGTTGAGATATTGTCAAAAGTCTAACACTGCTTCTTGACGCTAAACGCCATTGAAACGCCAATGAATTCACTTCGGCCTATCGGATGAAGATAAAACGTGATTCGGTCGAAGCACTTCTTTTGTTTTTGGGAATAATGTATGCAAACCTTCATATCACGCATTCTCATTGACTTCGTTGCTTAGCTTATAAACTAAAGTATCGTACCAAACGCACAATTGACTTGTTAACTCTGAAATCAAGGATTTATTTGAAGTTTTCTGCTCGATAGGCCCAAAATGGGCGATTAAGCCGAAGTAGTTCTCTACCCTACTTCTGCGTGAAGTTAACGATTTACATAGTTGAAGATGCTAAGCGTCAAATAACAGAATTAAAGTAGTAATTTTATACGATAGATGGAGGAGATAAAAGTATAGAGTTGATAATTCCGTTAGAGTACGGCAGTGTGAAAGTTGTACATAGAGAGTAGAAAGCGAGCAAGGACAACTTTGAGCTCTCTATCAAACTCCCCGGTTGGGTTAAAGCGAAAACGACGCGATTGTACCTGTTGCATAGCGTTCGTATGAGAAAATGGAAGAGTTGCCAGTCTTCTTGATATGTTGTCTTCGGTTAAAGTCTAAAATCTCTAAGAGTTCTTTCCAAAACTCCCTTTAATTTTCTCTGAAATTCAATGGTGTTCTGAATTTAATGAATTTAAACGAATACTGAAGAGTATACCAAGAAAATTTAGAAGAGAGTTTCACATAAATTATGAGAATAATTCTAAGTGAATTGAATTCTGAGGATGACCCTAAAGATTTCTGAAAAGAGTTTCAAGGACAATATCAAGGGAATTCTTGTGGCATTTGTACAAGAATTCCAAACAAATCGAATTCTGATTAGACTTTCTTAGAAATTTTCTAGAGATGGTTGCAAAAGGATTATTAGAAAAGTTTCAGTGCATTTCCGCTGAAAATTTCAAGAAGATTCAAATGTATTTGTGGGAATTTTCAAAATAGCAGCAAAACAGGTTATTTTCTATTTAATTCCACTTAATTAATTTTGGTATCCATAACGTATTTCGACTACAATGTGCAGTCTTCATCAGTGTCATTCCCACAAAAGAATTTCATTGTTACGTGTTACACCTGAGGGAGGAGGAGCGAAGGGGGGAAATAATTTGTAAATATGCTACATCTGGAGGGAGGGGGAGCATGAAACTGCGTTACGTAATTTGAGAATAGACCATTAATCATTACACAAAAATTCGTGTCCGATGGAGACCGAGCTTCAACAAAGAAATTCTCTTCATCGATTTTCTCTTTAAATTGCTACAGCTAAGGGAAGAAATTTTCTGAAATTTGTTCCATACAGTGCTGTAACAGGTTGTATTGGCTATCAAAAGCAACATCATTTCACCGAGAAATGTTACTTCAGTCTAGTTATTAACGAAAGAGAAAATTGATTAAGAGAATCGATCATCGCAGTTAGGCCATTATGATTCTGAACGCTAGAAATACAAGAAGTCAACAGAAATTTGACCTTCACCCAGGTCAAGGCAAAAGCAAACAATCTCCAGATGGATCTTGCATGATTTTGTGTGAGCGCACCATGGTCAAAAGCAATATTTCACTTTTAACTGGGCTCTTAGTATTGATATAGACCACGTGATAACTGACCGATTGCTTCAGTATCATTTTCAAAAAATCCCAAGTAATGATTTGAGTTGAATAGTTCCATGCTACATAATTACCTACTAGGAAATATTTTGTAAAAACGTTACATACTCCAATACACACCATGAACGACAAGTTAACCTCGGTACGCTTATTATGGCAGATGAAGTTTGACGTCATCGAGATGCTGACTGTAAACAATATGTAATTAGGCGTAATCGATGGCACAAACAAAAACAAATGAGATTGTCCCATCGCTTAATCATTTTGTGCATAGTTTTGTTGAAATTTGTGACTGGTTTTTTTTTTATTTTTAAAGTGCTCTGAAAGATCTGGAGTCTCATTTCGACATTCAAGAAACGACAGACTTTTTTTCGTTTCGACTTCCGTAATGATGCCCCTGATTTCGTTCTTACGATACGAAGTCCCACGCCACTTGACAGGTCAACAAAAGAATTTTATTAAATTACATCACACTAAAGGTACTAGGAAGGGCAATAACTATAAAAATGCGTTGTAAGCTCTTTATCCATGCCTGCAAGGTAGGACTATCAGTTCATTTTAATCTATCAAAGCATCTGTAAAACCTAAAAGTTTGCATGGTGTGGAATCAGCCAGACCCATTAGCAATCCAAGCCGTTGCGAATTCAATGTCACTTATCCACACCAAAAAAGAAAATCTTCCCTCTGTGCGTCGCTGGTAACCCAACTTTGAACAACAACGTATAACGAGGATCTATTAATAAAAACTTGTCGTTTCACCGAAAAAAAAATATTCGCTCAAACCCCAAATAAAATAAGAAAACACTGAATGAATTGGGGCGCGCCGATAGCGTCGAGTTTTTCTGCGAAATTTTTATCTCTCCGGCATTCCTTCTTTTCACTGACCGTTTTCAAGACGAAACACTGACGGGGATCATCTTCCTTCGCCATTCTCCGCCGTCAGGAAAAGCACGAGTCCCTGCCAAGCGTTTCTCCCTTCCTCCCCTGCCCGGCACTTATTTCGGCCTCATTACGACCATACTTTGTACCGCATAAATACCAAATTAGACGAATTTGGTCAGCTGCGTTAATTTCCACTAGATCACTCTTCGCCTCGTTGCCCGTGAACTGGAGCTTGATTTATTCCTCCAGGTTCGACTATACCAATCAAAACATCCATCAATCAGCCGACAGTCGATAGATTTCCACTTGCCCAACTGACCTACCACGCGCACCACCGTTCCCGAATCCCTAATCCTTGGACACCTTATAGCTTATAGCACTTCGACTTCAACGTCTCAAACCGGAAAACCGTGTACGCATTGGATCGCGCTTCTCGCAAGACTGAGACGACCAAGCTTATGGAAATCCACTCTCAGCTGCTGCTTCTGTTGCTCGTCACACAACACACCGACTCACTCGTCGGTCACACTCGACGCTCAGTACCAGAATTATTAGTAGAACTTTTTTTTTTTTATTCATTTCATTTACCTATATAAATCCACCCGCCGCCGAGCCGGTCGAGTGCGGTGGACTCTCGTCGTACTCATCATCACCATCATCCACAAAGACGACTGGCTGTGGGTACAGGCTACTACGTGTGTAGTTAAACTGCAAAATTTTGATGTGTGGCATACGAACGACGACGCCGGTCCAAAACTCCCGAACGGAATAAATACTCTTGGCAGTGAAAAGACAGCGGCTCCCCAGCCCCCACGCCGGTTGTGTTGAGGTGGTTCTAAAACGTTGCCTTTGTTTAATTGGTTGGAAATGTGGTTGGATGTTAAGGTGCAACGCACTTCGTATTGGATCGCAATTTGAACGACCCTAATTTTTGAAGGTTTTGTGCTAGCAATTATTAGGTGCATATCGGCCTTATATTGCAAAAGTGCCCATCAGCGGAATTGATGGCTGCTTCGGTGGAACTTAACGCCTGTACTTATTGAGCAATTGTTGACTGACAGCTTCTAAAGCAGTTTATCCGTATGGTTAGCTGAATTAGAAAACCATTGCAACCGACGATCGCTCAAGCCCGACAATATGAAGCTATGAAAATAAGATTACATTTTTGAAATAAGTCAACATTATTTTCAAATCCGGATCCCTTGGAAGGGTGACGCTCGCGAAAAAAAAAACTTAAAGCTCTAGAAAGCTTAAAGGCATATTAAAATATAAATCCATGTTCAAGGTTTTTTTTTTATATCCAGAATTTCGAATAATTTTAAGTCTCATAATCGTTCAGATTTTTTTTTATAAACGATGAGATAAAAAATGTACATCAGACTGATGCAAAATTTAAAATTTTCGCTCCAAAGTCCTCAAACGGCTTCAAATCAGTTCCTGATTAGCCTCCTAAAATTTAATCTCATTTGGTAAGAAATTGACTTGGCACAAACTATGGGAAAACCAAACTTTTTGTTCATTGTCTTCTACCCATTTTCCATATCGCTTTTTCGAAAATTTCTATAACTATTCTTACGGGAAATTTTCTAAGTTACAACTTTGCCGAATTTTGTTTTTCAGCCAAATGTCAAGTTAAATTGTTATTAATTGTTTAAGAGATTGATAATCTTATGGCATGATCAAGCAGCTGTTTTGTGGGCAACACTGTATTCTGCAGTGTGACATAGTAGCCATGATATTTGTGCTCTATTTTTCGCATCAGAAACACCAATGTTGCCTGCTGAACAGTTGGTTGAGCATAATCATAAGACATCAGTGACTTTAATCATTAATAACTTTTGTTCCTTGCATTTGATTGAAAAGTGGTTTTGAACAAAGTTGTAGCTGAGAAAATTTGCTACAATTACTGCTATCATTTTTAAAAGCATAGTGATGTGGTGAATTGTTACATTGATATGAACAAAAACATAAGTTTTCCCATAGTAATTCCCATATAAACCAAGTCAATTTCTTACTAAAGTAGTTCAAATTTAGGGAGGCTAAGCAGGACCCAATTTGGAACCGTTTAAACACTGTGGAGCGAAAATTTCAAATTTTGCATCAGTCTAATGTACATGCATAAGAACTAAATTTTTGGATAAATAACTACTTTATGAGCACGGAATGTAGAAAAATTCTCGGTGTCTAAATTACATTGATTATTTAATTTCAACACTACACAGGATTTCTAAAGAATAATTTTCAGAATTTGTCTAAATCATTTTTGGGTTTCCCCGATAAAACACCACCATTCACTTCTTATCCTTAATAATTCTCCAAAGAGTTTTCTTAAGTTAACGACTTTAAAATTTTGTGCAAAATTTCTATAAAATATTTCTCAGAATATTCACAGTTTGAGTTGCGTTAAGAATTGCATTGGAATTCGGTTCAGCATAATCTTAGATCTGAAAATTCCGTTAAAGGGTGATACGGTCAAAATTTGGTCAATATCAACTTGACGTATTTCTTTCAATTTTGCATTTAAAAAACCTGAACACCCCTCATTTTGAAGGTGTGTGTGTGTAGAATGTTGCTCCTATTTTGATTTTGGAATTCACTCTTCAGTTGTCAAAATGCCGTCCAAGCAAGAAGAGCAGCGTATCAAAATTTTGCTCGTGCATCGCGAAAATCCGAGCTACTCGCACGCAAAGTTGGCAAAATCGCTAAAAGTTGCCAAATCAACCGTTACAAATGTAATTAAAGTGTTTGGGGAACGTTTGTCTTGCCATTACGGTAAAAAGGCCATGGAGTGGTACGCCGCCAACAACGTGCAGGTGGTTCCCAAGGACAAGAACCCTCCCAACACGCCAGAGCTCCGCCCAATTGAGAAATACTGGGCTATTGTCAAGCGGAACCTAAAGAAGACCAAAAAAACTGCTAAGGGCGAGCAGCAGTTCAAGGCAAACTGGCTTTCTGCAGCGAAGAAGGTGGACAAGGTGGCTGTACAAAATCTGATGGCAGGGGTCAAGCGTAAGGCCCGGCAATTCGGATTTGGAAAAGTGGAAGCCTAACTGAATATTTTTCCTGAATTTTATACTAATTGAACTTGAAAAAGAAATTTAATTTGATTTTTTAAATAAACGATTTCACCGATTTACACGCGTTTTCCCTTGACCAAATTTTGACCGTATCACCCTTTAGAATTCCCATGCAATTTTCCAGAAAATTCCTTTACACAGAATTCTATTCCCTGGAACACATTTAGGAATGTATCAAATAATTTGCGCCATTCAAAATTACGTTTGCTACTACTCATACTTTGCAGTGGAACAATATTTTGTTTAAGTAATGAAATTGGGTTGTTAGGGGAATGCTTAGCTCTTTGTATGTACATTGGGGTCAATTTGACCCCCAGGCCACTTTTAAAGACTGTAACTTTTCTATTTGCCGAAGGATTTTACTAATTCTTTCGTGACTAGGTTCGTCCACCAAAGCTCTGCAACACTAGATGAAATCTGCTGCAAAAAGCTTGAAAAAATACTTATTGGAAACATATTACTAGAATACTAACGTTGTCTGTAACCTGGGGTCAATTTGACTCCAAATTCAAATTGCCGTATCTTAACAAAATTTCAATGGATTTCTGAAATTAAAAAAAAATTCTGAAAAAAAAATTCATAAAATGGATTTAAAAAGATTTGTAAAGTAATTTTAGTGCACTTCTTGTTTAAATAATCAGATTTTTTACAGACAGATCTCTCAGAAGGAGGGGTCATTGTAAAAATATACCCATGAAGTGACATGTTTTGATGTTAGAGATATTTATATCACGAAATCCCAACCATATTGGATGTTGCATCCTTCTGCAAAGATATTTAAAAATAAATGTTCAAGACCATGGAATAGATTATGATGTAGTATACTCACTAGATGGCACTAAGATGAAAGTGATCAAGTTGTGGCTTCTTAAATACACATTATATAACGATATCTACAGATCCTGCTCATATACTGCTCATGGCACAGGCCAATCAACTCTCAACGTGACATCAGCCCCAATGAGTAGATCCGACGACAAGTTCTGGCTGTATCTAACAAAAATATCACCAGATGTATCGAAGGCAGACATCGAGAAACTTGCCAAAGATTGTTTGAATACGGATGAAGTTGTTGCCAAATCCCTTAAACCCAGAGGACGGCCTTTGTCAGCACTGTCCTTCGTTTCATTCAAGGTTGGAGTCAATCTCGAAATGAAGACAAAAGCGATGGATCCTTCGTCTTGGTCACAAGGTATCGAATTTCGGGAGTTCGTTGAAGATGAAAGGAGAACGCAGAATTTTTCGAAACCGGCACCAAGGCGGTGAATTCTCCTCGTCAAGGCGGAAAACAAGCAGAATCGAGTCAGTTGGTCGACCAGTCCAGCGAATGCGGTTTCGAAAGCGGCAGAATAAAAGGAAGACAAGTTTTTACTTTTCATCTTTTATTCTCCGATATTAACCGTGTGCGATACAAAAATTAACTGAGCTCATTCACGAATGGGCTGCTTTATTTATACTCATTCACCGATCCGACAACGTATAATGGGCGGAGCATTGCGCACTATTCTACGTTTTCTTCTTGTAGGTTGCCTTTGTTGGTGTGCGTCGCTTCTACTGCTGCCACTGCTTCTGTTGGTGTGCGTCGTTTGGTTTCATTTGGCAGTCTTTCTTGAGCGAACGGTCCAATGAGCAACGTCTAGAGTCAGCTGAACCAAGCACCTCGCCCAACCTAGCGCCTTGTGACCCTGCCAACATTCGCACAGATTGGACCGTATATTATCAAAACGTCCGAGGCTTGAGGACAAAAACTAACGCTGTACTCCATTCACTGCTTTCTAGTGATTTCGACATGGTGCTATTCACTGAAACCTGGCTTCATACCGACATTACGAATGCTGAACTCGCAAGCAACTACACAATCTACCGCTGTGACCGGAATTCTCGCACCAGCGCACTACGACATGGCGGTGGCGTCTTAATTGCCGTGAAATCTGAGCTGAAGTGTAATGCTGTGCATCTTGTGGGCGTTGAGAATCCCAAATAAATTGCTGTTCAAGTCGATTTACAACATCAATCGATCTTCCTGTGCTGCATCTATATTCGACCAAACAGTTAGCCCGACATTTACACCAAACACGCTGAGTCCGTACAACAGCTCCTTGGTATGGCGAACCCTCACGATACAACCATAGTTGTGGGCGATTACAATCTGCCAAATCTAGCTTGGGACTTCGATGAGGACGTCAGAGGATTTCTGCCTCTCAATGCTTCATCAGAACAGGAACTCGTTGTAGTGGAGTCCATACTGTCTGCTGGATTGAAGCAAATCAACGATCTGGTGAACACGAATGGTAAGCTTCTTGTCCTGGTTCTCGTCAGTGACTCCGATTGCATCGAGCTGTTTGAACCACCCTCTGCAATTATGAAAGTTGATTGTCACCACAAGCCGTTGGTTCTAAAAGTTGACTCCCGTTCGAGAGATCATCCGCTCCCGTACCCAGCAGCCCGCAGTGAGTATAATTTTGCACAATGTGATTTCGATGTTGTTGACACGAGGGTTGCCGCCTTGGATTGGGTACAAATACTTGACCAACCCACCATTGATGCCGCCGTCTCCGTATTCTACGACAACATCTATAAAGTAATCCAAGATACTGTTCCGGTGAAGACACGAAAATCTTGTTTGCAATTCCAACAACCTTGGTGGAATCCGCAATTGCGTAATTTGCGTAACCGTCTGCGTAAAGCTCGAAAACGTTACTTTCGTTCCCGGACCGCAGCAAACAAGTATACGGTGCAGCTAGTAGAAGCAGAGTTTAATAGTTTGCAGGAAGCTCGCTTTCGTGAGTACGTCGACAACCTCCAGAGGGGTTTCAAGGAAAATCCATCGTCGTTCTGGTCTTTTATCAACTCTCGGAAAAGATCAGCTGGTATTCCCGTGGACGTCACCTACGGTAGTAGAAGCTCCACCACCGACACCGCTTCTGCTGACCTTTTCGCTGACTTTTTCCGAAGTGTTTTCGAACCCGATCAAACTCCTCCACCGCAGTCAAGACGCTATTCTCAAAGCCCTTTGCTCAGTCGATCCATCGAAAGGTCCAGGCCCGGACCGTATTCCACAGTCTTTCGTCATCGTTGGCCACTCCCGTTATGTCTATTTTCAATCGATCGCTTAAGAATGGCGTTTTTTTCCGGATGCCTGGAAGCTCGCCTCAATTACACCAATCTTCAAGTCCGGGAACATGCATAAAGTGGAAAATTACCGACCTACCTAAATCCTGAACTGCTTGGCCAAAGTTCTCGAAAGTCTTCTGCATGAGAAGTTGTATCCAGCTGTTCAACCCATAATCTCAGAGTTTCAGCATGGATTCATGAAAAAGCGCTCGACAGTCTCTAACTTGATGACTTACACGAACACTCTTATAGGTTGTATCGAGAAGCGTCAGCAAGTGGACTCCGTTTACATCAACTTCTCTAAGGCTTTTGCCAAAATCCCTCACGACCTAGCCATTATGAAGCTAAACCACCTTGGTCTTCCACCGTGGATCGTTTGTTAGTTGAAATCACACTTATCATCCAGGAAGGCTTTCGTTAAGGTACGTGATTCCAGATCCGAGGTATTCCATATACCATCGGGGGTTCCACAAGGGAGTCACCTAGGACCTCTCATTTTCGTTCTGTTTATTAACGACGTGTGTGATATGCTAACTTCCTGTAAGTTGCTATATGCGGATGATCTTAAGCTGTACCGTGTGATCAAATCGATCGTGGATTGTTGCGCACTACAAGCTGATGTCAGATGAATAGAATGCAAGCCACTGCTGCCAAATGAAAAGTGATTACCCTTACCCGCTCTCACTCTCCGATCATTTTTGATTACTCTATGAATCAATCGCCGCTGGAAAGGGTTAATGCCATTAAGGCTCTTGGGATCATCTTGGACAGCAAACTACGGTTTAACGAGCACATATCCATGACAGTTGCAAAGGTCAACTCCATGCTAGGATTTTTGCGCCGCAATACTGCACAATTCGACGACGTGTACGCCCTGAAAGCGCTGTACTGCTCTATGGTCCGCAGTGTTCTTGAATATGGAGTACAAATTTGGGCTCCATATCATGCTGTTCATGTACTGCGCATCGAGAGAATCCAGAAACAGTTTATAAAGTTTGCATTACGACGTCTGCCATGGACAAATCCAGATAGCTTACCTCCGTACGAGCATAGATGTGCGCTTATTGGACTGCGAACACTAACAAATCGTCGAGCCTTTCTCCAGAGGATGTTCATATTTGACATGATTAGTAATCATATTGACTGCAGTTGTTTGCTCGGGAACATCAATTTCCCCACTCCAGCTCGCCGTCTCGGCATCTATTACTTTCTGTGGGCTTCCGGACATCGTACTGCTTACGGTTATAACAATCCTCTCGACAGATGTTGCAGACTGTTTAATGATGTGTGTGATGTTTTTGATTTTAATATAAGTAGAACAGTTTTTAAGAATAGGATTAAGTCACTTAAAACAGTCTGTATGGCTAAAATGTTAAAGATGGTGGTTAAAATAAAAAAAATGGTTCCCGTCTTGAGCTAAGTTGATCAGCTGAACAAGAGCTATCCTGAGGTAAAGAGTTTAGTTCAGAATTAGCTCAGCAGGTAACGCTAGGGTGATATTCATTTCGAATTCATTGCGCTTACTTACCATCTTGACTAGACATAAGGTCCCCGACTCCGGCAAAGTTTTTCAGATGGACAAGGCATATTTTATATAAAGCAAGTTCATGCCAGAAGCAGCATGGTTCAATTCCCGGTCATTTTACAGATTGCAAAATTTCTCGAGTTCCCTGGGCAAAATTTTCTCGAGTTCCCTGAGCAAAAAATTCTGAATTATAATTGTGATGTAAACATTCATTCACGTAAACTTGTATTTCATTTCACGCAAACGAACAACTTGTAAGCAATGTTGTTTACAAATATGGGCTTTTGTATACATTATTTGCAACATTTCATGAAATGTCTCAGAACTTTACATGATTTATAATGTAAACTTAGATGAGATGTGACGCTTCTTTTATGTGCATCATATTGAACAGAAATTTACACTACTTTTTCGAACTGTGTAGAGTATGATTGTACTTGCCACACAGTTTACTAATGCAAATATTGTACAGGCTTAGAAAGTTCTTAATTAACAACTGTGGAGGTACATCTAGAAAAGTTGAGAGCCAGCGTAAAGTCCAAGCAGCGACGTAACAAAAAAACATAGTAGGTTTTGTTCATCTGAACAAATTTACCCAAGACGGAAATCTTTTATCCAGCCCATATATTAAGTAAGGACAAATAATTCATAATGAATGTCACACTAGCGCTACCTGGTGAGTGAATTATGAACTAAACTCTTTAACATAAGATAGGTCTTGTCCATCTGAACAACTTTGACAAAGACGGAAACCTTATATCTAGTCCATAAATAAAGTTAGGACAATCTATCTAGTCAAGATGTTAAATCTGGTCAAACAATTCAAAATTAATGCCACACTAGTGCCACCTAAACAACTTTACCGAAGACGGGAATTTTCTACCTAGTACATATGTCAGGTTAGGACAAACAATTCAAAATTAATGTCACACTAGCGCTGCCTGATGTGTGAATTCTGTACTAAACTCTTTACCTTAGGATTGGTCTTAACCCGAGTCTTGACCATCTGAACAGCTTTAATGAAGATGGAAACCTCCCAACAAACAATTCAAAGTCACAAATAAGCATACACATTGAATAAATGCTGTATAACAGTGTACAATGCTGAATAAAACAGAATGTCGAATTATGTGCTGAAAAAAGCTCATTGAGATCGGTAGATGCGACTTTATTCCACCATTGGCTCTGATATGATTAATTTACTCATTAAAAGCTTTATAAACGTTGACTGTCTTCTTGATTCAGAACCAGAGGTTTGATCTAATAACAAACTGAATAAGTGTAATTTGCACATACATTGTCGCTTTAATTCGACTGTTTTCAATTGATTTAATAAAATGCTTCATTAGACGTGTTAAAAATGTTTTCTAGCTCCATTATTAGATTTCATTGCATTGCTTTACAATATTGTTAACCTGCGTCTGGCTGAAAATCTCCTTAATAAAGACAACCAACCAACCTACAATATAGCTGTATAAAGGTGAATACAGTCAGTAAAATAGCTCTTATACCACTATGCTTCCATGTTTTAATTTCATGCTTTGTAAATACATTACAAACGGCGTATTCATTCATTAATCCACAACACTGCTTCAGGCTAGCAACAAAACGAAATTGGTAGCATTGTGGTTACCGTTTCCGCTTTCCAAGTAGAAGGTCGCGAGTTCAATCCCAACCTCAACCTTTTTTTTTTTATTTATTTTCTACGCCTAATTAATTTAAATCGTAATCATAGATCGTATCACTCACGACAACCAATTCATAGATTTATTGAAAAGAATAGCATCCTTTCCATCGAAATTAGAGAGATGGAGAGGTAGCGTTGGTCCATAGCAAAAACAATAAAATTTCTGACCAAAGCATACTACTGACGTCTGGCTTCGTGTTCGCGGGAAATATTTAGCTAAGCCATGAGCCCGCATGCAAAAGTTATGAATTGGTTCGTGTCTGATCTATTCTGGACAAATTATTTTTATCTAGATCTAAAAATCCTATGATTTTGACAGTTTGGATCACTGCACATTAGAGTGTTTCAAAATAGGTCAAATCTGGGATTTCAAACGCTACCCTCTGGAATGGTAGTTTTGGGGGTCAGAAACACCCTGCCAAAATTTGAAGTGATTTGGTTCACGGGAACCCCTCGCTCAAACGGCTTGAAGTTTGTATGGGGAAAATCGACAAAATGTATGGGGGAGCGAGCCACTTTCACATTCGTGGCTCTAGGTGGCGCTGTAGTGGGTCGATTTTCTTCGTGTACAAAATGTAGCACTTTTGAATTATTGTGAACATCTTGGCTCAAGACCGGATGTGAATCCGAGTTACCCCCGAAAAGTTATTAGCGTTTCAAACGAACACCACCTGCTTTACTTCTGTAGATTTTCAGCACCACCTTGTTCTAGACGAGTGGTACCTTTTCTCCCCCCGATGGTCTCTCGGAAACCCGGAATAAAACCGGAACCACTTGGCCAATCTGTTCCAATTTTTAGTAGACCATAATTTCGAACATTTTTCTACTCACTGTGAAAATTTCAACCAATTTCATGGTTAAACAAAAAAGTTATACCTATGCAAACATTGCTATTCGTAGACCTGTTCGTAAAAATAAAAACTGCACAAGCGCGTTAGGCCCTCCCCAGAAGTAAAGCAGGTGGTGTTAGTTTGAAACGCTAATAATTTTTCGGGGGTAACTCGGATTCACATCCGGTCTTCAGCCAAGATGCTCACAATACTCCAAAGGTGCTTCATTTTGTACACGAAGAAAATCGACCCACTACAGCGCCACCTAGAGCCGCGGATGTGAAAGTGGCTCGCTCCCCCATACATTTTGTCGATTTTCCCCATACAAACTTCAAGCCGTTTGAGCGAGGGGTTCCCGTCAACCAAATGACTTCAAATTTTGGCAGGGTGATTCTGACCCCCCAAACTACAATTCCAGAGGGTAGCGTTTGAAATTCCAGACTTTGACTTTTTTCCATATAACGCTGAAACACTCTACTGCACATGTAAATCAGCCGTTTACGATTTTCGGGTATAAGTCAGAATTAAGTGTCATGTCGGTTTGTCGGTGGAAATAGTACGCGTACCCCGGGCGTAAGTAATACAAACTGGAACAGATTTTATAATTCAACTGAAATTGATCCTCAAATGTGGAGCGATTGTAAGAAATATATCAAGTAGGGGAAATGGATGTAATGTCGGCCTAAATGCCCCTAATTTGGGCCCATACATACATTCAGCAATCGACTAAATTTTCAATAGCGACCAAAAATATCCAGAAGTACCGTTCCAAAGACGCGTTCAACTAGATAAAATTGATAAATAACAGATTTTTAGCGATGGGCCCAATCTTAGAAGCATAGGCCAACATAAGAGTTAAAGATTTCTTAACAAAATTCTTAATTCAATCTCTCACTGTTAACAATTCGGTCAAATGACTCATTCAGCTTAATAGCGATCGGCCTAGTCCCCAGTTTTTTTTTTTTAAATGCGTTTTAGACATCTTTGAGAAAAAAACGTAGTTTTGAGCATAAATACATCACTTCGGAGTCTTTTGAGTATTTATAAACTTTCAAAAGATGATTGTATATTTTTTTGTGCTGAGATATTTCCTAAGTCGAAACAGGGATTAAGCGTGCCCACTCTCCCCTATTTATTTGAATATAAAATATGTGATTTTTTACTTGCTAATGTACAATTTTAAACCTTCATGTGGATTCTCAAATTAATAAATCCTCGAATAGTTGAAGATGCTTATTTCAATAACAGACTGGTCATTTTTATACGTTATATGAGGAGATGAAAGTATAGAGTTGATAGTTCCGTCCTATACTTTCATCTACTCATCTATCGTCTAAAAATGACCATTTTAGTCTGTTATTTGAAATCAGCATCCTCAACTATGTAAATCGTCAACTTCACGCAGAAGCAATGCAAACAAAATAGTTAAAGTAAATCCTTGAAAATATTCAAACATTTTCTATAAATATAATAGCACAGAGTCAGAGTCGGCGTCAGCAGACATATTTGTAAGGAAGAAATTGGATATTTTTTATCCGATTCCATAGTGCTGGTTTATACCAAGTTTATAAAATAATTCCAACCGTAACCACCCTCGGGAACGGGGATGTGCATTTGAGCAGAACAAAACATTTGTTTTAATCATTTTAATAGTGGTATTCTTGCAACTTGCTCTTTGTCATCGCATTCATTGGCGGATTTGCAACCGAGTAAAAGTATAACATTGTTCGAATGGGTAGGTTAGGAGCCTACCTAATAAACAATCTTGTGCGTAAAAACCGGCGCTATTATTTATCCCCTTGACAGCCACGCCTCGTTCGGGAACGCCAAATAAAAACTATAATATAAACAACGCAGTCGGAGCGTCGGAGGTGGTGGTGGTGATGGTGCGAGCGAGCGAGAATCAAATTATAAACAGGTGAAGGACGACTACGGACGGTGATGAGCACGCTCAAATGAAAAATAGAATCAAGTGAAAGTCAATTCCACAGTGTCCGGACTTTTGCCGCGAGAAGTGAACTCATTCTCTTCTACGCCACCGAGCGGAAGTGAACTGAAAAAATGAGAGCGCTCCGACTACAATACAAGTTATGATTATAAACAGTTCCAGCCAGTGGCGGTCAACCGCGAGCTAGTGGGTTGTAGGTCATTTGGAATAAAGTCGTTTAGCATAATTTCGTTTGGCATAATGGTCATTTGGAATAAAGTTGTTTGGCATAATGGTCGTATTGTATTGGTATTGGTTTTGCGGCATAATGCACCAAATTAAAATCAAAAAGCAGCAGAATTTTCTCACAACTTGGTGCTAGTAAACACATGCAATTCCAGCATATACAATAGCTCGAGATCCTGAGCAGATAGAAAGTTATTGTTTTGGGCAAACTTGTTCAGGGGGTCCAGACCTTTTGGGTGGTGGACAGTAGCCCAGAACTTTCTCACCACGTGGCGCTAGTAAACGTGTACAATTCTCGCGTATGCTATAGGTCGAGATTCTGAACAGTTAGAAAATTACTGTGTTCGAAAAAGTTGTTCATGAGGTCAATGCCTATTGCTTGGTGCACAATAGTTCAGAATTTTCACACTACGTGGCATTAGTATACACGCAAAATTCTCGCATGTAAAATATCTCGAGATTCTAATCAGATAGATTTCGCTAGTGGACAGTAGTTCAAAATTTTCTCACTATGTAGCGCTAGAATACACGTGAAATTCTCGCATGTGGTTTGTTGCGAGATCCTGACCAGATAGAAAGTTACTGTCTTGGACAAATTTGTTCAGGAGGTCAAAGCCTACTGCTTGATGTACAATAGTTGAGAATTTCCTAAGCGGCGCTAGTATACACGTGAAATTTGCATATTTAAAATATCACGAGATCCTGACCAAATAGAATGTTACTGTCTTCGGAAAGTTGTTCAGGGAGCCAAGGCCTTTTGGCTGATGGACAGAAATTCAACTTTTTTTTTCACATCATTGTGCTTGTATACACGTGCAATTCTCGCATTAGATATATTTCGAGACCTGCTAAACTGTCATCGGCAAAGATACCAGGAGATCAAAACTTTTTCGTTGGTCGACAGTACAGAATATTCTCACCACTCGGCGCTAGGATATACGTGCAATCTTCGCATAGATAATATCTTGAGATCCTGAACAGCTAGAAATTTACTGAATTTGGCAAAGCTGTTAAAGAGATAAAGATCTTTTGGCTGATGAACAGTAGTTCAGAAATTTCTCAAAACTTGGCGGGCAATTCTCCCATATCTAATACCATAAAATAAAAATACAATTTACATCAGCCTAAGTGGGATAAGACAAATATATTCTGGATTTCTTTTACTGGTGAAGATTTTCATGCAGATTTGTGGATACATAAATTGGGGTGAGTCGTTCCACTTGTATACCTCTGATAAAATTAGTGGTAACACGTATCTCAGATGGAATTATCTCAAAAGATCAATATCGCTGAAACTTCCACCAAATGAATGTTTAGATTCTCCCTTTCATTTAAGGCTAATTTCAAAATGTCTTGTCGAGGGGTCTAGAACAAAAAAAAATCCCCGTATTTACGTGTGCACGGACAACGAAACCAACTCAGAGAGTGAGGCACTTTTGCTCAGTTGAATGGAGAAATTTATAAAACCGTACACACCCGATCATAAGTTTAAGGACACGCCCTAATAATATCATTTTCAAATTTTGTATACCAAAGGTTCACCCAAAGTTACACTATTTTTCAAAATTTACTCTGAAGAATCATAATTAATTTTCTCAGAATTAACTTGAAAAAAAAATTGAAATTAAAAGAAGTAGTAGAACCTTTATGCTATACCATTCATACCATTCAAATAACCTAAGGAGATCAAAAATTGGACGTAAAATGAGAGAGCTTTGAACAAAACACATTTGCATGTTCACCATCCGGTAAAACTTTGCCGCATGTAAAACTTTGATGATGACAGTTACTTCCTGACCTTAAGCTACACAAATATTTACAAGCACACTAGCGCCGCATACCGAAAATATTCTGAACTATTTACTGTTCACCAGCAAAAAGCTTTGATCCCCTAAACAACTTTGCCGAAGACAGTAATTTTCTAGCTGTTCGGGTTCTCAACCTGTAGCATACATGAAAATTGCACGTGTATACTAGCGCAACGCAGTGAGAAAATTCTGAACTACTGTTCACCAGCCAAAAGACCTTGACCTCCTGAACAACTTTGTCGTAGACAGTATCTTTCTATTCGGTCAGGATCTCGAGATATTTTATATATGAAAATTTCACGTGTATACTAGCGCCGCGTAGTGAGAAAATTCTGAAACATTGTGCACCAAAAATAGGCTTTAACCTCCTGATAAACTTTGCTCAAGACAGTAACTTTCTATCATGGTCAAGAACTTGAGATATTTTATATGCGAGAATTTCACATGTATACTAGCATCATGAAGTGAGAAAATTCTGGACTACTGTCCACCAGCCAAAAGACCTTGACCTCCTCAACAACTTTGTCGTAGACAGTAACTTTCTATCTGATCAGGATCTCGAGATATAGAATATGCGAGAAAGACACGTATATACTAGCGCCGATAGTGAGAAAATTCTTAATAAATGTCACCCAACAAAAAGATCCTGGCTTCCTAAAAAACTTTGCCGAATACATTTTCTATCTATCTGGTCAGAATCTAGAGATATTTTTTATGCAAGAGTTTCATAGGTATAGTAGCGCCGCAAAGTGAGAAAACTCTGAACTACTATCCACCTGCGAAAAAGCCTTGACCTCCTGAACAACTATGCCCAAGACAGTACCTTTCTATCTGGTTGGGAACTCGAGATATTTTATATGAGAATTTTACGTGTGTACTAGCGTCGCGTAGTGAGCAAATTCCGAACTACTGTCGGCCAGCGACAAGGCTATGATCTCCTGAACAACTTTATCGGAGACAATCTTTCTATCTGGTCAGAATCTCGATATATTCTATGTTGTAATCAATTAAGTCAAATCCCACGTAGTATGGTCACAGTTTACGCGGTTTCCATTTACATTTTCCCTATTATCCGCATTTTTTAGGTGTTTACTGTGATCAAAGTTTAGCTTGTTTAGATCAAAACAAGTTTTTTGAGGAATACTCGTTGGTTTCAGATCGATTGGTAATTCAGCAACAAAATGGCAATGGAAAACAGTTACTCATGTGTGTTGTACAAAGTACAACAGCGCGAGTAACGGAGGGTTAAGGATATCAACCTTAATTCAGCTGTTAATACAGTAGAGGATTGGATGGTGACGAAGACAAACTATGATGTTCTCTTCAAAGTGGTTAAATCAAGCCACCATATATGATAATCTGGTGGGCCAAATATACGTCCAGGATCTATTGTATTTTACACCGACGGGTCGAAAATGGGTGAAAATACTGGAACTGGGGTCTATGGCCCTGGAGTCAGTAAATTTGTACCTATAGGACATAGTCCCACAATACTTCAAGGAGAAATTCAAGCAATCATTGAATGTGTGAATATCTGCCTAATAAGGAAATACAGGTTTGCTAAGATCTATATATTCTCGAAAAGCCAAGCAGCTCTTAATGTGCTTAAGGCGTTTACATGTCGAGCAAAGCTAGTGTGGGAATGCAATCTTTCTTTAAAACAATTGGCAGAAAGGAACGAAGTTACATTATGCTGGGTGCCCGGTCGTTATGGTATTTTTTTTTTTCTTGATTTGTTTTCCGTCGATCTTGTTTTCCGTGCTGAGCACCAATGCTACCGACGCCAGGGAGGCAGCTCCCCACCTGGACCCTACCTATCGACCCATCCACTCAAGACACCGGGGACCTATGGCTTTACTTCCCTTCCGAAGGAAGGCGTGATTAGAGATGTTATGCCTCAGAACATCCCGGCGGCGCCGACTGGGATTGAACCCAGGGGCTACACCACTATACCGCCGGCGCCGCTAGTCATTATGGTATTGAAGGAAATGAAAATGCCGACCGTCTAGCAAGACAGGCTTCTGCATCGAGCTTCATCGGTCCGGAACCTTTTTGTGGAGTCCCTGAGTGCGCTCTGAGATTCGAACTAAGAACTTTGGAAATGTCTATGGTAGAATCTTATTGGAATGCCACGGATACATCCAGACAAGCCAAAAAAAAATTATAACACCGAGTGCTGCCAAAGCTCGGATCTTACTTATTCCTAGGAAAACAGATTTACAGGTAATAACTGGTCTAACTGCCCTAAATGTAAGATCGAAAATCGATCGTAAAATGGCAGAGCTAAGAGCAAAAACATTTACATGTTTTATAAAGGGTAGCCCCATACTTATGATCGATAGTTTACCTATCCTACAAAACCAATCATATGTTTTGCCGACGAATAATGGTATGAGCTGCCGCTATTGAGTTTAGTTTGAACTTGATTTTGAGGGAAACTTGCCTACTCACCTTCTAAGTGTCAGTAAGCATGTGTGATAGCAACGCACGCAAGGCAGCTACATATTTGAAATGGTTATAAATACAATTATCATACACAAGCCGTTTGTTCGAGATGGTACCATTTCTTCGACCTGTCAATAATCCATAATGATGGAAGCCCTCAAAAGAGAAATATAATTTTATCGATTTTCCCGCCGGCTGCCGACGTTAACCCTTATCACAAAAAGAGATAAACACCCGTATCGACAGCAATCGATATTTACCACATCATGAAACATATTTCGCTGAGAAAGGAATCCGTTCCTATTCAAACCCATTTGAATGTCAATTGGTTTAAGGAGTCAACATTTGAAGAGCTTTCTGTGAATCATTATATTCTATATTTACATTCCAAACGAAGCATAGGATAGGATGTGTAACTCAAAACCTCCAGCATTGATAGAGCTTCTATCAAAGGTCAAATTCTATTTTTATACGCTGTGACATCGTTCCTGTAAATTTGCTAAATTGACGGAACCATGTGATTTCGTACCTGCGTCGTTTATGGTTTATCTCGTATCTGGTCATTGCGAGAAAGTGAAGCATGAATACTTAATGAAGACATCCTGTTTCGCGCGTTACCGTGTCTACCGAGGCATACATATAGCCTCATAGATAACCGAAGAACCACGGAAAGCAGAGGTTGCTGGTAAATGTTCGGTCGTTAATCATTTCAGTTTGGTAGTGCTGTGGATAGACCACGCTAAAGGAGTTGGAAATGGCTATAAAAGCTCTAATTTGCATGCTATCGCAAAAAGCTATCAGCGAAAGTAGTTAAAGGTTAATCCATTTTTAAACTGCTGTTTAACACTAGAAATGCGGGGAGAAAAAAAATCCCGCGGAATACCAGGTTCAAGAACCACTGGGACCTAAATGTTAAACCAGATGGATCTCGGTGGTTTCGCAACCAATTTTCAAAATTCTTTCATCAATGTCTTACTAGATGAAATCTACTAAATAGGGTAGAGAACTACTTCGGCCTAATCCCCCATTTTGGGCCTATCGATCAGAAAACATCAAATAAATCCATGATTTCAGAGTTAACAAGTCAATTATGCCTTTGGTACGATACTTTAGTTAATAAGTGACCGAACGAAGTCAATGAGAACGCGTGATATGAAAGTTTGTACCCATAATACCCAAAAACAAAAGAAGCGCTCCGATCGAACCAATTTTTATTTTCATCCGATAGGCCGAAGTGCGTTTCAATGGCGTTTCAATGACGTTTCAATGCGGTAGACCGAGTTTAGAATCCGTAGGCCGAGTTTGGCGTCAAGAAGCAGTGTTAGACTTTTGACAATATCTCAACGATTGGTTTCTCTTTATCAAATCTTACGGTACGAACGGAAAGGTAAATAAATTTGGAAGCCATCAGTGATAATAACATTCCGTTTGGTGCTAAACTGCGCTAGATTAAGAAAGACTAAGTGTGGGTGGAGCTTAATAGGCCGGAAATGGGGTAGTTAACCCTAATTAAGTAACATATAAAAAATTGAGCTTTTTTCGTTAACATTTAGATGTGGTGCAAGGGGTCTACGTCCAAAATGTCGAACAATGAGCTTTTTCAAATAAAATATATACTTCTATAAGTAAACACTTCTTCTTCTTCTTGTTCGCATTTCAAGCTTACTGCTTAGCGCATATTAGCTTATTGCGTGCTCTCAACTTAGTGTTCTAAATGCACTTCCACAGTTATTAATTGAGAGCTTTCGATGCGAATACCAATGCATGAATTTTTATATTGTGTGGCAAAGCACAATGATACTCTATGCCCAGGGAAGTCGAGAAAATTTCCAACCCGAAAAGATTCCCTCGACCGGACCGGGAATCAAACCCGCCGCCTCCACCTTGGTAATACCATAGAGGTAACTCTAAGACCACTGGGTCCCGAAGAAAATCATTATTATTTTTGGCTCACTCAGTACCAGAACAACGGTCCCAAGCAGTCCCAAGCTATTTCACTCACCCCTGCATGTTCTGCATGAATCCACACACCCCTGATGTTATCTGTCAAACTTTCATAGCGAATCAAAACAAACATAGTGTAGTAATAGAATTTCGACTAGAATAGGGTACGTTAATCGTTTGCTTGGGACCAATAGGCTACTAAAGTGGTGAGCCAATTTAAAATCGTTAGTTTCGTATTGATTGTTGGTAATACCGTGCCTTTACTGAGATCGTCAAGTCAACGATGACAGGAGCACATATCGTGGTAGGGGTAAACAATAGTTGCAATTTCCAAACTTACGACTGGATGCCTTTTAACGGAACTATCAACTGTACTCTAACGGAACTATCAACTCTATGCTTTCATCTACTCCATCTATCGTATAAAAATTACCACTACAGTCTGTTATTTGAAATAAGCATCTTCAACTATGTAAATAGTTGACTTCACGTAGAAGTAATTCTAAAAACATATAGTCAAAGTAATTTTCTATCTAATAATCTGTTTAAAACCTAGAATTGATCTATGATCTGTGAATACGATTCGAACGAGAATACGTAGACGATATTAATATAGGGGAAACAGTCCTATTGTTGCGGTACGTTAGAAGCGTTAAAAGCCTATTGGTGTGTATGGCGGTCTTCATACACATCAATTGGCTCCTAACGCTTTTAACGTTCGCAACAATAGGACTGTTTCCCCTATCGCAAAAAGGAAAATTAACGGATTTGTTGGTTACTTGGGGGCAGTGCTGTGGAAGAAACACTAAGTTGAGAATCGGTGTTAAGTCCCAGTGGTGAAGTAATAAGCTATAGAAGAAGATTATTTACACATACTGCTCCAGTCTTTGTTGATCCGGTAGATCTATTGAGGTAAACTCCAGGATGATTTGGAGAACCTGCATAATTTTAAAATACCAAAATTGCTTTAGAATAGTCTAAATAGCCCTTAACCGCTTCAGTCCCTATGTTGTCTAAGGCTTATTTTAAGGAACTTTTTACATAAGTCGAGTAGTACAAGGCACTGAAGAAGTCTGCACATTGTAGTAGAAATACGCGTATCTGTCAAGGATAAGCAAATAAGGTAGTGGAGTTAAATAGAATTTACCAATCCTTTTCTCTCTCATGAACCGGGGACCAACGGCTTTACTTCCCTTCCCAAGGAAGGCGTAATCAGAGATGTTATGCCTCAAAACAGGATTGAACCCAGGCCTGCTGGGGTGAGAGGTAATCACGCTTACACGCTCCCTCTCCCCATCCATGAAACTGTAAATCTCCACTAACCTCGAGACGACCGCGAGTACTCGGTTCAATTCCTTTAACTTTAGAGTTTAACTTTAGATTTAAGACAATAATATATAACGCAAATTATAGTTTGGCTCTGTAAAGTTTATTCGATTGAACCTATACAAATAAATTAGTTTACAAAAAAAAATTAATTTTGACCTATTGCTCCACACATACCTACAGGCGTATGCATGAGCTTGTAGGTCCGTGTGGATCACTTGGTCTAAAGTGAAAGATTAGTAACTTTTTGTACAAATACCAAATCGATTTGCTGTCTTAGACAAAGTTGTTTTGTATAGTATTCTCAATCTAAGTCCGAGATTTGGTGGTATTTGAGCAATATTTGGATTTTTGGTAAACAAATGATTAGGATCGTTTCATTTCCCATACATTTTCCCGAACAAAATTTAAAATTCTTTGAAATTTTGCACAGTTGTTAGGGACCTCAACACATTGAAAGAACAGTGGGGAACAAGGGGTTGTAAAGTTGACCCACCCTAATGTCCATAGGTAAGCTCGGAAGACTTAAGAAACAAGAGTCTTGAGATCATATGTCCCATTGAACAAATCTTAATATCTATAGAGGCAAACCAGACATCCTGGAAAAATCAGGATCTTCGATTCATGAATGCTGAATAGTGTCTTCCCTTCCATGGAATAGAGAACTCAGAAGATTTGGGTATAACCCTCCAGTTCACAAGAATGACCCGGAGCATATAGCTAATTTTGGGTGCACTCTTTGACTTTGTATCTGATTTCGCCTAGACCTGGAACCAGGTCTGATTTTGTGTCATTAGCTTTCATTTCATAATTGATACTTAGCTGCTATGCGTCCTTGGGTCTTCTTCTACAGCGACGTCCTCGGGATAGGAAATTTTTGAAAAATTTACCATACAAAAACAATAGAACCTATTGTTACACTGCAATAAAACCTATTGTAGCAACAATAAATGTTATTGTCAAAACAATAAAAATATAATAGAACTTATTGTTATGTACAATCTAATATATTGTTAATGAGACATTTACAATAGAAAAGGGGGGTTAATAGTTATCGTAACCATAAAAAAAATCAAATTTTTCTCGAACAAATTCGATCTCATTACAATAAATTTAAATGTTTTTTTACTGTGCAAAAGTTGGATTTCATAGAATTTGTTGTAAACCTATTGTGGTGACTATTTGATTATTTTACCAATACAATAGAATAACAATAAGATTAATTGTCAACAAAAGAATCTATTTTATTTTATTGATATTTTATTGTAATTTTATTGTTATTTTTATCCGGACTGCTATCATTTTTCGTATTCATCAATGTTTCGCGATGATTAGGTATAATTGAGTTATTCTATTTTTAAATTTCTCGAACTTATTTGCTGGCGTGATTAGCACCTATGATTAACATTAATTTAACAAGTCCGGTATTTTCCCTACACACATTTGAATTCTATCCAGCTGCATTCCAAATAGACAATCGGATGAGTCAACAAACTCCTAATGATCAACCACCCAAGGCGTATGAACCGACCCTAGACAGCTCGACGGCGGCGCCACCGTCCGAAACGGAATAGAAATATATTAATTATCACACAACAAACGGGCGCTGCCACTTCCTCACATTCTCCCATAATACTTAAACAAACTGGTGGTAAACACGGTATACGCTACATTATCATTATCATTATTGTTCGGCACCCTGTGTCGCGATGGAGACGCACTTCGGTGTCGTCGGAAACGACCAATACCGTATCGCAACGGTCAATTTGATTGCAGTTTTTATCGCTCGCTTATCGCCGAAATGGATGGCATTCAATTTTGGTTCCCATCAAAACTCGGACTTCCCTGCCGGTTGCGCTGCTGGCCGCAAGGTTCCTCAATTATAACAGTGACAAAACAATAGCAATTAAAATAGATGCGGTGGAGATCGTGATTTGATGGGAGACGTTGTTTAACCCTGATGAAGCCATAAAGATGGATAAGTTGCAGTTTCGGCCAGGAGAGACGAGTGATGCTCCCCTAATCTGACTCAGTCCCTCGCAATCCCATGAACCAGAATCGGATGAACCAAGTGGACGTAGTCGTCGTCGTCGTCGTCTTCCTAACTTGTATTGAATTCACTCGCTTACCTCGGCTGGGGGAACTCCAGTCCATGCTTGCATTTGTGTCGGCTGAAGCTTTTTCGCGCACTTTTCAGTCGCATCTTGATTGGGCCCGAAACGACAACTGTGGCCGTCGCCGCCGCCGCCGCTGCCGATGGGGTGGCAATCTTGGCGACGTGTGTAGTGTGTGTTGTGTGTGTGTGTTGGTGTGTGCTGATGATGATAGTGACGACGATGTCGAAGGGCTCTCTGCTCTGCCTCTAATAAGGTGGGAACGCAGCGAAGCGAAGATAGTACTTATGAGAATCTCAAGGTTCCAAGACGCGCTCGAGATTACCGGTGGTGGCGATTGGAGGTGCTCGCTGGTGACATGTATGGGCAATATTATGGTTGGTTGAGAGAAAAGGTGAGTGAAAATCTATGCTCTGATATTTCGTTGCTTCGTTGGATGGTTCGTGGTGCTTCGATGTTAGAGCATCTGGAAGGACGAGAAAGAAATGGTGTTTTATTATTGCACTAGATTTACATGTTTTTTTTTTAAACAGCATTAAAGCGAACACAACATATCCAGAAGACTGGTAACTCTTCCATTTTCTCAAACGACCGGCATGAGACAGGCACAATCGCGTCATCTGCCGTACAAAGGTAAATGCTCCGAACGAATTTGATAGCAAAGGTTCCATCCTCAGAAGAAAGGTTTGTGCGTTTGCTCATTTTTCTATGCGTTGCTTCCACCTTCGCTCGAGCACAGCGCTACTGTGTCTGTCGCTCGGATCCAGGCAAGGTTGCCAGTCTTCTTGATATTATGTCTTCGATTAAAGTCTTGCTCAGCGAAGATAAAAAAAAACATTATTCTGGCATGTGAACGCAACGGGTGGTAGATGATTAGTGCAATCAATCATTTTAATGGAGGTGTAATGTACGCATAATCGCATAACAGTCCCTTATGGATAGGAAAGCAAAAAAAGATTTAACCCACCATGCGAGACCTCAAATCACAGGAGGACACAAAAACGTGATCAATGGTGGTCATATTGTCCAGAGCCTCGTTGGTCACATCCGGATACGTTCCAGGTGCCCCAGGGAAGTCGCCAATTTCTGAATTTGAGAAAAAACCCTTAATGCGTCACCTCAAATCACATGAGAATTTCAAAAAAAGATCCATAGTGGTCATATTCAGTAACCAGAACTTCAGGACCTGTTTCTGACTTGAGTCAACCCTATCAACATTAGTGTGAACATTAGTGGTTTTTCTCAATTCCTATAGGAGAAAGACTAAGATAACAACTGGATCGGTATAGTCACACAATTTTTGACAGAGTTGTAGATCTATTAATTTTCTATTTCTAACGGGTGCACCTTTATACTGGTTTTAATAAGTAGCTTGGGGTGAACCCTGAAAATCAGGTTTCTAAAATTAACTTGGAGTCCTATAGCAAGTGACAGTGAGCTGAAAAATCTCGATCGTACTATCACGAAATAAAAATGATCTTCAAAGAATGCCATGTTATTGACAACGCAAAGTGGTCCAGGAATGCAATCTAGAACAAAATTAATATCTTCAAAATGAGCTATTTGAGTGATTTTATTTCTTCGGTAATGTTTTTTTAATGAATGGCGCTATCTTTTGAAATGAAAAATAAATGTTAAAATTTTTTACTAAACTGCTATTGAAAATGTATATTTTTACTACTTCATTTTGGACAGTTGGTGTCTTGCACAAAGTTTTTTAGTATTCAAACATTATAAAACTCTTACGAAGACGTCAAAATAACAGCAAGCTTGGTTTTCAAGATATAGATTTTATAGTTTTAAAGTTTTATTAAATCGAGATTCAACATAACGATCAGAGCGCAAAATTATTAACTGCTTAGGCTGAATGTGAAATCACTGCACTATTCAATTCATTGCTCTGTCCAGACCATTTGTACAAAGCGGTAAAGGACGATGCAATGAAAAAGCCAACAAAAACCAGGGTGTCGACTCAAAGTCGAAAAAAAAATCCCTGACTTTCCCTGATTTTCCAGTGGGTTTTCAAAAAAATTCCAGTCCACAAAACTCCGATATTTTAACCTAAGAAGCTACAACGTGATGTGCTTTATTATACCGTAGTGCAAATTATGGTTAGTATAAAATGAGCAGCAGAGTTTTCGAAAATATCAAGAATAGCATACTCATAGCACACACAACAGAACTTGATACTAATACAATTTATACAGAACATATGACCGACTACCTACGAAGAGTGTGAATAGGCCTAGGGTTATAAATACATATGTATTATAATGTAATAATGAATAACTACTGCTCACAACTAGGCTCACTATTTATTACTAAATAATAATAGGAATATTTAATCAATGTCACCAAGCTCTCAATTTGTGTTCATAATTTCACAACCAAATAAAAATCAACCCGTAGACCTTTATCTTTACCAGTGTTCGGAAGATCATTCTTAAATCTCATTCATTGAGTGTCCTTGCGAGAATAAATTCGCGTGCGAATGTGGTAAACAAAATTCACGCTTGAGATTCTCATGAATATTCACGCAATCACACTCACAACGTCGAAAAATCATTCCAACTTTAAACTCATAAAAACCATGCAAACGTTAATTGATACCATGGTTATGCATGTTTTTTTTAGATTTCCAAACCCTGATGCACAAACAATAGTAATAGCAATAAATAACGCCAAAATATAAATTAATTAATTTTTGAACCTGAAAACTCTTCGGTGATTTTTGCAATGATAAATTTTGCAAGGCAAAACTCATAGGTGCAAAAACTCATGCATGAGTTTTGAGTTTTTCCGAACACTGCTCTTTACATATAAATTATTGTAAAATAACAGAGCAGTGGTTATTCTTGCTTTGACTCGAGTTTTCGTACTCTCTGGACCTTCATATGACAACCGCAGACATGGCAAAATAATTTAAGTTTAATTATCATTAACATTTTATTCTTTCAATGAGTTCACATTACAACGTGAAATTACAAGTTGAATTTGTGTTTATGTTCAGATTACTATAAAAAATGTTTATGATTTGAGCAGAACAATTTTCTCCTGCAAACTCTCGGCTTCTTTTTGAGCATTTTCCAATTACTTTCTTCACTTATTCTCGAGATGTTTCGCTTCTGCTTCTCTCTGGCGTTTCAACAACTTCACTTTGTCGGAATCGAGAGCTTCTTTCATACGACGATCCTGCATGAGTAACACCATCATAGATCTGACGTCACGCTACGACTGACTCTTCCCTCATGTTTTCAAAAAGACATTCTGCATTTACTAAAAAAAACCTCTCTCTGCATAGGCGTTGCCATGCGATAAGCAGCAAATCATTTTCAAAAACCAACAATAGTTCTGAATACGCCGACCAATAACCTGTGCCATTTACCTGTGCAATATTGTTCAGATGATCAATATTAATGAACCTTTCCATAATGCCTCTAACCATTTGAGACATCGCGTTGTACAAAAAAGGCACCACAGGGTTGTCCGTCTGAAATTCGCATAGAAATGGCTCAACTTCGACAGCAACTGATTTCATGAAAGCCAGCTTAATACCACGTTCAAACGCTGTCCAGACTGGAGAGTTATAACATGTTATAACGGTTGTCAAATAATTGCAACACAGAAACCACCATCAAGATAGTGATATAACATGTTATAACTGTTATAACCCTGTAGTTTGAACTTACTATTAGCCATCAGCAGCAAGTCATTCAAACAGTTTTTAACATCTTGGTAGGAAGCCGACGTTGGTTCGATTTTGTCTTTCTGGACGCCTTGAATAAATTTTCGTATTTGCGGAATAATTTCGATTGCCCTCTGAACAGCACCTCTATTATTCAGCCATCGGTGGCCGCAAAACTTTAACGGGAATATGGTAGATCCGGAATACATTGTGAAAAACGCTCGTCTTGCTGGTACATCTTTGAAGATATTGTAGATACCTCGCAAATATTTGACAACATCCCAACTGGTACTGCGAACAAGATCCTTGAATGCATTTTGCAAAATATGCAGCCCACAGCTTCCCAGATCTATCAGCTTCTCACCACCTTTTTGTACTTCAATTCACATTGGGCCCATCCATGGAAACTTGCGGCAACTTGTTCGAAGGGTTACCGGCAAGGGCTTCGATAAACGCAGCGAGTAGATCTGATGCCTGGGATCTTTCCAAAAACTTTGACGTCTTGTAACGAGTTGCCACCTCGTTTTTCGAATTATCCCAGAGTCGGGCATTCAAATCCTTTTGTTTTTTTTAGGGGTTCGCTAAATCCTACAACAAAAAAGCTGGACTTTTGCAGTGTTTTTCTCAGCTCTGCTTTATTGTACGGAGCAATGCCAAACATATCCAGGTCACGTCCTAGCTGAAACTTAGCAGCGATTTGACTGTCGAAAAACATTATTTTTAAAACAGTCATGTCAACGAGCTCTTTGCCCCATTGCACCAGTTTTGAGTATAGATACTATAGATTCCATAGATAAGCGGAGGCACAAAAAATTGTTTTGGCAACCATGAAAAATAAATGATCTTACTGGCATCCGTGAAAAAAAGTTCATGCCATTATAGAACTCTTCGTTGTGCAGTTTTATTTTGTTTCGTGCGTAAAAGTTCAAAATGAAGTGCAAAGCAAATCTTTACAACAATGAATCGAGGAATAGTTTACTTTATCTTTCCTTCTTCCGTTGTCCACGAAATAAATCGAAATGTGGAGTGTGGAAAGCGTTTTTTGCTCATAATATTACAATACTTCACCCTCAAACAACACCATGATGACGTCATGCTGGTTGGGCTACACTAACTGACAGTTCGTTTGGCTACATTATACTTTGTCTCCGCTTATCTATGGAATCTATAGTATCTATAGTTTTGAGGTAAACGAACTAGAGGGGGTACCAAAAAGCAAAGTACCAAAATCAATGTGAGGTAGACGCCTTATATAAGTATATTGGATTTGACAACCACAGCATACCCCTGGCAAATTAGTAAAGGACTACACTTACAAAATCAGGAAGGCCTGATTATTTTTCTGAACGAAGCGAAAGAGAAAACAGCCAAATGAAACAACACAAAATTTGTGTTGGTGATACTCTAAGGAAGTCTTAGCGTGAAACTTTAAAGGCACAAATGTCAGCTTCCACAAAACATACAATTTTGAAATTGCTACTCCTTGTTTGCTGTGCTACTACAAACAGAGAGTAGCAATTTCAAATATGTATGTTTTGTGGAAGTTGACGTCAGAATAAACGTGCTGAGTCAGTAGCTCAGACTGAGTGCTCGGCTGTCAGTGACTCGTTTACTTCTCAATCATTCAGACTCTCACGAGGCAGTGAATGATGGTGCAGATGTAAGTTCATATTCATATGAAAATGACTAAAAGAGCGAATTGTCAGAGCTATAGCATTTTATAATAATGTTGTGAAACTTATGTAATATTTGTATACAGTCAACTCTCCCTTATTCGATCTCTCTATAACTCGATAGCTTGAGCTTGATTGACCGCCCACGGTTGCTACTCTGTTACTGCCAGATCAGCTGTAATTACACAGAGAACCAATAGACGATGCTTGGGACTAGCAATCATCCTCAATGTGTAAAAACTGGTGATCTTAAATTAGGCAATACCAGCGCCGGCCGCGCCCGAACACAGGTCAAGAAAGGAATGGGAAGGATTGTGTTGACATGACACTCGCTTTGATGGAAGCCGAGAACACCTCTGCACTTCCACGAGGAATCACTGGGATGTTGGATAAGAGGGTTGGGTTTGCAGCAGAGTTCGTTTTGGTAAACGATAAGCTGAATTGATGTCCTAACGATCATATAACGCGAAGGAGCTTGGGACTAAACCCACGGTCTTCTGCTCAGTAAGCAAAAACGTTTGCCACCAGGCAGACGAGCACCTTTTTAATCACCGAGTTGCTGTTTTTACCATGTAGTCATATTAACAAATAAAACGATTGACGAATCTTGAATGTGGATGGGCCTGAGATTAGACTCATGATGTTCTGCTCAGTAAGCAAAAACGGTTGCTCTAAGGCCACCGAGCCCATCATATCACATAATACCGTTGCTCAAATTTGTGTATCCATTCAAACCCGGAACCAACGACAACAACGAGTTTCCATAAATCTCTTTGATATGTAAGGACCTGGGACCGCGTTTTTCTGCTCAGTAAGCAGGCCACTGTAACCGACGATCTTTCAAATCCGAAAACTAAAAACTACGAAAAAGTATTTAGGCCTTCATTAAGTTCCACTTTCACGCGACGTTCAATGACAGGGTCCTATCCAGGATTACATCTGAAAAATCCAAATCTGGCCAACGCCCACCCTAAACCTAAACCTGTTCTAATCCACCTGAAATGTCTAACGAATGGAAGACTTTGACTACCCAGCCATGCAATAGTCTCATTCCGTGCCTTATGGCAACTTGATGATTCTATTGCGCTCATCTTTTGGCACCACCCAGGGGAGACTTGGTCCTGTACCCAATGCTTAACTTATCTCCATTCCACTCAGCTACTCGCAATTTCTTGTGATATAGTGGGCGGAATATTATTATATGAGACAATTCAATGCAGACGTCTTTCCAAATTTGGCAGATCGACAGGTAATCGGTGAGCTACCACGATAGTTGCTATTCAACAACTCGACAACGTCCCATCGTCAACGCCTGCTATGAGAATTTCCCATTGCAGACGCCAACGAAATGACGTCATCGAGCTATCGATCAACTACCCTGGTTATCGCCTGGTACCTTATAGCACGATGCTAGGAGGCGAACCGGAAGAATCGATGAGCTACCTCCCCCCTCGATCTCTCTATAACTCGATATTCTCTCAAACTCTAAAGAAATCCAAGCTACTTTGACCACGCTTCCCATACAAATTTTCAAAATTTACCTCCAAAACTAGATGTTCTTCCTAACTCGCTGATCCCTTCAATATCGAGTTAGGGAGAGTTGACTGTAAAACCTTGGTGTAGCCAAGCTTTTTTGCCTAAAAAAAGTAAGAGGTTGTATCCACGACCGTAGATTTGACGTAAGATTACGTGCTCGGTATCAATATTCGGTGACTGTGTTAGGGAAACCACTTTTTTTCCCATCACGGAAACGCCTCGTTTTCTGATGACAAAATTACGCATTTCCGGGCACAGAACGCACGAAATTTTTGGTTTATTCAAAAGATAATAAAAAAAGCAAAAATTTATTCCAATCGCGAAATAAATTCTAGATTTTGTTTGCTTTTTTCTAGCGTCCTGGAGAAAATCTTACCTTAATTCGATGTGTTTCTGGTTAATTGACAAGGCTATGTGGTAATCGGTCATTGCGAGAATTTTTTTGTACCACTTCAATACCGTTACGCATTTGACCACAAACGTTTGGTTGCTGGGTACATTATCAAAGAGCTTTGGGGGTGATGTTGCTGGCAGCAAGGCAAGCGAACGTTCAATGAAAATTAACTCTTAAGCAACAATAATTTATGGCGATGCTAAGCTATTAGGGTGTTCAACACACATGAGCCTGTCGAGCTGTATGTACGACCCACGAAGAGCTACTGAATCCGATCAGTAGCGATGTGGCTTTTTCCTCCTTCTTCGGTGAATGGACGCTCGTGTGGACTGCAGCTCGCTGCTTGCGAGCAGCCTTTCGTTGTGTACTTGAGAACAATGTTCAACGCCACGTGCCGAAAGCACTGCTGCTGCTGCCGCTGATGACGACCGACCGGACACCACCACACACGGTGATTGAATAAGCACCGTTCAGCGAGACCGAATACTATTCGATTTTGAAATCTGTGTTAGGGAAAGCGCTTTATGAAGGCAATCGGTGATAATTTTGATTTCATTTGTATAATTTTCGATAGTGATCTATTGGAAATTTATATCGTGTTAATTTAACGGATTATAGAAATTCATAGAAAAATTTCCAATCGATTGGCTTGTTTAGAAATAAAATCCATCCGCTATTGACAGAGTTATAAGTGGTCAAAACCTGACCACTTTTCGTAACGTGGCCGATTTTGGTTTTTTGAAATTGCACCCCCAATATGTTGCCTTTGGAGGCTTTTCATTACTTTATATTACAGAATGCCAACGTAAAATCCAGTTGATTTTCAGTTAACCCATCGTAAAAAAGATAGTTTAATGCTATCAATATCCCTATCCAAATGCAAAATTTCCGCACCGGAGAGCCACACTCTGTGTGTCACTGAAGATGCACTCTCAAGTGCACCTTCAGCAAAAACTCAGAGTGTGGCTTTTCGGTAAGGGTTTTTTATATGTTGATAAGAAAATGAAAAGCACTAAACGATCTATTCTAAGAATTCAATTGTTTTTACAGGGCTGATACAAGATTTTCAAAATTTGATCCGTGGAATCCGCGATTTCTCAAAATAAATCCGCAACTTCAAACACTAATCCGCGACAAAAAAAAACTGTTTTCATTGCTTAAAAATAGCATTCGTATACTACTACATGGCATTACAAGCTTATTGCTTATAGCATATTAGATTGTTGCCTGCTCTCAACTTAGTGTTCTTTGAAGCACTTTCACATTTTAATTGAGAGCTTTCTATGTTTGAACCATCCTATGCCCAAGGAAGTAGAGAAATTTTCCAACCCGAAAAATTAATAGACCGAACGGGAATCGAACTCAGTCACCTCTAGCATGGACTTGCTTTGTAGCTGCGCCTTTACCGACTGAGCTAAAGGAATATCGTTTGTAACCTTTGAAAAAAAAAAATAAAAAAATAGCAATGGATCATCTTCAGTTATTTATGTATAGTATAAATTCTGAGTAATTAGTGAACATAATAAAACAACCTTACATTATGACATTCAACTGGATAATACCGGCCTAGATTTGATGAAACATTATTAAAAAAAAATGCATTTTCATTTGAAATGCAAATTTTTTTGAAAGTTAATCTTTGCGTCTCTGAAGTATTTTGCTGTCCTAAATGTTGTAGTTAGTTTGACTCTATCTTTCTCAATTTTTGGCCGATTCAAACCAAACACCCTGCAAATAATCCAGAAATTACCAGAGTCACACTTATTGGTCACGTCGCGGTTCTGTATTTACACGGATATTCCTTAGGGTCTGTCCAATGGTGAGACATTTTCATAATTTTTTTTTATTTCTAATATGAACCTTTTCGTTGTCAAAGCATAACCGAATCGTATATATGTGACTTTGTGGATCATGCATGTACATATACCGGAAATTATAGGTTTTCCAAATCGTCCAGGACATCAGTTGATTTGTTCTACTAGATCAACCAAGACTGCAATAATGTCTGTAGTGTCGAAAAATGTCCAATCAGATTCAAAGTGTCTACAGTGGATCATGCATGATCTATTTCCGTAATCCAGATGCTGTAGGTTCTTCAAATCGTCCTGATCGTCCTGAAATCGTTCAGATTATTTGATCTACTAGATCAACCGAGATTGAGACTTTAGTATCGAAATATTTCCAGACAGATGCACAGTGTCTATGTGGATTGTGCATGAGTTATTGCCATGTATACCAGATGTTTTAAGTTCTCCAAATCGTTCTGGAGTTCAGATGATTTATTCAACTAGATCAACCATGACTGGGATAAGGTCTGTAGTATCGAAACATGTCCAAACAGATCCATAGTGTCTATATGGATAATGTTTTATTATTTCCATGTGTACCAGATGATCTAGGTTCTCCAAATCGTCCTGCAGTTCAGGTGATTTGTTTTACTAGATCAACAAATACTGGGATAATATCTGTAGTATAGAAATATCGATATGGAAATCCTAGAACATTTGGCATACACGAAAATAGGTTCGCATGATCCACATAGACACTGCAAATTTGTTTGGACATATTTCGATACTACAGATATTGAATTAGTCTTGGGTGATCTAGTAGAAAAATAATCTGATCTCCAGAATAATTTCAGAACCTATAACATCTTGTATACGTAACAATAGGTCGGGCACGATCCACATAGACACTTTGAATCTGTTTGGACATATTTCGATACTACAGACATTATTGCAGTCTTGGTTGATATAGCAGAACAAATCAACTGATCTCCAGGACGATTTGGAGAACCTAGAATATCCTATTTACATGGCAATTACTCGCATATACACGATTGGTTTATGATTTGACAACGAAAAATGCAATGCTCATATTGGAAATAAAAAAAAAACATGAAAATGTCTCACATTGGACAGACCCCAGGGAATTTCCGTGTAAATCCGGTGTGACTAATGGAATTGAGATCATTTCTCGATTATTTGCAGAGTGTTTAGTTTGAACCGGTAAATGATGATGTTGATGATGATGATAGTCCCTCTTACCCCTACAAAGGTTTGAGCTGGACGACTTATCTTTATGATAATTAAATATGACAATTTAACCAGATTTGCAGACAAAATCGAACTGGTTTCAGTAACAGATATAAATTCCCTATAGAGTTTACAGTTGCTTCACAGCGATATACATGTGGAAAAGCTCAGATGTCCAGTTCGCCTTTTTGTCCACCTAAAATATTCATAAGTATTACAAGCAATCAAGAGTTAATGAACAATCAACAAAGCATCCTATTACACTAGCAACCCCGAAATCTGATGCTATCATAATTTTCAGCAATGTCAGGAATGCTCACGAACCCCCAACATTTGCCAGAAAACTTACTACCAACTCAAGGTATCTTACAAATAAGCTTCAAAATTGCATTTTTTTTTTTTTTTCAAATGTTAAATTCAGTTCTCTATATCCGTAATACGCGCGCAAGGCTCAAACCTTTGTAGACTGATTTTTTTTACTACTACTATTAAATCAAATATCAAAAATCCATCATCTCGTCCATGGCGAACAGAAATAGTTTTTGCAGTGCTACAATAATTATTAAAAAGTCGTTATAACAGTCCATACAAAATAATCCGTTAAAAATAACTTCGTCAAGATACATAATTTGTCAATTCATAAAAAAAATCACCGTTCAAAAGACAGTTTTAACGTGGGAAATGCAATGTCTCTTAAATTCTGCTAATGTTGTTACACGTTTAGTGTGTCTAGGCATCGAATTGAAAACATTTATTACTTTTAAAAATAATGAATTCTGTGAAGCACAAGTCAAGAAATGTGGTGTTCTTATTTCATCCACGTTTCTAGTATTATATCTATGAAAGCCACTTGCTCTTTAAATTCGATCACACAAATATCGAGGCAGCAAACCGTTAACTACTTTAAAAATGAACACCATAGTCAAATATACAATTCTTTGCTTCACCGACAACCATTGTAAGGCGTCTAGCATCAAAGTTGAGGAAGTGAATCTATTACATCTCAAAATCAAACGCATTATGTTATTGTGTAAGCGCTGTAATCTCGATATTTGTGTTGCATTGGACAGAAATAAAATGGATGGGCAAAAGTCTAGATGAAGAGAGATGATTGATTTGTATAGCTGTATTTTACTGGCAATAGTTAAATCGTTTTTCAATCGACATAGAATTCCATACTTCTTGGCAATTTTCTTGATGACATTGTCACTGTGAGAGTTGAACTTAAGTTTGTCATCAATAATCACGCCAAGATATTTAATCTCCTGAACGTGATCAATCGTCTCATCATCAATTACAACTGAGACGTTCTCATTTAATCGATTCCGCGAAATTACCATAAATTTAGTTTTACTTGTATTCAATTTTAACTGCTTATACTTCAACAATCTACTTAGATACTGAAAATCTTCATTCAAGTGTGATACGGCAACTTCTTAATCCTTAGCTGCAATGAATAACACAGTATCATCTGCAAAAAGATTAATGTCGCAAAATCGTAAAACACGTCGCAAGTCATTAATATACATGATAAATAACAAGGGTCCTAATACACTTCCCTGGGGCACTCCAAGGTTATTCCCCACGGGACTGGAAACAGAATCATTAAAAACAGTCCGTTGAGTTCTGTCAGACAAATAGCTTTCAAACCATTTATATACAGTACTCGTAATTCCAAAGCGCTTGATTGATTTTAACAGTAAGGGCCTAGAAATTGTTTCAAAAGCGCGTTTCAGATCCAAAAAAACAGCAACAATCGTATCTTTACGCTCCAAGTTGTCTTTCCACTTTGCTAACACCAAATTCAACGCAGTTTCACATGAATGACCCTCCCGATATCCCGATTGTTCTGGTATCAACAAAGAGTTGCAATTCAAATACTCCAACAGCTGGCCTTTAACAACAAGTTCTAAGATTTTCTCTAATGTGTGCAACATGTTGATAGGACGAAACTCTTCGGCTTTAATTGTTCCAGCAACTTTTTGAATAGGAACCACCAAGGATTCCTTCCAAATTTGTGGCACAAATCCATTCTGCTATGATTTATTAATAAAATTGAGAGCCGAAAGAACAACAAAATTGATGACAGCAAAATAATCCGGGACGGAAAGGTTACAATGAATTCCACAATTTTTGTGACAGCACAATTCGCGATTTTTGCGACATTATTTAATGTTTCCGCGGTTTTCGCGACTGAATGTTCAAATCCGCGACAAATCTGCGAAATTCGCACCAGTTGTAACAGCCCTGTATTTAACGTAAACATTCTATATTAAAAAGTAATGACAAAGTCCCAAAAGAGCGATTCATCCCTACTCAATCAGCAACAAAAGGTTAGAACCAGAGTTTGGTAGATTTTATACCGCAATACACTCTCGCATGGTGATTTATAAGTGATTTACCCGAGTTACGGTTATGTTGATAGCTATCTATGAATGTTCGAAAACGACAACGAGTAGCAGTTTGTCGATTATAAAAAGTGGCGTACAGTGCATCCGGATTTGATACGTTGCGATAAAGTAACTGCTAAACCTATCGTCTAACTTTCAGATTTACCGCAGATGTATTGGATTGTTCACTGCTCGACGTGAGTCACTAAATTCCAAAAACCGAAATAAGAGTCCAAAACAAATGCGCTATCTCTCGTTTTATCGTGGAAAACGCATCTGTGAAGTATTTCTATTTCAGGTTAATAACTTTTTTTTATCTACCACAGGTTTATCAACAATTCTGTTCACGATGATAATAATCGATAATGATAATCCATCATCGCTTTTGGCGTAAATGAATACTCTGACTTGCAGGGTAAAACCGATATAAATAATAAAATAGCAGAGTGCCTCTTATGCTAGGTCATCATGTCAAATAACACCGCATACATCAATTGGAAAGTACGTTTTATAAATTGAATGCGTCAGAAAGCACTTCACTAATCGTTAGAGAGTCAGAATATTGATTGGTTATCTTTACTCGAAACACTAGGATCATCATAATCTGCTCTCAAAATTATCATCTCATAATAGATTACACCACTTAGCCAGTTTATCTCCGAATCTTGCACACAGCATCTTGCAGCCATCTCAAGTTGGACATACTTTCTCGCAATGACAGTAACCCATCCATGTATGCGATCGGTGGTACCGTCGACCCACCGCTATTTTTCGGCTGTCCCCCAACCAATTGCGCTGATTTTCTGTAGATAACTAATCACTAATCACCTACAAAAAAAATCAGCGTAATTGGTTAGCAACATGGACAGCCGAGAAACCGCGGTGGTGGACGGAACCACCCACCGCATATATGAAGGGAATGCTGTATCCCTACCGAATGTGTGTGTGCTTGCGAAACTGCTGTCGAGTGCAAAACAAAAGCGGCCACCGATGGCCAAAACGAGACGCAGTTTATCATCATATCTTCAAGGGGGTAGAAAAGCCTTTCAGAACACAAGCAACGCTAAGCATGAGTTAGTGTGTGAAGGATGTTCGACTCGATGGGTGGATGGCAAGCTCTAGGAGTAGAAGAAGTACGGTGTTGTAGATTATAACAAACAGAAAATGCCACCGGCACTCTGGGACAATTTTCTCCTACTAAGCTACGCTCGATTCACTTTGAGGGCTAGTGGACTTTGATGACGATGACGGCATGAAAGTGAAGGTACGGTACTAAAAATAGCTCCTACCAGGATCAAGGGATATCGTCTTGCCATACCTATATGTTCCATGAATCAGTAACAGACATCGGCATTTACATTTCCCTCTGAAACCTTTATGGGGCCTCAGATCAATGAGGTACAGAGAAAGGTGAAGCAGATCGTGAAATATGGTTGTATTAGTAATCCAAAAAATAAACGTAAACGCAATTAGTGACGTCACTAATTGCATGTATCGTACAGGGGTTTTACTCACACAACTTAACCGACTGCTTCACCTCGGTAATCCAGCTCATTGGCCTCAGATAGCTTATACAGTAGAGGCAGGGTTTTAACACGGACAATTTTTACGGAGCGGGTAACACTCCTACTGTTAATTCTCAATTCAGTGCTCGATTAAGAGAACATCATTGCTAAAAAAAAGACAAACAAATCAATAATTTGATGGAATTTTCCCGGTAGAATGGTTTTCACCTTGGATGAACAACGAATAGCAGGAAAAATGAGCAAATGCGTAACGATATACAGTCAAGTTTCTTGCTCCGTGGACCCGTTCCTCAAGGAGTCTCATAAAGCAAGCATCAAATTAAGAATCACACTCTTCAACGACATTCGGGCTAATTGATCCCATGCTCTCTAACTCGAAATGTTCGTTTTGTTCATAATCATGGTACCAATAAATCGCACAGCAGGAATGATGACTGTACAGTTTTCACCCCTGGTTTCCACGGGTGATTGAATTTTCTGGAAGCTTAATATGCCCTAATCGTAATTATTACAAACGATGTTCATCCGCTTACCCCACTCTCAACCACCATTACGATGACGATGATGATGATGATGACGAAGATGATATAGTTTTTAGTGGTCGCATCGAAGGCAGAAAAAGAACTCTCAATGATGGATTACGACGAGTTCACTTTAATCCGCTTCGTCAAGGAGCAGCAGCATGTTCGTTCTGCTCGCTGCAGTTACTTATTAGAAGTGACACTGCTGTGTAACAAGAATACAAGAATCGATGGCTGGCTGGCATGGATAATCTCCCGGTGAGTGTACGGGTGAAAAATCCTTTACAGCTCCGTAGAGTGCGCTTCTAAGGATTCACTTTATTGATCTAACTTCGTTTTGTTTTTCTATGTTATTATCGGTACTGCTGTCTGGTGGCTTATACATACGTACACACGCTATTTCGCATGATAGGAAGCCAGCATTTATGGGTGATTTGTGTCAACTGGAAAAGTTCACCCCTTCGTCGACATAAGACGCCCAATTTGGCTTCTTCTTCTGCTTGATTCCTTTATTCAACGTCGGTCTCTGTACTGCAATCTTGTGTCAATCACCGACGGACATTGATTGTCATCCATTTTCGACTACCGAATGGCCAGGGAGGTGGCCTAACCTATCCACTTGAGCACAGGAACCTACATAACTACTTAAACTAGGTTGCCAAATCACGAATAATCTGGTGGTTTGATCGCAGACAGGCGACTTTGAATCTTTCCAGCGTGGAATTCTTTCGCTCCTCGAGTGTTTGAAGACCGGCCAGGTGGTGAATCTCAGAATTCCGAGTTCGCGGTGGACTGTTAAGGATCATTCTGAGGATCTTGTTTTGGATCCTCTGAAGCTTTCGGTGGTGGCACTTAGCACAACTCTCCCAGATTGGCATACCATACTCAATTGTTTTTGAGGGACAGGGTGGACTTCCTGTTTATCAGAGGGTAGAGCGACCTGATCACGATGTTACACTTGGTGGATGTCTTGTCCACATGGGATCGGAATAGCAATTTGTTATCGAGGGTGAGATCAAGGTAGACTACTTCACTCGACCATTCAATGGGAGTGTTATCAAGATGGATCTTGACGCTAGCAGGCGGAACAAGCCGAGATGAATTCGAGTGTGGAATCAGAATGGTTTGTGTTTTAGCTGCATTGATACAAATCTTCCAGCTCTTGAAAGAGTCGGACAGAACATCCAGGCCTGATTGTAGTTTACTCGCCAGAGCACGGATCACTCGACCCTTATAGATGATGGAGGTGTCATCTGCGAACATAGACAGGATACCACCACCCGGCAGAGGAGGAACGTCTGACGTGAAAATGTTGAACAGGGTATGCCCAAGCAGACTACCCTGAGGGACTCCTGCAACAACGTTGAACGTATCAGAGGGGACATTGTTCAAGTAGACCTGGAATGATCTGCCCGACAAGTAGTTTTTGATGATCTTCACGAGGTAGATCGGAAAGTTGTATCGATGCAGCTTGTACACTAGACCATCATGCCAGACATTGTCGAACGCCTTCTCGACGTCCAACAATGCCATGGCAGATGTATTGGAAACGGACTTGTGCGAGTTGGTGGATGGTAGAGTGGCCTTTTCTAAACCCGAATTGCTCTTTGAGAAAGATGTTATTATCATTTGAAAACACCAGCAGACGGCTGAGCATCAACTTTTCGAATAGCTTCGAGATGGAGGACAAGAGGTTGATGGGGCGATAGCTTTTGGCACTGGTAGGATCTTTGCCAGGCTTGCGTATTGGAATCACTTTGACTAACTTCCAGCATGCAGGGAAGTAGCCAAGCTCCTAACGTTTGTTGAAGATAAGGGTAAGATGGTTGAAGATGTCAATACTCAAGTTTTTCAACTAGAGGTTGACTACACCATCCATACCCACAGCCTTCATGTTTTTAGTACTTCTAATAGCTGCTATAACCTCATCAGCCGATATTCTTCTATAATCATGCACTACTAAGGGGGTGTCAGCGACTCTAGACATTGCCTCCAGTACGGCAGGCCCATGGGGGCTCACCATGGTTTGGCCAAGAATATGTAAAATCACAAAATGTTGGCCAAGAGCATTGGCCTTTTCAACTGGGGCTATGAGTAGGGATGGGTCCAAGTTCTGGTCAACAGAGGAAAGCGAAGGGATCGGTCTAGACATATTTTTCAAAATGTTGGTCATCTTCCAAAATGGTTTTGCACAATCTGGCAGAGAGCGAATCTTGTTGACGAAATCGTTATTTCTGAGTCCCACCATCCTGGCCTGGATAATATTGGTTAGCCTATTGACATTGGTCTTCAAGTGGGGCAGCCCAAAACGCTGGAACTGGCTACGAATGGTGTTACGGAGCCCGATAAGATCTTTGGTTGGGCTGTCAACCTTCAGAGCATGACTCACCTGTCTGGATGCTGGTGCGTGTTGCTCCCTGGCACGGGATATCGCCTCTTCGATGGTTTGCAGACACCGATCGACTTCTTCGAACGACTCCGGTAGGACGTCGTAGTCGATTGCTGTGTCCACACAGCGCTGGTACTGCTGCCAGTTGACACGATGGTAATTTCGCCGGGAAACTTGAAACCTATTGGCCGAGGAACCTACTTCGGCTACCACCGGATAGTGGTACGAGCTCAGTTCCTGATAGGCGATAGGATGTTATCGCCAATGTTTTTGATGAAGATGTCGATGGTGGCCTGAGCTCCGGATCGACTCAACCGAGTGGGAGTGTCCGGACACAGGATGTTGTATTGGGCTTCCTGCAGATCGTTCTATAAGATTTTGCCGTTCTGGTTTCACCGACTATTGCCCCAGGCTTGATGCTTAGCGTTCAGGTCGCCTGCAATGACGAATTTTTGCCGCCGTCGTGTTAGCTTGATGATGTCTCTTCGGAGGTCTGCGGCCGAGCCGTCCCTAATGTTGGTTTGCTTGGGGCAGTAGACCGCGATGATGGTGGTTGGACCAAGCGATGTGCTCACCTCAACACCGATGGCTTCGATAATTTTCAGCTGGAAGCTTGGTAGTAGTCGGCAGCTGATGTTCCGTCTCGCACCGATTGCCACTCCCCCTCCCCCGGAGCTGGTGCGGTCAAGCCTTACGAGCCGAAAGTCGGGAAGGAAGATGTCAGCTCGGGCTTCAAGTGAGTCTCGGTGATGACGACTATGTCGATGTACCGTTCGATGAGAAAGTCAACAAACTCGATGTTTTTGCTTTTCAAGGAGCAAGCATTCCAATTTACGATCTTGATTGCTTCACGGTCCATACTTAGTGACAAGGGACAGGGCAGCATGTAGCTGTTCAGATCGAGTCTTGCAAGTGCGCATGATGATGATGACCTAGGCCACGAGCGTCACAAGTTCCTCCGAGGTGAACGGAGCCAGGGAGGCGGCTCCCACACCTGGGTAGATATCGCACCCATCAACCACATGAGCCGGGACCAACGGCTTTCCCAAGTAACATTTCAAGTTTTATCGTGGTTTTAAAGTGTTCTACAAGTCTAAATCACCCTATAAAACACAAATTGCTATTTGGGTTACTTCCCTTCCGAAGGAAGACGTGACCAGGGATTTCAATGCCTCAGAAAAATCCCACCGACCTCGGCTGGGATCATTTGGATTCTATGGTTTTTTGAGTAGAAGTCATTTATGGATGAATTGAAGAAATATTAGCGACTCATTTTCCCAAGCAACTTGACTCTTACTAACAGCAAAAAAACAAGTTATCTTCCATTTAATTTCACTTAATTAATTTATGTATCCATGATAAATACGTAGTCGATTTCAGCCCAATTTACTTCTTTAGAAGAACTAGTACGTCCGGCTAAACTGTTACCACCAACGACTGGCCATCTGGCGGAGAAGATTAAGCGAGTTCATAAAACATTGTCTAAACAGTCTAAAAACAGACTATTTTGACTTCACCAAATCTTGCGAATAGATGACGATCGGAATAATTTGCATCAGTACCGACTTAAAACTACTGAAACTGTCAGTTAGCGGAGACTACCTGGTTTCCGATCCATAGCATAGCATAGCATCCATAGCGATTGTTTTCGGTGGAAAGGTCAACTCTTTGAACCTGCATCGTTTGATGGTGCACTTCCGGAACCATTCGGAAGTAGGGGATCTTTTTCTGGAACGAGTTGGAAGCTCAATGCTGTTCGAAATGCGAAATGTTGTAAACCAGTATCGCACACTTTCTGAGTAATTGCTTCCATCGAATGGGATGAAATCGCCTGTAAGAACGCTGGCTATCGAAAGATTAAGAAATTTTTACGTTTAACTTTTTGCCGATAACTTTGCCTCCATAAATGCTGCCATAAATCTTAAGGGGTTAGGATCAAGCAATATGGTTTTAGATAAATACAATTCACTCTGCAAGTTTTCTTCATAAAAGCCATTTTAAAACCATTTGAATTTGTGTGGGATTTCTTGAAAGCAAACCAACTTTTTTCACAAATGGCCCAAGAAAATAAAATTTTACGCCACTGCCATATTACAATTATTTTGTTTGATTTTTACAATCTATGATTTTCAATCTATATTTCCTTTGATATAATTTTATTTAAAATGTGAAAATCATAAAAAATCTCGTCTAAGCTTAATGATCGATCTTTTTTTTATCATAATTAGTTAAATCGACGATTTCCGAGGGCAGACTTTTTTTTTCGATGTTCTCACGAATATTTCACATAAGATTTAATATGGCACCTAAAACTAGGCCACTTTATGAGAACTATTTTAATGATTTTAAAAATTCAACATGATTTATGATGCGATATGATGATTATGCGATCATTTTAATTGTTTTTAACTACAACAAAAGCAAAAATATGACTTGGGTTATGATCGATTATATGAATCACAAATTTTTATTTAAATTCCTGAATAGGTACAGAATAAGGGCTCTACTACCATTTTCATTTCAAAATTTGCAAGACCCAATTTTGAGAAAACCAGCCATGATTATATAGTGTGAGTTTCGTAAAATGTTCTGGTAAAGTTTTAGTATACAGAATTTGAAAAATATATTTCGCAAATACTTACGAAATCACTATCATTCAATACCTTTCAAAAGACATTTAAAGAATTAAAATTAAACGTAAAATATCAGAGATATAAAAAAAAAACATTTGCAAGACTTTTTTCCGGTGACCCCAAACTTTTTAATGGGAGTGTATCTCTAGAATCTGTTCAAAATTGCTTTGGAAAAATAATCAAAAATCCCCAAATAGTTCTTTAAAGTGACTGTATCCTGAAAATCTTTAAATTTTTTAATCCACCTCATAGTCGCATCTTATTTTTCTCATGATTCATTTCGTAATTCATTTTGTAAATAAATCAATTAAATAATAGAATGTATCATTAGACTGATGCAAATTTTGACATTTTCGCTCCACAGTGCTCATACGGTTCCAAATCGGGTCCTGATTAGTTTCCCAAAATTTGAACTCATTCGATAAGAAACTGACTTGGCACAAACCATTTGAAGTTTATATGGAAATTACTATGGGAAATCAAAACTTTTTGTTCATTGTCTTCTCACCTTTTTCCATATTGCACTGTTCAAAAATTCAAAAGCTTTACTTATGGAAAATTTTCTCAGCTTCAACTTAGCAGAATATAGTTGTTGAGCCAAACGTCAAATAAAATAGTTATTAATTGTTATAGAGATTGATAATCTTATGGCATGATCAAGCAGCTGTTTTGTGAGCAACACTGTATCTTGCAGTGTGACATAGTAGCCATGATTTTTGTGCTCTATTTTAAGCCCCAGAAACACCAATGTTGCCTGCTGAACAGTTGATTGAGCATAATCGTAAGACATTAGTGGCTTGAATTATTGATAACTTTTGATGCTTACATTATATTGAAAAGTGGTTAAGGACAAAGTTGTAGCTGAGAAAATTTTCTACGAGCTAAGTTATCATTTTTTAAAGCAGAGCGATATGGTTAATTGTTAGATGGATATGAACAAAACATTTGGTTTTCCTATAGTAATTTCCATATAAACTTCAAATGGTTTGTGCCAAGTCAGTTTCTTATCGAATGAGTTCAAATTTTGGGAAACTAATCAGGACCCGATTTGGAACCGTTTGAGCACTGTGGAGCGAAAATTTCAAAATTTGCATCAGTCTAATGTATCATCCATTACACTTTCAGTACATTCTTCTATCCATTGACAAAGATGCATACTTGATAAAACAGCCGTAGCTCTACCATAAACAGGAGAAACTACTTACATCGAGGCAACTCTTAATATTGATAGTGGTGTAACCAGTGCTGGTAAATACTGACATTTGTTCATAGCTATCATCGTATGTTAATTGTTTCAGTTTACGGACCGCAGTTTGTGTACAGGTATAGTTTTGAGCCACCGCTTGTAAAGTGAACCCCATTCACATCAATATATTAAAACGAAGGGGAATTATTGATGTATTGTCAATACCAGTAACGGAAGCACTGACAATAGTATTATTGTCAATAATATTGATACGTGTGGGGACCGCTTAAGAGCAGTGAAAAACGAATGTTCTCGCTTGCATTTGCCGACAGTAGCCGAACTACTGCAAGCTTGTGTATGAGTAAAAAGTTGTTCCTGGATGGATTAATTGATTATTCACTCATTTTTGTCAAATTTAAATATATAAACATTGGAGTGGATAGTATTAATTCTTAACTTGTGATTCCATGCTATAAACTTCAAATATATGCGGTAATTAATAACGTGCAAACACTTGTGTGTAAAAATGTAGCGTAGCCGAAAAAAAACAGTTCAAACATGTCGTAACATTTCTGAAATACATCACGGCACGCGGTTAGGGCACAGTTTGACAAGTATGACACAAAATATAATATGCAACGGCATCACTGTTGTCGCCGATCTTCATTTCAGGATGAAACTGACACATCCATCGGACTAGACGATCTGATTCCGGATTATAAGACAAACATATACTTTGCTCGGACCTCTCCAGCAGCCAGTACTTCGTCCAATTCCCTACAAGAGTTGCCAAAGTTTGAGTGATAAATAAATACCAGTGCCAAGATCAAACAACAGCAATAACTAGGTCACTCTCAGGGTCATCCACTTTAGCAACGTACACTTGCTTGGCGTTTCCGGTATAGTTTCCAATATCGGTAATCACGGTTCACATGGGTCAATGCCACAGGGTGGCCACCCAAATAACATTTTCAGCTTTTTAAGCCAACTTTTCCAGCGTTGTGCTGTAAAGTAGCTGAAAAGAAGCTGCAAATACAACTACAAGCAGAAGCTAGCAAAATAGTTTTGGAGAGCGTTTACTCAACTTTTTCACAACCATTATTCAATTTGTCAGTCGCACTGAATAACAGTAGCCGATAAACGCTAATGTCACTTTTATACACATGCTAATCAACTTTTAACTTGTAGCTGCAAAACAAAGCTAATAAAGGGAATATATTACTCATTTGATGGCTTCTACACAACCAACCACTCTTGCTGAATAACATAAACATCAAAAGTGCTTTTTCAACAACTAAATATCCTGTACTCAGCTAATAAACTGTGTTAGAGCTACTTCGGAAGCATTTTCACAGTCAACTAGGTTTATTTTTAGACGTGTGCAGTTTTACAGCTTTTACTCTGCTCCTTTACAACGCTGAAGTAACTGGTCGAGAAAAGTGATTCATGTGCACTATTATAAAACATCTACTCAGTGATTTTGTTGTAGAAGGGTATGTTGATTTGTTTACATCAGTTCAAAGTGTTGGCGTAGTACAGTTGGTAGTGTTTAGATTTGCCAATGCGGTCGTCTCGAGTTCGATTCCAGGTTCTCCGGTGCAGGGTAAATTATTTTTTTGATGACTTGTAACTAATTTCGATTAATTTGATTTGACAACAAAATAAACTCAATAAATTCCTCCATAAAAAAAATCGTAAACAGTATATAACCCGGCTTCAAGAGAAAGCTGTGTAGTGATTATTGGATAACCGGGAAAAGGTTGAATAAACGCCTTTCAAGTTGACACACAACTAAACAGCAGGATTAACAGCTGTATAGAAGCGTTAATGGATACGCAATAAGAGCTTGTCCCAACTGTCCCAACAACAATAATTTGATGACTAAGTTCGCCAGATTTGCTTGTATAGAGGTTGAGTAAGGGAACCTTTCATATCCTATAACGTTTGAATACAGCTTGAGGCTGTATTAATGAAATGAGTAAAGCGTTTACATTGTGAAAATTGTTAGTTGGGCGTCATACAAATCAGGCACCTTTCCTGCCGGATGAGCGATCTATGGCACCACTAGTCACTCACTTTGTTTAAATAATCAGGATTATGATACCCAATTGTACATTCTTAGACAATTTATTAGATAGGCTTTCTGTAAAACAAATTAAGTACATTTTGACAACCTGAACCCGATCCTTAAGCCCTTAAACTTTTCCCTTGGCATACAACAGAACCACATTCGGCAACCGCCCACAGCTTGCAGCTGATTGAACAGTTCCACCGCCGCCTCGCAGTTGCTATCGTTGTCATACTGCTTCATAATCAACGCCTCGGACGAAGAACCGCGTCCAGCTTGCCGCAATCCACTAGAATCTCGAACTATGTCATGATGTACTCGTGGTTGATGAACGTTTTCGGATCTATGAGGATCCGCCGGAGTTGGGCTTCGAAACCGACTTCCATTACCATCCGTGTTTTGTTGGTGATAAACGGTTCGAATCTTGAAACAGATTTGGTTTACTTTGCCCAGTTTTCTTATTCGGATAGAATTTCCATACTGCAGCAGTGATTTTTGAGTGCATCAATTCATCACGCTTCTTTTTCTCGCACAATCACAAACAAACAATCATAAAAGTCATTAAAACTTCAATGTTGCCAAACTCATGGAATACTTGATTGGCAGACTTCGGTACAGCTTTCGGCACCGCTAAAACATTCGGCACAGATTGAGGTGTGCAGAGTTGATTTCCCCTTGGCCACGCCACAATTTAAATTGTTTGTTTTGGTTCATGATAGGTGCCAATAAAAAATATTGAATTTTCAAATGTACTGCAGTAAACCAGTACTGATTGTGTGTAATTCGCGAAACCGGAAACATCCGGAATGTTTTATTTTACTATTGCTACAAGGAAGAATACAACTTTCAAATGCTATACGTTTTTCAACCGAAACCTACCAGAAAACTATCTTATTCAACTTATTCATTTACTTCTTGTTTGTGTATGTTCAGGTATTGTGTAGCAAACACCGATCCCGTTTATTTGCATTCCAAATACACTCAATTTTGATTTTAAACGATTTTATTTTTTTTTTTCGATTTTACCCTGATTCCATCCTATTTTTGATTGATTTTTTGAAACAAGTTGCATTTAATTTGGATTCAATTTGAGATCACACGATCGATATAATGGCAGTAAAATGCGTAGAAGAGTTTTTGATATTGTAGGTCAAAAGCATTGCCACGTCAAACCACGGAATTGTTTTCACACAACATGCATTTGGTGCTGATGAACCGGAATCGCTCCAGACAGTTTAAGAAGCGTCCCATCTTCTTTAGCAAAATAAAATTGCGAGCACACTGGAAGTGGTACTGGAAGAAGCATTAAATTTTAACTAGATGCCACCAAATGATTATCATTGTAAAATACACTGTAAAAACGCATATAATCTATTGGGGAAAAATCCGACGGTAGTCCGTTATACTTCAGCCATTTTTTACAAAGTTCAGCGTCTTCGGAAACCAGAAAAAAACGCACATTGTTGCACTTCATCCAATTTCACAACCACGGTTAGGGAAAAACTAGGCAATACACTTCATATTCAATAAATTTTATTCGATAATAGTTCACCAGTTCACTGAGAATTCAAACAACGTAAACAAACTCGTAGCGTAGAAAACGATAAAGTCACGCACAAAGCTGAAACATTTTGCTTAGCGTTAAATGTTGGCAGCTTTTGTAACAAATCACGTTGCCAAATCGTCTGATAATATTTCCGTGAATCTCCCAAGTAACAATATTGGTTTTATGAGGGTTCTATAGACCATGATTCAGGCTTGTAGAATGCTATAAAACATCTATAAAGCTTGCAATGTTACTTGGGCTATGTATATAAAATAACTAGTTCTAAAATCTTCTAATCACACTCTAAAATAAAACTAGCACAATATAATAAACTCAAATTATACTTTTGGAATTATGATCAGGTTTTTATTTTATTTACTCCACTGTGCATCTTAAAAAATTGGTTCGACCAATTTCCGATCATCTTCTGCTGGTGTTCCAAACACTTTCTGAACAACATTGTTAAGTTAATGTAGTGTCATAAAAATATGTGAAAATCTCGATTGCAAATGCGACATGCAATGAGCAGCAGAGGAACTGTTCGCTGGTAGAAGTTTTCTAATTATCCATGCGAGTAGCTAGAAACAACTGAATCCATTTAGTTCATAACAAAAGTTTCTTCTACCAAATCAACTCCCGAATGACACTCCAAGCGATTCTCCTTATCGTCGAAGGTTAATAACGTGAAACATAGTTTACTTCTGTTCAACAACACACTATATTGTTGCATAGTTTGAAATGCATGAACAAAAACAGAAGACAACACCTTGTCTGTTCCCTGTAGTATTGATACGTTGTGTTTATATTATCTCTACTACAGCAGCTATGAGCAGCTGTGGCTAGTATGATCCACTATCAACCTTTTCAAGCCACGGTCAACATAATTACTGTTTCAACTATCAGTACGTTATTACACCAATTAAAATGCCTAATTGCTACCTCATGAATCTCGAGCTTCGGAATAAAATGTTTATACAACCAACCAAGACATGTCACGAAACTCACCTTCCTCAAGTTCACTTGTCCTCTCGGAATATCCTCGATAGGGCCCTCGTTACACAAACGACGGGCACTAACAAGCGTATGTACCAGCAGTAGCTGTGGCACAATCTTCACCTGCTTGAGCACAAAATATACTTGAAAGCTACATGAAATGCTCACGGCAGATCATAATAGAAATTTCCACGATAACACTTGTAATTTGTAATGCCACTTTTCCAAAGTATACAAACTTTGGGAAAGAAAAAGGAAACTCAACACACAAATATCCCTTCCACAGGACAGCTTTTCTTTCTTCAGCCCGTGCACGCTCACACACACGTACCAGGGGCCGCACGAACAACACACACGCCACTCACGGAGCAACAGGAACAGGAAAGACGGATGATTCACTCCGACCGTGGCAGTAACTGCGAATCGACTGACAAGACAGCGGCCGAAGCTTCCAGCTCAAGCCCAAGGAGCCTCACGACGGCAGCATATCAGCATCAGACTCCACCGCGAAAATGGAATGGGACCCTCCGTCAAATCGAATACATGTATCCAATTCCAAAATTCCAATCCTACACACTGTGACACCGCATCGCTACGACGACGACGACGTCGACGACGATTACGACGCTGCGTCGCTCGGCTCGTCGAAATCGGCATGGTTCATAAAGCATCAGGTTTCCCCCGTCGGACAACTGTCATTCTCGATTTTCTTGGAGAGCTTCCCAGAACTGCCATCGGTCTCACTCCACCGACGACGACACCCAGGAATTTCATTGTACACCATAATGGCGCGCCGGGCTGTAGCAAGCAGCAGAAGCTATTCGCTACTCACTGTGCCGGTCAGGAATGGCGATAATGGCACATTTTGCCGATCCTGCCCCGAACCCATCGCCCCAGAAGCATTTCGGCAATTATACCCCTATAATTCCACACCGCAAGCAATTCGCTCATTCGCATCCTCCACCTATCAATATGGACGCGTAAGTTCGACACTCAATGTCAGTGGAATGATGAGTCCATCGCCAGGACAGGATCAGCAGCAGCAACAATCATGCGTACGCTTTACTGGAAGGGCACCAGCACCACGCGTCCCCATCGGCGTCTTGCCGGTCGACCATCACCGCAAGGAGGTGGTAGGACGGAGAGAATCATGAGGGTGAGCAGGTGGTTGAGGAACCTGCGGCGGGTGGTGAGAGAATGAGATTTTTCCAGTGAGGAAACCAAATCTCACCGTGGTGGTAGGTAGTCCTAGCTTGTTGGTTGGAATAAGTGGGTAGATTCACCTATACATTGAAGGCAGATGCCGGTTTCCATGGTGCAGTGTATCAATCATATGCCAACCATGGTTTCATGTGTCTGTGGGAGAGCAAAAGAGAGCTTTTTCAAATATATGCTGTGAGAAAATTGAGTAAAAAGACCAACACGGCCGTTCAAGCTAACTCAGTGACTGAGTAAAATTGTATTGCTCTTTTTCACTCACGGATGTGTTTCTCAATTATCATAAAAACTGGAGTTGCACAACAGAGCTCTGGAAACTCTTTTTTTTTATAAATGAGTAATATTTCCGTGAAAGCAATATAATAGTACTCAGTGACTGAGTTAAATTGATCGACCGTGTGCGATAGCTTTCGCTTTGACTTTCGATTAAATGTTGAAAGCTGGCGGTGCTGTGGCCAAAGAGAAAGGAAAATAGGGAAAAATACCTATACACACCAAATTTAAATTGCTGAAAATGAGCAAAGTTTTGGTGATTTTGGACTTGATGAACAGTCAGCAAACTCTCCAACAAAATAATGCTGCTGAATCTACCAGCAATTTCAACTTCTGTCAAAATTACTACAATTTACTAAAAATCAGTAAAAATTTCAGCAATATTTTTTACTGATTTTTTCAGCAATCCAAAAATCTGACATTTGCGAGGATTTTGCTGAAAATATCAGAAATGCTTTTTTTTTCGTTATTATCTTGATGGGTGTTCTTTATTATTGTAAAAGAATATAGCATGAACTTTTCCATGATTTATTAATTTGGTGCTGTCAGTTTTCAATTCGATTTTTTATAGACTGATACCTCTACCTCCATCGTATTAGATGAGGTATTGGGAAGGCCTTGAGAAAGAATTATTCTCATCAAGCCGGAAGCATGTTTCTTGATAGTTGTTGAGATTAACCTAGTAAACACATAATTTTGACATGTATTAAAGTATATTAGCAATATTCATACATTAATTATAGGGTAACTTACCATTTTAAATAACCGAAGAATTTGAGATATAAATTCGCGGCAACCTGTAGACACCCATTTTAACTTTTGTGCAAAGTTACTTGATTGCTTGTGACGCTAACACTTTGACAGGTCTTCATTGATTTCCAGCAGATCACTCATGTTTGCTGTAGTATTCAGTAAAAAAAAACAATTGTTAGCTGATTTTCGGCAAAACTCATGGTTTGCTGAGCTTGTTCCAGTAATCCGTTTTGCTGGTTTTCAAATCTGAAATTTGGTGTGTACGTCTCGGTTAGGAGGTGAATAATTTTTTAGAGTACTCGTCAAATCTTTCCAGGATGGGTTCAGGATAATTTTGCATATAATTTCAAGAACAATATATCCCCTTTGCTGGGACCTTCACTAAGACAGCCTGCATCTAGTCGGCCGAAAAAGTCGCAGTATGCCAGATATTACAGGAACCCTGGTCCACATCGTGCTCTCTTGCCGTGCAGATATATTTGCTTTTTGCTGCTACCTAAAGCTACAACGAATTTAAAGAACACTTTTCAGTGCTCAACCTGTAAAATTTCTACCTTATGTCACTCTTATTCCTCTTCGATCCTTGTGTGGACCCTACCCAAGGTAATCCTGCTTGGATATAGATTTGGAAAATTCCTCTTCGATCCTTCGGATTCTTATAGTAATCTACTTGGAAATCAATTTAGATAAACTTGGTTTTACCTAAGCGCAAAATAGAAGGGCAATCGCTTGATCCCCCTTCTGATAAAATTCAATTGAGCAATCAATTCGATATGCTTACGGATGATGAGAATGATTCATCATCCAGGCAAAATTCCATTAAAAATTCCCGACTTAATGCCAAAAAGGAAAAGGTTCCCCCCATTGCCATAACCACTTCCGATTGCCATGCTCTTCGCAGGGAACTTTTGAACTTCGTTCAATTTAAGTTTTCACTTCAAATTGGTCGTCGGGCGTGCTTTGACTGAAACCTTGGACGGATTCAAACGTCTTCTCAAGTGCCTTACAGCAAACTTCAGGAACCTTGTTCCGTTTTTGTTGCTGAGCTGGCAGCAATCAACTTCGCATTGGGGATGATTTCCAACATGCCCGCAGACCATTACTTCATCTTCACGGATAGTCTCAGTTCGATTGAGGCTAGTCGGTCGATGAAACCAAGTAGGCACTCATCTTATTTCCTTTCAAAGGTAAGGGAGCAGATGTGTGTGCTGGTCGAAAGATCTTATATGATTACCTTTGTATGGGTCATATCCCAGGCAATGAGAAGGCGGACTCTCTCGCAAAGGTGGGCGCGCAGGAAGGCGAATTGTATGACAGGCAAATTTCACACGATGAATTTTACCATTTAGTGCGTCAGAGTACCTTTTCGAGTTGGCAAACCGATTGGGACACTGGAAATCTTGGACGGTGGTTACATTCAATTATTCCTAATGTTTCTTCGAGAGCGTGGTTTAAAGGCTTGGGCTTAAGTCGTGACTTCATTCGCGTGATGAGTAGACTTATGTCCAACCACTACTCGCTAGATGCTCATCTCAATAGAATAAACCTCGTGGACAGCAACATCTGTCGGTGTGGAAACGGTTACGATGACATCGAACACGCAGTTTGGCAATGTACGGATAATGACGCCGCCAGAGAGCGACTTTTGAATACCCTCGAGGCCCAAGGAAGATAACCCTATGTTCCTATCAGAGACGTGTTGGCAACCCGTGATCTCTGCTATATGCAGTCCGTTTATGTTTTTCTTCAAATGTCTAGTATAAGAATTTAATTCCTTTTGTCTTTTGTCTCTCTTTATTAGTTTTTGTTTGTCTTGTCCCCCCGTCTCGATGAGTCTCATCGTCGCCCACTGGTTACCCACCATAGCCGGTCGAACTCCGGACGAAGCTAGAACAGCACTACCGTTCATACTGGCGACAACGCTCTGATGAGACAACGTTACCCTACCCCAAGCTCCTCCCCTGATCCTATCCTTCGAAAATGTACCCTTCTAACCTCGAGTAAGCCGCGAGTAATCGGCCCAACTCCTACTAGACATAGAATTAAGTGAATTTTGTTACACACAGTGAACAATGAATTATCGGCTCCGTAAAGCTAACGCGATTGAGCCTTCCAAATAAACGAACTAGATAAAAAAAAAGTGCCTTACTGAGAAACAACACACATTTTTTTAGACACCAAAACTGAACGTCTGTTCAAGGTTGTCTTGAAAGATCTGCCCAGTGGTGAATCCCTGAACTAAATTACTTGTCTGTCCAAGTAATCAAAATGAAAATGAAATCCCGTTCTGGCGATTCAAGCAACGAGATTTCCAATGATTTATATTTAGTTTACTTTAATTCTAGTGAACTAAACAACCTTAAGGCCTTGAAAAAAGCTAGCCTTATACTCCATGTCCGAGTGAAGTGGAAACAGCTCAGGAAGACTGGAGGAAATTTCTAAACCTCACTTAGTGCCGTAAGTGCCAGGGATGGGGTCACGGATCCAAAACTTGCTACATGCCAGCAAAATGCATGAATTGTGGTGATTCCTCTCACGCTAAGGATGGCTGTCCTGTGAAGGAAGATCCTAAAAAAATTAAATGTTCAAATTGTGGTAAAAACCACATTTGTACCCGTAGGTGCAAATATCACCCCTGTTTCAAATTCTTCATCTATACATGCTCCCTCGCTGCTAACAATTTTCAGTGTGTAAATGGAGCTACTTATACTTCTATTGCAGCTGGAACAAATCAAAGTTCTAGCCAACATAATTCTACCGGAAATTTTGATAATTTTGACTAAGGAAGCATTAGGGTAGAGAACTACTCCGGCCTAATCGCCCATTTTGGGCCTATCGACCAGAAAACATCACATAAATCCATTGTTTCAGAGTTAACAAGTCAATTAAAGCTATGTCCATTTAGAATCCGGAATAATAAAATCATCTGTATCTCGGTAACGGATTGACGTACTAAAGGTTAATACATCAAAACAAAGGTAATTCACTAAAAGTACAGTGAATTAAAAAATACACTGTACAGGAAAAAATATCAATACAAATCATTTCTCTTCGTTTCTAATGGAAATTCGCACTTTCTTCTTTATTCCTCCCATCAAACGCTGCACACCTCCGGAGTCAACTTCCTTGGCACATTTGTTCCACATTTTGGTCATCTGAATCGCGTCCCGAGCCGTTTTTCCACTTTTCTTAAGCTTCCGCTTCATTATTGCTCAAACTCTCTCGATGGGCCGGAACTGCGGACATTTGGGTGGATTTATGTTTTTATCGATGAAATCTACGTTATTATCGCGGTACCACTGGATGACTTCCCGGCTGTAGTGGCAACTCGCCAAATCTGGCCAAAACTTCACGGGACCTTTATGGGCTTTAATGAAAGGTATTACGCGGTTTTTGAGGCATTCTTCCTTGTACAGCTTCGAGTCCATCCTCTTATTCGTCACGAACACTTTGGTCTTTGCTCCGCAGCTGCATATCCCTTGCCAAATCATCAGTTTTTTGGCAAATTTGTCCATAAAAGCAAACTTAAACTTTGCAGGAACGTGCAGTCGCCATGTAGAATTTTTGGCCGGAAGCTGTCCGAAATCCATTTTGACGTAGGTTTCATCATCGATGAGTAGGCATCCTTGGTACTTCGTCAAAACCTGCTGGTAAAATTTCCGAGTTCGAGTTTTGGTGACGAAACTTTGCTTCAACGTTCTGTTTGGTTGCTTGCTGGCTCGATAAGAACGATATCCTGCTCGCAATAAGGTCTAGTTGTTGCACTACCAGGAAAAAGGCACTTCAAAGGATTCAGAACAAAGTTCTGAAGATGATTTTAAAGTTGCCTTCCTGGTACAGTACTACCATAGAGGTAACTCTAAGACTAGAAGGTTCCGAAGAAACGTGCTCAACTTTTTGACTCAGCTCTGGTACTCTGTTCGGTCCCAAGCTAATCGGTGCACCCCTCGAAATATAGAAAAATCCACGAACCCATCATTTTATCTGTCAAACTTTCATAGCGAATCAAAACAAACATTGTGTAGTACTGGGGTGGAATGGGGTACATTAATCGATTTGCTTGGGACCAATAGGCTAGTCAAGTAGTGAGCCAATTTAAAATCGTTGGTTTCCACCGGTTGGTACTACCGAGGTACATAGAATTTCGAATGTTGGGACTTAAGAACAAATCTTGATAGAGCTGGAATTAGGGCGAAACAGCTTTTGTAAACAATGACTTCTCTCGATTATCTCTAGAAAGCCTAGGCTCGCTCACTCAAATCAACGTCACCATCTGGTAGGGGAAGACTTCCCCTTCCCGTTGGTTATGTTGGTTTGCGTGGGTGTGCCTTGAGTTTCGAGAAATCATGGAGAGAAGTCATTGTTTATAAAAGCTGTTTCGCCCTAATTCCAGCTCTATCAAGAAATGTTCAACAAAATAATGAATAATTTCAGGCAAAAATCGTTGCAATCCTCAATTGCAACGATTTATTCCCTTAGATAAGATTTTTTTTTTTGTTTATTAATTTATTTAATAAGGCTCAATCGAATTAACTTTACAGAGCCGAGGATTCTTGTTCACTATGCAATACATTTTAAAATTACACAGATAAAAATTCTGAATTTTCACGTAGACTTGTATTTCACGTAGACTTGTATTTCACTTCACGCAACCGAGCAACTTGCAAACAATGTTGTTCACAAAGATGGGCTTTTGTATACAATATTTGACACAGTGCATGAAATGTGTCAGAACTTTACATGATATATAATGTAAACGTATATGATATGCGACGCTCCATGTATGTGCATCATATTGAACATAAATTTACACTGATTTTTCGAACTGTGCATAGTCAAAAGGTACAACACAATAAACATTTTATCTTTCGCTATCCAATAAGCCTCCTCCACTATAACGGGAGCCGCTTCCAGTGGTTTCATTGTACGGCAGATTCGCCAACGGGGGTCAAAGCGCTTCCATTGCAGCAATGGACGCAAAACGTGGTCAGCACTCACACATTCATCACGAAACGGTTGCTTTCCAAAATCGACGACGTCTCGACTGAAAGAACTGCTTATGAAGAATGAGAAGGACCACACAATGGTTGCTGCCGAGTAAACAGACGATCGCGTGATACACATTGAGAGTGGTCTGCTTCTGTTGACAGCCGAGTGAACACTGAGATAAGATTTAGTTTTAGTTTTTAGTTTTAAGATTTCAATTGTTATTCTGACATGCAGGTTTTAAAAACTTGTTTAAAATACTGAATTGCCATGGCAGGAACAATGTAAAAACACTTAGATATATATCATAACCAGGCATGGAAAATCATTTGCATTCATTTCGTGCATTCATTTACATTCATTTGCCTCTAACTATTTTCTTCAACAGGATTCCGCAAAATAATGTAAATAGCTTTTGTAGGTTTTGTTATTAGCTACAACTTTTGTTAACAAACCAAATCCGTATCTCTGATGCATGATGAACCAGAGTGAACAGAAGCAACTACTGTTTACAGTAACAAGTTCTGCCCGCTCTAGTTCGTGATGCATAAGAGATACAGATTTGAGTTATGAGCAAAAGTTGTAGCTAATAAACCTACAAAAGCTCTATACATCATTTTGCGGAATGCTGTTGATGCAAAACATTAGAAGCAAATGAATGTGAATGAATGTATGAAATGAATGTAAATGATTTTCCATGCCTGATCATAACAATTAAGGCTGGTAAGTTACTGTAGTAACTGGAGCACCTAGGTTAAAATGAAATGTTATTTATTTTGAATTTGGAACAAATAAAGAGTTTAAAAACAAGTTTAAATTGGCTCACTACTTGACTAACCTATTGGTCCCAAGCAAGTAGCAAAAATGGCTACGATTTGGACTGTTCTGGCTGTGGCGGTTCACAGGAAAATTTACGTGCATCAACGTGACGTGAAGACCGCTATGGGGATCTTCAAGAGCACGTGTTTTTTTTTTTTTTTTTTTTATATATATACAGTGGGGATCTGCTCCCAGACTCCTGAAAAGATAACTCAGGGTGTGGGGATGGGAGAAATAGCTCTCCCGATCCACTAAACCTTACCCTGTGCTCTAGGCCCTTGCCCTCCCCGGAACCGCCAGAAAGCATTACGTCATGGGAGGGGGCCGGGTTGCGCTATGGCGCATCACTTGGTGTTGTGTCCGACGTGACACTTGCTACTGCACAGTGAGCAGCTGTGCAGGGCCTTCCTCTTGTTGTTCGCTGTTCGTTGTTCGCCCGAGTTCTAGAGCAGACGTGATAGCCAGCCAACTATCCAACAGGGCAGCTTAGGACAGATGTGACCGCTTACCAGCTGCGTGTGCTAAGCACTCTAAGAACCCGGCGTCACTCCTGCCTTTGCACAACGAGGGTTTGTGCAGGGCTTCTCAACCTCCTGGGACGAGCTGGATGGGGTTCCAGCGTCCCTACTCTGCGGTAGTTCGTTTAGCCGCAATATCTCTCCCTTGGGTTCGATAATTAGCGTTTCCAGGGCACACCACGAGAAGGCGAACTACTTCATGCTCCTAGAACGTGTAGGGGACAATGGTATACAATGCACCCCCTGGGCAGAACGCACCAGCTGACTTTCATTTGTGTTTTTCATGGCTTTTCCGTAACTGTTTTGTTGTCTTATCAAGCAGCACTTCTAGCATAACATCTGAAATCAAAATCACGCATGATAAATCCTAGAATTGGATTCAAAATTCCAAGAAAGTATCAAAATAAAATGAAAAAGTGCGTCCTACCCCGGGGGTGCGTTATATACCGTTCTCCTCTACCTGATTGCTACTGACGCGATTGATGCGCCGTCCAACCTGGTATGAAAATTGAATAAATCTTTATAAGGAGAAGCAAAGACCACGCCGTTGGAACAACAAGTTGAACAAAGTACTCTTGAAGGAAGAATTTTCACGTTCCAAACACGATTACTGCTTATATGTCAAGACCACTAGGAAAGGTAATGTGTTCGTTATTATATATGTTGATGATCTCCTAGTTGCTGGCCACCATTTGGATTCAGTTTTGGACATCAAGAAGACACTTTCCGAGATGTTCCAAACAAGCTTGCAAATGCTCATTACAGCTAAAATGCTATTTTTCGGATTTATGAAGCTATGAAATATTTTAATGGTAATTTGTAATTTGTAAGAAGAGAAGGTAAAGTATTTTTATGATACATAAAACCTGTCAATTTAGCTTTCAGAGGGTCACAATAGCGATTAGCTGTAACGATGAGCAACGCGATGAGCGAGCAATCAGCGATCATAAAATCGCTAGTTGTGACCTTCTGAAAGCAAAATTGATACATTGTGTATGTCATACACAAACTTTACCACCTATGCTTGCTTCTTATAAACAAAAATTATTATTATAGTATCTCATAGTTTCATAATTCCGAAAATAGCATTTTAGCTGTAATGAGCAATTGCAAGCCTGGTTCCAAATGTCAGATTGCGGTGAAATCAAATACTTCCTGGGAATCAAGATTCGATACGAAGGGAAGACAGAAACTTTATCATTGTCCCATGAAACTGGAATCAATCGTGTACTGACCAAGTTTGGAATGGTTAACTGCAATTTCGTCAAAACGCCGATGGAAAAGGGTTGTCTGCTACAAGTTCAAGATATAAGAACTACGAAGCATTTTTTTTTTTTTTTTTTTTTTTCAATTCTTTATTTAAGAGATTTTTAGCCTTAGGCTAGTTCATCTCTAAAACTACGAAGCAGCCATACCGAGAGTTACTAGGAAAGTATCATGTACACAATGCTATGTGTTCGTCCGGATATCAGCGACCTCACCCAATTGGCCTTAGGGGTATTGAGATAAATGCATATTCGTAATCTGCATTGAAAATGAAACCGAAATCCAAAATTTCATCAATTTTGGTGCACTGGAACTATTTTAAATAAATGCCATTACATTAGCAAAAATCACCATCATACCGCCCCTCGGTGGAACTTTGCATAGGAGCGAGCTGTCAGTTTGTTAATGTCAAACAGTGAAGTTATTATTGTGCTTAAAATCTTGATTTAAAAGTCGGGATGAAAGTCTATGGGATTGAAAAAAAATTATCATTGTGCTCAGAAAACGAAGCTCTTTCAAATGATGTATAATAACCAGTGTGCAAACAGTCAGACTCAATGAGTCATTTTCATATAAATAAGAACTGCCATCTGCGTCATCATTCACTGCCTCGTGAGAGTTTGAATGATTGAGAGGTAAACGAGTCACTGACAGCCGAGCACTCAGTCAGTAGCTCAATCCGCACGTTTATTCTTCCGTTATGGTACCCAATACTTGTTTTGAATGACTGAGCGTACATTTTCTAAGGAAAAATGCCTCAATTACATGCTGTGTGAGCGAAGGCAAGCGGTGTGAGTCGCCTGTTCGTGAGTGACTGAATGTTTTTGTTGACTCTTTCATTGCCTCGTCCTTTACCGTTCGGTACAAACGATCTGCACAGAGCAATGGATTGAATAGTGCAGTGGTTTCACACTCAACCTAAGCAGTCAATAATGTTACGGTCTGATAATAACCGATATATTTTTCAAAATTAAAGAACCCAATTGTCCCAGGCCAATTGTGAAATCAGTGCCAACATTTGAAAGGGGCGTAATTGCGTTTGTAAACAATGGCTTTAGCTGTCGATTTCTCGCTAATAATGAAAATTAATGACACCTACAGGTAGATGAATGTTTCCTCTACCAGCTAGCATTGTTAATTTGGAGATGTGAGCTTTTATTTGCGAGAAATTGACGGCTAAAGCCATTGTTTACCAAAACAATTACGCCCCTTTGAAATATTGGCACAGAAATGTTGGGCAAATATGATGGGGATGCTGAAGGTAATTACCAAACGGTGAACGAAGAAAGTGTGCGCGGGTTCAGGAGCCGAGATGCAGGATTTGTCGCAATGACCTGATTTTGTCAACCCCCTTTGTTAAAAACTTTTCTAGGGCTCTATCATCACCGTCACGTCACCTCACTTTCTTGTCACCGTGACAGAAAAGTGACAAAAAAGTGACTCTCATAATCGCTCCGATTGCGTGACTCGTCACTATGTGACACAAAAGTGACTCGAAATGTATGCCATCAGTTGAGAGGAAAGCGCTTTAGAACGGTTTGTTAAAAAATGCTGATGAGCCCTTTTCTACTGTTAATCCAGGTTTGAGATCGACGAAATTAAAAATGGTTTGAGGGAACATGCACAAATGACGCAGCTTTTAATGGGGGAGGGAGGGTCTCAAGTTGTGACCGGCCATGTATTGGGTATAGCAAAATACGCTACGAGGTGGAGGGGGGTCTGAAATTGGTCAAAATATGCTACGTCATTTATGGAAGTTCCCGTAATACTCTCTTCACACAACCTACAGTGAATATTCGCTATTTGGGGGAGGCCTTTTCACGTTTTTGACGTTTTTAATCAATCCGCGGTGGTCTATTATCACCGTCTCGTCACTCCACTTTGATGTCACTGTGACAAAAAAGTGAGACTCATAACCGCTCCGGTGACGTGAATCTCGTCACTAAGTGACGAAAAGTGACACTCATAATCGCTCCAGTAAAGTGATCACCAGGTGAAGTAACGGTGATAATAGACTCCTATTGTTCTATGAAACATCCAAGAGCGAAAGATTTGGAACTACGGTTATGCGAAATTATTGAAAGATAAAAGGGGCTGACAAAATCGAGTCATTACTGTATAGGCAAGTAGATTCAGCTGTAAATAAAATTCATAACTAGGGAAGAGGCATGAATGACTTAGCATTTTAGGGTGACCAGCCATATAGACAAATACTCTACAAGGGGAGGGGGACCAAAGTGGATGCACTTTGTATCGTATTTTTCTACAAGGCTGGTCACTCTAAAATGCTACGTCATTTATGAATCTTCCCTTAGTACAAATAAATTTCGCTATCAGTTTCACATTTCTTCCACATTAACAGCAATCTGTTTGCACCAGTTACGGGGTCCAATGGAAAGATACTGTTTTGACTATGCTGCTATCGGCCTTTCGAGTCGCGCAAAAACGGATCTCCACATTTTGAGTTAAAAATAAGCCAGTAATGCATAAAACTTGTTTGTAAACAAAGCACTTCTTCCGTGATAATTTCTCTTCTTTACATCATACTTTGGCTGGGCTAGGCCGCCCTGGCGAAGCGCACCAGCCGATCGTGAAATGAGGACACCGGCACGCCGTTGCTCATCATCCGCCGAGCCCAACAATCGATCAATGAATGGGTTGAGGAACTGCGGCGTTCATTGACATTATTATTGTTCATCACGCAATATTCAAATCACGATCTGGCTTTCTTCGTGCACTCGCTGCTGTTGCTGGAAGAGGCCAAGTGCAGATCTTTGCATAATCGCCTATCATTAGCAGAAAAATCGATCGTTTATGAGCGATACCTACCCGAGCAGGCGACAAGTCGGGACGATAAAAAAAACTACCGCTACATCAGCCCGGTGTTCGGTGCTTTGTTGATCATAATTTCACCTTTCTCTGTCGCCATGCGCGGTGTGTCTATCCCATATAAAAGTGGCGGTTGGTGACGTTGGTTTAGCTATTTATCGGTGATTCCTGGGACGTAACGGAGCAACTCAGTGATCAGAGTTTAGTGTGGGCAAGTTTAGTTTCAGTCGTTTGTACCAATCGAGGAAGATGGCAGTGGACTTCAAGTGTAAAGTGTTACTTTATGTGGTGGGACTTTGTGGATTGGCAAGTTTTGTGGACTCGCAGATTCCGGGACTGGGAGGATGTCCGGATTACGTTCCGATTACAAAGTTCGATAGGACTAGGTTCCTGGGAAATTGGTACGAAGTGGAACGCTACTTTACCGTGAATGAAGTGGCCACCAAGTGCGTCGCGGTGACCTACGAGCTGATGGCGGATGGCAAAATCTACGTTCGGAATGCGTTTACCAATCGATTGTGAGTGTTCAAAGTTGCTGTTAAGCTTGATTGGTACACTAAGCATTCGCTAACTGAAAGGGATTTTTTACGTCTTTGTGTAAAATACGGGGGGTGCAAATCAAACACAGTTTGTTTAATGTGTGACGAAATAGTGTCAGGGTTTAAACGCTTATAACTTGGCCATTTATGGATGGATTTCTAATCCTATCACATCATTTTATACAGATTGGATGGAAGATTCGTTTATGATTATAGTAGTTTATCATTAGTAAACTATTGAAAATTGATCAAAATGTTAGCGGTAATCAACCATTTACATGGTTGGTTGCTATGACTATCGATAGAACAGAGATAGACGAACCAATACCAAGAGCGTGCCGTAAAACGAGGGAAAATCAATAAATTTTCACCGATAAATCTGAATATTTTTCCAATCACATGTTTGGCAGACAAACAAATACCTCCTAAATCTGTACTAGCAAATGATTGTCTATTGTACGAATTTAGTTTTTAAATTGCATTTCTTGTTTATTTTTAAAATTAAAATTAGATTAAAAATTATCAATTCTGGGGTGAAGATGATCATGCAGGTTTTTAGGCAGTGCAATAATCAGAAATTATCATTTATTCTCGAGTTTTGTTCTCTGAAGAAGAATCCGGTGTTAAAATTTCAACAAAAGTTGTGGTTTAAGAAAAAACTGTGTTAGAAATACGCCTAAATGTAGGCAATTAGAATCCGTTTTTCTCATAAATTATTTTCATACGTTCATTTTAACAAAATATTATTTCAAATTCGCATTCATCGACCCAAAATAAAATAAAATAAGTAATTTCACCGAATACAGCACCAGAATAAATGCTTATTCTGATAGGATGTTTAGGAATAGCTAAAAGTTGCATATTTTATCACTTCCACATAATTGTACTGGTAGAATAAAATAATAAACCAATTATCTTATTATATCATTATATCATGAAAATGACTGATCAGAAACAAAAATTGAACGATGTAGTGATCAACTTCATCCCGTTTTACGGTACCTGTTTTGGTTTAGTTCGTCTGTGGAAGCAGTGTGGTATCTATCGCCTCAGTCGCCAGCATTTCCACTTCTTCCAGCGTCTCGCCGGTTACCGTCAAGACGACATCGTCCGCAAAGCCAACGATCTCAACTCCTTTAGGCAGCTTGAGCATCAGCACGCCATTGTACATTCCGTTCCACAGCGTGGAGCCTTGTGGAACTCCCGCCGTGACTCTAAGCGATTTCTGCCCCATGTCAGTCACGTAGACCAGGACCCGGTTCTGGAAGTAACTACTTAGAATCCTGCAGAGGTAGTCTGGAACCTTCATTCTATGGAGCGCCTTGGCTATGACCTCCCAGCTGGCGCTATTAAATGCATTCTTCACATCAATCGTAATCACGGCGCAGTATCGATTTCCTCTCCGCTTCTGTTTGGAAGCTTTCTCGGCTCTGTCAATCACTGTCCGAATTGCATCCACCGTCGAACTCCCTTTAAGGAATCCGAACTGCAATCCGTGTTCACTCTCCGTGCATTTCGTCAGCCTGTTCAGGATGATCCTCTCCAAGAGCTTTCCGACAGTATTTACTTACTTACTTAAGGGTCCTGTGCACCACCAGCGGTGCAAAGGGCCAACGTGAAAGACTTCCATCCTGGGCGGCTGCTCGCTTTTGCCTTGACCTGGGCCCAGGTCAGATTTCTATCGACTTGCTTAATTTCCTTATTGAGGCTCCACCGCCATGAGCCCCTGGGTCTGCCTCTGCTGCGATGTCCTGCTGGATTCCAATCCAGCGCTTGCTTGCAGATTTCGTTTCCGCCCGGTCGAAGTGTGTGGCCGACCCACCTCCACTTTCGCTCTCGAATTTCTGTTGCTATCGGCTTCTGATGACATCGACGATGGAGCTCGGCATTCGAGATCCAGTTGTGAGGCCACCAGGCACGAATTATATACCGCAAGCATCGGTTGATGAAGACCTGCAGCTTTTGAGTGTTCTCCGCTGATACACACCACGTCTCGCTGGCGTATAACAACACAGATTTCACGTTCGAGTTGAAAATTCGGATTTTGGTGCGTTGACTTATCTGGTTGGATCTCCATACGTTTCGTAAACTCGCAAAGGCAGCCCTAGCCTTCTAGATTCGTGCACCTATGTCGCTCTTGGTCCCGCCGTCCGACGCTATTTGGCTGCCAAGATATTGGAAACTTTCGACCTTCTCCACTGCTTGCCCCGCTACCGTAAAGTTGGAAGGGTTGCCCGTGTTGATATCCAACGATTTGGTCTTGTTGACGTTGATGGTGAGACCCGCCGCAGAGGAGCGTTCGGCTAGGTCATTGAGCTTACTCTGCATATCAGAGCGCCTTTGTGCTAGTAGAGCAACATCATCAGTCAAATCGAAGTCGTTAAGATGCTCCATGGTGATAGGCTGCCAAAGCAGCCCACGGTTCGGTACACGGTCAATTGCACCTACCATGATCTCGTCGATTACGATGAGAAACAGTAGCGGTGATAGTATACATCCTTGTCTCACACCAGCGACTACCCGGATAGGGTCGGACAAGGCTCCGTTATGCAGAACTCTGCACGTGAAAGCCTCATACTGCGCTTCGATGAGGTTGACGATTTTATCCGGGACTCCCTTGCGTCTCAGGGCGCCCCACATATTCTCGTGATTGAGACGGTCGAAAGCTTTTTCGTAGTCAATGAATACCAAATTCTTGGAATTCATTGACCTGCGCCAGGATGATGCGGAGCGTGACAATATGGTCCACACAAGATCTTCCGGCACGGAATCCTGCCTGCTGCCGTCGGAGAGTCGCGTCGATCTTCTCCTGTATCCGATTCAGGATAACTTTGCACAGAACTTTGAGAACAATACACAGTAACATGATGCCTCGCCAATTGTCGCACACAGTCAGATCCCCCTTCTTTGGGACCTTCACTAAGATGCCCTGCATCCAGTCGGCCGGAAAAGTCGCGGTGTCCCAGATATTACAGAATAGTTGATGCAACATTTGTGTGGATAGCGTGGGGTCAGCTTTGAGCATCTCTGCTGATATACGATCGGCCCCTGGAGCCTTGTTGGATTTCATGCTTCGGATAGCTGCTTCAATCTCCTGCAGTGATGAGGCCTCGGAATTGACGCGAGTGATGCACCGCACCCTAGGCGGATCATGCCGAGATGTTGATGGCTGGTTGGCCGTCGAAACTTGAAGAAGTTATTCGAAGTGCTCAAACCAGTGTTTCAGCTGGTCAGTGGGGTCGGTAAGCAATTGTCCAGTCGTGTCCTTCACTGGCATCCTTGGGTTTATCCTTGCTCCACCCAGGCGTCGTGAGATATCGTAGAGGAGGCGTATATCGCCAGTGTTTGCGGCTTTCTCCCCTTCGTCGGCCAGGGAGTTCACCCACGCTCGCTTGTCCCGTCTGCAAGAGCGCTTGACTTCCTTCTCTAGAGCCGAGTACCGTTGACGGGTTTCGTTCTTGGCTCCTCTGGTTCTCGCCCGCTCTATCGCGGCTTTTGCTTCTCTACGCTACTCAATCTACCGCCAGGTTTCATCTGTGATCCACTCTTTCCTCTGGGTGCGCAGCTCACCCAAGTTGTTCTCGCTTGTTTCTATAAAGGCATTCTTGATGGCCGTCCATTGTTCTTCTACGCTGCCACCTTCTGGAACGTACGCAGCTCGAGTCTCAAGTTCTTCAACAAAAAACCTTTTTACCGCTGGATCTTCAAGTCGGCGTGTGTTGAACCGCCGCCCGAGTATCTCCTCCCATCGCTGGATCCTCGCCATGCGTAGGCGGATTTCGCCGATTAGAAGGTGATGGTCAGACGCGATGTCGGCGCTGCGTTTATTCCGGACATCAAGAAGGCTCCGTCTCCATTTTCGGCTGATGCAGATGTGGTCGATCTGATTCTCGGTATGTCCATCACGGGAAACCCACGTGACTTTGTGCACTGGCCGATGGGGGAAGAGCGAGCCCCCGATCACCATGTCGTTATTGCCACAAAATTCTGCAAACAGCTCACCGTTCTCGCTCATTTCGCCGAGACCATGGCGTCCCATGACACGCTCATAGTCCGTGTTGTCGGAGCCGATCTTCGCATTGAAGTCGCCAGTGTAGATCTTGATGTCACCCTTTGGAACCTTAACCACGACGGCATTCAGTTGACTGTAAAAATTCTCCTTGTCCTGTAGCTCGGCAGCATTGGTTGGCGCATAACATTGGATTATGGTAAGGTTACGAACCCGTATTCTAAATCTGGCAACGATTATCCTCTCATTAACAGGCTCCCACTTGATGAGCGCAGCACTTGCCTGGACGCTAAGTAGGAGACCAACTCCACGATGGCGGGGAGCGTTTTCACCTCGAATACCAGAGTAGTACCTGTCCCGACGGCAGTTTGTGTTCTCCAAAGTTTGGCCAACGAACTTCACTCAGTCCCAGGATTTCTAGCTTCATGCGTCGCGCCTCGTTGGCGAGTTGTGCCAGTTTACCCTGCTGGGCTAACGTCAATACATTCCATGATCCAATTCGTGTCCGTTGTTTTGCGCTAAAAGTCATTGCCGTTAAATCAGTTCGATGTCTTTATCTGTTGGTTTCTGTAACCAACCTGTAACCTGTAAAGGTTTCAGAGACAGTAGGTGGTTGGCCTAAGGTCCCCTATCCGCCGTGATGGGGCTGCCATCTTAGGTGTAGCTTCCGGGGAAGAGCATTTCTTATTCAGCCGCTGGATCCAAGTCAGACGCGAGACGCTGTTTGAGCCGCACCTCCATGGTGAACAGACGCTCGGGTTGGCGAAGTATTTCCTCTATCACCGTGCTATGGTTACCGCGCCAGTGTTCGCGTCGCACCTCCTCACTATGCTATTGTCGGATTGACAACATTGCCCAGGCTACGCCAACCAGTTGTGTCCATGTTTCAGCTGGCAGTCTTTTGTGATCATATGACTCGTGGAGGCGTGAGGTAGGAACTTGTGAGGACCGGAGCTAGGTATATCGCTCCTTCCAAATTGTCACTCACCATCTGCAGCACCATCCTGAACACGTCCGGGAGCGTCTGGATCGCCGCCTTCAACGCCACGTTGGGAATTCCATCCGGGCCGGGAGCTGTATTCGCCCTCAACCTTTTCGCTGCTGCTATGAGTTCCTCGTTGGAGACTTGTACAACGTTGTCTTCATGTTCCTCGCCATATGGTGTAGGTGGCCAGGTCTTTGGGCATTGCTGTGGGAAAAGTCCCTCCACGATGACTTTCAGCTCGTTGGGATACATTTAAACCGGCATCGTTGGACCTCTGATCTTCGCCATCGCGACTCGGTATGCGTTGCCCCAGGGGTTGGCATCGGCATCGCGGCACAGCTCCTTGAAAATATTTGACTTGCTCAGCTTTATCTTTCGTTTCAGTCCAGCCCTGGCCTCTCGAAACACCACCCTGCGCTCCTCTCTGTCTGCTTCCGTTCTTGCTCTCTGAGCGCGCCTTCTGTCTAGAAGACAAGTAGCACGGAGGGTGCTGATTTCCTCGTTCCACCAGTAAGCTGGACGCCGCCTGTTCGTTGGCTCCAGTTTTCTCGGCATATTTGTGTCACATGCCCTTGCTAATGATTCGGTCAACTCGTTCGCGCTTAGGCCCGGGACGCTGCTGTCTACCCTTAGAGCTTCGATGAAGAGATCCTTATTGAATGCCTTCGTCTTCCACTTCCGCTCGCTTACTTTCGTCCTTCGCATTTCCACCGGTGTCCGTTCGCCGATACTGTACCGAATCGCCTGATGGTCACTATGGGTGTACTCTTCGCACACTCTCCAGTTCACATTTGCCACTAGCGACGTACTGCAGAAAGGGACATCGATAATGGATTCCCTGCCATATTTGCGGAAGGTGCTGATGGTTCCTAAGTTGGCCAGACTGACGTTACCGTTTGTTCCTTTGCTCTTGTGGAACCCAAACTGTGTATTTGATTCCAAGTTACTTGATTTGACCCAGTGATCGAGTCTCCAAAGGATCATTTTCTCCAACAATTCCGTAATGCACGAAAGCATAGGCATGAGATATGGTCAGACGCTGATTTACCAGATTTGTCAATGTTGCTTTCTAGTAAGGAATTGAATTAAATCATATCGCTTCCCGGTGAGGAGTTGTTCGATACAACAAGAGCCATTGAGAATTCCATTGAATGGTTTATCCAGAGTGCCGCCGCTTGAAGACGCTTCTCGAAGAATATGTTGTGCTGGAACTGCCCCAGTGTTTAAAATGGCCCAGCGTTCAGGGAAGAAAATATAATGGGAGAAATCAATCAGTTTTAGCTTGCAATAATGGCCAGAGCCTTCCCCTTGTAATAAATAAAAGTAAACGTACGCCATTTCCAAACAGGACAAAATAATCCGAAATCCAATCAATATTGAAAAATGTGATTAAGGTTTAGGGCCCGAATCAGGGCTGGCAAATGTCATTTTCAATGATAGATCTCACGCGATATTTACAGAGATACTTCTGTCACTATCATTGGATGACAAAACGATGATAGAGGTTTTTCTTCAAAATCTCATCGAATTTTTTGTCATGACAGAACGTGACAGTGTTGTGATCATTAGCTTATTTAATGTTATTAAAGTTACTTGCACCGAGGAAATCTTAATAATATACTCACTCTACGGATTACATACGGTTGTTAGCTTAAATGCATCTAAATCAGCTAGAATTATTCTCATGAGTGCTTGATCATTGAAAAATTACAAGAAAGCTAATGATAGGTAGTTTCGTCTCGTGATAGTGAGAGGACCTGTTTTCTCATCGTCACATGATGGCCGTGATATTTACCAGCTCTGGCCCGAATAGCTGAGGCAATTTTGGCCCTTGCAGTCGTCAGAGCAGTCTGAAAAGATGAAAATAACTCTAAAAGAAAGTGATAGGGGAAATGGCTCTAATGTTGGCATATGGATCTAAGATTGGGCCCATAGCTAAAAATCTGATATTTATCAATTTTATCTAGATGAACGCGTCATTGGGACTGTACTTATGGATATTCTTGGTCGCTATTGAAAATTTAGTCGAATGCTGAATTTATGTATGGGCCCAAATTAGGGGCATTTGGGCCGACATTACATGCATTTTCCCTATCATTACCATTTCGAAAGTTGTTAACCAATTTTGCTGGAACACGTTCCAGCCGATCAGGAGATTCTTCTCATTTTAGTATATGTCAAGGTGAAGCATAATTTTCGTTTCGTTTATAAAATATTAAAATAAATTTCATGGAGATACAATTTAAATGTGTTTAAAGTTCTATAAAAATAATACTCAACATCACCTCAAGCGTTTAAATACTAGATTGATCTCCTAATCTCAAGACTGACGAAATGGGAAATAATTTGTTGGGGTAGTTAAGGTTAAAGCGAAGACATCATATCAAGAAGACTGGCAACTTTGCCAGAATCCAAGTGACAGATACGATAGCGCTGCGTTTCAGTGAAGGTGGAAGCAACGCAAACCTTTCTTCTGAGGATGTAATCTTTGCTATCAAATTCGTTCGAAGCATTTACCTTTGAGCGGCAGATGGCGCGATTGTACCTGTCTCATAGCGTTCGTATGAGAAAATGGAAGGGTTGCCAGTCTTCTTGATTTGTTGTCTTGTTAAGTACGCTGCACTGGTTTCCTCTTACGTCCGACTAACTCCAAGTCCCCTAACTTCAAATTCCAGCAACAATGTGGAGCGCATCATTTCCGGTGTAATGGAAGCACCGGGCAAAACCAAAAACGGCAAATACACCGTCAAGTACCAATCGTTCCCGTACAACTATAATGCTTCGTTTATGATCCTGGACACGGACTACGATAATTTCGCCGTAATCTACTCCTGTAGCACCATCGGCCCTGTTGGTCATACGGGTACCACTTGGATTTTAGCATCAGATTTTCGGAGGTTCTAATTATATCCCATTCCAGTTTCCGCCTGGTTGCTGACCCGAGAGCGTCTCCCACCGGGACCGGTTCTGCAGCGTGCCTACGGAGTACTGGACAAGTACCGCATCAATCGTACTTTCTTCGTTAAGACCAACCAGGACGATTGTGTTCCGAGGGCACCTCCACAGCCAGCCATTGATCCCACTGAGCCAAGCACTGGATCGCGTGATCAAGGTGACCCAAATGGCGTCGACCAGATAGACACAGAAGAGCAGCTCAATCAGCTGAGAAACGATATCTTTGCGATGCCGATTCCCCCAGGTCAAGACATACAGATTGACCCGATCGATGACGAAAATGAGTGAAAATCGAATGCAGTGCTGGGGTAAATTATTTATGTTGAAAATAAAAGCACTGTTCGAACCAGTTTCGAGTTCGAGTTTGATTGTGATCCGAAAAGAGTGTGACCCCTCGTTGAGCATAATGTGTGCTGCATGAAAAATCGATCCACCAAACGACTCCCACATCTTTCGACCGCTCAATATCTTCCATTACAACCTTTACAACATTACCACAGAAAGTTACAAAACAAAATCATGCTACTGGGTAAGTGATATGATCGGTTTCGTAACCGCTATCAGTCCACTTGCACCAAGCATGTGCTTTCACTTCAACGCATTCATGGGTTTGCATGAATTGAGATGATGGGCCACGCCGCACAGAGGGGTATTTCATCAATCTAGCTGGTCAAAATTAATCAAAATGTTGCAATGTTACATTTTTCAAAATAGATAGATAGATGTGTCTGAAATTCTACACACTACCTTAAAATTGATTTATTTTTGGAAAACTTGCATCTCGGTGCACAACTTTCTGTATTGAGTTGCCGCTAAAGGTCAAATTGTTACTAATGGTTTGAACTTCACTACCAACTATAGGCAGAAATGCACTACTTATTATTTCATATAGAACGCTAACGGTAAGTCCAATTAAATTTCCAATTAGGTCATCTTAAAATAGATCGATTAATGCTAGTTTCAAGGTGACCAGTGAATTTTTATTTTGAAATTCCCAATTTTTTCCCGGTTTTCCCGGTTCAAATCTTAAAAATTTCCCGATTGTTAATATTAAACAAAAAACCGAAATTGAACGAATTTTTAAAAACGTGCTGGAACGAATTTACTGAAAGGATAATAAAATGTAATTTAAGAAGATTCCCAAGATTCCGATGCTTTGAAATTTGTGTAGAGTCTGAAACTAGAACTTTTCTTAAAAATCTTCGTGATGCAAGATTTAGAGAAAAAATAATTAAAATGAGATTTTGAAAAAATTTCAAGGTAACAGATTTGAAAAAAAAACATATTTATAGGTCGTAGAGCCATAATTGTCACGTTCTGAGACTTTGCAGCATTTTAAGGGTTACAACAAATTACAGAACAATCTATAGAATCTTGCGGACAAACCCTGGAATTTTTAGTAAAATTTAAAAGAATTCAAAGTGTTGATTTCAAACACATATTGAGAAGGATTCCCACACAGTTTTTCAAGGAGAAGTTCTGAGCATAATTCCAGAATTATTCTGACATGAAGTCCTTAGAAATTGTTAGATGAATTTGGAGGGATTTCTGTGGAGAAGAATGCAGGTTCTAAATTAAATTGTTACGTAATCTAAGAAGATTTCAAAAGGAGTTGTGAAAAACAAAACTTTAAGTAAACTTCCTACGTAATTCTGAGGAGATTTGTATAGGGATCCCGAGGAAAATGACAGATAAATTTTAAGAATAAAAAAGAGAACTATGATCAGAATACAACAAGAAACAGTGTTCTTGCAATAATTTCAACCCTAGTGTGAAAAATTCATCACAGAAGTCCAGCAAAATTGATTGCAAAAAATTTGCTGATATTTAGAAAGAAATTCTTTAAATACTCCAAGGGGTTTCTCAATAAAATTTCGAAAGATTTCTGCTGTTTTTAATAGAGTTGAAAGAATTTTTTTTAAAGATTTTCAAAAGAATCAAAGTTGCCGAATGGGTTCAAGGGGATTCTAAGAAGGATTCCAATTAAATTCCTAGAAGGGGTTTCAAGTAAATTCCAAAAAGAATTCAACGGTAATTATTACGCGGAGTGTTTTCTGGTTAATTTCAGAAGAGCTCCATGATAATTCAAAGCAGAATAACAAGTTAATTCTGTAATTCATATCATGAGAATTTTGAACAACGAAAAATTAAAACCCCGGAAAAAATAATTCAGTTTCGGTTTTTACATATATTTGTATGCAAAGTCCAGCATCTTCAATATTTTCTTTTAAGGACCATGCCCTTTACATCTGAAATTGAAACGACAAAAATCAATTTATTGCAAATTTCTGAGTGATTGAATTCTAAAAGCAATAAGACGAGTAACTGAAGAAAATAATGCAGTGAATAGAGCAAGACATTCATTTGGTAAAGGATCACTCTGTTTTAATAGTTTATTCTGAAATTCTGATGCCTCTGATGTTCTCTCGTCGAATTCCCGGTTTTTTCCCGATTTTCCCGGTTATTTTTCAAATTCCCGGATATTTCCCGATATTCCCAGTTTTCCCTGTTTGCTGGCCACCCTGTAGTTTTCAACAACAGATAGATTTTCGAACATTTTAATTAATATTAGAAGTGTCAAATTTATGTGAAAATTGCAACTAAATCCGAAAAATTCTTTTCTATGTACAAATTTTCGAACAAAAGAAAACCTCCCTCCCAAAACATGACCCCACCCCTGTTTGGCCTAAAATCATTATATATTCTAAAACCAACAGAATCTTTTGACAACCTTTAATATTTTTGACCAGCTAGAATCCGAAAATACCCCACTGCCAAATACGCCTACCTCAACATAACAATTCACGTCCAAATATATTTATCTAGCTGGATGGTATCGAAGACGCCACAGATCAATATTCGGCGGACCATACAACGGTCAAGACGTGAATCTGCATCTGCTGCTACTCCTCCTACTCCGAGTGTACAGCACACATTCGAGTCGGTTCAAATTCAGCCCGGACGCGCATGTGCGATCGAACTCAAGTGGTAAAAAGTGATAGTGATTTGAAAAATTGAAATGATCGTCTGGCGCTTAATTGTTACAGCCACAGTGAAAAGTGAATAGCGGATTGTTTGCGCATTGAACACTTTCGTTAGCATAACGTCCGTCGGTTACGGATCGCGTTGCTGCATGGTTATTTGCTGAATTGGTTCGTAAACGGCGATAAGTGTTGAGGCTGCACGAGTTTAGTCGGAAATTGGGAGGCTGATTTGCTGAGGACCGGGAAGATATCAGCAAAATGGTGAAACAAATTTGGTAAGTTTGCAAAATTTGAATCCACTACCTTTTGGAGGGGGTCTCCCTTCTTAGCTCAGTCGGTAAAGGCGCAGCTGCGCGTTTTGCCAGTGTACCGGTTTTTCAGAAACCGTCACGCCACCGAGCTATGATTGCCCACGCCGGTCCTATTTTTTAAGCGTGCATTATTTTTCTTTATACCTGAAAACATAACTCTATAGATACCGTAAGACGAGGGGCCAAAATTGAAAAATGTTTATTGATGCAAATATCTTGAATATACAGAAAATGATGATTAGAATGTGTTTCTTGAATTCCATATAATAAGATAACATTAATCAGGTGTTTTGTTAGAATAGTGCTGAAAAGTTAAGTGGATACATATAAATCGGTAAAAATCATGGGTTGGTATAACACACATTTAATTTTTGTTTGAACTAGTTTTCAGGGCATCAAAATAAACATTTGAAATTAAAATTACTGAGTTATTATTATTTGAAGTTAGTGGTTTAAAAAAATGGGTCCCACGATATATCACCACTGTTTCGACCAAATCAGCTCATTTTTGGGGTGCAGACTCGTTAAGCAGGTCCCGTGTGCATGACGAAGGTTGATTTTTGAAAAGTAGATTGAAAAAGAGATGAAAATATTTTTTATGTTTTTCATATTAAAAATCATGTTTTTATTTCATATTTAAAAAAATCAAAATCCGGCTTCGTCACGGGATACCGAAAAACCGGGTGAATAGAAACAGTGGGGCGCAATGAAAAAACAACCTCCCAGCCTTAAAAAAAATTTTACAATGCTAAGATTATATCGAAAAATCATCGTACAACATTTTTCCCAGTTACTTAGCTATTGAAAGAGTTCAGCCAGCCGGCGCTGGTGGTGTAGTGGTAAGCGTGACTGCTTTCTAACACCCCGATGGGTCTGGGTTCAATCCCAGCCGAGGTCGGTGGGATTTTTCTGAGGCATAAAAATCTCTGGTCACGTCTTCCTTCGGAAGGGAAGTAAAGCCGTTGGTCCCGGCCCATGTGTGTTGAATGGGTGCGATATCCTACGCAGGTGTGGAAGCTGCCTTCCTGTACATTCGGTTGCCGTCAATGGATGGCAATCGATGTCCGTCTGTGATTGGCACTAGATTGCGGAACAGAGACCGACGTTAAATAAAGAAAAAGAAGAAAGAGTTCAGCCAAACTTTTGTTGGGTTGGCAACCCTGCTGACATTTTTCTAGAAATTTCATCAAATGGCGCTACGGATTAGTAGTATTTCTCTTCTTCTTCTTCTTCTTCGCATTTCAAGCTTATTGTATATCGCATAATAGCTTATTGCGTGCTCTCAACTTAGTGTTCTAGATGCACTTCCACAGTTATTAATTGAGAGCTTTCGATGCCTGTACCATTTTTGCATTGGTATAATTGTGTGGCAAGTCCAATCATACTTCTATGCCCAAGGAAGTCGAGAAATTTTCCAACCCGAAAAATTCCTAGACCGGACCGGGAATTGAACCCAGCCAATTCCAGCATGGTCTTGCTTTGTAGCAGCGCCTTTACCGACTGAGCTAAGGGAGGCCCCTGATTAGTAGTATTTGCTAGTGCGCTAAAACTTCACCGGTGGATGTCACTTTTTGTTTAATTCGAACTTGTTCACGTACTATAGCAGTTATATTATTCAGTTGTGTAAACTTCTACAGTGAAACATTCGAACATCAACAGGTATTTATCATATTATCACTTAAATTTGCATACGTGGTCCCGATTCACACTTTGACAGGGCGAATAGAAACAATGGCGCCGATAGTTGAAGTCATTCGTTTTATGCAATCGACACCAACATAGTGCTCCCTTATTTCTAGGAAAACAATGCACAGTGGTCCATTTTGACGCTCTTTTTTTATATATAATGCGTTTATTTTTCCAGGATCACTTGCTGTAGCTTTTCGGCGCCGATATTCATTGTTTAGATCACAATATTACTTAAAACAAAACGTTAGTAAAGCGGGGGCCGATTATTCGCGGCTATCTCGAGGTTACGGTTAACAAATTGTAACAAATGGATGGCTGGGTAGGGATTGAGAACACAAGGTTTGGAGAGCAATGTGCTCTTGATCTCGAACTGAGCGACATACTGATGGAAAAGACAAACAGTGGGGTACATCGATGGGCAGCTAACAACTTGGGAGAACACAAGATGACACTAACTACTAAATCCTCAGATCTATCCGTTTTAAAAAGACATAAATTAAATTCAAATAGTCAAGATCTCGGCTAGCCAAGACATCTCTAACAGGTATCGCTGGTTGTTTGCCTCGGGCCCTGAGGGATGTGGATAACTCAGATCTGGCAACACGGTGTAGGGTACATGACCAAACAACATGCTCTATATCATGATAACCACTGCCACACGCACATAAATTACTGTCTGAGATCTCAATTCGATAGAAGTGCAAGTCTAACGAACAGTGATTGGACATAAGCGAAATAACGCGTGTAAAGTCGCAGCTCATGTCCAACCCTTTGATCCATAGTTTGTTCGACACCTGTGGGAGAATAGAATGTAACCATCTTCCAAAATTTCCATCATTCCATTTTTGGTGCCAACTGACGAGCAATGGAGAAAAAATCGTTGAAGGCCTTTTTGTCGCTCAAAAATATCGCCTTCCATAGCGCCCATCTTAGCCAACGAGCCCGCTTTCTCATTACCCGGAATTGATTAATTAATTTATCTTTATTAGGGAGGCTTTCAGCCTGGGGCTGGTTCGCCTCCAACACCCGGAATTGAGCAAAGAGATGGGACCCAAGCTAAGATGATAGTATAGGAGCAGTTGGATAACTCTCAGTTTAGATCGTATTTCAGGCAGGAAATACGAGGAGTGCTTCATCGACCTCATTGAACGAATAACCTCCAATGAGCTAAGACTATCCGTAAAAATGAAATAATGGTCAGAAGGTAGTGAGGCAATTCGTTCTACTGCGTAAAATATGGCTGCGAGTTCCACAACGTATACGGAGCATGGTTTCTGCAGTTTATAGGATGCGCTATGAAATTGATTAAATACACCAAATCCAGTGGAAGCATTTATGGTTGACCCATCTGTGAAAAAAACCAAAAAAACAAGCTCCTTTGATATTGCGAGACTATTCACAACGTGCAAAAATCAAGCTGAGAGTTGATCAATTTATATGGTCAAGTTTTGAACCCACCACAGCATGTTTTTGGCGCTACTGTATATGGACGATCATATGTAAAATACTGTGGAAGCCACAGCATAGTTCTGTCAAAACCTCAGCGTTTTCATTGATCCGTTGACTCGAAACAAAAATGAATCCATTGCACATAGTTTTTTTAGAAAGAGAAAGCATAGTTTGCTATCTATTTTTAATCTTCACCGATGGCAGACGCGAAGGGACTGTTGCAAGCCGTTATCGAAGTTTCGGTTGCATTCAGGTGTAAAGCTAAGAGGAAGAGGTGACAACTGGCTTCTTCCTCTTTTATTTCTATCTCTATCTTTATCTATCTTTATTTCTATCTTACGCACATGAAATCGGCCAATCAGGAGCTGGTTCACGTTTGACAGAAAAGTGTTTCATTTTCGCCCCCGTATTGTCACCTCTTCTCTTAGGTGTAAAGCAAAAATCATTAAACTCAATCTCACCACAATTGATCATTTTAGATGGTCAAGTTTTGAACCCACCACAGCATGCTTTTGACGCTACTTCATATGGACGATCAAATGTAAAATACTGTGGTAGCCACAGCATAGTTCTGTCAAAACCTCAGCATTTTCAATGATCTATTTGGTAAGATTTGCAGTTGGTGAGTTTTGTTAGCTTGATATTCCGAGCTGCGATATCACAGCTTGCAAAATCAATCGCAGTAGTTTGCTTGTTGATTTTTGTCTACGAAAATCAAGCGTTATCTTGGGCGTTGGTGAGATTTGATTTTTTGATATTTTCCCAACACTGCCTCTAATTATCCGTTCGGGTAAGCGGTCTTTACATCAGCATGTTATACCAGCATCCCGTTAATAGTACTCGAAACGTTATTTGACGTACCATGGGTGCAAATACTTCATCATAGTCCATCTCGAATTTCTGAGTGGAGCCTTGTACGACTAGACGGGCCTTGTACCACCGACGAACTTGTACCTTACACTCAAAGGATTTTCAAATGTAAATAGATTAAAAACTACGCTAAATCGCAACTCTCCTGACCGACGCATAAGAGAGAGAGAATTAGATTTTGCTGTCCCTTTCTTTTGCTTTTTTTGTTTTGTAGCTCAATAAAAAAAAACATAGGGGAATTTACGTATTCTCGTCAATCTAAGCAGCGTCCGCACTTCTATTAGCATTTTGTCAGCGTTACGCACATATATCACGTGTCTGTTTGTTAACATTCATCTGCTGCTTGCTTCTCTATCCATTCCAATCGACAGAATTTTTCAAACCGGTTTGAAAGCGATTTTACAACGCTCCAAACTTCTCAGGTGAGTGTGACTATTGTCGGCAGCCTCTTTTTCTTCAGCAACCTTCCCATTAGAACTGCGTGTTAACCAGCTGTTCTATTATCGGCAACTCGAAATCAGCCCCATTTTGTAGTGCGTATACTTCATTTGAAGAAAAATCTGGCATAATAGGATTGCTCGGTCGTACAAATATAATCAGATTGAAGCTGAAAGACTAAAGAATCGTTTGAATACATTCAGGGAAGTGTGTTGATGGGAAAACATAGTGAAATTATCGTTTAAATTTTGGTTGCCGAAAACAGTCAATGGGTGCCGAAGCCAACATTTACCCTATATGGAAAAGATTTGTATTTCCTCTAAAGTTGGAGTAGAAACTGCATAAATCAACGTCTGACTGGTGAATGGCAATGATCCATAGCGGCTGGTAGAAATTCGGGGAACACGATGGCCCTTGGCTTCGTGGTCGTGCGGTTAACGGCGTCACCCGTCGTTCAGGCGTATTGTGAGTGCCACGAATTGAGGGTTCGATTCCCGCTCCAGCCGGTGGAACTTTTCGCAACCCGGAAATTTCCCTACTGGTTTACTGGGTGTTGTGTGTTGTCCATTGTCTAGTGTTAAGTATTCAGTCTGTACAACCTCTGGTTGAAGACGGTTTTAATTGTCTTTACACCACCCCAGACAGATGGTACAACTAGTTGTGCAATCCTCCGTGCAGAAGTTGATGGAATATCCGTTTGGCCGTCTTGCATTCGTACCGCCACGCCCCAACTATTGTGACTTTGGGACAAATTTGTGTCAACCCAATCTCCGTCCATGCAGTGAGTACAAGCACAAGTCGCTCCCGTCGGGACAATGCTGGTCTTCTCGTGAGCTGCCTCATATTGGTCAGGTTTTGCATCATTTGCGTGAAGCAATCTTCTATTTGTATCCTGTTCGATGCTGGTTTTTTCAAAACTGCTAGAACTTAAAAAATCTTAGCAGGTAACTTGAGCGGGAGCTTTTTTCAAACGTGTCCCATATGGATGCGACAATCTGCAACGTCACACCAGATAGCGGCAGCAAATGGATAATTTCAACGAATGGATTGGGGCCTGTAGAAAACTGTTAGATGTTATGGAATGTAGGTTGGATGAATTCTATTTTTGATTTTACCTTATCGACAATCAAACATTCATGGTTCTTTCCGGGCGAAAGAAGTGCGATAAACGGGTCCACTCAGCATTCGACTGGTTTCCGTTTTGCGATAATGAACTGTATGGGAGGAATATTTAATAAACAAAATGGAACATTATAATTTGCTCGTAAACGACTTACGCGTTTTGCCGTTAGGCTTGACTGGCAACGTCGACCTCTTCTAGGCGATCAGGCTGGAGTCTTCGCATATTTCCGGATTTCATTCAAAGGAATTTCAGCCAGTTCCATCTGCAAACCGTGATTAACCTTCACTATGTTGTCGACTCACTTCCCAACTTTGCTTGTCGCACCGGAATTCACATCGTGATGGGTCTTGATTCGGAAATTCCTTCGTACAAATCAAATCAACGATACTCATTCACAATAATCAATATCTCAATAAATACTAGATTATTTTTTTTGTTTTATCGAACTATTTAGTTGGAGTTAAAATAACGAAAATGAGGATAACAGACTTTTTACCCTCGTTTTAACCTAACGGAATCACGCAAGTTACCAAGTGTGCTTTTTATAAACGTCAGAAAAAATCAATACAGTAAACGATTTTCGCTCTGTTATTCGGAGTTAGCATAATTTTGAAGAGAAATTTTAATCGCAACAATGTATAAACGATGCATAACCATAAAATGTTTAAGTTTTAATCTATCATTGTTTAGTAATATTTTTGAGTGTACAATGTTACCATTTTCATCTCCCTGCGCTTCGGTCAGAGAGCGTATAGGGCGTCGTTGTGCCAATTTGGTCGTGGCACATTTCGAGTATGAGAGAGTTTGCAGTTAGATCAAAAGTGCCTGAGAAAAATGCAAGTATTTCGCAGATTACCCGAAGTTGCGATAGTGAAGGTATGATCACAGAAAAGCAGACATAACGCTCTTAAAACGTTCATCAAAATCGTTTTTAACGGTCAATTTAAATGTTTCTTAGTTGGTAGTACTGCCAAATCATCTGGACATCAAACCGACCAAAAAAGGCAGAATCATATTAGAACCAACCAACCAAGGACGGTCTACGGAAGGAAATTGCCGGTGAAGCACGGAATGAAATACGAAGCGTTAGAGAAAAAGTCCAAGGGATTCCAAAAGAAGCAAATAACGACGGCGGAAGAGCAGAATATGGTGAGAGCTTTCCATTTATAAAAAAAAATATCAAAATTACACTAAATACATGCCAGGGTTGAAAAGAATATTTTCGAACCTGGAAGTGTGTATGTATCACCAATATCCATTTGATAACGGTGATGCATACATGCGGGGCTTATTGTGAGTGAAAGTAACCTCGAAATGGGCGTGACTCTCCAGACATTCTGAAATGGGTTGCTGGATCTGCAATAGAGCTATCACCTTCTAACTCCCGGACTAAAGCTGTCTACAATGACCATAAATGCGACATTGTAGAGAGAGTTCTTCCATAATAACACTGCCGGCCAGTGGGGGTTAGAGGGAATACACACACACACACACACACACACACACCCATCTGTGAAAAAAAAACCTTTATCGTTACTTGTGGTACTTGATTGCAAAAATTGAGGGAACAACCAACGACCGATGGTGATCTGGTATTCCATGGATTTCTTGCATCATGGTCACATCAAAATTTACAGAGGAACCATAGAAGGCTTGAAAGCAATCACGATTGGAGATTACTAAAGAAGGACCAACCTCCAGCGTCATGTACTCATAGTACAAACTCATGAATCTTGTTTGAGGATTTCGGTCGAGTAGCTTCTCAGAGTGTTCTATTACCAAAGGATTCATAACTTCACAACGGATGAGTGGGAGAACACCCGCGAGTACTTCTAGGCTCATCGTATGAGTCAAGTGCATACAGCCTAGTGCAGTACGAAGGCAACGGCATTGAATCCGTTGCAGCTTAAGGATGTGTGTTTTTGCTGCGGATTGGAAGCAAAAGCTGCCATACTCTAAAACCGAAAGGATGGTTGTTCGGTACAACCTGATCAGATCTTCCGGGTGTGCTCCCCACCAAGTTCCGGTAATTGTACGAAGAAAATTAATCCTTTGCTGGCATTTTTGTTTCAGATACGCAATATGTTTTCCCCATGTGCATTATTGGAATCGAACCAGACACCTTAATACTTGAAAGATATACTTTGAGTGATTGTTCTACCCTTTAGTTGAAGCTGTAACTGTGCAGAATGATGCTTCCTAGAAAAAAAAACAACCAACTCAGTTTTCTCCGGAGAGAATTCGATACCCAGCTTCATACCCCAAGCAGACAAATTGTCTAAGGTATCTTGCAATGGTCCTTGCAGGTCCGGTGCACTTGGCCCTATTACGGACACAACGCCGTCATCTGCAAGCTGCCTCAGCGAGCAATTTTTATCAAGACAACCGACAACAATGTCTTTTACATAAAAAAAATATAAAGAAGGGGGCTTAAACATGAGCCCTGGGAGAGACCCATGAAACTAATTCGTGAAGTTGTCGAGTTTCCATGACAAAAGCTCATATATTTCTCAGACAACAAGTTGCTCAAATAGTTGTTCATAATTGGTGAAAGCCACCTCTCAGCGATCAAGCTTATGGTATTGTTTATATGGTGTTTTTGCGCTGGTTTGATTAATGGTTTTTTATCATACGGGTTAGCGAAAAATTATTTTCTCCGTTGTGTATCGTTGCATAAATACGTCAGCAATCAGCGAGAAGTGAAGTTCGTCGTGGAAATATCGTTTATAGTGTATATTTCGAGTTGTGAAATTAGTGCTGAATCAATTTCGTATCGGAATTCTTGTGTTTACTGCTGTGTTATTGTTATCAAGATCAGACGCACTGCTGAATCCACCTCCACCGTTCGAGTGACGAGCGTATTATAGCATCTCCACACGCGTGTTCAGTTGCTATCATATTCATCATGAGTTCTGCTTGTGACAAATGCGCAAAACCTGTTAAAGGCGATGAGGAGTCCGTTTCCTGCATGGCTTTCTGTGATAGGATAATACACATGAGGTGCGCGAACACGAAGCTGAACAAGGCTTTTCTGAACATTATCCACTCAAGTCCGAACTTGTACTGGATGTGTGACGAGTGCGTAACTTTGATGAAAAGTGCCAGATTTAAACCAACAGTCTCGTCGTTTGGAAGCGCAATCAACTCTATTACCGAGAGGCAAGAAATTGCACATACTGAGATCAGACAGGAAATGGCCAAACAAGGCAGCAAATTGCCCAGTTGACGAGACGAATCGCGTCATCCTCTCCGACAAATCTGGATTCCGGAAATATCACCCGTCAACCCCCATTGAAACGTCGCCGTGCTCGTTGGTGGTACCTATGGTGGTACTAAAGCGGTGACTGACGCTGATGTTCGGACTGTTGCTGAGCCTGCTGAGTTGTTCTGGCTGTACCTCTCCCGTATTCACCCTAGCGTGAAACCGGAATCAATTGAGAAGCTAGTTAAAACTAGCGTTCAGTGCGAAGATCCGGTAAAGGTTGTGGCGCTTGTGAAAAAGGGATCCGATACGAGTCGAATGAGCTTTATTTCGTACAAGGTCGGAATGGTTACAAAACTACGCGAAATTGCTTTGAGTTCGGATACTTGGCCAGAGGGGATTTTGTTCCGCGAATTCGAGGACACAAGTTCAAAAAACATGTGGTTGCCTCGTTTGAACACGCCGACCACACAGCAAAAAATAAATTTTAATATTACATCCAAGAGGATGCACTTCAGTCATGTCGAAAATCTCATGTAATTTTTATGGCCACACAAATAAACAAATGCAGTAAAAGCAACGTAGTGTCAGTTCATGCACTGTATTCATTATAATTTTGCCTTTTTTCGCAAGTAATATTACACCATATTTTCGACACGATTGAAGTGCATCCACTTTGATGTGATATTAAAATTATTTTTTTGCTGTGCATCACAATCTCTCCTGTTCCGGGTCCTTCGCATTATTCCACTCCCGTCGCCGGAATGGATGGCATCTAACTCCGAGTTACATGCAGCGTTGCACAATCGAAGCTGCAGCATCACTTGATGAAGTCGATTTTATTCCCAATTCCTGTAAACCAGAACGCACTGCCTGTCGCACTATGGGGGACCTCGTTCCGCTCGATCCGGTCGCGCACGCTGTTTCCAGTCATTATAGTCGTTCCCCTAATAAAAAATAACCATAAACGAACGATAACCCAAATAATTGAACTTTTCCACTAATGGTTTGGAAGATACCCAGAACACGTCGTTAAGCAAAATAACCATAACAATTTTATTAGGGTCTGGCCCTGCGGTCGAGTATGGCGGTGAGGTCCACCAACCTTCATGTTCAGGCAAGTATACAGGTAGTTGTCTGATCAGTTTTCGAGTTCCAGTGTTACGCCTCTAGATACCAAATCCTTCACCGACTTACTCCTGTTGAGTAGCATGTTATCCTTGGACTTGTGGTGTATTATCAAAATGTTCGTGGCTTGCGAACTAAAATTGACGACTTATTCTTGGCTGCTGTTTAGTCCAACTACGATGCAATAGTTCTTACCGAGACCTGGCTAGATGATCGAATTCACTCCCCACAATTATTTGGCAGTAGGTTCTCAGTTTTTCGTAATGACCGTAACCGGATGAACAGTGCCAAATCACGCGGTGGTGGCGTCTTGATTGCGGTTTCCAAACGACTGAACTGTTGCCTCGATCCTGCTCCGATTAGTACTTCTCTTGAGCAGTTATGGGTGAAGATTACGACGTCACACAACATGATAAGCATCGCCGTTATGTACCTTCCTCCTGACCGTAAACCTAATTTGAGCTGCGTTGAGAACCATATCAGTTCCATTGGTGCTGTATTGTCCCGATTACATCACAACGATCTAACTCTGCTATTTGGCGACTATAACCAGTCTGGGCTTGTTTGGAATATTTCCGCGAATGATCATCCAACCATTGACATTCTTCGGTCGTACATGCCTGCTTCCTGCTGTGCTCTTTTGGATGGTTTTAGCCTGCATGGTTTAATGCAAAGTAATTCTGTACCAAACAGAAACTCTCGGCTGCTTGATCTTGTGTTGGTGAACGAAGCCGCCGCACTAGAGTGCAGTGTCGCTGAGGCATCCGAGCCTCTGATACATCTAGACGCCGATCATCCAGCGTTGGAAGCATTCATCAATCGATCAGTTCCTGTTCTCTATGAAAACATCGTTGATGTACAAAGCCTGGACTTTCGTAGAACTGACTACGTCGCATTGAATCACTCACTGGCCCAGGTAGATTGGCAGTCGCTTGACTTGTGTTCGTCCATTGATGAAGCCGTTAACTATTTCGACGAAGTTATTAGCCGATTAATAATGGATTGTGTGCCTCTGAGGAGACCTGCCCCAAAACCTGCATGGTCCAATGCTCGATTACAACACTTGAAGCGTGTGATATCGAAGGCTCTTCGAAAATACAGCCAGTCCCGTAATCCATTCACCAAGAGATTATTTTCGTTAGCAAGTAATTGCTACCGAATGTACAACCGTTTTCTATACAAGAAGTACTCAAGACGTATGCAGACCAATCTTCGGCGTAATCCTAAGCTATTCTGGACGTTTGTGAAGACAAAAAGGAAAGAGGTTGGGCTACCGGTTGAGATTCATCTAAGCGATAAAAGAGCCAACACTCCCAGTGACGCGTTCAGCTTTGATATTTTCACGGTCGCATTGGACCTCGTCGACTCTGCCATCCAGAAGCTGAAATTCTCGAACGCTGTTGAGCCTGACGGCATTCCATCGTCCATACTCAAAAGATGCTCAACAAAGCTTTCCTCTCCGCTTTCAAAGCTGTTCAATATTTCGTTACAACAAGGTGTATTTCCCTCTCGTTGGAAATCTTCGTTCATGTTCCCGATTTTTAAGAAAGGAGACAAACAAAATGTGGAGAATTACCGAGGAATTGCTTCACTTTGTGCCTGCTCGAAAGTATTCGAGATAATCATCAACGACGCTTTATTTGCCAGCTGTAGAAACTACATTTCTCCTGACCAACATGGTTTCCACCCCAAACGTTCGGTCTCAACAAACCTCGCTCCTTTCATTTCCGTATGCCTACGGAATATGGAGGCAGGGGCACAGGTGGACGTCGTATACACGGATCTCAAGGCTGCTTTCGACCGGGTTGATCATGTCATTCGAATTGCCAAACTCGAGAAGCTTGGTTTTTCTCATGGACTCACTCGTTGGTTTGAATCTTATCTTACCAATCGAGAGCTTTGTGTGAAAATCGGATCTGATCAATCGGATTATTTTTCAAACAACTCAGGCGTTCCTCAAGGCAGCAATTTGGGACCGCTGCTATTCTCCATATTCATTAACGAAATCGGTTTGATACTTCCAACTGGCTGCCGGTCATTCTATGCAGACGATGTCAAGATGTACGTGGTTGTGCGATGCTTCACTGACTGCCTTGCGGTTGCAGCACCTGATCGATAGTTTCGAAGAGTGGTGCTCTAGGAATTTTCTCACGTTGAGTGTTCAAAAATGCAATATATCATCACTTTCCATCGCAAGCCAACCTCTGCAGCGTGTGGACAACGTTCGTGATCTAGGAATTACACTACTTGATTCTGCTTTGACATTTAAGCTACATTACACGGATATCATAGCCAAAGCTAACAGGCAACTCGGATTCATCTTCAAGATCTCTGATGAGTTTCGGGATCCTACCTGCCTGACAGCTCTATATTGTTCTCTAGTGCGATCGATCTTGGAATTTGGTGTAGTAGTATGGTGTCCGTATGAAACAGTTTGGATAGCGAGGATCGAGTCTGTTCAGAGGAAATTCGTTCGTTACGCTCTTTGCCACCTTCCTTGGTACGATCCTACGAACCTTCCACCCTACGAAGATCGTTGCCAACTACTGGGTATTGAAACGCTTGAACGTAGGCGGAAGATTAACCAGGCAGTTTTTGCAGCAAAAGTGCTGATAAGCGAAATCGACTCTCCAGGGATTTTGGCTGAATTCGAAATCTATGCACCTGAACGAGTTCTACGATCGAGAAGTTTCCTGCATCTCGGACCCCGTGCAGCTAATTAAGGATTACATGATCCAATACGGTTCATGTCTGCCCGTTTCAATGAATTCTATGTTTTTTTTTTCGATTTCAACTGCACAGTGGAAACATTTCGTCAACGGATTCAACGTAGTCTGCTGGATAGGTGACGATACGGTTCGACACATGCAACTGCTTTCAATCAGCAAATTGTTGCAAGACGGTGAGTAGCTGTCCATTAATGTACATCTGATGAATTTTGCTACCTGTTTCCTTTTTTGTTCCCGATCAACTCTGTGATGACGGCCTCGACTGATCCAAGGACAACTCCATGCCATAGGACGAGGTTATTTTTTTTTTATGATGAAGACCATACTTACCTTACCAATCAGGCTAAGGCCTTGTTGTCCTCTGCTGTCCGAAGAAGTCGTCTCCACTCTAATCGATCCATGGCCACAGTTCGCCAGCCTCGTAGTCTGCGAAGGGTCCGCAGGTCACCTTCTCATAGATTAACCTATCGCAACCCGGGAAGCCGAGCGATTTGCAGTTCCATGTTCCGAGTTTCCAATCGTAGTCCTTATTTCGTCGCGTAGGTCTGTGCCGATTGTTCCGATCCGTATTTCTTTCTTCGGTAATTGCAACTTTGTTTTTTTTTTTCAGGGCGGCTTGTTGGGCCTGCCCCAACCCCCTGTCTCGCCGAGGGACCATCGTGCACAGCTCTGTTTAGAGTCTCACGCTGGCACTAGGACGGGAGATCGAAATCCGGACTGAAAATAATGGAATCGAATTTGTATAGCAAGCGGACTGTAATTTTATTCTTTACTGGTTGACGGTTACACGTGTACTGAATGGATTTTATGTTCTTCTTTACTCTCGATGCTCGCTCGCACAGCGGAAGTCGTGCATTTCAAAAAACTTTCTTGAAACTGGGGTTCAGCACTCTCAATCGAGGGGTAGGAATGGCTCGCGAACATCCTCCCGGCCCTTGAGGCAGCTGCCTCAATCACAAGGTAGTAAAACCAATTTATGCACCGGCCGCTGGTATTCCATTTGTCCTCGACGAAGGGTCACGGTGCGTACGATTCCGTAGCGATCTGGATGTGTGTTCACAACACGAGCAAGATCCCAAGCTGCAGAAGGAGTATTCTCGTTCTTGATTAGAACTAGTTGTCCCGACGTAATGTTCTGTTGTACTGCATGCCACTTGTTCCGAGGTTGAAGAGTGGCTACATATTCATCCCTCCAACGGTTCCATATAGCTGTTGTATACTGTTGAATACGTTGCCATCTATCCAAACGATTCTCTGGAATGTGGCTGACGTCGGGCTGGGGCAGCAGATTCAAAGGTTGACCAATGATGAAGTGCCCTGGAGTGAGGGCTTCACAGGAGTCGATGGATGATTACAGCTGGCATAGAGGCCGAGAATTCAAACATGCCTCGACTTGGCTTAATACCGTACCAAGATCCTCGAACGTCAAAGTGTTGTTTCCGACGACTGCCCTTAGGTGCTTTTTCATACTCTTAACCGCTGCCTCCCAAATTCCACCCATATGGGGGGCTGACGGTGTGATGAACGTCCATTTCACTTTCAAATCACCGAGATATTGACCTACTGCTTCGTTGAACTTTTCGGACTGTAAGTACCTTCTGATTTCTCTGTCGGCACCCACAAAATTAGTGCCGTGGTCGGACCAGATATGATGACACAATCCACGACGACTGGTAAAACGCTTGAGAGCAGCAATAAATGCATTTGTAGACAGGTCCGTGACCGCCTCCAAATGTACTACCTTTGTGGATAGGCATACAAAAACGGCCACATAACCTTTGGATGTCTTCGCTGCGCGTAGATTGCTGGTGCGAATAAGTATTGGACCTGCGTAGTCGACGCCCGTGTGAACAAATGGTCGAGTTGGCATCGTGCGGACACTTGGTACCCATTAACTGCGTTGAAGTTTTTCCTTTCATCCGACAGCACTGCACACAACTATCGACGAAGGCACGAACGACGGCTTGACAACCGATGATCCAGTTCCGTTGATTTAATCTTGCGATCATCAAGGTCGGTCCAACATGTAGATTTCTCAAGTGGATTTCTGACAGCAGCAGCTGCGTATACCGATGTAACTTCGGTAGGATAACTGGATGACGAATGTCGTAAGGTTGAGCAGAATTCTGTAGTCGCCACCTACCCTTAGAGTGCCACAGGAATCGATAAAGGGGTACAGTGTCTTGAGCTTACTGTTGTTCGGTAGAGTGGAATTTCGTTGTAGTGACTCTAACTCCGATCGAAAGGTATCCTGTTGAGCTGCTTGAGCCAGTTGCAGACAAGCGTCGTCAATCTCCTTGGGAGTCAATGGTCCACTGAAGCTTTGAGTACCGTACAATTTAGCTTTGAGGTTCGTGGCAACTCGGTTGACCCAGCATAAAATGCGTCGAATACGATTCAAATCTGAGTAACGATTCAGCAGGAAGTTTTCTATGTCATAATTGCGGTTTGGCATGACATTAGTTGACAAACACGTTACTTTTGCCCGTCTTTCCAACATCTCTTCATCCTCAAATATCTCGTCTTCATGTGATGATACCCAGGTTGTAGTAGTTTCCTTGAGCCAGCTGGGGCCAGTCCACCAGAGAGCGTGGTTCACCAACTCGATCGGTGAAACACCTCTCGAAGCACAATCGGCGGGGTTTTCCATAGATGCAACGTGATACCACCGATTTCTTGGAAGAAAGTTGAGAATTTTCGAGGTACGATTAGCCACAAAGGTCTTCCACTTTCGAGGATGCGACGACGGCCATTGTAGAACCATGGACGAATCCGTCCACGCGAATAACTCAACTTTCAGATCCGAAAACGAATCCATGAGTCTTGTCATCAAGTCCACTAGCAAATCTGCTGCCAATAATTCTAGCCTTGGTAATGAAATTCGCTGAATTGGTGCCACCTTGGTCTTAGCAGCCACAATATTAACGCATACTTTTCCATCTTCATCCATAGAGCGAGCGTAAACCACGGCAGCGTAGGCCGCTTCAGAGGCATCTGCAAATCCATGGAGCTGTAGCCTCCCGTCTTGATGTGAGATCCACCGATTGATGCGGATCGTTTCGATGTGGTGAAGCGTTTCTTTCATTTCGATCCACTCGTCGCAAATACAGGCAGGCAGCGGATCATCCCATTGCAGGTCATACAGCCAGAGGTGCTGGAAAAGTATTTTCGATCGCACAATCACTGGAGCGATCCACCCGAATGGATCAAATAACTTCGATGAATCGGATAATAACTGACGTTTCGTGTTTACACTGTTGATGTCGAATGAAACCTTGAAATAAAAAATGTCATCCTGTGGTATCCATCGTATCCCGAGAGCCTTCAAAGTATCTTCTTCCTGCGGCAGCTTGATCGAAAAGATGGAAGGTAAAAACATTTGTTCGCTGGCACGGGAACTTCCGCAGGGGAAATCTTCTCCATATGACCAAGCGGCAAGTAGTCAGTCATGAACTGCGTGTAGAGCTGCTTGAGTTGTGGATCGATGCTGAACTTCCGCTCCATTGCATAGAAGCGCCGGATGGCAGCGGTAGCAGATTCACCAAGCTCCGATTTCGTGTCGTCGAAAGGTAAACGAACAACGTATCGTCCATCCGCACTTCGTGAGACGGTTGAATTGAAATGGTCGATTGCACGGCATTCGTCTTCAGTCAGTATTTTGACATTTGGTATTTCCTCTACTTCCCAAAACTTCCGCAACGTTTGATCCAAGTTGACCTCGGTAACTAGGTTGATCACCGCGTTGCTACGAGCATTTTGCGATGAAGCTTCAAAACGGCCACCCACCAAGTAGCCGAAGACTGAATTCTGGGCCAGTGGAATGCCGCGATTGTCTACCAGCTTTCCTGGCTCTAGAACGGAGAAGAACACTCCTACTCCCAATAACAGATCGATTTTACCACGTTCGTTGTACCATAGAGGTAACTCTAAGACCACTGGGTCCGGAAGAAAATCATTATTATTTTTGGCTCACTCAGTACCAGAACAACGGTCCCAAGCAGTCCCAAGCTATTTCACTCACCCCTGCATGTTCTGCATGAATCCACACACCCCTGATGTTATCTGTCAAACTTTCATAGGGAATCAAAACAAACATAGTGTAGTAATAGAATTTCAACTAGAATAGGGTAGGTTAATCGTTTGCTTGGGACCAATAGGCTACTAAAGTGGTGAGCCAATTTAAAATCGTTAGTTTCGTATTGATTGTTGGTTGTACTGTGGATCTGCTAAGGGTGCCTCAGCGAGGGCGCCGGTATCGACGGTGAACTTTTGGCACGGTTGATCTGAAACAAGTTGGTTGAGAATTAGTGTATCCACCACGACAACAATTGTTTCGTCGAATCGCGATGAGATCTGCAGCGTTACTGCTCCATCCGCTTTGCTGTGTTTTCCTGGAGTGATCATCTTGGTAATCATCGAACTCATACAAGCAGAATCGATAATCGCCCGTACTTCGTGAAACACATTGTCCTTTCCCAGGACCTTAACGACTGCTGTTGGCAACATGCTTACGAAGTCAGTTGAACGACAGGTCTCCAAATTCGTGACATACGATGCCACAAAATCCTCAACTTCCGACTTTGGAACTAGGATTTCTTCGTTATCACTGGCCACAGGAGGTTCGATACGCTGGGCAGAATCCTGTACGTTGCTTGTATTTACCAGACACAGAAGAGTGTGGTGTCTCTGCTTGCAATGTTTGCACACTATTGCTGACGTGCAATCCTTTGAGATGTGTGATGGCTTGAGACAGTTGTAGCAAAGCTTGATCCTCTGGACAAGTTCCCGCCGGTCGCCTACTACAATTTCTTTGAAGCTGGCACACTGGTAGATTGTGTGAGCTTGAGAACATATGGGACAGGACAACTGAGTGCTTGCATGGAAGCTTTGAACCACTTTGTTTGATGGAACGGCCTTCGTACTCTGCTCTCCCCTTCGTTCAGAATCCTTCTTTACTGCTACTTCGTTCCCCTTCCTGGTGAAAGACGCATAAGTCTCCATCGCGTCGCATCTTCGCTCGAGGAATGTTAGAAATTCCCGAAAGGTTGGATTATCCAGATTGACTACCTTTTGAGCCCACATAGAGCGAGTTTCACGATCGAGCTTATCTACGAGGAGATGGATCAACCATGGATCACGAGATTCGTATTCTGGACCGAGCGCTTTGAGCTGCCTGACAACCTCGTCTGCGGTCGTGACAAGCTTGCGAAGACCCGTGAGAGACGGAGCGTTCACCGACGGTTGTTCTACAAAATCCTTCACCAGTGCTGTCACGATATACTTCTTCTTATCGTAGTGTTCATTCAATTTATCCCATACCTCCACGTAGTTTGCATCCGTGATACTGAAAGCGCTCACTAATTTCTTCGCTTCCCCATCCAAATGGGAAAGCAGATACTGCAACTTCACCGAATCCTTGAGATGTTTGGAGTGGACGCAGCTGACGTATAGATCCTTGAATGAATTCCATTGTTTCCGATCGCCGTGGAAAACTGGAAGCGAAAACGTCGGCAGCTTGATCTCGAGTGGAAATTCACCTCCAGGAACAGGAGCACCAGCTAACGGCCGGAATGCATTTACTGACTGGAGCTGGCCAGCTAACTGTTGCACCGACGTTGAAGCTGCAGCTTGAGTATTTGCCAGCATACGCTGCGAATCCACCAGCAACTTAATGGCTTCCCTGAGGTCATCCCTTGGTTCGACGTAGGCGCCATCACTGTTTCCATGAAGGGTAGCGTCGTCGAGACAGCTCAAATACAAATTCTTCGTTTGGTAATAGATGGTCTCAAATTCCACTCGGTGATTGAAAATCGTCGATATTTCACTGATTCCGGGAGTGGACTCTTCAATTTCACTTTGCACATTTTCAAAATTGTCACTCAAGTCTGTTATTTTCTGCAATCGCTCTTGCACTTCACTTGGCGGAGGATTTCGGCTCTCCACAATACGCGCATTTGTATGCTCCCACTTCATTCGCTCGAAAAGCACGTCGCGTCGATTTCGAAGGACTTCCATGGTTCACTCGCGAAATCCGGCTCGAAGGACCAAATGTACGCACAGAGGACAAACGAAGGGAAATTAAACACTGGCGGAGACGGGAGATCGAAATCCGGACTGAAAATAATGGAATCGAATTTGTATAGCAAGCGGACTGTAATTTTATTCTTTACTGGTTGACGGTTACACGTGTACTGAATGGATTTTATGTTCTTCTTTACTCTCGATGCTCGCTCGCACAGCGGAAGTCGTGCATTTCAAAAAACTTTCTTGAAACTGGGGTTCAGCACTCTCAATCGAGGGGTAGGGTAGGAATGGCTCGCGAACAAAAAGATATGGGGTTTTTACGCCTATTTGCACAAATATTTGCCAAATATGCTTTTCCCCATCAATCTTCATTCAGATAACAAAAGTCCGACGAAGAGAACAATAAATAAATAAATAAATAAATAACGGAGTGCTCAATACAATCCATAACAAATTTTAGTTTATGACATTACTAGAATATTTTAAGGCATCAGAAATGACTGGTAACTATAGTCGCTATATTCATAGTCTGGCGGATAGAATTTCGATCTATCAAAAAGCAGAACCAATTCAATATATTTTAGACCAATAATTGAAAAGGTACTATCAACTTTTCTAAACAAAACGTTGATTATTCTTTCCTCGCCAATCGAACGCAAATAACCGGCATAGGGAAAACATTCCTCAACCCAAAGATGGTGTTAGTTTGCGTAGGCGAGCCTTGAGTCACGAGAAAAGGGTTTCCGAAGTTTTGTTCACAATAGCTGATGTGCTCATTTCTGTTGTTGGTCGTGATTTGCTCGATTGGTTCCGCTATTTGACAGCTCAATTGGTTCCCGAGATTCTATCCGCCAGGCTATGAATATAGCGACTATACTGGTAATGTGCATGTTAAAAAATATCCAGAAAGCAAAGATGCAAAACAGAGGAAAAATCTTATGCAGTAGTGTTGCCAAAAACTGGAAGTCACTGTACTACCCATTTGATTCGTTTCTGTTATCGAGCAAATTCCCCCATCCCTCTCTTTAACTCCCTCGTTCGCTCTCTCGAATTTTCGTTTCTAGCCGTCGTCGGAATCGTCGAGTTATAATTATCTGTTCATCCACATGCGTGCACAGAGTGCATATTAGATAACAACACATCGCAGACGTACATATACTCCACAAACACACAATCAATCTAATTTTGTAACTAAAAAGCACTAAAAGTTGGAACGGAGTTTCTCAACTAGTTTTTAAAAGTACAAGCAAACATATCGATATAATTTCGGCAATCTCTATTTACACAAAAAAAAACTGATACCGATTCTAGGTATAGTTCATTTGTTGACTTAAATTCCCACCAGAGAAAATACTCACTGCGAATGAAGCCCAGCTTGATGAAGCGACGGGAGAGGATGATGTATGGGATGCGGCGGTATGGGATATCCCGGAAAGTGCGGTAGAGATGCTGGGTCCGACTGCTGCTGACTTGCTACAGCACTGCTGGCGGACGGATCGATCGAAGCACTAGCGCTGCTTGAGCCCGTCGATTCGCCCCGCATGTAATGCTTCTTCTCATGCGTCAGCATGTTGTACTTGTTGTTGAACTTTCGATGGCAAACGTTGCACTCGTACGGCATCAGATCCGTGTGGATGATCGAGTGCTGCCGTAGGTAACCGGGGGTGGTGAATCCTTTTCCTGGGAATAAATGCAATTAGGACGAGCTGAAGAGGTTCCTAGCGGGAAAACCTACCACAAACGGCACAGATGTAGTTTTTCTCTTCGGTGTGCGTTTTCTGGTGCTTGGTAAGCGCTGCCTTCGGACCCTTTATTCGTTGGCCGCATATATCACAATCCTGATACTCGGGTCCATCGGCGCTGTGCTGACGTCGGATGTGCTTCATGAGCAGATTTCGACAGTAGAAAGCCAATGTGCATCCCTCCACCTGACAGACGTACGGTTTGAGTCCTGGGAACGAATCAGTCGTGTTTTAGATACGTTTCCAAGTGTTGAAAAAAAAAAACTCACCTAAATGCTGGTTCTGGTGGCTCTCGACCGTATGGTACTCGACCCATTCGCCGCAGAAATCACAAAGCGCCCCACGTCGTTTTCGGTTCGGATCCGTTGCGTTTTTTCTCTTATTGTTCCTCTGCCTGCTTTCACTATCCTGCAAGGCCAGATCATCGTCCTTTCTCGGATTTTTCTCCTTTTTCTGACGCTTTTTGTACGGCTTCGTAACTATCCTTACTCGCTTCTTCTTTGCAGGCGGTGGCGACGGACTAGGTACGTAATCGTCTTCATCCTCCACCTCCTCCTCCTCATCCACATCCTCATCATCCTCTGACGCAGGTTGGTAATCGTCATCCGAAACAGCTTCATTTTTCAACGAAATATCCCTCCCATCCACTCTATTCAGTTCAACTTTCAGCGCCTTCGTCCGAGAATGATTACTACTAGAATCGTCCTCCTGTGGCACTGGATCTGCTTCCACTGCAGCTGGTTCCCCTGCTTCCACGTGATCCACCATCACCATTTCGATAACCTCCGGTTTCACTTTAACGTCTTCCTGCGCAGTACTGGACTTTTCCAACTTGCTAAAAGTAGATGATTCCTCGTACGCAGCATCAATGTCCCGCCGGTGTGATTCAAGCAAATTCATACAGTAATCGATGGCCTTCAGGTTCTCTTCACTGTCCCAATCCTTCGCCGGGATGGCCTTCCGCTCGTGTGCCAACATATTTCTCGCCCGCAAACAAGTGTTCCTGAAATCGTACATCATATCCACCAGCTTCGAACAGGTCCGGCAAATGAACGGATAAGCATCTCCCAGGTAAACCTTGACTCCCAGCGCAGTCAAAATCTTCGTCTTCTGAGGGAACAAAATATACGCTAAGCCTGACCCGGGAAACTGTCGCAAACATATCCGGCACTGTTTCTCGAACGATTCCTTCGCCAAAATCGGACCAAGCGGCTCGTCTACAAAATTGCCTAGCGCCTCCTTCGGAATCAGCTGCAGATCCACTTGAACGCCACGGCTCATGTTCTTACGTTTCGCCGTTTGGACAGCCACTTCGGCCGTGCTTCGGCACGGTAGGTGCGGGAAAGCGATATCCGGCTCCGGAACCAAATCGTCCGGTGGTTCCGTCTTGATGTCGGCGCATTCGAAGGGGTTTTCAATGAAGATCAGCTCCGCGGAGGGTTCTGCAAAGGGAAGTGCCAGTCTTTAATTAAAGTCATTGTAGTTTGTTGGTTTTTTTAACTTACCAATAGGGGAAGTATCCATGTTTTCATTAGTTTTGGGCATTATTTTGGCGAAAAATTTGTAAAGCGATTATAATATTTTTTATTTACAAAAATGAACTGTCACAACACAATGCATCGCATCAAAGATAACAAAACTCGCCCCTGTGTCTGAAGTCAGTTGTTATTATCCAACAGTAGAATATTGCGCATTTAACACTAAACTGGACTAATAAGCGCGTTTTCACTTATGATAAAAGCACGAGTTTCCGTCTAATCGTCTTGGTGTCTTAGGTACACATATTCCATAACTTTCCTATAAACAATTAAATTGACTGCAAAGTCGCAAAACCGTAAAATCAAAAAGTAAAAGTAATTGATATTCATCAACTACGGCCCGGTGGTCGGAGGTGAGGCCGGCAGCTCAAAATGTTAGAGTCATACTGTACTGGACATATTTCAGCATGTAAGATGAATAACAAAAAAATGAGCTGTGTTTGTTCACATCGACTGATACTGAGTGGTTGCGGTACAAGCACATATCGTCGATAATAGACGATTGTTGTGTATCAGAGAACGCTTGCGCAAAAAGACTAGGGTGGGGAACGGATTCGAAACTCAAATGTCATTAGCCAAATACATCCGTAGACCATAGGTCCACCGTTGTATAATTGGCAATGCACCCGTGTACTGAATGGGAATTGTGGGTTCGAATCCCACCGGTGCCCTTAGATTTTTTCGCAAATTTTCTCACACACATGTCTCTTACCGATGATATGTGCTTACCTCTCAATATGTTCAAACTTTCCTATAAACATATTCCTTATGATACAAGCAATAAGTGATCCAAAAAAACCAAAATCAAAACGAAAATCCCGATAATTGACTTCTTGTTGCAAGTTGTCTTTAATAGTATGTTCAGACTACAGAGTTATGGTTATAACATGTTATAGCGCTATCTTGATGGTGGTTTCTGTGTTGTAATTATTTGACAAACGTTATAACATGTTATAACTGCTCAGTCTGGACAGCGTTTAACTTTGCCCAATGAAATTTTTCTATGCTACAACTTTGCGGAATATCATTTTTCAGCCAAATGCCAAATTAAATTGTTATTAATTGTGTAAGAGATTGATAACCTTATGGCATGATCAAGCAGCTGTTCTGTTAGCAACACTATATTCTGCAGTGTGACATAGTAGCCATGATATTTGTGCTCTATTCTTCTCACCAGATACACCATTGTTGCCTGCTGAACAGTTGAATGAGCATAATCATAAGACATCACTAATAAAAAATAACCATGTACGAATGATAACCCAAATCATTGAACTATTCCACAAATGGTTTGGATGATACCCAGAACACGTCGTTAAGCAAATTAACCATACAATTTTTATTAGGGATCAGTGACTTGAATCATTAATAACTTTTGTTTCGTACATTTGATTGAAAAATGGTTTCGAACAAAGTTTTAGCTGAAAATATTTGCTGCAATCACTGCTATCATTTTTGAATGCACAGTGATGTGGTGAATTGTTAGATAGATATAAACAAAAATATAAGTTTTCTCATAGTAATTCCCATATAAACTTGAAATAGTTTGTGCCAAGTCAGATTCTTACTAAAGTAGTTCAAATTTTTGGAGGCTAAGCAGGACCCAATTTGGAATTGTTTGAGCACTGTGGAGCGAAAATTTCAAATTTTGCATCAGTCTAATGAACACCCTTGTGAACACCAACACAGGCAACTCGAAGTAGGTAGAATCGAGTGTAGAATGTCCAAATGAGAGAAAATGACGAGTTGTTGAGAGTATGGTATAATTTGTTAATTACGTCGGTTCACGACAGAGAGTTGTTTCCTCGGTTGTTTCAATCTCTGATTATACACAGCTGACCAGTTCCAGGCCAAATAGGATACAAAATAAAAATTTAAGACTCAACCTTCTCCGATTTGCATGTAACAACAAACATTGGAAGCAGAATAAGAGCTTATTCAGGCAAAAATATGCTTCTTCAGCTAAAAAATAGCTTATTCAGCTTTCAATCAGCACAAATTGTTTGTTGGGGTGTTACTTTTTTGTAAAAAATTCAGCCATTTACTGCATTCATTACTTTAAATACACTGTTAATTTCATTAAATACTTTAATTACCTTAAATACTTTAATTACTGAAAGTTTACCAAATGGAACAGAGCCTATATGACACTATCTCTCAATCTTGTTCATCATTTCAGTCACCTTACACTAGCGATCCTGTTATTGTCACTCTGCCTCCTAATCGCCGATGGCCAAGTCGTGTCTCTGGGCAAGTGCCCGTATATGCCCGTGGTAGCAGACTTCAATCCAAGTGCCTTCCTTGGTCTGTGGTATGAGCAGAGAAAATATCCTAACCTGTTTCAAATCGGAGGAAAATGTAACACAGCTGAGTACAGCATGAAACACGACGGAACATTATCCATCATAAATCGACACGAGAACAAGCTGTAAGTTGAATGAATAGTTAATTTTACGAGACGTTCCTGATGAGCTGACCTTTCAATTAATTATTCTATCGAACAGTTTTAGCAACCGGTGGCAACTAACAATTTTAAATTGGTTCTCTATTTGACTAGCCTATTGGTCCCAAGCAAATCGATTAACGTATCCCATTCTAGTCCAAATTCCAGTACTACACTATGTTTGTTTTGATTCGCTATGAAAGTTTGACAGATAAAATGAAGGGTTCGTGGATTTTCGAATGTTTCGAGGGGTGCATCGATTGCTTGGGACCGAAGATAGTACCAGAGGTGAGCCAAAAAGTTGAGCTCGTTTCTTTGGGATCTTCTGGTCTTAGAGCTACCTCTATGGTACCACAGCTAAGCCAAAAAGTTGAGCACGTTTATTCGGGACCTTCTAGTCTTAGAGTTACCTCTATGCCATATGCTATACCTCTATGTTACCATTCCCGGAAAAGTCACGAATGACCTAAATTGTGTTTGTGACTATAATTCGAAACAAAACACCGTAAGAAGCATAATCAATATAATCATTTATGTCAAGCAATGGCTTCTGTCATTTCGCAAAATAGACCATTGGAAATGTTCTCTTACTTTTTTTTAACTATAACTCCTTCGTTACAGCACTGGAATTGAAACCGGAGAGCACGGATATGGTAGAATGCTGTTTCCTGGAAAGCTAAAAGTTAGATTCCCACAACCATGTAAGTTTCCACCTCAACAGATTTTCCAGTTGAACACTCGAATTCTTTCGATTCACAGGGAAAAGTGACGCCCCTTACTTCATCATCGGAACCGACTACAGCAATTATGCTGTGGTAGTTACCTGCAGTGAGTACGGTCTCGTAAACGGAAGTATGTCGTCCTTGTTCGATTCTCAGGTCATGTTTTAAATGGGTTTCTTCTTTTTTTTAGAAATTGCATGGATCCTAACCAGGCATCGCTACCCGAGTCAGAAAGTTATGCATAAGGCCTATACAGAAATGGAACATGCAAACCTATCGGTAGCGTTCCTGAAGAAAACCGACCAGAATCATTGCCATCCCGTGGGGCAACCGTTGGACAATTTTATCAAAAAAAACGTAGAGGGATAAGTGGAGGCGAAGACTGCTGAGCTTTGCATAGTGCGTGTATCGTTATCATCGTAAAAGTTTCAAGTTAGAGGAAACTTATAGTAAATTTGTTTATTATTCAGGTTGGAACCAGTTCCAACCCGTGTGAACCCGAGCTTATTGTCTGTTCGATCCTCAACCCGAGCCAGGTTACAAAAACAAACGTTCACAGCGACGTTTAACAGGCAACAATCAGACCCAATCTTGATACCCGATCCAGGATGGAACTGAATCAACAACAAATTCGCTATTAGTTTTCGTTTTTTTATTAATCAAAGAAATAAGTCTCTGTTTTATTGAGATTATATACTGAACGAGCGTCGGCTGAACGAGATTGTGTTTTTGTTTTGTGATTTAGAATTAAAGAATAAAATTAATTAAAGAATTAATAGATTTACCACATTGATTTGTAGTGCAGTGTACTGTTTTACAATGCTGCCCCCGTAGTAGTTCATCTAAATTTACATTGCAAATGCTATCCAAAATTAGACGAGTCATACGTTGTATTCGGTGTACTCGTATACAACGTATATTCGTTATAAGTCAGGTAATACAGTAGCTCACTTATGTTTGGTTTACATACACTAGTGCTGGTTCATAATGCTGATTTAACATGTGTATACCGGATAAGTTTGTGGAAAAACTTAGGTCTGTTCTCGTACTTGCTTTTCTGAATGATTCTGTACATTAAAAAGCAAAAGTAAGTTCCCGTACTTTCTGCAGCATATGATTTTCTTACATCACCTTACAGCAAAAGCAAAAAAGCAAGTACAGGAACAGACCTTTTAGGCTATGAACCATTTGGTGGATTATTTTAACTTTTGGTTAAAATTTTACAGATGGAAAGTTATCGATTAACCCTGCTATCCGAAATAGAAAATAACTTTCGAAATGTCACTTTTAACCACAAGTTAAATTTAAATCGGCAAATGGTTCACAGCCTTCATAGGCGTTGACGGCACCGTCGAAAAATCGTCTCCTCTAGAAAAGATTGACAGTTTCGTATGGGATTTTTCGGTGAAGTGAAAGGATAGTACGAAATCCGCCATGTTTCACGCAAAGTCTGACTTTTGCTTATGGATTTTACCATAGGAGTAAAGAGCTACAGAGTCACCGTCAACGCCAATTGCAGTATAAAATCATACACACAAAAAAAAATCGTTAGTAAAATTAAAAAACCATTGGTAGAATTAAAAGTTTGCGTTGGTTCTTTTTGGTAGAAAGTCTTTAGAATTTAAAATAAAATTTCGCCTACTATCAGTTCAAAAGTTAACCGCTCCCTACTTTTAAAAGTTCAAACTTTCAAAACGAATTGTACTTCTGTCAAAACAAAAGCATGGCAGTGTTGGAATAAGAAGTGGATTATTTTAAATTCAAAACAAATTTTTATCATGAAAGTGTGGTCTAATTGAAACGATCTTTTTCACTTTGAATTCAACAATTAAAATATTTTCATTTTAAATACCAGCATTTTCAGTATGACATGTAGAGTTTTTTTATTATTCAATTTTATATATATTATTTTTATTATGATATCAAATCATGGCTCGTGATGAACTGATGAACTCAGACAGTATGTATCAACGGTTTTGGATCGTTAGATATCATGCATTTGGCACACTGTAAGCATTGCTTTTATCTCTGCCAGTAGTCTCCAGGCCAGCTCCCTGGTTTCCTTGAAGATTGATAATCCTTGTAACCTGTGAACATGTTGAAGGGTCTATAATTCAAAATCATTGAGAAAATAGATTACACCTACAGTAAATATGATGCACATTATACAGTCCGAGGAACAGTTAAATCTGGGAAACGAATCCGGCAAAGGCCTCGGGCTTCGCATTTATTTTGGCAGTAATTGATTGCTAAAGTTCAATCGGTGCGGCACTCGATCGTGGTATCTTGGGATAATATGAACGGTTCCACGCCAACTTTGGCCAGCAGATGGTGCGAACGTTCATTTTGGGTCGTTTTGAGGTAATACTGTAAACAGCGAAAGTAGTAAGCATTTATAAAGGTTATTTAAAAATATAAAAAACACTTACTGGATCGTCGAGTGGGGCCTATTTGATTTGATCCAACATTTCAAAACCATTCACGGAAATCTAAAACCGGAAGCGAGTTTTAGGGACGGGCAGAATGTATGTTTGGGAAGTGGATTGATATGACACTACTGCTGCTGCTTCTGTTTTGTTTTGCATGTTTTATCTTAAAATTTAGCGGCAAAATTTCAGTGCTGCCAAAAGTGTTGGTGTTTAGAGGTATTTTGGACAGTAAAGCAACTTTCATTTTAAAAAAATGCACTTTTAAAATTACGACTCATAAATGAACGAAAAACTTTCAAACCAAAAAAATAGCTTTCGTTTTGAAATATTCGTTGTTGAAACTATGAAGTTTGAGGAATTTTCAATTTGAAAGTGAATTATTTTTATTACAACAATTTTTGTTCTTTGTGTGTATATACACGGCCAACTCCAACAAGCAACAACTCAACGACTGAATTCAATTGATTCAGAGCTAGAGTTAGAACATTTTTTTCCATACGAAATTTACTCATATTTGAAAAAAAAAAACTGAAGTTACTCGTAGCTAATGAGTAAATTTCGTATGGAAAAAAATGCTCTGAATCAATTGAATTCAGTCGCTGAGTTGTTGGAGTTGGCGGTGTATACATGATTTTATCCCCGACAAACCGACATGAAACTTAAACTTAACTTTCGCTCGAAAATCTATAACTGCCGATTCAAATGTGCAGCGATCCCACCTGTCAAAACCATAGAAACTTTTCATCTATATAAAACTAACTTGGCCAGAATAGATCAGACGCGAACCAACTCATACATTTTGCACTCGTGTTCGTGGCTTAGATAAAAGTTTTCCGTGAACACGGAGACAGATGTCGGTAGTGTGCTTTGAGCTGAAATTTCGTGGTAATTTGTATGGTCATTCATGTCGATTTGTCGGTGATTTTATACTGCACTTAAAACGTCTGTTCCTGTACTTGCTTTTTTGCTTTTGCTGTACGATGATGTAAAAAAAATCATATGCTGCAGAAAGTACGGCAACATGCTTTTGTTTTTTGCTGAATATAATTTTACAGAAATGCAAGTGCGGGAACAGACCGCCAATATTAATCAGCTGCGAGTTAACATCATGTTGATAACCATTGATGAGAGCGACAGGCCAACCAGCACAAGTGTAAACCGGCCATTAGAGGCAGCAAGACTGCTGTTTCTTGAGTATCCCACACTATCCATTTGCGACTTCATTTGGTCCGAGATTTGGTCAAACCACCTAGCTCGCTGCACTTCTCTTCGTGCAAATCTATGGCAAGCCCAGCATCAAGAAAGTCACTTTTGATGCTGGGCTCGCCATAGATTTGCACCACATCGTAGTTCATTATTTTCCTCCTTCAACAGCTTGAATGCCTTCATCATGTGCCGCTGCACGATAGGATTGGTTTTGACCACCACTTGTCTTGCTTTAGGATAACGCTAATGTACCGTAGAATGACGTCATCCAACTTCAAACCCGACTGGTATTCGACCACATCGAACAACATATCGTCGATGAAGGTTCCGCCAGTTTATTGAAGGATTGTGTGCTTCGAAATGTGTGGGGTGAGGGCGGATAGTGTCAAAAAGCACAGTGAAGGATACATTTATTCATACAAACAGGCCGCCATTACCGAGCATGTAAAGCTGGATAGAGTTCTCCAAGCCGGATCTCATGAACACTTCGCTATATTATAATATTATAGAGATTAGAGACGTTTAACCAACCGGTCCGCACTCGTGTTTATTTCAGTTACCATGGGGACGTAATTTGTGATTAGCTTCGGTCCCTTTCAAATTGTATCATTATTTATGTACGACCTAAAATTTGAAATGACGTTTCACATTCATCTAGTGATGGCCGATTTTCATTCGAATAATCGAGTAATCGATAAACGAACCGAAAATTAAAATATTTGTAATCGGTTATTATCATGCTGATATAAGCATTAACCTCAATTAGGATCATCACCCATCGTTTCAAACATATGCTGCACTCTCATTGGTGGAAAAATGACAGCACACCGAACAAAAAATAATCGATTAGATGTTAATCGAATAATTTAAAAAATGGGACATCTCTGATTTTGGTGGGATTGTTTTGATTTCATCTCTACCGAGGGGACAGCAAAACCACAAAATTACCTTGCATGCGAGGGGTATTCATTGGATGAAAGGGACCGTGAAAGAGGACACTAAAATAGAAAGTTTTTCTTCCGACTGTTTCATCTTAGTATTCATCTTTGGTTTAACGCACGCCCACTAACGGGGGTCTATCGCCGTGTAAAGTTGTTTATTATTTTACTCGGGCTAACCTTAAAATGTATGTAATTCGATCAGTCATAATGAGATTGACAGCTATCCCAAGTAACCAAAAGTTCTAATTAGTTGTCACAAAAGACATCAAGATGCTTAACTGAAGTCGATTTGGTTCTAACTAGTTTTCAATCCGACAAGTAGGCTTACTCAGATCGGGCTTTTCAGCTGCCACTGCCGTTCCGTTTTCGCTGTCATTGCGCTTGGGCCTTTAAGCAGCTTGGTTGAAGGTGGTCTATAGAATTCTAAGCAGCCTCATTTTTAAGTCGTTATTGTCGCTAGACTTGGAAACCGAAATGACCCACTCGCGACAATCGGTTTTACTCTCATTCTGTACGTTAAACATAACGTCGCATCTAGTGTGAACTATAGCGCATCATTTAACGAATACAGCGCAATAGATGCGACGTAATGTTTAACGTACAGAACGAGAGTAAAATCGATTGTCGCGAGTGGGTCATTTCGGTTTCCAAGTCTAGCGACAATATAAGAACTTGAAAGTTCTGGTACCACATTTGAAGAGCATTCTAAGCAGCCTCTGGCGGAACTTGAACGGAACTTTTAGAAAATAAATTAAAAAAGGTTTTTGCCCTCTCTACACCAATTATAGATTTAGTTCGCATTTTTATGAAAATTATTTCTAAAGGCAGGTATTAATGTGTATTGATTTATCAGCATTAGTAGTAGAATTTGAGCTGTTTGAAGAATTAAACCCAGTCCTTCTGCGTGATAGCCCCAGCACGAACCTCTACGTCATCTGAGATATATTATAGTGAGCTGTTGTCCCGCCTACTGTTGGAGTTTTCAGTGCCAGCTGACTGACTTGAATACGAAACACAACACCTTGATGAATTTTAAATTGGTGTTTGCCCGCATGGTATTCCAACACACTTGTGGCGCAGTGGTTAGCAATCGTAGATCGCATGCCGAATACACAGGTTCGAATCCAGGAAATCACTCTTTAATTTTTTTTTCTTTGATAGAATGTTGATACACTGCATAAAAATAAGAATTATGATTTATTCGGGCCACTGATCATTTCATATTTAGGTACATCAAATTTTGTTACTAATAAAGACTTTTGCTGATTGCTTCAGGTGGCTTGAAAGTTCTGTCGGAACTTTATTTGAACTTTATGGATCTTGGAAGTGATTTTAATCGTTGAATGCGGAACTTTTCGTTACTTGGGATATGTAATGTATTTTCCTCGGATTTTCACTAACACCCTCGCATATCGCACCAATACAACCGGACGTGAAAATCTCTACACACACTAAAATGTAGACCTAGGGGCATCCCACTCTAAACTATAGCCACAGACAAACAGACGTAACACTTCATTGTGTTTCTTCGTTCACGCATTTAACGGTTAATTTGAATATTATCAGTTCCGCGAACTACTCGCCGAAGCGCTGGCATCGCATCACTTTGACGTTTCTATACATTCTATAGAACTTTTATGCAATATTGTTTGCGAGTAAGAGAGCAAGCTTGTTTTCCGCGAGAAGCCCGCGAGGTGTCGTTACTGAGGTCCTATGTTTTGAGATACTATGTTTTCAAGCCAAACTTTTTCAAAGAGTTACGTCTGTTTGTCTGTGCTATAGCTGTCAATTAATCAATTAAGTATTTCGAAGTATCTGATAAGTATTCTTAAGTATTTTTAAGTATTTTAAGATTTGGATTTTTTAATCGTAGTGACCGGTTACTAATGTAGTTATTTGTTGTTTTATATTCCGTCAATGTATTACTTTTAATCACGTTTTAAATCATATTAATGCTAGTATGTTTTAAATTAAATGAAGTAGTGAAATTCAATGATTATAAGTAAGTATTTTAATTCTAGTTATGAAATAGTTCATCAAAAACATTTTACTTTCAGCGAACCAGTTGGAGCAGGGATAGCGAATTATTTATGATTTCGAACTGGCTGATTAGTACGATATCAAACTTTTGAATTATATTGCTTAGCTGGAGGTTAATGGTGCCGTTGTCGTCCGAACTCGTAACTAGATTTCAAACTGAACTGCCAAAATAAAAGCGTATGTTGAATGTCAATTCGGCTAAGAACTATCGCAAGCTGCATGATTATGAAATTCTTGACATTAAGCAGGCCAAGGATGCTAGGACTACGCTGGTTATTTGCCAGAGGACAATGAAGCATAACTACCAGCAATTCGTTGTGCTGGTGAGCTCGAAGTTGAACTAATTGCAATTGCCACTGGTGGTCGTATCGAACCGCGTTTTGATAAATTTACATAGGTAAAGATGAGTTATGATGGACTGGTGAGGGAGTTGAGCGAGTATCCTGATAGCAACCGAAGACTTTATGTGAAATCAAAATGAATTTCTCACTTTTACCAGTAATTTAGGATAAGAAAAATATTAATCTGTTCTGAAATTATAATTTATAACAAACCATTGATATACCAAATAAAACGATTTAGTTCCAAAACGTTACTTATTTGTACCAATTTCATGTAAAATAATCCTAAGTTAAAATGTATGAATTTATTTCAAACCATTCCCCAAACAGTCCAAATTAAAGTTTTAACACATAGCCGTTTCTGATGAATGATAGAATCAATTAGAGAACGGTTCCGAGATTAACACGAAGCGAATAAGTTGGTTTGATAATTTCCAGCTTTAATACGGCTTAGATCTTATTTTGGGCCTAGTAAGCACAACCCGCCCTTTACCTTTATTTTTAGAATGAATTTTTTCACAAAATGGAATGTTCTCACTGCAGATGCCTTCCAAATTTATTAAGCTTTCCGTACGTATCGTAAGATTTGATAAAGAGTAACACATTATTGAGATATTGTAAAAAATCTAACACTGCTTCTTGACCCCAAACTAGGCCTTCGGATTCTTAACTAGGCCTAACGCATTGAATTCACTCTTTTGTTTTTTGAGAATAATGGGTTCAAACATTCATATCACACTTTCTTATTGACTTCGTTCGGTAGTATCGAACCAAACGCATAATTGACGCCGTAATCATGGTTTGATTTAATGTTTTCTGCTAAATAGGCCCAAAATGGGCGATTAGGCCGAAGTAGCTCTCTGCCCTAATAAGCCTTAAGCAGGAGAGCATCAAAGGTTCCAAATCCGAGGAAATGTGATTCTCTTCTCATTCGACGGCAATCTAGGAGATGTGGCTTTGCGAATGGTGCAGAAAGCTTTCAAAACTTCTTATTCAGCTTCAATCAGCGTAAACGCCTGAAGTTATCGTCCAACGGTCAAGAACCTAATGGACGAAAAATCCATCTTTATGGAGACATTTTGGGATAGAAACATTTGCTCAGTTTCTTCCATAGTAACTTTCTAAAAAGTTCCTTATTCTTCCTTTGAATGACAGGTGAATCGTTTTGGCAATGTTATTTTTCTTTGATTCAAAATGGTCTCCTCCTCGATTCCTACAAAAAAGGAATAAATTAAAAAATAATAGTTGATTTTTCTAAATACGCACACACAAATTCTCGGATGACACCGGGTAAACAATCGAAAGAAATCTGTCTAGCAACGGAGGTAAAAAACTAGCGCTAAATATTTCTTAAGTATTTTTAAGTATTTGCAGGTATCTTAAATATCAGTAAGAACTTTCTGAGTATAATGCGAAAAATACAAAGTTTAGAGTGGGATGCCCCTAGATGTAGACTGTCATGGTATGCGTAGAATTTATTTTTAATTTGATTGTCAAATTTGTTTACATTCATTTCGTTTCGATCTTGTATGGTTGATTTTTCAATAACTACTGATGTGAAAAGTTGTTTCAAATTATTCGTAATATAATAATGCCAAATGTTCCGTGGAAGGCTATTCCAAGGGCTATTCCGTGTATGCAAAAGATGCAACCTATAAGCTGTCCGCTCGACTGGATAAAAAAAAGCAGTAACATCAACTTCAGCGCTTGCGGTGGCTCAAGAAATTGCAATTTCCCTCTAACGTCGTCTGCATTATTGGTGTGTGGTTGTCATTTTTATTCAGGAAAACCAGCTGATTTTCAAGAAACAAGAAATATTGACTGGATGCCAAGACGTAATTACCTTACCTTACCAATCAGGCTAAGGCCTTGTTGTCCTCTGCTGTCCGAAGAAGTCGTCTCCACTCTACTCGATCCATGGCCACAGTTCGCCAGCCTCGTAGTCTGCGAAGGGTCCGCAGGTCACCTTCTACTTGGTCGATCCACCTTGCCCGCTGCGCGCCTCTTCTTCTTGTTCCTGTTGGGTCGCTTTCTAGAACCATTTTCACTGGGTCGTCGTGCGGCATTCTTACGACGTGCCCAGCCCACCGTAGTCGCCCAATTTTTGCAATGTGGACGATGGATGGTTCTCCCAGCAGCTGGTGCAATTCGTGGTTCATTCGCCTCCTCCACGTTCCGTCATCCATCTGCACTCCACCGTAGATGGTACGCAACACCTTCCGTTCGAAAACACCAAGGGCGCGTTGGTCCTCCACGAGCATAGTCCAGGTCTCGTGGCCGTAAAGGACCACCGGTCTAATCAGCGTCTTGTAGACAGTCAACTTCGTGCGGCGGCGAATTTTATTCGACCGGAGCGTCCTCCGGAGTCCAAAGTAGGCACGATTCCCTGCCATAATGCGTCTTTGAATTTCTCTGCTGGTATCATTTTCGGCGGTCACCAGTGAGCCCAAATACACGAACTCATCGACCACCTCGATTTCGTCACCGTCAATCTGAACTCGGGGTGGGAGGCTAACATTGTCTTCCCTAGAACCTCTTGCTTTCATATATTTTGTCTTTGATGCGTTGATGGCAAGTCCAATCCGTCTAGCTTCAGCCTTCAGTCTGATGTACGTTTCCGCCATCATCTCAAAGTTCCGTGCCATAATGTCAATGTCATCGGCGAAACCAAGGAGCTGGATGGACTTCCTGAATATCGTGCCACTCGTGTCTATCCCAGCTCTTCTGATCACACCTTCTAACGCGATGTTGAACAGCAGACACGAAAGTCCATCACCCTGCCGTAACCCCCTTCGAGATTCAAAGGGACTCGAGAGTGTCCCCGATACTCGAACAACGCACGTCACTCGATCCATCGTCGCCTTGACCAATCGCGTCAGTTTATCCGGAAATCCGTACTCGTGCATAATCTGCCATAGCTGATCTCGATCGATTGTGTCGTATGCGGATTTGAAATCGATGAACAAATGATGTGTGGGCACGTTGTATTCGCGGCAAAGACGTAATTAAGAGACGTTATTATTGTCTACTTACCAGTTTTATGGTGAATCTCGATGGTTGTTTATTTGTATTTAAAGTGACAGTTCTAACAGTTAACAAAAAAATTCTTAAAGCTTACAAAAAACTTCTTCTCACTAACAAAAACAATTCGTACCAATACGAACATGATTGGTAAGGACTATTGTCTGTTTCTTTGGAAACAAAACGTGCCAAAACCTCGGTTTTGTTGAGCATCTAGACTTGAGATTTAGATGTGTCGCCCCCCTCGGCCAAAACCGTCGCAGAAATCGTCGCTGTATATTTATAGGAATTCCTATGGCAACGATTTCTGCGATGGTTTCGGCGTGGTTTGTTTCCAAAGAAGCAGACAATATTTTTTTACTCTATGCCGAGCTCTACACACTTAGGTTTCTTTATTTTCGCCAGCTCGGCAATTCTTTGCCGAAATTTGCACAGCCGAGTGCTCGGCATTATATTTTACTGATATCTCAACAAACATGACGTTTGTTTGCTGAGATACAGCAAAAAAAAAATCGGAGACTCAGCAACCAAACGACACTTTTGCTGAGATCTCGGCAAAAAAATATGTTTTCCGGGGCACGGCTGTGCAAATCGCGGCAAAAAATTTCGCAGATCCATGACGATCCAAGAGAAAGCAGAGAGAGTCAATGACGACAATCGATCAATTCGACAGTGAGCATGCATAAGGGCCTATACGCGATGATCGATTCTCTTCGTCGATTTTCTCTTTTGTTAATAACTCGCTAGATTTAACGTTTCTCGGTGCGTTTTCTGTTGCTTTTGATAGCCAATACAACCTGTTACTAGTCTGCATTGAACAAATTCTAGAAAATTGTTTCGCTTAGCTGTAGCAATGCAAAGAGAAAATCGATGAAGAGAATCGATCATCGCGTATTCGCCCTTATGCATGCTCTCTGTCGAATTGGTCTATTTGGAAAGTTGTGCGAGAATAGGCAATAATATTATAATATTCATGAAGATCAGTCACAGGGATTTGACGGTCTCCATGAGCTGAGAGAGCGGTGAGAGCCATGTAAACAAACCTCGCGCGGCAGAGTGGCGGAAAATAAACAGGTAAATAAAAGTAATTAAAATTTAATAAATAAATACAGCGATCGAGCAGTGCGCGTGTGAGAAAAGGTTGAAGACCACGACTGTTTATTATTCTGAAAATACCTACTTGTATATTCTTCTAGCTCCTCATTCGCCGGTGGCTGTTTCGTTTCGACTGTGCAGTGCAGCATCATCAGCAGCTCTGGCTGAGCTGGATGGAATGACTTCACTTCTAAATAAGCCGGCAATCACTCATCATCGAACGAACGAAGAGCTGAACGGGAGCGTAGTTTTTTTTCTGCATTGTGTAACATCTCGCTCGTGTTGGGAGCCCACGCGCCGTTCCAGTTCCGACCCCGAAGTGGAGGCGTCAAATGGAAAATGATTGCCATCTTCAAGTTGCTGCTTGTTTCGATTGTTCTCGGTGATAGGGAAAGAAGCGCGGTAGCCGGTCGAAACGATTACGAGTTTATTAACCTGCCGAAATCGCATCTCCCGTTATACTTTCGTCGGTTCCCTCAGCTAGAACGAAGGTGTTTGGATGATGAAGCTTGCGAGTACCGGAAGGTGCTGGCCAGCGATGCGTACAAGGCGAAGAAGAACATGTGCTGGGGCTACGAGGATGTATGCGAAGAGAAAAATCGGTTCTCGAAGCCACAGTGTCCGGGAGATTTCCGGGGATACGTGAAGACGAAGGAAGCCCAGCTTGAGACGTTCTATGCGCAGGCGGATTTTGGGTTTATACGCGATCAGATCCGGGAGACAAGGATTATGTGCGAGCCTAGATTTCCGCACGATTCGGCTCTTGAGTGTTCAAAGTATTTGCGGTTTTGTCGGGGGCGAAACATTATGGTTAATTTCACGGATTTGATCCACAGACCGTAAGAGTGAGATGTGGTAAGGTATTCTGTTCTAGAAGTAATGGGTATTGTTGTTATTGTAGGGAGCCTCTGCGGTATAAAATGGACGTACTAAGCCATGGTCAGATTGGAGGTCACTGCAAGCTGCACCGGAAGCGATTGGAAGATGAACTGGAACACATAAGCCCCCTGCAGTCCTGGGGCCCGGAGCTAAGGTTCTTCGACACAGTCGATCAACCGCTGTCCCAAGGTGGAAAGTGTGACGTTACCATCGAACGACCGGCGTTCCTGATGAAGATTGATGCCACCATCAACATGTACCATCATTTCTGCGATTTCATCAACCTGTACGGTTCGCTACATGCCAATCTGTCCGATCCGACCGGATTCACAACGGACGTCGAAATTCTTGTTTGGGAATCGTTCACTTACGATTCACCTTTTGCGGAGACGATGAAGGTGTTTACCAAACACCCGATTGCGGACCTGAAAACATACGCTGGCAAAGTGGTCTGCTTCAAAAATCTCGTGCTTCCTCTACTGCCCAGGATGATCTTCGGATTGTATTATAATACGCCTATTGTAAGCTTCCAACATAACTTATTAAACACGTACTAAGGATGTCCCACTTTCAGATTTCCGGTTGCGAAAACAGTGGCTTCTTCCAGGCTTTCTCCGAGCACGTGCTGCACCGGCTGAAAGTCCCGTTGAAGAGTCGAACGGATCGCAAGCTTCAAATAACATTCCTCTCGCGGCAAACCAAATTCCGGCGGGTGCTGAACGAAAACGAACTGCTGGAGGAAATCTCCGAGAATGATCACTATCGGATCAACCGGGCCAGTTTCACGTACAAAACGGACTTCCGGGAACAGCTCAAAATCACCCGAAACACCGATATCTTCATCGGAATGCACGGCGCCGGGCTGACGCATTTGCTTTTCCTTCCCAAGTGGGCCGTCTTGTTCGAGTTGTACCACTGTGAAGACCCCAACTGCTATAAGGATCTGGCCCGTCTCAAGGGAGTTCGTTACCTGTCGTGGGAGCGGGAGGATTTGGTTTACCCGGAGGACGAAGGTCATCACCCGGCCGATGGGGGAAGGCATGCCAAGTTCACCAACTATGCCTTCGATGCGAAAGAGTTTGCCCGGTTGGTGGCAACCGGGGCCGAGCACGTGTGGAACCACCAGGACTACCAGCAGCATTTGGAGCGATCGCGGAGAAAATGGAAAAAGTCGTCCACGAACGATGAGCTGTAACCGGGGAGAGGAGGTACGTATGAAGTGGGACGGCAATTGGAAGAAGCTACTTAAACACTAAGACTAAATCATTCCTATTTGACAACGAAAAGTTAACCAATGTTGCCTTGTTGATACAACGAACGAAGCGCTATATACAATTTACCTTTATCCTCTAACTGAACATACTCAAGCGTAATCTCGTTACTCGAATAATAGTATTATTTTATGAATATTGTATTAAATTGGTGCTGCATCGATAGAACCAAAAGAAAGTATCCTTTTAAGTGGGAGATCAAGATGCTTTCACTAGAATTCAATTTAATTTCAGATCCAGTCTACAATGATCTAAGACGGTTTAAGATTTTTCCCCATGACAATTAAATTTTTAGCGATCATTCTCGTGCGTCCTCAGATGCTTCTTCAGGTCATGATTCGAGTAGAATGAATAACTGCACTTGGAACAGGGATGATTCTTCTCACGGTTGTGATACTTCATGTGTTGTTTAAGCCGAGCACTGAAAGTGGGAAATGTAACCGATTAGTCCTTGATTTGCTGTTGCCTTATGCGCCTTATAATTACTTCGATGCGAATGCCTGGCTGCAAACCGAGCAGGCAAAATCCTTCGCCGAATGAACATCCTTTTTGTGGTAGTTGAGGCTTCGCTTGGAGCGATAGGACTTGTGGCAAACGTCGCACTCGTGCAGCTCTCCGTCGTGAGTGTTCCGGTAGTGGTGCAGCCGAAGTTGTTGACAGTGGAAAGCCAAGCTCTCGCAACCCCGTTCACACCAAAACGGTCGAAGACCTGTCCGTTCGTTCGTGATGGATTAATAAGGCTCTGAACCATTTGGTGGATTATTTTAACTTTTGGTTAAAATTTGACAGATGGAAAGTTATCGATTAACCCTGCTATCCGAGCATGGTTATTTCTGACAGACAAGAAGTTAAATTTTGACAACCGTGGCTCGAAAACCGGTCGATCGACAGCACAGGGATTTTCGAACATAGAAAATAACTTTCGAAATGTCACTTTTAACCACGAGTTAAATTTAACTCGGCAAATGGTTCACAGCCTAAGTTTAATGAGTAAAAATGTCAATCTGCAAATTGGATGCTGACCTTGATGCATGTTCTGATGGCCTTCCATGCGACCTTTGGGAATCATTTTCTCGCAGGTGGAACATTTCTCCAGTTGATTTCGGTAGACCTCTTTGAGATCGTAAACATACCGTTTCCGTCCGGATTTGGCTATTTCGATTCGTTGAAGGTGATGCAACTTCTTTCTTCTTCTGGTTGGCTCTTTCTGATCTCGAATTGATTCCGCTTTTGGTTCTACTGGTTGCGATTGTTCTGCGATATCGATAGTCAGAATCAGATCTTCTTCAGACGGGGGCACTTCCTCGGCTCCATCAAACGGAGACAGATCTTCTTCCACAATCGTGTAGCAGTCGCCTTGCATGGCTTCCTGTACTTCGAGGCATCGCAGCTTGAAGTCACGAAATTCGGTTAACTGTGTCCGGCAGCTTGCACAGATGGACCGACCGATGCTGTCGTCCTCGGAAACCTGCAACGGATTACAGATTGAGGGATTTCAAGACTGTGTGCGAAAGTTCTAAGATATATTCCACTCCATACCACAATCGTGAGGAAACCCGAAATCAATAGATTCAGATCATCCAGTTCGAATATGTCTTCAAGAAACTCTTCACTTAAACACAACCGACAGACTGATAGGAAATGTTGGACCAATTTAGACTCCGTTTCGATTGTTTGTGAACTCATTTTTTTGGATTAGGTATTCTATTCAAATATAGGTTGATCAGTCCCCAGTGAGAAATCTAGACTAGAAATACTCAGAGGGAGAGATAGGCGGAGAAAACAAAATACAATTCGGCAGCAGGGATTTGTTCCTAAATTATCTTGCAACCCTTGCTAGAAGCTATCATTTCAAATGACTTTTATTTTTTATTCGATTTACGTGCAAATTAATAATTGATTGCATCGCAATATTTTGCACATTTCTTGGTGCTATTAATTAACCAACAAAGATCAATTAATTAATAGAATTAGAATATTGTTTCTGATTCCAAGAACTAGTTGAAATTGGGAAGCACACGAAACATAAAGGTGATTGAATTTCTGTTCGATTGCAATAGCCTCACATTAAATCTAGTAAGAATGATAAACCATCGGGGAAATTCCAATTGGAATGCTCGTTTCGCTCAGATTTTGACAGTTCATTTGGCTCAAAACATTCTCTCCGCCCATCACTCCCTCTGAGCATTTCTAATCTAGACTAACATCTGAAAAGGGCGGAATTAAACACTTCATTCGAGCAGTTAAAATGACGTTTATACCTTGTACAGACATACAAAGTTCACTGTTGTACTACCGTTGTACTGCTTTAAGCTAGTACCACAAATTGTACGTTTTGAGGTACTAGATTAAAGAAGTACAACGGTACTAATTTGTATGTCTGTCTGTGGTATTACTACCACTTGAACTTTGAAATAAAACATTATTTTGAGATTTTTTCTTCTAGAACCACGAGAAAAGTAGCCAACATTTCAGTGCTAACATTTGAAAACGGCACAAAAGCCATTTGTAAACAAATGGTTTGTGGGCCCTTTACTCACTACTTGAAGTACACCCACGCGACACAACCATAGAGGTAACATAGGTAAACATAGAGGTTGACACAACAGCAACATCGGGTAGGGGAAATTTTCCCCTTCCTGACGATGCTGTTGGTTTGCGTGGGCGTTCTTCGGGTAGCGAGTAAAGGGCCCACAAACTATTTGTTTACAAATGGCTTTTGTGCCGTTTTCAAATGTTAGCACTGATTTGTGCGTTTCATAATAAAATAGAAATTTGTTGGTCCAGTTTTGAGAAATCGCTGGTAGAAAGTTACGCCACAACTGCTTGACAAAGTGGTCCATTCCATATCGATAAAATCGCTTCCGAATTTTGATGACCTAAAAATTAATCCTGTTTCACGACTTTCCATTTTCTGGATGATTTTATTAGCTTGACATATATGACGAGGCTCGGTAGCTCAGTGGTTACCGTTTCTGCTTACTGAGCAGAAGGTCGGGAGTTCAATCCCAGGCCCGTCCCCTTCCTTGCAATTTTTCACTTTGCCTTATTCTATACCCACTAGATTTTAATGAAAACAAATTCTTCTTTAACACCGATCGCATCACTTACCACAGTCCTGATATAAAAATAGAAATTGGATGAGTGCGCGCGCGTGTGTGTGTGTGTGTGTGTGTGTGTGTGTGTGTGTGTGTGTGTGTGTTTGTGTATTATAATCGCTCTACCAAAAACGATCCCTGCGTGTGCGTGCAACCTTTCCCCACATCCCAACATCCCAGTGATTTCTCGTGGAAGCGCAGAGGATTTCTCGGTTTCCTTCACAGCGAGTACCACGTCAACACATTCCTTCCCATTCCCTAGTTGACCTGCATTCGGACACGGCCGGCGCTGGTATTGCTAAATATTAGATCTCCAGTTCTTACACATTGAGGATGAATGTTAGTCCCAAACATCATCTGTTGGGTCTCTGTGTAATTGCAGCTGATCTGGTAATAATAGAGCAGCAACCGTGGGCGGTCAATCTGATTTTTTTTTTATTAGCTTGACATATAGTAATAGTCTTGGACTGAAGTTCCAGCGGAATGAAAGGCCGAGTTTTTTTTAATGTTTGATCTAATCTAATCTATCTAATCTCACACTAACGCAGCCAATACTTTGAAAGCATCCTGGAAAATGACGGCTTCACGAATCCGTCATTTTTCTTGTCAACGGCCAGGCCAACTGCGCAGCATGTGCCGCAGAGAGGATTTCAAGGAGTCAAGTGATGTCAGAAATGAATATCTGAAACCACTCCACAACCTGAGATCAAGGGAAAGGAAGAAAGCGTGGACCTCCCGTACCAAACGCTTCCAGTTACAATTGAATAATAGTATTTATATGTTTTCGTTGGGAGCATAATTGCTATAAAATTTAATTTATGCTCCTGGTGTCTTTGGATGAACTTTTGGCATTTGAACCAAAAGCCAGGCTATTTCTGGGTTAACATTTGAAACAAGCGGAACAACCATCCGTAAACGACAGCTCCAAACACAAACCCTTCAACTGCTTCAACCATCAAGAACACACCCACGAAATATAACACCAGCATCTGATAGAGCAAACTTTCTTTATCGAAAGGCCCCGACAGTCCGCGTGGGCACCATCTAAATTCAAAGAAACCCGCGTCAAAAGCCACTGCCCTCAAACGGTCGTTCCGCCCACTTCAAACTCAACCCAGATTTAATGCCAAGGTTATTGCGCCTTATCTCGCTCAGAAATATACAGATATATATATATATATGTCAATAAATAAAAGAGAGAAAAAAAAAAACAAAACAAAAAGAAATAAGATCACAGATAGGTCATGAAAAAGAAACGACCTGGTTAAACAAGCCATTCAAATGAAATTGCGTTCTCGAATTTCACTTGGAATGTAATGAACAACAGAAATACGCGATAATTCATATTATCAGCGGTTGATGTTTAATTTTAAATATACCAACGGTACTGCCCACGACTACGACGGCAATTACGACAGCGACTACGATGGCGCCTACGACAACGACAACAGAGAATTTGTAACTTACCATTTGTCTAGGATAAACACCTTTGCCCGGCACCTCCACTGGTTCTTCATGTCCGCTATCAGTCACTGTTTTCAAAATACCTAATAGCAATTACCTTTGTTGTGATACTTCCTGTATTGCCATGGTGATCTGGGAGGAGGTTCGCATCTAGTGCATCGAGACATCCTTCAGCTTACTCACAATGTCCGTCACTCGATGCAAATCGCAGGCACACTTAAGTGGACCCTACACGATTGCTTTTATTGACAATAATCGTATTGTCAATACATTCTATATTGACGTCAATACATCGAGATTGACAATATTTCTGAATTCACATCATCAATATTATTGTCAATAATTCCCCTTCGCGTCAATATATTGATGCGTGTGGGGTTTGCTTTACGCTAGTTACAAAAAAAAACACTCCCGTGCAAAGAAACGGATCCAATTGAGAAATCCAACTTAAACTCATGCGCGCCTGGTGGCAGGAATAAGCACTTACCGACGGTGATAAGTCTGTGACAGCCCTTGAAAATTTCATTGATTGTTTGCAAAATTATTTAATTTCAATCCATTCAAAGTGTTTTTATGTTACTTCATACGCGAAGTTAACGATTTTCAGAGTTGGTTGGAAATGCTAACATGAAGCTTTAGTGTGATGATTTATTAGCTAGAGAATGATCTTTAGAAGAGGGTAGGTGGATAGTTCCGTTAGAGTACGGCAGTATGAAAATTGAATAGAAGTTGAAAATGAGCGAAGGGCCATTAATGCGACAGTTTTCAAGATAGACGCACATTTTTGCCTAACCCGTACGATCTACGCGGGGACTTGAAGTATGTCTCCAAGTCCACAGGCAAAAATGTGCGTCCCTCTTGTTGCTCATAAACTGACTGCGGCTGTGGAATAGTTCTAGCGACGTTTTCATCACTACCTAAAGCCCCACGTCGCGAGAGCATTTCCAGTCGATGGTGTATTATAATGCAGTTCTTCTTTACCCAACTATTGTGTTGCTCCTCTCGTCATGACCAACTCTGAAAATCGTTAACTTCGCGTATGAAGTAACATAAAAAACACTTTGAATGTAACAACTCAAGGCGGGAGTAGCCGTCAACAATGCTGATGATGGTACAGCACGCAACAACCACCCTACTGCTTTCTCTCTGAGATGATCACGTTGGTCATGACGAGAGGAGCAACACAATAGTTGGGTAAAGAAGAACTGCATTATAACACACCATCGACTGGAAATGCTCTCGCAACGTGGGGCTTTAGGTAGTGATGAAAACGTCGCTAGAACTATTCCACAGCCGCAGTCAGTTTATGAGCAAAAAGAGGGACGCACATTTTTGCCTGTGGACTTGGAGACATACTTCAAGCACAAACGAAGTGACAGACGGAGCGGCTCGAAATTTGGTTTGACGCACTTACATTTGAAATTTTCGAGTGTACCTCACGGCAACACTATCTACTCATATGTACTAGCTTAAAGTAGTTGATGCTATTGGGGCACCGCCTGTTATCTCTTTTTCTCTAACGAAAATTGAAAGGGAGAGCCTGTTGTCAAACTGCATGTCACTATGTTGTGTTCATTGTTATCTGCACTTCTTTTGTATAATGAAAGACCTTAGGCCAAAATGATTAGGAGTAAACACATCGGGTTAACATTTGCTTACAAGTAAACAATGTTGAGCTGTCAATGACTCGCGCTTTTTGGCGGCAATTGTTGCTAAAGATTTCATCAGTCGGTGCTCCTAACCAAAGCCATGGTCATTCGCGACCGAGAAGATATCGTTGTTGGACGCCAAACAGGACCCGACCGTAAAAAAATCCAATAAAAATATAATGATTTTGAATGGAGATTTTTGTTGATTATCATAAAATCAAAACGAAAATCATGGTATATGAGAAATTTACAGTAAAAAAGGGGGGTTGTTAAGCATCTTAACAATAAAAAAACTGATTTTTCTCGAACAAATTTGATCTCATCAAATTAATTTTCATTGAGAATTGTATCTTTTAAAACGAAATTTATTTTTTCACCCGTCCAATAATTTAACAATAAATTTATAATGTGCCCGAAATTCAACCGTAAAAATCATTGTAATTTCGTTATTTTATTATAATTATTTTTTTTTCGGGTGGCCATACTCAGTATGCATTTGCTCCTCCGTAGAGGAACTGAAAGCTCTCGACGAGGGCGAAGAGGAAAATTTACTCCAAAATCATGCCGAAATCCATCGAATCGATCGACGTGCTGAAGGTGAGATGGTGAGAATGAAGGAGGATCGGATGAAACCAATTTTGTTCAATTTATTATTTATTTCGGCTAAAGATGCTGTATGTCACGCGTTTGAGCATGATTGCGGTACGATGGTGCGATGCTCTATTCTGGACCGGGCTACTAGACGTGGCAAAACTAGTCATTATACCTGCTACGTGTACCTTGTTACCTGAAGACGAGGAGGGAATCTTCGGATTCATGGAGGAGGACATCAGAAATGAGGAAGCTCGTATCCGAGGACAAAAGTGTTACATCTGCAAGGAACGGTATGCAAACGTTTGGTGTTGCGCGAAGAAGTGCTTCCGTTCATTCCATACGCTTTGTGGGATGCAGAATGAGTGCCTGTCGCATTACGTGGAAACGTTCCAGTCGTGGTGCGATAAGCACGTAGCGCTGGTGGATAAGGTGAAACACTCCTAGAATCGAATCGATTCGTGCCCCGTGCTGTCAGAATGGCTGGTTCCATCGGAGCTACGTGGCACAGTTTGCCCAATCGGCGAGGTACTTTTTCAATTGCCCTTTGTGCAACAAGGACGACTTTAGTCAGCAGATCCATCAGCGTGGCATTTATATTCCGGAAAATTAAGTGAAGCGGCGGAGGTGGGTGAATCGGTATTTGAATACTGAATATTTTATTTTAATTGTTCGAGGGAGCTGGAACCGAATGTATTCAACGATCAGTTGGAACGTCCTTCGGAGTGTGACGCTGAAGAGTGTCGCTGTCGGTATGGGCGAGATTACGACGATTGCAAGCGTTGGGATCTGATCCTTTGTGCAACGTGCGGTTCGACTTGTCGCCAAGATCAGTGCATGGAGGTTCCCTCGAAGAACTATGTTTTCACCTTTTGTCGTCCGATTGCCCGAAAGACGCCGGAAGCGGTTTTGAAGCTAGCCGAGGCTTCCCGAAGAGTGGAAGCAGCAAGATGGGCTGAAGCCGGTAACGATAGCAGAGAGGGGAGTTCTAGGGGCCGATCTAGTGGCAGACGTCAGATTGAATCGGATGATTCAGATTCTGAAGAGTCAGTTGCATTGACGACCAAACGCAAATCTCAGAAAAGACGAACCGCAATAGACAGTGACGACAGCGATTCCGATCTGGTTTCTACACGAAAGAAACCAACGTCGAAATGATGGCTGTCCACGTCTTCATCTAGTTCTTCCTCGTTCGTTTCTTCGAAGCGAAGAAATCAGTCTGGAGGAACTGGTCAAGAAGATTCCACTGCCACGAGGAACTTCCGTCGAAAAATTACTTCGAGTCAAACCGGTCGTAAGGCTCGAGAAGCTCAGCTCGGAAAAGATCAAATCGTTGACTTCTTCGGAGAATGAAGACGAAGCATCCTCCGCCGGATCGTCGACCGTGTTCGATTTCAACTATCGTGTGAAGTTAAACAAAAAGCAGGGCCGAAAATCGATGGTAGAATTGTAGCCGATCAAACAGGTCATCCGCTCCGACACGAACACGCTAACGGATGCCTCGGTGGAGATCGTGCGTCCCAAGACGCCTGCCCAGAAATCTTTTGGAAAGCAGTTCAAACTGAAGCTTTTTGGGTCCCACGAAAACGTTCCACCAGCGAGTCTGATCCGGAGTACGTTACAGCGAAGAAAAGTTGATTTATTTTAATGACGAACTTGCAGAATTTTCCAGCACTAGTGCACTAAGCAGGTCTTTCCCACGGCGCAATAGATTACTGCCAACGGTGCCACCTCAAGCGAAAATGCGATTCGAGACCGGGTTGACGTTGATGCTCAAAAGTGAGAAAATGTTCCGGATTTCTCTACCCATGCGAATGTCAGCTGGTATCACACTGCTTACAGGTACTGAGGGAGAACCTTCCAAAACTTCTAGTGTTTGGACTGGTGGTATGGCACAAAGAATGCACAATGCACCACGAACCGACGGAGAACCGTATGTGCTGTGATCAATGTGATTGGTGAGGCAGAAGGAAACAAGCCAGCACTTGCATTATCACGACGTTCTTATGCATAATCTAGTGTGACGAAACGTTGGATCATGCGTAAGAACACCGTGAGAACGACAGAGTCGACTACATTCCTTCTGCCGCACCTATAGTAACGCACACGGCTCCCGCGCTGACTGTTCCTTACTTTCTCACTCTAATCAAAATTTCCTTCGATGAGTGAGAAAACAGCACCCCGTCAACACGAGCAAGGATACGAGTTGCCAGATCATTGCACACAAAACCAACTTGAATTAATTCAAAACAAAAATACTAGCGAACCTGGCGGTGAGGGGCGGAAGGTGGACTAAAATTCTATTACAGAGAACCACATTATTTTAATTCATTTCTTCGGAGAAAGTCGTCTGTAACTTCGTTTGTGCTACTACTGGATTGTACCACATGGCAACACTACTACTAGATTGTACTAGCATTTTCACCAAATGTATTAGAATGTTTTGGTTCTATCTCTTTCACTCTACTCTAAACTGAAATACATAAAAAAAATGACAAAATTATACACTCTTTGCACACTGTCAAAGAATCATTATACACAAAATCAACTTTGTTCAAATCAAAACAAAAAAACTAACCCATCTGGTGGATGATGGCACAAGCTTCCAAAAAAAAATCTATTACTGTGAACCATATTATTTGAATGGATTTCTTCGCCAGTTAGTCGTCTGTCACTTTGTTTGTGGCCGTACTCTAACGGAACTATCCACCTACCCTCTTCTAAAGATCATTCTCTAGCTAATAAATCATCACACTAAAGCTTCATGTTAGCATTTCCAACCAACTCTTAATTTCAATGTAATTTCATGAAAATTTCTTGTCAGCATGGATGAATCTTGTACAAAATGCATAAAACTATTTTGTAATGCATTGTTCTTAAATAAAAAGCTACTTCAAGACTTATAAATTACTGAAAACATGTTAAGGTTTGAAATCATCTGCCGATTAAACAGCAGACAAAGTTGGCCGACTAAATCCATCGACGAAAAACTATTAAATAGGCCGATTGCTCGGTGTAGCACCAGACGAAAAACGATTTAATCTGCTGATTAATACACCGACTGAAATTATTTTTTAAGTTGCAATAGATTTAGTCGGTGGACGAATCGGGTGATCTGGATGATGTTTGTTTATTTGGAAGATATTTTCGAAACAAAGCACGATAAAATTCAGCATTATATACCATTATTACGAGTACTACTTTTTGCTCGGATCACGTTTTGACTTCCACAGAAGCTCGCTAGAATAAATAGAAAATAATAGTTTTTTGGTTGAAATTTCAGAAATGTATTCACATTCAGGGCTGTTACAACAGGCGCGGATTTCGCGAAGTTCGCGTATTTCGCGATTTTCGCGGATTTGTCGCGGATTTGAACTTTCAGTCGCGAAAATCGCGGAAAAATTAAATGATGTCGCGAAAATCGCGAAGGGACTGAAAAAAATAACAAAAATTGTGGAATTCATCGTAACCTTTCCGTCCCCGATTAAACCAAACACCCTGCAAATAATCGAGAAATGATCTCAATTCCATAAGTCACACCGGATTTACACGGAAAAATCCCTGGGGTTTGTCCAACGTGAGGCATTTTCATGTTTTTTTTTTTTTATTTATTTTTTTTTCGTTGGCAAATCATAAACGAATCGTATACATGCGAGTAATTGCCAATGTCTGTAGTATCGAAATATGTTCAAACAGATTCAAAGTGTCTATGTGGATCGTGCTCGACCTATTGAACGTATACATGATGTTATAGGTTCTGAAATCATTCTGGAGATCAGATTATTTTCTACTAGATCACCCAAAACTAATTCAATATCTGTAGTATCGAAATATGTCCAAACAAATTTGCAGTGTCTATGTGCATCATGCCAACCTATTTCCGTGTATGTCAAATGTTCTAAGATTTACAAATCGATATTTCGATACTACAGATATTATCCCAGTCTTCACAGCAAAAAAATAATTTTGATATCACGTCAAAGTGGATGCACTACAATCATGTCGAAAATATGGTGTAATATTACTTGCTAAAAAGGACAAAATTATCATTAATACAATGCATGAACTGACATTACGCTGCTTTTACTGCATTTGTTTATTTATGTGGTCATAAAAATTACATGAAATTTTCGACATGATTGTAGTGCATCCACTTTGATGTGATATCAAAATTATTTTTTTGCTGTGTTTGTTGATCTAGTAAAACAAATCCTCTGAACTGGAGGACGATTTGAAGAAACTAGATCATCTGGTATACGTGGAAATAAATCATAAATTGTATCCATATAGACATTATGAATCTGTTTGGACATATTTCGATACCACAGACATTATTTCAGTCATGGTTGATCTAGTAGAATAAATCATCTGAACTCCAGAATGATTTAGAGATCCTAAAACATCTGGTATACATAGCAATAGTTCATGAATGATCCACATAGACACTGCGCATCTGTCTGGAAATATTTCGATACTAAAGACATTGTCCCAATCTCGGTTGATCTAGTAGATTAAATTATCTGAACTCCAGGACAATTTGAAGAACCTACAACATCTGGATTACTCGGAAATAGATCACGAAATGATCCACGTAGACACTTTGAATCTGATTGGACATTTTTCGATACTTCGATAATGTCTTGGTTGATCTAGTAGAACAAATCAACTATAACCTCAACGATTTGGAAAACCTATAATTTCCTGTATACATAGTAATAAGTCGTGCATGATACTAAAAGTCACATAGGGTAGGTGTTTCGGTAATAGTGGTGTACCTAAAGTTGCGGTATGGAGGTTGTGCCGGAATAGTGAGGAGGATCCGGATAAGACTATTTTTCATCGGTAGCTCTCCTAAAATAAAGCATATTTGCATATTTCAAACTTAAAATATGCCCAAAGGTGACGGAAAATAATTAATTTTCCTTAAGATTTTCACTCCTTTGCACCTATAGTTGCGGTTGTGTTCCTATAATAGTGGAACCCATAAGAAACCAACGCATTCCACTATTATAGGAACCAAAGTAAGCAACTATCACATCTACTGGAACAGTGTTCTTATTAATGGAGGACGATCTTTCTAAAATTTTATGCAATTTTATTACAATGTAATATTTCTCTACCAAAATAGAGGTTGAAAGCTATAGATTGACGTATACAAATTGTGTGTACATCGTATATTTATTTTTAATTGATAAATTGGCTTAGTACCTCCACTACTGGCTCACCCACACTATATACGATTCGGTTATGATTTGGCATCGAAAGGGTTCATATTAAAAATAAAAAAATATCATGAAAATGTCTCACCATTGGACAGGAATATTCGTGTAAATGCAAAACCGCGACGTGACCAACAAGTGTGACTTATGAAACTCTGGTATTTTTTCAGTTATGTGCAGGGTGTTTGGTTTGAATCGGTAAAAAATTGAGTAAACTAGAGCCAAATTAACTACAACATTTAGGACAGCAAAATACATCAGAGACGCAAAGGTTAATTTTCAAAAAATATTGGTTACTGGTCTATTAATTTTTCGGGTTGGAAAATATCTCTACTTCCTTGGGCATAGGATGGTACAGGCATAGAAAGCTCTCAATTAAAATGTGAAAGTACTTCAAAGAACACTAAGTTGGGAGCAGGCAAAAATCTAATATGCTATAAGCAATAAGCTCGAAATGCCATGTAGTAGTATACAAATGGTATTTTTAGGCAATGAAAATAGTTTTTTTTTTGTCGCGGCTTAGTATTTGAAGTCGCGGATTTCTTTTGAGAAATCGCGGATTTCGCGGATCATATTTAGAAAATCTTGTAACAGCCCTGCACATTATTTCGGACTTATCACCGCTGCGATTGCAGCGTCACGGTGGTCGATTGAAACATGGATTTGTCAATAAACGTTACTCTTGCGAAAGCACACCCGTCGTCGTCGAACGGCAAAAAAAGGAATCGGTGGGCAATTTTGTGATACGGATTTCCAAACAGGGTGGCCAGACCTACCGATTTATCGGTAGTCCTACCGATTTTCGGGGTGCCTACCGATTCACAGACGAAAGGTTCAACACTACCGATTTTTCACTTTTCCTACCGAAAATCACAGATTTTTAGATTATAAAAAGAAAAATTGATTTCGACACGTTTAAAGCAGAAGAACTGAAGGACAGTGTATTGTTCTGGATCAAAGATTCCCCCCGCTCACTAAAGTTTCAAGTATCGGGAAAGCCTTCTTAAGTCGACCTACCGATGACTACCGATAAAAGTTTTGAGAAGCTACCGATAATGAAAAAATAATCTGTTTAAATATTTGTTTACATTTGTTACATTGGTCTATTTGAAAAGTGACGCGAGATTTCAGTGTAGCGTGCTCAACTGCTCGATTCAGCGCTGCCATTTATACAGATTTATCTGTATTATACAGATTTTTTAATCTTAATACAGACCCGATACAGAATACAGATTTATCACAGATTTTTAAATTACAATACAGATTTATACAGATTTTTATAAAATGCTTGAGAAAAAAAAATCTATATCAAAATAAGTTATCAAGCAGTACTCACTAATATCAATATATGTTATAATTTTGATATTCTTCGCATATCTTTTAGCTCTCATTTTTGTTCTGTTAGCCATCAACTCCATCAAAATGAAATCAATTTGAGTTATCAGGAATAATGAAAACAACATAATTCTTGTTTTCATTTTGTTCTCACCCTTTGCTCGGGAACCTATCAAATTTCCATCGACAATTAATCATGTTATGGTGTTTTTGACAGCATTCACAACCAGAGGACCAACCGCTTTCGGATGCATATAGAGCTGGTAGTAAACGATTTGAGATTGCATGGGGATTTACAGTATTAATTGAATATTTCCAATATAAGCATGTATGTTAAATACAAGAAAAGTGCCCGAGCACATTAAAATGGTACAAATACAAGTACTCGTAAACATTTTACTTGCATTGAAAATGTATTTCGTAAGAAATTGCGGATTTTCTGATATTCTCCATACTGCAAAAATGATTTTACCAGCACTGGCGGGGCGACATCTCTCGACTTTTCGGTGTAACTACCACACAAATGATGTAATTAATTGTATTCATCTATATTAAAAATATCAAATAGTAATGAACTCGTGCACTTTTTTGCATTTAAAACTGCTTATCAGGGAGATAATGAATAGAAACTAACTTCATATCACTCTTATAAATAAGTACGGACGATATCACAAATGGCGCAATTATATCCCGTATGGTTAGTACGATAGCCCGAATAGGTGGTTAAGCACTTTTTATGGTTATTTTGTATGCACTGTATTTGTAAAATAACAAAACATGATTAATTAAGAAAAAAATCGTCAATACAGAAAATACAGATTTTTTAATAGAGTGGATACAGATTTTTTATAAAACCACCTGGCAGCTCTGGCTCGATTATTCGGGTATCGGCTTAACGTAAACAAACAAACAAGAAAAAAAAACAAACTTCAGTTACTCGTCGTACTGTTTTGTGATTATTATTCCTATAAAATGGATACTACTTTAATCAAAACGGAATACACATCGATCCTGAACCTTCAACAAGTTTGCCGATTGTGTTTGAGTCAGGAACTGCTGGAAGACATATTCGCTCAGAAGGATCTTAATCTGTTGATATCTGCTTACCTCTCGATTGTGGTAGGTATAAGCTGGAGTCCAACATTGAATGCCGTCACTGAGGTTGGTTCGTCTCTTTCAGGTTTCCGAGAATGACAGCATCAGTCGATCCATCTGCTTTCTCTGCCGGACACGGTTGCACGAATTTCGTGACTTCCAACTGCGGTGCCTTGAAGTACAAGACGTGCTGCAAAGCGAGTCAACCCCGGTCGTAAAGGAAGAACCGTTGGATGAAGCAGAAGAGGCGGGACCGTCATCAGAGGCGGCACCGCAATCAGAGGCCGATGCTGAATTGACTACCGCTACTGAGGAGATCTTGCAACCGACAGAAGTAGCTGCAGAGCACGGTAAAATACCAAAACCTACTTTTCGGCTCGTTACGAAACGTGTAAAATACGACCACGAAAAGAAAACGGAATGTTCTATCTGCGGCGAAAAGATTCACGATTCTCGTATGGAAGGCCACCAGAATAAACACAAAGGTTAGTATCAGGTTTGCTTTTCTTATTATCTTTAATTTGGAACTTTACATTTCGTGGAGCAGGTCTTCAACCGTACAAGTGCATGCATGGCTGCGTGAATGTGAGTTTTCATAGCCGACAAGTCCAGCTGTATCATTATCGGAATATGCATAGCGCACAGCAATACGAGTGCGATATTTGTGACAAGTTGTTTCAGTCCAGGAAAAAGCTCTACGATCATAAAAGGGTCGCTCATACGTCAAGGACAAAAGTATGCTCGATTTGCGGCAAAGCGTTCCTAACACCGTAAGAAATTTTAGAATAATCACGAATCAACTAACTTTTAACGAACCTTCTGAATTTCAGCTCTGCACTGAAAGATCACATGAATTATCACAATCCCAACCGCGAGAGGAAATTTCCCTGTCCGGTTCACAAGAATTGGCGTATGAAGTTACATATGAAAATTCATGACAATGATGACGAGAGTCGAAGAACCAGGTCTAGTGCGAAGCAGGATTTATTGGAGCCACCAAGGGTGCAAAGTGACGGCGGTGTCGATTGTACGGAAAACCCAATCGAACAGGTTGACGCCGGTGAGGAACATTTCTCTTCGTTTGAAACAGGAAAAGTTAAAATGGAATTAGAAGCAGAACCTGAACAAGCGCAATATTCCGATGCAGTTGTGGCGGGAAGTTCTTCTTGGGTTGAATGTGGCGGAGAACCTGAAAGGGAGTTGCAACCAACCACAGCTACAGAATGCAGCTCCCAACAGCAGGATGAATCGAATTCAGAATCAGAACAGCAGCAAAGCTCGAACTTTTCAAGAAAGCGTAGATCCAATCCGCTAATAAACTGTCCCATCTGCGGCAAACAGATCAAGGAATCTGCTGTGGAAGGCCATCAGAATTTACATAATGGTAAATACCGTCTCCCATTACCAATTGAAATTCTATTGCTAACATTTTAAAGCTAATCCTTCTTAAAACAGATCATCGGCCATATAAATGTGAACGTGGCTGCGATGATGTAGATTTTCATTGCCGAACGAGTCGCAAGAACCACTACCGGTTCGCTCACAGCACACAACAAGAGTGCGACATTTGCCATAAGCTGTATACATCCGAGGCAAGTCTCGCCAATCACAAAAAGTACATGCACGCAGAGAAAAGATTCAACTGCGCCTTTTGCGACAAAGCGTTCACAACGAGGTAAGCACACATGAATCGATACTTAGCCCACACCACAATCCTTATTCATTTTAGTGCCCACACCAAGCAACACATGAAGAAGAATCACTTATATTGAAAAGTGTTTACTGTCCTCCTATGGCTCCTTAACTGTTTGGAAGGAAAATTAATATTTCCTAATTCTCAATGTTTCTCACAATCAGATACCAAGAACATGCAAATAAAGATGTTTTTCTTCGGGCAAATCACTGCTTGTTTATATTACAAGTCCATATGATGACAAGCAATAAGATTTCAAGTGCTTGGATTGGACTAGCTTTTCAGAATACAACTATTAATTAAGAGAATTTTTGATTTTTTTTTTGTTCCAAAAATGTTAGAATGAATTCTAGAGATAACACCAAGGTGTTTCACTTTTGGAAACTCAGCCAGCATGACTTCCGCCTGTGACCAATGCGCTAAACCAGTTAAACAACAGCAGATCGCTCAGCTATCGAAACGAATCGCATGGACAAATCCGACAAACTCTGATTTCATGCGTAAACCGCCATTAAAACGACGCCGCGTTGAAGGCTCGCTCACTAGCAAACCACTTGTTGGTGGTTCTTGTTGTGTCCTTGAAAAGGTATAAGATTACTCTGTTTACTAAAAGAATCAAACACGTCCGTCGTTGTTCATGGTCAGCGATATAAGAGACCGACACTCGTCTTTATTGCAGCTTTTTTTTTAACTTTATTTAAGAGATTTTTAGCCTTATAGGCTATAGTTCATCTCTAATTTATTGCAGCTTCGACCGTTTAACACATACAATATATCGTTCGAGTGAACATCACTGATCGTTTATCTTTCAGACCGTATTTTATCGCTAAAAGGGTTTCGATTTTTACACCGGACATATCAGTTCTCCCTCCTTAAGACATAACGCTAATTTGACTAGATTGCAGTACATTCGATTAGTTAGTTAAACTACACCAAAACTTCCTTTAAATTTAGCTTCGAACTGATATCTACATCAACAAATTTATTTTAAGCATTTTTCAATTTCAGATAACTTGTAATTTCAAATATCGAACTCGAAATTCTTCTCAGATGCTTCAATGATAATTCGTGTTAATTCACTTTTTCTTCTTCACGCGATTCCAAGGCTTCATTGCTTCTGGAACATCGCTCGACTTGAATCTTCCTCCTCCTTGTTCGTTTTTGATCGCGAATAGCTTCTCGTAGCGATAGGACTGCGTCTAGCCTGCTTGAAGCACCTGCTATCGCTGTCCTTTGCTGGTACCACTGGTACATCTGGAAATCCTCGAAACTCTTCCTCGTCAGAAACGCTGTTTTCTCGTGGTCTTTTTTCTCTCTGTATAGGTATACTTTTTTTTTTGACTTTAAATGATCTTTATTTCTTGTGTTTGTGTGGTTTACATGTATGAATTTTCAAGTGACACAGATGCGTCTTTTCAACTTTAGTACATTTGACATTTTAATTATTAATTACAGTTCCTAGTCCTATCAGGCCTGTTTTAGAGACTGACCACCTTGGTGGGATTGGTTTGTTTTAAATTGAAAAAGGAAACTACTTATAACTACTATTTACAACTACAACTACTATATACACTTAACCTACTATATACAAATTGCTTATCAAAGCATGTTCTGATAAATTACATTTTTGTGCAAATTGAGTCTTAATTTTGTTAATTTTGGAATCTATTTTGGCAATGCCTGCCTCTTCATGTAAATTTGTTATTCTAGTGTCGAAAGGACGATCAAGAACCATCCTCAGCACTCTATTTTGAGCGACCTGAATTTTGTTCCTGTGAGTCTGTGCACATGATTCCCACACCGGAGCTGCGTAGAGGATCGCAGGTGCTATGATTTGTTTGTAGACAGCCAGTTTGTTCACCTTTGAGAGGCGGGATCTGCGGCAAATCAGCGGATACAGACATCTAACCAAGGCAGAACACTTGATTACAGTTTTCTCTACATGCGAACGGAAGAGGAGCTTTTCATCGAACAACATCCCGAGTTAGGTAACTTCGGAAGACCACTCAACCCTTGTGCCATCCATGATTACAGTACAAGATGGAGCCGGTTTTAGTTTGGGCGATTGCCGATGGAGGAACATGATCGCTTGTGTTTTGGAAGAATTGATTTTAATTTCCCACGTGGTGGCATAATCAGCAAAGGCGTTAAGGGATCGTTGAAGTTTGTTAGTTATTTCGCGAGGCATCCTTCCTTTGACGGATGTCGGAAGTATAAATGCTGTAAAGCAAGGGGCCCAGCAAACTGCCTTGCGGGACTCCTGCTGGGATGGAAAACGTGTCTGAAAGACAACCATTCAACGATACCTTAAACGACCTTTGCTGGAGGTAGTTACGGGTGATTTTAATAAGATGTAAAGGAAAGTTGAAGTTACAAAGCTTGTACACAAGTCCATCATGCCAAACATTGTCAAACGCCTTTTCAACGTCTAACAAGGCCATGGCTGTGGACTTGGATACAGCTTTGTTACTTCGGATGTTATTCATCACCCGTACTAGCTGGTGATTGGTGGAGTGCCCCTTTCTGAACCCAAACTGTTCCGGAAGGAGATTGTTATTTTCCTCGACAAACTTGAGCAAACGATTGAGAATGAGTTTCTCGAACAATTTGCTCAGCGCTGAAAGGAGGCTGATGGGTCTGTAGCTTGAAGGCAATGTTGGATCCTTACCGGGTTTGCGGATTGGTATGATTTTAGCTACTTTCCAGATACTTGGAAAGTAGTGCAGTTCCAAACATCTGTTGAAGATAGCGGTTAGAAGAGACTGCACTTTCATGCTGAGTCTCTTCAAGATCAAATTGAATATACCGTCAAACCCGGGAGCCTTCATGTTCTTGGTGCATTTCAGCGCTGAGCAAATTTGTTGTACTGTAATCATATCCGCCGGAGGCACGACACAAGGGGTGGCATCTAGGTTTTGAACGCATTGCGCAACCTGGTTTTCGAGCGGACTTTGGATAGTCGAGCCAAGCAAATGCGATGAAGCGACATGCTTACCGATCGCATTTGCTGTGGGGTGATTAAAAGCCGATCGTCATCATTTTCGACTTAGAGAGGTGCCCAGACAACCAGAAGTCGTATAAGATTGTATATATTACATCGTATAAAATATGAGTTTAAATCACTATCGCATATCTGTATACGCTATGTACGGTCGATGTGTAAAATTCATCGCATATTATGTTTTTTCACGAACTTATTACGACGAATAGGCCAGACTCGCATAAATATACGCACGATCCCATATTATGTTGGTTTAAAGTCGTTAATATTTCACACAACGATGAATATGCATGCATTAGCCATATTATCCATATTACATCGTATTATATATGGTACACATCGTATAAAGTGTTACCTCAAAACACGATTTACGATTTAAATTATGATAACAATATAATGTACATCATATGTATGAACCAAGTCGGTTCATGTTGATTTTAAATCGTATGTAATATGAATTTTACTCGTAAGGATAAAATTAAAGCACAATATCAAAATTATTAAAGCTTGAGTGTTTTCATTAAGATCAGCAAGTATTATTAAAAAATGCGTGATTATTTGACAAAAAGGAGAATAGTTAAGGCTCGAAAGAGCGGAACCTATAGCCGACTGCTTCAGCGATATAGAAAGAAGTGGAAACTTTCTAGAAACAACAACCCAGATCCTAGCAAACAGATAGAACGAGCCATAGAGCATCCTGATGAATTTCTGCCTGAGATTCAGAACCATGTGATTCCCGAGACATTACCTATAAACGATGCTGATGATTTACCAGACATTTCCAACGAGGACCAGTCTGTGTCGGAAATCCGTAAGCTTAAACGTATCTAATATTGCTTCAATTTACAATCATACATTTTCAGCTGGTCGTCAAGATCTTCTTGCTGAACTTCGCAGCTGGTCTGCTGAGTTCCACATTACTCAGGCTGCATTGAAATCTCTTGTAGGGATTCTCAACTCCAACCTAGGTTTAAATCTGCCGAGTGATGCCCGCACCATCATGAGAACTCCAAGAAACTTGAACATAATTGAAATGGGAGAGAACGAACGATATTGGCATCAGGGTGTTGAGAATTGCCTACGAAAAGCTTTGGAACAGCTTGATCGACCATTATCAATATCTTTGAATTTTAACATCGACGGTTTGCCAATTCACAAAAGCAGCCTTAAAAACTTCTGGCCAATCCTGTGTAATATTCACGAATTGCCCCACATATCTCCTATGGCAATAGGAATATTTTATGGAACCAGCAAGCCAAAAAACGCAACTGAGTTTCTAAATCCGTTTATAGACGAGCTTTTGCCAATTCTAGAAACAGGATTGATGATAAATGGATACCAGGTTGTACAAGTGCGTTGTTTTGTGTGCGATTCTCCTGCCCGATCATTCATCAAAGGAGTGATGAATTTTAATGGTAAACATGGTTGTCTCAAATGTACAACCAAAGGTAAATTTTGTCACACAGCTGGCACAGTAATATTTCCTCAAATTGATGCACAACCTCGAACCAATGAGAAATTTAGAAACAAAGAGTATCCTGAACACCAAAAGAGCGATACACCTTTGCTCCGTTTACCTATTGATATGATTGAGGATATAATTGTCGCCGACGCACTTCATCTTTTGGAATTGGGTGTAATGCGGAAGTTACTGAATGGATGGCGTACGGGATCTATGACGAAGCGAGCAAAGTGGAGTACTGTAGAAAAAGGCGAAATATCTAATTTACTCGTAAGAATTCGTTTTCCTAAAGAAATTCACCGTCGAATGCGTTCATTAGAGCATGTTTCCCTATGGAAAGGCTTAGAATATCGCAATTTTCTGAATTACGTTGGTTTGGTTCTACTTAAAGACTATTTACCAGAAAAGTACTATCAACATTTCCTGTTTTTGTTTTGTGCCGTTAGAATTTGTTCTGTTGAAATGTATAAAAGCTTCCTTCCGGTTGCAAGGGAACTGTTCAACGATTTTGTAAAAGATTATAAGGATTTCTATGGTATAGAATATATCACTAGTAACGTTCATAATCTCTGTCATGTAGTGGATGAAGTAGAGAGGTTTGGACCGTTATCTACCCTATCTGCTTACCCATTTGAAAATTATCTTCATTCACTCAAAAAATTGCTTCATACTGGACCGCTACCTTTAAACCAAATTGCAAACCGTTTAACTGAACTTAGTAAAGAGGCCTCGAAAAGTATTAGAAATGCATGTCAAGTGAGTACTAGAACCATCCGGTCAGTCGAAAAAACAGAAACGAAGGTGACAATAACTCTAACAGATTTTACTTTGAGCACTAACTTCGAAGATAAATGGATTCTTACCAAAGATCTTACAATACTGTGCATGGAAAATGCTATACCAAACAATTCAGGCTGGAAAATTCAAGGTCGTTCCATACTTCTTAAATATGACTTTTTCAGTAAACCATTTAAATCATCATTTATTCATATTTTTGCTGCCAGAGAAGAGAAAAACAATTATTCTAAAGAGCAAGATTACGATTTAGATTGTATAATGTGCAAATTAGTTGCTATTCGAAGAAAAAGCGAAATTGTATTTGTACCTCTCATTCATACTGTAAAATAAAAATTGAAATTATGGTCGGTCATTCAGTCCACATTTTATTTTGAATATCTTTGTTTTTTGTCTTATTCTGATTCATCGTAAAAATAACAATAACAATAAAAGTAAGCAAGTGACTTAACATGTTTAACCAAAAAATATCCGTCGAAATACGAATAATAAATTTAAACATCAGCGAATCCAGCAAACTCTTGCGACTCATCTTCAGCGGTGCTCATTGAAGTTTCAGCCGGTTCAGGTTTATCCTCAACATCATCCGACCCATCTTCATTAGAATCAGTGGTGGCATTATCGGTTTGTACACTATCCTCGTCATCATCCTTGCCATTGACATCTTCAGCTTCATTTTCATCATCATTGGCTTTTTTATCCCGTTTTTGGCGGCATGTAGGCTTCATAAGCTGCTTACTTGTGGATCGTGCTTTAGAGTAACGGAAAAGTTTGTCCTTACAGAAAGACTCCAGTTTTTTAATCGTGTAAAATGGGTCACCAACGCGAACTATTTTCAGAAGCAGTTGAAGGACATTAGCGAATTCACGGAAACCCCGTTTTGATTTATTTCCTCTGTTGATGCCTGTCAGGTAAAGTTGTTCCAAAATGCTCGGGTGAACAAACAGTCTACGATTAAGTAACATGCCGAATCGCCTCTTTCCGAGTAGGTATCTGGAGCAATTATTTTTGAGAAATATTTGACCTGTAAGATACGTTTTGATTTAGACCTCTCTGATAGATATGTTGCGTTGGATATTGTTCTGGAAACATTGCTTATTCAGAGAAAAATTAATATATGTCGTCAGATTATTTGATAACCGCGTTGAAACATTTTCTTTGAAGTGGCAATATGCATGGCAATATATTGATCTTTTTAACGCAACATTAAATAAAATCATACTTCATTTGTTCCATTTCTGTCTTCAATTTGGCCATTTCAGATTTCACCGATTCTATCTCGAGTTTAAATTCATCGCGCGAAATCATATTTCCTAAAAGCATGTAAATGGTTAAGGGCCTATTCAAGTTAGGAATATGGGGTTACGTATCACTTCGTCGTACGTCATTTATACAAATAAACTAATACTGTGGGCATAGGCATCATACGACGAAGTAGCATGGAACCATAGACGATAAACCTGGATTAACAATAGAAAAGGGCCCATCAATATTTGTAAACAAACCGTTCTAAAGCCCTTTCCTCTCAAAGCGAAGATCACCTACGCAAACCGACACCATAAACGTTTAGGAGAAACTTTCCCCTATCCGATGATAATGTTGGTTTGTGTGGGTGGTCTTCGCTTTGTGAGGAAAGGGCTTTAGAACCGTTTGTTTACAAATGCTGATGGGCCCTTTTTTATTGTTGATCCAGAATATGGCAATTCATTTGATTTCATACCTGGTGCGTTGATGGCTCCGGAGTCATTTGTAGATGGATTGATGTAGACGATGCCGTCATCACTTACGAAAATAGATTGGTGTTGTTCCTGATTATGAGTCAGTTCAAGCAGGTCTGCTGGTATCAGATCTGCATCTATTAAAAACATGAAATTAATAAGCGTTTACTTATGGGTTATATTTTTTCACCTTCCGGGAATGAATTGTTTCGCTTTTCTGAAATGGCGTTTGACGGATGTGATGCAACGGAGTCAGATGGATGCGATGGCATTCCTAGCGATTTTACCGATGGACCCGGTACCTCATCCTGAGTTCCAAGAGCTCGTTCCTGATACGGTCGTTCTTGAGGCCGACTTGATGCTATCCCGGAAGCATTGTTCTGTGGTGATTGCAACAATACACCCTGTCCTACGTCCGGAACTGCTGGATTTTGTTCCTGATATGACAACCCGTTTGAACTAAACTGAACTGCTGTGTTCGATGAAGTAATTTCTAGGAAATTAAAAATAATAAGTAAATTTAATCAGCGATAGTAAACCAGAAGCCATACTCCCGATTATCTTGTTGTAATCCCTAGATCTTTGCGAAGTAGCTGATTTCGTTTTGCAGTTCTTTAGTAGCTTCCTTTTGGCATCGATGTCTGATATGTCATGTTTAAGAAGCTCTTCGGCGGCTGCTTCTGCTGCTTTCAGGCTTTTGTATTTACGAGAAGTAATTGCCGGTATTTTCTTTGTGGCACCGTGGAAATCAATACCATTCGTCCGCATTTTATCTAGTTTTTCGTTTGATGACAGCTTGGGCCACATTAAGTAACCATCACGTACCCACGAAGCAGGAACCGCTAGCACACGCAGCTGCTGCTTCTCAAAGAACTGTACCACAGAAAACATATTGGGGAAAATTGATTATTATTCTTATCAATCCGACAATAATTCATTGTATTATTGAGAAACTTACTGTTATGAAGTTAATTTCGATAGTTAATAGCAATTCCGAGCAGTTATTTTGACACTATGATACACTAAATGTTTGGAGAAACAGACGACGAGACGAACGCGAACGCGAATGTAAACAACAATGGCGGCATACAGAAAGTTCCTCGTATAGGTGTACATATTATATCACGTATTTACAAAGTTTCTCGTATATAATTACAAATTAAATCGTGAAACAGTATCTAGTAGACTTTAAATTATACGATTTACTTTGACCTTATAAGCGGTGAATGTAAAATGTCATAGTTAAAAATCAGTACATTCGATATCTAGGATGTGGTGCAGTGTACTGGATGCCGCTTATCAACATGAAAGTTCGTAGTTCGAGGCTGAGCCGGGGGTGATAAGGTAATAATTTATAAATGATAATAAATGTAAATTGATGAGAATTTGTCAGATCAATTGAAAGGATGAGAAATCTGCTAGTTATAATAGGGTTTGTGCTACGAGAGAATATTTTTTTTTTTAATTTCAAATAAACTATACAGATCAAGTCGCATAAAATACCAAATAATATCCTAACAATATACATCGGAAATCGTGAATTATGGTTAAAGAAATCACTGAGCAGAAACATAGTCGTAATTGAACCCATTTTACATCGCAAATAATGATATAACAAGTCGTACTGTGGCTTGAGTTTAATTGCAAATGTGTAGTTTTTAAGTCGCATAAAGTAATGAAAAACGTCGTAACAATACACATAAAAAATATCAGACAAGTAATGAAATAACTCGTAAGAAAGTCTGTGAAGTCGTATATATTTAGTTTTTAAATCGTTGTCGTTTTCTAATTATCAGGCACTGCACGTATATCGCCTCCACTTTTATACGTATAAGGACTTTTTTTGCATTATATGCGATTTAACATGAGGGGATATACACATGTATATCACGGCCATAAATTGTGATATCCATGCAAAATGGTTTACTGGGTGGAATGGGTTTGGGATGATTTTTCAGTACCTTGGCTACCTTCCAGAATGGTCTGGAGCGGTCGTCCAGATTCTGGACAACACGCCCGAAACTTTCATTTCGGAGTGAGTCCATTCTGGAAGCAATCTGCCTGTTCAGATCGGCCATTTCACGTTTTTTGCCCAGATCTACAGTCCTCTGAAACTGGCGTCTACGAACATTTCTCAGGCGAATCAAAAGTTGGGTGTGGGAATCAATAGCAATAAACTTACCCCTCACAGGAACTCGTCGGACGCGGGCGCTTTGGCCGTCGTATTTTGTTTATCATCGCGATTTGGAGTCACTACCTTCTTGTAAGTCGATAGTCCGGCTCGTTTTTTGGCTCGATGCACGGTTGTAGACGATACACCCAGCTTATTTGCGGCATCTCGGAGAGAGAGGTTAGGGTTTCGCTTGAAACTACCGGCAACTCTCTTTGTCGTCTCAGCGGCTTCCGGTTTTCGATTTCCCCCCGATCCAGACTTCCTGGCTGTCGACAAACGTTCCCCAAACACTTTAATTACATTTGTAACGGTTGATTTGGCAACTTTTAGCGATTTTGCCAATTTTGCGTGCGAGTAGCTCGGATTTTCGCGATGCGCGAGCAAAATTTTGATACGCTGCTCTTCTTGCTTGGACGGCATTTTGACAACTGAAGAGTGAATTCCAAAATCAAAATAGGAGCAACATTCTACACACACACACCTTCAAAATGAGGGGTGTTTAGGTTTTTTAAATGCAAAATTGAAAGAAATACGTCAAGTTGATATTGACCAAATTTTGACCGTATCACCCTTTACTCCTATTCATCGGACGTGTGCTCTTTCTGCTCTGCTTAACTTGGTGAAATATTGTAGCGAAAATGAGTGTAGTTCGTAAAAACACACTTGTTGTTGACTTCAGTGTACTTCCAGTTCGTCCCAATGCGGGAAAAGTGCAAAAATTCTTCGAGAACAATATTAAGCTTCAATATTCGGACGTTAGATGCATTCAGTTTTATAACGTCCGAAATTGTGTTTTTATTGCCCGCATAAACGATAACCATAAGGAGTGCCTAACAACCTATTCAGGTTATCATCCCAACAATATTCGGTACGGTGACACGATTTGTGATATCGTTCATGTATGGTGCTCGTATATTAGGGTGAGATGATAGACAATGAAGTTGCCTTGCGCTATGAAAAGGCGCACAACTATAAACACGCGAACTACAAAAATAAGTAGTAAGTATTCATTTGTGAATATCAAATACTCATAAATGGGTAATCTTTTTACTCATTTAATGGGTAGTCCCAGTCTCCATCAAAAATGCTTACTATGTACACAGCAAAAAAAGTTGTTGAATATTACATCTAAACTGCTGCAACCAAGTCAATCCATCGGTTGTGTAATATCACATTGTACGATGTACATCGATTTTGCGAACAAAATTACATCCATTGATGTAATATTGTATCTGCTTTTTGCTATTACATCATTATTCCATACATCAGCTTGAATTACGTTGATCGATATTACATTTTTTTTGCTGTGTAGTCATTATTGGCCCAGTCGGCGCCGCCGGGATGTTCTGAGGCATAACATCTCTGATCACGCCTTCCTTCGGATGGGAAGTAAAGCCGTTGGTCCCCGGTTCATGAGTTGATGGGTCGATAGGTAGGGTTCAAGTGTGGGAGCTGCCTTCCTGGCACGTCGGTAGCATTGGTGCGAGACGGCTAATACATAGGTGCCTCAGTCGGAAGAAGTGTTAGTTTGTTTACTTAAATGAACCATGCCCATTTTGTTATGGCATGTTTGCTATAAGAAATGCGCCTCGTGTTTATTAGCGAATTTCACATCAAAGATTGATTAATTGAGTAGGAAATCAGTTTGGCACGGCATTTGTGAACAGCATACACCTTCCGGTAGTATGAAACAGGTCAAAAACTGTTCAAATCCGGAGATAAAAATTTTTGTTTTGAATTTCTGTATAGCAAAACGGCATGAACATAAACGGCAAAGAACTCACCAACACTGGAAGACTGTGAGTTCCTGCCCACCTGTCATTTTCCATCTCGGCATTGGTGCTCAGCACGGAAAACAAGATCGACGGAAAAAACAAACCAAAGAAAAAAAAAATAGTCATTATTGGGTATTTTGCGTTACCGTGTAGTGTAGCTTTTAGATTTAAATATTTTTTTTTCAGTGTAAAGCTTTACTCATTTTAGGATAGTTTTAAAAGAGAGAGATACGCATACACGGCGAACGTACAAATTTGAGTTTAGTTCACTCATAATCGCCTAAAATGCAGGAACTCAGCGATGAGTAAATTTGTTTCATGGTTTCCTGTGGAAAACCTAAAAAATCTGCCGGAAAATGAGGATATTGACGAAAATTTTATTCAGTCTCGGAGTAGTACCAATTGACGAGTGCACGGATGGATTTGAGTTCACTCACTCGACAAAAAGTGACACAACAGCGGGGCCCTGTTTACTAAAAATGAACACATATATGTTCATTTTTAGTAAACAGGGCCCCGCTGTTGTGTCACTTTTTGTCGAGTGAGTGAACTCAAATCCATCCGTGCACTCGTCAATAGACTGAGTGCGAGACGGTTTTATGACAGGTGTGCAGGAACTCACAGTCTCCCAGTGTTGGTGAGTTCTTTGCCGTTAATGTTCACGAAAAGTTCACTATTTTGCTATACAGAAATTCAAAACAAAAATTTTATCTGCGGATTTGAACAGTTTTTGACCTGTTTCATACTACCGGAAGGTGTATGCTGGTCACAAATGCCGTGCCAAACTAATTTCCTACTCAATTAATCAATCTTTGATGTGAAATTCGCTAATAAACACGAGGCGCATTTCTTATAGCAAACATGCCATAACAAAATGGGCATGGTTCATTTAAGTAAACAAACTAACACTTCTTCCGACTGTTACACCTATGTATTAGCCGTCTCGGCCCCGCTGTTGTGTCACTTTTTGTCGAGTGAGTGGACTCAAATCCATCCGTGCACTATTTATAGTTTAAAAGTTTGACCATTTGTTTTGAGACCATTCTGTAAGCATTTCAACAATAAAAACAGTCTAAAGTCAGTAGACAAAGAAATGGTTGAACATTTTACATCAGTCTGCCGGTTGTGCATGATCAAAGAAGGATCCCTTGAAGACATATTCAGGTGCGAGGATCTAAACGTGTGGATATTGGATTTCCTCTCAATTGTGGTAGGTATTGGATAAGAATTTGTTTTCACACATCATGCTATCTTAATCTGTCCGACTTAGGTTTCCAAAGACGATAAAATCAGTCTGTCCATCTGCACTGGCTGTCGGAGGCGGTTACACGAATTTCGTGAGTACCAGTTGCGTTGCCTTGAAGTGCAAGATGTTCTACTTCGCAAATCAATCGCGGTCGAGGAGGGAGATTTATCGTTTGTGGAGTCGGAAGACCTCCAACAGCATACTGCCGATGTTCACGGGGAACATCAAACGACAGTAGCAGATGCACCTGTCATAAGGAAGCAATCCCGTTTTTGCAGACAAAAAAGCGAAAGCAGCAGCAATAAGGTAACATGCACTACTTGCACTAAAAAAGTTTTCCAATATCGCTTGGAAGGCCACCAGAACAGACATCAAGGTCAGTTTATTAGTCATTCAATCAATCAGCTCTAATTCACTAACAACTCTCAAGCAGGTCTTCGACCTTTCAAATGCGAACGTGGCTGCGAGAACGTGGACTTCAACTGCCGATATAACAGACAGCACCACTACCGGAACGTTCACGACGGGGAACAACACGAATGCGACGTTTGTCACAAGACGTTTCGTAACAAAGCTTGTCTGTACTATCACATAAAGGGCGTTCATGCGCCGAAGACATTCGAGTGTCCGGTTTGCAACAAGGGGTTCAGCACATCGTGAGGATTTTAGACGGCATTCATGGGTCAACTAATCTTATGGATCTTATCATTTCAGCTCCCGTCTGCTAGCGCACAAGAAGCGGCACAGTATCCGTGAGAGGAAATATCCCTGTTCGTTGTGTAGTCTTTCGTTCTTTACGAAATATATTCTACAAATCCATATGAAGACGCATCGTCGGGTGAATGCGCGGGGACAGAAGCAAACATTGGTTGATGCAGACCAAGCTGTGGAAAATCCTGAACGAATGCAGGCTGACACATCTCTGACCATAGGGGAAGATAAGTTTGCGGAAAAGGAAGTGAAAATTAAGCCTGATCCCGAGCAGAGCAACGATGGAAAAGACTGTTCGATTCCAGATGAAGAAAAACAGCTGTGTTCCGTTTGCGACAAAATTTTCCCCAAAGTTCGCATGGAAGGTCATCAGAATTGGCATCAAGGTCAGTATCTACTAGAATTAAATTATTGATGGTTGACCGGCATCTAAATCCCGGAACAGGTCTCCAACCCTTCGAATGCGAACGTGGCTGCGAGGACGTTGATTTCCACTGTCAACAAAAGCGACTGCAGCACTATCGGAAGGTTCACGACAGACACGAGTGCGATATTTGTCACAACTTCTTCCGGTCTAAGAAAACGCTTAGAACTCACAAGCAGGGCGTTCATGCGGCGAAGACATTTGAGTGCTCAGTTTGCAACCAGAAGTTCACAACATCGTAAGAAGAGCCGATCGGACTAAAATATATCGGGAGTAAAGTTACGAATCTTCCCTATTTCAGAGCGCGTCTTAAAATTCACACGAAGTTCGTTCATGATCGTGAGAAGAATCATGCATGTCAGAAATGTAGTAAATTGTTCTGCTTCAAATATGAACTTAATAGGCATTTGAAATCGCATGGGAAGGAAGAAGGAAGAAGACAAGCGAACAGGCAGATCGTCGTAATGGAAACATTGGTGAAACTTGAACCGGGGGCAGATTCTAAGCAACTTCAAGATGACATGCACGACGACTTCTCATCTATGGCCATGGAGGAAGTGGAGAAAATCGATGTCAATGTCCGGAAAACTGTTGAGAAACTGGAATGTCAAAAATGTGACAAAAAGATTCTCGAAACAGGCATGGAAGCACACCTCAATTGGCACGAAGGTCAGTATATGCATGAATTTCCTAATGATTCAAGTCTTTCACCTTAAGCTTGTCTTATAACAGGTCTTCGGCCCTACAAATGCGAACGTGGCTGCGATGGTGAGGGTTTCAGAAGTGATCAATTGCGACAGAACCACTATCGAATTGTTCACGAGAAAAATGGGTGCGATATTTGCCATAAGACGTTCCGATGCAAACAAAATCTGAACAGCCACAAAAGGAGCGTTCATGGAGCAAAGACTTTCACGTGTTTTTGTGGAAAAGCGTTTACAATAAAGTAAGAAGAAACGACGAGGCTTCCCGAATGGATTAATCTGGGAACCAGTTTCAATTTCAGATACCGTCTGGAGCGGCACATAGACCAGGTTCACAAGGGCGACAAGGATCAGTGCTGTCCGATGTGCAGCAAAGCTTTTACCAGAAAGCATGACATGATTAAACATATGGAGATTCACAAGAAGAACGAACAGGACGAGGAGCCTGCCGAGTTTGAGGATCTCTTTGAGGCAGAAGCGGTGAAAGTTGAAACTCGGGATGATATTGATGATGATTCTATCATTAGCATAAAAGAGGAAATCAATCCAACAGATGCAGCTATTCAGAAAACAACCGAATCATAATGATCTGAGTGGATTCAATAAAAAATAAGAAAAAATCTTTAGATGAATAATCAATTATGCCTGGGATCACACAAGATAAACAAATATTTGAACCGCTACCGCCACCTGTTGAATTTGAAACGTTCAAACATGGCTTTCGAAGATGTTTGTCAGACTTTTACACGATTGATTATCTATACTGTATTGCACCATTGGACGCAACAGACATTATTACTATGTGCTTAAAAATAATCACTTACCACATCGATCCGCACGACACACTTAGCTTAATTCTCGATACCTGACGTACGACAGCTCAGCCTTGTTACTTAACTAAAGCCAACATAAATCAAAAATATACCAATCCTAAATCGGATAGTACGGATTGGAGGAGGAACTTTGCTCATACCCGCTGGTATCCGGCTCTTCCTTGATCATCGGATCCAACATGTGCTCGTGGACGTACTCTGCCGGTCCGCCGAAGTCCTCCGCTTTCCGCTTCACACTGATCGGTCCGAAACCGTGATACTTGCGCACGTGCAGCGTGTAATTGGAAACAATAATGTTTCCGGTTCGATCCTTCGACAGCTTTGCCTTGGTGCTACACAGAGGGCAGAAGACGTATGCGTCCGGAACACCCTGTTCCGTAACGACTTGAATGTCCAAGTTGTCCTGGATAATTTTCAGGTAATCCGGAAGAATCTCCGCTTGGTTGTTGCTGAAAACAGTAGAACCATATTTCATTCGAATGATCTACGCTTGAAACCTAATAAAGAAATAACTTACGTCACAGCATTGAGGACCTTCTCCCGCAGCATTTGTCGGAGCGTTTGCGGGTCTTGGTTCTGCAGTTGCGAGCAAACCACCGGCCGCGGTTCACTATGGTGATGTACTGTGCGTAACGATTGGATAAAACTATCCAGTCCCTTCTTCCGGACCGACAGGGCTATGTTCTTCATCATTCGCCGCTCGCCGGATCGAAACCGGAACTCGCTCGGTGTGTGGCAGTACACTCCGAAGTACTTCTTCATCAGCTTTTCGTTGGTGGCAATCCGCAGCACCGTCGGGATGGTCCGCGCCTCCTGCTCAATCTGATCGATCAGCTCATCGTCCAGATCGGCGATAGAGGAATTGCAGAAACAGGAAAATTGCAGAAGGTATTTGATGTTTTCCGGAACTGGACCCACCAGCTTTTCGATTTGCATCCAAAAGTGATACTGATCAAAAGAGAGAGGTTTCGGGTGGTCAGTGGCCATTTTCCGATCGGTTCAGTAATATACTGAAGGCGAATGACGCGTCGAGTCCAATTAAAGATAATGTTGGCCAATTACGGTCAAGGAAAAGTCGTGAGAGAAGCGGACCATGTTCCAGGTAAAGAACAAACTATCTTACCTCGAGCGGGTCCATGCTTCTTACATGGAGATGGGTATCCTGAAGGCTGGACGTTAATCAAATTCACCAGGAAATTTCTATTTATTTGAGGCGTACCGAAAATTTAATGTCCGACAAGATTCGTGATCTCGCTGATGCGTTGTTTTTGTTTTTGACGAGTGCACCGATGAATTTGAGTTCACTCACTCGTTTTTAGAAGTGACACAAGCTGCGGGCAATGTTTACTTATCATGAACACTAAATGAGCACACGATTAATGAGAATAACTTAAAAGCGAGTCACTTATACTTACACTGATAGGCAAAATAAAGAAATCATTTTTTGAATTTCTCTCATTTATTTCTTAAATACACGGATAGAAATCTCCTTATAGCTTTTGGCAAATTTATATTGCTGATTATTCATAAAATGTATAAGTCAACGAAGTCAACTAATAAGCAGATGCCTTGCAAAAAGTTAATGAAGATCATGTGTCAAATGAAATGTATAAGCGGTCACACATACCTTTTATGCATTCTTATAGGACCTATGTGGTTTGCCTTATGGAATGTAACTTTAGATTACTGGAGTCAGTAAAATTTTACTGGGTTTTTGAATTGCGGACCAGTAATCATCACAGAAATAATTTGCATTACCGAACTATCCGTAAAGTCAATCTGTCAAAAATAACTGTTCATTCAGTAATTGGTTCGAGTTGCGTATAATGGAAAACTCAGCTTTTTTTTTTTGTTTATTTTGCTGCAATTTAACTGACAAGACAGTTATTTGGTACATTATTGTACCGTGTTATCCAGTTACATTAAAAGTTTTGTCAGGAGAAAAGGAACTAATTAATTTCAATAGTAATAAGACGGCCAGGAGGAAAATCATTTATTACAATGTTAATTGCATTTTATTTTTCTCATATTTTCAGGATACTGATAGGAAGCTACAACAACCATAAAATCAATCCAAACTACGGAGAAACTTTTCGCCCGTAGTTGTTATGTTTCCCAGTCCCATAAAAACTGAATACAAAAAATTGCTTGTCGCTTGATCGACAATCTACATTGAAGACAGTCAACGACATGCACAACATATGAAAACATTCCAAGAAATTCCTTTTCAAAGGAATAGTGACGTTCTTCCAGGAGATAATTCCATCGGTGTTGTCTTCAGGGAATTTTCCACGGACGTAAAGTGTAGGAGTTTCATGGTTCAATGTTGGTATTGGGTCATCCATCTAAATGAATTGAATATAATTTGATCACAAGCCATAGCTAAATCATGCACTATACGTCCTTTCAACGATTCCAGCCAATGGATTATCGTTGGATGAGCTCCTGTCGTCATCCTTGCTTCGCTCCTTTCCTCTGCTTGAATCTAGGCTTGAATTCTTCAATCGGATGATTCCCAATGCCCGTATGGTGTCTGTGTAAATAGGCATTAGTTATCAATTGCATTGATTCTACATTTAAAAACTTAAATTACCGTTAGTAACACACGTCAACGTATTCGGATAAGCAACTTTGCACTTTGTTGCACAAAATATCAAAACCTTCTTCAAGCTCCCGAGCCTGAAGGGCCACCCACATTAGATCCGTTTGCGTTGCGTTGACGTAAATTTGACAGTTAGACAATAGATTTAGCTGTCACTTTGCCGCAACAGCTGCGTGGGCCTTGAGGGTACATTTTTTGAAAATCGATTGAAATCTAAAATAAATTAAATCAAAATTTAGTATCGGTTTTACCACCCGTAGTGGAATTGTTGGTGGAATCTCATATATCTAATTAATTAACTAAAATAAACATAAATCTTTCTTATTGCCACCTAATTGCTTCGGAAAAAAAATCAACTGAGCCTAAATTACTCAACTTGTAGTCATCCTAGTAAGAAAAATAAAAAGTAATATAAATCCTACCAAATGTCCATCGAAGCCCGCAGCTACCGGAAAATCTTGCATGAAGATGTGAAATTCTTTATTCTGGCGAAATCTATCACGATCAGCAAACGTTTCGAGCCATAACTCCTCAACCGGTTCTTTGTATTTGGGCCAGGGCACAGAAACTTCAGTTCTTCAACCTATAAAGCACAATTTAAACATTTGGTCATTCAATATTAATGAATCAACAATTAATTTACCAACTGTCTGATATCCGTCAAGTTATCCTGAATGTCTTTATTGCATTTTGGTCTTCTGGCACAGGGATTGTCTTGCTGCGGATTATTTTCCTGTCCGTTGACTTTCGAACGAGGTACTCAAGATGGTAATGTAGACGTCCTGTAAGGCGATGTTTGCCTCTTGCATGCGGATAAAACCACAGTGCTTGTGGAATGTCCAGTGTACTCGATCGTAAGATTGAGTAAGAATCCACCAAGGAGATTGTCAGTAGATTTTTGTGAAATGCTGATGGTCGACTAGAATGTATCGAAATGTATGATTGAGCATTTTAATTTCTTTTTAAAAAAGACGTTGAATAATTACATTCCATAATTCAAACGCAGATAATCACACAAAATTTGTTTGATCTGTGTGAGTAGTTTGTCGGTGGGTTTGTTGCCTTGTTTCTAGGACTCCATTACTTTAAGCCCTGTGGCAGTCCTCTCAAGGATCCTATCGATATTAATTTTCTTAAATTAAAAAATAGTACATTAGACTTATACGAATCTATAGATATAGGTATACCTATAGTCACTGAACAAGAAGGGTCATTTTATTGATAGTCAACATCGACAAGCTTATTTTAGCCGTAATGCTGTTTTAAAAGGCAAACCATAAGGCTGATGTTTTGGTAAAAATGTTTAAGTGAAACACATAGATAAAATAATTGATTTTCGTTTCGTGTAGGATGCTGCACGCTGACGTCACGAATGAACGCGACGAACACACATTCATCAGTTTGACATCAAGTGGTGGTTTGTTTGTTAGTCGATTCAAGTGGATTAAAGGATTAAAATAAAAAGAATTTAAAAATATGATTTCCGACTATATTCGTTTGAAAAATATTCCTCTTCAAGAAATCTAAAAAAAAAACAATAAATATTTTTTTTTAATTTTTTTTATAAGTCCATGTTAACAAACCACTGGCAGATGTCAAAAAAGTGAGGTTAATCCGACGGTGCAGCTCCCTATTCATCAAGATATTCATTTAAAGCTTCTCTTATGGAATACTGAAAAAAAGAGGCACTTAAAAAAAAATCAATTTGTATTGAAAAGAAAACAGAGACAAAAAAAGTGCCCACTTTAACAATCGATATGTGTTTCCATCGGAAAACCCCTCAATTGTTAATATTTTGATATTTTGACACTAGTTTTGACATGTTTTGAAGCAAACGGTTCGACCTGGTGCATTTGTACACGTGATCGCATTTGATTCAATTGAAAAAAGAAGAACGCAGTGATTTCGAAAGATATTCCCTTGGGTATTCGAAAATTGGTGATTCATGATGTGCAAAACGGTGAATCGCACCGGGCTGTCGATAGGAAGTACAGTATCAGCAAGGCAGCTTTACATTGCATATAAAGGCTTTCTATAAAATTTGCTTCATAATGTCGATTTTAAAGATAAATTAGATTCCTAATGAATAATATCTCGCACCTGCCGATATTATCCGATTTCATTCACTATTCATCGATAATGTTGGATGTGGTAGAATTATCGAGCATTATGCTGATGTTATTTTTAGTGTGTTTTGTTTTGTGAACTGTCACTTTCTTGAGCACCTGCTTTTGTGATTGTTGCATGTTCAAACAGAATTGATGACCAAACGGACCAAACGTGACCAAACCCGTCGATGCTGATGTTCACCGGATGCCTGAGATTGGCGAAGTCTGTTGAGGTAGTGAAGGAAATCAGTAATGACCTCGGAGATATCCGAGAATTTATTCCTATTGTGTGTAATGCGCTATACTATCACCTCAAAATTTCAAGAGCACAGCTGCCACAAAACATACAACAATGAAACTGGAACGTCACATATGATGCAGCAAACAGGGAGTTCCAATTTCATGAGCGATGTCACAACTGTGACCGAAATTTGTTCTCTAGAACACTTGAAGTGATCATCTATCATGCGGAAATTTGTGGACTTTTCACGAGGGGCGATCAACTTTGTATATCAGCTGAATTGTAAGTACACACTTCGGAAAATACAAAAAAAAAATACGTAAATGTGTACACGCTGAAACTAAAATACCATAATAAAAATACTCAAAAATACGTCGAAAATACTTTGTACACGAAAAATACATTTCAAAATTCAATTTAATACACTTTAATACAAAAATACACCAAACTTAAAAATACATAAATACGAAAAAAAATACAAAATACACCTACAAGTCGACAGCCCTTCGACTCTTCAAGGAATCACCATAAATGATTTTTGAAGAAACGATTTTCGAAAAGATTTCTCGACCAAAGGCTGGATCAGCAAACTTGTAATGACCTTATCTTGTAATCTGAAGCTCGTCTACGCAAACCAATTCCACCAATCAGATAGGAAGAATTTTTTCCTAGCCAAAGATGTTATTGATTTGGCAAGGCAATCTTCGGTTTGCGATAAAAGCGCAACACAATATTTAATTACAAAAGCTGATCCGCCTTTTTGTAGTGTTGGTTGAGGTTTCACGACGTTTCTTTCTTACTGTTGTTGAGAGAGTGAAACAAGAAACTAAATTCCATGAATTTAATCCGTCGATGTTGTAAATTATAAAATTCCTAAGAATGAAACAGTTTTTACTGGTAATGTCAGCAGATTAATCAATTAAGTTTAAGTTAATCTTACTTTTAGTGTTTCTAGTTTCTCTAACAACTGTAATATTCGAATATCCCGCAGCTAACGACCTGTGTTTGTGTATATAATATTCGTTTAGTATTTAAATAGCTATAGTTTAGAATTAAGGAATTTCTCACCTATGAGCTAACGACAATACAATGGCATTCGTCATTACGGGCTGTTCAAAGCCTGGTTCTCATTGAATAACCTCCTTTTCGTCTAGATGTAGTATTATACGATATTTTCACTCTTATATCATTATCTTGTAAATAACTCACCTAAATTTAGCTTAATCCGAACAATTCAGTAGATGATAGTTCAAATTTCCGTAAATTTAGGAATAACCAATTTAGTATTAAGTACTCAATTGTCGTTTAGCAAAAAAAACTGTAGATTAATTTGATTTAACGATGGCCGCTTTGTTGTTATTTTGCATCTCTTCGGGTGATGATTCATTCGTAGCTAAGAGGAAGAGGTGACAATTGGCTTCTTCCTCTTTTATTTCTATCTCTATCTCTATCTTTATCTATCTCTATCTCTATCTTACGCACATGAAATCGACCAATCAGGAAGTGGTTCGCGTTTGACAGAAAAGTGGTTTTTTTTCGCCCCCGTATTGTCACCTCTTCTCTTAGATTCGTAGTGCTATTAATCCCTTGACCAGCGCTGGGTGTGGCGTACAGTAGCGGAGCGTTAAATGTGGGCACGGTCACGTTTGATTCTGACGGGGCGTAGTCAACACTTACACACAAAGAACAAATATTGTTGCTATAAAAATAATGCAATTTTAAATTTAAAGTTTCCCAAATTGTGTAGTTTTAACATCGATAATATTCTAAACGAAAGTTATTTTTTTGGTTTGAAAGTGTTTCTTTTAATTATCCACTCGTAATTTTAAAAGTGATTTTTTTTAAATAAAAGTTGTTGAACTGTCAAAAATACCTCCTCATTGCGATGTTTTTGGCAGCACTGGACTTCAGTTTGGCGCTAAATTTGACGGGCGACACAAAACAAGGCGAAGCAGTTTTCCATTGAATTGAATTTACACTTCACTCACTTTGCTTCCACCCCAGCTTCCACCGGATTTACCAGGCAGAAAATCATTAAAGTGAGAAATTTTAGGAATGATCACATACACAGTTTTCATTCATTTTATTTTTGCAGAACTGGAACCGGAAAGCTAGCCAGGATGCAGATTTTTGCTTTCAGCTTCCGCCATTCTTGAGGATGTTTCGCAGGGCCAATGTTGGACTTCATCATAGTTCAGGGCACCAGATTTGGACAAACTTGACTCAACGGATTGAATTCATCTAGTATCCAGGTAATTATCATGCATTACATTATCCAGGACATTACCTCAAGAGTTGTTCAAGCCTATTCGAATAATTCCACCACAGATTTTCTTACGTCACCCTAAAGATGCCTGTTCTGTTCCCCTTGTGTGTGATGGAGGATTTATCATGCACGTGATCAACCCGGTGATGGGAATACCGCAGTAATCACAAATTTGCCTCGTTTTTCAACAACAAATAGTCATCAAATCAAAATCAATGACTGATATCCTGAAGGAAGCAACCCACCGCCACGACGTCTTTGAAAATCGGGTTATCATAATAATTTATTGTTATTGTTGTTTATGTCAAGTGATAAAAATATTTCTGGATCTATGTATTAACCAAATAAAAACATATTTTAGAATTTAAAATGTAATGCGACGTGATTAAATTGAGAATGCTGTTTTTTTTACTGAAAATATTTAATTTTACGAAAATACCACATGTCATTTTAAAAGTTTAATTTTTTCAACACTGTCTGGCTTTTCATTTGACAGTAGTGCAATTCGTTTTGAAAGCTTAAACTTTTAAAATAAATGGCCGGAAAACTTTTGAATTGACATTTGATTGACTTTCGCTTTGAAAGCTAACTGCTTTCTACCAAAAAGAACCAATGCAAACTTTTAATTATATCAATGTTTTTTTTTAATTTTAGCAACGATTTTTCTTTGTGTGTATAAATAAATGACTGTCATCGTTACACTCAAAAAATTCAACACGTTTGATCGAAAGGTTTAAACACTTGATTTTTTAAATGCACAATCACATTTACTTTAAGTGTATTTCACCTTGGTTCAATGTGTTATACACGTTAATTTCTGGTGTTTCATACTTTGAAATGTTGAAAATCTTTCACTATCTATTCAAGTGTATTGCACATTGAATCACACTACTGTTCAAAACAGATGGATTTAAAGTGTTTCGCATTTCAATGCAATGTGAATTGCTTGCTCAGAAAGGTAAACATCGAAAACAAGAGTTGTGACTTTATCCTATCAACCCGCTTCATATATTAGAACAACCGTGGCACAGTGAGATCGAAGGAAGACTCCGGCAGCAGCACACCCCAACAGTCCATGATCGAATCCCAAATCAGACCCATTAAGGCTGTGAACCATTTGCCGAGTTTAATTTAACTCGTGGTTAAAAGTGACATTTCGAAAGTTATTTTCTATGTTCGAAAATCCCTGTGCTGTCGATCGACCGGTTTTCGAGCCACGGTTGTCAAAATTTAACTTCTTGTCTGTCAGAAATAACCATGCTCGGATAGCAGGGTTAATCGATAACTTTCCATCTGTCAAATTTTAACCAAAAGTTAAAATAATCTACCAAATGGTTCAGAGCCTAAAAAGATATGTGAAAGCTCTGACCTTTGGAAGTTTTGTTTATATATTTGTCGATTAATTTTTAGAGTCGGTAAAGTAGAAGTCGATAAAGTAGAATATTGTAGAATATTGAACTATGATGTGCAAAGCTATTGATATCACCATATGAGGCACATAGAATCCAAGTGTGTCACAATTCAAATCCATAGTGTTCAGGCATGGTTCATAGCATAAGATTCACACATGAAATGGATGTGTTTCACAATCAGCGCAAAATTAAGTGTGAGACACATGATGATGACGTGTGGAATTTTTCAAGTGTACCTGTCATCATACTTATACACCGAAAATAGTTTTCATGTAGCTTCCATTGGAATCGCAAATGATTTTCATCCATAAACAAAATTAATGGAATTCATCTTAATTTCACATAACATTTATGCAATCACGTGAATTTTATATGTTTTTTTATATGAATTTTATCGGCCTCATAATATTCATGTGATTTTGTGGTGAGATTTTTAGCTATGTGATCACATGAAAGCTATGTGAAATTCACATGGTTTTCATCCATTAGATATGTGATAAATTTTTTGAGTGTAGAGAAGTGACCCGATATAAGAGATGTGACCGATAAAACTCGATATTATTTATTTTAGGAGATTTAACACACGCTCGATATAATCCAATTAATTCGATAAAATGGATTTCTCCGACTATTAATCAATAAATCAAACTTTGTAAAAATTTCTGGCAGGACTTTCGTTCCCCTCGTTCTGAAACGTTAAAAAAATAATTCATTTTATTTTACCTATAAGTGTCCGAAGTCCCTGAAGTTTTAAAAAAAATTGAACTTCAACAGATTACCTCAAATTTCTACGAAATTCGCTAAAAATATTTAAAGTTTGTTAAATTTTTACAAAGTTTGATCAAGTTCTACAAAGATATCCGAAGGATACATTTATTCATACAGTCAGGCCACCATTACCGAGCATGGAAAGCTGGATAGGCTCGTCAAGTCGAGAGTCAAGTAGTGAGCCAATTAACCACTTCATTCGAGCAGTTAAAATGACGTTTACTACCACACTTTGAAATAAAACATTATTTTGACGTTTTTTCTTCTAGGACCTCGAGATAAGTAGCCAACATTTGTGCTTTTCATAAAAAAAATAGAAATTAGTTGGTCCAGTTTTCTAAAATCGCTGGTAGAAAGTCACGCCAAAACTGCGTGAAATTATAATCGTTAGTTTTTACCGGTTGGTAATTCTCTGTATTTGCAAGTTTACTAAAGTTTAAAAAAAAATAGCAGAACTTCTACAAAATTCACTGAGTTTCTACAAGGTCCGCTGCACTTTTACAAAATTTTCTGCACTTCCAGAAAGTTTACTGAATTACGCTAAGATTATTGGAGTTCTTTGATACTTCATGAAAATCTACGACGTTCTTTGAAGTTCTGCAAAGTTCCTTAATTTTAACGAATATCCTCGAATTTCTACGAAGCTCTCAGAAATCATATGATATTGTCTAAATTCCTACAAATTGCCCATGCATTCCCTAAACTTCCCCCCCCCCTTTGCTCAACGTCTGAAAAAAAAACTCGATTTTATAAATGTAAAATATTTAACACCCTCTCTCATCCTCAAATTGACCACACAGCAAAGAAAAAATTTAATATCGATCAACGAAATTCAAGCTGATGTATGAAATAATGATGTAATAGCAAAAAGCAGCTACAATATTACATCAATGGATGTAATTTTGTTCGCAAAATCGATGTACATCGTGCAATGTGATATTACACAACCGATGGATTGACCTGGTTGCAGCAGTTTCGATGTAATATTCAACAACTTTTTTTGCTGTGCACTTTGTCAAACAGCTTAGGCGTGACTTTCTACCAGCTATTTCACAAAACTGGGCTAACTAATTTCTATTTTTTATGAAACGCACAAATGTTGGCTACTTTTCTCGTGGTTCTAGAAGAAACAATCTCAAAATAATGTTTTATTTCAAAGTTCAAGTGGTAGTAATCGTCATTTTAACTGCTCGAATGAAGTGGTAAGTAACGGTGAAGGCATTTCGTCGATCTTTTTGAAGATTTTTTTTTTCAAATACACCTATAGCATACCTGCCTACAACTGCTCGAACTATAGTGAACTTATAAGTGAGTGTTTTTATGTGACGTAATAAATGGATACACCTGAAAACAGTAAACAAACGTGCTGATGCTCGTCACGAATGAACGCGATGAGCGCTTGTTCATGAGTTTGACATCCAATTAGGTACTGCAGCGTGACGTCATAAATGAACTCAGTGTTAGCCGGCTGAACCTTTTTGACAGTTCAGTGGTACTGTTTACAAGCACTTAGTCGTTTTTTCGAAAAAAAATATTCAAAAATTTCCGAATTTCAACTTGAAAATTGTCGAGGAACAGCGCGTAGAAAGGATGTTGCTCATGGACATTGCAGAAGTGTGGTTTACATCTCACTGCAGTCCGAAAAATTATTGAGAAAATCCACCCAAGAAAAAATCGACTAAGTCCACGTAAACAGTACCACTGAACTGTCATCAGATTGAGGTTAACCCCGACGGTGCAAAACCTAATTAGGTTCTGCAGCGTGACGTCACGAATGAACTCAGTGTTAATCGGCTGAACCTTTTTGACAGTTCAGTGGTACTGTTTACAAGCACTTAGCCGTTTTTTCAAAAAAAAAATATTCTTAAATTTCCGAATTTCAACTTGAAAATTGTCGAGGAACAGCGCGTTGAAAGGATGTTGCTCGTGGACATTGCAGAAGTGTGGTTTACATCTCACTGCAGTCTGAAAAATTATCGAGAAAATCCACCCAAAAAAAAATCGACTAAGTCCACGTAAACAGTACCACTGAACTGTCATCAGATTGAGGTTAACCCCGACGGTGCAAAACCTAATGGTGTTTTGCTTACCTTTGCCTCTTGGTCGATTCAAGTGGATTCGAGTTTTAAAATAACATGGACTTAAATTTACGTTTCCCAACTATGTTCTTTTAAAAAATCTTCCACTCTAGAAAATTAAAAACAAAGGCATTTAAAAAAAAGTCAATATTTTTCTTCTAAGTTCATGTAAGCAAACCACCATCAGATGTCAAAAAAGTGAGGACTCGACGGTGTAACTCACTATTTGAATGATCAAAATATTGCACATCAACATCAACAAGGTACAGAGAAAGTTTCACTAAATTTTGAACATTTTAAATTATTAATAGGTAGTTACATTGTTACATTGTTGTTTTCAGCCTTATTTGAGATAAAGATAACAAAAATGAGTTCACAAATTATCACAGAGCAACCAAAATTGAGGGAATATTTCCAAAAAGTCTGTCGGTTATGTTTCAGTGAAGAAATGCTTGAAGATGTTTTCAAAATCAAACAAGACGAAATTATTCGATGGATATCGGATTTACTCTCTATTGTGGTATGTATCAAACATCCTGATCGATTTTTACAGAAAAGCTGAACCGTTTCTCTCCCAGGTTTCCGAAGACGACCAAATCAGCCGATCCATTTGCGCTATCTGTCGGGCACGGTTGTACGAATTCCACAACTACAAAGTGAGCTGCCTCGAAGTGCAAGAAGTACTTCGGAGCCAAATATGTCCGGCTGCGGAGAAAGACACAGAACCTGCACTATTTGATCAGAAAACATCCGAGCTGCAAGACGACTCAGACACGGACGATCTGCTCGATGAAATGAAAATTTCAGCCGAAAACACCGAACTAGATGCAGAAACCGTTGAAATTGAGCACATCGAACAACCCGTTAGGAATCGTTCTGTACGGCAGAAGAAATCCGGACAGAAACAATATGTTTATGAGTATAAAGTAGTGAACAAAACCCAAGTGGTGTCATGCAGCACCTGCGGTAAAAAAGTTCCAAAATCTTGTCTACAGGCCCATCAAGATAAGCATAAGCATCGTTAGTACCTTCTCAACATTATTTTTTTTTCACGCTTATGTACATCAAATTAATTTCCCCACTGTTCCTTAGGATACCACAAAACAGGTCTTCCTATCTACAAATGCGAACATGGTTGTGTAGGTATGAAGTTCAAAAGCCTGCAAACCCAACTGCATCACTACGTGAACGTTCACGATTATCGGGCAATGGAGTGCAAAGTTTGCTGCAAATTGTTTAGATCCCAAACCAATCTATACTACCACATGAAAAGAATACATCAGTTGAAATCATACCATTGCACGATTTGCAACAGTTCGTTTCCAATAAAGTAAGGATAAGACGAGGCGAAAATTCCTGCGTTAAAAAATAATACACATTTCCTACCGCAATTTTCAGATGTCAGCTGGATCGGCACATGAACATTCACAGTGCTAAGGATCAACACTGCTCGATATGCGAGTATGCTACCAACATAAAGCATAACCTAACCCGACATATGCTTATACATGAGAGGCAGTAGAGGAAAAAAAAGCGAAGGCGGAACCAGAATTGAGCAGGATAAGGATCGTGTGACTTCCTGTCACTAGTGAGGTGACTCTCCGTGCAAATTAAATGGAGAGTTACTTCACACAGCGTAACTTTTGTCACCTCACCAGTGACAGAGAGTCACACGACTCGCATAATAGGCCTGACGAGTTTGTAGTTGAAAGTTGAAAATAAGAAAACAAATCGTTTTTTGATAGGAATATAGGAATGTTTCGCATCATCGATAAAAGTCATTAAAAATAGCTTGATTTAAAAATCGGCCGAACAACGAAATTTTTTAATTTATTCATAGGTCTTCAGGCTAAAACGGACTAACATAGTTTTGTTCGCTCCATAGCTTCCATTGATAACTCTAGAAGGGCCGATGATTGAAAATTTTCAAATCAAAGCAGGCCCTACTGTTGTTTCGCGGTTGAGGCAGGGCCGATGATTTGTTTTTCATTTATTTTACGCTAAATTTTACGGTATGAAAAGGCTTAGCAAAGGGCTTACCATTTCTGATGACAAGCAAAACAGCTTAACAAAAAGGGCCTAACCATTGAAAGAAGATTTACAAAAAGTCTCATTAATTTGTATAATAATTATGAGCACTATACAACAACTATACAAGCGTGACCAGGGATGTGCTCATAATTTATTATACTAATAATAATGCTCATGTTCATAGTTTGTCCTGCAAGTGTGTCTGCGGCATATGTCATACAAGTGTATCCGCGACATAGCCCCTATATTCATCACATTGGTAAGAGCTAAGACGAAATTCTTGATTGCTGCCCCGTGGAAAATTCTCCAAATGGAACACAGACTGAGTCAGGAATGAGACCTAAATGATTTTTCTATGATTAAGATACATAACAACCCACCTCTTCCATTGTAAAAGTCCTATTAAAAAAAGATCATTTTGGGTTAAGCAATAAGTTATATTGTATTTTTATTGTTCTTGACATTAAATTATATGGTAGCTACTATTGATTTTATTGGATACAATAGGTGCTATGTTATTGAATGGTGCATTTTTATTCGGGTGCCTTCGAAATCCCTGAATGTGGATGTGGCTACAAAATGGTGAGTTGACAACCTGGAAGGAGCGGAATACCTAGCCCTGGTCCTCACAAGTTCCTACTTCACGCCTCCTCGAGTCATATGATAACAAAAGACTACCAGCTGAAACATGGACACAGCTGGTTGGCGTAGCCTGGGCAATGTTGCCAGTCCGGCAATAGCAAAGTGAAGAGGTGCGACGCGAACACTGGCGCGGTAACCATAGTACGGTGATAGAGGAAATGCTTCACCAAACCTGAGCGTCTGCTCACCATGGAGGTGCGGCTCAAAACGGCGTCTGTTCTCCATGTTAGGAGCGGCTGATCACCGTCCTAGTGCCAGCGTGGGACTCTAAACAGAGCTGTGCACGATGGTCCCCCGGCGAGACAGGGGGTTGGGGCAGGCCCAACAAGCCGCCCTGGAAAAAAACAAAGTTGCAAATACCGAAGAAAGAAATACGGATCGGAACAATCGGCACAGACCTACGCGACGAAATAAGGACTACGATTGGAAACTCGGAACATGGAACTGCAAATCGCTCGGCTTCCCGGGTTGCGATAGGTTAATCTATGACGAACTTCAACCACGCAACTTCGAAGTCGTAGCACTGCAGGAACTTTGCTGGACGGGACAAAAGGTATGGAAAAGCGGGCATCGAGCGGCTACTTTCTACCAGAGCTGTGGCACCACCAACGAGCTGGGAACCGGCTTTGTAGTGCTGGGTAAGATGCGCCAACGCGTGATTGGTTGGCAGCCGATCAACGCGAGGATGTGCAAGTTGAGGATTAAGGGCCGTTTCTTCAACTACAGCATCATCAACGTGCACTGCCCACACGAAGGGAGACCCGACGACGAGAAAGAAGCGTTCTATGCGCAGCTGGAGCAGGTGTACGACGGCTGTTCGCAACGGGACGTCAAAATCGTCATCGGCGACATGAACGCTCAGGTAGGACGGGAGGCAATGTATAGACCGGCAATCGGGCCAAACAGCCTGCATGCCGTATCGAACGACAACGGCCAACGATGCGTGAACTTTGCAGCCTCCCGGGGTATGGTAGTTCGAAGTACCTTTTTCCCCCGCAAGGATATCCACAAAGCCACCTGGAGATCACCTGACCAACACACAGAAAACCAAATCGATCACGTTCTAATCGATGGGAAATTCTTCTCCGACATTATCAACGTCCGCACGTACCGCAGTGCGAACATAGATTCGGACCACTACCTAGTTGCAGTATGCATGCGCTCAAAACTCTCGACGGTGCATAACACAGGTCGAAGTCGAACGCCGCGACCCAACATTGAGCAACTACGGGACACCGGAGTTGCCCAGGACTACGCGCAGCAGCTGGAAGTTGCACTACCCACGGAAGAGCAGCTTGGCGCAGCTTCTCTTGAAGATGGCTGGTGGGACATCCGTTCAGCCATAGGTAGTACTGCTGTAGCGGCACTAGGTACTGCAATCCCGGACCGAAGAAATGACTGGTTTGACGGCGAATGCAAACTGTTAGTAGAGGAGAAGAATGCAGCACGGGCGAGAATGCTGCAACACCGCACGAGATTGAATGTGGAGCGATACAGACAAGCACGGAACAGACAAAACTCGGTTTTCCGAAGGAAGAAGCGTCAGCAGGAAGATCGAGATCGCGAGGCGATGGAAAATCTGTACCGCGTAAACGACACACGGAAGTTCTACGAGAAGCTAAATAGTTCGCGCAAAGGCTACGTGCCGCAAGCCGATATGTGCAAGGACTTGGACGGTAACCTTCTCACGAACGAGTGTGAGGTGATTGAGAGGTGGAAGCAGTACTATGACGAGCACCTCAACGGTGAAGCAGCAGAAAACGAAGGTGGCACGGCAACAGACCTTGGAGCACGCGCAGAAGACGACAGGCTACCGGCCCCTGATCTTCAAGAAGTTGAGGAGGAGATCGGTCGGCTGAAGAACAACAAAGCAACTGGTGTAGATCAACTACCAAGTGAGCTATTGAAATACGGTGGTGAAGCACTGGCTAGAGCGCTGCACTGGGTAATTGCCAAGATTTGGGAGGAGGAGATATTACCGGAGGAGTGGATGGAAGGTGTCGTATGCCCAATCTACAAAAAGGGCGACAAGTTGGATTGCTGCAACTACCGCGCGATCACACTGCTGAGCGCCGCCTACAAGGTACTCTCCCAAATTCTATGCCGCCGTCTGTCACCATATGCAAGAGAGTTCGTGGGGCAATACCAGGCGGGATTCATGGGTGCCCGCGCTACCACGGACCAAATTTTCGCGATTCGGCAGGTTCTGCAGAAATGCCGCGAATACAACGTGCCCACACATCATTTGTTCATCGATTTCAAATCCGCATACGACACAATCGATCGAGATCAGCTATGGCAGATTATGCACGAGTACGGATTTCCGGATAAACTGACGCGATTGGTCAAGGCGACGATGGATCGAGTGACGTGCGTTGTTCGAGTATCGGGGACACTCTCGAGTCCCTTTGAATCTCGAAGGGGGTTACGGCAGGGTGATGGACTTTCGTGTCTGCTGTTCAACATCGCGTTAGAAGGTGTGATCAGAAGAGCTGGGATAGACACGAGTGGCACGATATTCAGGAAGTCCATCCAGCTCCTTGGTTTCGCCGATGACATTGACATTATGGCACGGAACTTTGAGATGATGGCGGAAACGTACATCAGACTGAAGGCTGAAGCTAGACGGATTGGACTTGCCATCAACGCATCAAAGACAAAATATATGAAAGCAAGAGGTTCTAGGGAAGACAATGATAGCCTCCCACCCCGAGTTCAGATTGACGGTGACGAAATCGAGGTGGTCGATGAGTTCGTGTATTTGGGCTCACTGGTGACCGCCGAAAATGATACCAGCAGAGAAATTCAAAGACGCATTATGGCAGGGAATCGTGCCTACTTTGGACTCCGGAGGACGCTCCGGTCGAATAAAATTCGCCGCCGCACGAAGTTGACTGTCTACAAGACGCTGATTAGACCGGTGGTCCTTTACGGCCACGAGACCTGGACTATGCTCGTGGAGGACCAACGCGCCCTTGGTGTTTTCGAACGGAAGGTGTTGCGTACCATCTACGGTGGAGTGCAGATGGATGACGGAACGTGGAGGAGGCGAATGAACCACGAATTGCACCAGCTGCTGGGAGAACCATCCATCGTCCACATTGCAAAAATTGGGCGACTACGATGGGCTGGGCACGTCGTAAGAATGCCGCACGACGACCCAGTGAAAATGGTTCTAGAAAGCGACCCAACAGGAACAAGAAGAAGAGGCGCGCAGCGGGCAAGGTGGATCGACCAAGTAGAAGGTGACCTGCGGACCCTTCGCAGACTACGAGGCTGGCGAACTGTGGCCATGGATCGAGTAGAGTGGAGACGACTTCTTCGGACAGCAGAGGACAACAAGGCCTTAGCCTGATTGGTAAGGTAAGGTAAGAATGTGAAAAGATATTTTCCAAATACACTTGGCATCCCTTCCAGGAACTGCTCGAAAAAAGTGAGCGTTTTTACGTGACGTAATATATGGATAGCCCAAAAACAGTAAACAAATTTTAATGATCAAAACAGTGCACATCAACATTGATATCCACAGAAAAAGTTTCACTAAATTTTGAACAACCATTGAAATTATTATTCATAATTCGTTCTTAAACTGCCTGGTCTTGTTGCTCGAACTGAAATTTTCTGCCTTATTTGAAACATAAAAAATCATGAGTTCACAAATTATCAAAGACCAACCTAAATTGACGGAATATTTCCAAAAAGTCTGTCGATTATGTTTCAGTGAAGAAATGCTTGAAGATGTTTTCAAATTCAAACAAGACGAGATTATTCGACGGATATCAGATTTACTCTCTATTGTGGCATGCATCAAAAATCTCGTCCGATTTTACATCATAACCAAACCGTTTCTCTTGCAGATTTCCGAAGACGACCAAGTCAGCCGATCTATTTGCGCTATCTGTCGGGCACGGTTGTACGAATTCCACAACTACAAAGTGAGCTGCCTCGAAGTGCAAGATGTCCTTCGGAGCCAGATATGTCCGGCCGTGGAGAAAGATCTTTCCGTGTTAGAACCCGCATTAGACTCTGACCAAATAAAATCCGAGTTGCAGGAATACTTAAACACGGAAGAAGATCTGCTTGAGGAAATGAAAATTTCACCCGAAAACACAGAACTAGAAGCAGAAACCGTTAAGATTGATCACATCGAACAACCCGTTAGGAATCGTTCTGTACGGCAGAAGAAATCCGGTCAGAAACGATATGTTTATGAGTATAAAGTAGTGAACAAAACCCAAGTGGTGTCATGCAGCACCTGCGGTAAAAAAGTTCCACAATCTTGTCTACAGGCCCATCAAGATAAGCATCGTTAGTACCTACTCAACATTATTATTTTTTTCACGCTTATGTACATCAAATTAATTTACGCACTGTTTCTGATGATCTCACAAAACAGGTCTTCCAAACTACAAATGCGAACGTGGCTGTGTAGGCATGAAGTTTAAATGCCGGCAAACCCAACTTCAGCACTACGTGAACGTTCACGATTATCGGCCATTGGAGTGCAAACTTTGCTACAAATTATTCAGCGCCAAAAGCAGTCTTAACTACCACATGAAGAGCGTACATCAGTTGAAACCATACCAATGCACGATTTGCAACAGTTCTTACCCGATAAAGTAAGGATAAGATGAGGCGAACATTCCTGCGTTCAAAATTAACCAACTTTTCCTACCGCAATTTTCAGATATCTACTGGGGCGGCACATGAAGATTCACAGCGCTAAGATGGATCATCACTGCTCGATATGCGAGTACGCTACCAACATAAAGCATAATCTAACCCGACATATGCTTATGCATGCGAGACAGGAGAAAGAAAGAAACAAAGCAAAGGTAGATCCAGAATTGATGACCATCCTAAGTAGGAAGCTACTATAAAAGGCTAAGGGAGTATCTCCCCCCTATTCTGCGAGTCGCATGACTCTCTGTCACTAGTGAGGTGACAAAAGTCACGTCGCGTGAGGTGACTCTCCGTGCACGTGACTTTTGTCACTTCACTAATAGTGACAGAGAGGCCACCACCCCTATTCTGTATTTCGTTTCGAACGAAATTCTCATACAAAAAAATATTTTTTTGTATATACAGAATAGGGGTGCACGACTCGCAGAATAGGCCTGACGAGTTTGTAGTTGAAAATAGAAATAGTCTATTTTACGAAATGACAAAAGCTAATTTGCCGGACAGAATTTGCTGATATTTTTGTTGCTTCTCACAACACCTTCTGTCAAAGTTCAATCATGAGTTGAATTAGAATCGTCTCGTAATATTTTCTCTAAGCATAAGGTATGATCGATCTATTAAGGGGTTACATATATGTAAAGTCGACTAAAAATATGTGTTTTTCAAAAATGGTCGGATTCGATTCGTATTAGTAAACACGTATTCGCATTAGTAAGCACGTTTTGAGGTGAAATGTTACTTACTTATCCTGGTCCGACATCCCTCAGGATTGCACCTGCATCACAACGTTACGCCAATTCACTCGGTCCGAGGCTGCTTGTCTCCAATTTCTTGACCATCCCACACTTCCAAGATCCTGCTCCACTAGGTCTAACCACCTTGCTCGCTGTGCTCCTCTTCGTCTTGTACCGGCCGGAATTCGAGGCAAACACCATTTTTGCGGGATTGTTGTCCGGTATTCTTAAAACCTATCCCGCCCATCTTACCCGTCCAGCTTTCGCAACTTTCTGGATACATGGTTCGCCATAGAGTTGCGCCAGCTCATGGTTCATCCTTCGCCTCCATACACCGTTCTCACATACCCCACCAAAGATGGTCCTAAGCACTCGTCGTTCGAAAACACCCAGTGCTTGCAGGTCCTCCTCGAGCATCGTCCACGTCTCGTGCCCGTAGAGAACTACTGGTCTTATCAGCGTCTTGTACATAGTACATTTAGTACGGAGGTGAAGTTCACCCGACCTCAGGGTCTTGTGGAGTCCGTAGTAAGCACGACTTCCGGCAATTATACGCCGACGAATTTCTCTGCTACAGTTGTTATCCGACGTCACCAATGATCCGAGGTACACAAATTCATCCACCACCTCGAACTCATTTCCGTCGATTGTCACGCTTCTGCCTATGCGAGCCCTATCCCGCTCGGTTTCTCCAGCTAACAGATACTTTGTCTTCATATTCACCTTTAATCTAACCTTCTCTGCTTCACGTTTCAGCCTGGTGTACTGCTCCGCCACGGCCTGAAACGTTCTTCCGACAATTTCCACGTCGTCAGATCGTGCCCCGCATGTTAAATCCCGCACGTTTAACACCTTCTAGCGCAATGTTGAACAGGAGACAGGAAAGACCATCGCCTTGTCGAAGTCCTTTGCGAGTTTCAAACGAGTCCAATAACGCACCCGATATCTTCACGCAGCACTGTACACCATCTATCGTAGCCCTGTTCAGTCTGGTCAGCTTCCCGGGGAAACCGTTCTCGTCCATAATCTTCCATAGCTCTTCACGGTCAATAAAGGGTGATACGGTCAAAATTTGGTCAAGGGAAAACGCGTGTAAATCGGTGAAATCGTTTATTTAAAACATCAAATTAAATTTCTTTTTCAAGTCAATTAGTATAAAATTCAGGAAAAATATTCAGTTAGGCTTCCGCTTTTCCAAATCCGAATTGCCGGGCCTTACGCTTGACCCCTGCCATCAGATTTTGTACAGCCACCTTGTCCACCTTCTTCGCCGCAGAAAGCCAGTTTGCCTTGAACTGCTGCTCGCCCTTAGCAGTTTTTTTGGTCTTCTTTAGGTTCCGCTTGACAATAGCCCAGTATTTCTCAATTGGGCGGAGCTCTGGCGTGTTGGGAGGGTTCTTGTCCTTGGGAACCACCTGCACGTTGTTGGCGGCGTACCACTCCATGGCCTTTTTACCGTAATGGCAAGATGCCAAATCCGGCCAAAACAGTACGGAACAACCGTGTTTCTTCAGGAAAGGCAGCAGACGTTTATTCAAACACTCTTTCACGTAAATTTCTTGGTTGACAGTCCCGGAAGCTATGAAAATGCTGCTTTTCAAGCCACAGGTACAGATGGCTTGCCAAACCAGATATTTCTTTGCGAACTTTGACAGTTTCATGTGCTTGAAAACATCTGCTACCTTTCCCCTTCCTTTTGCCGTATAAAACTCCTGTCCCGGAAGCTGCTTGTAGTCGGCTTTGACGTAGGTTTCGTCGTCCATTACCACGCAGTCAAACTTCGTCAGCATCGTCGTGTACAGCCTCCGGGATCGCGCTTTGGCCGTCGTATTTTGTTTATCATCGCGATTTGGAGTCACTACCTTCTTGTAAGTCGATAGTCCGGCTCGTTTTTTGGCTCGATGCACGGTTGTAGACGATACACCCAGCTTATTTGCGGCATCTCAGAGAGAGAGGATAGGGTTTCGCTTGAAACTACCGGCAACTCTCTTTGTCGTCTCAGCGGCTTCCGGTTTTCGATTTCCCCCCGATCCAGACTTCCTGGCTGTCGACAAACGTTCCCCAAACACTTTAATTACATTTGTAACGGTTGATTTGGCAACTTTTAGCGATTTTGCCAACTTTGCGTGCGAGTAGCTCGGATTTTCGCGATGCGCGAGCAAAATTTTGATACGCTGCTCTTCTTGCTTGGACGGCATTTTGACAACTGAAGAGTGAATTCCAAAATCAAAATAGGAGCAACATTCTACACACACACACCTTCAAAATGAGGGGTGTTCAGGTTTTTTAAATGCAAAATTGAAAGAAATACGTCAAGTTGATATTGACCAAATTTTGACCGTATCACCCTTTAGTATCATAAGTGGCCTTGAAATCGATGAATAGGTAGTGCGTAGGGACTTGATATTCACGACACTTTTGAAGGATCATCCGCAACGTAAAGGTTTGGTCCGTTGTCGATCGCCCGTCCACAAAACCGGCTTGATAACTTCCCACAAATCTGCTTGCTAGCGGCGATAAACGGCGAAAGATGATCTGGGAAAGCACTTTGTAGGCCGCATTAAGAATAGTGATCGCTCGATAGTTCTCACATTCTTGTTTGTCGCCTTTTTTATATACTGGGCATATTACCATATTACCAACAATCTATACGAAACTAACGATTTTAAATTGGCTCACTACTTGACTAGCCTATTGGTCCCAACCAAACGATTAACGTATCCCATTCTAGTCGAAATTCTAGTACTATGCAATGTTTGTTTTGATTCGCTATGATAGTTTGACAGATAAAATGAGGGATTATTGGTTTTTCCTATGTTTCGAGGGGTGAATCGATTAGCTTGGGACCGAAGAGAGTACCAGAGCTGAGTCAAAAAGTTGAGCACATTATTTCGGGACCTTCTAGTCTTAGAGTTACCTCTATGATATTACCATAGAGGTAACTCTAAGACTAGTAGGTCCCGAAGAAACGAGCTCTACTTTTTGGCTCAGCTCTGGTACTATCTTCGTTAAGATACCCCCTTCCTTATCCCGACACATTTCGGCTCGCGGCACAAAGCCCTGGCGGGATGCGTTGAGTTTCTTGTAAAACCGCCGTGTTTCTTGAGAACGATACACAGCTGCTCAATTTCTTCGCACTCCAGCTCTTCCAGGCGGTGCTTCTTATCCCGGAAAAGATGGGTTTGCTGTCTTCGCTTTTGTTTATATCGCTCCACATTATGACGGGTTCATTGCTGCAGCATCGCCGCTCGCGCTGCGTTCTTCTCGTCCAAAACCGTCTGACACTCTTCGTCGAACCAATCGTTCCGTCGATTCCGCTCCACGAATCCAACGGCGCCTTCAGCAGCGCTGTTAATGGCTGCTTTCACGTTGCTCCAGCAGTCCTCAAGAGGGGCTTCGGTGAGCTCTCCCTCATCCGGCAACGCTGCGTCGAGGCATTGTACGTACTAATTTGCGACTTCGGGCAGCTTCAGTCGTTCCAGATTGTACCGTGGCGGGCGTCGGTACCGAATGTTGTTAGCAACGGAAAGTTTTTGGCGCACCATGACCATTAGAAGGTAGTGGTCCGAATCGATATTTGCGCCGCGATAGGTCCTGACGTCGATAATGTCCGAGAAGTGCCTTCCGTCGATCAAAACGTGGTCGATTTGCGATTCTGTCTGCTGCGGTGATCTCCAGGTGTACCGATATGGGAGGCTATGCTGGAAGTAGGTACTACGTATGGCCAGGCGGCGAAATCGATGAGTCTAAGGCCGTTGGCGTTCGTTAGGTGGCGAGCGCTGAACTTTCCTATAACCTGAATTCTGAATTCCTCCTCCTGGCCGACCTGAGCGTTAAGATCTCCGATGACGATTTTGACGTCATGGCTTGGGCAGCTGTCGTATTACCGTTCCAGCTGCGCGTAAAAAGCGTCTTTATCGTCATCGTCACTTGCTAAGTGAGGGCTGTGCACGTTGATTATGCTGACATTGAAAAAACAGTCTTTGATCCTCAACTTGCACATTCTGCTATTCATTGGCCGCCACCCAATCACGCGCCTCTGCATTTCGCCCATCACGATGAAAGCTTTACCCAGCTCATGTGTATTGCCGCAGCTCTGGTAGATGGTATAACCACAAACGAAGTGACAGACGACTAACTGGCGAAGAAATCAATTAAAATAATGTGGTTCGCTGTAATAGAATTTTCTTAGAAGCTTGTGCCATAAACCACCAGATGGGTTAGTTTTATTGTTTTTATTTGAACAAAGTTGATTTTGTGTACAATGATTCTTTGACAGTGTGCAAAGAGTGTATCATTTTGTCATTTGTTTTATGCATTTCAGTTTTGAGTAGAGTGAAAGAGATAGAACCAAAACATTCTAGTATATTTGGTGAAAATGCTAGTACAATCCAGTAGTAGTGTTGCCATATGGTACAATCCAGTAGTAGTGGTGTTGCCATGTGGTACACTGAAAAATTGCAATAGCAGGTTAGTCACCAAAGTTTTCGAGCCGCTCCGTCTGTCACTTCGTTTGTGGTATAACCATCCCTATACGTATGTAGTACACTATGTACCGACGATCCCTTCCAGCAAACCTCCTGCCGCGCTACGATGTCGAACTTGCGGACACTCAATAAATCGGAAAGAATGCGGGTACTTCCCAAGAAATTGAGAGACTTGCAGTTCTATGTTCCGAGTTTCCAATCGTTAATCCGTTTCCGTTGCTTGGGTCTATGCCAGAGGGTAAGTCACTCTGCCACATTGTGCTAACACCAAGAGAAACACAAGTCGACACACTTCAAACACCCTTCGGCCCCATGATAAGCAAATTTTTTAATCAATTCTGGTACCACTGCAAATAATGTTTACATCCGATTGTTATTGTTGTTGTTGTTGTTATTTTTGTTTACAGTTACAACGATTCGACCCCAGATTGGTGCGATTTCGGCAAATCTCGATACCCTCGGAAGTGATATAGTAATAGATTTTCGGGACACCACAGGATACGAATGGACTCATGGAATAACGCCGAGAAACATGGATACGGTAAGGTTGAATGATAGTTTAACGTGGTTTAACAATTAGGAAACGTGAACCTCGTTCACTTTTAGATAGTTGAATGACGGCCCTTGCCGTTTCCAGTTTAGTTCTCTGTGTGATATGTATAAACTAAAGAGCCTGAATTTTTAAAGAGGCGTCATCTTATCCATTTGACAGGTCGTCTGCTCGATTGGAATGACTTTTCCTATGACTTTGACAGACATTCGATTGTTCCAATTTTGACATGTCGTCTCTTTATAAATTCAGGCTCTTTAGTATAAACAACACTAGCCGGCGCCGGTGGTGTAGTGTTAAGCGTGACTGCTTTCTAACACCCCAAATGGGTCTGGGTTCAATCCCAGCCGAGGTCGGTGGGATTTTTCTGAGGCAAAAAATCCCTAGTCACGTCTTCCTCCGAAAGGGAAGTAAAGCCGTTGGTCCCGGCCCATGTGTGTTGAATGAATGGGTGCGATATCTAATACGCAGGTGTGGAAGCTGACTTCCTGCACATTCGATTACCAAATGGATGGCAATCGATGTCCGTCGGTGATTGGCACTAGATTGCGGAACAGAGACCGACGTTAAATAAAGGAATGAAGAAGAAGAAGAAGAGAAGTATAAACAAGCGAATGATAGAGCTGATCGTGAACGGCGTGATTACCTCTCACCCCAGCAGGCCTGGGTTCAATCCCAGTCGGCGCCGCCGGGATGTTCTGAGGCATAACATCTCTGATCACGCCTTCCTTCGGATGGGAAGTAAAGCCGTTGGTCCCCGGTTCATGAGTTGATGGGTCGATAGGTAGGGTCCAGGTGTGGGAGCTGCCTTCCTGGCACGTCGGTAGCATTGGTGCTCAGCACGGAAAACAAGATCGACGGAAAAAACAAACCAAAACAAAAAAAAAAAAAATAGAGCTGATCGTATCAAAGAGAACGCTGCCCAATTGGAGCTGGAGAATGAACATTAGGCTTACAACGAAATCGCAAAGCATTTTAGCGAAACGAGGCACTCACCGTGGTCACGAATTGCAGGGTTCTTTGAATCGCTTAGTCCCGGGAGAGGTCCCGGGTCCGTCCTGCTGGACATTGGATGCAGTAATGGTAAATACCTGGGGTTGAATCCACAGATCATCGGCTTGGATTGTGATCGGAGCGATAGATTATTGAAAGTTTATACACACTTAATCACGGTTTCCTTGTTCGGTAATTTTTTTTACAGTTTTCGAACTGTAAATCACAAAAACTACCGAACATTCAGCTGTTCTCAATAAAATTACTGACGTTCATTAGTTTTTGCAAGAAACTACTGAATGCGGTAATAGTAATCACTGAATTGACCGTAAAATAACAGTTTTACGTGAAATGACTAAAACTCAGTAAAATAGAACACCGAGTTTTCAGTACTGATTATGTTTTACTAAAACAGTCAGCAAACGAAATTCCAAAATTACTGATCACACTAGTAAATTGGACTCCTTTACGTCATTCTCCTCCGTTCCACCTCGCGCACTTAACTTCAGAAATTTGTGTGTGAAAACAGCAACATGTTTGTGAAAATTAGTTAAACGACTTGAAATCAACGCAGGAGTGCAAAATCATACGAAATCGGGCAGTTTCTGCACTCCTGCATCGACTTCCAGATGTTCCATTGAATTTGCAGCAAAAATTTCAATTGTGTGTAGCAGTGCTCCAGACTTACGCACGCAATCTGGCACTCCAAGAAAGCAACCAGCCGGCTGAACCACGAAGAAGTATTAAGCTGGACTAAAGGTCAAGATTAGTTTAAACAGCATCATTGCTATTATGCCTCTAAGCAAATAAACCTGAGTCCGAGTCTGAGTCCCCTAATAAAAATCTTAAAATATCCGACATATTTTATTTACTACTCATTGATATTTATTCGTCAAAATACTGGAAAACTCAGCAAAAATAATGTAAACAAATAAATTACTGAAAAAGTCAGCAATTTTTTTACTGACTGAAACGGTAAATTTTGACATTTCAGGGATTTTTCCATTTACCGAGTTTTCAGTTAAATCAAAAACTACTGAGTTGATTGCTGACAACTCAGCTGTTTAAAAACCCAGTAAAATTTTACCGACTTCGGTAATCTAAACTCTGTGTGTACCTACCGTGGCTTCAATGTGGACAATGCGACTGCCTAGCGTTTCCCCTTAAAACGACATGTGTAGATGCTTGCATCTGCATAGTATAAATACTATAGATTTCATTTATAGGAGGAGGAATATATAGTATCTATACTGAATATATCCATCACCTGGCATCGCTGGAACGTCGTAGGCAAGCGATTGGAGAAATTTGTCGAGTACTTCGCCCCAGCACAACAATAAACCACCGCGGGATGGAGAGCCGGAGAAGGTGGTTCCGATTGAACATGGCGACGGGGAATCGGTGCTGCCGATTCACACCAACAGGACGCAGATTCAGCATCAGGATTGGCTGGATTCCTTGGAAGTTGCGTGACGTATAACTGCAGCAGCAGGAAGCTAAGGTAACTTTTCTCAGGTATTACCATACACTAAAAAAAAATGAGCACGTCACTTTAATGTGTTTCACACTTGATTTCGCGCAAATTGTTAAAAACATCTATTTCATGTGTGAATCAGATGATACAATCTATTCAGTAACGCATCAGTAAATCCATTTGTTACACATTTAGATTTCATGGACTTCAAATGTCAGTGTCAACAACCAATCACATAATTGTCGAATATTCTACTCTCAACATCATATTGTCTATCATATATGACTTGAGTGTCCTGTATAATATCAATATTTTTTTTATAGTTTATTTAAAATGTTTATTATTAAATTACAATATATAATAATACTGAACATTATTGAAACTAATTTTGTTAGGTCCAGACATGCCTCGTTCTTACTCCCGTTCTCCGTTACGGTCAAGAAATCACGCGAAAGGAACACATATTCCTCCAGCTGCAGTGACTACAACTGGAATCTCCATGCGGATGATCGTTCTTCCAAATTTCGTTCGACAACGACATTACGAAAATTTTGACAAAAATTGAACTGCACCTTTCTTCTTCACCAAAGATCATCTCCTTGTCAATCCTGGATTACATCAGTTCTGAAAAGAAAAATTTGTTTAGGTGGCATATTTTGAACAAATTACCATCCCGATTTTGTTTGCAGTAAAATTAATCCAAACTCGGTTTCACAGTACCTTATCTGCTGCTTAAATTAAGGATGTATCAAGAAAATCAATCAAAAATTTCTATTATGAATTACCTGAACAATACCGTGAAGATCACAGCTGCTTCTTCAGCAGCTAATTGAATGATAAAACCTGGGATAATACGGAACGAAAATTAATAACTCGAATCAACTTAAGCAATTGACAGGTGGCAAACAAAGTTCTGTTGTTTACATTTGCAGAACAAGCAAATCATATCGTGCTGAAATGCAAAACACTTAAAATCCTTATGTTTTGAACAGTAGCAGGATTTAATAAATTGTGCAAATGGATTCAATGTGCATTGATATGGTAAGATTTTTCAACATTTCATAAATCAAAACACTTAAAACACTTCGAATGAATGTTGAAAACACTTCTAATTAATCAAACGTGTAGAATTTTTTGAGTGTAGAGGTAACTCTAAGATTAGTAGGTCCCTAAGAAACGTGCTCAACTTTTTGGCTCAGCTCTGGTACTATCTTCGGTCCCAAGCTAATCGATTCACCCCTCGAAACATAGGAAAAACCACTAACCCCTCATTTTATCTGTCAAACTTTCATATGAATCAAAACAAACATTGTGTAGTACTAGAATTTTGACTAGAATGGGGTACGTTAATCGTTTGCTTGGGACCAATAGGCTAGTCAAGTAGTGAGCCAATTTAAAATCGATAGTTTCGTATTGATTGTTGGTATTACCATAGAGGTAACTCTAAGACTAGAAGGTCCCGAAATAACGTGCTCAACTTTTTGGCTCAGCTCTGGTACTCTCTTCGGTCCCAAGCTAATCGATTCACCCCTCGAAACATAGTACGTTAATCGTTTGCTTGGGACCAATAGGCTACTAAAAAGGTGAGCCAATTTAAAATCGTCAGTTTTGTATTGATTGTTGGTATTACCATGTGTTCAGGGAGAAAGAATTGTCCGAATTGTGTTTGGCGGTGGGAGGGATTAGCGTGGAGGATACTTACACCAGGGGAATTGGTGTGTTATTTTTAGAAAATAATGAATATTTAGACCATTAAGGTGATCGATCGACTTGACTTTATCCGAAATGTGTCCCCGAAATGTAGATTTATTTGAAATAGCAGTTCATCTGGCAGTTCATTTACTCATCATCAACCGTTTTCACGACTCAGTAGAAATTGACCAACTCATCATAGTTATAATTCTCCAGCAGGTCTATCAACTGCGGCAGTTTCGCCTTCACATTGACGCCTTTGAACTTGAACTCGCTTGAACTTATCAATGCACAGATCGGTCAGAATCCCGTAGATGCGGTTCAGTATCGTGGGCTGCTTCTTAAATTTGGTTTCGATCTGTCAACAGATTCCGATATTTTTCCGACAGGGTTTCGAACTCTTCATCGTTTCGAATGTCCAAATCCATCAGTGCCTGCAGTATCTGGTAGTCCTTCGTCAGCTTGTTATAGTGAACGATCTTCGGTTCGATCAACTTGATTAATCCGGGAAGCGTTTGCTAGTTGATAACTGAAAATGGTTGCTACGCAGTTATCAATCAAATAGAATTTGTTGAAAGGTGTTACTCACTGGTTGAAATCTCCAGCTTTATCCGTTTCTTGGTGGCTTCCTTCGTAATAAAGTCCTTCAGAATCGAAATGGTAGCAATGTTGTCGCTTCTGAAGTTCGCTTCCGAATGGCCGTATTCGCAAATCAGTACCGTTCCGATGAATACGAGCCGGTTCCTTTCGTTTCCATAAATCTTTTCCGGTATTTCTGGGATACTGTTCATCAACCAGTTGTGCAATTCAATCTGACTGAAAGCCCTCTTGAGAGAGAACACATTCATAGGTCTAGATGCGATCTCGTCTGCATCAGAGGTTCTGCGATTTTCGAACTCCACCTTTTTCACTCCACCGAGAATCTTGAGTCCACTCGTTCACAAATAACAGCAAAGGAGTCGGAGGAGGATCTGTCATTATCAGCGTTATGTTGTTATGGTTGAGGATATAGTTGCCAGTATTTTTTTTTTGGTTGAAGTTTTGACAGCTCGGTCAACACGACGAAACACCTAGAAACACCTTCCGACACCCAAAAACACTCATGAAACACAATAAGCACAGACACAAGGTGGCAGAGTGACTTACCCCCTGGTCTATGCCGATTGTTCCGGTCCGTATTTACATTGCTTGCTTCCTGTACTTTTGTTTTTTTACGGCTGGCTTGTAGGGCACCAACCCCCATTGTCTCGCCGGGGGACCATCGTGCACAGCACTGTTTAGAGTCCCACGCTGGCACCAGGACGTTGATCAGCCGCTCCTAACATGGAGTACAGACGCCGTTTTGAGCCGCACCTCCATGGTGAACAGACGCTCGAACTGCACTCCCCGGAGAGAGGAGTCTCCCCCTTCCCTGTCAGCATACGACCAAGGTCCCACCGGGGTTGGTTACCCGATCTTCCCTATAGTTACTCGTACCCCAGCCGGCACCGCTGGGAGGTAGGGATAGGAGTTACTGGACAAGACGCTAAGGAACGCTAGTGGGGATACGCGAAGTATCAATGGTACGCATTGCATTGTCCAGCCGAACCGAAGTCCTATATATATATGTGGTTGCACTACGATTTGATATTTTGTACTCTAAATTAACCTGTCTATTCTGACATTCTTAGAGGTGTATTAATCTAAGCGGATTCAAAACCTGCTAATCGGTATTTTTCGATAAAAGTTTGATTTATACGGTTTCTCAAATAAATGATTAACATAAGGATCCAAAATGTGCTTCTGGGCTACGTCCCTCCCCTTGGCTAGTTTTTGCACCTTGCTGTTGGTGGGCGAGCTTAATTTCATGTTTTATAGTGGAGTGTTGGAGACGGTAGGTTTATGGTCGGCGTTTCTGGCTCATGCCGCGATAGAAATGCGTCATGGGCAGGCAATGGGGATTACTAAGCTTCCCTTCTCTGATAAACCACTGCATGAGAGAACCAAAGATCTAGTCTAGCAGTGATAGTATCACACTTGTTACTCCTTTAATTGAGAGCCGCGTCGTAGTACGCTTATGTATATTCACTGACGTTGGGTGTGATATAGACTGTTCCAGAAAGTATAAGCAAACTTTCAAAATAACAAAAAAGTCATGTTTTTTTAAGTTTTAATAATTTTATTTGGCAAATCATATTTGCATTTGTATTTCAAATGATATTTTACTCTCGTTTAATCAACATATTTAATCATAGCCAAGACTCCTAACTTTTCCTCGATCATGACCCATTAGCTTCTGCACAGTGGTACTTCCCACCATTTTGACCACTTTTGGCCAATCTTTTTTGAATTTTTGGATGTCGTCCGCTGGTTTTATTAATTTTCGAAGCTTTGCTTTGGTTAAAGCCCAAAAAGTCTCGATTGGCCGTGCCTCCGGGCTGTTCGGCGGATTCATGTCTTTCGGCACGAAACATACATTTTGACTTTTGTACCATTCTAAAGTGTCCTTTGCGTAATGACATGACGCCAAATCAGGCCAAAATACTACTTGACCTTCGTGCTGCCATCGGCAACAATCGCTTCTGGAGACATTCCTTAACGTATTTCTGAGTGTTCATCGTCTCCGTTGTGATGTACGGACTAGATTTTTTACCACACTCGCATATTGCCTGCCAAACCATAACCTTCTTACCGAATTTTTCGGTAAAAATTGCCTTCTCCGTTTCGGGGATGTCCTTGCCTTCGCTTACAGTATAGAATTGTGGTCCGGGAAGCGTTTTGTAATCTAGTTTCACGTACGTTTCGTCGTCCATTATTATACACCCAGAGTTTCGACACAATAACGAATCGAAGAGTTTGCGGGCCCGTGGTTTCACGGACGCGGCCTGTTTTGGGTTCCTTTTGGGTTTTTTCTGCTTCCGGTATGTTTTTAGCCCAAGTCTTTCTTTGGCACGCATGACGTTACTCGACGAGGTCCCTAGTTTTTTCGCAACATCCCGAACGGAAGTCGCTGGTTTTCGTTTGTAGGCATCCCTGATCTTTTTATCGATATCCGGACTTACAGGACCGGATTTCCGGCCACACTTCGGCGCATCTTCAAACGTACACTGTTCTCTATATTTTTTAATCGCAGTTAGTACCGCTCCGACGCTTACACCCTCTTCCTTGGCCAATTTTCTCAAGAAGGGTCCGCTCACAGTGCACCATTTGTGCACGATACTTTTTCGTTGTTCCGGTGTAAGACCACGCATTTTGACAGGAAACACAAAACTGAGCACTTGTTTGATGCTATGTCATTCGGAAATGGGCAAACAAAAGGACGCAGCCAAAACATGTTGAAATATTTCATTATTTTCAAAGTGACCGTTAAAATAAGGTGTGCTTATACTTTCTGGAACAGTCTATACTGGCGGGTTTTGCCGCAAATCACTCTTATTTTATTTATTTTTACGCAGATAGCTTTATTTGGGTTTGCAAGGGAATTATAACAACAATAGCAACAATCAATACGAAACTAACGATTTTAAATTGGCTCACTACTTGACTAGCCTATTGGTCCCAAGCAAACGATTAACGTATCCCATTCTAGTCGAAATTCTAGTACTACGCATTTGTTTTGATTCGCTATGAAAGTTTGACAGATAAAATGAGGGGTTATTGGTTTTTCCTATGTTTCGAGGGGTGAATCGATTAGATTGGGACCGAAGAGAGTACCAGAGCTGAGCCAAAAAGTTGAGCACGTTATTTCGGGACCTTCTAGTCTTAGAGTTACCTTTATGATTGGATGGTGCATTTATGCATTGATGCATTAACTTACGCATTGGTAAATTTTACTACGCAATGATGCATAAAGTGTTGTTCAATAGCTTTCAATTCATCCTTAGTTTGAATAATTGTTGTACATAGACCGAGACAAAACTCCTAGAGAAAATTAAAAGTTACCCTTCTTATCAACCTTCCTGAACCAAATTAATCACCAGGACAGAACGAAGGTCATCGTTCTCCATCATTCCGTCATGTCTAATTCTGAACCGCAACTTCCGAATCCGGTGCAATTTTTTCATCACTCCATCATTAAGAGTTCCTTGCCATTCTCGAAACTAGAACCCCCTCCAGTCGACAGAACGTAAAAGCAATCATTCACCGAAATCCTATTCAACCCAATCACTCTTTTCCCCGCGGAGGTCGACCGTAATCTCGAAACCAATAAAACATACGATTACCCAAAAGTCACAACATTGTTCTGTTTCATCTCGTTTCACTTGATAAGTAGGTATTAGTTCTCCTGAAGTTCCATGTTGTTTCGGGACGCATTTCACAATTAGTCGTTTACTGGGCTGATATGATAAGATTCGATTATTTTTTTTGGGTTGTGGAATTCCGGCATCACAATCATCCCGTTCCCGTTCGCTTTCACTTTATAGGAAAAGATCAGCCAGTTGCCGATCGACGCTCCGGCCGGAATAACGTGCTTACTACTTAGCTCTCACGCTGTTGCATTCTGAATTCTGGAAGATTTCCTAGAACCGTTTCAATTTTCTCAAGTGGTTGATCGAGTTATGTAACGCTTTAGCGATGTGGAGTGTTCAACGGATTTCAGTGCATTTCCTTTTGCTGGTAGCCGGTAGCTGTTTGGCTGTGGGAAAATTCTGCAACGAAGTTGAAAAGTAGTGCAACGCAAAATGTGCCCCATTTACAGAAGTGTTGCTAAAATTTTGAAAATTGATTTCAGAGTACCGAAGTTAGTGCAAACTGTGAACAAAGGAGTGGAATATGGAGTGTGCAACTACTACTGCATGTTCTCGGAGCATAGTTTCACGGTACCGGTGCCCATTGAGAAGATGTCGTGTGCTGTGAGTTGCCCGGTTTTGTGAATGATTAGAAATAAAATGGATGACTAAAAGTAGTGACTTTTCCTTTCAATTTATAGTTGGAATACGAAACCCACCAGAAGCAGGTCTGCTGCGAAGGATATCACCGTTACGGGAGTGAATGCTTACCTACCTGCAAGCACAAGTGTATCTTCGGCGAATGCACTGCACCGGAAGCGTGCAGCTGCTATGGTGGCTATCGGAAAGTGAATGAATTTCTGTAAGTGAAGTTTTCATCCACATCCATGAAGAATGATTGAAATGTGATTTTACGTTTCTCCGCAGTTGTGAGCCGATCTGTGAATCGCCATGTGATAATGGTCGTTGCGTAGCGCCAAACTCCTGCGTCTGTGATGAAGGTTTCGAGAAGGATGAGCACGGGGAGTGTGCGAGGAAATGTGAAAAGGAATGTCAATTTGGGCGGTGTGAGGAAAATCAGTGTCGGTGTTATGAGGGATACGCGTTGGATCCGGAAAACGATGGCCGCTGTGTTCCGCAGTGCGAACCGGAATGCCAGAATGGGAACTGCGTTCAGCCGAACGTTTGCCAGTGTGCAGCAGGTTGGTGTGATATATTTATTTGTATTTTATCCACGACCCATGAGATCAAGCCATATTTGAGTTCAGTTTAATCATAATCGCAAAAAGTGCAGGAACTTAGCGATGAGTAAATTTGCCCAGCGGCGCACGATGGTGTAGTCTTAAACGTAATTGCCTCTCAACCCTAAGGGCCTGGGTTCAATCCTAGTCGGCGCCATCGGGATTTTCTGAGGCATAAAATCTCTGATCACGCCTTCCTTCGGAAGGGTAGTAAAGCTGCTGGATGGGTCGATAGGTAGGGTCCAGTTGTAAGAAACACCTTCCTCGCGACGATAGTATTGGTACTCAGTACGGAAAAAAAAAAGAAATTAATTTGCTTCATGTTTTCCTGTGGAAAAACTAAAAAAATCTGCTGGGAAATTGACGAAAACTTTACTCAGCTTAGGAGTAGTACCAATAGACTGAGAGAATCCAATCTTTACTTTTCTCATATTTACTCATCACTGAGTTCCTGCACTTATGAATAAACTGAATTCAAATTTGGGTTGATCTCATTGGCCGGGTAGTGCGGATATAACAATCTTAAGCCGGTATGTTGTTTCGGCATTTTTGAATCAAATTGTTTCAGTTATCAATGTTTCTAGGAGTTGAAACACAAAGTATTTAGCCTAATTACTTGAAGCGTAATTTTATTCTCTAATCTATGTATAGAATATGTCATGGAATGCATTTTTTTCATTTTGTTTATTTGATAAGGCTTAATCGCGAGAGCCGTGATTTCTTCTTTGTGGCTTTACAAAACTTCTTAAATCTAGGTCTAGTAAGAGTAAGACCGGATAATTACGGTTTGTTCGAGCTTAGCGGCCGGGCTACATTTTTGTTTGTGGATAGGATTGGGAGAGGAGTCTGGAAGTAGAGTGTTTCTAGCGTGTTGACGGTAGTATCACCGACAAACCGACATGAATGACCATAGCAAAAACAATAAAATTTCTAATCAAAGCACACTACTAGCATCTGGCTCCGTGTTCGCCAGAAATATTTAGCTCAACCATGAACCCGCATGCAAAAGTTATGAATTGGTTAGTGTCTGATCTATTCTGGACAAATTATTTTTATCTAGATCAAAAACTCCTATGGTTTTGACAGTTCGGATCACTGGCCATTTAAATCGGCCGTTTACGATTTTCGGGCATAAGTTAGAATTAAGTGTCATGTCGGTTTGTCGGTGGTAGTATCAACAATCAATACGAAACTAACGATTTTAAATTGGCTCATTACATGACTAGACTATTGGCCCAAGCAAACGATTAACGTACCCCATTCTTGTCGAAATTCTACTACTACACAATGTTTGTTTTGATTCACTATGAAAGTTTGATAGATAAAATGAAGGATTAGTGGATTTTCCTATGTTTCGAGGGGTGAATCGATAAGCTTGGGACCGAAGAGAGTACCAGTGCTGAGCCAAAAAGGTGAGTACGTTATTTCGGGACCTTAGTCTTAGAGATACCTCTATGGTAGTATCTTGATTTTTTAACCAAACCCGGGATTTGGAATATCTGATATCTTGAAAAATATGTATGTTTGAACTATCGAAATAATTTCATTGGAACTTTCGCAAATTTGTTGTGCCATTTTCTATAGGAATTCCCGAGGGGGCGACACATCTAAATATGAATTCTAAATTCTTAACAAATCTCACACTAGCGAATCAATCTTCGGAAAATCTTCTTTCATTTCTCACATCTACTTGCATCGCACATCATCTTTTTGCAGAAAATCTTCAGAATCGTCATTAATTTTCTTTGTATATACCAACAATCAATACGAAACTAACGATTTTAAATTGGCTCACTACTTGACTAGCCTATTGGTCCCAAGCAAATCGATTACGTACCCCATTCTAGTCAAAATTCTAGTACTACACTATGTTTGTTTTGATTCGCTATGAAAGTTTGACAGATAAAATGAGGGGTTAGTGGATTTTCCTATGTTTCGAGGGGTGAATCGATTAGCTTGGGACCGAAGATAGTACCAGAGCTGAGCCAAAAAGTTGAGCACGTTTCTTCGGGACCTACTAGTCTTAGAGTTACCTCTATGTATATACTCAGCGTGCGCACAGCTAACCACAGCAAAACAAAAAAATTCCTGCATCGTAGATAGAGTCGCCCCCCTTGGGAATTCCTCAGAATGATTCTAGAATTTGCAGAAATGTTCTACAAACGTTCCCAAGAGAATCGTGTTTTTTTTTTACAACTGCTCAAAAAATTCATCACTTGATCGAGCAATTGATTTAAGATTTTTCAGACTTTAAGTCCGAGTGATAGGAAACGTCATTTTAAACTGTCCGAACGATGTGATATATTCACAAGTTTGAACATATTCCGTAAATTCAATAGTTTCCCAATGCTTATTTTAAGTAGCCATCATCTGGTTTGAAGATTCAAATTTGGCACAATTTGTTACATAAATTTCAACCGGGAGCTTCGCATCGGAGCATTTAAAAAGACTATCGCTCTTATCGCTGAACATCAACTCAGCTTTATTCAAATTAATCATTATTAAATTGGTTCTACCTGATTTATTGCCTAAGGCTGCATATTAGACTGATGTCAAATTTGAAATTGTCGCTCCACAGTGCTTAAACGGCTCCAAAAATTGGAACTCATTTAGTTAAAAACTGACTGTGTACAAACCATTTGAAGTTAATATGGGAATTACTATGGGAACAACAACGTTTGGATTCTTATCATTCTAACAATTCACCATATTCATACATACAATTTGGATAGCTGTACTTCTATATTTTTCTATTTTTCTCCGCTACAACTTTGCTGATGATCTTAAATGAACGGAATAAAAGTTATCAATGGTTCAAGACGCTGATATCTTATGATCATGCTCAATCAACTGCTCAATAGTAGGTGTCTCTGGCGCTTGGAATAGAGCACAAAAATCATGGCTACTATGTGACACTGCACTTGATCATGTCATAAGATTACCAATCTGTTAAATAATTAGGTAATACATTTTTCATATGTCGTTTGACTAAAACACAATCTTGAGCAAAGTTGTAGCAGAGATAATTTTCTAAAATAAAAGCTATCGAACATTTTCTCAGAGCAATATAAAAAAAGTGTAGAAGCCAATGATCAAAAAGTTTGGATTTCCCATTGTAATTCTCATACAAACTTCAAATGGTTTGTGCACATTCAGTTTCCAACCAATCGAGTTCAAATTTTAGGTGGCTAATCAGGACCCGGCTTGGAATCATTTAAGCACTGTGGAGCGAAGATTTAAAATTTTGCATCAGTCTACTGCATATCCTGTTGATGTTTACTTGGAGTTTTGTGTTAGTTCCCGTAGCTGCTTACGCTGGCGGTTTACAGTGGACTATGTATGTACTGACCGGGTGTGATATCGATCGGGTCATATCGATTGGATTGTTGGCCGGAATGCTGACTGTGTTGGCTGGTGCGATGCTCGGGTGGTTGGCCAGATGCTGACCGTGTAGACTGGTGCAATTGATGACTGTGCTATAGCTTGTATTATGACTGATGTGGTGGGTGATATGATCGGGCCGTTGGTAACTTTATACATATAGAGAATTGTTATAGGGTAAACGTCGGATCACTAAACCAATTCGCTGGATGTATTCTGGTTTCCTTAGGCTTCCAGCTTCAACCTAATAAGGTTTTATGGCTGACCAAACGCAATTTTACAGTTTTTTTTTCTTGAAATAAAACACACGCACTACAAAATACTGCTGATTTCGAGTTATCGATAATAGAACAGCAGATTAACAACCAGATCAAATGTAAAGGTTGCCACAAAAAAAGAGGCTGCCGACAATAGTGTGACATGTGCATACCACATGTCATTGCTACTTTTCTTTTGTAGTGGGAATATGCTGCGAAGCTTAATTACACCCGGCATCGAACCTTCAGTTCAATGCCTGGTCAAACCCTGTCAGCATTCATTGCGACAAACAGAAGTGTCGTATAACAATTTATTGAACCATACTGTTACCAAAAGTACAGTCATGGATTTTCTGATACTTTTCCATTCCCTCTTTCGCATGGCCGCCGATCACTGACTGGTGTTCGTGTAAATAGTAATTTATATATTCGGTGCTTCAAGTGTCTCCAACTAGGACTCTGTAAGAAAAATGAAAAAGCAAATAAATTAATTACGATCCAACGATCAAACACGACGTATCGTTTGAAACCGATATATCACGGTCATGGGTTCTGTGAACTAAGGACTTAACAATAGTCACACTCACCTGAGAAGCTTGAAGCGTTGTAAAAGTGCTTTTACCGTTGTTGACAATTCTATCGATTGAAATGGATAAACCACCAGGTAGCCGCTATTTGGAAAAGCCCATATAAGCGTGGACGCTGCTTAGATTGCTGAAAAGTCGCTATAGAGATAGTATAACCAAAGAAGAATACTAAGATGACTAGCAACAGTCGGAAGAAATAACTTTCTATTTTAGTGTCCTTTTTCACGGTCCCTTTCATTCATTTGCATGGTGTTCTGTGGTTATACTGCCCCCTCGGAAGAGTTGACAGTTAGCGCTTTTTTTGACGTAGAACTACGTCTTTGTCGACTATACTGGGGTGCAAGTCAAAAAATATGTGTGGTGAAGGAGTGTTAGGTTTTGAACGCTTGTAACTTTGTCATTTATAGATGAAATTAAAATCCAAATACGCCAATCGATAGGATATTACATTACGAACCTGTTGAAATAAATATTTTTCCAATTTTTCTGTAATTAAATTTTTGAAAATGTACAAATGATAATTTTATCGCTGATTTCATGAAATAAGCCTTTTTCCCAAACCCAGTCATCATAAACGAATACCACTTGGTTGCACATCATTCTGCTTGAACCTGAAAAGATATAAATCAGCGCTGCTCTCATGCCACTGCTCATTAACGCTTCGGACGGCGTGGCGCTTGGTCCTGCAGCAAGCAGGACCAAATCAGCGGCTTAAGGTGGATCACGGCGTGACCACAATGAGGAAAAGCAATGCCCCCCCTTCAACAACCGCTCCTACCCCCCCCCCACCATCAAACCTCTCCTATCCCTCTCCCCACCATCAAACCTCTCCTAAATCCCTCCCTCAAATACCTCTCCTAACCCCCCCCCCCCTCAAATACCTCTCAAATACCTCTCCAACAATAACCCGAAAGCGAGACAGACTTTGACGATCTCTTTTTTCCGGGAAATAAATTTTAAACAAACCACAATCATTAGTAAAACCAAGTTTTACCAAATTT